>NC_082687.1:79141176-80471532 GCF_949987515.2 Delphinus delphis | reverse complement strand
TGATTGAATAGAGAGACAGGGGTCATATGATAAGGGGTGTTTAATGTAATTTTAAGGATTTGGGAATTTCTCTTAGGGACAATAGAAAATTATTGGAAAGGTGTTAAACAAGCAAGTGACTTTGGATTTTTGTTTTACAATATTAGCTAAAGGACTCAGGATCTGTATAACTCTCCAGAGTTGAAATCTTGGAGATTATCACACTTTTTGTCTTTTGATGCTCATCATACTCCCCCTTGTAAAATGTTTGGGGATATAATTTCTACAGTTCTACAACAGACATAGGATATTTGTTTCATGACTCATACTCTCCTGTCCCAATTAAGAATTTAAGAACTTAAAAATTGTAAAACCATCTTATCACACAGGATTCAACTGGTTACACTATTTAAATATATCACCATGTTGCTTCATGATTTAAAAAAAAAACATACTAAAAAGTGAACCTACACTCTAAAACAGTGTTTCAAGTGTAGAGGGAAATTCCATAGAAAAATTACTTTCAAAGAGATTCTGGTCATTTTTGGAAAAAGTACTGTATAGATTTACATGATGACTACTTTGCAGAAGAAAATATTTGATTAAAAAATATATGCTGTAGGACAGAGGGCAGATAGCAGAAGCAAGAACTACAATCCTGCAACCTGTGGAACAAAAACCACATTCACAGAAAGATAGACAAAATGAAAAGGCAGAGGACTATGTACCAGATGAAGGAACAAGGTAAACACCAGAAAAACAATTAAATGAAGTGGAGATAGGCAACCTTCCAGAAAAAGAATTCAGAATAATGATAGTGAAGATGATCCAGGACCTCAGAAAAACAGTTAAGGCAAAGATCGAGAAGAAGAAAGAAATGTTTAACATAGACCTAGAAGAATTAAAGAACAAACACCTAGAAGAATTAAAAAACAAACAAACAGAAATGAATAATACAATAACTGAAACGAAAAATATACTAGAAGGAATCAGTAGCAGAATAACTGAGGCAGAAGAATGGATAAGTGACCTGGACACAGAATGGTGGAATTCACTGCCCCAGAAGAGAATAAAGAGGAAAGAATGAAAAGAAATGAAGACAGCCTATGAGGCCTCTGGGACAACATTAAATGTACCAACATTCGCAATATAGGGGTCCAAGAAGGAGAAGAAAGAGAGAAAGGACCCGAGAAAATATTTGAAGAGATTATAGTTGAAAACTTCCCTAATGTGCAAAAGGAAATAGCCACCCAAGTCCAGGAAGTGCAGAGAGTCCCAGGCAGGATAAATCCAAGGAGAAACACACCAAGACACATAGTAATCAAATTGACAAAAATTAAAGACAAAGAAAAATTATTAAAAGCAACAAGGGAAAAATGACAAATAACAAACAAGGGAACTCCCATAAGGTTAACAGCTGATTTCTCAGCAGAAACTCTACAAGCCAGAAGGGAGTGGCACAACATATTTAAAGTGATGAAAGGGAAGAACCTACAACCAAGATTACGCTAGCCGGCAAGGATCTCATTCAGATTCCATGGAGAAATCAAAAGCTTTACAGACAAGAAAAAGCTAAGAGAATTCAGCACCATCAAACCAGCTCTACAGCAAATGCTAAAGAAACTTCTCTAAGCAGGAAACACAGAGAAGAAAAGGATCTACAAAAACAAACCCAAAACAGTGAAGAAAATGGTAATAGGAATATACATATCGATAATTACCTTAAATGTGAATGGATTAAATACTCCAACCAAAAGACACAGGCTCGCTGAATGGATACAAAACAAGACCCATATATATGCTTTCTATAAGAGACTCACTTCAGACCTAGAGACACATACATACTGAAAGTGAGGGGATGGAACAAGGTATTCCATGCAAGGGGAAATCAAGAGAAAGCTAAAGTATCAGGTAAAACAGACTTTAAAATAAAGAATTTTATAAAAGACAAGGAAGGCACTACATAATGATCAAGGGATCAATCCAAGAAGAAGATATAACAATTATGAAGATTTATGCCCCAGCATAGGAGCACCTCAATACATAAGGCAGATGCTAACAGCTATAAAAGAGGAAATCGACAGTAACATAATAATAGTGGGAGAATTTTAACACCTCACTTACACCAATGGACAGATCATCCAGGCATAAAATTAATAAAGAAACACAAGCATTAAATGACACAATAGACCAGGTAGATTTCATTTGTACTTATAGGACATTCCATCTGAAAACAACAGATTACACTTTCTTCTCAAGTGTACATGGAACATTCTCCAGGATAGAGTACATCTTGGGTCACAAATCAAGCCTGGGTAAATTTAAGAAAATTGAATTCATGTCAAGCTTCTTTTTCAACCACAGCACTATGAGATTAGAAATAAATTACAGGGAAAAAAAGTAAAAAACACAAAAACATGGAGGCTAAACAATATGTTACTAAATAACCAAGAGATCACTGAAGAAATCAAAGAGGAAATTTATATATATATATATATATATATATATATGATAATATAATCTCTCATACTGCTTTTATTTTATAACATCTGAAAGTCTAAAAGTCTCTTATTCTACTTGCTATCTAGGTGGTGTTTGTGTATTGGTTTTCGGCACCGTCATAGACCTCAGTTCACATAATCTTACCTATTTGCTCCATAGCAGTTACATCCAGGACACTCAATAATAAATACTCATCCTATATCTAGGGTCCAGATATTCTACCTACCTCTTTGTGGCCCCATCTCTAGAACTTATTTATACCCATGGTACACTTCCATGAATAGTGTTCCTTCCTGAAAATAAAATAAAGCAAAATCAGAAAACACCTACTTATTCCTCACTCTCCTGCCTTTTCCCTGTCTTGTCTATTCAGTTTGGGTCTCAGTTGTAAGAACTTGATAAACCAACACTTGGAACTATAGTATGGCACTGTTTCCCATGGTGACTGGTGTCAGTTCTTTCCTTTTATCATCTGTTCTAACTTATTCTGACAATATCTTTCTTTTCAGCATACAACCAAAATGCATCAGCATTAGTGTAGAATCTGTAGTTAAACATACACATATTGGCTATGTGGGTTAAAGTAAATTCACCCCATATTAATATTGGCATACAGTATAACATCCAGAGACACAATCTTACAGCATAATTAAAATACTTACCTTTAATATATGAGAGTTTGTTTTGAAAAATAAACCCTACACTTGCACACAAAAGTAACATTTACCAAAAAATTTCCAAGTTATTTTCTCAGAGGAATATCTCCTACTACTGTCATGAGAGTTGGATGTCAGGAGCAATTTAATTATCTCATACTTTTAGAGAGTTATATCCTTTGCTTAGACAGTAGAAATTAAGGTTTTAAGTCTGGATATAACTACAAAAAATGGGAGGTTGGCAATATAAGGTTTTACATATAACTAAGAATGCTTATTTTTTTTTATAAAGTTGTTTTGTTTCTAAAGTTGGCTTTATAGCCAATTAGGCTTTGCTGTGTTATGGGACATTTCATATTAAACAATGAGTAAAAAAGTGTTTTCCATATGCTAAAGTTTTCAGGGATACTAATGAGCACTTTAGAATCTTATTTAAAAGAAAAATATATATTCCAAAGTAATTTTACATTTTGTAAGAATTATGACTTGTAAATGTACACCTTATATATTAAAGCAAAGTCCAGTCAATACATATGTAAATAATGGAATTAATAATATAAAAATATGAATAACTTGTCAAATAAGGTTGCAAATGGTTAGCAGTCATTTGCTTTACGTGAAAGTCAAATTATAAAAATTGGGGAAGGGGCTTCCCTGGTGGCGCCATGGTTGAGAGTCTGCCTGCTGATGCAGGGGACACGGGTTCAGGCCCCGGTCCGGGAAGATCCCACATACCGCAGAGCGGCTAGGCCCGTGAGCCATGGCCGCTGAGCCTGCGCGTCCAGGACCTGTGCTCCACAACGGGAGAGACCACAGCAGTGAGAGGCTCGCATACCGCAAAAAAAAAAAAAAAAAAAAAAAATTGGGGAAAACCAAAAAGTCATGTACTTTTATCTAAGTGGATTGATTATCTAATCATCTTTTTAAAGGATTATGTGCTCTCAAATATATTATGAATCATTCTGAACTAAAAGATAATTTTTATAAAATGAATATGAAGGTTTTGTGTTGATCTTTATTTTTCAACAATGGGAGCAATGTTTCAATCTCAAACACTGGTATCAATAAGCCATTCTTACAAAGGCACTCAAATTTAATGGGATCAGTCTGTGAATCAATTTATACACCAGGGCAGTGTTTTTAAAAAAATGATAGACAGAGCCATCAGTCAACAATTAGTGGATGTAATGAGGGAAGGAGACAGTCAAAAGGAGCCCTACTAAAGCTGCTGTCATCTTAAAGTGACTATGCATATTCCCAGACCACACCCTCTGGAGAGCAATATCAGAGATTTTATACTACAGAGCAAATATACTTCAATAAAATAATCCAGCCAATCAATAAACAAATAAGTAAACAAACAAACAAGCTCTAGAGGAGTACAGAGAGGACCAATACCCAGATTTGCTATAATATCTTGTTGAAAATGTCCAATTTCTATCAAAAACTATGAGACATAAAAATAAGAAGGAAAGCATGAATTAAACACGAGGAAAGAACAGTAGGCAACAGAAATTTTCTATGAAAGAAATCAAATGTTCGATTTAACAAAGATCTCAAAGTAGCCATTATAAATACTTTCAAAAACTAAGGAAAAGCATAGTTTTAGAAGGAAAGGAAAGTAAGATGACTATATTTCATCAAAAAGAGATTATCAATCAGTAAAGAGAAAATATAAAAAAACCTAAGTGGAAATTCCGCAGTGGAAAAGTACAACAACTAAAGTGAAATTTTTATAAAGGGGTTTCAACAATAGATTTGAACAGCTAGAAGAAGGAATTAGCAAACTTGAAGATAGATTGCTAGAAATTATATAATTTGAAAAACATAACAAATAATGAAAAAAATAGTGAACAGAGACACAAAGAAATTTAGAATAATATTTAGTGCCCAATATACATGTAGTTGGAGTGCCAGAGGAGAGGAAAGAAAGGAGCATGCAAAACATTTGAGGAAATAAGGTTCAGAAATCTCCCCAGTTTGGTGAAAACATTAAATTACACATTCAAGCACAACAGTGAGCTCTAAGTGGAATAAAAAGAAAACGGCCCATAAACAAACTCACCATACTAAGAATGTTGAAAGCCAAAGATATTGAAAGCAGCAAGGGAATATCTACTAGTCACTTACAAGGGAACCCCAATAAGATTAAAAGCTGACTTTTCATCAGAAATTGTGGAGACCAGAAGGTTGTGACTTAACATACTCAAAGTTCTCAAAGGAAAAAAAAAAAGTATCAGCCAATAATACTACATTCAACAAAACTCTTTAAAAAATAAAGATAAAAACTTAAAATCCTAGATAAAAATGGAGAGAAGCTGTTTCTAACAGACTGTCTTACAAGAAATAATAAAAGCATTTCTTCAGGCTGAAAGCAAGTGACTCCTGACAGTAACTAGAATTCACACACACACACACACACACACACAAACACACACAAATATTTAAAGACTAAGTGAATATAAAATACAGTATAAATGCATAATTTTTCACCTTCTTTAAACTGATTTTTTTAATTGTATAAAGCAATGTGTATATAATTATTGAACCTATAACATTTAGAACTGTAGTGTAATTGCCAATGATATCACAAAGTAAGTGGGTGGGAGCAAAGTTCTACTGGGCTAAGGAAAAGACAACAGATCGTAACTCAAACCTATAGGAACAAAAAAAAGACAAGAAACAGTAGATAGAAAGGTTAATATTACAAAACTTGCAAATGTATACATGCTCTCATTTCTCAACTTCCTAAAAAAACAAAATTATATCAAGTAATAGACAAAACAATGAATGTAGGGTTTGTAACCCAACACTGTATATAGATATAATGTGTATAATAATACCACAAAAAAAGAAGAAAAAGTGGGTAGAGTTATACAGGAGTAACATTTATATATCTTACTAGAATTGTGATTTATCTTATAGATTCTGATAGCTTGAAATGTATATAGTAAGCCTTAGAGCAACAATTAAGGAAAAAACTCAGAAAATTATTGAGAAAATATCATTAATGAAATTAAAATATTACATTAGGAAATACTTAATTCAAAAGAAAATCATAAAAGAAGAATAGAAGGATGAAAAAGGTACAAGGCATATAGGGAAAAAATAAAATGATGGTGTAAATTCAACTATATCGATAATAACATTAAATATAAATAGATTAAATCTCTGCTGAAGGCAGAGATTGTCAGACTAGATGACAAAATAAGATTCATCTACATGCTGTCCACAGGAGACACACTTTATCTAAAGATAAAAGTAAATTGAAGAAAAAGTGATGGAAAAAAAATATTGTGAAAACAGCAAGCACAGGAAAACCTAAGTGGCTATAATAATATCAGACAAAATAGATTTTAAAACAAAAAGTTTTACAGTGATGAAGAGTAATATTTTATAATAATAAAAGGAGCAATCCATCAGGAAGATATAATAATTTTAAAACATATTTACCTGACATCTACACACCAAAATACGTGAAGCAAAATCTTTCAGAAATGAAGAGAGGACTAGACCATCAACAGTGTTTGTTGGAGATTATACATCCCCACTTTTAAGAATGGATAGAGTAATTAGGCAGTCTGTCAACAAAAAAATGGAAAACTTAAGCAAGAGCAACACTGTAAACTAACTAAACCTAAGAGACATTTACAGAAGATTCAATGTAAAAACAGTAGAGGATACATTCTTCTCAAGTGCACATGGAACATTCTTCTGGAAGACCTTATCCTAGGCTATAAAATAAGCTTCAATGAATTTACAAGGATTAAAATCATACAAAGTATGTTCTTATACCAGAATGAAATAAGACACCAACAGCAGAAAGATGTGGGAAAATCATAAATATGTGGAAATTAAACAACATACTCCTAAATAGCCAATGAATTAAAGAAGAAATAACAAGGGAAATTAGAAAATATTTTGAGAAGAAAGAAAATGAAGACAGTGTAACATCTCATATGGGATGCAGCAGAAGCAGTGCTTATGCTTAAAGGGAATTTTATTGTAGTAAATGCCTTTATTAAAATGGAATTTAAAAAAGAAGACCTCAAAGCAATAACCTAACAGTCACATTAAGAAAGTGTAAAAAGAAGAGTAAATTAAAACAAAGCAAACAGAAGAAAGGAAATAATGAAGGTTAGAGCAGACATCAGTGAAATACAAAATAGATAAACAATTGAAAAACTCAACAAAACCAAAAGCTGTTTCTATAAACAGATTAATAATAATGACTAAGCTTTAGCCAGATTGACTAAGAAAAAAATAATATACAAATTATTAATCAGAAATGAAAAGGGACACTACTTCTTTATAGAAATAATTTAAGCAATTTACAGAAATAAAAATAATTATAAGGGAACACAGACTCCCAGCTTCCAGAACTGTGAGAAATAAATTTCTGTTACTTATAAATTACCCAATCTGTAGTAATTTGTTATAGCAGCCCTAATGGGCTGACAGACATGAATTTGGGGGGGCCAGGGATGGAACACTATAGATTGAATGTTTATGTTTCCCCCAAATTCATGTGTTAAAGAAAACCTAATTTCACCATGGTGGTGTTTGGAGGTAAGGCCTTTGGGAGATGATCAGGTTAGGAGGGAGGAGCCTTCATGAATGGGATTAGTTCCTTTATAAAAGAGACCCCAGAGAGATCCCTTGCTCCTTCTGCCACATGAGGACTCAGTGAAAACATTAAATCATGAATTCCAGAAAAGACTACTACTGGAGGAGAATAAATACAATTTTATTTTAATATCAGGTAGGGTAAATTCAATTGACAATGGCCTTATCTCAGTTAATTGAATAGCAATTTATAAATCCAGAGGGTACCATCATCCTGAATGTGAATAACTTTCTTTCATGTATGTGATCCTTAAAGTCATTTTTGAAAATCTCATCAGTCTAAGATTGACATAACATACCTGAAGTTTTAAAATCTCCCCCCTTAATTAGATTTAAATGTGAATGAAGGATTAACAATATAACTAGATATTTCAAATTCCATTTAAATATTTTCAAAACATTCTAAAATATGTAGGTTATGTTTCAAATTAATAAAACTTTTAATCTCATTAATTTAAAATGAGATAGAACCATGAATTAGTCAAGAAAGAAATAAAAGGAATGAAAGTAGGATAAAAGCCTGGAGAGAGGATGGGAGAAATCAATGGAGGAAAGGATGGAGGGAGGGCAGAGGGGGAAAGGAGTGGAAGGAACAAAATCATGAAAGCAGTTAATTGAACAAATGTGAAAATACATCTGTTCTTTCAGAGAACAAGCCCTTTAAAGTGACTGATTAACATGGAGTGCTGCGGGCTATTGCATAACTATTGATTTAATGAATACAGTTGATTGTACTTTTTCAAAAGTTAGAATTGCTAGGATTGTAGGAAGTTTAAAAAGCACAGAGTTCATTTTCTTGCCCTTGAGCAGAAATATTCCAATCACTCAGAAACCATAGAATTTATCTCATTTTTTAAATATCCAGAGAAGGAAATCATGCAACTCCCTCCAGAAACATATCTTAGGCTCACAAAGAACAGTGTCGCAGAAGCATAACTTTTAGTTACCCAAATTAGTTACACAAATAGCTCATTAAGTATTGTTGAAAAGATGGAGATACTCTGGTTTTAAGGTAGCTATATGCTTACAGATGGGTCTGAAAATGGAGAATTAAGAAGACTGGGCTTGGTGGTGGTAAAGACTCTTCTTTAAAGTGTAAATTTTAACAGAAAAAAAATAATTGACATTATAAGTGAAGTAATATCATGGTAGATACCCCTTTATCAAAGAAAATACGGATTTCAAAAGGAATAAATGTGATGTTCATTCCCTTGACTGAGTCCAAACCAAATAATCACTTTAAAGGGATAATGAAAAGTAACAGTAGGTTAAGAAAGAAAAAACAAAAACACATATCTTCAGGCTTCCCTGGTGGCGCAGTGGTTGAGAATCTGCCTGCTAATGCAGGGGACACGAGTTCGAGCCCTGGTCTGGGAGAATCCCACATGCCGCAGAGCAACTAGGTCCATGAGCCACAACTACTGAGCCTGCGTGTCTGGAACCTGTGCTCAGCAACAAGAGAGACCGCGATAGTGAGAGGCCAGCGCACCGCGATGAAGAGTGGCCCCTGCTTGCCACAACTGGAGAAAGCCCTCGCACAGAAACGAAGATGCAACACAGCAAAAATAAATTAATTAATAAACTCCTACCCCCAACATCTTCTAAAAAAAACCACATATCTTCAAATTCTTAATTCTTACCTAAAATACAAAACCTAAATATTTACTAAGATCCTTGGTTGATTTACCTATATAAATTCGCACATATGAAGTTTCAGGACAAACAGCTGCTTTAATTACTTAGTTATAATTTAGATAACTGTACAGTAAATCTAGGTTTACTTTTATGTTGACATGTGGCCATTGTCACTTTCCAGTTAGAGAAAAACGAAGAGAAAGAATATGGAATCATGCTAGGCACAAGGAAATACTAACAATACTTTCTTTTGTATACCAAATTTGAAATGCTAATTCCACTGAGAGAAGGCTTTATTCATTCTAACTCATGACAAATTATATAGAGTCCTGTTTCACTCTTAAAAACAGGCCTTTAAAATATGTTTTTGCTTTACTTTTCAAGTTGTCAACTTTACCATTTTTATGAATAAAGACCTTAATTAAATGACAGCCTGAATTTTGGCCTCATTCTCACATAACATTTTAAGCAAATTAGTATTGTAATAAATTTTTCATGCGACAAATATTTTAATTGCTTCAAGTGAAATAATTGTTTTGTCCATTCCATTTAAATCTTTTAGTTTAAGCTATAGCTTTAAAATTTAATAGAGATGTTCTTATGTGGATATTTATTGATTAAATAATATCGTTTCTTTAAAAGATTTCTTCTTTTGACTAAATAACTTAAAAAAGTGAATTTCTAGGCCCCAAATCCTCTGGATTATACAGAACTGAAAGAGAATTACTATTTAAAGCTGTAGTATTATGGAATTATTATACCTGTATAATTATAGTATATATATAATATATAATTATAATACCTGTATAATTGTGCCATAGAGTATGTCTCTTCTTACCAATTTTTATTTCAACAAAAATAACAGGCTATTGCAAATAAATTTGTTTACAACTGACTTCACAGATTTTTATAATCAGATGAATTCTCATTCATATTTATCATCGTTTGACATACATATCTACTTTTAAAAATTTTATAAATATTATACAGGGAGTATATATTTACCTATTTGAAAACAATTCAGATTTTGTTATGACAAACATATTTTTTCCAATAGCATTTAAGACGTAAGAAACCTTGTATTTCTTCACTGTTCTGAATAAAATCTATCCCTTGCATTCTTCTGGAATAGTCAGTAATATAACTCCAGCGTTTACTGAAACATCCATCTACTTTATGTAAGCCTTTAGCCGAAACCATGAGGACCTGAAGTTTTCTGTGATTTTACTATTGTCCAGTTTGCAATTGCTTTTGTAGTATTTTAAATAGTAGATGATTGCTGTGACCAATTCTATATATTTATTTACTGTCTTTTCTCAGAGATATTACATTTTCAAAGAAAATTGATAACTTTGTCAAATTAATCTCGGGTGGCCTCAGCCTGCAGCGGCTTGAACCAGGGTTTAGTTCCTGGCCAGTGATTGAGGTTGGGTCACGGTGATAAGAGCATTGAATCCTAGCCACTAGACCAGTGGATGGTGACAAGGCCCTGGCCCTACGGCTTTGCAGAAAAAGAATTCCCACAAAGACGGAAAGTAGTGAAACAAGCAAAGTATTTATTAGGAGAAAAAGAAGAGTACAGTGCATGTGATAGACACATGGGTGGGCTCAGAGAGAGAGTCGCGCCCTTGTGGCAGTTTGAATCACTTATATGGGGCATTTCTTCCGGGTTTCCTTTGGCCAATCATTTTGATTTGCCTGGTTCAAAGTCCATATTTGGTATATCTCAGGATCATCCCCTGTGTGTGCGTGCACATCTCTTAGCCAAGATGGATTCTACCTAAGAGGTCTATGGGTAAACTTGACATCACTTGGCATCACTCCTCTTTTGACCTCCAGGGAGCCTTTCTGTGCCTGTGTAGTTGGGAAGGTCTCCTGACTTCGAGAATGAGGAATATATGGTCTCTTATCTTCTACTTGGGCTGGGCCCAGCCTCTTCTCTTATTTGTCCTGTTTTTCTCGTCTTGGAGTATCAGTTCACAAGGAACAAATTCCAACTGTGTGCCCTGGGGGCCCATCTATCTCTTGCCTCAAAATCACCCATCTTACCTAAGACATGATTTATCCTAAGGTGGTAAAACCTTCACTCCTTTCACTCCAGTCCTTTCAAAACCTTCTCAGACTGGTCACTAATCTCAGTCAAATGCATTTATTCATAATCAAATAACAATCATGATGTAGTATGAGAAGGAAAAGAAAATGTATAAAGATTGCTTATTTATAGAAAATATCTTACAAATATTAACATAAAAGAATCAACAGCCAAACATTAGACTTTAAAAAAGTATTCAGAAAACCAAGGAAGTTAGATATTATATTAATAAACAAACTCAAGTGTGTATGATAAGGTAAAATTCATGTTAAAAGTGGACTGGATTATTCTTGAAATTTCTCCCACTATTGGGCTAGATTTTATTTTCCCATGTTTTGTAGTCATATATAAAAAGAAAAATGTGTTTTACATAATTTTTAACTTTATGACAAACAACAAAGCAATCAAAATGATAAATTACAGCTTACTTTTGGCTGGTCTCATTATCAGAGAACACAGGCAGTCAGGAGGGTGTGGCTAATGGCAAAGCACATTGACCTTCTAAAGAAGCAGGGACACTCCCCTTTGGGCAATTGTAAAAGAGTGCTGACCTAGCATTGCTGGCTATTCAGAATTTTTCAAGAAAAAGTAATTCTTTTTTTTTTTTGCTGTACGCGGGCCTCTCACTGTTGTGGCCTCTCCCGTTGCGTAGCACAGGCTCAGCGGCCATGGCTCATGGGCCCAGCTGCTCCGCGGCATGTGGGATCTTCCTGGACCGGGGCACAAACCCGTGTCTCCTGCATCGGCAGGCGGACTCTCAACCACTGCGCCACCAGGGAAGCCCAAAAAAGCAGTTCTTAAAATGTTTTATGGGATAAAAATGTTTAAGAAGGGTTACCTATTTCAAAAACAGACAAATACATAAATAATAAAGCAATTAGCGAGGGGAAAATCTGTATGTAGTGTTCAAGTTATAGGTAATTTATGACTCCTAGATCTTCAAAATCAATGCCTATATAAGGTTGTCTCTGGAACGCAAGACACATTCCTTTTTTCACATGTCCTGAAATATGAAAAATAGGTCAACTTCCCCAAAGGCCAAGAATCCCAGTGTTGACACCAATTCCTGATACAGTGCATGGCATACTGTGTGGTTTATAAAAAGTCAGCTTTATTTGTTCTAGATGAGTTCATAGCTTTATTTGTTCTAGATGAGTTCATAGCTTTATGAACATGAGTTCATAAAATTAAAGTATATTAATTAATTTTAATAATCATATATTTATCTTCTATACCTGTATGAAGAAGTTTCTAATTATTTAACCGTTTTTTCCTTGCATGTATGTCCATTCTCAATTGGTAGAACCTTGGAATTTAGGCTCATGGGAAAGCTATTAGAGAGGAATGACTAAAATAGGATTCTAAAAATGGAAGAAGCCTTTTTATACCTACAAAGTTGTCTTTGACACCTACAGAGTTGTACTGAAGTCCATAGATACCTGACTGCTGAGTTGCAAAAAGGGGAATGAGGATATCTAACATGAAGTTGACATAACAGCATTAAAATTGTTTTTTTAATTGAAGATTTCTGTCTCTTCACTTTAAGTAATTAATATTTACTTTTCTATCTACCATACTACTATTTGCTTGCTATTATTTTGTATTCAATTTTCTTTTCTTTCTTGGCCTCTTTTTGATTAATGAATTATTTTTACTGTTCTGCTTTTCCCTATGTTGTTAATTATGATTTTTTTTTTTTTTTTTTTTTTTTTTTTGTGGTATGCGGGCCTCTCACTGTTGTGGCCTCTCCCGTTGTGGAGCACAGGCTCTGGACGCGCAGGCTCAGCGGCCATGGCTCACGTGCCTAGCCGCTCCGCGGCATGTGGGATCTTCCCGGACCAGTGCACGAACCCGTGTCCCCTGCATCGGCAGGCAGACTCTCAACCACTGTGCCACCAGGGAAGCCCTATTTTATTGATTCATTTAGATATTACCATATGCTCCCTTTACAAATTGCAGTTTAAATATTGTTACTTTTATCACTCTTCTGATAATGCTAGAATATCAGAACATTTAAATTCCATTTCCCCCTCTCTCCTTTTGCTTTTAATTTCTATGCATCCTTTGTCTACAAATTTATGTGTTATCTGACATGATGATTATTCAGTTAAAAACGTTTTACACTAACAGATTTTGAAAAATTATGCCATGTTTTGAATGATATTTTTATGTCATTTTAATCTAAAAAACTATAAAAAGTAATATTTATCATTCCAGTTTCAGGCAAAAAATTTACTCATTCTCTCAACACAGCAGTTTCTAGACAAAGAATATTATTTTAAAAACATATTTGAAATATACTCTGTGTATGCATAAACCAAAACTGAAATAAAAATATCTTTGTATGATTCTTTAGTCTGTTGTACTCATGCACTATTTTCATGTTTCAAAGAACTCACATGATCTTTATCTTGTCCTAAATGTATTTTTTCCATGCTAAACTTATACAGTATGGTGTGATTTTAAAGCAAAATACCATGAGCTCCCAATATGACAATGGACCATAGAAAGAGTAAGATGAATATTTGAGAATTCCTGGGTGGTTTGGCTGACTGAAGAAGCACACATGATGTACATGTGAAAACAATGGGTTAAGTATCATCTGCTTATGCTGAAAGCAAAGAAAATTAATCACCATGTACTTCTGATTCTGATTTTGAATACCTGATTAAATGCTTATCCTCAGACTCTCCACAACTTTCAAGATAATGACTCATTCACTGCCAATGTATTAGGGTCAGAATTCTCCCCAGAAACAGACCCAATAGGACATAAGAAATTGGCTTGTGCTATTATGGACGCTGGCAAACCCAAAATCTATAGAGTTGATATCTCAGTTCCTGTTCAGAGGCCATCAGGTTGCTCTAGAACCAGGAAGAGCCAGTGATCCAGTTTGAAGCCTGTCAGAACAAGAGAGAATTCTCTCTTCCTTGGAGGAGGGTCAACATTTTGTTCCATTCTGACCTTAAAATAATTGGATGAGACTCACATATATTATGGAGGTCATTCTGCTTTACTCAGTCTACCAATTTAAATATTACTCATCCAAAAACACTCTCACAGAAACATTCAGATGTTTATGTTCATGTCATCAAATTTGGGAAGTTTTCAGCCATTATTTCTTCAAATATTCTCTCTGCCCCCATCTCTCCGTCTTCTACTTCTGGAATTTTGACAATGTGTGCATTCATCTCTTTTATGGTGTCCCACAAGTCCCTGAGGTTCTGTTCACATTTCTTCAATTTATATTTTTTTTTGTTTCTTAGATTTGATCATTTCCATCATTCTATCTTTAAGTTCACTGGTTCTTTTTTGGTCTGTTCAAATCTGCCTTTGAATATCTCTAGTGGATTTTTCATTTTCATGCTATCTTTAAGTTCACTTGTTCTTTTTTGGTCTGTTCAAATCTGCCTTTGAATACCTCTAGTGGATTTTTCATTTTCATTATTATACTTTTCACCTCCAGAATTTATTTTTAGTTCCTTTTTAGGTTTTCTGTCTCTTTGTCAATGTTTCCATTTTATTCATAAATTGTTTTCTTGACTTTCTCTTTATCTTTCTTTAATGTTTTGAGCATGTTTAAGATAGTTGTTTTAAGTAGATCCACCATCAGGTTTTTGTCAGGGACATTTTCTGTTGATTGATTTTTCCTTTGAATAAGCCATGCTTTCCTGTTTGTTTGTATACCTTGCGATGTTTTGGTTGAGAGCTGGACATCAAATAATTGAATCAAATAATGTAGCAGCTTTGGAAATCAAAGTCTCTCCCTTCCCCAGGGTTAGCTGGGTTTTGTTGTTGTTTTCACTTTTTTGATTGTTGTAGGCTGTTTCTGTATCGAGGATCAGTATGAGGTGTAATCTCAAGGTCTTCTCAGGTCTTTTCTGAGCCTGCACCTTCCTCTGGGCATGCATGGTTTGTGTTAAATTTCCCCCTAATATGTAGTTGCTTTTGATGTCCTCGTCTTTAATATTTGGCTCCCAAAAGGGTAAAATTAGAAAAATAAAGGGTGGGGGGGGACAAAATGTGCCAGCCCTTTTAAATTCTGTGAAAGTCATTTCAACCACAGAAGGAGGGGCTTGAAACATGAGTGGAGGTGTGACAACAATGGCTGGCCACTTTTGTGTCTTCATGTCTGTGATCAGAAGCAGCACTCAGGTATCACAGCCCATATCTCCAATCTTTGGAGGACAGCATCCTTTGTGCCCACCCTGACTTCTGAATGCTGTATGTAAACTGCTCCAGGAACATGTGAACAGGAGCCTGTCATAGAGTTAAGGAGTGAGGGATGGGTAGGTACTACTGTACTAAGATCTAAAATTTATGTAAATTAGCCACAATTTACCATCCAAGCCATGATCTGCAAGTGGTGACCATCAATAGGCTCCAGTGTTCTAAAATAGTTACATCAGACAGATTCTGCCAGTGCCATTATTGTCTAGTTGGGGAGAAAGATTTCTGGTGCTTCCTACTCTGCCACCTTCCCAGAATGTTCTCATCAAGAGAGTTATATTTTTAACACATAACCATTATTGCTTTGTTCAGTAAATATACATTTGATTTACCTTTGTAGTTTTATGTCTGTCATTTTACATTCTTTTCTGACAATAAATTCTCAGTTTGTGTGAAAATGTGTTTACTTTGTCATCACTTTTAGGATGTTTTCACTGAGTGTGGAATTATAATTTAATAATTATTTTCTTTTGACCTTTGAGGATATCATTCCATTGTCCATGTCTTCCATTATTTCTACTGAAAAGTCAAATTAATGTCTTACTATTTCTCCTTTTATGTTTTTCCTTCCTCCCTCCCTCCCTTCTCTTTCCTCTTCCTCCTCTTTTTCTTCTTCCTTCTCCTCCTTCTCATCATCTTTTCCTTTTCCTCTTCCTGCTCTTCATCCTCCTCCTCTCAATTACAATTTACAGAATATCCTGAATCTGTGACTTACGGCCTTTTGACAGTTTTTGAAGAAATTTTTAAAATAATATATCTTTAAATAATGTCTAAAGCCATTCACTCTCTTCTTTTTCTCTGAGGTTCCAATTACATGTATCTTTGAACTTTTCCTTGTGTCCCACAAGGTTTTAAAACATTTTTGTGTATTTTTCATTCACCCCTCTGTGCTTCAGTCTATATGATTGATATTGATATATCTTATAGTTAGCTATTTCTGACTTCAGTGGTGTCTAATGTGAAAATTAATAAAGGGAAATCCCACTAAAGTGGAATCAGGAGACCAGAAGGGGGAGCTCTCTGCAGTATCACTCGATATTGATTACAAGAAGAATTGCCAGTTGCAGACCCTAACAAAAGAATCATCAATAGGAAAGAATCATCAGTTACAGGCCGAAACGGGAAAAGATGTACATTGCATCTACTACAAGAAATTGACTATGCCAGCAGCCCAGCCTATGAGAAACCATTATCACCCTGAACTCTCACATTTCCTCAATGCTCTTTCATTCAAAACAACCCCTCCCGACTTCTTCCTTTTTCTCTATAAAATAATGTTCATCTCCTTTGCTTGTTGGCCTTGCCTATGGCTTTTGCTGTAGCTTGCATGTCCCAAATTGTAATTCCTCTGCTGTTCCTGAATTAACCCATTTTTGCTGATAAAATAACTCACTGTTTTATTTTTAAGGTCAACACTAATTTTTTGTGAAAGCTATCACTAGATTGTTTGTTACAAATGTTTGATTTTTCAGTTTCAGTATGTCTATTTAATTTTTTGTTATGCAATTCTATGGAAAAAATTTGTTTTTTCAATTGTTTTCTCCATATTTTGGTCTCTTTTCTTAAATATAACATAGATCTTTAAAAGACTTTGTCACCAATCTCTAATATCTGGATAATCCTTGGAAATATTTTTCTTTGGGGCCTCATTTTTGTTATGATTTTTGGTCATGTGGCATGTCTGATGTCTTTTTTAAATTGACTGAGTATTTTTTGTATAAAAAATATAAAGACCCCAAATGATGTTAAATTCTTCCAGAGAGAATATAATTTTCCCTCTATTAGAGTGATAAAGTAGTAGTCAATATCTTTTACCTAGTCAGGGACTGTGCTCACCCTCAGCTGGGTTGCTGTTCTGGTAATGCTTATGCTACCTCGACATTTCTATTAGCTCTTACATGTTCTCAAATTAGAGTCCTGAGTGTTCTTCATGGTCCCTCTGGATTTTTGTTTCATAAAAAAGCAAATAACTCTTCTTTGCTTTTCAACACCTTTTCACTTAGGAATTTAGCTTCCTGCTCAAGTTGCACAGCCCAAAACTTCAGCAGATGTCCTAGGAAAAAAACAGATTATGTAGTGCCTCACCCATGTGTCCTTCAGAAGTTCTGCTGGTTTTTCTGTCCCCAGAAGGGCTATCTTGGGTTCTTTGATTTGTATCTTAATCTAGTAACTGAAATACCTCCAGGGCAATATTAGTGGCTGAGTTCAGATTACCTCTCCATGGCTCATAATTTTCTGCAGCTTTAGCCCATTCCTGATTTTTCTGTTCTCAAAAAGATTATTTCTCTGAATTTTTAAAATAGATTTCATTAGAAGTGCTGACTTACTAATAGCTTCTCAAAATCACTCAGAAGCAAAACTGTGTATTTATTGAATTAGCCAATTATTTCTAGAACAACCATATGATAAAAACTATATTGGAGATTTTCAACATGTATGTTAGGAACACATTACATAGATTGTGTATATATAAAATGATAAATATATATCCTAATGATAAAACTTTATGAATGATACAATCACATCATTCAATTAGAAAGATAGTGTAGAATTATCAAAGGTTCTTTTGCCATGAGATAATATATTGGAGAATTTGATTTATTCTTAATTTTAAGGTAGATAAGATGTTTTATTAATTTATTAACATTAACTGTCACACTTTGATTCCAGAAACATTTGCTATAACTTTGAAACTGAGAGAAAGTGACTTTTTGTTGTTGTTGTTGTTTTGTTTTGTTTCTTTGGCCATGCTGAGCAGCCTGTGGGGTCTTAGTTTCCTGACCAGGGATCGAACCCATGCCCCCTGCAATGGAAGCATAGAGCCCTAACCACTGGACTGCCAGGGAATTCCCGAGAGAAAATAATGTCTTTAAATGAGGCCGGAGGGCTTGAGGGGGAATGTCTTACATACTTCTCCAAATAAGCTGAGTACAAGTTTAAAAGGGCATGGAGATAAAATACCTTATAAATTTCCAGGAAATAAAAATTTAATTAAAAAAAATTCTCTCATTTCATAATGAATGAAAAAGAATTCAGTTCAATAA
The DNA here is from genome assembly GCF_949987515.2 of Delphinus delphis. Classification (NCBI taxonomy): domain Eukaryota; kingdom Metazoa; phylum Chordata; class Mammalia; order Artiodactyla; family Delphinidae; genus Delphinus; species Delphinus delphis. The sequence goes on along the minus strand of NC_082687.1, from coordinate 80,452,768 downwards.
TGTTGAAATATGGACAGTTTCCACAAAGCATAAAGTATAAATTAAAAACAGCATTTAGAAAAATAGATTAGCTCTTTTGGAATGAGTTAATTAAAAAATGTTTTACACTTATTCTTTTGTATGAACTTATATTTTAAAATTTAGCAATACAATCAGCCCTCCATGAAAACATTCAAAATTTGAAAAAAAATATTTTGGAAGACATTAATTCCTAAGACTGCCATTGTAAACATGATTAGCGTATATCTTAACTACCTTCTGCTGTGTGAAACTGATGATGTTAGTAGATTTTACTGAGAAAATGTTCTATTTAAAACCTCAGAACTTTCACACATTCAATTTATTAAAGCATTTTTGTTGTTTTAGAGAGAAAGATCAATTTACATTTCCTCTTCAAAAAATTCACAAAGTGATGAGGTAAACTGGATTTTCTCATTTTACAGTACTTTTAACTAGAAAGCATTATTCATTTATGTCAATCTAATTCCAGAGAGTTATATTTGCCTACCTTTTAAATACTGTGCAAACTTAACTGAAGATTACTGATAATCAGTTTCAGCTCACTTTTCAATAAATTGGAAAAATCTAGAAAATCGTTTTTATCCCATATGTTAATTACATTTTGAAGAATGTAGTCCATTCCCTGATATATTAAGTATAACAAAATCTAATTTAATTTGTGAATATTAAATATGTATACTTGACATCATAAAACATACTTTATTGGTATAAATATAGATATAGATAACACTTACTGAGCTCTTGTTATGTACCTGGGAGTATCAGGTAGTATTCAAATCTCATTTTGCATATTGAGAAACTAATAGAAATTATATAAGTGAACTGACCAAATTCACAGGTCTAAAAGTGGTGGAGCTAAGATTTGTACCTAGCCATCTGAGTTGTTTAGCAGCCATATTCCTAGTCACCATTATAGGACTTGATCTGTAGCACATCTTCTTCAAGAATATGAACTCTGAGTAAAAGACTCAGGAGATACACAGGTAAAGATCAAATTACTGTGTCAATGTTGTTATTGATAGAACAGTTGGAGACCATTACTTAAATATTTGGCAAACATGAACATCTTAATACAAAACCACAGAAGTAAAGGTTTCCTTACTCTTTTCCAGGCAGACCTGGCAAATGCCAGGTTTCCTCTACAGTGAAGTACAGAATTCCTTCTGGAGATCTTAGATGCCAATTAATTCCTCCTTCCCAGAGCTAGAGTGAGTGAGTGAGCAGAAAAAGACTAACAGTATTGAGATACTCATAATATTCATTTCTCTGCACATGAGGTAAATGACGTTTGCCTTCCCCAAAATCCACTATGATGTCATATACAGGTGATAGATAGACAGATAATAGATGAGAGATAGGTAGAACTATATATCAATAAAAGGTATAAATTAATTAAAATCTTAGGGTATTTTCTAGAAATTTTGTTATATTTTCTTCTTTAGGATGCCAACATAATATTTGGCAAATAAAGTTTGTTTTCTAAAATTCTCAGTCTGATTTTGTAATTTTTCCATAAACTCAAGTTTTATGTTAAAGCATAATGTGTTTTTGCTCTAGTAACTTCCCAACATTTTTAAAATAATAAATATTCAGACATCTTTTAAATGCTAACTCAAAATAATGATTTATTTTTTTCATAGTTCTTCCAGCAATTCTGGAAGCTGCTTTTCTCTCTTTTTGCAATTGATAAAATCAGTCTTCAGGCCCAGATGCCAGTGTACCACAGCCAATATAATTGTACACTGTATTTCCTAAAACATCATCTTGTGATAGCACATTCATTTTACATTCATTCTCAAAACCAAAAACTGTAGTTTTCACTGGTTAATTGGTCACTTATTTGAGTAAATAGAATTTTGCCCAAGTCAATACACATAAGATATTTACTTTGTAATCTGATTTTGTTTGAAAGCTATGGCTATCGAGTGACTTGGATTTCAAAGTTTCAAAGCTTATGATCTAGTAGAATTATGGCTCAGTTAACCATGAAGCTTAATTGTTATAATGAAGTACAAGCATACATACCTCAGAGATATTGCAGGTTTGGTTCCAGATCACTGCAATAAAGCAAATACTGCAATATAGTGAGTTACATGAAATTTTTGTTTTCCCAGTGCATATAAAATTATGTTTACACTATATAACATTATGTTTAAGAAAACAATGCATATACCTCAATTAAAAATACTTTATTGCTAAAAAGTGCTAACCATCATTTGAACCCTCAGCGTATTAAAATCTTTTTGCTCGTGGAAGGTCTTGCCTTGATGTTAATGTCTGCTGACTGATCAAGGTGATAGATGCTTAAGGCTGGGGTGGCTGTGGCCATTTCTTGAAATAATACCACAAAGAAGTTTGCTACATAGATTGACTCTTCCTTTCACTTGAGCACTTAGAGGCCATTGTAGGGTTAGTAATTGCCCTACTTTCAATATTGTTGTGTCTCAGGGAATAGGGAGACCGGGGGAGAAAAAGAGAGAAAGATGGGGAAATGACCAGTTGGTGGAGCAGTCAGAACACACACAATATTTATAGATTAAGTTCACTATCTTATATGAACACAGTTCATGGTACCCCAAAACAACCGCAATAGTAGCATCAAGATCACTGGTCACAGATCACCATAACAAATACAACTAGTAATGAAAATGTCTGAAATACTGCAGGAATTATCAAAATGTGAAACAGCGAAAGAAAGTGAGCAAATTCTCTTAGAAAAATGGTGCCAATAGATGTTTGATGAAGGGTTGCCATACATCTTCAATTTATTAGAAAACAAAACAAAACGAAACAAAACAAGGTATCAGCAGAGCGCAATATAGTGAACTGCAATATAATGAGGTATGCTTGTACAATCAACATTTCATGGACCATTTTGGGTGTTTCACAATGATTTTGTAGGTCACTTATCCTGCAAAAAAGGTAAACTCTGCAGATGAATTTAAATAGATCATAAATGGACATCAATCTGACAAGTCACAGTTTTTGTTAACATTGGCATGAACTTTCATTTAGAGGAGGAATTAAAGCAGTAGATGTAAGGAACCACCAGCTTTGATCATAACCTGGGTCTCTGATCTTTTCAGTCATGGTAAGCAAGGTAAAGGACACGAGCAGTTTGAGATTTGGTCAGCACAGAGAATTTGGTCTTTAGTGTAAGTTTCCTGGCTCTCTGCTTAATTTATATTATTTCCTGTTAATGGAATTTCTTAACAGAAACATGAGTGAGAACATTGCTTATAAAATAATTTATAGGCACATATAATATCAGGAGTACTGGAAAAGAGTGATATGCCAACAAGGCAATAGTCCATAAAACTAATTACCTGAATAACTCATGAAAGAAGACTCTGACCTGGACATGAGATGTAAATTCCTAACACAGATATGTCTTGAAGTGTGAATCTATGCATTATTATTACTATTGTTATTCTTGTGACAAGAAAATATTTTTATCAGCGAAAGGCAAAAATTATGAACTGAACTGTTCCAAGAAAATATTTGGCTTTGATTGAAAATATATGCATCCTCACCACCTTATCACAGTTTCTGATCTGTCAGTGATATCCGTTGAATATCCCTCCAAATTAAACCTTAAATCCCCATCTTCAGTTTCTATCTATACAGTCTTTCCTCCAAGCCAACAAAGTAGATTCTCAGTGATGCTTTTGTCTCTCTCAACTGTTACTGCTTTGGTAAAAGGATTGTCCTCCAAGTCCTCCAGTGAAAATATTTTTCTGACAAATCTTCCAGCTTTACATAAGCATATGCAATCTAGCATGCTCAATTCTGAGTCTTTTGTTCCTCTCCATTACAGCAGTTCTAGAATCTCTAATTCACTTAGTTTAGCTGATAAAATTTTCCAGTCTTCCAGGAGACATATGAGTACCATGTTTGTGCCACTTCCCAGGGTTCTTACCAGAGTAATAAATCATGAATTCCAGGAAAGTGCTCTCCCATCGATAAACTTTCCCTTAGCCAAACTTACCTTCTAGCCATTGCTCATTTGATTCAGCATCCTCAGAATATAGCCCTGTATGCTGTGCTCTCCTGGATCCAGCTTGCACACGTAGGTTATACACTTCACTGTTTCAGGGTACAGTACCTTTTCTTCCATTCTTCCTTTAACAGTCTCAGCACCTTCCTGGCTGCAGCTTAACCTTAGCCACGGGTTTAAATGTTAGAATGGAAGATAGAGACAGTTTGTGGAAGTCAAAGAATGTATTGTCTTGCATAATTTTCAACTAAGGAGAAGTATCAAAATTTAGTAGATGGGGTAGACTACTTTTGCCGGCTTAGGAGAATCTGGGAATTCACAGTTTTCAAGTGCATCAGCTCAGATACCTTAATGATGTATCACAGTATCTCATTCTTTCCTAATCAAGACCCTGATCTTGGCATAGCAGATGTGCCTAGGAGCCTCATTACGCTTATGATTAAGTATCAGGGCTCAGTTTTTTCTGCCTGCTTACTGAAGGGAGATAAGAGTCTCTTTATAGCTGCTGAGTAGGTTCTCTGATAGCCACAATTAATTGTTTACAGGCTTTAATTTTTAGAGCAGTTTCAGGTTCACAACAAAATTGAGAGAAAAGTACAGAGATTACACATGTATCCCTGCCTCCACAAAGCCTCCTCCATTATCAACATCACTCACCAGAATGATAACTTTGTTACTAAGGATGAGCCTAAACTGACACATCATTACCACCCAAAGTCCATGGTTTACTCTTAGTATTGTACACTGTGGGTTTGGATAAATGTATAATGATGTACATACATCATTATAATATCATACATAGTTTTTTCACTGCCCTAAAAATTCTCTACACTTTGCCTATTAATCCTTCCCCCTCCATTTTACCCCAGGCAACCACTGATCTTTTAATTATTTCCATAGCTTTGTCTTTTCCAGAATGTCATATACAGTTGACCCTTGAACACACAAGTTTGAATTGCACAGGTTCACCTAACGTGGATTTTTTTCAATAGTAAATACTACAGTACTACATGATCCACTGTTGGTTGACTCTGTGGTTGCAGAACCACTGATGGAGAGGAACCATGTATACAGAGGGCCAACTATAAGTTATATGTGGATTTTCAACCATGTAAAGTGTTGGCAGCCCTAACCCTGACATTGCAAAGTTCAACTGTAGTTGGAATCACATACATATTGGCTTCTTTCACTTAGTATGCACTGAAGATTTCTCCATGCCTTTTCATGGCTTGATAACTCATTTCTTTTTAGTGCTAAATAATATTCCATTGTCTGGATATACCACAGTTTATTTACCCATTCACCTATTGAAGAATATCTTGGTTGCTTCCAAGTTTTGGCAATTATGAATAAAACTACTATAAAATCCATGTGCAGGTTTTTTATGTAGACATAATTTTCAATTACTCCTTAGGGTACATACCAAGGAACATGATTGCTGGATCATATGGTAAGAATATATTTAGCTTTGTAAGAAAACTAAACTGTGTTTCAAAGTGGCTATACCATTTTGCATTCCTAACAGCAATGTATGAGAATTCCCGTTGCTTCATATTCTCATCAGTATTTGGCATTGTCAGTATTCCAGATTTTGGCCATTCTAATAAGTGTATAGTAGTATGTCATTGTTGTTTTAATTTGCATTTCCCTAATGACATATGATGTGAGCATCTTTTCATATGCTTATTTGCCATGTGTATATCTTTGATGGGTTGTCTGTTAAGGTCTTTGGCCCATTTTTTAATTGAGTTGTTTGTTTACTTATTGTTGAGTTTTACACATTTAACTTTTAGATTTATCACAGTCAGCCTTTTATTGTATTTATCTAGAAAATTAAGTGCTCTGAGCAAAAAATATTTAATTCCATTATCCTTATAATTAATATCTCACCCACATTTCTATAACACCTAATACACTCTACTGGCTAATACAATTCCTTTTACAAATATAACGTCCCAGTTCATGACTGATGAATATTTTAATAATTGCACTTTTTTTTTTATGCACAGTGCTGTGATTATCATTGCCAGCCAGCTGGAGGAATATCCAGTTCTGAAAACCCATTTTTACCATTTTCTGAGAATTCCTCCTTGTGTGTGGATACAATTCTCCAATAACTGCCTTTGTTTCAGACCATGTTTTCTAGAATGCTTATACAGAAAATACCCTTTAAAGTAGAGATAGTGTCTCCCTCTGGAGCGAAGGGAAGGTTTGTTTACTGTCCACTAATATAAAGATACTGTTTTCCTGTGGCAAAGCCTTGTCAGGCTAACTGTCCATTTATAAGTTTTGGGTACACTAAACTTTGGTTTCCTTTCCTGTAATGCACATCACTATGAATGCACTACATCATCCGGCATTGTGTAACCCTGTGGTAACTGAGCTTGGGGAATCAACACAAATGTTAATCTGACTATTATTATTACTCTGGGTAATAAACTGCCCTCTGTGTCTGTCATAGTCCTCTTCTGTCTTCTGCCAACATCCATCAAATTTAGGCAAGCTAGATGGTTTGTTTGCAGGTAGGCTAAAAAATCGCATAACCTTCACAGTTCTTAACATTGGAACCAGTTTTTAAAGTTCAGATTCCTAGGTAAACAGACTCTGTGATAGAGATGCATACAGAAATTTTGTTGAAAAATAAAATTGGGGGAAATCCTCTTAGAACCAGCACTGTGGCAGAGGGGGAGGAAGTATGGTTTATCACAGGAGAAAATCAGGTGTGTTGCAATCTCAACCAAAGCCTCAGCCAACCCCACTGGGATCTTGACAGTAAGAATAGCCATGCATACTTTTCCGAGTTGGAGAGAAGGGGCCATGACTTCATACTCATGTATTAACTATTCATTGGACATAGGTTGCCCCAGGAGTGTATTAGGACCTTAAGCAACATGGTTGTATTCAACTGATAGCAGTTTTCATTGCCAGAGAGAGCATACAGGTGATCTGCTGGAATAATAAGTCATTCAGCCCTTATAGGAGATGCTGGGTGGTATAGCATGGCCTCTACTATAAGGGAAAATCCAGGAAAAATATAAATTGCTCTATTCAGAACCCTGACATCATTGAGCTTCTTAATTCTTCAACCCACAAATCTTTTTTATGTTACATTTTCTTGGATATTGTTATCTACAAGTTGTATATCTAATGCACATGCTTAAATTTCTCCCATGTCATTTTATTTTAAATCTCAAGTATTTTAAAGTTTAGTTTAAATATCAACTATTTACTACTATGTTTTACATCTTACATGGATCATTGCCTTATGACACATGATCCTATTTCTTGCTGACTTTCAATACACTCCTTTTTATGCTTTAGATTTCAGATTAGATGCCACTTTCTAAGAGATATTAGCTAAAGTGTCTCATCCATTATTTTCTAATAATAAACCCTCTTCATTCATTCACAGTACTCACAATGATTTAGAACTGTAGACATATTTGATTACCTATTTATTTTCTGAATTCTCTAGTAGATTGTGAATTTCAGGAAGACAGAGAATAAACCGACTTTGTTCAGTCCTGTTGTAGTAATCACGAGTGCTGTGACACAAATATTCCCAGCTTTCTGTCATCCATGCCACAGTAATATTGCATTTCCTGGTCCCTTTGTGGTTGTTGTGGCCATGTGATTAATTGTAACCAGTGCCCTGTGAGCAGAAGTGATGTGGGTCACTTCTGTGACCAAGCACTTAATTGCCGATATGGGACTCCATAGAGCACTTTTCCCTTTTTTGATGTCGGTGCTCAGTGGGATTAAACAACAACCTAATGTTATTTTAAACCACTTGGATTGCTTAGTTGTTTGATAACAGAGCATAACCTAGACTATCCTGGATGATGTATTGCCTGATATCACACTAAGCCCAGAGCCTTGTATATAGAATAAACTAGATAATTGTTGATGGAGAGAAAGAATAATGTTGTTTATTTAGTAGTGTATGTTGTATTCTTGGATCTGTGGTCCACTTTTTAAATGAGAAATTTCTCACTAACTTTTTCAACATGGATACTGCAAAACCAAAGAGTACCTCCAAAATGCAATGTAAGAAAAAAAAAAGCTAATATTTGTTTACCAAAGGAGTCATCTTTTGGGACATTGTTAGGATACAAAACTTCTTTGTTGATTAAAAAATTGGTGGATTAGAAAAGAACAAAATGTTTCCAGCCCTTTTGCAGGTATTATGTCTAATAAAACCTACATGTTTCAGTGCAGGCAGAGAGATTCTATTTGGTTCAGCCTCCTAACGAATAAAAATCCACTAAAGAAATAGTAGGAGGTGGTTAGAGGGAAGATTGCACTAGCACTCTGCCAAAAACTAAGATATAGTCTTTTTACTCTAATTCAGGTATCTAGAATGTTTCCAGAAAAATGTGTTCACCAGTGCCAACTGTGCTTCTTATTCCTACCACCTGACAGGTTTGTAAAGTGCCTCTGCTTCAGTAATCCTTGCAGTGCTATAATTCTGTGATGATGCTAGAGGCTTGCCTCAGTTTCTCTTAAAGGACTGTTGTTACCTCACCCAGCTATCTCCATTCCTTTTCTCCTCATCATCAGGTTGACTCCTAACATTTGTGAGCATCTCTCATCGTAAGTCAGAGCTATTTATTTTCTATCAATGACATTTTCAAATATCTATCACATCCGATGTCTGTGGAAAGGTCTATATGAATTTCAAATTATTTACTTTATTCAAATGAAGTACAAAGTGTTCTTTTCTACCTATTTGAATATTATTACTGAATATGTGTTGTTTCACTCAGTTGCTTTTGTCTTCTTTTAAAACTCATGGAAACAGACATTTCTAAGACTCTCCAAAATTATCTCTTCTCTCATGTCTCTAGACTTTTAGCCTGGCAACTCTGTCCTATATTCCTTTCTTCTTTCCTTCCTTCCTTTCTTTTTGTCTTGCCTTTCTTCTTTCACCATAAATATAAGTCTGAATGCTTCTTTCTGTCATTTTGGTACAGGATGGGTGATGATGACAGGATTAGATAAGAAGGTTTGGCTTCAGTTGCTTTTTACTCTTTTTTTCTTTTTAAGCATTCAGATTTAGTCCTTTTTGAAATGAAACAAATGTTCCTTCATAATCCTTATATTTTTCTCAAGCTTCTCCAAAATTGAATCAGAGTTGTGAAAAAGGTGGTTTTGTTGATTAATCACAATCAGACTCAAGTATGGTGAGGTCCTTGAGTGTGACCATATACCACCATGTTGTCAGTATTACAGACTCCACTTGATGATTTCCTAATATAACTTTACACTTACCACCTATTGTTTTAAATTATATTTAAACTCAATGTTACTATACATATACAAAGATTTCAGCACTTTTGTTCTGCTGATACCCACTAACAGATTGGGGAAAACATTTTATTATGAAGAATCTGAAGAACTAAGGAATAGTTATGACTCAGGGAAGAGATATAAAATTAACTCTATAGTCTTATTGGTGAAACAGATTTGCTAGGTTATAATTACTTTTAATCCTTCCATTGAAGTTATCATGATTTAATGAAAATCAAGTTTTGTTATATCAATGCCACATTTTGAATCTCTCCCTTAATACTCAGTTTTAGTGTTGATAATGAATGCATTTGTTCAAGACTAGAAAATTATGGGTTGCAGATAGGCAGATGAGTATAATGAGAAAATCTGTTTTGCAATTATGATAGAAGGCAAAGGCATCAAAGATTAAGAAAGACATCTTTGGGGAAAAAGTAACTGTGCTTAATTTAAGTTATATTATTAATAAATAATTATTCATACCATACTTTTATTCTCTGTACTGTGAATGTAGGTCAAAGAAGCTAATTATTGAGCATTACAAAGATATCACAAAGATAAAATATTTGAATTCTCAGAGATTATCAGTGTACTCTCGAAGAAAAATAAAGCACAATTTATTATCTCAAATTCCCAGGAGTGTTGTGACAAAAACTGTTGGATATATCAACTATCCAGGAGATTGCTTATTAAAACTGATGTGGTCTATTTAAAACATGATTCTTTCCTTCTTATACCTATGAGTTAAATATACATGTCAATACTAATTTTTAATGAATTGTAGCATTTGGCAGCTACGGTCACAACTTTCACATTCAACAGTAAAAGTTTACCCTATTAATTGTAGATTTATATTAGAATAATATTAGCATATAAATTTTTAAACTAACTTTTATTTTATGACTCCTTTAATTTAACATGAGGCCAGCTTTTTGTTTTAAATGCTAAACCAAGTTTAATAAGTTAATTTGTCTTAAAGTACTATTTTTGCACAAACCCGTGTCCCCTGCATCGGCAGGCGGACTCTCAACCACTGCGCCACCAGGGAAGCCCTAAAGTACTATTTTTCTAACTAGCTAAGAATACTTTATAATTCTTTAGCCAAACTTAGATAGATGAATATTGCCAGAAGTCATTTTCAGGTTACTGCTGGTGAAGCTCCCCTTCACAGTACAAGCTCAGTAGCAATCCAATAGTTTCCACTTATCCATGGGGAATATGTTCCAAGAACCCCAATGCATGCCTGAAACCATGGATAGAACAAAACCCTTGGGACTTCCCTGGGTCCAGTGGTTAAGACACCATGCTTCCACTGCAGGGCGTGCACATTCAATCCCTGGTCTGGGAACTAAGATCCCACATGCCGCATGGCGTAGCCAAAAAAAGAAAAAAACAAAAAAACCAAAAACCCTATATATACTATGATTTTTTCCTATACATGCATACCTATGATAAAGTTTAATTTATAGTCACAGTAGGAGAATCTCCAAATTGCCAGCATCACTACTCTTGTAGTTGGGGCCACTATTAAGTAAAATAAGTGTTACTTGAACATAAGCCCTGCAATACTTTGACAATCTGACAACCATGTCTACTAAGTGACTAATGGTTGGGTAGTATATGTGGACACACTGGACAAAGGGATGCTTCACATCCTGGGTGGAACAGAGAGGGAAGGTGCAAGATTCCATCATACTACTCAGAACAGCACGCACATTAAAACTTAAAAATTGTTTATTTCTGGAATTTTCCATTTAATAATTTTGGAGCATGGTTGACTGCAGGAAATTGAAACCATGGAAAGAAAACCTTGGGTAAGGGGGCACTACTGTATATAATTTTATCTCCCAATAAGATTTGACTGTACTTTCTTATTTATTTGAAAATGATAAAATATAATATCTGAATAATGTTCTTAGCAAAACCCATGTATCTTTTCATAATTTATAATCCTGAACAACTATATTTTACCTTCTTTTTTCTGTAAGGTTAGTATTAACCCTTATTGGAAAAGCAGAGTACTGTAATAATTGCCTCACCCACCCCCATAGAAAGAAAATCAAAACAAATTCAAACTAACAACACCACAACACAACACAATTTGGTTGGGAATATATTCAGATTGTGTCAATGAAAGCCAAGACTCTCAAGATAAACTCATTTTCTTTTCTCCTTCCTGCATTTTACTAACTTTTTAAAAGATAATTTTACTAATGGTGCTGCATATTCTTAGGACATATGCAGGGAAGATAAGAGAAATATGAGGTGCTAGGTTCAATGATATCTCACCCCAGCAGAGGAAATTTTAATTGTCAGCTGTGATAGAGGCAGGCAGCTGGACCTGGCCTTAAGGATATAACCCTCCCAGAAAAAAGCCTAAGGTAAACCTTGTAGTTAGAAAGTACAAACCAAAAAGAAACACTGAAAAACTCTCTTTTTGTTCTTGTAATCAGCCATCCCAAGGTTTTTGTAATGATTGGCAGCACTATCTGGGCTGTTGGTGACACCCGTAAGAACTACCACAATAGGAAGTGGACCTGGCCTTGGTCTCACTGTTTCCAAGTATATGCAAATACACGGATCTTCAGAAATTTCTGGGAATGAGGGCTGCTTATCCGGTTGCTCTCAGGTGAATCATTTGAACTTTCTTTTTTAATCTAGTCCCTATGGATATGGAATGAAGGTAAAAATTGAAGACTCGAAATAAAAGACTGTAACATGAGTTATTTCAGTATTTCTCATTTTATTTCAATATGTATCGGTAAATTAAAGCTTTTTCAATTTCCCCCACTAGTCCCACCAAAATTTCTGAAATGGTGAAATTTAAATACAAGTTAGAGATTTCTTTAGTGCATAAACTCAGAGGTATACATTGACCCAAAATAATAACCCTCTAAATATATATATATATATTTACTTTTAAAATAGTACCTAAGCATGAACATGTTGGTATTCAGTTTCCATCTAATGGAATATTACACAGAAAAATTCCAGAACTACCTATGGGATGTAGACATTACATTTTCAATCTTTTAACCTCAATTCCATCTTCTTTTAAATGGGAGGCCTTCAACTAGATGATTCTCTAAAGCAGCTGCTTAATCTAAGGTGTGAAATGATTTGAGCAAATTTTCTAGTGTAAAAAAACTGAGATAACAAAGTGCTCTGAGTGTTTGAAATAATTGTCTTATGCACACACTCACTTATCTTCCATTCCACTTTTCACGTCTTATTACTGCTAATAATAGCCAAAATGTTTTGAATGTTTACTATATTCTAACCATTGTTCTGAAAACATTACATGGCTTATTTTGTAATTCTTACAAACGGCTCTGAGGGAGATGTTTTTGTTATTACTATTATAGCCATTTTACAGATGAAGGAGAGAAAGTTTACAGAGCTAGTAAGTGGTAAAAGAGATAGTTAATAAGCTCACTCTAAAAGACACACAATTAGCACTTATAATTCTGTCTCCTGCCAAGGTTGACTAAACAAAAGCAAGCACCAAGCTGTTATGCACACCCATTGCCTTTACCAAAATCCATTCCTTTAGAGATTCTGTCTGTAAAAGGTAAGAGTAAGCAACAAAGTAAAATATTAGGATGGAAGAGTCAGAGGAAAACAGAAATATACAATTTTGTCTTAAAACATAAAAAATAAAATTCCAAGAATAGATGGCAGACAACAATGTCAAATGATACAGTTTTTGAATAGGACATAAGATTCCAAAGGTCTGGTAATTAGAAATTGTTGGTGGCTTTAGAGTGAGAAGGTTCACCAGTGTAACTGATAAGGAAGGAGATTAAAGTCAGTCGACTAGCATATACAAAGGGGAGGAAGAACATAGGGAAAGCCTATGTTTATTTAAGATACTTATACAGAGAAGGGAAGGAGAGAAGTGAAATTTATTAGGGCTAATTATAAACCATTTGACTTTTTTTTTTCTTTTTAAAATGGAAGTAATCTAAAAGAAAGTAACCAACCTGGAAGAAAATTTTAAGACAGATCTTTGAAGTACAAAGAAAAGGTCTTTGGAGGGGGAAAAAAAAAAGAAATCAGTTTTTTTTTCCTAAGAGTCAGCAAAAAAGGAGTTAAAGCAAAAAGAGGATGGGGGGGCATAAAGCTGTTAGGAGAGAGGTTCACACCCGAATGCTTCCATTTCCTTGGGGAAGTTGGCTAGGTCAGCTGCTGAAGATGAACTTAAGATGGTGTTGGAGAGTAGAGTTAATTTGTGCATTTCATTGTCTAGGGCAGGCACAGAGGAATTGTGTTCCTCTGGTCTTTTCCTTCAAATCTCATGTATTTAAATTTCTTATTTTTGTATTAGAATTGATGTTAGGAAGCAAAATACTTGAGGATAAATTTATAACACCGTATGAGTTAGCATATTATTTAATTATGAAAATCGGAGAGCAGAGAAGTGACAAAGTTGAGAGCAACATATTGAAGAGGTGAGGAAAAAAAAGGTTAGATATATCCTCAGAATAACATTCAAGGAATTCAGAGCTGGATAGAATTTAGTATTTAATAATCACTTATTTAACACCTATGGATACAGCAGTTTTGAAAATTTGCGGGAAATAGAGATATAAAGAGAGAAAACATTAACTTAACACTTGTTCATTGAAAAGCTACAATATAGAAGCTACTTTGACAGAATCTTGGAAGTTAAAAAAAGGAATAAAATCATGACTTTGCCCTCAAATAGATGGTAATTTGTATTCATTTATTTATTAATATTTTATACTGGAGCAAATCAGTACTATTGATAATACTATTGAAATTAATGCAGAATTTTAATATAAAAGAGGTCTTTTTTCCAACTTAAGTCACAGGGATGGAGGCTACTTAGACCTTGAATTAGTCAAAAAATATGTTATAGGGCATTTTCACCAAAAGATAAGCACCATACTAAGGTCAGTGGAAAGCACAAGTAGAGGATTGTCTTCCTACCATTTTAAGTTTGCTCTCCAGTCCATTTCCTGGAAGATGTGAACTTAGACCTTGAAGGAGAGGTTGAATTTGGATATATAGAAGGGGGAGGAGTATTCTAGTTGATGGAAATGTTATAAATAAAGTTATAGCTGTGGGAATTATTTAGGCCTATGGAGTTGATTTAATGCAGTTTAAATATGCTGGAGGACAGGGTGTGAGAAGGTAAATTGATGCTAGGTTGAAAGATATGTTAAGGAGTTTAGACATTTTAGAGTGTGAGTTTTAATGGATTTTTGAGCAAAGTATGATAGCATTAGAAGTGTGTTTCAAGTGTTATTCACTTTGTCTTTTCTGACCTACCCTTCTCCCAAAGTAAAGCTAAGTTAAATGAACATTTTAGCAATAAGTACTTATATCTTTTACAGTATTTACCCATGATACTATAATTAACTGTTTGCTTATGGAATTCTACCACTGAATTTTAAACTGCTAAAAAGCAAAGACTAATTTTTACTTATCTCTGATTTCCAAATACCCAGTGCAGTGCCCAGCATATTTCAGAGTTCAATATATTTTAAATTAAATGAAGATTTATCTATATGTAAGATAGATATTAAATTCAACAGAAGTGTGAAAGAATGAGAATGAGTAGTGTCAACAAAAAATTTATCAGTCAATCTAAGAAAGAATTGTAAAATTTTATTTGAGCCGAATTTGAGAGTAATAACCCAGGAAGATCATCTCAGAAGGCTCTGAGAACTGTTCCACATCTTTAGAAGTCAAGACACAGCTAATATAAATTGTTTTGAGACAGAGGGCTGTATGTCAGATAATGTACTATTGACATTTTACATAATTCAGATCTAAGCGCCATTGTGGTGGGCCATGTGACCCCTTACATGATCAAGAAGGAATGTTATCTTTTAAAGAGTTGTCTTGTTGACCCTGGGAGAATATTGCTCTTTATGTTTGAGCAGGTATTCCTGCTGATGGGGAAGGTTTGGTCAATGCATAATGCTGATACACAATGTATAGTGGAGAGAGAGAGGAGGCCAAAGGGCAGAGAATTTTTAGGTTTAAATTTTTCTTGTCTTGCTATAAAATATGAACTTTATTTCACAGTAGGAAAAAAAGTATTTGTCTCTAGGACGGTAACTTTATTGTTCTCCAGTTTACATCATACCTCTAGGGTACAAATTTATTGTTAGCTCTTTCCTGTGTTTACAACCAGGTGAGAAAAAGCTATATATGATATTCAGTCAACCTTTCTACAGTTCTACTTTGGAATTTGAGGCAAATGTCATATCTAATTATTATGTTTTGGATGTTCTTCCTACTTTTATATGGCTAAGATGACAGTTTCAGGGGTATCTCTGAGGTCGCTCTTCCTTATGACCAAGATGGCCTTAACATTTCCCTCAGCCTGACTAAATGTTAAATAGACTTCTTCGTGCCTCTATGTCCCCGAACTCCTTCCCACGCCAGTCCTTAGAGTATCCAGATAGCATAACCAGAGAGGTTTCTCTCCTTCTTTTTCTTGGAGCATTTACTTTATAAAATTTAGTACATCTACTTCATTGTCAATTTTTCTCTGCCCCTTTGAAATGTAGGTTTTTGGGTTTTTTTTTAAGTCTCTTGCCAGTTTTACAACTTACAACTATCTTTCTCAGGGACATGGGAGGCATCCCTTTGAAATGTAATCATCAAGGAAGATACTACTCTGACCTCCCAGTCTCTGTGAGAGGTCAGGAGCCTAACTTCAGTGATGCTTTGCTCCAGGTTACAAAATTATCTCCTGTCATAAAGAGAGGAGGAAGTTTACTTTCTCTTTGGGTAAGTCCAATTAGCAATTGCAGGTATCCTACAATTCCCCCAACCCCAGATCTTAAAAATTCTCCCACTCTTTGTTTCAGCAGAGCTGAGCTCAGACTATGCATGGATCTCTCTCTCCTAGTGCGATCACCTTGAAAAAAGTCTTTCTTCCCTGTTTAGCTTTGTTGCAATTTTTGCTGTGACTTTTACCTGGAGTAAGTGGCATACACCGTGTTTATTGAAGCTTTGGGACCAACCCTTTCACTTCTCCCTTGACTTCGTAATTACATTCTCATCCATCATACCTTCTCTTGTCTTGAATTGGTAAAACACCATATTATCTTTGAGAATAGGTTGGAAGTAGGAAAATTTAACCTTTCTGCTGGCTTTTATTCTAGTCTATATGAACGTGACAGTTCAAGAAGAAAAGGCTTCTTTAAGTAACTCAACAAACCTCTATATGTGTTTGGATTTAAAGCCTTGTGGGTGATGAAATATTCCTTTGTACCTCTTCACCTTGTTTCTTAATAAAATTTCCATTAGTAGCTCAGGAAACAAAGCTAGATATTAGAGGGCAGAGATTAAGTATCCTTAATCCTTGGCCTATTACATATCATTTTATTTAGTCACAACTATAATGAACCCCAAATTTCTTCATAATTCAACATTAATTAAAGAAAATCTGCCTTAGGGTTATGGGGGAAAATAAAAATGCAACAGATATTTTAAAAATCAAATGAAAATGATTTTTCAAAGTATGCAATGTGAGTAAAAGAGTTAAGGGCTATTTTTTCCTTCTCTAAAGAACACAGTAGATTTGTGGAGACAGAACAAAGAAATACTTAAATGTTTAATGGTTGATCTCCATGATTTGAAACAACAGCTTGTAAATATCCATTCATAACACAAACAGTTTTCTATGTATAAATGCTAGAGGTGATCAGAAGTTAGCCAATTCATTTAAACTGGGGTAGATTGCATATGATCATAAGAAAAATATTGGATTTATTTTGGTTTAGGACAAAAAGCAAGAATTACATAAATAGAGTATTACTAAGTTATAGTATATTAGGGACAAAACTGAAGTGGGTCAGGGGAATAGTGAACAGAATATTTTGGTTGCAGCAAGACTACTATAGTGAAAATCAGCAGCCAAAGTGAAGCAGGAGAATTCTGAAGAAGGAAAAGAATGAGGACAAACAAATTCAGAGTTAGAGGAACTGAAGAGGGTGAAGATAAAATTCTCTGGGTACCACAGCAAGTAATGACTTCCCAGACAATTTTAGAGAGTAAATTATTGTTCTTATTCTCCAATGTGTTTTATTCAGAGTATACCTCCAGTTAAATATAAAGACATAAAATGATATCATATATTCATAATGATGGTATAATTCTACTCAAACTTACAGATCTCCTAATTTTACTTTTTATATATTTTATAGGTTTGTGGTATTTTTATCTAAGTAAAAATGGAATTTGTGCCAAAGGCCAGTTATTATAAGGAATAGAATAACTTTATGAAAAGCAGTTTCTAGAGCAGATATGACACAACTGCCCCTTCCTTCTCCAGCCCCATTCTCAAGAAACTCAAAAGACTTTCAGAGCTTTTGCATCAGATTTCTGAGAGATGGCTAAGATTTTTGAAGAGTTGGTTATGGAGGAGCCATAAAAATACTATTCTGTGGATGTTTATATTATCCTAGTCTTAGCTTCAGATTTGGATAGCTTGTTAAATAAAAATTGCTTGGTTTTCTTGTTTATCTTAGTGTAAAATATGCAAAATTTATTCTAACAGCCTTGTCCTCAGATTGGCAATTATTGTTTTAGTTATATTTTTAGGTATCAAACCTCTAAATATGCTATTAAAAATGAAAATCCTTTCATGACTATTCTCTGAAGCTTTTCTTCATCAATGTCAGAAAATATATGAGGTCTGAAACTTGACTTTTGAAGAATCAGGGATTGTTGCTATCAAAATCAGTTTATAACACAGGACAGCCACCACCAGAGAACACTCACATAATAGCATTATAAGACCCAATGCTACAAGGATCTGGGAAGGGCAACTAGCCATAGGCACTACTATTTGGTTCAGAGAAGCACCAATTAATTTTCTGCTCTCTGATCCACTTGAAGAACTCAGCTGGAAACCAAATAAAGCCAGCTTTTAAAAAATCTAACATTTGAGTTATTTTATGTGTCCTTTCAAGTAGACTATATTTTAGACTCTGGGAGTAAGGGTCATAACTCTTGTATCTCTCTCTCTCTTCATAGAGTTAGAATTTGTCAAAGATGTTAAAAATAAAATGAGTGTGAAAGCTCTATGAGGGTTATGAGAAGGGTGAGGAAAAAGTAAAGAAGGACTAAGGCACGACATTTAGATAAGAGTAATAATAACAATAATGATAATGATGAAGATGAAACTTTCTTTTCATCTTCTTTGCTTCCCAATATTGCTTTTAAGAATCAAATTTGTATGTAACTTAAACTTCAGTGAGGATAGCTATTATAAAAATTAATCTACAGACTTTGAGTAAGGAACTGATGGAATTAAGCATTGAGTTAAGAATTGATTTTGTATACCTACAAAAATCCCAACAATCTCTCCATTTCCTAAATCCCTATCAAATATAGTACGATACACATGACCTTCCTCATTCCGTTAGAAATATACACAAACTTTATCACACATTGATAGTTATATCTGAGAACATTTCCCAGAAATTAAATTATTGCCCTAATCTCAGATATAATTTTGTGTTTCTTCCAAATTCCAAGTTTTCATCTTTTCAAGTCTAAGTGTCTCCAGAACTCTTACTCAATAAAAATTTTCTAGCACTGCTGTATGTTTATATTTTTTTCTTTCTTGCTTCTTTTTTGAGAGCCAGAGAGTTTTCAAGCATTGTGTGTACATGTGTATGTGAGTAATATGTGTCTGTGTCTGTGTTTAGCTCCCATAGGAATATATTTTTAAAAGTATATAAAGAGACTTTCTCTCCTTGCCTTGATGGAATGATTGGCACCAGATTTACATTCCCTTTATTAGCTAGGAAATTGAACAGCACATATAAACAAGTGCTTTCAGGCTTTCAGACAGACAGTGGATAAAAGACATTACACAACTGTGATTCTTGGGGTTAGGAAGAAGTTCTACAACATCACTGGCTTTCTGCCTGGAGGTACTTCTATTCTGTAGCATAGGGAGGGGAAATCCAGACATAGAGAAGGGAAATGAATAACAGTGTGATCTTACTGAGTTGGGGAAACAGAAAATAAAGTTGAAGGAGGCTGAAGTGGCTATAATTTACAGATCACAGTACCAAGAAAACAAAGCAAAGCAGAGAATGAAGTCCAGAAATCTGAATGGAGTAGCCTTGATTTTTTGTTGAAACCTAGACCGTAAGTTCAGAGGGAGAATCTCCATACGGTCTGTCAATGGAAAACTAAAAAGTTATAAGGTGAGCAATGCCCAAAACTCACACAACATGGGGTAGGCATTTGAATTCCAACAAAGCAGATTGAGAAAAAATGTTAAATACTAAGATAATTCAGTAGAATCTGTAGAAAGATTATAATCTCATAGTAAGGTTAAACTTTCCCTAGAGGAAAAGCTATGGCCCCTCTATAACAGACCTCCAAAATAAGGCTTTGAAACCCTGGCTAATCCACAAGGAACTGGCTGTCTAAACAAAAGTCAACACATTTTAAAGGAAGAAAATACATCCAGACATTCAACAGCATAACATTCATCAAGTCTAGCACTCAATAAATTATACAGATATACCTGGAAAATCCCCAATATTTAGAAATTAAACAACATATTTTGAATAACTCATTTATGATAAAATGTCTTGGGAAATAAACAATATAAGGGGACTTGATTAACTTGGTAAAGGGAAGCTGCTAAAAACCGACAAGTATATTTCCTCTCACAACTTCAAGTCAACATTAGCTGTCCTAGCATGTACAATAAGGCAAGAAAAAGAAGTACAAGGCACAAAGCTTAGAAAGGAAGAGGAAAAGCCTCAATTCATAGAAAACAAGATCACTCTTGCAGGTTGGATTGCCTGCAGACTCTGAGACGGAGACTAGCAAGTAGGGATTTTATTTAGAAACATCTCTGTAATCAATATCTGTGGTGGGGAGGATAAAGAAGCAATATTGTGTAGAGGGAGAAGCCATGCTGAGATACAAAACCAACAAAGCTTCAAGTAACCCCATGGAATCTGTGGAGTTAGAATGCCACTTTAGAGTTGGGACAAGGTAGACAAACCTTTATACTGATCCAGGAAGGAATTGATCTTCAGGCAAATTTGCTGCCTTCGACTGAGGCACTCTCTGAAAGAGTGATAGCTGCACACTGACTACCAAGAACATTCCCAGCATTTGGGTGGGAAGTCTTTCACTGAAGCATGATATGGCAGCAATACACAGTAATCACAGTAATTAAATGTATATAACATCCAAAATAATCTATTAAAAGTTACTAGAAATAAGAAACATGAATTTACAAGGTAAAGGGATACATGATTTATATACAATAATAAAATGTATTACTTTATACTAGAAATGAATAATTAGAAACTAAAATTAAAAAATATAATTTACAATACCATCCAAGTTAGAGAATGCTTAGGTATTAATTTAGCAAACTATGTACAAGGCCTCTACACTGAAACTATACATCTGTGTTGGGAGAAATTAAAGAACTACTACTAAATAGAGAAACATGTCATGTGCACAGACTAGGACTCATATTAAGTTGTCAATTCTCCCTAAATGATCTATAAATTCAGTACAGGACCAATAAAAATCCCAGAAGAGTTTATTTTATAGAAGTTGACAAATGATTGTGAAATCTGTATAGCAATGTAAATGTCATAGAATAGTCAAAACAATTCTAAAGAAGAAAAACAAATTTGGAAGATTTCACTGCCTGATATAAAAACTCAGTTTAAAGCTATACTAATAAAGAGAATCTAATCTTGGCAAAGGAAGAGACAAATAGATGAACAGAATAGAATAAAAAGCTCGAAATAGACAGACACGTATATGGTAATTGGATTTTGACAAAAATGCTGACATAATAAAATGGGGAAATAATAGTTGCTTCTACAAGTGGTACTGGAACAATTAGATAGAGGTATGGAGAAAAGTGAATCTCAATGTTTATCTCACAAAATTTAAATTGATATGAACTTTAACTCTAATTACAAGCCCTAAAACTATTAAATTACCAGATGAAAACATAAGAAAAAATCTTTTTGACCTTGAGCTTGACAAGCATTTCTTAGGACACAAAAAAGAAAAAACCTAAAATAAAGACTTGATAAATTGGACTTCAACACAATTAGAACCCTTCTGCTCTGTGAAAAACATCATTATGAAAGTAAAAAGACAAGGCACTAACAGGGAAACTTACTTACAGCATAAGTATCTGACATAGTACTTGTATAAAAAACATAATTCAATAATAAAACAATCAATTTTTTAAAAATATGCCAACAACTTGAATAGACACTTAACGATAAAATATTTACAAATGACCAATAGCACATTAAAGGATGCTTAACAATATGTCATGAGGAAAATACAAATGAAAACCACAGTGAGATACCAGTACACACCAAGAAAGTTGAAGTAAATGCCCAAATTGAAAGTAAGCATCTAGAAATATTTCGAGCACTCTGACAAAATAGTTTCATGTCTGTTGAATCTAATGCTAACAAAATAGAGCCTGTATTGTAGAGGTTTTCCACTTAAATAGTAGTTTATTTTTGTTATAATTCATAATGTATCGGTTTTGAGAGACTGATATATTTTTAATGGTCCTTTACCACAGATATTTTGAGAAGCATTGCTCTAACTAATTGAAATTCAAAGTATTTGACCCATAGCAGTATACCAGCAAGATGACTGCATGGAAATAGCCAGGAAGCTAAAGAAGTGTATGCTGTGGATATTTCTGTAATGTTTCTTACTTCCCTTTGGATTGCCCATGAAGACAGAAAGCACAAATAATTGCTTTGACTATCATGTTTCCCCCATATGTTATTACAATGTATGCATACCACGAGAGGTGAAAAGATTACAGAAAATGTGTATGCCTAATTCCCTGTGAGAGGAAGTTTAGAAAGAGAAAATATGGCTAACCTTTGCATTGATGCAAATATGGAGACCAAATTTCATGCTGCTACTCCAGATGGCCACAACTTTCCAAAGCCTGATACACAAGTGTCAGGCTTACCCTTTTAAAATAAGTTAGTACATCAGTTGCTTAGCTTTAAATTAACATAATATATTCTTTATGTGCTGTGATGATCAAACCTTCAATAACTGAAAAAAGAGCAATATAAACCAAAATAATGCATTGATTGTGAAGTCTGGGCCTTTTAGCCAAAGGGAGTTGTGAATTGAGAATGCGCAGGCTTGTTTCCTTCCAATGTAAAGCTAAAATAAGTCCATTTGTTCAGTCAGGGCTGCAATTTCAGTTACTAGATATTTTGTAGTGAAGGGGGCAGCATCAATTTTACACATACACACAAAACCCCCCACAAATGGCCGTGTGCTCTGCTAGCATATGTTCAACTTAATGAAGTATTGTGATAAATGTTATTATATATTCTTTCTTTCTATTGCATGTAGACTAAAATAACATGGAAACCGAAGGAGAAATAGAGAATTGTTGTATCTCCAACTAGTTTTATTAAGTGTTCAACAACCAGTAGAAGAAATGAAGTCTAATAATTATTTAGAATAAGTAACTTCATGTAAGGATTTATGGTTTAAATGATCCCTGTGCCCTAAACTCTTAGCATAGAAGGATGTGAAAAACACTGTATTGTTTCCGTGTCTGGTAAAGATCCATCAGACTTAGGAGGGTATGTTTGTAGAGCTCTTTGGAAACTTTCTAAATGAAAACCTAAATCTCAAAAAACTTTCTTGAACCTTGTTTTGCTAATAGATGATATGTGAAAAGAAATTAATATATAAGAGTTTGCTTTGGAAAACCTTTGTGATTATCACCCCAATGCTTCTCTTCCACCAAAGAAATTAAACTGTGACTCAGTGTAGTAGTAAAAGTTTTCTGAAGAGACAGGCATGGCAGTTACTTTAAAATAGTTTTTGTTCTTTTTGTATGCCCATCAGTGACTTATTTCCTATAGAGCAGTGAATGGAAAATCTAATACTTCTCCCAAATGTTTAATTGAAAATTCATATTCATAAAGTGGTAAAGTGTTTGTATAAAGGTAAACTTTCTGGAAAGATGTAAACCAGTGTATATAGATAAGTGTGTAATTTTTCTGCATTTATTAGTTCTTAGTGTTTTGCAGTGGGAGTTGTTATTTGGCCATTATAGTATTGTATTAATTTTTCTGAGTAAAATTTCTTGTTATAAAGCACTATAATTGATTTCATTTAATTATAGAAGTATCTGTTTTTCTTCACAAAGACATTGGATAACACTGAAGGTATTAAATTATATCAGTAACTCAAAGACCTTTGTTTATTTATAGACAATACTTCACTCTGTGGGAGATTTTAGTGTAATTAATAATCATCAGTCATCCATGCTTCCTCTGTATCTGTTGTCCTCTTCTCTTCCACAGAGATAATCATAGTACTTGCTGCACAAAACTGTTGGGAGAATTAAATGAGCTTTAAAAAAAAATGCATGGAACATAATAAGGGCTGCATAAATGTTTACTGGTATTATTATTATCATTCAAGCTATGAACAAAGTATCTTTAGCTTCCTCTTCGCTTTTTATCATATCATTTTGCTCTTCTTTTCTTATTTCAATGAACCTTTATTCCATGTTCTAATTCTCTGAACCATGTGACTTTTTGGTTTTCTGTTTTTTACAGTTTAAAATAATTATTGATTCTTTGAAAAAATGACAATCATAAATTGATGTATTTTAACATAAGTAACATTATTTCTGGAAAAGTATATTTTCTAAAATCAAAAATTAGTTTTCCAGATTCATTGAGGAATAAATGACAAATATAATTGTATATATTTAAAGTGTGCAATATGATGATTTAACATACATATACATTGTGGCTGCTTTGAATCTGGTTTCCTGACTTAGTATCAATTTGGCTTATTCTTCTGTTTTTGTTCCTCTGTTTTTACTATCCCCAGAGCTTTTGATTAAGAAACTCTTCATCTTTGTGTACAGGAACTCACTTTATAGAACAATTACATATTGAATGCAAGCTGTGTAGGCCTGCATGAAAATTACAATTACCCACCTATTTCCTAAACAAAACACAGAAATTGGAGATATACAAATAACGTAATATCACACACACACACACACACACACAGACACACACAGACACACACACACAGAGTTATATTTCTGATCCAATTTAATGTATAATTATTGAGTGGGTATTATGTGCTCAAAACATGTGTTGGTAGGGGAAGAGGTGGGAAGGCTTGAGGCAGAGAGCTGCTTGGAGTATTTGAGGATGGCCAGCTAGTTTGCAGCTCTTTAGAGAAATTTAGGCCCTTGTGAAGCATAGCTCACTCACCCTGGATTCTGACAAGCTTTCCTTGGCCTGTGTCAGGGGGAATGACTGTCCTTGTGTCAGTAGACTGAGTGGAAATGGGGAGTGATTACTGTTCTAAAGTGGACACTGGAGGAGGATCCATTAGGTCCTGGCTCTTCCAGAGTGTGTGCCTTTTCCAGTGTCCTGCTCCTGTGGTTTGTGGCAGTCAAGAGCACCAGGTGGCCAGAAGCTTCCCTGGCACCTTCTTGGATGATTTTGTAGCAGATTGCCTTCAGTGAGATACCTCCCATGAATAACTTTCCCTAGCCCCATAGAGGATGCATTTCCAGCAAATTTGGCCAACCAGCATTATGATGGCTTCTGTACCACCTAGTGAGTCAAAGCTGTGCCCTCTCCAACACAATCAGGATCTCAGCCCTGGGGTGGGCGCCTACCTCAGTCCCAGGGTTGTAGCTGTTCCTTATAGCTGGTCTTCCTATATGCTTTAGAGTCCCTTGAATTGCTCTTACTAGTCAACCTTTTGTTACCCCAGTCCTGGTTGTAGTTAAATATTGCTTATATTAAGCTTTTCTTGTTCAAATTACTGTGTGATTTCCATCTCATGATTGGACTGACTGATAGAAGACACCTCAAAGTACTGTCAGGAAAAATTGTGAAAGACTCTGAAATAGGCAAAAAAGATTACTTAGTATCTAGTGTACCCTTCTGTGTTATCTGTGCCTTTCATCTTCTTTGAACATTTTTATGTTTTGTCAAGCTATAGAAAAATGATAGTAGTGGAAATGATTCTTGTTCACAGAAATGCAAATTAATTTTATCCAGTGCAGATACGGTTGCTCCCTCCCCTCCAAAACAGGTTTATATATATGTTAACACATTTATTTCAATATCCCTGACTGCCTACATATGTGTGTATTCTCTTATCCTGTTTTGAATCTGTTGTAATATCCTCTGGTACCATCTTTAATTAATGAACTAAATTTAATCTTTGGTATCTGTTAAAAAATATGTTGGTAAAAATAGCACTTACTACATGAAATGTCTGTGAAAATTAAATGAGGAATTGGGTGTGATGAACACACATGCACAGCCTCTCCCATCATCAACATCCCCCACCAAAGTGGTACATTTATTATAATTGATGAACCTTCACTGACATAACATTATCACCCCAGTCCATAACTACATGAGGGTTGATTCTTGATGTCGTATACTCTGAGTTTGGACAAATTTATAGTGATGTATATCTGCCATTATAACATCATACAGAACTGTTTCAATGCCCTAAAAATTTTCTGGGTTTCTCCTATTCATTGCTCCCTCCCACTTAAGCCCCAGCTACCACTAGTCATATTACTGTCTCCATAGTTTTTGCCTTTTTCAGAATACCACATAGTTGGAATCGTATAATATGTAGCCTTCTCACATTGGCTTCTTTTACTTAGTAATGCACATTCAAGTTTCCTCCTTGTCTTTTCATGACTTGAAAGCTAATTTCTTTTTAGTGTTGAACAATATTGTGGAAATTGAAAAACTGATTCTAAAATTTATATGAATAGGCAAATAACCTAAAATAGCCAAATTTTAAAGATAAATATGAAGTTCTTACACTATCTGAATTCAATAGTCAACCTTCAGTAAATAGTACAGTATAGCATTGGCTTAAAGGTAAGCAAATACATAAATGGAACAGAATATAGTTCAGAAATAGGTCAACATATATATAATTGATTTTCAAGAAAGATGCAAAGGCAATTTGGTGGAGAATGGAAACATTAAACGAGTAATGCTGGAACTGTTGGAAATCCATATGCAAACCCAAACCAGAACAAAACAATAAGAAAATAAACTTTGATTCAAACCTTGATTATAATAAAATATTAACCCTAAATGGATCCTTGTGTTTTTTAGCATATTCACTAATAATCTTTATTTTTTTAAATTTTAATTTCTATTAGACTACTAAGGGAAACAATGGAGAAAATTCAGTTTAAAAGATTTTCCAACGTTCCTTATTAATTTTAGACCTGTTTGTACCCATGCCTTATGGCTGAGATGCATAAATTTAGTAAATGCACAGAAGGGAATGAGAATCTATACCCAGATATTATGTAAGACTTATTTTGGTATGAGCATACCAGGCAATCAGATTCACTTTAATAGTTTTTAAAATAATTTTTCATTTTTACTTACTCTAAATTAGTTTATTATTTTACTAAATTGCTAGTTGATCATAGTTTAAAGAAAGATTGCTTGAAAGAATTAATTTCAGATTTTATATATAGAGTGGCTCTTTTTTGACAGGAGAAGAAACACTCTTGGATGAGGCCTTTTATCTTTACAGTCCCTCAAAGGATAATTCCTGCCCACCGGAGTAAATGATAACCCTTTCCTTCTGTGAGAACAAGGCAAGTGCAATTTCCATTGAGATTCCTTGTTTGTTCACCTTGAATTTGATTGTTTGGGATCCATTTCCCTATGAAAATAACATTGTTTCCCAAAGGGAACCAGCAATAGAAGTTTACTAACCATTACCCCACACAGAGAAGAATGTGTACACTATCTTCTGGAATTGCTTAGCAAAGACACGAACAGAGAGACAGCTTCTTTTACTTTTATCCTAAATAGTGCTATCCATTTTATTTTAGTACTTTTTGGTCAATGCTGTAAATCTCATGTTTATTCATGCCTGGATATAGTTCCTGGACCTATTATTTTAGGGCACACTACCTCTATGTTGTCCTTGATCATCTTTGTATCCAGCCCCAGAACCTAGCATGGTATCTGAAATATACTTGGTACTCAATAAATATTGAATAATTTTTTTAAATGGTCAATTCTGGAAGGAGTTCAATGAAAGAGCTACTTTTCTATACAGGTGGTAGACAATAATTTCTGAAGGGCATTTTGCCACAAAGTATCGGTAATTCAAAAGATTTACATCTTTTATCTACTAATTTATCTTTTGGGACCATATCCAAAAGAAATAATCAGAACTATGCAAAAATGTACACATAAATAACTTCAGTATAGCTATGTTTATAATAGAATACACAAACAAATGCTAGTATAATCTAAAAGGCATAGTATATAAGAGAATGGATAAGTAAATTATTCTAAAACTATAAAATGGAAGAATATGCTTCTCTTGAAAAGATATTTATAGTCTATTTATTTTTTCAGTTTCAAAATGTCCTCTTACCTATTCTTTTTCATCCTTTGGGCTTTCATTATTTTTTATGTCTTTATATAGACATATTTATACATTAGTCTCTCCATATATAATATATATGTATATGTATGTGTGTGTGTGTATATATATATATATATATATATATATATATATATATATATATATATATATATATATATATATAAAATTTGGTAGAAGTAGAGTTTACCTTTTTCTTTGCTTTGGTTTTGATTTTTTGTTTTGTTGCCAAATTTTCTTTGGATGAGATTAATTCCATCTGGGTTACTATTTGCCTCAAAAAGCATCTCTTCTCTGTTTACCTGGAGACTCTTAATCTTTTTGGCACCTGAGTGGGAGGACTGGATGTGCATGCTTTATTTTTATGAGTCAGCAGTTCTCTCCCTGAGGAGAGTAAAGAAAGGAGACAGGGACTTGTTTCAGCAGTCAACAGTTGGAAAACTTCAATTTAGGACATTTTCTCTCTGATTTTGTTGAAACTATTTTACCAATGTTATCATAAAAATTACCCTAACCTTAGATTTCTGTTTTAACTTCAGCTTTGGGTATTCCCATCTAATTCATGGAGAACACTGGTAATAATGAGACACTACTGTAGGACTTTTGTCTGTGGTTACTCAGCACATATTTTTTCTGCATTGCCATGTCACTTCTGATTACAAATGTGAAATTGTAAAGACTTACAGTTTCCTTAAAGGACTTTGCCTTCTTAGTTTACAACCAGAATCAGGATAAAGAAAGTATAACTGCATGATGAAATTGCTTCACCTCCAATCCAGCCAGCATGATTGAGCCAGCTGGGGTGGTATTAGCCTTTTTTGTAACTTACTTTTGCTCTAACTCTGTCCTCTAGGTGGAAGACTATTAGTGGGGTCCTCAAAAGTGTATACTTCTTACATAAATCACTGCTAATAATTCTCTGCAACAAAAGAATATCGTGCCAGCTCCCTATGATTTGTTCCAATTTGTTTCTCTTTGGTCCATGGTATATTGTATCTAGCTGATAGTTCACAGACCTTGTTCTATAAGTTATGGGCTCTAGTGCTTGTAGAAATTAATATTCTATGTTTTTAAAATTCTTTAGAAAAGAGAATCTGTTTGGTCTATCTCAGGTTAAATGTCCTTAAGTCCAAGCAACCATGATCCACATATGTTGAATTCATCTACAAACATGTTTGGAGGGGCTCTATTTCTAGGTAACGAGCAGTTCTTATGGAAAAAGTAAACAAATAAAAAAATGAAGTCATTGGGAAATGGATATACATTCAGAAATTTTTTACTAAGATCAATTAATTTCATTTTAGATAGTTGAGACACTTCACCTAATTCATTATCAATCAATCCCAAATTCAAAAGGATTTATCATAATGAAAATTGTTTTCCTTAATTGCACATATAATCTATCAAAGCAAATATTGCACCAGACAAAATTAGACAGGCAAGAAAGACTTTATTCAATGCTATTGCAATAGGAGAGAAAAGACAGAGTTGGGTTCAGGCTGAACACTGCTGACAAAAGGGAAGGGGGGTTTTGTTCTTTTTTTTTTCATCACTGGGGTGAGCTAGTGGAAAAGTACTGGAACATTAGAATGGAAGTTGATCAATGGGATGTGTGATATTAAGTTATTGCTGAGTTTGCAACTGTTTTTCTCTGTGATTAGGCCATCTGTGTTTGCTAATTGGCACCCATCAAAGTCAGGCTCCTACCCTCCACAGAGACTGAGAGATACGGCTTCTATATTTCTGGATAAATACATTTCAAAGGGATGGCTCTCAGGTCCTGGAGAAAGAAATTCCTGGGTTGTACAACTGGCTAGAGCCTTTAAAAGAGATTTAAATATATCACAAAGTGTTAGAGAAAGAATTTATAATGATAAGCTCACTAAAGTAAAGCTGAGAAAAACATTAAGGCCATTTTGGTCAAATCTTAGGTAAATAAAAATACTTTTAACTTTTCCCGATTCATTTTTATTTAGCCTGTCCTAATTCTTATTGAATACCATCTTTTAAAATAATGTCAAAACATCTTTTGTTTTCAAAGCGTGTTAAAAGATGCTAAGCTCATGAGTTAGCTTTGAAAAACAAGTCTGTAACTCTAAGTTTCAGTGCCACATTTTTCTCTGTAGAATTGTTTGAATTACTCAGTTATGGTAGAAACAACAGGGGTGACAATGACATGGGTGAAAATTAGTCTTGTGTTCAAATTACTATTGAAGTACTTACTTACCATCTTTGCTGGTTAGGGAAATTTCTCCAAGTGTCATTTTCCTTATTTGAAAACTGAAGGACATATTTACCTTGTAGAACTTTTAAAAAGTATAATGAGATATTTGTGTAAATGAATAGAATATGTTCATAGTATGAACTCAATAAATATGTATATTATTATTACAGTATTTGTGGGGAAAATTGTAATCCTTGGGTTGTAAATAATTAAGATTTGCAAAAACTCTCTGAGGGACATTTAACAGAGAATAGGATGCCTGTAGCTTCTACCTTGGATCTGATGAGTTGACCCTATCATGACAGAGCTGCAGAGTACATTGCATTTACCTAAATTCTGTGGTGTTGTCTGCCAGCTCCGTAAGAAATAGTTAACATTCTAGAACAGAGAGTTCAAATATGGACAGGGATATTCTTGCAAAGAAAGGTAAAGTCTTGGTATAAGTCAAAGAAATATGGCTAAAGCAGAAAAATAAGGTAAAAGATTTGGGCCATATAGGCTATACTTCCTTTTTTTAAATTTTTCTGTTGATAGCTATACTCTGTGAAGAAATCTACAGGTAAGAATTATATATGGAACATTGGGGGACTTTCAAGATGGTGGAGAAGTAAGATGTGGAGATCACTGTCCTCCCCACAAATACAGCAAAAATACATCTGAATGTGTAACAACCCCTACAGAACACCTACTGAATGCTGGCAGAAGACCTCAGACTTCCCAAAAGGCAAGAAACTCCCCCACATACCTGGGTAGGGCAAAAGAAAAAAGAAAAAACAGAGACAAAAGAATAGTGACGGGCCCTGCACCAGTGGGAGGGAGCTGTGAAGGAGGGAAAGCTTCCACACACTAGGAAGCCCCTTCACTGGTGGAGGTGGGGGTTGGGCAAGGGGTAAGCTTCGGAGCCACAGAGGAAAGCACAGCAACAGGGGTGCAGAGGGCAAAGCAGAGAGATTCCCCCACAGAGGATCTGTGCCAACCGGCACTCACCAGCCTGGGAGGTTTGTCTGCTCACCCACTGGGGTGGTTGGGGGCTGGGAGCTGAGGCTTGGGCTTCAGTGGTCAGACTCCAGGGAGAGGACTGGGGTTGGCTGTAAGAACACAGCCTGAAGGGGACTAGTGCTCCACAGCTAGCTGGGAGGGAGTCCGGGAAAAAGTCTGGACCTGCCTAAGAGTCAAGGGACCATTGTTTCGGGGTGCGTGAGGAGAGGGGATTCAGAGCACTGCCTAAAACGAGATTCAAAGATGGGCACGAGTCATGGCTATCAGCGCGGACACCAGAGACAGGCATGAAATGCTGCAGCCACCAAGAATCCTGTGTGCAAGCACAGGTCACTATCCACACCTCCCCTCCCAGAATCCTGTGCAGCCCGCCCCTGCCAGGGTCCCATGAATCAGGGACAACTTCCTGGGAGAACAAATGGTATGCCTCTGACTAGTACAACATCACGCTGGCCTCTACCATCACAGGCTCACCCTGCATTCCGTGCCCCACCCTCCCCCCAGGGTGAGTGAGCCAGAGCCATCTAATCAGCCACTCCTTTAACCCCCTCCTGTCTGGGAGAAGAAAAGATGCCAGAGGGCCACCTACATGCACAAGCAGGGCAAAATCCAAAGCTGAACCCCAGGAGCTGTGCAAACAAAGAAGAAAAAGGGAAATCTCTCTATGCAGCCTCAGGAGCAGAGGATTAAGTCTCCACAATCAACTTGATGTACCCTGCATCTGTGGAATACCCAAATAGACAACGACACATCCCAAAATTGAGGCGGTAGATTTTGGGAGCAACTGTAGACTTGGGGTTTGCTTTCTGCATCTAATTTGTTTCTGGTTTTATGTTTATCTTAGTTTAGTATTTAGAGCTTATTATCATTGGTAGATTTGTTTATTGATTTAGTTGCTCTCTTCCTTTTTATATACACACACACACACACACATATATATATATATATATATATATATATATATATATATATATATATATTTCCTTTTTCTCTTTTTGTGAGTGTGTATGTGTATGCTTCTTTGTGTGATTTTGTCTGTATAGCTTTGCTTTTACCATTTGTCCTAGGGATCTGTCTGTCCTTTTTTAGTATAGTTTTTAGAGCTTGCTATCATTGCTGGATGTGTTTACTGGTTTGATTGCTCTCTTTCTTTTTTTTAATTACTATATTATTTTAATGATTTTTTTTTACTTTAATAATTTTTTTTATTTTTTTAATTTTCTTTCTTTCTTTCTTCCTTCCTTTCTTTCTTTCTTTCTCTTTCTTTTTTCCTCCCTTTTCTTCTAAGCTGTGTGATTGACAGGGTCTTGTTGCTCTGGCCAGGTGTCAGGACTGAGCCTCTGATGCAGGAGAGCCAAATTTAGGACACTGCTCCACCAGAGACCTCCTGGCCCCATGTAATATCAATTGGTGAGAGCTCTCCCAGAGATCTCTGCCATAATGCTAAGACCCAGCTCCACTCAAAAACCAGCAAGCTCCAGTGCTGGACACCCCATGCCAAACAGCTAGCAAGACAGGAACACAGCCCCACCCCTGAGCAGAGAGGCTGCCTAAAATCATAATAAGGTCACAGACACCCCAAAATAAACCACCAGATGCAGTCCTACCCACCAGAAAGACCAGATCCAGATTCATCCACCAGAACACAGGCACCAGTCGCCTCCACCAGGAGCCCTACACAATCCACTTAACCAAGCTTACCCACTGGGGACAGACACCAAAAACAATCGGAACTATGAACATACAGCTGCGAAAAGGAGACCCCAAACACAGTTACGTTATGCAAAATAAGAAGACAGAGAAATACGCAGCAGATAAAGGAGCAAGGTAAAAACCCACCATACCAAACAAATGAAGAGGACATAGGTAGTCTACCTGAAAAAGAATTTAGAGTAATGACAGTAAAGATGATGCAACATCTTGGAAATAGAATGGAAAAAATACAAGAAAGTTTTAACAAGGACCTAGAAGAACAAAAGAGCAAAGAAACATAGATGAACAATACAATAAATGAAATTAAAAATTCTCTACAAGGAATCAATAGCAGTCTAACTGAGGCAGAAGAACAGATAAGTGACCTGGAAGATAAAATAGTGGAAATAACTACCACAGAGCAGAGTAAAGAAAAAAGAATGAAAAGACTTGAGGACAGTCTCAGAGACATCTGGCTCAAAATTAAACACACCAACATTCGAATTATAGGGGTCCTAGAAGAAAAAGAGAAAAAGAAAGGATCTGAGAAAATATTTGAAGGGATTATAGTTGAAAACTTCCCTAATATGGGAAAGGAAATAGTCAATCAAGTCCAGGAAGCACAGAGGGTCCCATACAGAATAAATCCAAGGAGAAACACATCAAGACGCAGATAAATCAAACTACGAAAAATTAAATATGAAGAAAAAATATTAAAAGCAGCAAGGGAAAAGCAACAAATAACACATAAGGAAATCCCCAAAAGGCTAACAGCTGATGCTTCAGCAGAAATTCTGCAAACCAGAAGGGTGTGGCAGAACATATTTAAAGTGATGAAAGGGAAAAACCCACAACCAAGATTACTCTACCCAGCAAGGTTCTCATTCAGATTCGAAAGAGAAACTAAAACCTTTACATACAAGCAAAAGCTAAAACAATTCAGCACCACCAAACCAGCTTTACAACAACTGCTAAAGGAACTTCTCTAGGCAGGAAACACAAGACAAGGAAAACACCTCCAATAACAAACCCAAAACAATTAAGAAAATGGTAATAGGAATATACATGTTGATAATTACCTTAAATGTAAATGAATTAAATGCTCCCACCAAAAGACATAGACTGGCTGAATGGATACGAAAACAAGACCCATATATATGCTGTCTACAAGAGACCCACTTCAGACCTAGGGACACATACGGACTGAAAGTGAGGGGATGGAAAAAGATATTCCATGCAAAAGAAAATCAAAAGAAAGCTGGAGTAGCAATTCTCATATCAGACAAAATAGACTTAAAAATAAAGACTATTACAAGAGACAAAGACAGACACTACACAATGATCAAGGGATCAATCCAAGAAGAAGATATAACAATTTTAAATATTTATGCACCCAACATAGGAGCACCTCAATACAAAAGGCAAATACCAAGTCATAAAAGGGGAAATCAACAGTAACACAATCATAGTAGATGACTTTAACATCACACTTTCACCAATAGGCAGATCATCCAAAATAAAAATAAATAAGGAAACACAAGCTTTAAATGATACATTAAACAAGATGGACTTAATTGATATTTATAGGACATTCCATCCAAAAAAACAGAATACACTTTCTACTCAAGTGCTCACGGAACATTCTCCAGGATTGATCATACCTTGGGTCACAAATCAAGCCTTGGTAAATTTAAGAAAATTGAAATTGTATCAAGTATCTTTTCTGACCACAACACTATGAGACTAGATATCAATTACAGGAAAATATCTGTAAAAAATACAAACAGATGGAGGCTAAACAATACACTACTTAATAACCAAGAGTTCACTGAAGAAATCAAAGAGGAAATAAAAGACTACATAGAAACATGTGACAATGAAAACATGATGTCCAAAACCTATGGGATGCAGCAAAAGCAGTTCAAAGGGGGAAGTTTATAGCAATACAATCCTACCTCAAGAAACAAGAAACATCTCAAATAAACAACCTAAAACAATTAGAAGAAGAAGAACAACAACAACAACAAAAAGTTAACAGAAGGAAAGAGATCATAATGATCAGAAGTAAATGAAAAAGAAATGAAGGAAACAATAGAAAAGATCAATAAAACTAAAAGCTGGTTCTTTGAGAAGATAAATAAAATTGAAAAACCATTAGGCAGACTCATCAAGAAAAAAGGGAGAAAACTCAATAGAATTAGAAATGAAAAAGGAGAAGTAACAACTGACACTGCAGAAATACAAAGGATCATGAGAGATTACTACAAGCAACTCTATGCCAATAAAATGGACAACCTGGAAGAAATTTACAAATTCTTAGAAAAGCACAACTTTCCGAGACTGCAACAGGAAGAAATAGAAAATATAAAAAGACCAATCAGAAGCACTGAAATTGAAACTGTCATTAAAAATCTTCCAACAAACAAAAGCTCAGGACCAGATGGCTTCACAGGAGAATTCTATCAAACATTTAGAGAAGAGCTAACACCTAAGCTTCTCAAACTCTTCCAAAATACAGCAGAGGGAAGAACACTCCCAAACTCATTCTATGAGGCCACCATCACCCTGACACCAAAACCAGACAAAGATGTCACAAAAATGAAAACTACAGACCAATATCACTGATGAAGATAGATACAAAAATCCTCAACAAAATACTAGCAAACAGAATCCAACAGCACATTAAAAGGATCAAATGCCATGATCAAGTAGGGTTTATCCAGGAATGCAAGGATTCTTTGATATATGGAAATCAATCAATGTAATAAACCATATTAACAAATTGAATGAGAATAACCATATGAGCATCTCAATAGATGCAGAAAAAGCTTTTGACAAAATTCAACACCCATTTATGATAAAAAACCCTGCAGAAAGTAGGCATTGAGGGAACTTACCTCAACATAATAAAGGCCATATATGACAAACCCACAGCAAACATCATTCTCCTTGGTGAAAAACTAAAAACATTTCCTCTAAGATCAGGAAAAATACAAGGTTGCCCACCCTCTCCACTATTATTCAACATAGTTTTGAAAGTTTTAGCCACAGCAATCAGAGAAGAAAATGAAATAAAAGCAATCCAAATTGGAAAAGAAGAAGTAAAAATGTCACTGTTTGCAGATGACATGATACTATACATAGAGAATCCTATAGATGCTACCCAAAAACTACTAGAGGTAATCAATGAATTTAGTAAAGTGTCAGGATACAAAACTAATGCACAGAAATCTCTTGCATTCCTATACACTAATGATGAAAAATATGAAAGAGCAATTGAGTAAACACTACCACTTACCATTGCAACAAAAAGAATAATACACCTAGGACTAAACCTATGTAAGGAAACAAAAGACCTGTATGCAGAAAATTATAAGACACTGATGAAAGAAATTAAAAATGAGACAAACACATGGAGAGATATAACATGTTCTTGGATTGGAAGAATCAACATTGTGAAAATCACTGTACTGCCCAAAGCAATCTATAGATTCAATACAATCCCTATCAAACTACTAATGGCATTGTTCACAGAACTAGAACAAAAAATTTCACAATTTGTATGGAAACACAAAAAACCCTGAATAGCCAAAGCAATCTTGAGAAAGGAAAATGGAGCTGGAGGAATCAGACTCCCTGACTTCAAACTTTACTACAAAGCTACAATAATCAACACAGTATGGTACTGGCAAAAATAAATAAATAAATAAATAAATATACATCAATGGAACAGGATAGAAAGCCCAGAGATAAACCCACACACGTATGGTCACCTTATCTTTGATAAAAGAGGCAAGAATATACAATGGAGGAAAGACAGCCTCTTCAATAAGTGATGCTGGAAAAACTGGGCAGCTACATGTAAAAGAATGAAATTAGAACACTCCCTAACACCATACACAAAAATAAACTCAAAATGGATTAAAGACCTAAATTTAAGGTCAGACACTATAAGACTCTTAGAGGAAAACATAGGCAGAACACTCTGTGACATAAATGGCAGCAAGATCCTTTTTTACCCATCTCCTAGAGAAAGGGAAATAAAAACAAAAATAAACAAATGGGACCTAATGAAATTTAAAAACTTTCTCACAGCAAAGGAAACCATAACAAGACAAAAAAACAACCCTCAGAATGGGAGAAAATATTTGCAAATGAAGCAACTGACAAAGGATTAATCTCCAAAATATACAAGCAGCTCATGCAGCTCAATATCAAAAAAACAAACAACCGAATCTAAAAATGGGTAGAAGACATAAATAGACATTTCTCCAAAGAAGACATACAGATTGCTAACAAACACGTGAAAGGATTCTCAACATCACTAATCATTAGAGAAATGCAAATCAAAACTACAATGAGGTATATCACCTCACACTGGTTAGAATGGCCATTAACAAAAAATCTACAAACAATAAATGCTGGAGAGGGTATGGAGAAAAGGGGACCCTCTTGCACTGTTGGTGGGAATGTAAATTGATACAGCCCCTATGGAGAACATGTACGGAGGTTCCTTAAAAAACTAAAAATAGAACTACCATATGATCCAGCAATCCCACTACTGGGCATATACACCGAGAAAAACATAATTCGAAAACAGTCATGTTCCACAATGTTCATTGCAGCTCTATTTACAATGGCCAGGACATGGAAGTAACCTAAGTGTCCATCGACAGATGAATGGATAAAGAAGATGTGGCACATATATACAATGGAATATTACTCAGCCATAAAAAGAAACGAAATTGAGTTATTTGTAGTGAGGTGGATGGACTTAGAGACTGTCATACAGAGTAAAGTAAGTCAGAAAGAGAAAAACAAATACCGTATGCTAACACATATATATGGAATTAAAAAAAAAAGTTCTGAAGAATCCAGGGGCAGGACAGGAATAAAGATGCAGATGTAGAGAATGAACTTGAGGACACATGGAGCTGGGACGAAGTGAGAGAGTGGCATGGACGTATATACACTAGCAAATGTAAAATAGATAGCTAGTGAGAAGCAGCAGCATAGCACAGGGAGATTAGCTTGGTGCTTTGTGACCACCTAGAGGGGTGAGATAAGGAGGGTGGGAGGGAAATGCAAGAGGAGGAGACATGGGGATATATGTATATGTATAGTTGATTCACTTTGTTATACAGCAGAAACTAACACACCATTTTAAAGCAGTTATACTCCAATAAAGATGTTAAAAAACAAAGAATTATACAAGAAATTTTTTTTTTTTTTTGCCCAGGGTACAAAGTGGATCCATATTTTAAAATCTTACATTTGGGGGCTTTTATGGGCTGAATTGTGTCCCTTGGAAATTCATATGTTGGTCCCTTAACCCCCAGTATAATGGTATTTGTGGTGCAATATTTGGGAGGTATTTAGGTTTAGATGAGATCATGAGGGTAGAGTCCTCATGACCTTCTGGGATTAGTACCTGGTAAGAAGAGGAAGAGATAGTAGTATTCTCTCTCTGTCACATAAGGACTCAGCTAGAAGGTGGCCATCTCCAAGCAGAAAGAGAGCTCTCACACCAGGACTCAACTATGCTGGCATCTTGATCTTGGACTTCCAGCCTCCAGAACTTGGAGAAAATAAATTTGTTTAAAATATGTGCTATTTTATTCAACCCACACTGACTAAGACAGAGCCCATCCTAGATTACCAAAAACTTAGAAAAAATGCAAAGAACTTCTTTCTAAAGAATCTTCTGAAAAATAAATGTCTTTGGGAAAATAAACCCTAAATGATCTGAAAATGAGTGTTCAGAAAAATGGATTGGTTTCCTCTTCATAAAATTCACTTGCCAGTGATGGAGTCCAGGGCACATTACCCCCAAATTTGGGAACATTGCACTTTGAATAAATTAAGCTGAAGGAGTTTGAGAAAATGGCAGAAGCAGGAAGATCGCTCTGATATCCCCCGCCATCCACAACCCCCCAACTTCTTCCCTGAAATAAGTCACAAAACCTAATGTGAGAAGTGCCCTCCTTATACTCGGAAGAAAGGTGCATCCTTATATCCAAAAACTAAGGGATGCTGAGAAGAATCCTTACAAACAAACTTGCTGCGTTTCCCCCAGTTTACTACATTTACTCATACTCTAATTTCTCATAATTTCTACACAACTGTCGACACTTCGTGCAATTTAGCATAAAAGTACTCAAGCTTACCTGTTTTTTTCAGGTCATTTCCTTATAAAGTCTCCCATGTCACATAAAATTTTAAAAATTTGTATGTTTTCACCTGTTAGGCTCTCTTTGTCAGTTCAATTTTTAGACCCTGTCAAGGACCCTAAGAGTATTGAGGACAACTTTTTCCTTCCCTACACCAGTTATTTAGGAGGAAATGGATTTCTATAAAGTAGGTTTTACTCCAGGACAAAATAATCCACTGGTGTTTGAAATCCAAGCATTTGAAATACCCTTTCTTGCAACTTTCTTTTCTTGAATCTACTCTTGAAGCCAAGTCTATCTTTAAACATATTGGTTAACTCCTCAAATTTTCTTCAACAAATGCTGCATTTCTTTAGCTTTAGGGGTTCCTTGACCTATTATAATGCAAATGAGTTTTTAAAAGTTAACATTATGAGTCAATAGTTCATTCATTGCACATTTTATTTATTTGTTTATTCAATAAACTTTCACTAAGCCCTTATTCTCTCCCAGGCAGTGCTCTAGGAGTAGGGGACACAGTCCCAAACAAAGCAGACTCAAATGCCAACCTTTTGGAGTTTATACTGTTGAAGTAGCTAACAGTCCTAGTTTCAACTGGACAGTTATAAGACCTATAAGAACAAGAAAATGAGAGAAAGACACCTAGAATATATAGATCATTAAATGCTCAAAGCTAACTTCACTTATTTGAAAACTTTCAGAGCTTGTGCTGCTTAATGGATGTGTCCTAGCATCTTCTCTTCTCCAGTTTTGCTTTCTCTCTCTGGAAATTGAAGGGTGAGGAAACTCCCACATCTAAAATTTATAGAATCTGTAAGAGTTTGTAAAGGAATGGGTCTCAGCACAATGCCAAAGAGTATATTACAGAGACACATTCTGAAAGGGAGATACATCTTCCTTTAAAATGTGAACATCTCCTCTGGTTTATCCTTCATGATTTTATATCACAAGGCCACTTTATATGTAGTCCCCAAGGTCTAATTGAAGATCTGTTCACCAGAAGAAAGAAGGCAATTAAGAACAGCAGGACCCGGTTCACTTACCTTCTACTTGTGTCTAATTATGGAAAAGTTGTGCTTTTTAGTTTATATTTTCAGAAGCTCCTGTAAACCTTTTTGGTTGTGCAGGTAAGCATCTTTCAGAAAAACATACCTTCCCCTGAGGTGCTTGCAAATATCACATCTGTTGTAGAACACACAGAAGACAGAACTGTGTGCTCAAATTAGAGAGGAAAATTGAAATATATCAGTGGATCACTTAAGAGTGACTGATGTAAATAGTTGGAGGAAAATAGCTCTTTCTGATTTGAAACTATGCTTTCTACACAATTGGTATCCACATAATAGGTAAATCAAATCATGACTTTACTCCTCCATGACTGTAAATTAACAGTGAGTAAATAGCAAGACATTAGAATTGTACTGTTCCATAAGCATAAGTATAAATGTTAATCTGAATCTCTTGAGTTTGCAAACTTTGGCTGGAAATACTGTTAAAACATACTTTCTCAAGAGAATGTTCGTTGCTTCCAGCCTCCAAAAAAACTGCAAATACAACAGCAGCATCTTTTCACTGCAGCATTTTGGAGCTGTCCCCATCCAGCAGGAAGTGGGATATATGCAAAGGTCTGAAAAACTAAAAAAGAAAAAAAAAATACTGCTGTTTTAAAATAAAGTTCAACAAACTTTGGTTTAACTTCTTGCAAAGGTCGCATCAGGATTAGTTTAAATTTCAGGTCAAGAGGCAGCTTGCTTCCTATTTGATCTGCAGCAATTGAAGCATATCTAATAGAAGCACTATTTTAAACACAAAGGTTAAACACTGTTGCATTTTGACAAAGGTTAAATGCCTGTTTACCGAAGTTAATGACTTAATAGCATTTTGAATACCATTCTTTATATAAAGGTTAATCTCATATTTTTAACTTCATGTTTCCTTTCTTAAAAGGAAATACTCATTAGGACCCAAACAATTATCTAATTGTTAATGTGTTTTGATCTTATTTATAGTTCTTCAACCAGAGTATTATCTGTTTTGATTGCAAGAAATTTTTTAAAGCATTCAAGAAGAAAAATGCTTAAAGAGAGAAGTCAGATTATTAGAGAATTACTGCTTTCAAAGAGTCCAAAGGAAAGGAATGAAGGTTTTAGAAAGATATCTATTGCAAAGATATAATCTATTGTGGGATCATATACTTGCCAAGGACGTACATGAGACCAGTCAATTTCTATTTTTTGTAAAAGCAAATAGTTGATTTCTTTCTATTTGTTGTAAAAACAAATAATTTTCTGGGCTCAATAGAAAAGTCACAATCAGATGATCATACTGTCGACTGAAAAAAAATGCACAATGTGAGTGTTGTGAGTTAAGCTTTATCTGGGGCAAAATGAGGACTATGGCCTGGGAGCCAGCATTTAAGATAGCTCTGAGAAACCACTCCAAAAAGGTCGGGTGGGAGTTCAGTGTTATATATGAACTTAGTGAAGGGGTGGTACGTGCAGTCAAGCTCACATTTTGTCAGAGGCTTGCTGCTTGTCACGAGGAGCAGATGTCACCATTAATGATTTTAATGCTTTGTAGATATGGGGAGGTGCAAGAATTGGGCTCATAAAATCTCCTGAAAATAACTATCTAACGGCCTGGTCTTCCAGTTTTTCCCAGAGCACAGAGTGCCTCATTCCTGATCTCCACCCTGAGCTCCTTTCAGGGTGTGTTGAAGGTCAGTGGCTACAGCGGTTGTTGACTTATTCCTTGTTGAGGCAGATAGCACGTACCAATTTTTAGTTGGCAGTACTTATCAGAAGATGTAAAAAAAATTTACTATACAAGAGGAAGGCTCCTAGTCAATTTGGCATTTACTCTGGATGACATTTTTAGTTAATATGATTCCAATAGTTTAATGGGTGTAGTGCATTAATTAGAAAAAAATATGCTAAAGTATATTGTCCATCCTTTTTTCAATATCTCTAAATGACTAAAAACACCTCACCTTACTTCCTACTCAGAAATTAAACTTAAAATTCAGACATTGCAAATGGGTGCTGAGTTTTGAAGATGGTAAACATTTGGGGAAAATACTCATATTTTCTTGTACTATAGATTTATTGCTTTACAGGTAAAATATCAAACTTTGATGAAACAGTTCAAATTCAATCACATGTACTATTAAGAGTAGCACAGCTGTGGCAAAGTTTGTTACCCGAAATCTGGGTTTGCCTTTTGGTGGGTGCCAAGGATTTATTATGACTTGCAGCAAGTAAGGAGAACTCCAGGCCTCTTTCCCAAAGCAGTGTCTCCCTGAACTGCAAAACTGGGGACGTTTCAAGCTAAGGGTACATGTGTATTCGTGAAGGGGCTTGAGCAGAGGAGAATTCAACACAGAATTGGGGCAATGATCAACAGAGTCCAAGCTTTAGTTGATGGATGTCAGGAGGGTCAACATCATCATTCCATCCTCCACCTGGGTGGGGGGCCTTAGTTCCTGCAGAACTGTATATCCCTTGAGGGGAACTAGGACTCTACTTTATCACTGAACTATTGTTTGCCTTTCTCTGCTCTTGTGTCCCTTTGTTCTTTTTTTTTTTTTTTTTTTTTTTGCGGTGCACTGTTGTGGCCTCTCCTGCTGCAGAGCACAGGCTCCGGACGCGCAGGCTCAGTGGCCATGGCTCATGGGCCCAGCCGCGCTGCAGCATGTGGGATCTTCCCGGACCGGGGCACAAACCCGTGTCCCCTGCATCAGCAGGCGGACTCTCAACCACTGCGCCACCAGGGAAGCCCCCTTTGTTCTTTTAAGATCATTAATTACTGAGACCTGCTCAAGGCCAAGCATTGGGGCCAGGCTGAGATCACAAAATGGCTTAGGCCAAAATGGATTCTCTTATGTCAAGAAAGCCATTCCTGATTCTCTTTCTCTGGAGACCCCTGAACCTATCTGCTTACAAGTTTGTGCATATGACATGTAATTTATTTCAAGGTTATGGTATAGATGACAGAAAGTGAAGGAGGACCATATCAGAAAAACGACTGTGAGAA
This sequence comes from Delphinus delphis, assembly GCF_949987515.2. NCBI lineage: Eukaryota > Metazoa > Chordata > Mammalia > Artiodactyla > Delphinidae > Delphinus > Delphinus delphis. The sequence continues at coordinate 80,409,864 of NC_082687.1, read as the reverse complement.
CCTCCCTCCTTTTAAAGGAGAGAGCTCAGTCAGGCAAAGGAATGCCATCTGATCTCTCAGAAGGTGAAATTCAGTGAGGAGTGGAAGCCAAATTTCACTTCTGAATGAGGTAAACAAATGGGATAATGTAAATGGAGCCATACAGGGAACAAAGGATAGTGTGCTAAACTCATGACTAGTTCAAAAAGAATCTGAGGGTAAATCTAGGACTTCTTGGGATAAAGAAGTGGATAAAATCAACTGGTTCAATGTCCCAATAGATCCATGCACCATTTTGTATTTTACTGGTTTCATTGCTGTTCTGAAAGTGTTCTGTGTTTATTTCTCCTTGATAATTCTTTCTCTTTTACTTTAGTGTTCCCCACCCCTACCCCCAACTTCAGTTTAGTGTTTCTTGGGAAATGTTACTTTAATTTTAATTATATAAACCTGGTGTCTCCTGTCCATTAGGCCTGCATCTTGGTATTGGTCACAAAAATCTTTCAGGTGACAATGACCTAAGACAAAGTAGAATGTATAAAAGGGCAAGAGATTATTGGAGGCCGTTTGCAACCTTATTCTCATTTTGTGACTGTAAAACATTTTAAGGATGTTATTGTACTTTTGCTTTAAAAAAAATGCAAATTTCCTTAGTGATTTCTGAATTGGTTCATAGTGATTCTGAATTGGTTGAAAATAATGAAGAAATTGTTGAGCTAAGCATATGGCTATGACAGAAAACCATGGGTACACTATCTATAAAAATCTAATTAATAAAAGATTTAATTCAAGGGATATATAAAGTTTCCTCCAGTTTAAAAAGATTATTCATACAACATTAAAGGAAAGATGAATAAATCATTTGGTTCAAATGAGGAGAAATACTTTAAACTTAACTTATTAACCTTGTTATGTTTAACATGGTTAAGGGGAGGGGAATATTTCCGCCTCTACCCTTCTTGAGTTCTTGTATCTGGACTAATAATAAAACTGTCACAAGATAGATTAATAGGTTGTATGGTCAGGTCACTCAAGATGGCAGTTCTCTTGCTCTCTAACCATCCCCTGCCTGACCAGTGCCTGCTGCACCTACACTCTACTCACGTGACTGACCTTCCGACATACTTGCCCTAGGCCCCAGCTAGTGACTGTTCTTATCAAAGGGGCGATGAGGGGCGTGCCCCTCTGCTGGTCTCCCTGGTAACCGATGAGCCAACCCGACTTAATTCCCCCTATAACTGGCAATCTCCCCTTCCCCCAGGGAACCAAAGACTGTCACCTTGTCCTGCCCGCAGTCTACCTCACACTGTGGGGTGTCAGGACCTTGCTTCAGACATGTAAGCTCCCCTATCCATTAAACCATCTATGTCTCTGTTGCTGACTCCGGGCTCTTTGGTCTTAAAGCTGGGCAAGCACACGCCTTGTCAACCTGTGGGGTGCAGCCCAACAACGGGAGAAAAAAACAAATTTTAATTCAGGTGCCTGGAGGTACCATAGAAATGGGACCTAAGAAGTGGCCAAAGCAGGCAGCTTTTTTACTTTTCAGACTAAGAAACAATAAATTTGTGAGGAATTGACAGGACAAAGAAATTTAGCTTTTGGGTGCTCAATTAGTGAGGAATCTAAACTTAGGCTTAATTTAGGCTTGGGGTAGAATTAAAGAAGTAACAAAGTTGTTGATATAGGCTTCTTGGTCTGAATTCCCTGTCTCAGGTGATAAGAGTGTCCATTAACCTCCAGATGCATGAAGTGCACTTTTCACATTAGAGATTTATTTCCTGCTTTCAGGGAGACAGAAAGGAGGGTCAGAGTGTCTTATGTTGGCTGTTTTTAAGTAATTTTAATTCAAAATAGTCAATATGCCATTGAGGAACCTTTTGGGGTGGCTTACCCTGGGCTCCAACAGGGACAAACTGTCACAGCTTTCAAGTCATATCAATAGGTAACTCTCCTAAGTGCATCTACTGATATACTTAATTTATAAACTAATACAGTATTATAATTATTACTATTATTTTAAATTATTTTAAAGCAAGAGATATAAATTAATAAATCAATTATCAAGAATATTTACCTAAAACATGGGCTAAAATTCATATTATATAGTATAATTATTTTTAAAGGTAAAACAATATTTCTTTCAATAATTAAGCTTTTTATGTACCTAGTAATATTTTGGATATTATCATTTAATTAAAAATTAGAATGCATTGAGCAATCATAAATGTGTTATTTAAATGGAAAATCAAAAATGGAAACTGAGTCATAAAAGTCATCTATGCATATAGGAAAGTTTCCATTCACACAACAAATATTTATGGAATTCATAATTTCCGATATCAAGGAAAATAGTATTTTTGAACAACTGTCATACATTCATGTGGCATTTATCTCAGAAATAATTTTTAGTCTCTACTTGGGTATGATAGTATTTGGTTAAAGAACAATGATTTTATCTGAATTATGTAAAAGCAAATTACATCTATGTAGTGATGATTTACAGAAGCTACAGCTTCTATTCCAGCAAATGCAAGATCTCAACTGGATCAGTTTTGGTACCACATGAAATTCTCTCACCCATTATAATTTATTATTCAAAATTGTTGAGAATTATTTAGACAAAGGCCATCAAAGTCATTGATATTCAGTTCAAGAAACGAAGTCATTCAAGGAGTAATCATGAAATTTGTAGTTTGCAAACCAAAATAAACTTCTCATTTTCTCACTAATTATTTTCTGTTGATATAGGAAATGCTCCCTGAGTAGGTGACATTTACATTAAGACCTGAAGGATGATAATGAGATAAGGAGCAAGGGCATATTAGAAATAGAAAAGGGCTTGGTACAGAAGAATAGAAAGGAAGCCATTTCAAATAAAGGACACCGAATGAGATAGAAATGAAGAGTCGTGGGCTTCGAAAATTGGCCAACAAATTAATCACAAAGGTGAAGATGAGGATTTTAAGTTTTGTTCCAAATCCAATGGGAATCCAATTTTATTATAGTAAATGACAAAGTTATAGCAATTAGAGGCTAAGAGGAAACAGACCATATCTAGATGTTCTAAAAGTTTCATTCAAAGTTTCCTGTTACTATAAAGCAAGACAATAAAATATTTTCCGGATTAGATTAAATTCATTAGAATAAAACTTGAACAGCAATAAGTGTAGAGTTTTAGTGTAGAAAGTAATCACTTTTAGATACAGATATTCATAGTAGTACAGAACTGGAAGAAACCATATAACATAATTTAATTCATCTATAAATGAAGAAACTGAAGTCTGAAAGAGTTAAATGTATGTTTTCCTTTGTATTTTTAAAAATTCCAGACGATAGCTTTACCTAAATTAAATTATGTAAACTTGCATATCAAAATTTAATTAGTTTAGGGGCTTCCCTGATGGCGCAGTGGTTGAGAGTCCGCCTGCCAATGCAGGGGACACGGGTTCGTATCCCGGTCCGGGAAGATCCCACATGCCGCCGAGCGGCTGGGCCCGTGAGCCATGGCCGCTGGGCCTGCGCTCCGGAGCCTGTGCTCCGCAACGGGAGAGGCCACAACAGTGAGAGGCCACAACAGTGAGAGCCCCGCATACCGCGAAATAAATAAATAAATAATTAGTTTAAAAGAGCTTAAATGAATGTTTAAATCCTCAATGTTATGGAGAAGAGATTTTTATGATAATTGAAGAATACATATGCCTTCCACTTATGAGTTTACACTACAGTTTAACTTTTTCCCTTTCTTATCCCATTGATTATTATGATTCAATTGTATCTGTAATAAGTATTCAGGTAAGCACTGTTAGAGGGAAGCAGATGCAGTCTCTGAAAAGAATCAATTGTGCATCGAGGTATTAGTGTGGAGAGATTTGGGGAGCCATACAGTTAGAGTTGTTGCTGATATATATTTGAATTTTGGGAGACAAATGTATCTACACAAAAGAATAATGGTAGGCAAGATATGAAAGGTAATTAGAAATGTAAAAAGCAGAACAATAGAGTCTGAAGAATCAAGGGAAGCAACATTTTCCAGGGTAGGAATCGTCAAGAAATGATCTCTAGAGTTTTCAATTGAAAAATCAGAAAGTATATCAGCACTTGACATCCCTGCACTATACAGTCACTGTAACTGCCAAAAACAAAACAAGCAAATTTGAAAAAAACATTAAAATCAAAAATAAAACCCTAAGTAAATCTACTTATGACTGCTTTTGTGAAAAAGCTATCTAATTATTTTGTAGGATAGATTGTATGTAATGATACTCTTTTATTTGTACTTATAAGCCAAAGATTTCTAACACATTTTTGTTTTAGTTTAAATCTGTCAGTGGAAATAAATGGAATGATAATTTCATCAGTCTTCCAAGTATATTTTCTAATAATTCAAAGTTTAGTTTATTTTCTCTTATAAATGGATCAAGTTATTTACTCATTTATTCTATATTATTATAGGTCTACTGATTCAGGTACCGTAGATTCAATGCAGACCTGAAGTCTGTACTTAGAGAGCTTATAGCCTAGTGAAAGAAACAAGACATAGATAAAAATCACAAAATAAATTAAGTTATGATGATGACTATAAAGCAGAAGTATGGTGTGTTACAAAAGGTTTAGCAGTGATCATTGAGTCTATATGTGGGATGAAAGGTATATTTGGTTTAAGGCTCCTAGGTTTTTAATGACTTTCCAGCCAGGTTTTATTAACCAAACTTGCCAACCAGTACATGACTTCTGAAAAGTTGATAAAATGTTTAAATTTGTATATTGAATCTGCAATTCTGTGGAAAATTTTATAAACAAAGTTGATTACAAAAGCAGGTATAGATATACACAACTTGAAGGACACAAAAAGATATCTAATCTCCAATACTCTATATCAATTGTTTACTTCATTCATTGTAATATGATATGATATACAACATATATTATTTTATTATGTCATATAATGACAGACAAAATATAACATAACAAAAATGAAATATTACTTTGACACATGATTCATGTTTTCTTTCGATTTCAGATTGAAAATTTGCCTTTGATTTATTAGTTTTAGGATGTATTTGCTTGTTTCCTCCTAGCTAATTCTGCTATGTGGAGCAAGCTCATGCATGGCGGAATCAATGTGTTGCCATATTCATAAAAGAATAAAGAGATAGATATAGACATAGATGTAGATATAGATTAGACGTAGACATAGCTATAGATACGTATATGTATGTGTATATGTATATGTATGTAGTTATATACACACGCATAAACACGTATCTTCCTTATGCTTGGTTTATTAGGTCTGTCACAGTGTCAGGCAATATTAGATCTGTGGTATAACTGTAATTTTACTAAGTCATATAAGCAGCTACTAAGTAGCTTGATCTCTTAGGGTTGCTCAGATTGATCTGGGAATTTTTTCTGAGTATTTGCCGTAGCATCTAAGCATTGAAATTAAAACTGAAATTTTACTCCAGCCTCCCTTTGAGGTCAGGGAGAATTGGTGATAACTTATGATTTTGGTTCAAATTTATGGTTAATTAGCTGTGTGGATCATTACTTTTGGCATTTACAGGCATACCTTAGAGATATTTCAGGTTCAGTTCCAGACCACCGCAATAAAGGGAATATTGCAATAAAGCAAGTCCCAGGAATTTTTTGGTTTCCCAGTGCATATAAAAGTTATGTTCACACTATACTGCAATCTATTAAGTTTGCAATAACATTATGTCTAAAAAATGTATATACTTTAATTAAAAAATGCAAAACAAAAAACCTCTTCCAACAGTAACATCAAAGATCACCGATCACAGATCACTATAACAAACATAATAATAGTGGAAAATTTTGAAATATTTCATCATTCAACAAAACGTGACACAGAGACCACAAAGTGAGCAAATGCTGTTGGAAAAGTGGCACCAATAAACTTGCTGTATGCAAGGTGCCACAAACCTTCAATTTATAAAAAATGCAATACCTGTGAAGTGCAATAAAATGAGGTGTGCCTATAATCTCTCTCAGCCTCACATTAAAATTGGAAATGTGAGGTGGAATTCTATAAAACCATCGGATTCTCTTCCAGCAATAAAATTCTCCAATTATTTTCCTCATCTTAAATGTTTCAAAACTGGTCAGAGGGAGGTCTTGCTCTGACTGAATCACTACTTGTTATGGAGCCAGGCGATCTTTAGACACAGGATATATTGGAGATATATCCAGCTGACTCGATCCCTGAGTTCAGCTAAAATACATTAAACATGTATTCTGTGTTCTTAATCTTTCTTGAAAGCAAGCTAGCAGGCAAAAAATATATTCATTCCTTATCAGCTTAGCCCAAAATGTAAGAAGCAAAATCCTCTATCGTAAATAAGCATTTGGTATACAAATGAATGTGACAGGCTTACAATAAGGGGGAAATAGTGCCTCTGAGAAACTGGAACTCATTTCTTGCCAAAGTATAGATTGCAGTCTGTTGCCATAAAACTAAATTAAATAAAATGCAAGCAAAAAAAAAAAAGATAAATTGCACAGATATCAGAGTGCTGCATAATTAACCTTCTAAATTTTTTGGAACTTTATTTTGAAAGAAAAGAAAAAAATGTCTATTTTATGGGGTATATTGACACTACTAGTAAGATTCAGGCATCTTTTTTAATTGAAGAAAAGCCAAATAATAGAACCAAAATACACTGTACTACGACTAAATCCATTTTAAGTGGAATGAGCATGTCTGTGTACATATGAATTATAAATGAATAAATCATAAACATTGGAAGGTCAGTAAAATGCTTCCATGCTAATATTTTCTATTAGGATAAATACAATTTATAAACAAGCATTTATTTCAGTTGTCCTGAAATATAAATTTGACCAGATTTACTGTGTTTGCCCTCCCCTTAAATCAGTCATTCACAACTGGGAGCGATTTTGCCCACCAGGGAACATTTGGTGATGTCTGGAGATATTTTTTTTTGTCACGACTGGGCAGGGGCAGGGGGAGGGTGTTGCTACTGTCATTGATTGGGTAGAGGCCTAGGATGCTGCCACACAATGCCCAGGAAAGCCTCCTCAGCAACAAAGAACTATCTAGTTCAAAACATCACTAGTGCTGAGCCTGAGAAACCCTGACTTAGATAAAATATTACCCCACCATCCGTTTCACTTAAAGTATGGATTTTGAAAGCTAAATTTATTCAATTTTATAATATAGAATGAAGAAAACAAGAAAATGGAAATAATTTTTTAAAAAATTAAGATAGAAACTTATGTAAATTTAAAAAAAATCAATGACAAAATTCCAGTTGTATAGCTGTTTATTCTCAAATTGCATTGAATATTTTTTGGTTTACTATTACTCTGACTGTAGTCTAGCTTGATCACTGTCACTTAAATAGAATCAAGATACTAATGGCCATATAGTAAACTACATATTCTCATCCAAATCTAAAATTGGTTAGAACAGACTTCCAAAATTAAGAAATATTAGAAAATAACACCATTAAAATACATATAATAAAACTAGATCTACTGTAGAAAAAGATATATTTTTGCTTTATTTTACCTAAAGAATAAGATAGTATTCTATCCTTGCAGTAGACTAATAACAAAGTATTGAGTTGCCTGATACTACAAGATTCTGGTTATGAATTTTGAGACAAATATTTTATGAGTAATTTAGTAATCTAAAGTACACACATATTATTACAAAAGTAATAGATGTTTACTAGGAGAGTGGAAAATACAAAAAGCACAAAAGTTGAAAATAAAAATTTTCCATAATTGTGATCATAATATTTTATAAAATGATTCTCTTCCCTCATCATTTCCAACAAACATTTTAATAAAGATTACATTGCATTCCATCACATGAATTTACCTTAATATAAATAACCATTCCCTTATTAACATATTCATTCACTTGACAAATATTTGAACTTTTACTATCTACCAGGAATTCACTGGAGATGGGTCAGGAGGCAAACAAAATAAATTTCCTACCCTTATATTTTGAACCTATATGTTATTGCAGAAGGCAGGTGTGTATATGTGTGTGTCAAGAAGTGATAAATGTTGAATAAAATGAAGAAGGGTAATGTGGACATAAAATTATAATCAAGGGTGAATGGCTGCTTTCCCAGAATGAGCAGGGAGAGAGTCTTTGAGGAGGTAACATTTGGAGAGAGGCCTGCATGAAAGCATCTCTCTCAAGTGAGAACGATTTACTCTCAGCTGCCAAAAAAACATCAAATTCAAAAGCCCTGAGATGAGACCATGCTTAGTGTTATCAAGGAAAGATAAGTAGACCAGAATGACTAGAGCACAGGAAGGTAACCAGGGGCTTGGTCAGATGAGGGTATGAAGGTTGAGGTTGGGAGATTGGACTTTAAGTGGGATGGGAAGCTACTGGAGGGGATGAAATGATACAATTATATTGTAAATAGACCACTCTGCTTGCTATGTGCAAAGAACATGAAAAGGAGACTAGAGTAGTTGTGAGGAACAAGTTAGGATGTTACTGCAATTGTCCCACAAACATGAGAATGACCTGCACTGGGGCAATACTAGAGGAACAGAATAGCAGAATTGGGACATAACTAAAATGGAGCTAGTAGGCATTGTTCACGACTTTGGTGATTGATGAGAGAAAGAGAGAGAGAACAAAAATGATGCAATTTTAGCAGTTTGAAATATTTCTTGGGTGGCGATCCTTTTTCATAAATCTTCTTACCAATCTTTAATAATTTATTAAGGGTAATTACTTATAACTTGAATGATTGAATTTCAGATATGCACATTTTACATTTTAAAGCCTATTAATATAGTAGGTAGTATGTTTCTTTTAAACAAATACCTCATAATCAGAGCTTGTTAAAAGATAAACTGAGGCATATTAAAAATTTTAAGACTTTATTTGAGCAACTATGCATTCCAATCAGGCAGTGCCAAATCAGAAGTGGTTAGGAGCGCTCCACTGACAGAAGCTCGGGAGAGACTTGTCTAGAGAAAAGGCAGAAGAAAAGTGAGGAACTTATTGATTGGCTATAGCTTAAAGCCTAGTTGGCTGTTTGTGATTGGCTGTCCTTGATTTTGATTTGATTTGGTAACCTGGAAGCATTTACTGGCTTGGCTTTTGGTTTGCTTATGTGGGCCACCTTGGCCTTACAGCCCCCTCAGTCAAATGGGATCCTTGTTTAATTAGTTTAACAAGCTAAATATGGGGGGATAATTATTTTTCATCATTATTACATCATTACATTATTAAATTTTTCCATAAGCAACTTGTTTGTGAGAAAATAAGCACTAATATACAACTAGCAGTGTATCAGAATATCATTTTCCTAAACACTCACCAATATTGCCTATTGCATTTTTCTACTGACATTTTTATAGGAAGAAATTCAATGATATTATGTTTTTCACCTATGTATAGGTCTTTTATATTTCTGTTTTAGTGAATTGCATATTTATGTCATTTTGTTTCTACTTATCTCAAAAACTGATCAATATTTTTGTATACAAAATATATTTAGCCTTTATGGTATGTTGTAAATATTTTTCCAGGTTTTTATTTACATTTAGATTTTTTATTCCTCTTTTGTTATAAAAATGTTTTACTTACTGTTTGGAAAATCAATTGAATTTACCTGTAATAGATTCTTACTTTGTTTTTACAGTACCAAAGAACTCCTTTCAAAGAACAAATACTTTAAAGATATACTTACTCAATGTGATTCCACATTTATCTTTTTGATAACTATTTTCCTCTAATTTCTCGGTGATGTCTTCTTAATCCTTAAACTTCTATTCATTCATCTACTATTCTATCAATATAAATACTTATTGATAATCAAACAAATACCAGGCACTGTGCTAGGGACCAGGGAAAATATCATATGTGAAAATAAAAATGGTGTCATTCCTTGTGAATTTATGCTATAATAAGTAGAAATAGTTATCACATAATCACTAAAATGCATGGTAAATTCCAACAGCCATATGTTACAATGGAGAGGAATCAGTCTCTAGGCCAGGATATAATAAAATGGATAGATTAAGCTCTTCAAGAGAGGTTAGGAAAGTTATTTCTATGACACAAAGAAGCTAAAATCTGAAGGATGTATGTATGTAAGTCAGTGTAGGGGTTTAAAGGCACATTCAAACAGGGAAAACTATTTATTCAAAGACTTAACATCAAAAAGGAACACTTAGCATTCAAGGAACTGAAGGAATTCCAATTATTTAAGAAGTAAGGTAGAAATTTAAAATCATTCTTCTTCCAAATAGTAAATAATTTTTCCAGAATGAATAACTAAATAATCTGTCCATTCCCTACCTTAATTATATACAACTATTTTTATACTTAGATCTAGGTCTCAGAATATTTGTGTCTTAAGGAACTAAGCTTTTAGTCTGTGCTTTCATGAATACCAGATACCTTTAATCACTTGGCTTCTACAATATTACTAAGATTCATTTGAAATGAAATGCTATTTTTGAATTATGCAAATGAGGCAACATTTTCTAATCACTTGTAATTTTTTTCAGTGTCAACAATTGTCTCTTCCTTTGTACCAGATGATTGAATCATTTAGCTACTGCATGTTTGATAATGTGTCCTACACTATAATGAAACTGTGGAAACCAATAAAGTCAAAGAAACACATGCTATTTATGAACAACTATCTCAAATGAAGCTTTGCTTTTATATGTGCTTAAAGTATTATAATAACAGTAAAGATGCCAATTACATTTGAACATTTGCACACTATGATCTACTATAATAAAAGCATTGCATGTGTGTCATTTAATCTTTACAAATCCAACAAAGCATAGACGTAATTTACTCCATTTCATTAATAAGAAAATTAAGTCTCAGTGACTAATCCAGTCACACACAACTAATAAGGGTTGTATTAAGGATTCCAGTTCAGAACGACATTTATTTCAAAAGTCACATATTTAAGTCCAATGCTTTATAGTTGGGGGTTCAGTTAGGTTTGGCAGATTAAGTTAAACCTCTAAATTTCTCTAAATTTCCTACTGTGTTGGTATATTTTAGGTCTTCACACCATATAGTTTATGTCAGAAAGAAAATCTGTTTGGGCATAAATATTATTAACCCCCCACTCCCGACATTTCAATGTATTGGATAAGGATTTAGTCCTGAATCATTTGATCAACTTGGCCTTGAATGCTGAATTGTACTTACATAGTCAATATTGCTTGCTCCTTTAGTCATAGATTTTTATTCTAGAGCTCCAACTAAAAAAATATAAGAATTGAGGATTACATTTCTTGAGAAGGACCATTTATATATACCTGTCTATATTGTCTCCCTTTGAGGCCTAGAGCAATTTTAGACTAAATTATACCTTTTCAAACTTCAAAAGTTGTGTATAGTAATAAATATTTATTTCTGCGAGTGGATACTACTCAAATAATGAATACATATGTGGAATCACTCGATTTTAATACCTCACATGAAAACAGTTGTGGCAGAGAATGCTGTGTAGTTTAAGATCCCTCAGGGGTGAATAATTTTAAATCAATGACTTCAGATATTGTGCTTCTGAAATATAGCCTCTCACAGGAGTTTCTTGGCAACACTGGTAAACATTATGCCATCTGTGTAATTGCTCTGTGTACTTTCATTCCTTTAACTTAAAAGGCAGTGTTGGGGGGAAGGACAATATTAGAAATGGATTACTCTGAAAGCAATTGACAAAATTTATCTGTCATATATATATATATATATATATATATATATATATATATCAGATTAACAATTAGACATTAGACTCTGGACATTTCCGTAGCTAAAACACATTAGACTTTACTTCCTTCTCATAAGTGAATGCTCCTGGGTAGCTTCCCTTCACAAAGTAATTTAGGTACTCTAGCTCCATCTGTGTCATGACTCCATTATTCATTTGCTTCCCATTGCAATCTGCATCTTTTTGGAGGAAATATAGTGAATGTTGTGGTGTGCCCCACTCCTCGGACTCAAGTACTCATTCCTTCACTCTTGAGGGCAGAAAGCTGAGTGCCTCTTCAATTATCCTTGGCTGAAGAAGCTATCTTTCCCAAGGTTACTATTCTCCTCAGAGGCTGTCCACAACAAATAACCAGTCAATACAGAGTTACAAAGATCTGTCCCATTGCCTCAAGTGTTGCTATCTCTTAAAGGCCATTCTAGCCTTGAACTCACTGTGACGTTGGCTGAGGCCTCTACTGCCGATGTATTCTTCTGTTGCTGAGAGAAGTGTTTAGCTACTCTCTTTCTTTTCAGTACTGCTTCCTTCACTTCCCTACAGGTATTGTTCTTGAGTATTCTCCAAAATAAACCACCTGTATTCAAACATGTCTGTCTCTTATGGACACAGATTACAAGAGAAGAGAGAGAAAGTGTAGAAAGCACACCCTTGTTTCTTAAAACGCTCTAGCCTGGAAGCCACATGTATCACTTTCATTCATATTGCAATAGCTAGAACTAGTCCCTTGACTATATGTAGATATAAGACTACTGAGAAATATACTGCTTTCCTGGAGTATCTACAAAGGAGGAGGGAATAGTAATCACTGCCAGAGTGGTTATGTGAATAGTAACTTTTAGAAGCTAGGAGACTCAGAATGAAATTGGATTTAAATTGTTAATATGCTTCAAGTACAAAAATGAGATATCCTTTTTACTTATGCTTACATTCAAACCAACTATAGACATAACAGAATTATATTCTGTTTCTAGGAATATCCTTTATTTTTAAATAAATTCAAAATAAATATTTTCTTGTCAAAGATAATTTGTACACACCATTCATTCGTCTCACAAGTAAATTTAAACTACCTACTACATACTGTGTTAGACAGTAGGATCATATATGAAAAACCAAATTCATACCCATGTAATATTCATATTATATTGGTGAAAATGGATAGATAGTTCTATACTGTTGGGGTAAATTTTATGATGAAGTCTAGATTAAGAGCCATAGGATTAAAAGGAGAGGTATCAAAATAATTTTGGAGAAACCAAGGAAGTTTCATCAGCACAGTCATTGCGTATGTTTGTTCACATTGTAGGTAGATGAAAAATACCCCCTTCAGTTATGCAGAGTACATCCAGGAAAGCTATACTAAAAGCCTCTATCTAGAAGATGATACAACATGAACTATATCTTTATTCATAGTCACTAGCCCAGAGAAGTAGCGGAAAAAAACTTTTATCAATTACACGTGTATGAATCCTGTCACATGGTATGCATTCCATGTATAGTTGAGGAATGCATGTATGCATAAAGTAATAAATGTATTATCACAACATTTATTCAACATTAAGCAAACACATTCATGAATTGCAATAATTTGATTGTATGACTAGAGCAACATTAAGATTATTCAGTGGAAAGTATTACATTGAAGGAGAAATTTAGAAATGCAGAAGTGGCAGCAAATTTAGCCAGAAGACATTTTTAGAAAGGCTCATTAGTTATAGTGATTAACCAAATCTTGTGAAAAGAAAAAGATAAAACAGAGAGAACTGGGAAATGATTTGCATTCTTGCAACTACAAAAGGAATATTGCCAAGAGTTAACACCTATCCTTCTCAAATTATTCCAAAAAATTGCAGAGAAAGGAATGCTTCTGCACTCATTCCACAAGGCCAGCATCATCCTAATACCAAAACCTGCTAAAGATATCACAAAAATAAAATTACAGGTCAATATCACTGATGCACATAGATGCAAAAATACTCAAAAATATATTAGCAAACCAAATTCAACAATATAGTAAAAGAATCATGCACCATGATCAAGCGGGATTTGTCTCAGGGATACAAGGATGGTTCAATATCAGCAAATTAATCAGTGTGATACACCACATTAACAAATTGAAGCATAAAAATTAGTTGACTACCTCAATAGATGCATAAAATCTTTTGACAAAATTCAACTTCCATTTATGATTAAAAAAACTCTTAAAAAGGAGGGTTTGAAGGGAACATACCTCAATATATTAAAGGCCATATATGATAAGCTCACAGTTAACATCATACTCAATGGTGAAAAGCTGAAATCATTTCCTTTAAGATCAGGAACAAGACAAGGGTGTCCACCTTCATCACCTTTATTCAACACAGTACTGGAAGTCCTAGCCACAGCAATCAGAAAAGGAAAGGAAATGAAAGGAATCCAAATTGGAAAGGAAGAAGTAAAACTGTCACTCTTTGTAGCTGACATGATACTATATACAGAAAATCCTCAGACACTACCGAAAAGCTACTAGAGATCAGTATCTGAATTCAGTAAATTTGCAGGGTACAAAATGAATATACAGAAATATGTTATATGCCAACAGTGAACTATTAGAAAGAGAAATTTAGAAAACAATCCCATTTAAAATCACATCAAAAAGAATAAAATACCTTGGAAAAATTCTAACTAAGGAGGTAAAAGACCTGTACTCAGAAAACTGTAAGACATTGATGAAAGAAGTTGAAGACAACACAAACAGATGGAAAGATATATGTTGTTCATGGATTGGAAGAATTAATATTGTTAAAATGGCCAGACTACCCAACACAATCTACAACTTAAATGCATTCCCTATCAAAATACCAATGACATTTTTCACAGAACTAGAACAAATAATTCTAAAATTTGTATAGAAACACAAACGACCCTAAATATCCTGTGGAATCATCAGAATGAAGAGCAGAACTGAAGGAATCATGGTCTCTGACTTCAGACTACACTACACAGCTACAGTAATCAAAATAGCATGGTATTTGCACAAAAAAGACATGTAGACCAATGGAACAGAATAGAGAGGCCAGAAATGAACTCACACTTATATGTGCGATTAATCTATGACAAAGGAGGCAAGAATATACAATGAGGAAAAGACAACCTCTTCAATAAATGGTATGGGAAAACTGGACATCTATATGCAAAAGAATCAAACTGGGCTAGTCTCTTACACTATGCACGAAAATAAATTCAAAATGGATTAAAGACTTAAATGTAGTACCTGGAACCATAAACTTTCTAAAAGAAAACATACTCTCTTTGACACTAGACTTAGTAATTTTTTGTGGGGAGGGGGGATATGTCTCTTCAGGAGAGGGAAACAAAAGCAAAGGTAAATAAATGGGACTACAACAAACTAAAAAGCTTTTGTACAATGAAGGAAATCATCAAAACATAAAAAGGAAGCATAAAGAATGGGAGAAGATATTTGCAAATGATATGTCTGATAAGGGGTTAATATCCAAAAAAAAAAAACTCATACAACTCAACATCAACAAACAAACAACCCAATTAAAAAATGGGCATAAGATCTGAATAGACATTTTTCCAAAGAAGACATAAAGATGGGCAACAGGCAAATGAAAAGATGCTCAACGTCATAGGGAAATGCAAATCAAAACCACAATGAGATATCACCTCACACCTGTCAGAATGGCTATTATCAAAAAGACAACAATAACAAGTGTTGGCAAGGATGTGGAGAAAAGGGAACCATCTGGCACTGTTGGTGGGAATGTAAACTGGTGTACCCACTGTGGAAAACACTTTAGAGGTTCTTCAAAAAATTAAAAATAGAACTACCCTATGATCCAGCAATTCCACTCCTGGATATTTACCCAAAGAAAACAAAAACAGTAATTAGAAAGAATATATGCATCCCTATGTTCATTGTGACATTATTTTCAATAGTCAACATATGGAAGCAACCCAAGTGCCCATCAGTAGATGAATGAATAAAGAAGGTGTGGAATATGTATACAATGAAATATTACTCAGCCATAAAAAGAATGAAATCTGCCATTTGTCACAACATGGATGGACCTAGAGGGTATTATGCTAAGTGAAATTAGTCATACAGAGAAAGACAAATACTGTATAATTTCACTTATATATGGAATCTAAAACACAAAACAAACAAATGTAACAAAACAGAAACAGAGTTAAAGATACAGAGAATAAACAGATGATTGCCAGAGGGGAGGAAGGTGGTTAAAGGAAAGAAACAGGTACAAACTTCCAGTTGCAAAAGAAATTAATCACAGGTATGAAATATACAATGTGGGGAGTATAGTCAATAATTATGTATATCTTTGTATGGTGCTATATTGTAATTAAACTTATTGCGGTAATCATTTAAAAATGTATAGAAATACCAAATCACTATGTTGTGTAACAGGAACTAACATAGTGTTGTAGGTCAATTATACTTCAAAAACAAAACCAGAAACAAACTCATAGAAAAAGAGATCAGATTTGTGGTTACCAGAGGTGGGAAATCGAGGGAGCAGAAATGTGTTGAAAGCTGTCAAATGGTACAAACTTCTAGTTGTAAGATAAATAAGTATCAGGGGTGTAATTTGCAACATGATAAATGTAATTAACACTGATGCATATTACATATAAAAGTAAGTTGTTAAGAGAGTAAATCCTAAGAGTTCTCATCACACACACACACACACACACACACACACACAAATTTTCTCTATTACTTTAATTTTTTCTCCGTATGAGATGATGGATGTTCACTAAACTTACTGTGACAATCGCTTCATGATGTATGTAAGTCAAATCATTATGCTGTGCACCTTCAACTTATGCAGTGTTGTATGTCAATTATATCTCAATAAAACTGAAAGAAAAAAAGGCAGAGTGCCAATAGGCCAATTTATTTATGAAAGACCAATCAGACACTCATGTTATGTTCTAGGGTGAATCAAACAGAGTCTCTGACCTCAAGGATCTTATATTTCACTGGGGGAAACATCATACAGATGTTTTATGTGTATGTAATATGTAGCATGAAATGAAATAAAGCAAGTAGAAAGAGAGATTGATAGTTAATTTATTTATGTTTTTAATAAGATAATCATTGAAGGCACCTATGAAGAGGTGACATTTGACCAGATAACTGACAGAAGCAAGGGAAGGAGCAATTTGGATATCTGGGGAAAGAGAGAACAGTAAGCACAAAGGCCCTGCTAGAGAGCATGTTGAGTATATTGAAGGAATGAGAAAGAAGAGGCAGTGTGGATAGAGTCTCGTGACAGCTGGATTTGCTGTGTCTTTTGTTACAATGCCTGGGCTCTCATAAATTAGTAAATAGCAAAGGCAAATACTACATTCTCTTACCCGTAGCATTAAACCATGCCCCAGTATGACATTGAAATGGCCTTATATTCAAATTTTGGATACTTTTTAATAACAATTACATACCACAAGGAACCACACTGTATAAAACATGGCATGTTTATTTTTTAATGCCATAAAATACTTAATGTCTCTACTTTTAACATTTATTTTGCAAAATTATTTGAACATCAAACTTTGTTTTTGCTACTGTCAATTCTGGTGGTATATAATAAAACTCTTTTGACTTTTTTTTTTTTTTTTTTTTGCGGTATGTGGGCCTCTCACTGTTGTGGCCTCTCCCGTTGCGGAGCACAGGCTCCGGACGCACAGGCTCAGCGGCCATGGCTCCCTGGCCCAGCCGCTCCGCGGCTTGTGGGATCTTCCCGGACCGGGGCACGAACCCGTGTCCCCTGCATCGGCAGGCGGACTGTCAACCACTGCACCACCAGGGAAGCCCTCTTTTGATTTTTTAATTGAATTTTGAAAAGTTTGAAAATATGAACATCTACAGAAGGAACTGTTAAACATGATGATGAAAACTGAATAGACTTAGACTTCAGATAGATTTATGGACTTTGAGGACAGGTAACTTGCAGGTGTTTTAAGAAGATAGAAAAACTTTAATCTGAAATATTTAAACCTGAATTATGATAGGAGAGTTAGCTTAAGAGGAATCTAATACAGACTCAAGCCATGTATCAGTAGTCTACAGACAACAAAATGTAGAAATTTGGGCCAAGAAAAGACAAACCAAACAAGCATTAATGCTATGAAAAAACAAAAAGAGAAATATCTTGAACATAATGACAAAGAACAACACATCATGCAATTCATGTTAAATAATATTTGATAGAGGATATAAAAAAGCATTTTTCATTCCCTTGGAAAGAACCACCCCCTCACATACACACACAAACCTGCACACACACATGCATGCACAAATGAATAGCAGTAAACTTAAATCTATGGAAACATTTGCTTTGTTTGCCATTTTTTCTCCTCTAAAAAATGTCCACTTTTATTTCACCTAGTCACCTATATGAAAAACTCAGGAAAAACACCATAAAGAAATCAAATTTACTTCATTAAATCTATGGGAACAAATTTTAAAATTTATGATAGATTAACAATATAGGGAAAAAAACCCAACTAGGCAATATTCTTAAGAATCTTCATGTATTATATGTATGTCCCTCTGATTTTCAGTAGATAATATAAAATTTATCATTTGAATTGTAAATCTCATAAAAATCTTTAACTGGATAAAATATATACATATATATTTTTATTTAATAGTAAGACAAAAGCACCCCAAAGCATACAGTCTGGTAAACAGAAAGAAACCATGCTCTTATTGACTTGTGGAAAGTTCCTACATGTAAATTTCTATGTGTGAAGAGCTGAGAAACTAACACTTTGTTCTAAGAGAGAAGCTAGGAGAATTCTCTTGAAGGTGCATTTGAATATCATGAACATTTTTACTTAGATTAGTTGAATTGGCTTGGGAGTGGATGGATGATAGGGATGTGATCATCACTATCATATCCCTGCCACCCGCCAGAGCCACTCTTTGGCAGTGCCACTTTGCTAGACACACAAATCAAATGGCATTATGTGGCATGCATTTATAATAAGGAGATGAAAAAAATGGTTTCTATTTTCTAGAAGTTTAGTAACTGAGTGAAATAGAGAATTTAAAAATAATATGAAAATTTCTCAATTGTAAAAATGCAAAATGTACAATAGCTTCAAACCAAATGGTCCTGGAATATAAAGGAAGCCTTTATTTTTAATATTCCTCTTCGGCTTTTTGTCTGTTGCTCATTCTTCTATTTCGCTTCACTTAATTTCCTGCAGATATTTGAACATTTTTTAGGATTTCATCCTGATTTGTTTATAGTGTTTCCTAGTATCTCACTTTGTATAAATCTCTTAGTAGTTACTCTAGGTATTAAAAATCATATATGAAATTTATCACTATCTGCTGGTATTGAAGTTTGGGCAGTTCAAATGAAATGTAGAAACCTTACTTCTATTACGCCCCTTTACCCTTCCCCTTTTCAAATTTTAATTGTCTTAAATATTTGTCTATATTCATTGAGCACCACATCAGATGGTATTATAATTGTTGCTTCCACTTTCAAATGTGACTTTATAAAACTCATGAAAATTAGAATTGTCTATTATATGTACCTTTACTTTTACACATATTTTATTTTTCCTTTCTGAAATTTCAATCTTTCTTCTGTTATTATTTCCTTTCTTTTAAGAGAACTTCTCCTAGCCATTCTTTAGGTTAGTTTTGCTAAAATAAATTCTCTTAGTTTTACTTCATCTGACAATGGTTCTATTTTCCCTTCATTCCTGAAGAATATTTTCACCGGATATAGGATTTCTGGTTGACAATTCTTTTCTTTTACTTGAAAGCTATTGAGCAATTTCCTCCTGGACTTTATGGTTTCTGATGAGAAATCTGTTGTCATTTAAATTGGTGTTTCTCTGTAAGTAATGCATCGTTTCTCTCTGGATGCTTCCAGACTTTTCTTTCTCAGATTTCATAAGTTTAATTATGAGGTGTCTTGGTATGGATTTCTTTTGTAGGTTTATGGCTTTTTACCAATTTGGGAAGTTTTCAGCAATTCTTTCTTCGAATACTTTTTTGACCCTATTCTCTTTCTTTTCCTTCTGTAACTCCAGTGATATGAACGTAAGCTCTTTTGTTACTGTCACACAGGCCCCTGGAATGCTATTGTTTCCCAGTTCTGTAATTTCCACTTGGTTCTTCTTAAAAATTCTATTTCTTTACTGAGATTTTCCATTTTTTGGTTTTGTTTTAAAAGAATTCCCAATGGATTGTTAAAGCATTTTCATGATGACTGCTGAAAAATACTTGTCGGATTATTCCAACAGCTGATTTATCTCAGTGTTGGTGTCTGCTGATTGTCCTTTCCCATTCATGTTGGGATTTTCCTGGTTCTTTGTATGACAGATGATATACTGGACATTTTGGATTTTATATTATGAGTCTCTGGATCCTAGCAGGTAGTTCCCGTGTTGAGGTGGACCTCTAGAGCCCGGTAGGTTGTATGTCCAGCCTGCCTTTACGCCCCACCAATGCTATCTTGGAAAAAATGGAGCACTTATGCACACCTCTTCATTTCAGGTGGGTAGGATAGAAGTACAGCTCTCCCAGGCCTTGCTGACACTTCCTTGGTAAAAACAGATCATTGATGATCACTGCTTTATTGCCTCTGATTAGGGATATAAGCTCAGTTCCCTGCTATGCGCCTCTGACACCAGGAGAAGAAAGTAGAATGTCACCCACTTCACTTTCCACCACCTTGTCTACCTCCCTGACACCTGGTGGGAGTAGAAACTCTGCTCTTCATTGGGTCTTGCTGACTCCAAGCAACAGGGAGTATTGGAGTGTTGACTGGCTCTGATTTGCACTGTATCATTCATTCTTGTTGCTGTCAGATGGATATAGAGGCTCAGCTCCCCAATAGGCCTCATTGATACCAAGAATTGTGGGGGGAAATAGAGAGCTAGCAAGCTCTAATTTAATTGTATTGCTCAATATTACTGAGATTGAGCTGAGTGGGATAGATGCTCAGTTTGCTACTGGATCCTTTGAAACTACCCTTGCTGAGGGTATCAGAGTACTTCCTGCTTCTGCCAGGTGGAGAAGAAGAGCAGCTCAATTCCTGGCCCACCATTACTATATTGGAAGGAAAATTGCATCACTGTCACCTACTTCCAAAGGGCATGGGAAGGAAGGTTGCTCTTTGCTCAGCCTGGCTGACATTCCCAGATAGGGGAATCGGAGCACTATTGCCTACTTACATACGTCTTGAAAGGTAGGGTGGAAGATAACTCTCTTCTCTGACCCACAAAAACTGTGTAAGTGTGCGTAAAGGTGAGGAGTCTTTTTTCTGTTTTTGTTTGGCTGAATAATGGGTGGTGATATAGGCTGCATATTTGTGTTCCCCTCAAAGTTTGTAGAAACCCTAACCTGCAATGTGATGTTATTTGGAGGTGGGGCATTTGGGACATAATTATTCATGAGGGTGGAGCTCTCATGATTGGATTAGTGCCTTTATAAGAAGAGACACCAGAGAGCTTCTTCTCTCTCTGCTCTCTGTCATGTGAGGACATAGCAAGAATATGGCCACCTGCAGACTCAGAAGTGGGTCCTCACCAGAACTGAAACATGCTGGCGCTCTGATCTTGAACTTCACAACTTCCAGAACTGTCAAGAAATATATTTCTGTTGTTTAACCTACCCAGCCTATGATAATTTGTTATAGTAGCCTGGAGTAAGACAGGTGAGTATTGACAAAAGGTTTTTTGCATTTGGTCAGATCATTCCCTATCATTTGGCTGAGGAAATAAACTCTACTTAAGCTTTTGTTTATCTCTGCCTGTTGGTGGTTTTGGATTAGATGTTTCTGCATCATCCTGTTCAGAAGATATGTGATAAAATAAGGAAATTCAGAGTCTCACCACTGTCTTGTTCCTCAGGTTCCATGGTCCATAGGCAATCTGAATTCTTCCCATCTTTGAAGTTTTTCTTTGCTGGTTTGTTGTGTTATATCCAGAGGGTGTTAGTTATGAGATGGAGGACCTGAGAGATACAAGAGCATTCTGTCTTGGCAGAGCTTCACTTTCCTAAAGCAACTATCTATTAAGCAGTGGGATCAAAGGCAGAGTAAGAGTTTTCAAAGTCAATATCATAGATGAATCCAAACAGGGACATAGAATCTTTAAAGACATCAAGAGAATAAATATTATTGTGTGCCAGGAGACCTTTTATAATCATGGCAGCTGGGCAGCACTGTTACCCAGGAGACCATGGCAGTAAGCAGGAGCCACATCAGTATGAGCCTTATATGCCCAGGTGAGGATTTTGAATTTCTTGCTTTGTGGACAGGAATCTCTGAAGTGAAGCTTTAGTTTTGTAACTGCAATTAGGTTTACACTTTAGAACAATAGGTTTCATTGTGATGTGGACAATGCAGAATCAAAGAAGTCAAGAGGCAAAAATATCTGATGGTAAGGTATCAGGGGATGGTGGTAGGAACAGGTAAAACATTTTGAGTTTAAGATATATTTGGGAAGAAAAATTTAAAAATTAAGTTGTGGAGGATTAGAAGAGTGGATTTGGGAAAATGAGGGAGGAGGAAGCATTAAGGATGCCTTCAGTGTTTCCGGCTTACTATGTTTGGCTGGATGAATTAACTGGCATCACAAATACAGAATAGATATCAAATGAAGGGGCTAGTAATGAAGAGATTAAGATGCAAATTACCTTCAACTTCTATAGCGTTACCCATATATTGGCAAGTCATATCTTTCTCTCTGTGCTTCATCTCACCCACTCATGTTTAAATTCTGAAAAATGAAGTCCTAGCTTTATTCATCTTCCACACTTGTTACTTTTAGTTCTTCTACCTTAATATCAACCCTCATTACCTTTTCATGGTCTGTTATAATCACTTCTTATCTTCTCTCTCTATATAGGGTCCCATTATCATATTCTTGCCCTCAGAGCAAGCTTTCTAAAGAAGATATTGGACCACCTTCCTTTCCTACCAAATATTTTCTATAGATCCCCAATGTACACAGATTATACTGCACATTTCTCATTCTTTTTAATTTTTAGAAACATTTATTATTGGCAAAATATTGAAGTATGCACATCAGGCTGTTAACATAAGTTTCTTCACATGGAATTAAATGAAAGAGGTGAAAGTAGGCCAAGATAATTACTGTTGTTTTGAATTGTTTCATTTGTTACAAAGGGAATGCATGACTTTGATAATGAAATTATAAAAGAATTAAAAGAAACTTTAGGGGCTTGTTTTCTATTCTATTAGTTATCTATTGTCACAATAATGCTGCAAACAATCACCAATCTTCAGTAAAATATACAGTAAGTCCCCTACATATGAACCTTCAAGTTGCAAACTGTCAAAGATGTGCACATGCATCTGGTTCCAGCAAGGAACCAGAACCGGTGCCATCAATGTCAGGCATGAGTAAAACTGCAGCTTGCCCTTCATCTCCTGTTGCTGAGATCCTTCAGCTCTACCATCTCCAACTTCCTCTCCCTCCTCAAGTCAGTAACCCTTCTTGCCTGTTCACTCGATGCCAGCCCCTGTATGCCAGCTGTTGTACTGTACTACTGTACTTTTTAAGGTACTGTACTGTAAGATTAAAAATGTTTTCTCTTTTTTTGTGTTTGTTGGGTTTTATGTATTATATTTGTATGGAAAGTACTATAAACCTATTACAGTACAGTACCATATAGCCGATTGTGTTAGTTGGGTAGCTAGGCTAACTTTGTTGGATTTATGAACAAATTGGACTTA
This sequence comes from Delphinus delphis, assembly GCF_949987515.2. NCBI lineage: Eukaryota > Metazoa > Chordata > Mammalia > Artiodactyla > Delphinidae > Delphinus > Delphinus delphis. The sequence continues at coordinate 80,386,367 of NC_082687.1, read as the reverse complement.
TAAACACACTCTCAGAATGGAACTCATTCATATGTAGGGGACTTACTGTAACAATAAATTTTTATTGAACTCATGAGTCTGCAGTCCAGCAAACAAGCTAGTGCAGCCAATTCTTGTCATGGCTGGGCTCATGCACACATTTGGCATTAGCCACAGATCTACTCATTTAGAGTGATTTCAGCTGAGATGACAGAGGGCTCATCTCTGCTCCACATCATACATCCCACAGGTTAGTCCAAATGAGTCTGTTCTCATAATAAAGTCTGAGGAATAAGACTGCAAGCAGAAATAGGCAAGTGCCTCCTCTTGCCTCTGCATTTGCTAACATCCTGCTGGTCACTAAAGTCACAAAGCTGAGCCCAGAGTCTAGGAATGCAGCAGAACATGCCAAACAGTGTTGCCAAGTTACATGGCAAAGGAAATGGATACATGGAGAGGAGACGAATTGAAGGCATGCAGGCAATCAACTTGGAAGAACCATGGAACTAAGTAACCATGCACTCCTCTATTTTATTTCTCCATCTGACAAGTATGCATTCATCCTTAGTTTTAGATGCTATGAGTTCAGCAATGGTTAAAATAAAATCCCAGGGACTTCCCTGGTGGCACAGTGGTTAATAATCTGCCTACCAATGCATGGGACATGGGTTCGGGCCCTGGTCCGGGAAGATCCCAGATGCTACAGAGCAACTAAGCCCGTGCACCACGACTACTGAGCCTGTGCTCTAGAGCCCACGAGCCACAACTACAGAAGCCCGCACACCTAGAGCCTGTGCTCTGCAATGAACAGAAGGCCCCACTCGCCACAACTAGAGAAAGCCTGCACATAGCAACAAAGACCCAATGCAGCCAAAAATACATAAATAAATTTATTTAAAATAATAATAATAAAATAAAATCTCGGTCCTTACTTCCTAGTGAAAGACAGAGACAGTAAATGAGTAAAATACATATAAATTCAAATTTTAAGGTGTGATATGGGTGATAAACCTGGGTAAGCAGACACATATGGGTGGATCAAGTAGGTGTTCAGGACAAGATTTCTGGGGGAGTGAAATATAAAGAAAGACTGAAGTAAAGAATCAGAGTAAGGCAATGCAAAGCTTTGGGGAAAGTGTCTTCCAGACAGATGGAAGAACATGTGGGAGGCATCTGGGGCTAGAACAAGAATGGGAGTATTTTCCAACCTTAGCAAGTCAGTCTGCCTGTAGTGCAGCGAGTGGAGAAGGCAGTGGGAGGAGGGGAGACAAGAGGGCTAGTGAGGTCACATAACTGGGACTCTAGAGCCCTGGAGGAGTACAGATTTATTTAGAGTGTGCAAAGAAGTTGAAGGGGAACAAATATGTCACCTCAAATTATGCTACTATGGCATACTGAATTTTTTTTTTTTTTTTTTTTTTTTTTGCTGCCCTGCTCAGCTTGCAGGATCTTACTTCCCTGACCTGGAATTAAACCTGTGTCTCCTGCAGTGGAAGCGTGGAATCTTAACCTCTGGACTGCCAGGGAAGTCCCAGCATACTAATTATTTTGAATTAAAGTTACTTGAGAAACAGCCAGTACAAAGACCCTTCTGTCTTTGTACTGTCTCCCTAAAAGCAGTAAATAAATCTCCCATGTGAAAGGTCCCTCCTTGTACCAGGAGGAAGAGATATCCTTATCACCAGAGATAGGGAATTTAGGGCCAAAAAGGCTATATAAACACACCTTCTTACTTCCACATTAATTTACTACCTCAAGCCCAAATTTCTTTGTCTTGTCAATTCTTCACAAATAATTGTTTCTTTGTCTAAAAGGTATAAAAGCTGCTTGCTTTGGTTACTTCTTTGAGTCTTATATTTTTAATGGGACTCTCATACATATGAAATGAAATTTGTTCTTCTCCCATTAAACTGTCTTATGTCAGTTTAATTATTAGACCATCCAAAAATCCTAGAATGAAAGAAGGGAAAAGTTTTCCTCCCCTACAAAGTCATTTGAACTTTGAAAGTAAGGCAAATTTAAATTTTTATGAGAACTCTAGGGATGCATATCCTTCTCCAGACATAAAAAGATATATGTTTATCTTCACTTTACATTTGAGTAAAATGAAGCTCAAATATGTTAACATAATTTTTTATTAGAGAGTTCTCACAGTCTGTTCTGAATTAATAGTCAGTGTGATGGTGTTGAAAATACCAAAGAATAAGTTTTAAAATAAATAATTAAAAATGTTTAATCATCTTTAAAGAATGCTATTACTAGAGCAGATGGAGGAGAGGTGAAATTTTTACAATAATATATAGGATGATGTATCTCGGAATAGAAATGCTGCAACTCGAGTTGAGCATTTGTTTAATCAAAATGCACTGAACATAAAAAGTTCACTGTGTACTACAATGCTGTTGACAAGATATAAAAGATTCTCTCATGATTTCTATAGGTGGACAGGTTTATTTGGCAGAAATATAAATGAGGTGTCCTCCAAAAATGGTGACAAAGATCAAGTCATTTGACAGTAGAGTAAAAGGAAACATAAATTCTTTTGAAAGACGTAACAAATCTAAGAATATTTTCAATAATCCAACTTCATGTGATAATAAAGAAGAGGTTGAGATATATGTAGCAAATAATAAATTAATTAGGAAGGGAAGGTGACCATGGAACATTCTACCTCTTATGAAAGATTTTGATATTTAGGGCTAGATTGAATTTTGATAAATAATACTATCACCTGTTCCTGCTTCGTGAGGGAATCTGAAACAATCCAGATTAATTAACATGATACAGTTCCTCTGTCAGCACTAGTGAATTCTGACTGTATGCCAATTTTTGCATTAGGAAAAAAGAATCACAGATGTTTTAGTAAATTTATAACTTAGCATAGACCTTGGACAGTAAATTCTTTTACTGGCATCCTAGATTATGATGCCTTAACTCTGACACTATAAAACTAAGGCCTTAATACCTTTATAGCTCCATTCCCACACTTTGAAAGGTATTGTATGTTTTAATTCTAAAAGGTCAATTTGGTAAGAACTCTTCACTCCTTATCACTGAAACCAAGTCTCCCTAAAACTGAGTTCTTCTGCTGAGTTTATGATTAACCTCTGTATCCAAAACTTTACTCCCTTTCTTTTCCTGAACATGTTCCCCTCAAGACTGAGGAGTATCAAAGAAATGGAGGGATTGAAACCACATACAAACTCCTGTGTCCTTGTCCTTTGAAGAAAAAGGCTCTTGTTTTAGTCTCCCAGTCCTCCCTTCAGTCTCAAAAGTTTGACTCAAGAGTTAATGATAAGGAAATGTGAAGATGTAGAAACAAAGAATAGCTGTTGGGCTGGGAAATTGGTAACAATTTAGGCTATAAATCCGCCACATAGCAGAATCACTGAACTCACAATTCCTTTAAAGATACAGATAAAGGCCTAACACACATTCCTAAGTTGTTTCTACAGGAAGCAGAATATCCCCAGATGAAAACTGCTGATCACAAGAACATAGACCCTAGACTGGTTGAAACCAGAAGGTTGATGATGCTTGAAACTTCACCTTGATACCAACCAGTCTGAGAACTGTGCATGAGCTGATCACACACTCTGCAATCCCCTCACAATGACTTTAAAACTCCTTCCCTGAAAGCCATTGGGGAGTTCAGGTCTTTTGAGCATAAGCTGCCATTCTCCTTGCTTGGCACCTTGTGATAAACACTGTCCTTTCCTTCATCACAACCCGGTGTCAGTAGATTGGCTTTACCATGCACAGGTGAGTAGACCCAAGTTTGGTTCAGTAAAATCATGTCCAATCTGCAGGCTTGCAACATGGTCTACACGGTACTGAGAATAAGGAACTATTGTCAAAAGTTTATTTTTTCCAAAGATCATCATATTTTTGGCTATACTTCCCTGATGTGTTAAACCTAGTGGTTTAAAAGAAAAAGCATCTTGTGTCTCAGAGTTCTGTGGGTTGACTGGATTCAGCTCTGCAACCCTTCTGCTGGTTTCACTTGGTGTCTCAGGCAATAGAAGTCAGCTGTGAAAATGAGGGTTAAAAAGTTAAGAATTTAATAACAGCAGCAGCAGGGCAGTTAACCAAGTGTAGCACCCATCTAAATGCAGGCCCTTCTGAGCACCAGGCCTGGTGGGACTGCACAGGTCAAATGCACATGTTACCAGCTCTGGATGTTGGCAAAGTCCTGAGCCATCTTTGGGCTTAAAGGTGATGGGATGCTAGGATAGTTGCACCTCATTCACTCCCTCCTCATGTAGTCTAGGACTTCTCTTCTCCACGTGGCCTATACACATTGTCTTTCCATGTGGTCTCTCCAGCAAGATCAAAGAACTTCTCACATGGCAGCTCAGCGCTTCCAGTGACAAACATTCAAAGGGAGAGGAAGAGAAAGCTACAAGGTTTCTGAAAAGCTAGTGCCAGGATTATCATTGTTACTGTGTTCAGTTGGTTAATGGAGTCATAGGCCAGCCTAGAGTCAATTCAAGGACATGCACACTAGATGTTCATCTAGTTCATGGCCATATATAGGAGAATAGCTATCATACTCCTCACTTATTAAATCACAAGGATTATTCCATATATTCTTTCAGGTATATATGCAAATGTCACCTGTCCTGTGAGATAGTCTTTGGACATTGTAACTAAATTGGTCTCCCCTCCCCAGCATGTTATATCAATAATCAGGTAGATATTTGTCCCACTAAAATATTTTCTTCATGAAAGTAAGAACTTTATCTTATCTACAGCTGAACACCCAGTGCCTGGAAAAGTGCCTTACATAAAATAAGTAAATTAATTATTTGTTAAATGAATTAATCAGTAAATCTTACATAACACAAAATGCAAGTATATGTCTCTATCTAGCACCTATCTATCTTGAAAATATAGGTAAAATAATTTGGGTTTCATTATGGTAGTGATGATGGTCTGTAGGGTAGGAGTATATTCAAGAAAAATTTTCAGTTTTGATGGATAACTCTGATTTTGCCTATCTTATATGTCTGTGCAGTGGCTTACACTCTGGGTAGCTATATCAATCATGATCATTAAGATGGCTTTCTGATTTGGTTTATTATCATCCATATAAACAGGCTCTTCCTTGCTTTTACATAACAAATTCCTCCATTATATGCTGAAAGGGTCTGGTTTCTCTGTGTATTTCTTTTTTTTTTTTTTTGCGGTATGTGGGCCTCTCACTGTTGTGGCCTCTCCCATTGTGGAGCACAGGCTCCGGACGTGCAGGGTCAGCGGCCATGGCTCACAGGCCCAGCCACTCCACGGCATGTGGGATCTTCCCGGACCGGGGCACGAACCTGTGTCCCCTGCTTTGGCAGGCAGACTCTCAACCACTGCACCACCAGGGAAGCCCTGTATTTCTTTATAGTGGTCACAATGTTGCCTCTGACTAAAGGAAAGACACCAGTATATAGAGTTAAAAGGAAGAAGTACCCTTGATGACAACGTATATATACTTGTCATCTTCCTACTTTGCTGGCCAATGGTGTAAAGAGGCTATTAATAAACAAGTTTATTTATAAGGACATTAGAAAAATAGCATAGGGAAGAAGAGAGCCTTGCTTTCCCTATCTCCCAGGGAGAACAAATAAGTAGAAAAATTATAGCGAAAAAGCCAAGAACTCACATGAGCACGTTTATGCAGTTCACATGTGTGCATCTATCTTAAAGATATCTATAGACATGACTGTGTCCCTGGACTCAGCATTACTCACAGATATTAATTTCCTAAGAGTCAGAGCTTAATTGATATGCTAGATTTGGCTCTTTGCATTCATTTATTTGCTTAGCCTAATTCTTAGACTAATTATTTGACTAAACAAGCAAGCTGTTTTCAATCAGCTTGTACCAAGTATGTAATATTGTCTTTTAGTGAATGTTGTTTCGAATATCATGAGGCAGATTAGTATTAAAAAAAATAGGTTAGTATTAAAAATAAGTTAGTATTAAATAGGTTAGTATTAAAAAATAAGTATACGTATCTTTCTGAAGGAAAATGACAAAAAATAATATACTGTTCATTATATTATATGCAAATAAAGTGGATATCCAATCGTATACTGTCCACCTGCTGACAGTCTTCAATCCAAAGCAGAACCACTACTTTGAAACCTCCTCCAAATCACAAGCCCGAATATTTTAACAAGATTATACACACACCAGCACACACACCCACATATACGCACACACATATATACTATACCTATGTACACATTTGTATATATCAGGGCTAATCTATAGTAATCCATCATTTCACAATAAAAATGTTGTCCTTAATAATATTCCCTGATTTGAGATTAAGATTTCATTATAATATTAACATCCATTATATTTCTATGTAGATTTAAAACATATTTTAAATGTTTACATATATTATGTAATATCTAATTTTAATACTACTTTACACAAATATATATTCATTGTCTTTTCCATATTTTGAAAGCCACATGTTCTACAGTGAAAGACAATGAGAGAGGAAGAACAGGGATGAACCCTATTAGCCTTGTTGACCAAAGTTTAAGGAAGATGTGTTTCAACTTTATTTCAACATCTTTATAAACTATTAAATGCCAATAAATTTTTGAGATATGTAGAGTTATTTTTTAAGGCAAGAAAAAGAGAAGAAATAAAAGGAAAGTTTGATCCAATATATTCATACTTAAAATAACCAATAACACAATCACAAGTCTAACTTCTTGGGAAACCAGTCCAATACTCATATCATTTCCCCTTCCACCTCATTTTACAGCTTTGATCTTTCAGTTAATGTTTCTGTATCATTTACAGTCATTCTTTTTACATTTGAGTTTGATTTAGCTAACACATAAAAAATACACATATAAAGATTTATTCACTCAGGACACACTCTTCATTAACGAAGCCAATCAGCACTCATTTATTGAATACCTGCAATTGTCAGAAACTGAACTTGATCATTGCTTCTTAGTTCTCAGGAGCAATGCAATCTACACTGAGTGAAAAATAAAACCATGAGAAAAAAATACATATTCTATACAATAATATATATTGTATATATATGTATATAATAGCACACATGTGCTATATGATAATATACTACATAAAATACTGTTACTACACAACGCAAACTGATCATACTAAGTATGTTGAAATTCTTAAACAACTAGTCAAAAGCTATTATTATTTAGGAATTTATCAAAAAGTATCTAAACACAAAATCCTTCTTCAAAATAAGAGCTATTTAGTTAATCAAAGTTAGACTTTGAAAATATACAATGTGTTCGATAATTTCAACCTACAATAAGAGTGCAGGCATGAGTCAACTCATTGCAAATCCTGAGACTAAATGATTGAGGGGAGTGGAGCCTTTCCTTCCTGTTTTTTTCCACTATCCATTTAAGAAACTCCTGATCATGAGAAATCCTCGTGGAAATTCAGCTACCAATTCACAAGCTTCAATAAATGATCTTGTTTTTTCTGAAATGAAAATTTATTCTCGTGGGATAAATGGGTTTGAGATATTGTTGCTTTTATGGAAATTGCAGACATTTTATCATGACACTTCAATGCAGCATTTCTTACCTATTCATATTTATCTTTGGTTCTAAAGATCTTTCCAAGTTTGTAAGTGACAGATAAGAATCGTTCCAAATTTAATCAGTGAAATTCTCAATACTATATTAGAATGTATCTTACTGCATAGATTTGATGTATTGCCTAAGAAAAGAAAAATATATACCCTGGTTTGGTTTAATATGCCTTTTCAGAAGAGCATTTGAATTAGCTAGAAACCATTTTGACATGTACTTCAAGACTATAAATGCTGCAAATGACAGCTTTTAATCAATGTGATAAATAGCAAAGGTCTGTAAATAATTTCTAAAAATGAAAACTAATTTTCCACTCCCACTGCTAGCAAATTTGTCAACTACAGTTTGGTAGAACCAAAACATCTGCTCTTTGAAGCTGTGTAAACTCTCACAGTAAAATGATGCATTATTTTGTTTTCAGACATACATTCATCTCATTGCTAATTTAGTATGTTTATGAAGTACTAAGTCCCTGATTGAAAATTTTGTGCAGTTACAGACAGAAGTTTTGTTGATTAAAGTTTGACAGACAGAAGTTTTGTTGATTAAAGTTTGAGCTTTAGTATTTCTCTCTCTCTCTTTTTTTTTTTTTTTTTTTTTTTTTTTTGCGGTACGCGGGCCTCTCACTATTGTGGCCTCTCCCGTTGCGGAGCACAGGCTCCGGACGCGCAGGCTCAGCGGCCATGGCTCACGGGCCCAGCCGCTCCGCAGCATGTGGGATCTTCCCGGACTGGGGCACGAACCCGTGTCCCCTGAATCGGCAGGCGGACTCTCAACCACTGCGCCACCAGGGAAGCCCTCTTCTTTTCTTGTTTCTTTCTTACTGTGCCATAGAACAAGTGTCTTCTTTCTTTTCAATTTTTTCTTTTATTTTGAAATTTTTATTTTGAAAAAGCAAATGCATATAAAGAATATAAAACACTGAATTAGAATATAGCAAGCATTCAGTAGTTCTTAGATATTATTATTATAAAGAATTATATTGAACATTAATGTGTTTTAATTTTATAATTAAAAATATATAGTTTTTGATAGCATGATGTTAGGATACTGTTTTGGTCAGTGCTAAATTAAGCATCTACCTTGTGCCAGGTGCCTTGTATACCAAAGATACTGGAGTACACCATGGGTATACCATGGATGTAAACATAAATAAAACATAATTGTATCTTAAGGAATTTATTTAGTAAGGGAAATGTCTCAATGTATTTTGTATATCATTATCTTGATTGAATTCTAAGAAGGATTCCTGTAATAAATAGTTTGGGGACTGGAGGAAGACTATTTCAGATAGGAAGAAGAACCTGAAAAAGGATACAAAGACAAGAACATGGACAAAAATATAAATCCAATATTTCTGGATATACACTGCACAGTGTGATATGATGGGACATTGATAAAAAATTATGTTGGGCCAGTCTACCAAGGCCATGCTTAGGGCCTTTGTATTATTTTTTTAACTGCAATGTTCTTCATCCATCTATCTTTCATCTTTCAGTTCCTGTATATCTCTGCACATTTATCACCATTTTAGAAAGGCTTTCCCAGTCATCCTATGTGACATAGAAAGTCTACTCTCTTCCACCCCTACTCCTGCCTTTTATTCTCATCCTGCTGCATTACCGTAAATGTCCTTAAAACTATCAAGCACATTATGTACTTACACATTTACATGTTTTATTGTCTATGTTCCTCAGTTAATGATCATTCCATTAAGGGAGCAACTTTGGTTTATTCATTGCAGTATTCCCTACTAGTACCTAGAGCAGTGCCTGGCAAATAATAGGCACTCAATAAAAATTTTTCTTGAATTATTGGTTTAACTTATTTACCCATTAATCAAAATTTAAGCATACATGCATAATTACCTACTTTAGTGGACACCTCTTCCCCTTTCCATTTCCCTGGAAAACTTGGATTCCCTTTTCTAGGTTATAGGTTCCTCTAGCACAATCTTCTCTTGTTCACTGCTAAATCCTGAGCATATAAATGGAACATAATAGGCACTTAAAATATATACGATGAAAGGATGAATCTACAACCATCATTCCAATGCCTTTGTTGTAAATTCTTCATCTGAGTCTGTATTTTATATACTTATACATTCTACTCAGTCATTCCAGATCTTCTTTAAAGACTATTCTTCTGAGAAGAGTACTTAATATGCAGAAAAAAAGTCAAATTCATAGAAGCAGTAGAATTGTGTTTGCCAGGAGCTGGGGGGTGAGAGAAATGGAGAGTGTCAGTCAAAGGGTATAAACTTCCAGTTTTAAGATAAGTTGTGGGGATCTAGTGCACAGCATGGCGACTATAGTTAACAATACTGTATTATATACTTGAAAGCTGCTATAGAGTAAATCTTAAGCGAAAAAGAAATAGTAATTATGTCAGGTAATGGATTTGTTAACTAACCCTACAGTGGTAATCATTTTGTGATAGATAAGTGTATCAAATAAATTATCATGTTGTATACTTTAAACTTATACAATGTCATATCAATTATATCTCAATAAAGCTGGAAAAAAGTTATAAATGTATCATATTAGTTGACATATCTTTGTTTTAAACTTAGTGAAATCTACACTTCAAAGAAATAGTGATTATATCATTGATTATAACATATATTTTTACTACAAATTAAATATAATCAATGATATATATCATATATCATAATATATATGTATCATTTGATATTTTTATGCCAATTATACCTATTCAAAAATTTGTTCTAACTAGAGGGAGGGACAATTTTAATGAAAACATGAAGCACCTTCACATTCATATTAAAGCATGCTAGGTATTCTATGCTCTCTTTAAGGAAAGGAGTAAGAAACACTTTTTTCTCTCCTTGTTCCTGACCCTTTCCATCAACTTTGTTTCTCTCTTTCAAAGAAGGCTTCATATATTGAGAAATAATTTATTCAGTTATTATGTTAATTGCTTACTTCTTTTTCCTGCATACCAATTTTCCATATATCCAGTTTCAAAACAAAATTTTTTTGTTGTAATGATAGCAACTATTATATAAAGCTTACTATGCCTGTGTTCCAGATGCAGTTCTAAGGACCTTATAGATATTAACTGCTTTAGTTCTCATAACAATCTTATGAGGTTGTTAATAGAGAAACTGAGGCAAGAAAGATTATATAACTTTCTTAACATCACATAAGCCATTAAGTAGAATCGGGTACAACACCAAGGCATCTGCTCTTGACCTCCACAGTAAACTGCCTTTCCACATGACATGTGCTATCCATATAATTTTGGCTTTTACTACAAAACCCCTCAGTGTTTTTTACTGCATAATTTACCTGATTCCTGAAATACAGACCAAAATTAACCTATCTGTGAGGTTGCAAACTGAACATAGAGAGAGACGTGTCTGCTCCCTAGTATAAATGAGAAATGCTATTCTCAGGAGGTTAATTATTGCAAATTAGGAGCTTTCAGTGGTCTGGAAGCATCAGGAAAAAATGGTAGATTAGTACTGATAAAGTCTTATGAGCTCTGAGGAGAAGCACTTTATACTGGCATTATTGAAAAACTCAGAAGCAACCATGCTTCAGCTGCTTAGAAATTTCAGGTTTCAACATATTAAGAATTCAGTCAAATAAGACTCAAAAGAGCTTTAGGATTACAATAATTGAGTGAAAGGATGACTTTTGAATAACGGCCCCAACTTTAGGAAAATCATTCTATTTTTTTAATGCATTTTTCTGAGTAGTGTATTTATACCTAATTAGAGCATAAATAATTTTACTGTTTTAATATTAAACTTTTTTTTTTAAACAGGATTTTGAACTTTTTTTTTAGATGCTGGGGGTAGGAGTTTATTAATTAATTAATTTTTTTGCTTTGTTGTGTCTTCATTTCTGTGCGAGGGCTTTCTCTAGTTGTGGCAAGTGGGGGCCACTCTTCATCACGGTGCACGGACCTCTCACTGTCGCGGCCTCTCTTGTTGCGGAGCACAGGCTCCAAACGCGCAGGCTCAGTAGTTGTGGCTCACAGGCCTAGTAGCTCCGCGGCATGTGGGATCCTCCCAGACCGGGGCTCGAACCCGTGTCTCCTGAATTAGCAGGCAGATTCTCAACCACTGCAGCACCAGGGAAGCCCCTTAAAATTAAAGTTTGATTAGAAAAGAATAATGCTTCATTTATTTATTATTTATTTATTTATTTTACATCTTTATTGGAGTACAATTGCTTTTATTGGAGTACAATGGTGTGTTAGTTTCTGCTTTATAACAAAGTGAATCAGTTATACATACACATATGTTCCCATATCTCTTCCCTCTTGCATCTCCCTCCCTCCCACCCTCCCTATCCCACCCCTCCAGGCGGTCACAAAGGACCGAGCTGATCTCCCTGTGCTATGAGGCTGCTTCCCACTAGCTATCTACCTTACGTTTGGTAGTGTATATATGTCCATGCCTCTCTCTCGCTTTGTCACAGCTTACCCTTCCCCCTCCCCATATCCTCAAGTCCATTCTCTAGTAGGTCTGTGTCTTTATTCCTGTCTTACCCCTAGGTTCTTCATGACATTTTTTTTTCTTAAATTCCATATATATATGTTAGCATACGGTATTTGTCTTTCACTTTCTGACTTACTTCACTGTATGACAGACTCTAGGATTATCCACCTCATTACAAATAGCTCAGTTTCGTTTCTTTTTATGGCTGAGTAATATTCTATTGTATACACGTGCCACATCTTCTTTATCCATTCATCTGTTGTTGGACACTTAGGCTGTTTCCATCTCTGGGCTATTGTAAATAGAGCTGCAATGAATATTTTGGTACATGACTCTTTTTGAATTATGGTTTTCTCAGGGTATATGCCCAGTAGTGGGATTGCTGGGTCATATGGTAGCTCTATTTGTAGATTTTAAGGAACCTCCATACTGTTCTCCATAGTGGCTGTACCAATTCACATTCCCACCAGCAGTGCATACGCTTTTCTCCACACCCTCTCCAGCATTTATTGCTTCTAGATTTTTTGATGATGGCCATTCTGACTTGTGTGAGATGATATCTCATTGTAGTTTTGATTTGCATTTCTCTAATGATTAATGATGTTGAGCATTCTTTCATGTGTTTGTTGGCAGACTGTATATCTTCTTTGGAGAAATGTCTATTTAGGTCTTCTGCCCATTTTTGGATTGGGTTGTTTGTTTTTTTGTTATTGAGCTGCATGAGCTGCTTATAAATTTTGGAGATTAATCCTTTGTCAGTTGCTTCATTTGCAAATATTTTCTCCCATTCTGTGGGTTGTCTTTTGGTCTTGTTTATGGTTTCTTTTGCTGTGCAAAAGCTTTGAAGTTTCATTAGGTCCCATTTGTTTATTTCCGTTTTTATTTCCATTTCTCTAGGAGATGGGTCAAAAAGGATCTTGCTGTGATTTATGTCCTAGAGTGTTCTGCCTATGTTTTCCTCTAAGAGTTTGATAGTTTCTGGCCTTACATTTAGGTCTTTAATCCATTTTGAGCTTATTTTTGTGTATGGTTTTAGGGAGTGATCTAATCTCTTACTTTTACATGTACCTGTCCAGTTTACACAGCACCACTTATTGAAGAGGCTGTCCTTTCTGCACTGTACATTCCTGCCTCCTTTATCAAACATAAGGTGACCATATGTGCATGGGTTTATCTCTGTGCTTTCTAACCTGTTCCATTGATCTATCTTTCTGTTTTTGTGCCACTACGATACTGTCTTGATTACTGTAGCTTTGTAGTATAGTCTGAAGTCAGAGAGCCTGATTCCTCCAGCTCCGTTTTTCGTGCTCAAGATTGCTTTGGCTATTCGGGGTCTTTTGTGTTTCTGTACAAATTGTGAAATTTTTTGTTCTAGTTCTGTGAAAAATGACAGTGGTAGTTTGATAGGGATTGCATTGAATCTGTAGATTGCTTTGGGTAGTAGAGTCATTTTCACAATGTTGATTCTTCCAATCCAAGAACATGGTATATCTCTCCATCTATTTGTATCATCTTTAATTTCTTTCATCAGTTTCTTATAATTTTCTGCATACAGGTCTTCTGTCTCCTTAGGTAGGTTTATTCCTAGATATTTTATTCTTTTTGTTGCAGTGGTAAATGAGAGTGTTTTCTTGATTTCACTTTCAGATTTTTCATCATTAGTGTATAGGAATGCCAGAGATTTCTGTGCATTGATTTTGTATCCTGCTACTTTACCAAATTAATTGATTAGCTCTAGTAGTTTTCTGGTAGCATCTTTAGGATTCTCTATGTATAGTATCATGTCATCTGCAAACAGTGACAGCTTTACTTCTTCTTTTCTGATTTGGATTCCTTTTATTTCCTTTTCTTTTCTGATTGCTGTGGCTAAAACTTCCAAAACTATGTTGAATAAGAGTGGTGAGTGTGGGCAACCTTGTCTTGTTCCTGATCTTAGTGGAAATGTTTTCAGTTTTTCACCATTGAGGATGATGTTGGCTGTGGGTTTGTCATATATGGCCTTTATTATGTTGAGGAAAATTCCCTCTATGCCTACTTTCTGCAGGGTTTTTATCATAAATGGGTGTTGAATTTTGTCGAAAGATTTCTCTGCATCTATTGAGATGATCATATGGTTTTTCTCCTTCAATTTGTTAATATGGTTTATCACATCGATTAATTTGCATATATTGAAGAATCCTTGCATTCCTGGGGTAAACACCACTTGATCATGGTGTATGATCCTTTTAATGTGCTGTTAGATTCTGTTTGCTAGTATTTTGTTGAGGATTTTTGCATCTATGTTCATCAGTGATATTGGCCTGTAGTTTTCTTTCTTTGTGACATCATTGTCTGGTTTTGGTATCAAGGTGATGGTGGCCTCGTAGAATGAGTTTGGGAGTGTTCCTCCCTCTGCTATATTTTGGAAGAGCTTGAGAAGGATAGGTGTTAGCTCTTCTCTAAATGTTTGATAAAATTCGCCTGTGAAGCCATCTGGTCCTGGGCTTCTGTTTGTTGGAAGATTTTTAATGACAGTTTCAATTTCAGTGCTTGTGATTGGTCTGTTTATATTTTCTATTTCTTCCTGGTTCAGTCTTGGATGGTTGTGCTTTTCTAAGAATTTGTCCATTGCTTCTAGGTTGTCCATTTTATTGGCATAGAGTTGCTTGTAGTAATCTCTCATGATATTTTGTATTTCTGCAGTGTCAGTTGTTACTTCTTTTTCATTTCTAATTCTATTGATGTGAGTCTTCTCCCTTTTTTTCTTGATGAGTCTGGCTAAGGGTTTATCAATTTTCTTTATCTTCTCAAAGAACCAGCTTTTATTTTTATTGATCTTTGCTATCATTTCCTTCATTTCTTTTTCATTTATTTCTGATCTTTATGATTTCCTTCCATCTGCTAACTTTAGGGTTTTTTTGTTCTTTTTTCTCTAATTGCTTTAGGTGCAAGGTTAGGTTGTTTATTCGAGATGTTTCCTGTTTCTTAAGGTAGGACTGTATTGCTATAAACTTCCCTCTTAGAACTGTTTTTGCTGCATCCCATAGGTTTTGGGTCATCATGTCTCTATTGTCATATTTTTCTAGGTATTTTTTGATTTCCTCTTTGATTTCTTCAGTGATCACTTCGCTATTAAGATGTGTATTGTTTAGCCTCCATGTGTTTGTATTTTTTACAGATCTTTTCCTGTAATTGATATCTAGTCTCATAGTGTTGTTGTCGGAAAAGATACTTGCTAAGTTTCAATTTTCTTAAATTTACCAAGGCTTGATTTGTTACTCAAGACATGATCTATCCTGGAGAATGTTCCATGAGCACTTGAGAAAAATCTGTATTCTGTTGTTTTTGGATGGAATGTCCTATAGATATCAATTAAGTCCATCTTGTTTAATGTATCATTTAAAGCTTGTGTTTCCTTATTTATTTTAATTTTGGATGATCTATCCTTTAGTGAAAGTGGTGAAAGTGGGGTGTTAAAGTCCCCTACTATGAATGTGTTACTGTCGATTTCCCCTTTTATGGCTGTTAGTATTTGCCTTATGTATTGGGGTGCTTGTATGTTGGGTGCATAAATATTTACAATGATTATATCTTCTTCTTGGATCGATCCCTTGATCATTATGTAGTGTCCTTCTTTGTCTCTTCTAATAGTCATTATTTTAAAGTCTATTTTGTATGATATAAGAATTGCTACTCCAGCTTTCTTTTGTTTTCCATTTGCATGGAATATCTTTTTCCATCCCCTTACTTTCAGTCTGTATGTGTCTCTAGGTCTGAAGTGGGTCTCTTGTAGACAGCATATATATGGGTCCTGTTTTTGTATCCATTCAGCCTATCTGTGTCTTTTGGTGGGAGCATTTAGTCCATTTACATTTAAGGTAATTATCGATATGTATGTTCCTATTCCCATTTTCTTAATTGTTTTGGGTTTGTTATTGTAGGTCTTTTCCTTCTCTTGTGTTTCTTGTGTAGAAAAGTTCCTTTAGCATTTTTTGTAAAGTTGGTTTGGTGGTGCTGAACTCTCTCAGGTTTTGCTTGTCTGTAAAGGTTTTAATTTCTCCATAAAATCTGAATGAGATCCTTGCTGGGTAGAGTAATCTTTGTTGCAGGTTTTTCTCCTTCATCACTTTAAATATGTCCTGCCAGTCCCTTCTGGCTTGCAGAGTTTCTGCTGAAAGATCAGCTGTTAACCTTATGGGGATTCCCTTGTGTGCTATTTGTTGTTTTTCCCTTGCTGCTTTTAATATGTTTTCTTTGTATTTAATTTTTGACAGTTTGATTAATATATGTCTTGGCATATTTCTCCTTGGATTTATCTTGTATGGGACTCTCTGTGCTTCTGGGACTTGATTAACTATTTCCTTTCCCATATTAGGGACGTTTTCAACGATAATCTCTTCAAATATTTTCTCAGTCCCTTTCTTTTTCTCTTCTTCTTCTGGAACCCCTATAATTCGAATGTTGGTGCATTAAATTTTCGTGCTCAAGATTGCTTTGGCTATTCGGGGTCTTTTGTGTTTCTGTACAAATTGTGAAATTTTTTGTTCTAGTTCTGTGAAAAATGACAGTGGTAGTTTGATAGGGATTGCATTGAATCTGTAGATTGCTTTGGGTAGTAGAGTCATTTTCACAATGTTGATTCTTCCAATCCAAGAACATGGTATATCTCTCCATCTATTTGTATCATCTTTAATTTCTTTCATCAGTTTCTTATAATTTTCTGCATACAGGTCTGCATTCCATACAGGTCTGCATTCTGCATTCCAGAGGTCTCTGAGACTGTCCTCAGTTCTCTTCATTCTTTTTTCTTTATTCTGTTCTGCAGTAGTTATTACCACTATTTTATCTTCCAGGACACTTATCTGTTCTTCTGCCTCAGTTATTCTGCTATTGATCCCATCTAGAGCATTTTTAATTTAATTCATTGTGTTGTTCATCATTGCTTGTTTCATCTTTAGTTCTTCTAGATCCTTGTTAAATGTTTCTTGCATTTTGTCTATTCTATTTCCAACATTTTGGATCATCTTTACTATCATTATTCTGAATTCTTTTTCAGGTAGACTGCCTATTTCCTCTTAATTTGTTAGGTCTGGTGGGTTTTTATCTTGCTCCTTCATCTGCTGTGTGTTTTTCTGTCTTCTCATTTTCCTTATCTTACTGTGTTTGGGGTTTCCTTTTTGCAGGCTGCAGGTTCGTAGTTCCCATTGTTTTTGGTGTCTGTCCCCAGTGGCTAAGGTTGGGTCAGTGGGTTGTGTAGGCTTCCTGGTGGAGGGGACTAGTGCCAGTGTTCTGGTGGATGAGGCTGGATTCTGTCTTTCTGGTGGGCAGGTCCACGTCTGTGGACTTATTATGATTTTAGGCAGCCTCTCTGCTAATGGGTGGGGTTGTATTCCTGTTTTGCTAGTTGTTTAGCATAGGGTGTCCAGCACTGTAGCTTGCTGGTCGTTGAGTCAAGCTGGGTGCTGGTGTTGAGATGGAAATCTCTGGGAGATTTTTGCCATTTGATAATATGTGGAGCTGGGAGGTCTCTTGTGGATCAGTGTCCTGAAGTTGGCTCTCCCACCTCAGAGGCACAGCACTGACTCCTGGCTGCAGCACCAAGAGCCTTTCATTCACATGGCTCAGAATAAAGGGAGAAAAAGTAGAAAGAAAGAATTAGTAGAAGTAGAAAAAAGAAAGGAAGAAAGAAAGAAAGAAAGGAGGGAGGGAGTGAGGAAGGAAGGAAGGAGGGAGGGAAGGAAGGAAAAAAGAAAAAGAAAGAAGATAAAGTAAAATAAAATAAAGTTATTAAAATAAAAAATAATTATTAAGAAAAAACAACAAAAAAACACCGGACGGATAGAACCCTAGGACAAATGGTAGAAGCAAAGCTATACAGACAAAATCTCACACAGAAGCATACACATACACACTCACAAAAAGAGGAAAAGGGGAAAAATCATAGATCTTGCTCCTAAAGTCCACTTCCTTAATTTGGGATGATTGGTTGTCTATTCAGGTATTCCACAGATGCAGGGTATATCAAGTTGATTGTGGAGCTTTAATCCGCTGCTTCTGAGGCTGCTGGGAGAGATTTCCCTTTCTCTTCTTTGTTCTCACAGCTCCTAGGGTCTCAGCTTTGGACTTGGCCCCGCCTCTGCATGTAGGTCGCCGGAGGGCGTCTGTTCTTCGCTCAGACAGGACAGGGTTAAAGGAGCCACTGATTCGGGGGCTCTGGCTCAGTCAGGCCGTGGGGAGGGAGGGGCATGGAGTGTGGGCGGGCCTGCGGCAGAGCCCGGTGACGTTGCACCAGCCTGAGACGTGCCGTGCGTTCTTCCGGGTAAGTTGTCCCTGGATCCTGGGACCCTGGCAGTGGCGGGCTGCACAGGCTCCCCAGAAGAGGGGTGTGGATAGTGACCTGTGCTCACACACAGGGTTCTTGGTGGCGGCAGCAGCAGCCTTAGCATCTCATGCCTGTGTCTGGGGTCCGCGCTTTTAGCCGCGGCTCGCGCCCGTCTCTGGGGCTCCTTTAAGCAGCAGTCTTAATCCCCTCTCCTCGCGCACCAGGAACAAAAAGGTAAGAAAAAGTCTCTTGCCTCTTCGGCAGGTCCACACTTTTCCCTGGACTCCCTCCCGGCCAGCCATGGTGCACTAACCCCCTGCAGGCTGTGTTCACGCCGCCAACCCCAGTCCTCTCCCTGCACTCCGACCGAAGCCCGAGTCTCAACTCCCAGCCCCACCCCGCCCGGCGGGTGAGCAGACAAGCCTCTCGGGCTGTTGAGTGCCGGTCGGCCCTGATCCTCTATGTGGGAATCTCTCCACTTTGCCCTCCGCACCCCTGTTGCTGTGCTCTCCTCCGTGGCTCCGAAGCTTTCCCCCTCTGCCTCCCACAGTCTCTGCCCATGAAGCGGCTTCCTATGGAAACCTTTCCTCCTTCACAGCTCCCTCCCACTGGTGCAGGTCCCTCCCTTTTGTCTCTGTTTATTCTTTTTTCTTTTGCCCTACCCAGGTACGTGGGGAGTTTCTTGCCTTTTGGGAGGTCTGAGGTCTTCTGCCAGTGTTCAGTAGGTGTTCTGTAGGAGTTGTTCCACGTGTAGATGTATTTCTGGTGTATCTGTGGGGAGGAAGGTGATCTCCGTGTCTTACTCTTCCGCCATCTTCCCCTCGTCCAAGTGTATAACTTCTTAATGGTTCTTGGTTTATTGATTAATGCTTTAGAAAAATAGTGTCCATATAACACTCCAAGTAAAAACATGCAAGAGGGACCATTATATAGAGAGATACGCAGGCAGCTAATTGCCCTCCCAAAGTCCTCTATTGCTTTCTTCAATAGTAACTAAAGATTTAAGTGACACATGGCTGACTAACTAAACTGTTCATTCCCCAACCTCTCTTGAAATAAGTGTGGCCATATGACAAGGTTCTGGCCAATGGGTTATAAGCACAAATGATGTTTGAAACTTGGGGGCCCAGTTTTAAAAAGAAAGAAGCATACAATTCTTCTTTCCCCAATCTGCAGGTTGGAATGTTAAAGTAATGATGAGCCGTCTTTAATCACTGGACAAAGGCAGACCCTAGAGATGATAGAACAAACAGATGAAAAGTTCTTGAGTTCCTGAAAGCTTCAATTTGGCATACAACCCTAAACCAAACTGCTACCAGGTGTGTGTGTGTGCGTATCTTGTTGATCACTCTATTTTTCATTCTCTTGCTCTGGTGATCTAGCATATATTGTTGCACACACACACTATATGTTTGTAGGTTTGTTTACAATTGTTTTTTCTAATCTGTCATTATGGCAACCTGGATTTTTATCTGATTACAAATGATTAAATGCTTTCCGTTACTTGATATTTTCACTTTTGAATTACTTGTTTTTGAATCTAGCTTGTTTAACATTTGTCTCTCAGATTTACAGCAAACAAATATTCTATGTTCTGTTTTTGCTGGTAATTGTTTTTTTATATTATAATACTACATAGAAACAAAACAAACATAAATTGAAAATGTACACTAATCCTACTGAATAATAACAAATGACTTAAGCTATTTCTCAATTTTAGCCATTCATATATATTTATATTGTGTGGGCGTTTCCAAAACTACATATATTTTTTCTGATGAGTAGCGATATAATGACGGGAGCAAGGACTTCTCATTTTCTTTTCTTTTTTTTTAGTGATCCTATTTGTTTGTTTGTTTGTTTTAATTTAAATATAGTTGATTTACAGTGTTGTGTTAGTTTCTGGTGTACAGTAAAGTGATTCAGTCATATATATACATTTTTTTCAGATTCTTTTAAATTATAGGTTATTATAAGATATTGAGTATAGTTCCCTGTGCTATACAGTAGGTCCCTGTTGTTTATCTATTTTATATATATTAGTGTGTATCTGTTAATCCCAAACTCCTAATTTATCCCTCCTCCTCTCTTACCCCTTTGGTAACTATAAGTTTGCTTTCTATGTCTGTGAGTCTGTTTCTATTTTGTAAATAAATTCACTTGTATCATTTTTTATATTCCAAATATAAGTGATATCATATGATATTTAATTATTCATTAATTCATTTAATATGATAATCTCTAGGTCCATCCATTGTTGCTGCAAATGGCAATATTTCATTATTTTTTTTTCAGGGGAAGAAATAGTAAGCCATATTTGAATTATTTAGAATTTATGTGTCAATTATATCAATGTGGACTTTTTAAAGACACAGTAATATAACTGGGAAAGGCAGTCTTGTGCATGCAGTCTATCTACCACAACTGGCTGCTCGAAAATGGGCCTTGGGCTTGGAACACTTACTTTACAAGAGATAAAGAGCCCACATGCCCTGAGCCAGGCTTATCACTTTGGATGGGGTTATCTTTCCTGTTTCAGGCTCAATTAATGCCGTTTGAAGCTAGAAGCTTGTATGTCATATGGCATCTGGTCAACCCCACTGTTATATCTGTCTTTTGCAGAGAGGAGACAGGGTCCTTTCTACTGAGGCACAAGAAGGGTGTGTGTAGGCAAATTGTCCTGCATCAGCCACTGGGAGAGACTGGTTGTCCCTGGGGGACCAAAGCGCACTATTGGAGCTGACCCTGATCTGTCTCTTCTTTATGTAAGTAAAGCATTATTCCATCTATTGCTTGACTATGTTGTGTTTTTCTTGGTGACTGATACCACGATGCAGTAGGCAGAAGCGCTTGGACTTCGTTTCCTGGTGGCTGGTACTGTGATGATTTTGCTATTCTCCCATGTAATTCAAATCCTTCCCTGGGATTGGTAACTGGCTGCATAGTGCCCTACTCCTTTGGAATTGATTTAACACGTGCAAGGAACTCTCTCTGCTCACAATTATTACCAAATTATCAGTACAAATCTGATAGAATGCAGGATGATTGCTAATATCAAATACAACATGTTGGTAGAAATCACAAAAAAATAGCAATAAATATGCTTCTAGTCTCATTGTTTGAAATGCTCAAGAAGTTTTCTATGTCATGCTTGTGAATGATGCCTTTGTGTGTTGCTGTCTTTGATGTTTGGATCTATGTCCATATAGCTTCTTCACATCATGTTGTACCTCTCATGTAACAAATAGAATATGTAGTCTTATACAGACTAGCAGTTGACTACTTTTTCATTTGGGTAGTCTAATGAGCTACCTTTACTTCTGTAATAGCCACATTCCCACAGGCATATGTTTGAAATAAATATTCAGTCCAACTTTACTTTTTATGTGGAAGTTAATGAAGAAAAGGCAATTAAATATTGTGCAACTAAAAGAGTATGGCCTAGGATATCAATAGGAGGATCAATATTCTTACATATAGACAGAAAATGAAATATTCTGGGTCTTGGTACAGAAGATGAAAGGACCCCCAATTCTTTAACATAACCCAGAGTTGCATGAGTTAACGTACACCTTAAGTAACAAACTTTACCTTATGCTATTTTAATCTTTCTTCAGATCCAGATCCCCAACTCTATGAAACCAGATTGATGTTCTGATGTATCCTAAAATATTTTATTGTAGTCTATTATGTGATTGACATGGTCCAAGCCCTCAGCAATTATGTAATCAAAAAAATCCGACAAATAAAAAATAAATTTAATTTAACTTTTTAGACATGTGTTGCCAAATATTCTAAAGAGAATGCAGCAAAATTTAAAAATAAACTTTACTTTCTTTAAAATCTACTTTTGTCATATCTCACAGATGCTTCTGTATAATGCTCTTTCATAATCCATCAAAAGTTTACCCCATAGCACTGGCCTGAATGTTTTTCTCATCTTCTATTTTATTTCACCTCTCCATTTTTGTCTCCCTCTACCCATTCTCCCAAATATCCATCACAAAACACAAAGAACCTGTCTAACGTAGGAGAAAATAACAAAAAACCTATGCTGAAGAAAAGACAGAATGCTTTTTAATGGAAGGGAAAAAATTGTCTAGTACAACTCATATGTTAGTAACTTTCCTGACATAATGATTACATATATTAATAACTATGTGCAGTGGAGTTTTAATGTAAAGAGAGATCTTTATTCTTATTTTATCAATTCTATATGCAAAAAGTTTACAAATTTGAAAACTCTACTTCTTTGTCCCCTTTATTTCAACCTATAACTTCTGTATATCAATAATATATTTAAGTGATTTGCATATAAAATGAAATCACATTTTAAAATGTGTATTGACTAATATTCAATTAATTGATAAATTCCCTTAAATATTTGACCCCATTTACATACTAATTCCTTAAATTAGTTTAGCCTTTCAATCTATAATTGCAATTTAATATAGCTAACTTTTTTCAAACATCTTTTTTTTTAATTGGGGTATTTTTGCTTTACAATGTTGTGTTAATTTGTGCTGTACACTAAAGTGAATCAGCTATATGTATACATAGATACCCTCCCTCTTAGACCTCCTTCCCGGCCCCCATTCCACCCATCTAGGTCACCACAGAGCACCAAGTTGAGTTCCCTGCTCTATACATCAGGTTCCCACTAGCTATCAGTTTTAAACATGTCAGTGCACATACATCAAGCTCAACCTCCCAATTCATCCCACTCCCCCGCCATGTCCACACATCCATTCTCTACATCTGCGTCTGTATTCCTGACCTGCAAATAGGTTCATCTGTACCATTTTTCTAGATTCCACATATATGCGTTAACATATGGTACTTGTTTTTCTCTTTCTGACTTACTTCATTCTGTATGACAGACTCTAGGTCCATCCACATCTCTGCAAAAGATCCAATTTCGTTCCTTTTTATGGCTGAGTAATATTCCATTGTATATATGTACCACATCTTCTTTATCCATTCATCTGTCGATGAACATTTAGGTTGTTTCCATGTCCTGGGTATTGTAAATAGTGTGGCAATGAACATTGTGGTACGTGACTCTTTTTCAATTATGGTTTTCTCAGGGTATATGCCCAGTAGTGAGATTGCTGGGTCATATGGTAGTTTTGTTTTTAGGTTTTTAAGGAACCTCCATGCTGTTCTCCATGGTGTCTGTATCAATTTACATTCCCACCAAGAGTGCAAGAGGGTTCCCTTTTCTCCACACCCTCTCCAGCATTTATTGTTTGTAAGATTTTTTGATGATGGCCATTCTGACTGGTGTTAGCTGATACCTCATTGTAGTTTTGATCTGCATTTCTCTAAAAATTAGTGATGTTGAGCATCCTTTCATGTGCCTCTTTGCCATCTGTATGTCTTCTTTGGAGAAATGTCTATTTAGGTCTTCTGCCCATTTTTTGATTGGATTGTTTGTTTTTTGATATTGAGCTGCATGAGTTTGTATATTTTGTAGATTAATCCCTTGTCAGTTGTTTTGTTTACAAATATTTTCTCCCATTCTGAGGGTTGCCTTTTCATCTCATTTATGGTTTTATGATTTTCTTTGCTGTGCAAAAGCTTTTAAGTTTAATTAGGTCTCATTTGTTTATTTTTGTTTTTATTTTCATTACTTTAGGAGGTGGGTCAAAAAAGATCTTGCTGTGATTTAGGTCAAAAAGTGTTCTGCCTATGTTTTCCTCTAAGAATTTTATAGTGTCCAGTCTTACATTTAGGTCTTTAATCCATTTTGAGTTTATTTTTGTGTATGGTGTTAGGGAGCGTTTTAATTTCATTCTTTTACATGTAGCTGTCCAGTTTTCCCAGCACTGCTTATTGAAGAGACTATCTTGTCTCTGTTGTATATGTTTGCCTCCTTTGTCATAGATTAGGTGATCATAGGTGCATGGGTTTATCTCTGGACTTTCTATCCTGTTCCATCAATCTATATCTCTGTTTTTGTGCCATTACCATACTGTCTTGATTACTGTAGCATTACAGTAGAGTCTGAAGTCAGCTGATTCCTCCAGCTCCATTTTTCTTTCTCAAGATTGCTTTGGCTATTCAGGGTCTTTTGTGTTTCCATACAAATTGTAAAATTTTTTGTTCTAGTTCTGTGAAAAATGCCATTGGTAATTTGTTAGGGATTGCATTGAATCTGTAGATTGCTTTGGGTAGTATGGTCATTTTCACAATATTGATTCTTCTAATCCAAGAACATGGTATATCTCTCCATCTGTTTGTGTTATCTTTGATTTCTTTCATCAGTGTCTTATAGTTTTCTGAGTACAGGAGTTTCACCTCCTTAGGTAGCTTTATTCCTAGGTATTTTATTCTTTTTGTTGCAGTGGTAATGGGAGTGTTTCATTAATTTCTCTTTCTGATCTTTTGTTTTTAGTGTGTAGCAATGCAAGAGATTTCTGTGCATTAATTTTGTATTCTGCCACTTTACCAAGTTCATCGACCAGCTCTAGTAGTTTTCTGGTCGCATCTTTAGGATGTTCTATGTATAGTACCATATCATCTGCCAACAGTGATAGTTTTACTTCTTTTCCAATTTGTATTCCTTTTATTTCTTTTTCTTTTCTGATTGCCATGGCTAGGACTTCCAAAACTATTTTGAATAATAGTGGTGAGAGTGGACAGCCTTGTCTTGTTCCTGATCTTAGAGGAAATGCTTTCAGTTTTTCACCATTGAGAATGATGTTTGCTGTGGGTTTGTCATATATGGTCTTTACTTTGTTGAGGTAGGTTCCCTCTATGCCCACTTTCTGGAGCGTGTTTATCATAAATCTTAAGCACCGAAGAAGCAAAGTTACTCATTTAAAAGCCAGAATCTTACTAAGCCTATAAGAACACATATGTTAACTCAGAGATGAATTTAATAACTCAAATATTTAAACAACATAAAAAAATGCACATCAGATCACACAGTGATTAGATTTGTTTGTTAATTCTCCTGAATATCACAACTTAAAAGTGTTTTCTTTTTAACAATTCTGTAGTTATAAATCTATTCATACACTGAAGGCAGTAGTTCCCGAGCAGCCAAGATCAGATGATCATAACTCAAAAATAGAAAATGGGTGTGAATTAAAACAATTGGTAAAATAATTGCCACAGCACATAGGCTCTGGACAAAAGTGACTCAACAATAAAAGCAACATAGGACTTGAATGAGACCCAAGACTATACCAGCGAATGGTAATATGAGGAATTTTTACAATTTTTTTCCTGCCGTGCAAATTAGGTTTTCCAATAACCATGCCCTTCAGCTGGGACTTAGTTAATCATGCTGTTTCCCATTTCTCAAAACTTACCCTTCCATTGAAATAATCCAAAACTAATATAAAGAATACCAGCAGAGGCTTCCTTGGTTTTCAGATGTTAATCCCCTTTTGTATAAACACTGAGTAATTAGGAACAATGAACATAGCAAAGTTTCAGCTTCCATCTTTCTTAACCAATTTGTCAATTTAATGAATATGATATTCTGTGTCTTCTAACTAATAGGCCACAATTGCAATCACCAGTTCTGAGTTATGAATATAATATGAAAGATTATCTTTCTCACTTCAATTGCTTTTGCAATAATTCTTTAAATAATCTCTTTGAGAAAAATATGAAGTTGCAGGAATTTTCTGATGCCTTGAAGTTAGAGATTTGGTAAAGATAACTTTCTTAACTCATTTGTATGGCTTGAATTATTAATTACGTCATGAAAATTTGTAATTTTGTGGTTATGTATTTTAAGGGTTATATTTGATACAATTCAACTCACTTTTATTGTTTCCAAATTTTAGAATGTAAATAGAACACTTAAATATGATACATGTAAATGTCATACTTCTCTCATACTTGGTCCCAACTATCCATAGAATTTAAAGGGGAACCTGGCAGACTTGTGCTAAATGAAGTGAGCTAGTCAGAGAAGGACAAATTCTGTGTGATTCCAATAATATGAGGTATCTAAAATAGTCAAACTGATAGAAACAGTAAGTAGAATTGTGATTGTCAGAGGCTGCAGGGTGAAAGAAATGGGGAAATGATGGTTGAAAAGGTACAAAATTTCAGTATGCTAGATGAAAAATTTCTAAAGGGCTGATGTACATAATGCTTATAGTTAATGTTAACCAAGAATTCCAAGAACAGAGACCTGGTTGAAATAAAAAGGCGTTTATTTGAGGTTTGTTAGGACTGCAGCTTACGAGACACAGATTCAAGAAGCTCTTGAATTGTGTTCCACTGGACTACGTAATAGGGGAAGCTTGTAAAGGCAAAAGAACACAAGGTTACATAAATTGTCAAGAATTACGATTGGAGCTGGCAAGAAGTAAGGGCACTTGTTAAGCAAGAATTGGTAGGGATTTGAAATGATTATGTAGTTGTGAAGAGGGGGAAAACTTTGAAACTACAAGGTTGCAGCTAGCATCTGCCAGCAGATATTGTTTTGAAACAGCTGGTGGTGTCCTTGAGTTTGATATAGTTAAGAGAAAATTCATGTTCTCAGCGTTGCAGGGATGTGTCTGAGACCAGAACCTCAATGGCTACCTGACTTCATTTCTGTATGCCTGAACTATGATTACTCCATTATAATTTCAATTTTTTCTTATTAGTAATACTATATTACACATTTCACAATTTGTTAAGAGGGTAGATTTCATACTAAGTGTTCTTCTCACTGAAATGCAATTGTATTCAAACAAACAAAATTTGAAAACATTTTCAACAATGTAAATTAAATTAATATGAAAATGAAAGTATTTTTATGTATAACTATTTTCCTCTAAAACACTAAGATTATCTAAGTTAAAACAAAGTATACATTATAACAAATTATTAAAATTAAATATGATAATTGAGTTGAAAATTTAATTTAATTTTTTAAAACATAAATTATGTCATTACATATTATAAGAATAAAACCATTCACAATTCTAATGGTCAATGTGCCAAAGTTAAAAAAAAAAGTAATCATTTATGCACACAAGCCCTATAGATATATAAATATAGTGGTTGTATAAATTATTTAATATTAAAAATATTTAATAGTGACCAGGTGCAACTAATCCAAAACCTACAGTACATCATGGGTATCTTTTTCTTTCTTTCTTCCTTTTTTGTCTATTTATCCTTTGGGATATTTTTCTCTTTTTTTTCCCCTTGGATATAATTGAAATGTAACATTGCATAAATTGAAAGTGTACAATGTGTTGATTTGGTAGAATATATATATTGCCACATGATTACCACTGCAGAATTAGCTGACTCCTCCATAAGATCACATAATTATCATTTCTCCCTTGTAAGAACATTTACGACCTAGTCACTTAGCAACTTTCAACTATATAATACAGTATGGTTAACTATAATTACAAAGCTGTAAATCAGATCTCAAATTTGTATTTTCCTTTTAAGTAGAACTCTTTGAAAAGCAGTGTCCTTTTCTGACACTGCTTAGACACACATTAGAAGGAGTGCAATCCACAACCTTCATAACCTTCAGATGCAATTGTCCCTGTTTTGGGAACATAGGGTGAAACTTGTGAGGAAGGGCGTCTCTGGAGCATAAAGTATTTTAGTCACTAGAGAGGTCCGTTTTCAGCACTGAGCACCAAATCCTGAAAGAAAAGGTACTGAGAAGATGTGGCACATATATACAATGGAATATTACTCAGCCATAAAAAGAAACGAAATTGAGTTATTTGTAGTGAGGTGGATGTACTTAGAGACTGTCATACAGAGTGAGGTAAGTCAGAAAGAACTGTCATACAGAATGAAGTAAGTCAGAAAGAGAAAAACGCATACCGTATGCTCACACATATATATGGAATTAAAAAAAATATTGTTCTGAAGAACGTAGGGGCAGCACAGGAAAAAAGACGCAGACATAGAGAATGGAATTGAGGACACGGGGAGTGAGAAGGGTAAGATGAGATGAAGTGAGAGAGTGGCATGGACATATATACACTACCAAATGTGAAATAGCTAGCTAGTGGGAAGGAGCTGCATAGCACAGGGAGATCAGGTCGGTGCGTTGTGACCACCTGGAGGGGTGGGATAGGGAGGGTGGGAGGGAGACACAAGAGGGAGGAGATATGGGGATATATGTATATGTACAGCTGATTCACTTTGTTATACAGCAGAAACTAACACACCATTGTAAAACAATTATACTCCAATAAAGATGTTAAAAAAATAAAAAGATGCTGATGTACTCAAATAATTTGAGGGCTGTAACTTGTGGAAACTTCTAAAGAGCAAGCCCAGAGAGGGACTCATCTATCTCAGAATTTAGGGCAATAAGAAGGAAGAAGTTTCAATTATTGAAAAATATTTTCTAATTTGTGTGTTGTTTTTCCCTTTAAAATTTTTTTAGTAAGAGAAAATGTTCTATCAAATCCTTGAAGTTAAAGTAAGAAATGAGAGTTGCTCAAATAAAATACTTGGAAAAGTTAATTTTTTGGCATGAATGAGTTTTTATTTTTAATTTTTTAATTTAACTTTATTTACTTTTTTATAAGTAGGTTCTTATTAGGCATCAATTTTATGCACATCAGTGTATACATGTCAATCCCAATCACCCAATTCATCACACCACCATCTTCACCACCCCGTGTCGTTCTCCCCTTGGCGTCCATACGTTTGTTCTCTACATCAGTGTCTGAATTTCTGCCCTGAAAACCGGTTTATCTGTATAATTTTTCTGGGCTCCACATACATGCATTAATATATGATATTTGCTTTTCTCTTTCTGGCTTACTTCACTGTGTATAGCAGTCTCTAGATCCATCCACGTCTCAACAAATGACCCAATTTTGTTCCTTTTTATGTCTGAGTGATATTACATTGTATATATGTACCACATCTTCTTTATCCATTCAACTGTCGATGGGCATTTAGGTTGCTTCCATGACCTGGCTATTGTAAGTAGTACTGCAATGAACATTGGGGTGCATGTGTCTTTTTGAATTACGGTTTTCTCTGGGTATATGCCCAGTAGTGGATTGCTGAATCATATGGTAATTCTATTTATAGTTTTTTAAGGAACCTCCGTACTGTTCTCCATAGTGGCTGTATCAATTTACATTCCCACCAACAGTGCAAGAGGGTTCCCTTTTCTCCTCACCCTCTCCAGCATTTGTTGTTTGTAGATTTTCTGATGATGCTCTATCTAACTGGTGTGAGGTGATACCTCATTGTAGTTTGGATTTGCATTTCTCTAATAATTAGTGATGTCGAGCAGGTTTCATGTGTTTCTTGGCCATCTGTATGTCTTCTTTGGAGAAATGTCTATTTAGGTCTTCTGCCCATTTTTGGATTGGGTTGTTTGTTTCTTTATATTGAGCTACATGAGCTGTTTGCATATTTTGGAGATTAATCCTTTATCCAATGATGCTTTTGCAAATATTCTCTCCTATCCTGAGGGTTGTCTTTTCATCTTGTTTATGGTTTCCTTTACTGTGCAAAAGCTTTGAAGTTTCATTAGGTCCCATTTGTTTATTTTTGTTTTTATTTCCATTACTGTAGGAGGTGGATCAAAAAAGATCTTGCTGTGATTTATGTCAAAGAGTATTCTTCCTATGTTTTGCTGTAAGAGTTTTATAGTATCCAGTCTTACATTTAGGTCTCTAATCCATTTTGAATTCATTTTTGTGTATGGTGTTAAGGAGTGTTCTAATTTCATTCTTTTACATGTAGCTGTCCAGTTTTCCCAGCACCACTTATTGAAGAGACTGTCTTTTCTCCATTGTATATCCTTGCCTCCTTTGTCATAGGTTAGTTGATGGTAGGTGCGTGGGTTTATCTCTGGGATTTCTATCTTGTTCATTGATCTATATTTCTGTTTTTATGTCAGAACCATATTGTCCTGATTACTGTAGCTTTGTAGTATAGTATGAAGTCAGGGAGTCTGATTCCTCGCACTCTGTTTTTTTCCCTCAAGACTGTTTGGCACATGGAGGCTAAACAATACACTACTTAATAACGAAGTGCTCACTGAAGAAATCAAAGAGGAAATAAAAAAATACCTAGAAACAAATGAAAATGGAAACACATGACCCAAACCTATGGGATGGAGCAAAAGCAGTTTTAAGACAGAAGTTTATAGCAATACAATCCTACCTTAAGAAACAGGAAACATCTCAAATAAACAACCTAACCTCACAGCTAAAGCAATTAGAGAAAGAAGAACAAAAAAAAGCCAAAGATAGCAGAAGGAAAGAAATCATAAAGATCAGATTAGAAATAAATGAAAAAGAAATGAAGGAAACGATAGCAAAGATCAATAAAACTAAAAGCTGGTTCTTTGAGAAGATAAACAAAATTGATAAACCATTAGCCAGATTCATCAAGAAAAAAAGGGAGAAGACTCAAATCAACAGAATTAGAAATGAAAAAGGAGAAGTAACAACTGACACTGCAGAAATACAAAAGATCATGAGAGATTACTACAAGCAACTCTATGCCAATAAAATGGACAACCTGGAAGAAATGGACAAATTCGTAGAAATGCACAACCTGCCAAGACTGAACCAGTAAGAAATAGAAAATATGAACAGACCAATCACAAGCACTGAAATTGAAACTGTGATAAAAAATCTTCCAACAAACAAAAGCCCAGGACCAGATGGCTTCACAGGCGACTTCTATCAAACATTTAGAGAAGAGCTAACACCTATCCTTCTCAAACTCTTCCAAAATATAGCAGAGGGAGGAACACTCCCAACCTCATTCTATGAGGCCACCATCACCCTGATACCAAAACCAGGCAAGGATGTCACAAAGAAAGAAAACTAGAGGCCAATATCACTGATGAACATAGATGCAAAAATCCTCAACAAAATACTAGCAAACAGAATCCAACAGCACATTAAAAGGATCATACACCATGATCAAGTGGGGTTTATTCCAGGAATGCAAGGATTCTTCAATATATGCAAATCAATCAACGTGATACACCCTATTAACAAATTGAAGGAGAAAAACCATATGATCATCTCAATAGATGCAGAGAAAGCTTTTGACATAATTCAACACCCATTTATGATAAAAAAAACCCTCCAGAAAGTAGGCATAGAGGGAACTTTCCTCAACATAATAAAGGCCATATGACAAACCCACAGCCAACATCATCCTCAATGGTGAAAAACTGAAACCATTTCCACTAAGATCAGGAAAAAGACAAGGTTGCTCACTCTCACCACTCTTATTCAACATAGTTTTGGAGGTTTTAGCCACAGCAATCAGAGAAGAAAAAGAAATAAAAGGAATCGAAATCGGAAAAGAAGAACTAAAGTTGTCACTGTTGGCAGATGACATGATACTATACATAGAGAGTCCTAAAGATGCTACCAGAAAACCACTAGAGCTAATCAATGAATTTGGCAAAGTAGCAGGACACAAAATCAATGCACAGAAATCTCTGGCATTCTTATACACTAATGATGAAAAATCTGAAAATGAAACTAAGAAAACACTCCCATTTACCATTGCAACAAAAAGAATAAAATATCTAGGAATAAACCTACCTAAGGAGACAAAAGACCTGTATGCAGAAAATTATGACACTGATGAAAGAAATTAAAGATGATATAAATACATGGAGAGATATACCATGTTCTTGGATTGGAAGAATCAACATTGTGAAAATGACTCTACTACCCAAAGCAATCTACAGATTCAATGCAATCCCTATCAAACTACCACTGGCATTTTTCACAGAACTAGAACAAAAAATTTCACAATTTGTATGGAAACACAAAAGACCCCGAATAGCAAAAGCAATGTTGAGAATGAAAAACGGAGCTGGAGGAATCAGGCTCCCTGACTTCAGACTATACTACAAAGCTACAGTAATCAAGACAGTATGGTACTGGCACCAAAACAGAAATATGAATCAATGGAACAGTATAGAAAGCCCAGAGATAAACCCATGCACATGTGGTCACCTTACCTTTGATAAAGGAGGCAGGAATGTACAGTGGAGAAAAGACAGCCTCTTCAATAAGTGCTGCTGGGAAACTGGACAGGTACATGTAAAAGTATGAGATTAGATCACTCCCTAATACCATACACAAAAATAAGCTCAAAATGGATTAAAGATCTAAATGTAAGGCCAGAAACAATCAAACTCTTAGAGGAAAACATAGGCAGAACACTCTATGACATAAATCACAGCAAGATCCTTTTTGAGCCACCTCTAGAGAAATGGAAATAAAAACAAAAATAAACAAATGGGACCTAATAAAACTTAAAAGTTTTTGCACAGCAAAGGAAACCATAAAGAAGACCAAAAGACAACCCTCAGAATGGGAGAAAATATTTGCAAATGAAGTAACTGACAAAGGATTAATCTCCAAAATTTACAAGAAGCTCATGCAGCTCAATATCAAGAAAACAAACAACCCAATCCAAAAATGGGCAGAAGATGTAAATAGACATTTCTCCAAAGAAGATATACAGATTGCCAACAAACACATGAAAGAATGCTCAACATCATTAATCATTAGAGAAATGCAAATCAAAACTACAATGAGATATCATCTCACACCAGTCAGAATGGCCATCATCAAAAAATGTAGAAACAATAAATGCTGGAGAGGGTGTGGAGAAAAGGGAACACTCTTGCACTGCTGGTGGGAATGTAAATTGGTTCAGCCACTTTGGAGAACAGTATGGATGTTCCTTAAAAAACTACAAACAGAACTATCATACCACCCAGCAATCCCACTACTGTGCATATACCCTGAGAAAACCATAATTGAAGAAGAGTCATGTACCGAAATATTCATTGCAGCTCTATTTACAAAAGCCAGGACATGGAAGCAACCTGAGTGTCCATCAACAGATGAATGGATAAAGAAGATGTGGCACATAAATACAATGGAATATTACTCAGCCATAAAAGGAAACGAAATTGAGTTATTTGTAGTGAGGTGGATGGACCTAGAGTCTGTCATACAGAATGAAGTAAGTCAGAAAGAGAAAAACAAATACTGTATGCTAACACATATATATGGAATCTAAGGGGAAAAAAGGTCATGAAGAACCTAGGGGTAAGACGGGAATAAAGACCCAGACCTACTAGAGAATGGACTTGAGGATATGGGGAGGGTGAAGGATAAGCTGTGACATAAGAAAGGCATGGACATATATACACTACCAAATGTAAAATAGGTAGCTAGTGGGAAGCAGCCGCATAGCACAGGGAGATCAGCTGGGTGGTTTGTGACCACCTAGAAGGGTGGGATATGGAGGGTGTTAGGGAGGTAGATGCAAGAGGGAAGGGATATGGGAACATATGTATATGTATAGCTGATTCACTTTGTTATAAAGCAGAAACTAACACACCATTGTAAAGCAATTGTACTCCAATAAAGATGTTTAAAAAAAAAAAAAAAAAAAAAAAAAAGACTGTTTGGGCTATTCGGGGTATTTTGTGTCTCCATACAAATTTTAAGATGTTTTGTTCTAGTTTTGTAAAAAATGCCATTGGTAATTTGATAGGGGTTGCATTGAATCTGTAGATTGCTTTGGGTAGTATAGTCATTTTCACAATATTGATTCTTCCAATCCAAGAACATGGTATATCTCTCCATCTGTTGGTATCATCTTTAATTTCTTTCATCAGTGTCTTATAGTTTTCTGCATACAGGTCTTTTGTCTCCCTAGGTAGGTTTATTCCTAGGTATTTTATTCTTTTTGTTGCAGTAATAAATGGGAGTGTTTCCTTAATTTCTCTTTCGGATTTTTCAGCATTAGTGTGTAGGAATGCCAGAGATTTCTGTGCATTAATTTTGTATCCTGCCACTTTACCAAATTCATTGATTAGTTCTAGTAATTTTCTGGTGGCATTTTTAGGATTCTCTATGTATAATGTCATGTCATCTGCAAACAGTGACAGTTTTACTTCTTCTTTTCCAGTTAGTATTCCTTTTATTTCTTTTCCAGTTAGTATTCCTTTTATTTCTTTTCCTTCTCTGATTGTCGTGGTTAGGACTTCCAAAACTATGTTGAATAATAGTGGTGAGAGTGGACATCCTTGCCTTGTTCCTGATCTTAGAGGAAATGCTTTCAGTTTTTCACCATTGAGAACGATGTTTGCTGTGGTTTTGTCATATATGGCCTTTATTATTTTGAGGTAGGTTCCCTCTATGCCCACTTTCTGAAGAGTTTTATCATAAATGGGTGTTGAATTTTGTCAAAAGCTTTTTATTCATCTATTGAGATGATCATATGGTTTTTCTTCTTCAGTTTGTTAGTATGGTGTATCACATTGATTGATTTGTGTATATTGAAGAATCCTTGCATCCCTGGGATAAATCCCACTTGATCATGGTGTATGATCCTTTTAATGTGTTGTTGGATTCTGTTTGCTAGTATTTTGTTGAGGATTTTTGCATGTATATTCATCAGTGATATGGGTCTGTAATTTTCTTTTTTTGTGACATCTTTGTCTGGTTTTGGTATCAGGGTGATGGTGGCCTCATAG
The DNA here is from genome assembly GCF_949987515.2 of Delphinus delphis. Lineage (NCBI taxonomy): Eukaryota > Metazoa > Chordata > Mammalia > Artiodactyla > Delphinidae > Delphinus > Delphinus delphis. Next base: position 80,351,532 of record NC_082687.1, on the reverse strand, counting down.
AATGAGTTTGGGCGTGTTCCTTCCTCTGCAATTTTTTTGGAAGAGTTTGAGAAGGATGGGTGTTAGCTCTTCTCTAAATGTTTGATAGAATTCATCCATGAAGCCATCTGGTCCTGGACTTTTGTTTGTTGGAAGATTTTAAATCACAGTTTCAATTTCATTACTTGTGATTGGTCTGTTCATATCTTCTACTTCTTCCTGGTTCAGTCTTGGAAGGTTATACCTTTCTAAGAATTTGTCCATTTCTTCCAGGTTGTCCATTTTATTGGCATAGAGTTGCTTGCAGTAGTCTCATAGGATACTCTGTATTTCTGTGGTATCTGTTGTAACTTCTCCTTTTTCATTTCTAATTTTATTGATTTGAGTCTTCTCCCTCTCTTTCTGGATGAGTCTGGCTAATGGTTTATCAATTGTTTTATCTTATCAAATTACCAGCTTTTAGTTTTATTGATCTTTGCTCTTGTTTTCTTTGTTTCTGTTTCATTGATTTCTGATCTGATGTTTATGATTTCTTTCCTTCTGCTAACTTTGGGTTTTGTTTGTTCTTCTTCCTCTAGTTCCTTTAGGTGTAAGGTTAGATTGTTTATTTGAGATTTTTCTTGTTTCTTGAGGTAGGCTTGTATAGCTATAAACTTCCCTCTTAGAACTGCTTTTGCTGCATCTCATAGGTTTTGGATCATCGTGTTTTCATTGTCATTTGTCTCTAGGTATTTTTTGATTTCTTCTTTGATTTCTTCAGTGATATCTTGGTTATTTAGTAATGTATTGTTTAGCCTCCATATGTTTGTGTTTTTTACATTTTTTCCCCAGTAATTCATTTCTAATCTCATAGGGTTGGTGTCAGAAAAGATGGTTTGATTTGATTTCAATTTTCTTAAATTTACTGAGGCTTGATTTGTGACCCAGTAAGTGATCTATCCTGGAGAATGTTCCATGCGTACTTGAGAAGAAAGTGTAATCTGTTGTTTTTGGATGGAATGTCCTATAAATATCAATTAAATCTACCTGGTCTATTGTGTCGTGTAAACTTCTCTTTCCTTATTTATTTTTATTTTGGATGATCTGTCCATTGGTGTAAGTGAGGTGTTAAAGTCCCCACTATTATTGTGCTACTGTCGATTTCCTCTTTTATATCTGTTAGCAGTTGCCTTATATATTGAGGTGCTCCTATGTTGGGTGCATATATATTTATAATTGTTATATCTTCTTCTTGGATCGATCCCTTGATCATTATGTAGTGTCCTTCCTTGTCTCTTGTAACATTCTTTATTTTAAAGTCTATTTTATCTGATATGAGTATTGCTACTCCAGTTTTCTTTTGATTTCCATTTGCATGGAATATCTTTTTCCATCCCCTCACTTTCAGTCTATATGTGTCCCTAGGTCTGAAGTTGGTCTCTTGTAGACAGCATATATATGGGTCTTGTTTTTGTATCCACTCAGCAAGCCTGTGTGTTTTGGTTGGAGTAGTTAATCCATTCACGTTTAAGATAATTATCGCTATGTATGTTCCTATGACCATTTTCTTAATTGTTTTGGATTTGTTTTCGTAGGTCCTTTTCTTCTGTTGTGTTTCCCACTTAGAGATGGTCCTTTAGCATTCGTTGTAGAGCTGGTTTGGTGATGCTGAATTCTCTTAGCTTTTACTTGTCTGTAAAGCTTTTGATTTCTCCATCAAATCTGAATGAGATCCTTGCCAGGTAGAGTAGTCTTGGTTGTAGGTTCTTCCCTTTCATCACTTTAAGTATGTCAAGGCATGAGTGAGTTTTAATACCACATGAAAATCTATACACAGAAAAAATCTGTGAACAAAATATGTATATCCCAATGATGTCTGTGTCTTAGACCTAGAAAAATTATCAGCTCTACCCTATCAAGAACTGGTCTGTGATATTGGGTAAATAATTTAAAGAGTGTTCCTGTTTCTTCATCTTTATAATGAGAGTAATAGTGTATTTATTATCATTCCCATAGATGCAAAGCCACAAAAGATTCCAGGCATGAGGGAAAGCCACAAAATGTACCTTCTGCTCAGAAATTATAAGATGATGATGATGAAGATGATAATGATGATCAGTGCCTACTATATTGTCTAGTAAAGTAGTAGTAAAGAACTATTCATTGTATAAGTAAATATTTACTAGTATTACTAGGTGCATATGATCTAAAACCCAGAAATATCTTTTTCAGAGACCCCAGAACCATCTCTCTGAAAGGTATTCATAAGGAAAATAGCACCGCTATCCAAACTCCCTGTGGACAGCATAACCTGGGTGGTGTGCCTCACTCTAAGTTGTAAAACTACCTCTTGCCATAAGGACATGAGAATTTTATTTTTCCTTTGGATAAAGCCAGTTAACTAACACAGATTGTCACCCTAATTACCAAATGAATTTAGAATTAATTCTGTGATAAATAGTGCTGTCACGTCATCTTAGTTGAGGACTAGTTATTGTTTATCTTGAGAAGATGTACGTGATGGGTTATACTGGTTGACTATATAAAAGGGTGAGGTATCTTTCCACTTGCAATCCTTTTAGTAGATTGCCTGTGATAGCATCATATTCTGGGCTAATGCTTACCCAATCATACATTTTTAAAATTTTCTCTTTCACTTTGTGGAGAAATTTTCAGCCTTGGGGGGATATTTTGTTTTAAATTAATTTCTCCAACAATTCTGGCAATGGGGAAGTGATGTTGTTTAAGCCACACAGTCTGTGGTATTTCATTATGGCATCCCTAGAAAATTAATACAGCCCTCATCTCAAACAAATGAATTACTGGTATTTTAGAATATCATTCCAAGAAAATAAAAGTAAAAATAATTTGGATAGCTAGAAGAAAATATTGAGAGGAATGGAAGAGGAAATGCAAGAATTAAAGACACCTTCCTTTTCACAGAAGGCTTCTCCTCCTTTCTCTGCTCTATCAGCTCCCTCTTCTTTGTTTGTCTTTATCCCTCATGGCCTCAGAATGATTCTGGAGAAGGGGGAAGTGATGACCTTTTAGATAGATGGTTCCCTTCATTAAGGCATTTCCTAAAAAGAGTAATGAGGACACAACTTTGTTAGCTGATAATTTGTTCTGTTTGAGGACACAGATGTGATTACCCACTGGCTTAGCCCAGATTCCACCTCCTTATCATACCTACACCAGATAGCTAGGAGAGCAAATGTGATAAGGAGACCTGATCAGGAAGAAATTGTGAACTTGGATAAACAACTGTCCCCTATAAAGGCAACAGGATGAAGAATAGCAGCACTAGTCACTTGAAAAAAAGGCAAACAAACCAGATGTTAATCAGATGAATGTCAACACAGGAATGGAAGCCAAAGTGCCATATAATTTACATTTTTCTTGTCTCAAAAAGCCCTTCCTATTTGGACCACCAACAAAGATGATGCTGTTGAAAAGCTACCCAAGGACTCCTGAGTCATTCCCATGCCTTCCTTATCAGCTGATGTTACTCACTTAAAGCCTTCTTTCCCTTGTGCCCCAGAAGTTTGAATTACTCCAAAGCCTGTTTTCAGTTTACTGCCCCACATGTGGAGATGTATACTGGCTACCTTATGGAAGTCTGCAATCAGCCAATTTTGCTCTTTTTATAGAGCAAGAACTTTGGGGTTCCAAAGATCACCACATCAAGGAGTTATTGTGACCAGGGGAAGACAATTATCTGTCACCCACACAAGTATGGAAGATCTGAAGGTGTTAGAGACCCAGTGAAAGGGGTGGCTAAAAGCAGTACTTGAAGTCTTATTGTTATGAACTGGAAGAAGTTGTAGCATTATACCCAGAAAAATGGGTCTATTCTCAGCTGATTTCCATTAGTAGTTTGTTGAGGCTTTCACAAAATTTATTGGCGTGGATCCAAGATCAGATCAAAATAGCCCACTAACCCTAGCCACCTTTATCTTGGCTTTCATGCAGACTCTCCAAAACCAAGTTAAGGAAAATGTGGTAGGATGGCAAAGGCACACTGGTACTCAGATTTTAGCAGCAACTACTCAGTTTTGCAATAATCTAGAGAAAGACAAGGAACACATCAAAGATTGCTGGGTTGGCTGCTCAGAACTCTTTCCTAAAGCAAATAGAATAATCCCTGCTCTGGCCAACCTACGAAGGGAATAAAGGAAGAATGGAGAATGAATGCCATTTTTACAAGAAACCAGAATATTGGAAGACGGATTGTAGAAAGAGATGCTGAAGGATGCAGGAGCAAGGGAATCAGGGAAGCCCAGAAGGCTAGGGAATAATTGGCAAACTACTAAAAGGAAACAGATTTAAGGTATCATAGGTGGGAACTGGTGATACTGGTTCTGCTTAATATGAAGTTTTCTCAGGAATTTCTCACTTTCCATTTGGTGAAGAAAGGACCAATGCAGCTGTCACGTTGTTAGTCATGTTCCTTTTCATTCTTGTTCCTTTTCCTCCTTGGTTCCCATACAGATTGGTACCCAGACTGAGGAACATGCATCATTACTTTCCTCTGATTCTCCTGTAAATCTACTGGGTCCTCCTTGGTTCCCATACAGATTGATACCCGGACTGAGGAACATGCATCTGATTCTCCTGTAAATCTACTGGGGAGAGACCTGCTGTTAGAAGGGCTACCATTTTCTGTATTTTGAAGGCCCAACAGTGGAGCATCTTAAGAAAAGGCATTTTACTTAGTTACCATATATGCCTGCTGAAAGAAAAAGGATCTGGAGAGAGTGATAGTCATCCGTGCTGGAAGAGCACCCTGAGCTGAAACCAATTGATGTGTATCACTTGGGCCCTAAGGAATAATGATACTGATTTCATTTGAGATATAGAATCAGTAAAAACCATTTACCAAAAGGATAAGTCATGGCCATATGTAAAACAATATCCTTTGTTAGGGGTTCAATTAAAAATAATAAAATCAGTAATAAAAAATTTAGAAGAACAAAGGATACTTTTTAAAAGGGCACTCATTCTGTAATACTCCCATACTTCCAATAAAGAAGAAAGAGAAATTTGATAAAGATGACCCTTATATAGATTTGTACAAGATTTTAGAGAAGTAAATAATTTGTAGTTCCATTAATGCATATAGTTTCTAATTCTGCAATTCTTTTCTTCTGACTTCAGTACTATTGTCTACAAAGTTTTTCTCTGTAATTGATCTATGTTCTGCATTTTTTTCTTCCTCCCTCCCTCCTTCCCTTCCTTCTTTCCTTCCTTCTTTTTTTCTCTTCCTCTAGGATATGAATCTTGTTTCCTTTTTCTTGTGAAGAGTCCAATATTTATGATACAGGATCTCTCAAAGATTTAGGGACTCTTATTTTCTCTAGTCGTTTACAAACAAACACACAAACAAAAACCTAGAGAGATGTTTTCCTCAGGGGAATCTATAATTATTCAAATTTAGAAACTTTTTGGTAGCCTCAGAAATTAGAGAAAAATGCAAAATTGACACTTTAGCTTTGTGACATTTCTTTGCTTCACAATAGCAAAGAGGCCCATTAGGCAAATTGCAATATTGCTTAACTGAGGGCATCTGTTGTCAGCTACAGGCCACAGAATGTTACAATCTAGACGGTAACTCACTTTGCAGATATAATCAACTACTAACAGTGAAAAAATTTAGACAATTTGGGGACAAGTACAATATTATACAGTGGATTCTAGTTTTTGCGGAGTAGGAAAAACCGCTGATTTACATGATAATTCTCCAAATTTCTGCTTTGGCCCCTAGAATATGAAGAGGCTTTTGAAACCTGAAATTGGCTATCACCTTTCTCCCAGGTTTGGGGATTCCAAATTTGGGGAATTTTAACATTTGGATATTCCAAATTTTGACCTGATTTATCTGATGCTCTGACTCACTTTGCATATTTAACAATGCTTACTCAAGAGTCTTGTACTCAGGATAAAAGTGGCTCCCTTATAACTTCCTATGCTCTGGTAACTTACAAAATTCTGGAAGCTGAAGTGTTGTCTGGAATTAAATCTGCACAAGCAGACAAGTTAATAGCAGGTAGTAGAGCTATAATTCTTGGTTCTAGATTTAAAGTGAATATATTCATTTATATATTTATGTATATTCACTTTCCATGAATAGTTATGAATTTTCATGAATTTGTTATATATATAACTATATATATGCATATAACTAATAACTATATGTTTGGTATCTGTCATGCTATAAAGCAAATTTTTTAAAAAGATTTTTACTTCAATGGGAACTGAATAATCTCATAGAAATTTGTGGGGGGCTTTACAATTGCATGCTAAAATATCAATAATTCATTTTGCATAGAGAGCTGTGGAAGCTGTTATTAAAACATGACAGACTCCAAATTTAGAAGTTTTACTTTTAATACAATAAGAAAGATTTTTTCCATTTCCAAAAACATGCTTCATAGAAAAAATAGGCAAATGGATTATAAAAGGGGCTAGAAGAAATTTGACTGGATCATGGGAATTAACTAAAAAAACAATTCCTATATCACACCTTGATTAGATGTTGTGTCATAAACAAAATCATCTGATTAAAAAAGGTTTATTGTAAGGAGAACGGGTGGCTTATGCTCAAAAGACTCGAACTCTCCAATGGGTTTCAGGGAAGAAGTTTTAATAGGCCAAATTTGGGGGCAGGGCTGCAGGGTGTGAAACCCTCATCTGATTGGCTGGTGGTGAGATAATAGTATGGTGTTCCTGGAATGTCAATCATCAACCTTCTTGTTCCAACCAGTCTGGAGTCAGGTGCTTGTGTTCAGCCTGAAGTTATCATCCTCCATCTGGGGTGGGGTTGGGGGGCTGCTTAGTTCCCATAGAAGAACCCAGAGATATGTATCAAATTGTTATGTACCTCCCCTGAGGATGAACCAGGACCAGGTTCCCCATCACTGCACTATTGTTTCTTTCTGCATTCCCTCACTCTCTTAATTAGTAGCTGTTTGAATCTGCCTTTTGGAAGGTCTAGGAGGCTGAAAGCCTTTTTCATGCAAATAAGAAACAGGGGGAACAGGGGACACTGAAAGGCTTTTGTGCCCGGGAGGGCCCGACAGGGTTCTGCATAGTTTCAATACCAGAGCATTTGAATACAATAATGAAAGTTGTGTTATCTCTACTGTTGTCCAGGAATTATGCAAATGTTTGCAGATTCCTATACATTATCATACACCCTTCCTCAAATTTGGAATTTCAGAGGAGGGCTGAAGGGTATGTAACCCTCCTCTGATCAGTTGGTGTTGAGGTAACAGTATGGTCGTCTGTTAGACTACAATCAAGTAGAATGATTGAATCAAACTCTTAAAAAACTCATTGGCTAAGATTCATCTATCTAACTGGTTGAAATAGCCCAGAGTTTTACCGTTAGCCTTGCTAGAATGACCCCTGCACACAAACACAGAATCTCTCCCTTTGAATATATGTTTGGCAGGCCTTGAATGTATGAATTAGAGTCTGAGATCATGCCCTCTATTGGACTTCAGTGAATCTTCTCATAATCACAATCATTTTCAATACTTAAAAGGCCTTCTTTCTTCCGTAAAAACCCTGAGACTTAAAGCCATAAGGATCTGGAAGGACCTGTCCCTATGGACAGGGATATTTCATCTACACGTAGGTGTTCTGTAAGAAAGATAGACTGTTACCCTGCTGAGAAGAGCCTTTCAAGTGTTACTGATCATCCGTTCAGCTCTCAGAGTTAACAAAAACTCACAAGAATTCCTGCTTCCCCATGTAATGCCAGCACAACAGGACTGGACTGTGGTTCCCACAAAGGATTTGAAACTTAAGTTTTCAAGACTAACTGATACTAGTACTGAACTCAAATGAAAACAAGTGTTCTAGAAAACATATTACTTTTCTCATAGACTGTCTTGCTGTCATAATCACAGTGAGGTTATTTTGATTACTTTAAGAATCACAGTTTACTAGAAAACAGAAATTACTTGTTATTTTTTGTTTTCTTCCTGTCCTCCCAGTAATGGCTCCCACAGTCTCATTTCCCATCAGCTCTAAACTGTCCTGCCAGTATAAGCAGGGTCTGGACTTATAAGTCCAACAATCTGATTAATGACAGAGTAAAAGAGAGATCATCTTCATTAGTAATTTTTGATAATAACAAAGTAAAAGTGACTAACATGCCTCCAGCTACTCAATCCTGAAATGTGAAACACGAATATTTTAACTGGTTTGATTGGAAAGATGATGTAAAAATTCTAATTAATAGAAAAACAGAAATTTGGAATTGTAATATAGACATTGCAAAAGACAGGGCTAATGTTACTTGGTTAATTTCAGGGTGCAATTTCTCTCTAGTCCCAATATAGGTCGATAAATAAATATTAATGCCTGTTATTCAGGGAGATTTTGTTAACTGTTATAATAGTATAACTATTGATTTAGACCCAAGGTAAGCAAAACAGAACAAAAACACCCACAGGATGGGTTTGTCCTAAAGACTTAAAACAGTTAGAGCCATATACATTACACACTAGAATTTCAATCTGTACCTTTCAATGGGTGCCTCATAATAAGACTTTTATACTAGATGATGGCCATGGATATCATTGTGTTTCATATCTGGGGAAATTATTTGTAAAGATAGAACAATTAGTAAAGGACCTAGAATCATATAAATGTGATGGTACTTATGTAATTCTCTAAAACGCAGGAGAAATTTATTAGGCCTTGCAAGAAAAACTTAATTAAAAATTTAGACTATTAGGATACAGAGTTAAGCTACTCCTTATGCTAAGGTGGGGAAAGACTTCATAAGGATCCACCACACAATATTTAGATAGTTATTCATTGAAAGCCCAGGCAACAAAGATATCACAACAATTTGTAAAATTCATGTGTGACTAGGAAAAATTGTTATTCATTGCTAACTAAGAATTTCATTTAACCTTTTACCATTGATATGATATAGTCAAAGGTTATTTCCCAAAGGAAAATAATGTACTGAGTTTTTAAAGAATCAGTAATTCTGCTATTCCATCACAATTTTGATAATTGCTTTGCTTTATATTTCACTGTGTATTTACTGGATATTTAGATGGCTGCAGTTTTCCCAGAGAATGGTAGAAGTAGCAATGGACATAATTATAAAATTGTTACTATTTAATAGTAACACAGGCAGGAGTTGGAAAAGGCAAATAAATAAGAATTAAAAATAAGATACTTAATTCTTCATGTTGAACATAGCTAAGAGACTCCTCTGACCACGACTTCTCTCTTCTTAGAGCATTTGCTTGAGAAAACTTGTAATTATAAGCTTCTTGTTTGTCACTTTGAAATGTATGTAAGTTGTTTTAAAGCTAATTAAGCTTCTTGCCTGCTTTAAGACCCAGGAGTGTCTTTCTCAAGACCTGGGGAACATCTTTGACATGTAATCATCAAGGAAGACATCAGCTGTATCTCTGAGTTTTGTGGGAGGGTAGGAACCTAACATCAGTGGGTGCCTCACTCCAAGTTGGGAAGCTAGCTCTTGTCATAAGGATACAAGATGTTTATGTTTCCACTGGATAATGCCAGTTAGCTAACACACATGGTCACCCCATTGCCAAGTGAGTTTAGGATGAACTTGGTAGAACAGATGCTGTTGTCAAGTCTCTTACCTGAGGACTAGTTATTGTTTATCTTGAGAACATTTATGTAATGGGGAGTATCTGATTAGCTGTATAAAAAGATATTGTTTCTTTCTTTCTGCAGTCTCTTTGGTGGATTACCTGTGATATATATCACATTCTGGTTTATAGTTTTCTTTCTCTTCTATCTTTGTGGAGAGGCTTTTAAGGTTGGAAGATTCTGTTTTTAATTATATTTCCTCAACTCAACCTAAATATCAAAGGATATCAAAGTAACAATTCTGATGTTCACCCCATCACTGAAATTGGGGATTTAGATTTAATCATGATCTTCCACTCAAAAATAGTTACAAATCTAAAAATGTACAGCAGAATGACTACCTTATGATCTGTGAATATAAAAATCATTTTATTCATGAAAATAACTTTTCTCAAAGCTAAGATGTAATTTTTCCTCTATTAAAGAATTTTGAATCACTGAAATGTATTACCTGTAAGCTCCTTATTTCCAGTAAATTAAGTTATGGAGGGAAATGGTGGATTGTAAACTTGGAAAAAAGATTTCATTTGAATTAAAAAAAAAATATATATATATATATATATATATATCCCAATATAATGTTGTTATACTTAAAATCTTATTACCAAACATAATCTCCTATAGCAAATTCAATAGTAAAAACTGAACAAAGGTAAGACACAACTATTAAGAAATAATATTGGATGATGGACAACATTGCTTACAAATGCAATTGAAATGTAAAAGAAACATTCTGTATATGATCTATTAAAATGTAATTTATGTATATAACAAGTAAGTTAGTCTTGTGATATGTTTTTAAATTAGATTTTCATTTCTTATTTATTTATCCAAAAAATTGCTAAGTCGCTCCTTATAAATCCCATTTATCTCATGTATTTTCATAGGATGTTCTGAAGAAATACTAAAATGAAAATATATACCAGAAACTATTTGGTAGATTATGTATTTGACTTAGATATGTGTATGAATAATATTTTCAATGAATTTCAATGTATCATAAGTTCAGAGAAAAGTGTTTCAATTTAAAAAATAAATAGGTACTGGTCTCAGCATAATTTAATAAAAGCTTGTGCTTCTTTTCCATTTTATTTTAATTATTTCCTTTATGTTTCCAGATGACCTTTCGCAAGTAACTCAATTTTCCACTTTTTTATGATAAGTATTTATACTTTATAACAAACAAATATCATGCTGTTTTCTTCATTCATTCATTCACAAATTCATTTTTAAGCTACTACATACTAAATGCATATTAAATGCCACATGTTGTCCTGCATACTTTCTCACCTCTTTGGATATCTAATTGGCATTTCAAAATTTATACCAAAATTGATCCTTCTCTAACATTAATTTTTAAAGTGAAATGTTGTCCCCATTTTATAGAAAGATACTTCCAAACACGTAGTTTTTCAAACTATAAACCTGAAGTCCCAATTCCCCCACCTTTCTTTCATCACAGCCTACAAGTTATGAATTATCTAGTTCTGCCTATTTTAACCCTTAAATAATTCAAATCTCTTTGCTTTTCTGTATCTCCACCAATACCAGCCTAGACCTTTCTACCTAGTCTCTACCTAAGGAAATGTATTCTTTCTTAGTTGTTTCCCTGAGTGCATTCTTCCCTCCTTTAATTTGCTTTTCATACTGCAGCCAAAGCATGTACACAATGGAAATACTAACTCCCCCCACCAGGACCCTGTTTCAAAATTTTAACAGTTTCCATTGGTGTGGGATAAAAACTGCCATCTTAACATGAATTAGGAGAATATACATGATTTGACCCTTGCTCATTTTATTCTTTACAGAGTCTCCAACACAGCTCCTTTTCCACCCTATATTCTTCGTGACATATTTCATTGTTCCTCAAATGATTCATTCTCCCTTCTACCTAAAAACATTCTGCCATGACTTTTCCTCTTCCTGGAATGAATTTTTCTCTCTTTCTCACCTACCTTATTGCCACAAATCTTCAAAGTTCAATTCATTCATGATCTCATTGAGAAAACTTTATTCAAACCTCTAGACTTAAGTCCTTATATTATGACTGAAGTCCTTATGTTATTAAAATAAATATAATATTTATTGGCATTTTAATAAAATAATTGTGTAATTGGTTCTTCAATTTCTGTCTCTTATTCTAAACTTCAAGCTCAAAAAAGTGCTTTCTTGTCTTGTTATAACTGTAAATGCATCTATGCAAATGCAGCTATGTAAACAGTGGTAAGGTTAGCACCTTGCACATAGTAGGTGGTCAATAAATATATGAAAAATAAATAAATATATAGTATAATATTTAATTTATTCTCATTTCACATTTTCTGCCATAAACCTGTATAGTGTAATTTATTATTCCTCAAATAAATGCATTGAGGTATGTAGACAAGAGAAACAAACAAATAGAAGAGTAATGTTTTCTCACTTTTAGGTTTTTTGTTTCTTATAATTTTTAAATTTGCTAGCATCTCACTTTTTTATTTCCTTCCTCTCAATGCCTATATTTATGGTGCACAGCCTCAGGAATACAAAAAAGATGTGATCACAAGAGTGAGAAAGAGAGTCTTTACTTCTGTTTGAGCAGTTAAGTGAATGGTCTAATGCCTTCTAATGATGTGGATGAAACTACGTACAGTAATTGGTTTATTTTATTTTCTGAAGTGAATATTTATTTTACTAAGTAAACCATTTGATAGTTTTAACAAATCAATGAAATCAAAATATTTAAGTGGTGTTTTAATGCAGGCAGAATCTAATACAAATAAAGGCTTTTACCTCACACCTGGGAAAAGTTGGGCCAAATATTGAAATAGGTTGTTCACTCAACACAGCCACTTCAAGATTTTTTAAAATCCAACTAATTATAAGCATGTGTCATGTGACCACCTGGTAATTTTAAAATGCCAAAATTACTGTGTTGGGCAAAATGTTTCAGCCCAACTTCTGCCAAGGGAATTTTGTTTTTCTGTAAGAAAAGATGGCCTCTGTCCTGAACTAGACAGCACTTTAAAGATGTCCTGGAATTGATTGATGAAAGAGTGCCATTTCACTTCCCTGATCATCCTTGGTACATCAAGACATGGATTGAAAGAGTTGATAGTTAAGAGAGGGTTTGTAGTCAACTGGGATTTTGTGTCCACTGATATTTCTTCTTCCTTATATTCTGTAACCCCCTAATTTTCACATTTTGAAAGAACTTGTTTGCTTTTCCTTTGGTTCTATTGCTTTAAAGATTTTCCTAGGAATGAGAATGAACAGAGAGCTTAAAAATATTAGGAAGATAAATAACAAATGCATGTTTGGGATAAATGGAATTGCTACTCATCCTAATAGGAAGCAAGGGCATGTTGGGGATGGTGGCCAAGTTCACAAAGGTGGAGAGTGACTAAAGACCTGTGCTTTATTAAGAGCTCTTCTTCTCCTTCCACCTTCCTGATAGTTCTGTCTTGGTTTTGTGTTTATATGGTTTTTTATTGGCTGGCCTATCTTCATTCACATTTAAATATAAAAGTTTTTACTTCCTCCTTTCCTTTTAAAGATTTTCTCAAGAAGATTTAGCCTTCTCTGTATTTTGATCTATATCCTTTTTACTTCATTCATATCTAATTAGTATCTCCAGATATTATTTCTCTATTGACCCCAAAATTAGGTGTTTCAACTCATAAATCTAATAAATATATTTTCTTGAATAATACATAGACAACTCAAACTCAGTAAGTGGTATGACATGACTAGATGATTTCTTTGCACTCCTTGGGCAATCCTTGAAGCAGGGATAAGGTTAGGGAGATTTTCGCATAATCTAGATTAGGGTTTCTCTACCTTGGCACTGCTGACGTTTTGGGTCAGATAATTCTTTGTTGTGGGATTGTAGGATATTTACTATTGTCCTTGGCCTCTATCCACCAGATCTCATTAGTACCCTGCTTCTAGTTGTATCACAAATATATCTAGACACTGCCAAATATCCCCTTGGGGGCAAAACCACCCTTAGTTGAGAACCACTGATCAAGATGATAAAGATCTATATTAGGACCACAGCAGTGAAAATGGAGAAGTAATAAAAGCATCTTGGAGGAAGATGCAATGAGATTAATGACTGAGTATATGAACTTAGGGAGAAGGAAGAATCTCAGGTTGTTTTCTAGTCTGGTTATTAAGGACTTCCTAAATTTCAGTCTCATACCTTTGTAATGCTTTTATCTTCTATGCCTTTATTTTCATACTATTCTCTTTACCCAGATTTCTCTTTGATCTCCTTATATATGCCTAACAAAATTCTATTAATCTTTGTGGCCTAACTCAAATATCACTCACCACCATTGTGACTACTTTTCCACCCTTACACTCTGAGAATATTTTCATTCTTCTTTGATTCATGAGTTATCAGTAATGACCATATTCCTCATGTCTTTACTGGTAGAAACTTGCATCATTTTTATATCCCTTCACAACTTACTATACTGCATGAACTATAATAAGTGCTTTAAAAATGTTGAATGGTTTACTTAGTGAATAAGATACAAAAAAGAAATTTTTTTTTTCAAAGTGAACAATTACTGTTGTTTAGATATTCAACATGCCTTAACATTATTATTTATTTTGAAATAATAGGATAACTCTGCAGTATCTGTATATTTATTTTCAAAAAATTGTTTGGATAGAGCAGGTAAAATATGAATATGAAGTATAATTTCAGGAACATAAAGTATGGAAATATAGAACAATTAAATTTATATCTGTAGAAACCAGAAGTTTATCAAGTAACCCAATAGCCATTTCATATATAGCAAAATAGATGGTCAAAAAAATGAACAAAATGAAGTTAAATGCTTCTCTAAGAAACAGAAATCTCACTTAACCTTAGTTAATACCATTTCCTTAATATTTTCATAGGTTTGAACAGAGAATATAGGCCTGGACTAAAAAAAATGCAAAGAGGGGCTAGGGATAGAGTCTATTTTCCATAGCTTCAAAAAATGAGTCTAAAAATTTAATCTATAAGTATATTTCTACATTTTCTAGAGAATATGTGAAGGGTCGTACATACACTTAGAAAAATATTTATAAAATAAAATTGTAAAATATAATCAATTCATTATACACAGAATAAAGGATTAAAATAAACTTTAGGAGCCAGATATTTCAAAGTAACTTTTACAAAGCTTTGCATCCACGTGTTTGAACCAAGGGAACTGTCTTTCTTCACACACCGTCTTATTCAGCATCCCCACTGAGCTATTGTAAATTATTTCACTAATAAACTTCATCTTGAATTTCTTTAATCCTAAAAAATTATGCTCTTCTTGTTATGAGGAATATGATGGTATTTTGTAGTTATGTAATGTCAGAGAGTACAATTTTTGAGTTTAAAAATAGTCCTTTTTTTAAAATTTAAAATATAGAGAAAATGTTCTAGTTTTATTGTGTTGTCTAGCAGAATTCTGGATTATCTTATCAATATTTACTAATTAACTGTTATATAATAATATTTTACATTGTTTAAATATCAAAATACAAAAATAATTACACAAACAGTGAAAATCTGAAGAATTAAATGTCTGTTTTGTCTATAAGACCTCAACAAACGAGCTCATTTGGGATGTTTTGCTGAATTTGGAAAAAACAAATATTACAATGATCTTTTATAGAAAAAAGCCCTCTGTTTACTACACAGGCACGTTATTTAAAATGATCAGAAGAGAGAAAATGAAACACTACATATTTGCATTAATGGTTAAAAAATAATTTCCTCTAGCCACTTAGGCAGAACCATATTCCTATTATGCTAATGTGGTTGTTGTTTTCCATACTCTATTTATCTGCCTCCATATAAAATTCATTAGATCCACTTCAATGTACAGATTTAAAAATCAGTCATATTGTTGTTATCTCTACCATGACATATGTAAAACTCCAGCCTTCCTTTTACAAACCCTCTTCTACTTCTCACAATTCACTTTAACACATAACACACACACACACACACACACACACACACACACACACACACACATATCTTGGCTCTGGAATACGGGGAGTCATAAGTTGGTAGTTTTTTTGTAATTAAGACCACAGGATTTATTGTTTGACTTAAGTTTGAATTCCTCCTTAAGCATTTGTTATTCATGTGGCCTTGGCAACTTGCATCACTTATTGAAGCATCAATTTTCTCCTTTTTGAAAATAAGACTTATAATTCAGTGCTGTGAGGATAAATGAAAGAGATACTACAGTTAAAGTGCTTAGCTTAATAGTTGGCTCATAGTAAGCCTTAAATAAATATTAGTAAAAATTATAATTAGATCACTGGTATAGTAAACTCTGGGGTTATAAAATCTTCCAGTGCCTGCAATTTGGAAATTCTAGTTAAATGTTGAAGTCCTACAACGTTAATGAAAAGATTTAGGCTCAAGAATCTGAAAATATGTTCATCAGATAAATATGTAAGGGACTAGGACCAGGAAAAGGAAATAGAAAACATCTTTTGAGAAGGGTCTAAAAACCAATTTTACTATATAGAGAAAAGAGTTCTTAACTCTTCAGAAGTAGAGGTTATTAGAACAATTTTCAAAGGTCCCAGGGTATAAAGGGCTGGTGAGAAGAAGAATTAACCTGTGCGAGGGAAAGCGAAGCAAAACAAACGACTCACCTCAACTGATCTCCTTCCCAACTGCCATTTTTACAGTTTAGTGTGTTTCAGCTAGAATAGACTAACGCTGCTATTTCCTGACTGCTCTCTTTTACATTTTTTCTCTTCTCCATTTCATTTTAGTCATTATTGCCTGACTGATCTTCCTAATCCATAATTCTGTTTTAAAAAAAAAAAAACACACATCAGTTGTACTCCATCACTTACACAGACAATGAAAATTTTCTGTCCCTGGTATGCCAGGACCTTTATTATGTGGCCTCAACTTGCCTCTGCAACATTTCTCAACTTTCTACCTTCTGTACACACTACATATTGCTTGCTTTCAGTAAGCTTTCTTTTCTATTGGATGATAAAAATCATATCATTTATAATTGCAATAGAGTGTATACTGTGTACCTATTAAACATGGGTTGTGTTAAAGTCAAAGAAGATTATAATGTAAATCAGATTGGGAGAATCAAGAATGGCTTCATAGGGCTAAAGCTGAGCTGAGGGCTCCTAAGGGACAGTTAGAATCTAGCTAAATTAAAAAAGGTAAGGTGGAATATGATTTCAGGTAAAGAGAATGCTTTGTATAATGGACAGCATGGCCATAGTAGGGGCTGAGGCTATATATGCACACACATAGGAGGCTTCATATATATTATATATATGACCAAGTTCTTAAAGAACATTTTGTGTTAATGTAGGAAGTTTGAGGAGTCTTTAGGATTTTCTATATATAAGATCATGTCATCTGCAAACAGAGGTAATTTTACTTCTTCCTTTCCAATTTGGATGCTTTTTATTTCTTTTTCTTACCAGGTTTCTCTGGCTAGGACTTCCAGTACTATGTTGAATAAAAGTGGTATGAGTGTGCATCTTTACCTTGTTCCCTATCTTAGAAGAAAACTTTCCAGTTTTTCACAATTTGAGTATGGTGTTAGCTGTGGGCTTGTCAATATATGATATTTAGTATGTTGAGGTAAATTCTATACCTAGTTTCTTGAGGGTTTTTAAAAGGAAAGTGTGTTGAATTTTGTCAAATGCTATTTTATTTCTGCCTCTGTTGAGATAATTATGTGATTTTTATCATTCATTCTGCTAATGTGGTATATCACATAGATGAAGAGTCATTCAAAACATGTAAAGTTTCAGTTATACAAGATTAATAAGTTCTAGAATCTATTGTACAACATTGTGCCCTTAGTTAGCAATACTGTGTTGTGCATTTGTTAAGATGGAATCTCATGTTAAGTGTTCTTACCACAAAAGACACAAAAAATGAAAACAAACAAACAAAAGCACAAAAGGGAAAAAGGAAACCTTTGGAGGTGATGGATATGCTTATTACCTTTATTGTAGTGATGGTTTCATGGGTGTATGCATATGTCAAAACTCAACAAACTGTGTAGTTTAAATATGTGCAGTTTCTCATCAATTATACCTCAATAAAGCTGTCTACAGAAAAGTTTGAAATTTATTCTAAAGACAGTCTTTGAAGGACTTAAAGTGGGGAGTTTTGTGATAAGATTTCCATTTTTAAAAGTATCCTAGAGAAGAATGCAGAGAATAGTTTGGAAAGGGTACAGACTGATATAAGAAAGAGAAATAGAAATATTTAGTATTTTAGAAGGAAATATCTAGAAGCCCAAATTAAGGCAGCATGTTAGGAGTGGAGAAGCTGGTTCGAGTCAAAACAATCTAACAAAAAATGTTGAACAGATGCAACGAGATTTGGTGACTTCATAGATGTGACAGGGTGATGCATGCCGTTCAGAGGAAGAAGTCCAATATAATTCACAGGTAAAATTTGTTCAGGCCATGAGGTACTGACTCAAAGGATCTGGGACTCTTCTGGTATAATCTGTTTTTTTGTGTGCAAGTTTCAGGATATCCTTCTTTGTGGCGATAGCTATGTACTGGCTTGGCCAAAAAGTTTGTTCGTATTTTTCTGCAACATCTTATGGAAAAACCTGAACGAACTTTTTGGCCAACCCAATACTTGAAATAAGTGGATGATGTTAATTTCATTCCTAGAGAAAGTTCTCATGTTAAAGAAATGGCAAAAATTTATGGTATTTGGAATTTAACTTTTGTCAATCAAACTTAAATGGATGAGATTTGCAACATTTCTACAATATTGATTTTTTTTCAGTGATTCAAAATGTTCACTGAATGTTGATTTTACAGCATTCATAGCTAAAACTTTATTAAACCCTCTTGCGCTATTGTTGGGAACGTAAACTGATACAGCCACTATGGAGAGCAGTACGTATGTTCCTTAAAAAGCTAAAAGTAGAACTACCATATGATCCAGCAATCCCACTACTGGGCATATACCCTGAGAAAACCATAATTCAAAAAGAGTCATGCATATATACACTATCAAATATAAAATAGATAGCTACTGAGAAGCAGCCGCATAGCACAGGGAAATCAGCTCAGTGCTTTGTGTCCACCTAGAGGGGTGGGATAGGGAGGGTGGGAGGGAGACGCAAGAGGCAGGGGATATGGGGATATATGTATATGTATAGCTGATTCACTTTGTTATAAAGCAGAAACTAACACACCATTGTAAAGCAATTATACTCCAATAAAGATGTAAAAAAAAAAATCATATACCTCAGTAACAACTTATTTATTGATATTTGACTAACTACAATCATACTAAAACTAGAAGAATATTATTATTAATATTTATTATATAATAAATTCCATTTAAAATTACCTTTATTTGGCAGCACTCACCACTCAATGTTAATATTAAGGATGCTAGTAAATTCATCTAAAATTCTCAATATTGGGACATCATTCAATGTCCAAAATGCTGTATTAGGCACTTTAAGTAATATATTATGCATTTAATTCATTTGTAAGTTATTTTTAGTGAGTTTTTAAAAATCTCATTTGGTAAAACTGAGTGTACTGAGAGTATGAAATATCAAAAATACTTTCAGACAGAGTTAGCTTCAAGGAGATACAATCTGTGAAGTTGCACAAAGCCTGGCACTCAGAAAGGCCACATGTCTGAACTTTAAAAGTCACCCCCACATTCACATTTTACAATTTAAGATTCTTTGTTTCTTTCTATGAGTTTGATTTTTAAGATGCATTTTGCTTTCTAGGTCTTGAAGTAGCATTAAGAATAAGGACAGAGTTTTGAAAAATTGTGGACAATGCTTTCAGTGAACAGATTTTCCTTGGTATTTTAAAAATTTTACCCTAATAAGTTATAAAATAATTTCTTTCTGGGCTTCCCTGGTGGCACAGTGGTTGAGAGTCCGCCTGCCGATGCAGGGCACATGGGTTCATGCCCCAGTCCGGGAAGTTCCCACATGCCGTGGAGTGGCTAGGCCCATGAGCCATGGCCGCTGAGCCTGCGCGTCCAGAGCCTGTGCTCCGCAACGGGAGGGGCCACAACAGTGAGAGGCCCGCGTACCGCAAAATAAATAAATAAATAAATAAATAAATAATTTCTTTCTGCTATAGCAGGGGTGGGCAAACCCATGGCCTACACCCATGTATTTACCTATTGTTTATGGCTGTTTTTTTTTTTTTGAAAGTAAAACCATTTAATTCATTAATGCCTGTAAAATTTCATAATATAACATGAAAATAATTCAGTGGTAATTAGACAATTAAATCCATGGCAGAATTGAGCTTCATGGTGACAGCTTCACCTGGGTAGAGTCATCTAGCCAATAGGTTGACGTTTTCCTCTCCCCGTCACTCTTCTTCCCAGAAAGTGTTGCTATTGCCTCTTTTCTTACTTTCCTGACCTTTCTCTTCAGTGTTCCATGTTTGTGCTTTTGTGCTAACCTTTGGAATTATCGAACAACTTGCAACCAGAATCTGGGAAGTCATGGCTAATGTGTTTCTAGCTAATAAAGCAAAATCAAAGGAAAGCAATCCTCAAGTTATCATTTCAGCACCACATGGGCTTCCTCTGTATTCCACACGTTCAGTGTTGATGATGATTCTTTTTCTTTTTGTTAGTGTTAGTGATTCTTTATTAGATACTGACCTCTTTTATTCAAGTAAGATGATTTATTTGATATTCTGGGGGGAAAAATTAAACCTCTTACATTTGGTTCATTTTTTTTTTTTTTACATCTTTATTGGAGTATAATTGCTTTACAATAGTGTGTTAGTTTCTGCTTTACAACAAAATGAATCAGTTATATATATATATACATATGTTTCCATATCTCTTCCCTCTTGCGTCTCCCTCCCTCCCACCCTCCCTATCCCACCCCTCCAGGCGGTCACAAAGCACCGAGCTGATCTCCCTGTACTATGCGGCTGCTTCCCACTAGCTATCTACCTTAAGTTTGGTAGTGTATATATGTCCATGCCTCTCTGTCGCTTTGTCACAGCTTACTCTTCCCCCTCCCCATATCCTCAAGTCCATCCTCTAGTAGGTCTGTGTCTTTATTCCTGTTTTACCCCTAGGTTCTTCATGACATTTTTTTTTCTTAAATTCCATATATATGTGTTAGCATACAGTATTTGTCTCTCTCTTTTGAGCTACAACAGCAGATGTTAGTAGTTGTAACAGAGACAATCTGGCCTGCAAAACCTAAAATATTTGAAAAAGTTTGCCAGTCCCTGTACTGGAGAATGAGAAATATTATATATTTTATGTTGATGAATATTCCAGTGAGATTTTTGTTTATTGTAGGATGGGGGTCCGCAACCCCCAGTACCAGTCCCCAGCCTGTTAGGAACTCAGCCGCACAGCAGGAGGTGAGCAGCAGGGGAGCAAGTGAAGCTTCATCTGCCACTCTCCATTGCTCCCCATCACTCGCATTACTGCCTGAAACATTCCCCTCCAACCCCATTCATGGAAAAATTGTCTTCCACAAAATCAGTCCCTGGTGCCAAAAAGTTTGGGGACCACTGTTGTAGGACACCCACACAGCTGGGGTAGTCAGTCTTAGTACTTACAAGAACACAGATATTTCATGTTTGTACTGGGTTGAATAGTGTCTCTAAAAAATCATGTCCATTTACAACCTGTGAATATGACTATTGCGAATGTTGTTGACCCCCACAAAACTGGTTTGTTGAGATCCTAACTCCCAATGTGATGTTATTAGGAGGTGTGGCCTCTGGGAGGAGATTATACTGTATGGGTGGAGCACTCATGATGGGATTAGTGCCCTTAAAAAAAGACCCCAGAGAGCTCTTTCACCCCTTCTACCATGTGAGGACACAGTGAAAAGACAGCTGTCTATTAACCAGGAAGTGGACTCTCTCCAGACTCTGAGACAACTAGTGCCTTGATCTTTGACTTCCCAGCCTCCCAGGCCTGTGAGAAAAAAATGTCTGATGTTTAAACCAGCCAGTGTATTTTATTTTTATTATAGCAGCCCAAACCAACTAAGACAGTGACTTTATTTGTACATACGGTCTTTGCAGATGTAATAAGATTAAAATGTAGTCATACTGGATTAAGGTGGTCACAAAATCCAATATGATCAATTTCCTAAGAAGAGGGAATTTGGGGCACAGGCACATACACAGAAGAAAGATGATGTGAAGATATAGAAACACAGATACACAGGGAAGAAGGCTGTGTGACAAAGGAGTCAGAGATTGGAGCAATGAGTCCGCAAGCCAAGAAATACCAAGGATTGATGGCAAACACCAAAAGCTGCAAGTGGTAAAGAAGGATTCCTCCCTAAAGCCCTTGATCTGGCAGAAACCTTGATTTCAGACTTCCAACCCCCCAGAACTGTGAGAGAATAAGTTTCTGTTGTTTAAGGTGACCCAGTTTGTGCTATTTTGTTACAACAGCACTAGGAAACTAATACAATATTTTAAACAATTTTGATAAAATACTCAAGTACACTTGAACTATTGAATATTTTTTCTAAAATTTTACTGGTTTAAAGTAGAAGACTAATGGTTATTAGTATTATAGCAGAAGAGTTACACTTTGAATAGGCTTGTGCCATATGGCAATTTTACAAAATACTTTATTCCTTTTTAATATAAAAATTGTATTGCATTTTAATTATCAACTATGACTTAGTGGGTCAACATAGTCCTCCAAAGATAAAATAGGATGTATAAATGTTTATCTTAATATTCATTTAGTAAAAGACCAATCATTTTTATGATTCTTAAGAGCACACAAATTAAAGTTATGATGGAAAGTGTAGCTTAATTTCTTCCTTTTATTACTTATCTATGTTAATTTCATAACTATTAAATTCTTTAAAGCAATTATTGCCAATCACTGCAGCTCAAGAGCAATAGCTACTTTATTTGTTAATTAAATACTTATCTAAGGCACTTCATTTTGAGTGTTAACAAATATTTACTTATTTCTTACTAAGAATAAAAAATTTATTTGTAATTCAGGAGGACAGCCTGGATATCTAAGCTACTGGATATTAAAAAATAATTTTGGAAAAATTACATAATCAAAGAAGGAACATGAGAGCATGTGTAGTAACTATGAGTGTCTTAGCACCCAATATTATCAGTAACTTATCATCTCTATTTCTCCAAGAAATACCCTGCTACATTCCAGAACGTTCTACATATTTTTGTGTTTTAAGGTACAATTGAGTGTATGTTACTACATTTGTCACCATGTAATTTGTGGATCCAGGTATTATTTCAGAACCCCAAACAGCATTTATTAAATTTGCTAAGTAATTATATTTACTCCTGATAATTTCAATTCTACAGTGCAAATCAGCACAAGTGTGTCTAGCAAGTTATATTTCTTCATCTACAGAGCCCCTGCTGTACATAAAGCATCCACTAGTAACTTTCTTTAATTCTCTTAATTGCTTGGAGCAGCCTGAGCCACTCTTTTCACCTAATCTGATACTTTCTGTTGTGTTTCATAAGAAAACATAATAGTCTGGAGAGAGGCCACTTATAATTACAAGAATTGAAATACAAGCACACTCATGTCTAATATAGATTTGGAGTCAACTTTGCAGCATTTACACGTATATCTGTGTAATACAAACATTTCGAGAAACTCTAATGGCCCAGACTCAGAGAGAGGGAAACAATAAGAGGAAAGAACTGCAAAATAAAACAGATGACTAATGTTTTGAAAAGATTATTATGCATTCTTTTAATATTGTATAATGATACTAAAATTCATTTTATAACAAATCTTTTTTGTTTTATTAGGATTTTATAATTATATCCACTTGTATTGCATTTATTTTCCAAAGAATCAGTTATGAATGTACATTCCAATGTTGTTCAACTGGGTGTTCATCGAACATGTTGTTTTTTTTCTACTACTCTTAACTTTGACATTCTGTTTCATCTAAATAAAGTGCATGAGACCAGATTTACCTGATGCTCTTAGACATGCTCAGCCTTTGATGCCTATGTTTAAAATAAATGAATGATTGGATGGATGAATATTGCTCTTAAACCTTTAAAATGCTGAAAAGGTGACCAGTAATATTTCTTGCAGTGTAATATCTTAGCTTTATGCACCACAATTAAATAGGAATTATTTAGTGAGTTCAGCTTATTTTACCTATACAGTATATAATAAAAAAATGTAAGCTAATGTTTTAAAGTGTTTAAAGAAACAGAACTCTTAATATATTCTGCAGAAATTTTACTCAAAGAAACCTAATAGAAGAAGCAGTTTCCTTCCGAAAAGCTCAATTACCATACAAAGTAAAATGCTGTTACTAAAGAAACAGGTTCCCCTAGAACAAAGCAAATGACTACATAATTTGAAATCTAGCTTGTACCTGCATGAGTGAGAGAGAACTTTTGATTCCATTAGTCTCTGTCACTCTCAGCAACATTGTGGGTATTGTGTAAAATTAAGTGAGGAAGGCAACATTGGCTGATGGAATGGCAAACACCTATTTAATAAAATCATTTTTCTTGTTTCCATTTACATTTTTAACTGATGATATTTAGACTGTGGGCCTGCATGTACCAGGAAGCTGTGCAAGCACAGAGGGCTAGCTAAAAATACTACCTATATCGTTATTGAAATAGCTGAAAAATCGCCTTGGTCCAATATAAGAGACATTCTTCTATTAATTCAAACGTGTTTGTTCTTAAGATTTTGGAGGTTGTCAAATCTTTTGAGAACCTGATTAAATCTAAACACTCTGACCAGAAAAGTACATATAGATACAAATAATTTCCATATTATTTTAGAGGGGCATGTAGTTCCTAAGCAAAGTGTTTATTACTGTACCTGTAGTTCACTGATATTTTATATCCGAGATTCACTCTTCTGGAGACTTCAAAGTCATTTTCTGCTTAGATAATTTCTTTCACATGGTTAGGATATGGCCATAATAAATCTCCTTTTACTCCCAATTGGCACTAAAAATACAAAAGGGTAATGAATGCATATTATTAAATATCATTTGCCAATGTTATTTTATATCTTTATAATAATTTTTCTTTTGGATATACCATAATTTACTTAACCATTATTCAGCATTTAGATATATTTTCATAAATAATTGTACAAATCTCTGTCTTTTCCCTTAGTGTAAATTCTTAGGACTTGGAATTACTTGGTTAAAAGTGTGAATGTGTTAAAATTATTGATGTATATTACTAAATGGGTCAACACAAAATAGAAACAATTTATACTTCCACCAGTGTTTGTTTTAAGATAAAGACTATTTCTATATATCCTCAGTAACTGGACAATATTCAGTTTTGCCGTTGAAAAAACAATAAGTAAAAAATAAAATTTACTGTTACTACCTTATAAAAGGCATTATCTGGGACACAGAATAATAAAACAGATAATAGATTTTATAACAATTACAAGGCAAATGAAAATCCAGTTTCATTTGACTACTTTTTCTGATGATCTTTGCCAAAACAAAAATTGTACCTGACAAATTTATACAGGCAAGACTTTACTCAAGGTTATAGGTGATAGAGACCATAACTCAGTTTGAGCTCAACTCCAATAAAACAAAAGGCAATGCGGGCTTCCCTGGTGGGGTGCAGTGGTTGAGAGTCTGCCTGCCGATGCAGGGGACACGGGTTTGTGCCCCGAACCCCGGTCCGGGAAGATCCCACATGCCACGGAGCGCCTAGGCCCATGAGCCATGGCCGCTGGGCCTGCGCGTCCAGAGCCTGTGCTCCGCAATGGGAGAGGCCACAACAGTGAGAGGCCCGCGTACAACAAAACAAACAAACAAACAAAAAACAAAAGGCAATGGTTTTTTTCCTGTTTTTTTTTTTAATTGAAGTATAGTTGATTTACAATGTTGTGTTAGTTTCAGGTATACAGCAAAGTGATTCAGATATATATATATATATATATTCTTTTTTATATTCTTTTCCATGATAGGTTGTTACAAGATATTAAATATAATTCCCTATTCTAAAGCAGGACCTTGTTGTTTATCTATTTTATTTTTTAATTTAAAAAATTTTTATTTTATATTGAACAATAATTGATTTACAATGTTGTGTTAGTTTCAGATATATAGCAAAATGATTCAGTTATACATATACATATATGTATTCTTTTTCAAATTCTTTTCCCATTTAGATTATGACAGAATATTGAGCAGAGTTCCCTGTGCTATACAGTAGGTCCTTGTTGGCTATCTATTTTAAATATAGTAGTGTGTATATGTCAATCCCAAATCCCAATTCATCCCTCCCCCCCACCTTTCCCCTTTGGTAACCATAAGTTTATTTTCTATGCCTGTGAGTCTGTTTCTGTTTTGTAAATAAGTTCATTTGTATAATTTTTTTTACATTCCACATATAAGCAATATCATGTGATATTTGTCCTTCTCTGTCTGACTTACTTCATTTAGTATGATAATGCCATTTGAAGCAACATTGGATGGACCTGGAGATTATCATACTGAGTGAAAAGGCAATGGGTTTTTAAGCAGAGGTGAAAGTGTGAAAAAAATATGGGGAGATTTTAGGAGGGGTTGATTAATGGGAGGTGTGGAGCAGATTGAGTTATTCTTGAATATGCAAATATTTTTCTTGTTTGTTCCTATTTGCATGATCATTAGACTTTGGGACTCAGATGTCTGAACACAGTGAAACTGCAGAGAAGAAGTACAGAATCTTTCCTCAGTTGGATTCTTAAGTTCAGAGAACTTCTAAGTGACATCTGAGGCTTAGTTCAGAAAACATTCCCAGACACTTTATACTTGTGGGATCTGGATGTCCAGACAGACTCTAGCTAGATGATAAAATTTCTCTTGTCCAACATTTATGTTTCTGAGATCCTAACTCCACACTAAGCATTTGAACAGGAGATGTCAGTAATATTAAATGAACATATCACAGATTATTTTCTCATGTAGTATACAATCAGGCAGAGGTGATAAGATATGCATATAACCAGGTGCACTCAAGAAGCATATGATCTACAGATGCCACAGATAGTCATGTATTTGTTTATAATTTTAACATTTTAACTTGTGTTTCTTATTGCCGTCTTGTCTTTGCCTTTTCTATTTAACTCATTAGCTTTCATTTTTTTCTGCATACATCACTACTTTTCATAGTAATTGCTTTTTTGTGAATCTTCTATTGCTTCTCTCCTCAAGGGAAAACATGCTGTTGTCTATTCATATATTTTTGTCCTTTCCTTCAGTTAATTTACTCAGTTCTAGCTGCTATTCATTCTCAAGGTGAACTTTCTGCATTCAGGATATCTACTCTTTATTATAAAGTGACATCACACAAATATTCAACTTTTCTGGGTTATAAAAGACACAGATATTGTGCTATTAGGAGGCAAGTGCATTATGCCCCTCCGCAAAAGTGCATACTTTCTTCCTGTCCAAAGAAGGTTGCTACCAATTAAAGAAAAATGTCTTAAACATAGTAACTGCATTCAGTTGATATTGAAATACGCAAAGGGACAGAGTTTTGGCATCATGCTTTGTTTCCTATTTTTATTTCCCTTAATAACTTCTGATAACATTTTGAAGTAATTCTATTAATATACACTTAAGGAAAAATAATTGGCACCGTGGATATGCTTCAGTCTTTCTAGCATTTGAGTGAAATTCATTATAATGCATGTATAATGTAACTTTTTATTATTAATATAAAACCTACCTAAAATTATGTACAACTTGCAGCTTATGCATCATGTATTCTTCAAGCAAAGAGGAGACTTAAGCAGTGACCAGGCCTGATGAGGATAAAAGTAGATTTGGAGAGAGAGTGAAGCCAAGACAAGATGCAGGGGGCTCCTTTGCTGGGCAGGCAAAATTGGCTGTCACTTTGCTGAGCATAAGCCTGGCTAAAGTGGAACCATGGAAATATGCGATGGAGGGGACTTTTCTGTTTCCTGCCAAGTAAAAAAAAGTCTTACTATCTCCCTCCAAACATGAAGGGAAGAGTCAAATCAAAAAGGCACCAGATAAAATGTTGTTAATGTTTACAGGTCAAGAACTCCTTTGAAAAATTCTCCTAAATGTGGGGGGAATAAATAAAAGAACATGCACTGATAAGCACTGATAATTGTTCTATCATTTCTGTAGCTAAACAAGACACCCTCTCCCCAGCAGCAGGTCGTAGACTCTAAGTTAAAACTTTCCTCATATCAGAAAATTACATGTTAAAAATGAAAATCTTGTTATTTTTTCCCCAGACCTAGATCTTTAGTGAGAGCATAAGAAAAGACTGAAAGATTAAAAGGACTTTTTGAGAAGAGATTTTTCTCACTGAGTCACTCAATTGAGAATTTCGATGACAATATGAGCCCAGAAATTCTTTTTAAAGACTCCTTAAGTCCATTTGTTAACAAAATAATTCAGCAAAAGTACAATTTAAATCAGAATGTTATTTTCAGATACCTTAGTTGTAGAAGAATTTGTTTGCTAGAATTTAGGTATTCAATGCGCAAACCCATTTCTACTCACTTCAGCTAGGATTTAGGCTGCTCTTTGCTTACCTAGCCAAACTGCCTTTCTGCTTGAGAGGAATTAGGTTACAAATCTCATCTGCTTGCCTTATGCATGCATTTGGCAGAGAAGTCACCTGCTTATTCCACAAAATGTACCCGGAGAAACAGTTTTTTTCTTTAAGCTTGTTTACAACCCATTATTTATGTGATAGTACCAGGGGAAGAATTTGTATAATTACTAGTTTCTTCTCTGCTTCTTTAGGCAGAATACCATAGGTGCTAAAAACTTATCCAAAATTTAACATGCAATTAAAAATATCCTCTCTATAAGATCTATAGTTAGGTCAAATGTGCATAAATTTAAAAAATTATATGCAACTCATTTGAGTGATCACGTTAAGGAAAAACGTGGTAAACTAAATGAAAGCATCCTAGGAGAAAGGAAGCTCTCAGAACTGGAGTGATTTTTGATGATCATGTCATTAATGATTTTCCAATAAGTAACACTAATTATTTTGGCACTAAGTTCCTGGTTTCCTCAAAATTAAAAGCTTATGTTCCCTCAGGGACATGAACTAAGCAGAGAGAAGTTCATCCTCACAACAGCTGAGTGGGCAAAATATGTCAAAATGTCAGACTGTGAAACTGGAGTAAAAATGTAAGAGAGGGAAATTGCCAGTCCTTGTGCTTTTGTGGCCATTAAATCACGTTTGGTATGAGAGTTGACATTCAAGAGTTCACAAATCACATAAACAGAAATATCTTTATAAAATAATAGAAGAATCCACCCAATACTAGACCAGTGTTTCTTAATTATTTTTGTTGTCCCTCTCCCAGGAGACTTCTTAAATAGTTTTTCCCCAAATCATTGCCCTTTTGAAATTTTGTACTACAGATATATGCCTATTTACTGTATGTACACTTCTGCTTTATACATAAAAAGATTGAGGATTTTTTTTTCCACACACCCTCCACATGGGCAATTTTTGGCCTCATGGGGGCAATAAACCCCGGTACAAAAGCATTCATTGACATGAAAAAATTAATGTCTGGAGGAATAAATTTTTTTCTTCAGATTCTAGATAATTGCCCTCTCAATCAATTTATCTTAGCTAAGGATGACTTTCATTAAAAATCTATTTCTCGGGCTTCCCTGGTGGCGCAGTGGTTGAGAGTCCGCCTGCCGATTCAGAGTACACGGGTTCGTGCCCCGGTCCGGGAAGATCCCACATGCAGCGGAGAGGCTGGGCCCGTGAGCCATGGCCGCTGAGCCTGCGCGTCCGGAGCCTGTGCTCCGCAACGGGAGAGGCCACAACAGTGAGAGGCCCACGTACCAAAAAAAAAAAAAAAAAATCTATTTCTCCAAAAATTCATTTCTGATTAAACACAAAATAGGTACTTCTGTGAATTATTGATTAGCTTGTTTCCTGCAGTGTCGTTAATCCTAATATTAGTATGCAATCTGTACCATGTACCCCCTCTACTAGTAGTAGTTCTACTACTACCTACACATTAACAATTGTTAATTTTATACTTGTAGCCCAGAATCTTTCTAGGGCTGTATATTTTACTGAATGCTATACATTTTCATCTGAAGAACCCACAGGTACCCAAGATAAAAATGTACACAGTACTTCTCCTTTTATAAAAAGTTTTTAATCAAAACTTTTTTCTTCCCTTATCTGCCACTTCTATTTGTTCACTAATATCTATTGAACTCTGGGATTATAATCCCTCACATTTATTATAATCTCTCACATTTATTATAATCTCTCATGTTTATTCTTTAGCCTAATCACACACTATTTCTGTATTAGATCAACTCTCATCCTCCCACATCTACACTATTCAATCACTCTAACATTGTCTCTCTGCCTCTAGTTTTGCCTACACCAACTCAGTCATTTTCACTGTTACTTGGATAGTTTCACTAAAACAGAAATCTAGCAATATAATTCATTTTCTTTAAAATGACTCCCCATTCCTCAAGAAATAACGTTAAATCTCTTTGTCTGAACATACAAACCTGACACTAGTCTAACATATCTAGCCTTATTTTTAGCCACTTCTGTCCAATGTTAAAGCCCTATTAAGTTCATTAATTATACCAATTTCTGCAATTACTCCATGTGGTTATGATTTTCTGAGACTTTGTACATGACTGCTAACCCCTGCTGGCCTCTTTAAGTCAGCCTCCTGAACCTTCAAAATCCACTTCATGTCTCTGCTTTTGTAAAGTCTTCCTCTACTCTCTAACTGGAGTTTATTAATCAAGCTCATTTTATGCTACTTTAATATTTAGTACTGACTTCCAGTATAATAGTAATCATATTTTTCAAATATTTTTATATGTCTGCCTCCTTGATTATGCTTAACAACAAGAATAATTTAATTCATTTTTGAATCTATGTCAACTGATTCAACTCAATATATACTTAGATATGAATGAATGGATAGAACATCAACAAATGAATGAAAGAAGTTGATGAGAGGCAATATGGCTGGAATAAATGAACTCATGAAAATAAACCAAATTTCACTTGTCAGTGAGAGCTTCCAATACAGTTATTCATATGCCAATAAAATTCATTTTGGGGAAATGGTATTATTTTCCATCAATAAATTAATATAGTTTCTGGATTTTTCAAAAGAAAAAAAAAAGCCAAAGTATACTAATCAGTGAGAAACTAATCATGTTTTCCTAATGAGGAACATAGTAACCTTGTAAATGTTTCAGTTCATAAGCCAGTGAGCCATTTCACAAATTTTAACAGTGTGTTTGCTGGTTTTCTGTATCCTTTTATCATATGCTTAACACACATGAAAACGAATTCCTTAAAAATGACATCCCTTAAAGATGTACTTGAAATATTCAAGTAAAATCAAAGTATTTTCTATTTTCTAGAGTTGATTTTAGCATCTCATGTCACCCCAGAGATAAATGAGCTAATTTTCTGTAAAATCTATTATTAATCCTACCAATTATCCATAAAACAGCAAAATATCTGATATCATGCATTATCCATTTAAATTAGGATAAGTATCTCAGTCAAATAAAAGGGCTTGCTTTTTTACTTGAAGTTTGTCACTGGAGTACTTGGACCTGATGATGTTTTTTTCTCTTAGCCAAAGTCTGTCTAAAACATCTTCTCCCTAAGCCTCATTTTGATAGTTATGAGATATTTTGATTCTTCTTTTGGAAGTAAAAAAGTATCTAATGCTTGTCAAATCTCTAAAACTGTAGTCTGGTATGAGTTTCAGAAAAGAGCAGAATCTCTAGGTGTACAGATGATTAATGAGAGAAGTCTGAGCACTGAAACACAGAGGGGAAAAAGGTTAACGGTGTGTATATGCTTAACTGGAATATTATGGAGAAACTGGAAAATGTCAAATATTGAACAGATATAGGATTAATTCAGGTTTCCTTGACAGTTATTTATATGGCATCTCTTAGGTAATAAAAACATAGATGGCATAAATTGAAAGTAAAGAGATAAAATATATAAATAAGATTGGTGATAAAGGGAAAAAGAGAAATTGTGTATTAGTAGAATACATCAAGTTTTCCTACCTAGAAAATGTAAGTGGCTTAATTATTATTTATAACACATAAACTTCCAACAGCTTTGAATTCAGAATAAGAAGAAATCTGAAGTAAAAAGCATTTGTGTGGATATAACTATCCAATCTATGTGGTCTAATTAGTTTAACTTCTTTTTATTCAATCTGAATGTCAGAATCTTTCACTCCACTAAATCTCTAGTTCACACATGTCACAAATCACTCTCCTTCCCTTTCCATTATGCCCAGAAAAACTCTGCTCTGAGAGTTTGAGTCATGAAGAGATAAAAAGTAAAGTGAAATGAACATTAGGTTTTGACCCAATTAGTGATTAATTATTTTGTTGATATTTAATATTGCAATGCTCAATTACTCCTCCCATTTTGTGCTTCTCCATTTTTGCAAGAATTTATGTTCTCTCAATTTTCAACTTATTTTTGTTGTTCTTGTCTTTCCTGTTCTGTTTTTAGAAGTGAATCATACAGCAGTGAACATAGCCAAATGTCAGGACAATTTAAAAGTAAACAAAAACAAAAAAACCTAACTGAGATGTATAAGCAATTGATTAAGATAAATGTAGATGTATTATAGATATGTATATATATATATATATATATACACATATATATATATATACTCTGTCTTCCAATTATCTTTCTTTTATGACTATGTAAAACTTTCAAGCTACAGTTTATTTTTTAAATGTTGAATCAAATGTATTTCCTCTGCAACACCATGGCTTACTTTATCCACTTTCAGTATAAAACTAGTTTGACTTAATATACAGAAAGCTATGGTAGGAAGTATAGTAGAGCTGTATGTAGGAAGGGTTAACAAAAATGCCCACTGTTTGTAAGATTAAAAATGCATCCGAGGAAAAACAGGAAGATTGCAAGTAATTAGGCAGTCCAGGGTTGATTTCCTTCCTGTACCAAACAATCTACATGATTTCTAAAATCTCCACAGCAAATGTGAACAAAATTATGAGGCAGAGAAAAAGATAAGAAATAATTACACAAACACATCTGCTAGTGTATTGCAACACAAAGTACCTTAAAGAAATTCAAAGGAACTGAAACCAATATGCAATATTGTGACTAAAAGAAAATGGAAGATGACTGATAGAAGATAGTGGATTGCACATTAATAATTAAATACAGGCATTGCATATATACTTAACTCTTAAAAATTTTAAATATGACAAATTTATGTGAAAAATATGAAATAAAATGCATCATTACATTAACCAATGAGATTAAATTATATTGAGATTCATTTTCTCTATTGACAACCTAATTGGTTAAAATGCTTCCAGTTTGGTACTGAAATTCCTGAATCATATCTGGAGCTGTTATACAGTATCGGCTTTGAGGAAGGTAGGATGATCTTAAAAATAGAGAAACAATCTCACCCATTCGATTTTAAGTCAAGTATACAAACGTATAGTCAAAAAGTCATTTTAGGGAAAGTGAATTCCAGACCAAGAAAAATGAAACTATGTCATCAATCAGAAATGGTGGGTGGGGGAAGTGAATATTGGAAAATTGAGTCACTGACATAATTGTTGGACTTCTAGTGAAGAGGTCAATTATTAAATTTTCTTTAGTTTTGTAGATAACTTGACACCGACAAAATACTAAATTCATACAACTAAACTTCCTTTGATTTTCTTAAAAACTACTTTATTGAGGTATGATTGACATGTAAAAAGCTGTACGTATTTAGTTTATAGAATCATATATAGACTCACCACCATTAAGGCCGTAAACATATCTATTACCTCGCAACATTTACTCCCATCACCTTTCTTATTATATTTTTTCTGTGGTAAGAGCACTTGACATTATATTTACCTCCTTAATAAATTTTAAACAATAAAATATTGTTAGCTATTGGCACTATTCTATATAGTTGGTCTCCAGAACCTACTTTATCTTGAAAAATGGAAACTTTGTACCTTTTGACCATCACTTCCCATTTCCCCATCCCTATAGCCTCTAGCAACCACGTTTCTATTCTCTGTATCTGAGTCTGACTAATTTAGATTCTACATACGGTGAGATCATATAATATTTGTACTTCTGTGTTTGGCTTATTTCACTTAGCATAATGTTCTCCAGGTCCATTCATGTTCTTGTAAATAACAGGCTTTCCTTCTTTTTTAAGGCTGAATAATATACTATTTTATGTATATATCACATTTTCTTTATTCATTCATCCATTGTTAAGCATTTAGCTTATTTCTATATCTTAGCTATTGTGAATAGTGCTTCAATGAATATCAGAGTACAGGTACCTCTTCTAGATATTTCCTTTGGGTAGATACCCAGAAGTGGGATCGCTGGATTACATGGTATTTCAACGTTTAAATTTTTTAAAGAAACTCCATGTTATTTTCCATAATGGCTATAATAAATTATATTCCCACAAACACTGTACTAGGGTTCACTTTTCTCCACAAGCTAGCCAACACTTGCTATCTTTTGTTTTTTAGACAATAGCTATCCTTACAGATGTGAGGTGATATTTTCTTGTAGTTTTGATTTGGATTTCCCTAATGGTTGCATCCCTGATGATTTGTATTTCCACGATGATGTTGAGCACCTTTTCATATACCGTTGGTTATTTGTGTGTCTTATTTAGATAAATGTCTTTTCAGGTATATGCCCATTTTAACATCAAGTTATTTGTTTTATGAGTTTTTTGTTTGTTTTTTGTTATTGAGTTATATCAGTTGCTTATATATTTTGAATATTAATCCTTTGTCAGATACGATTTACAAATATTTTCTCTCATTCTCTTGGTTGCCTTTTCATTTTGTTGATTTTTTTTTATTGGAGTAAAATTGCTTTACAATGTTGTGTTACTTTCTGCTGTACAATGAAGTGAATCAGCTACATGTATATATATGTCCCCTCCCTCTTGAACCTCCCTCCCCCTCTCTCCTCCCATCTAGGTAGGTCACCACAGAGCACCAAGCTGAGCTCCCTGTGCTCTATGGCAGGTTCCCACTAGCCATCTATTTTACACATGGTAGTGTATTTA
Organism: Delphinus delphis; assembly: GCF_949987515.2. Lineage (NCBI taxonomy): Eukaryota > Metazoa > Chordata > Mammalia > Artiodactyla > Delphinidae > Delphinus > Delphinus delphis. The sequence continues at coordinate 80,316,818 of NC_082687.1, read as the reverse complement.
TGGCAAACCTAATCTCCCAGTTTGTCTCACCCTCCCCTTCCCCCCCGTGTCCACATGTCTGTTCTCTACGTCTGTGTCTCTATTCCTGTCCTACAAATAGGTTCATCTGTACCATTTTTCTAGATTCTACATATCTGCATTAATATACGATATTTGTTTTTCTCTTTCTGGCTTACTTCACTTTGTATGACAGAGTCTAGGTCCATCCACATCTTTACAAATGACCTAACTTCATTCCTTTTTATGGCCGAGTAATATTCCATTGTATATATGTACCACATCTTCTTTATCTATTCATCTATCATTGGGCATTTATGTTGTTTCCATGTCCTGGCTATGGTAAATAGTGCTGCAATGAATATTGTGGTACACATGTCCTTTCGAATTATGGTTTTCTCAGGGTATAGCCCAGTAGTGGGATTGCTGGGTCATATGGTAGTTCTATTTTTAGTTTTTGAAGGAACCTTGATACTGTTCTCCATAGTGGCTGTATCAAATTACATTCCCACCAACAGTGCAAGAGGGTTCCCTTTTCTCCACACCCTCTCCAGCATTTATTGTTTCTAGATTTTTTGATGATGGCCATTCTGACTGGTGTGAGCTGATACCTCACTGTAGCTTTGATTTACATTTCTCTAATAATTAGTGATGTTGAGCATCTTTTCATGTGCATCTTGACCACCTGTATGTCTTCTTTGGTGAAATGTCTATTTAAGTCTTCTGCCCATTTTTTAATTGGGTTTTTTGTTTTTTTGATATTGAGCTCCATGAACTGTTTGTATATTTTGGAGATTAATTCTTTGTCCATTGTTTCATTTGCAAATATTTTCTCCCATTCTGATGGTTGTCTTTTTGTCTTGTTTATAGTTTCCTTTTTTGTGCAAAAGCTTTTAAGTTTAATTAGGTCCCATTTGTTTATTTTTGTTTTTATTTTCATTACTCTAGGAGGTGGTTCAAAGAAGATCTTGCTGAGATTTATGTCCAAGAGAGTTCTTCCTATGTTTTCCTCTAAGAGTTTTAGAGTGTTTGGTCTTACATTTAGGTCTTTAATCTATTTTGAGTTTATTTTTGTGTATGGTATTAGGGAGTGTTCTAATTTCATTCTTTTACATGTAGGTGTCCAGTTTTCCCAGCACCATTTATTGAAGAGGCTGTCTTTTTTCCATTGTATGTTCTTGCCTCCTCTGTCATAAATTACGTGACCATATGTGCTTTGGTTTATCTCTGGGCTTTCTATCCTGTGTAATCTCATGTGTTTATTTTTGCTTTTGTTGCCTGTGCTGTTAGTGTCATATCTGAAAACATTGTCAAGGTCTGTGTTAAGGAGACGATGGATTCATTCTGAGTTGATTTTTGTGTATTGTGTAAGAAAAGAGTCCAATTTTATTCCTTGGTAAGTGGTGTTCAGTTTTCACAACACGATTTTTGTAAGAAACTACTTTTTCAATTTTGTATTCTTGGCACCCTGGTGAAGATTAATTAAACATATATGCATGATTTTATTTCTGAGCTCTTGGTTTTTTTCCATTGGTATATATGTTTGTTTGTATGTCAGTATCATGCTGTTGTAATTGCTACAGCTCTATAATGTAATCTGAGATCAGTGTGAGGGTTCCAGTTTTGTTCTTCTCTCTCAAATGGCTCTTTGGAGTCTTTTATGGCTCCATATGAATTTTAAGTTGTTTTTCCTATTTCTGTGAAAAATGCATTTAGAATTTTGATAGGGATTACATTGAATCTGTAGATCACTTTGATATATGGAAATTTTAATAATACCAATAATGAACACAGGATACATTTCCAATTATTTGTTTCCTCTTCAATTCCTTTCATCAGTGTTTAATACTTTTCAGTGTGCAGTTCTTTCACCTCCTTGGTTAAATTTATTTGCATTTCATTGTTTTTGATGTTATTGTGAATGAGATTCTTTTCTTAATTTCTTTTTTGGATAGCTTATTGTTTGTGTATACAAACACCATTGATTTTTGTTTATTGATTTTGTGTACTGCAACATTAGTGAATTCATTGATTAGGTCTACTAGTTTTGATGGAGACGTCAGCATTTTCTATATACAAAATCCTGTCATGTGCATAGACAGTTTTACTTATTCCTTTCAAGTTTGGATGCCTTTTATTTCTTTTTCTTGCCTGATTGTTCTGGTTAGCACTTCCAGTACTATGTTTAATAGAAATAATGAGGGTGTACATCCTTGTTTTGCTCTTGATCTCGGAGGAAAAGCTTTTATATTTCTGGATATCAGTTGTAATGTCTCGTCTTTCATTGATAATTCTATTTATTTGAGTCTTCTCTTTTTTTTTCTTAGTCTAGCTAAGGTTTGTCAATTTTATATACCTTTACGAAAATTAATGTTAGATTTGTTGGTCTTTTCTATTTTTTTTCTAGACTCAGTTTCTTTTATTTCTACTCTGATATTTGTTATTTCCTTTCTTTGCTAATTTTGGGCTTAGTTTGTTCTCCTTTTTCTAGTTCCTTGAAGTGTTACATTAGGTTGTTTGTTTGCAATCTTTCTTTTTACTTAAATTAGGCATTTATCTCTATAAATTCCCTTTTTAGAACTGTGTTTGCTTCATACCACAAGTCATGATATATTGTGTTTACATTTTCATTTTTCTCCAGGTATTTTTTGATTTTCCTTTTTGTTTCATCTTTTACCCATTGAGTGATCAGGAGCATGTTGTTTATATCCACATACTTGTGAATTTTCCCCTTGTCATTTATTTTGAGTCTCAAAGCAATGTGATCAGAGAGGATACTTCATATGATTTCCATCTTTTTAAATTTGTTAAGAGTTGTCTTGTGGCCCAGCATATGATCTATCCTGGAAAATGTTCTGTGTGCATTTGAAAAGAATGTGTATTATGGTGCTGTTGGACAAAATATTCTATGTGTGTCCCTTAGATCCCTTTGGTCATTAGTGTTGTTTAACTCTGCTATTTTCCTTATGGATTTTATATCTGGATAATCTGGATAGATGATTGCTGAATTGAGCCTTTTATCATCATAAAATGACCTTTTTGTCTCTTCTGACAGCTTTTGACTTACAGTTTATTTTGTTTGTTCTGAGTATAACCATTCATTCTCTTTTGGTTATCATTTGAATGAAATATTTTTCCTTTCTTTCACTTTCAGCCTATGTGTGTCCTTAAGGTTGAAGTGAGTCTCTTGTAGGAAGCATGTAGTTGAGTCTTGGTTTTTCTTTTTTAATCTATGCAGCCATTTTATATCTTTTGATAATAGAATTTAATCTATTAATACTTAATGTAATTATTAATAGGTAAGGACTTGCTATTGCCAGTTTGTTAGTTTTTTGTTTTAAAATTCTTTTGTACCTTTCTTCCTCTCTTGATGTATTTCTTTTGATTTGATGACTTTTTGTATTAGAATGACTTGATTCCTTTCTCTCTCTGTTTTGTGTCTACTACAGATTTTTACTTTGTGATTACCATGAGGCTTACATAAAACATCTTTGGGTTATAAAATCTACTTTAAGCCAGTAATAACTAACTTCTATCACATATAAATACTCTGCACTTTTATTCCCCCCTCCACATTTTATGTTATTGATGTCACAATTTACCCCTTGTTTACTGTGTATCCATTAACAAAATATCTAGCTACAGTTTTTAATAATTTTGTGTTTAAATTTTTATACTAGAGTTGTAATAGTTAATTGTCAATTTTGTACTAGAGCTATAAAATCAGCAGTGATAGCAACTTAACTTTGGGATTTCCAATTTCTGATACTGAATGTGAAGAGCTTAGAACTTGCTACTTGAACCTAACAAGTAAAATTCTGAGAAGAATGAAAAGTAAACCACTCTTCTTGGATTCTCAAAAGCCAGGAGGACACTCCTGGCAAACTACTGTCCCCAAGATTGAAGAAATAGGTCAATACCAGGAGTTGAGCCTTACTGGAGCAGACTCTGGTGCAGAAACTGCCAGAGTAGCAAGTACTGGGGTAGGAAAACCTAATTATAATTGATGAATTGCTGGAAACTCAGTGTGGGCAAGTGAGAGAGTTAAAATCTCCAGGGGGACTTAGTCATCGGAGATGACTTTTTGTGTGATTTATAGTCATTGGAGGTGAGTTTTTGTGTGATTTACCTCCAGAGCTTGTTCAGTTTCTCACAGTAAATATCAGGGAAAAAATACTCATGTTTCTGGCAGGGGGAGGGGAAAATAAAACATTTTAAAATAAGTCAGAGCACTTGGTTCTTATTAACAAGGACTTCCCTTAGGAGAGACTAGTTAACAAGAGCCTAACCTGCTGGGGTATCATCAGAAACTAACTTGGGGAAAGGAAATACCCAACTCCAGGCAACTCTAGCCATCCTCTCCTACCAAAAGGGAAAAACAAAACCAAAAAAAACAACAGAGAAGCACTTGGTAAGTTCATAATCCAGAGGCATAGACTCAGTAAAAGACTGAGATGTCATTATAGGACCATCGAATGCTTTCCTTTCCACCACACCTCACCACCACTTTACAAAAGGCCTATTTGCAGCAGTTCCTTTTACCCAATATGTCATGTCTAGCTATCATGGAAAAATAACAAAGCATATCAAAAGGCAAAAAACATAATTTAAAGACAGTGCAAGCATAAGAACTAGACATGGCAGGAATATTGGAATTATCAGATGAAAAATTTGAAACAACTATGATTAATATGCTAAGAACTCTAATGGATAAAATATATAGCATAGAAGAATAGGTGAACAATGTAATCAGAGACAAAAATCTTAAGAGAGAACTTAAAAGAAATGCTAGAGATAAAAACCACTGTAAAGGTAATTAAAAATACATTTGATGCACCTATTAGTAGACTGAACAGGGTTTGAAAAGAATCTCTGAGCTAGAGAAGATATCAATAGAATCCTAAAAAAAAAAATACAAAAGCAAAGTGAATAAAGACTGAAAATAAGATAGAACAAATTATCCAAAGACTGTGTGGCAACTGCAAAAGGTGTAACATATACATAATGAAACACAAAAGGAGAAGAAATACGGAAAGGTACGGAAGAAATATTTAAAACAATAATGGCTGAGAATTTCCCAAATTAATGTCAGACACCAAATCACAGATCCAAGGAGCTCAGAGAACACTAAGCAGAATAAATGCCAGAAAACTATGGTGAGGTATATCATCTTCAAATTACAAAAGTCAAAGATAAAGAACAATTCCTGAAAGAAGTCAGAGGGAAAAAACAGCTTACCTATAGCGGGACAAAGACAAGAATTGCATGTAACTTCTCTTTAGAAACCATGTAAGCAAGAGGGTGGAGGAAAATATTTACAGTGTTGAGAGGAAAAACAAACAGAAAAACGCCAGCCTAGAATTCTGTTCTCTGTGAAATTATCCTTCAAACATGAAGGAGAAATAAAGACTTTCTCAGAAAAACAAAAATTGAGGGTATTTGTTGTCAGTAGATCTGCCTTACAAGAAATGTTCAAAGACATTATTCAGAGAGAAGGAATATAATCTAGATCAGAAACCAGAAACTCAGATATACATAAAGAAAGAAAGATCATGTGGCATGGACATATGTACACTACCAAATGTGAAATAGATAGCTAGTGGGAAGCAGCCGCATAGCACAGGGAGATCAACTTGGTGCTTTGTGACCACCTAGAGGGGTGGGAGAGAGACGGTGGGAGGGAGATGCAAGAGGGAGGAGATATGAGGATATATGTATATGTATAGCTGATTCACTTTGTTATAAAACAGAAAGTAACACACCATTGTAAAGCAATTATACTCCAATAAAGATGTTAAAAAAAAAAAAGAAAGAGCATTTAAGAGATTTGGTGTGATTATGATGTGTCAATGTAGTTTCATCCTCGGTAAAAATATATCATAGTGATGAGTGATGTTGATAATAGGGGAGGCTATGCATGTGTGGGGGCAGAAGTTATATGGGAAACTTCTGTATTTTGTTGTGAGCCTAAAATTGTTCTCAAAAATAGTCTAAATAATATCTTAACTTTGACAGTTCTTGATAAAAGCGCTATACTTTTACTTCTCTCCCAAATATGTTATTAATGTCACAATTTACATCATTTTATATTGCATATTTATTAACAAATGATTATAAATGTAGATATGTTTAATACTATTGTCTCATATTAGAGTTAAAAGTGATTTACACACCACCATTACAGTATTAGCGTATTCTGAATTTGACTATATACTTACCTTTAGCAATGAGTTTTATACTTTCACATTTTCATGTTTCTGACTAGCATCCTTTCATTTCGACTTGAAGATATCCCATTAGAATGTTATATAAGGCAGGTCTAGTGGTAAAAAACTCTCGGCTTTTTTGTTTGTTTGTTTGGTCTGGGTAAGTCTTTATCTCTCCTTCATTTCTAATGGATATCTTTGCCGATTTTATTATTCCTGGTTGGCTGTATTTTTTTTCTTTCAGCAGTTTGAATGTATCTTTCTACTCTCTCCGTGCCTGCAAGGTATCTGCTGAAAAATCCACAGATAGCCTTATAGGGGTTCCCTTGTCTTTGAGCTTCTAAAATTCTTTATTGTTATTAATTTTGATAATTTGATTTTAATATGTCTTAGTGAAGACCTCTTTGTATTCAATCTATTTGGATTTCTTTGGACTTAATGGATCTAGATGTTCATTTCGCTCCCTAGATTTTGGAGTATTTCTTTCACTTTGTCTTTAAATAAGCTTTCTGCTCCCTTGTCTTTCTCTGCTCCTTCTGAGACTTCCATAATGTATATAATGACTTATTAAATGGTATCCCATAAGTACTGTAGGCTTTCTTTCCTTTCTTTTTTAATGTAGGCTTTTCATTGGTTTTCTTTTTTTTTCTTGACAGGATAATTTTAAATGATCTGTCTGAGTCTGCTGATTCTTCTGCTTGATCAAGACTGCTGTTGAAGTTCTCTATTAAATTTTTCAGTTCAATCTTTGTACTTTTCAGCTCTAGAATTTGATTGGTTCTTTTTCATGGTTTCTATCACTTTGTTAAATTTTTCATTTTTTTATGTATTGGTTTCCTGATTTCATTTAGTTTTCTGTGTTCTCTTGTAGCCCACTGACTTTGTTTAAGATGATGATTTAAAATTTTGTCAGGCAATTTGTACCTCCATTTTGAGGATCAGCTACTGGAGCTATAATTTTTTCTTTTGGTGGTATCATATTTCCTTGATTCTTAGTGTTGCTTGAAGCCTTGTTTTGCTGTCTTCACATTTGAAGAAGCAATCACATCCTCTGGTCTTTATTGACAGGCTTCAGAAGAAAAAGACTTTCACCATTCAGCCTGGCCAGAGATTCAGGGAGTATCTTAGACTTTTTCTATGGATGTGCCTGCTCCAGTCCTCTTGCTCCTTCTTGGGAGAGAAGGTTTAGCAGTGTGTCTGTTTTCAATCCTGCAAAGCTGAGCTGGTTGTTGAGAGACTTGTATTTATTTTCCCTATGGCAGTACTCAGAAGTGTCCAAGGTTCTGTGCTCCTCCCAATCCAGCAGAATTGGGACTGATGCTGATATCCCTGTGCTTTCTGTGGGGGATCCCATGCACTGTCTGTGGAGGCTTGTGCCACCACCTGCAGGGGAGCACGGGGCACTGACTAAGAGGGGAAGTACAGAGTACTGGGGGTACACATCAGCTAGTTGAAGGGGTGTACAGATGAGGTAGCCTTTGGAGTTCATGGGATGCTGAGATCCATGCACCAGTTACTGTGAGCCTCTGTCCTTTTTCTTTGCTCCTAGCTGTCCCCAGACTATTCAGTCATGCCAATGCCCTCAGTATTCTAGATCGGGTGAGAAAGATTTGGCTCTCTTGATCAGAAACCCATTGGTCTGGGGAAGCTGCAGGTCACTTCACTCACCCTTTGTCCATGGGGGAAACTGTGAGCTGAGGGTCTCTTTTGGCACCAAACTGTGCCACCTGTTGAGAGGCATAATGTAGGTAAACTAAAACTGTTTTTCTTACCCTCTTCAATGTGTCTATTCTTGAATTTTTGGCTCTATTTGAGGTGCTGGAACCTCTCAACTGGACACCTAGACTTCTATAAAGATTGGTCGTTGCTAAAATTGTTGTTTTTGTCAGGATATAAGTGTTTGAACTTCATATAACACTATCTTGCTGACATCACTTCTCCTAAACTCTCTTTTATTAATTCAATATACATTAAATGATTTTCTGGTGGAAATCTGTGTCCTCATGTAGCTTTGTCTGTATAGAGAGAACACTTTTGTCAATTTCAAGTGACTATTTCAGTTCCTATGGCAATTATCTTTGTTTAACAGGTTTGAATATTAATCTCTCTGTTAGTTAGTGCTAGTTTGCCCCTAAGAAAACTAAATGATGCTTAGGTGTCTGTGCAGGAAATGCTGTCACTCAGGATCTACTAATAGTAAAATAACTAAGGAAATGACTTCTTGTGTTTCTTGACAGTCAGGACTTCACAGCTCCTGTTTTGCGAAGCATAATCTTAGCTTCCAAGATTTTGGAGCTATAGATCATCAGTAAAAGGCTATATTTATGTGCACAAACATTAAATATAAAATGTCATCATTTTAAGTCTTATTTTCTGTCATGATCACATTTCTAATTAAATGGTATTCTCAAATATTGGTATATACAGTAAAAGCAAATAATTTTTAAAAAACAACCTACATTTTCATTCATAGCTTGCCTTCTTTTCATCAAATTGGTCTCATATAATATAAATTTTTTTTTTAGGTATGCAGTGTTTCTTTGTTTTCATAACATCATCACTCAAGTTGCTAATTACCATGGTGGACATATATGTCAATAGAATGGCTTATAGTTTAACAGACTGTTATAAAATTGGATCTTGTTCTTAAGCTCCAATGTCTGTATGGCCCTGATAATTTAGAAAATGCAGTTACCATTGTACCTAACCTGAGGAAATGAATAAATGACTGTCTGCAGTCTTGGCTTTATTTGTGCTTTTATATTGCTGAAGGCATGGCTTTGGTATAGTTTGCAGAATATGTCAAAGACTAATTGTGAAATATTTGGCTGAAAGGTGATTTGGATGTCCCTACTTATACAACATTTGCATATGAGATGATCAACTATTTTCAATCATAATTTTGTATATAAGTCCTCATTATTTAGGATTGACTTTTGACTGGAACTATGCCTATGTGCTGACATAATATTTTGAACTCTTCTCTTACATTTATTCTGCATATGAGAAAAGGATATTAATTAATTGAAAGTTATTTTCTTGTCTTGCATGTTTTAGATTTTAAAGAGTAAACTCTAAAAGATTTTAAAGAGTAAACTCTAAAAGTTTACTTACAAATATGCTAGATAACCATTTCACAGTTTTTAAAGTGAGACATTATTTTGTTTTATTTATGTCCACAGAATCGTAAAGATCATTCTGGTATTGCTATTTTCTAAAAAGTAACATTCCTTAAATGAAATACTTTTGCTAAAATTTTAGTGAAAAGCCATACATATATTACTGTATGATTCTGTATGTGCATGATTTTTTTCTTTTCGAGTATAGAAGAGTAGAGATGTAGTTGACATAAAGGAATATCTCCCTAAGTCACAGAAGTATGCCCATGAAAGTAGAATGTCTTTGATATCCCCTCAATGAGGAGCTACTGCTTCCTCACTGCAACCTTGAGATTCTAATGTCAGAGAAGATTATAGTATTTGATTCTGTGTGCAGTGATTTTTGATCCAAGTAAAATATCCATGATATGAGGATAGTCAATCAAATTGCATCTCTTAAATTTTTCAAAAGTGCTGGAGGATGTTTTATTTCTGATGGTAAAGATGGGAAGAATGAGTTTATATCTGCACATGCCATGTGAAATAAACTAGAGTAAGAATAAAGCTGATGCTTAGAGAGGGAGAGATGAGAGTTATAGATACTGTAAGCTGCCTTAGAGTCCTCTTTAAAATCTTTCCTGAGGTCAAATCTACAAATGTCTTTTCTGCTATGTGATTTTCTATCCTGGTAAAATTTCTTCCTTTGTTGCTTAGTTCAAATTAGGCTTATAAACTCTCAACTTAAATAAAAGGTACAAAATAAAAGTACTAGTTATCAATCAAATGGTATAATTAAATATAATTAAATAATCACCTTATCCATTTGAATGTATTGCTCTGAAGCTAGATTGATATTTGGAACACCAGAGGTCAACCTAAAATGGTATCATTTTACCCACAGCTCATTTTATGTTATATCTCTCTGGCTTTGACAAATGGTAAAAACATTCACACTGAAGATGTTACCTTTTCAAGATTGCCTTTAGTCTTGATAGATACCTGGGGTGGGGGATGAGAAGGGAGGACACATTGGGAAAACTAAATAATATGGCTCAGAAGAAGTACTTTAATATTTTGAAGCCCTAGCCTCAGTGTAACAACTGAATACTATAATAAAAAAATTAAATTGTATTATTTTAGATTATGACAATGACTTAAGAATCATTGTACCAATCACAAAGACTTAAAAAGTTGAAAGGATTTACAAGGCTCCATAGAGTTAACTCTTGTTCATGTTCGATAAAGGTTAAGTACATAGTGCAACAGGAAAACATACAGGAAATCATTGAGAATCCAGCTATTTCAGGCACAGTACTGTCTCTCACCCCGCTCCCCACCAGGATCCCTTCTCAGTCTCACAAAACTTCATAGGGTTTCATGAAATCCCAAGAGTTGAGCCAGATATCATTGTGATTTCAGGGAAACCCAAGCAGATACTTATAGTAGGGTATTTCATACACAGTCATACACAGATGGTCACATAACTCAAGCCCAGTTGTGCAAGCTATCAAATTGAACATCCCCCAACAAGTAGAACAAGCTGTCACCAAGATTTATACAGCACATTATGATTCACAAGTCATTCTTAACTTGCTCAAGGGTCAGTCATCACTTCCACGCATCTTCAGAGATAAGCATCAGCTGTTCCAGTCTGGCTACCTGATAATCCCATCTTACACAAGCATCAATTATAATATATGACAATATAAGATGTGTGAAGGAGGAAATTTGAAAGGAATGGGAAAGCTACATTGATTTAAGAAAGAATGAAGAGAAGGCCAGGCTATACTTGATGCCATCAAAGATGATTCTCTTGGATTGTCATTATTTTCTCTTCACTTTACTTTCTGTTATTTTTTATTGCTTCTCCCCCATCCAATAATTTTTTTTTTTTTTGGTACACGGGCCTCCCACTGCTGTGGCCTCTCCCATTGCAGAGCACAGGCTCCGGACGCGCAGGCCCAGCGGCCATGGCTCATGGGCCCAGCCGCTCTGCGGCATGTGGGATCTTCCCGGACCGGGACACGAACCCGTGTCCCCTGCATCGGCAGGCGTACTCTCAACCACTGCGCCACCAGGGAAGCCCCCCCATCCAATAATTCTAATCAATTTTATTGAAGAATAATTTGCATATAACAAGTGCACACATTTCAAATTTCAAGTTTGATGGCATTTTTTCCTGATTTAAGTTTTTTTTAATATGTTGAAATATATTTGGCATGTAACATGGTGTAAATTTAAGGTGTACAACAAATTAATTTTATACATTTATGTATTGCAATATGATTGCTAAGTAGACTTAGCTAAAACCTCTATCGTGTTACATGATTATCATCTCTTTTTCTGTGGTTCTGATTTGCATTTCCATGATGATTAGTGATGTTGAGCATCTTTCCATGTTCCTGTTGGCCATTTGGATGTCTTCTTTGGAAATATGTCTATTTAGTTACTCTGCCCATTTTTAATTGGAATGTTTGGATTATTTTGTTGTTGTTATTGAGTTTTCCGAGTTCCTTATATATTTTAGCTTAGCCCCTTATCAGATATAAAGTATGCAAACATTTTTCTCTTATGCTGTAGGTTGCCTTTTCATTTTGTTGATTTCTTCTGCTGTAAAGAAATTTTTTTTGATGTAGTCCCACTTAATTGATTTTTGCTTTTGTTTCTTTGTGCTTTTTATGTCATTCAAAATCATTGCCAAGACCAATGTTGAAGAACTTCTTCCTTGTGTTCCTCTAGAAATTTTATGGTATCAGGTCTTATGTTTAAGTCTTTGATACATTTCAAGTTAATTTATATGAGTGATATAAGATATGAGTCCCATTTCATTTTTCTGCATGTGGTTATCCAGTTTTCCCAATAACATTTGTTAAAGAGATTATTCTTTTCCTACTGGGTGTCCTTGTCAAGTATTTGTTGACCTTATGTATGGGAGTTTCATTCTAGACTCTTTTTGCTTATTGGTCTATGGGTCTATTTTATGCCAGTATCATACTATATTAATAACTATAACTTTGTAATACAGTTTGTAATCAGAAAGTGTGATGCCTCTGACTTTTTTCTTCTTTCTTATCATTGCTTTGGCTATTTAGGTTCTCTTGTGGTTCTGTAAAAATTTTAGGATTGTTCTATTTCTGTGAAAAATGCCATAGTAATTTTGATAGAAATTGAGTTGAAATAGAGATGACTTTGAGTAGTATGGACATTTTAACAATATTAATTCTTCTTATCCATGAACACAAAATGTCTTTTCATTTGTTTGTGTCTTCAATTTTTTTCAACAAGTCTTATAGCTTTTGTTGTATAGATATTTCACTTTCTTAAATTTATCTCTAGGTATTTTATTGTTTTTGATGCTATTGTGAATGTGATAGTTTTCTTTATTTCTTTTTCAGATGTTTCATTGTTAATGTTTAGAAATGCAACTGATTTCTGTATATTGTTTTTATATCCAGATTAGTTCCACCGGTTTTTTGGTTGAGTCTTTGGGATTTTCTATATATAAGATCATATCACCTGTGAATGACAATTTTAGTTCTTCCTTACCAATTTGGATGCCTTTTATTTCTTTGTCTTGCCTAATTGCTCTACCTAGGACTTCCAGTACTATATTGAATGGGAGTGGTGAGAGTGAGCATCCTTATCTTATTCCTGGTCTCAGAGGAAAAGCTTTCAATTTTTCACCATTAAGTATAATGTTTGCTGTGGGTTTGTCATATATGTCCTTTATTATGTTAAGGTATGTTATTTCTATACCCAATCTGTTGAGGGTGCTTATCATGAAAGGATGCTGTATTTTGTCAAATGCTTTTCCTGCATCTTTCTGATGGTCTTATAATTTCATCCTTTATTTTGTAATGTAGTATATCACATTTATTGATTTGCACATTGAACCATCCCTCCATCCCAGTGATAAATCCCACTTTGTCATAGTATATGATCCTTTTAATATGATCTTGAATTCAATATGTATTTTGTCAAAGATTTTCCATCAACGTTTGTATAGGATATCGGTCTGTAGTTTCTTTTCTTATAGAGTCTCTTTTTGGCTTTGGTATCAGGATATGCTGACCTCATATAATGAGTTTTGAGTTTGTGCTTTAATTTTTTGGAAAAATTTGAGAAGTATTGATGTTAATTCTTATTTAAATATTGGACAGAATTCACCACTGAAGACATCAGGTCCGGGGCTTTTCATTGTCAAAAGACTTTTGATTGCTGATTAAATCTCCTTACTTGTTACAGATTTATTCAGATTTTTATGTTTCTTCATAATTCAGTCCTAGCAGGTTTTGTTTTTAAGAATTTGTCTACTTCACCTAGGTTATTTTGTTTGTTGGTGTACAGTTTTTTCATAGTGCTCTCTTACTTTATTTCTGTGAAATCAGTAGTAATGTTGCCACTTTTATTTCTGATTTTAGTAATTTGAGCCTCCTCTCATTTTTCATAGTCCATCTAGCTTAAGATTTGTTAATGTTCTTGTTATTTTTGAAGATGCAATGTTTTTTTAAATTTATTCTATCTTTATTCTCTATTTTGTTTATTTCTGCTTTAATCTTTATTTTCTTTTATCTGCTAGATTTGGGTTTAATTTATTCTTCTTTTGTTAGTTCCTTAATTTGTAAAGTTAGGTTGTTGATTTGAGTTCTTTCTTATTTTTTAATGTAAGCATTTATAGCTATAATTACCCTCTTAGCACAGCACAAACACACACACACACACATACACACCAACACTAGTCATATTAATAACAAAGTTTAGTTTAGTAACAAAGATGATATTTTATGACAAAAATGTGTGATTATTTTTTATACAGTAATTTATGTCTCTCTTTGCATTATTTCAGGGTATTTTAAAACATATTTTTAAAAGTCTCCCCAATCTTCTTTTATATATGTATATGTAATTTTACATTTAAAGTTTTAAATCAATATGGGATTTATTTTGAGATACGGGATCCAATTTTATTTTGTTGAAGATAGATAGCCAATTCTATCTTCTTTGTTTATTTAATTATTGCATAACAAATAATTCCATAATCTAAGATGTTAAATAAAAGGTATTTTTAAAAAATATTTGAAAGAAAAAGGAAAGGAAAGTGGGAATTCACCAATACAAAATGTCTGAATCGCCTGTTGATATATTACAATATAAACTGGCAGGCAGCCATGACCTATAAGTTGACTTGGGGCAGTTGCAAAATATAAGATTAGAATAAGGAAGGTGTGTAACATTACTCAATTTTTCTTAAACAAGCAATAACAATTTCTAATTCTATTTCACATATGCATGCATTTTTTTATGATTATGAGTGTGATGAATGCCATTACATACAATGGAAGAATAGAATATATCTGGTATACTGGTTAAGATTGTTAAGATTGGTGAATGCATGAATGGAGAAGAAGAAAAGAATACAATGTATAATCTGACTTTACTGGAGTAAAGTTCTGTGTGTGTGTGTGTGTGTGTGTGTATATAATGAGATACATGAAATATAGTCATGGAAAAGTTACTGTTTATATCATAAAGTGGGGTTTTAGGTGACTTCTACTTTCATCAGTACATTTTTACATAATTTAAAAGACTCTCCAATAAATCTATTTACTTATGCAACTAAGAAACCACTCTCATTGGAGAAAAGGAAAGTAAATATATCACTTAGTTAACAGCTGTATATGTACATCTAAAACTGGTAGTCTATTGCAATAGACAATTCTAAAAAGAGACTTAAGTTTCTTATTATTTCTGTCTGCCTTTATGCACATCAATAATGACTACTTTACTAGTTTTAGACATCAAGAAATTAGAGCAAAGACTTTCTAATGCCTAATTGCTTTTAATTTTAAAACCAAAATTCAAGATGTAGTATTAACAAATATACAAACAAGTTTGAAGTTGTACCTCAATTACTAATGGGAAAATGATTGGTTAGAATGATTGAAAACAGCAACAAAAATCTGCTTAAATGTGGTCATATATTTTTCTATGCTGTCCCATGATCAATAGAATTTTTAAAAAAAGAAAGAAAGAGAGGCCTTGGGTACTGGATTATTAAATCAGTAGCTTAGCTGCATTTTCATAAATTGTCTCATGTGTTTTTATTGCTAGCAAACTAATGAAGCTGTGACAGATGTATTTCCTCAGAACCATCAAAAAGGCAGTATAGAGAGTAGGCACACGTATCATGAAATTTTCTGCATTAAATATATTTTTTTTCTCATGACATGCTCAATTTGATATGGCACAGTGATTCAGAAATTAAGTTTCTGAATGGCTTTGTGTAATTTTTTCTTGCCCTTTTAGACCTTTAACAAACACGGAAACAGCCTGTGAAAATGATTGATAGGACACTTTCAGGTACTCTATGGAACTTTTGGCATACACAGAGAGTGCAGCAAAAACTGATTATCAACAAATGTAATTGGAGATCCATGCCTTATTTGCACACACAATGAAAATTTACATTACTAGTGTCCCATGCAACTTGAAAAAAAATCAGTAACCAGAAATGTTAATATAGCCCACATTTAGGCTAAAATTTAAGTAGAGTGGCCTAGATGAACCAGTCAAGTGTAAAATAATATTTCAAATTTTGTAATTTTTTTCAGTAAATGAACTCTCAATGACACCTATATTAACAATAGCCTTTAATTTGTGAGTATCTCAATAAACATATCTCCTTAAACAAAATAAATCATTTTTATAAATTTATTTGTAAGCATCTATAAAAGTTGCTTTTATAGATGCTGAGAGTCCCCCCCCTGCTCTGATATAATTGCTTTTTATATTATACATGAATGTGCATACTAATATTATTTTTGAATGACATTTAACATGATTTATGCCAACATTTTAGGAAAGAGAAAATTACCTATCAAAAAATAATCACGATACAAATAAACTGTATTATTAATGATATATAATATATAATAAATTTATGGCTATTTTATTAAGTCAAGAATATAAACAATTATTAGCAGTTATTAAGCACATTTATGTATCAGCAATTGTAATTGATGACCTCAGCACTATTAGGAGGTAGGGCTATTCACTCTCCCAATTTGTAGGTGAAGAGATAGTTTATCCAAAGTCACACTGTTAAAATTCAAACCCCAGTTCAATATGACAAGAAAGTCTGTGCTTTTACCTCATGATGCACGAACTCTCAAAGCCACATCTTTTATAGCTTCCTTTTTTCATATACAGTCTAATTAATATATCTCAGATGGAATCTAAATAGTGAAAAGTTTAATTACGTGTTTAAAGATTATTACTGGAAGAGGTATTTCTTCAGAAGCTTGACTTTCCATAAATGATTGCAAGTATAATTATGGACATTATTTAGTCCCTTTGAGTACAAGAGAACACTAGCTATGTGATCTTAGGCTTAATTTATCTTTATTATGTTAATCTTGCACATTAAAAGTTGTATTTATCTATGAATCTTAGTCATTGTATTGATAGGGAAATTCTGGAGAGAAGAAACAACATCTTATTAGTTTCTCTTTATTTCCCACTAAGGGTTAGCATAGTGTCTAGCAGTTAACATTCAATAAATGGTTGAATTGACTTGTTAAGTGGATGGACAAAGAGAAAGCAGAAGGCATAGGCTGTCTGAAATGCCCAGATATGCATTCCTTACCTCATCCTTCTTGAATATTAACCTTAAGAGATTCTTACTGCCAAAATAAACAAGTCAAATTGCTGTGTGATATAGCTCCCTGTGGAAGACTCACAATAATAATTAACACGTTGATTCTCTGAGAAGCCCTATCACAAACTTGGTCAAATCCAGTGTTTCCCACACCCATGTTAACTGCAGCACAAACTCCTCCTCTTTCATACTGTGGGAAATATGATAAGTACTATGCAAAATTTCAGTAAAAATCATTTCATATTCTAGTCATAGTGGTTTATCATCCTAACTTAACTAATATAAGTGAAAAATTATTAGCTGAGTGAATAGTAATTTGTCCTTCACACTTTATCTTGGACAGCAGTGTTATAATTTTGTTTTCACTCTGAATTATAGGATTAGATATTATTGGCTTAAGGTTTCCAAGAAGTGCCTTAGTCATATCATCAGTGATGGTCAAGAATTTCTCAGTATTAAATTGGAAAATACATTCATATATGTATATATCAATTAAATATTCTAAAGAAATCTAACAATAATCTTTGAAATTTAAGCCGGTTTATTTTCTGCCTTACTTTAGGTGTTCATTAGAATACCAGAAGTTGAAAAAATGTAAAAATCCCTGGTGTACCTTCATGTTTATTTGTGTTCTGTACAGACTTTTATTGTGGAATTAGCACATGCTGGAGTGTTTTTTGATGAACAATATTGATAGAGAGACCTTAGTTTCTAGTAAAGGGCTCTGCAGCCCTTGCAGAACCTTATTGAAGTGGCTTTCCTGATTAAGTTAATTTAGGGACAGAATTTTGATATTAGAATTTTGACAACACTGTGACTTGTCATTGTGGCTTTGTAAAAGGTACAGGTTTCTACCAGAGAATGTTTTCTTTTTATTTTTTAATTCACATATTTTCAGAATTATTCAAAACTTGTTAAAATGCCCTAAACATCTTTATTAGACAAAAATGTATAACAAGGAGCTATTGTACATTCATGTTTATCAAGAAAATTTGAAAGGAAGCAGCAGTGGTGACATTGTTTTCCTGTGGCACCATGTACAAGATATACTACTACAAGGTAACTTTTTCATTTGCAAACTTTTCTCTATTTTCATAAACCTTTTAAAAACAGTCTGATATATAATGCCAATTGTAAAGAACACTTCTCTGATGTGGACTTAACATTCAAATCTTTAAAAAGTCATTGATAGGAAATGGGGTTGATAAAGCTGAACGAACAAGAAAAGGTTTTTATGGAATTGGTGACATACATTTCCTGATCTACTCATAAGTTCTCTTCCAATATTGTACATGGCCAAGGATGCCAGCTTATTCTGGTGGGTCTTAGCCTCTTCTGTTGCACTGGTCAGAGAGAAGCTATGTGGTTTTCACCAGCATAAAACCCACTGGTATAAAGGCTTCTCTTCTGGAGCTCACTGAAGATCACCTGACCTATCTGTTAAGGTTATGTTTCTGTAAACAATTAGCCATTTTCAGCTTTTAACTCCTCACTGGATCTAAATTCTGCTAAACAATTCCACTACACAAAAGTGCTAACTTAATATCATCCTCTGTCTTAAAGACATTCAAAGCAATACTTTGCTAACTTTATGATCTGTGTATAAATTTTTAAAATATCTTTTACCTTTATCTAAGTTATAGGCATAACCAACATATTTCACCTAAAAATTATACTGTGACATTATTTTTCTTCAGTGTACTTTAAGACATTGACAGATTTGATGAAAAAGTATTTATTGGGCACCTAATTTTACCCAGACTTGGATAAGCAGAGAAGCTCAGGTCATTGTGGTGAGGACAAAACAGGGAAACAAAATTTAAATTGAAAGCTGATATGCCATAATAAAAATGCATAAACGTATGGAGAACTGTTAAGTATACACTGGGAATGGGACAAAAAAGGGACTAGAGAGTTTTCAAAAAATGGCAATGCTTTGGCACTGTTTTGAAAGATAATTATTTTTTTCAGGTAGCAGGGTGGACCAGGTATTTCAGGTGGAGCCAATAGTTCAGGCTAGAAGAGACAAAAATAGTTATTAGCTAGATATTGTTACATCATAATGTGTCAAAGAAGCAGAGGAAGACTAAGATAGAAAAGCGAGCTGGGGCAAGAACATGGAGGACATGATGAGGTGTTTGAGGCATTCGCTTTGGGAAAACAAGAGTAGTTACAATGTTTTAATCAGTAGAAAGCAAGGGGAAATGTACATTTATATAGGCCATTCTAAGGGTCGTGAGAAAGTTACCCAGAATGAGTACAACTCACGAGACAGTATAACACATGGACAGCTGGTGCAAGATTTTGTTTTTATATATAGCAGGTTCTTATTAGTTATCTATTTTATACATATTAGTGTATACATGTCAATCCCAATCTCCCAATTCATCCCACCACCACCACCCCACCACCCCACTTTCCCCCTGTGGTGTCCATACATTTGTCCTCTACATCTGTGTCTCTGTTTCTGCCTTGCAAACAACTTCATCTGTACCATTTTTCTAGATCCCACATATATGTGATAATACACGATATTTGTTTTTCTCTTTGTGACTTACTTCACTCTGTATGACAGTATCTAGGTCCATCCACATCTCCACAAATGACCCAGTTTCATTTCTTTTTAAGGCTGAGTAATATTCCATTGTATATATTTACCACATCTTCTTTATCCATTCATCTGTCGAGGGGCATTTAGGTTGCTTCCATGACCTGGCTATTATAACTAGTGCTGCAATGAACATTGGGGTGCATGAGTCTTTTTGAATTATAGTTTTCTCTGGGTATATGCCCAGTAGCAGTATTACTGGGTCATATGCTAATTCTATTTTTAGTTTTTTAAGGAACCTCCATACTGTTCTCCATAGTGGCTGTATCAATTTACATTCCTACCAACAGTGCAAGAGGGTTCCCATTTCTCCACACCCTCTCCAGCATTTGTTGTTTGTAGATTTTCAGATGATGCCCATCTTAACTGGTGTCAAGTGATAACTCATTGTAGTTTTGATTTGCATTTCTGTAATAACTAGTGATGTTGAGCAGCTTTTCATGTGCCTCTTGGCCATCTGTATATCTTCTTTGGAGAGGTGTCTAGTTAGGTCTTCTGCCCATTTTTTGATTGGGTTGTTTGTTTTTGTAATATTGAGCTGCATGAGCTGTTTATATATTTTGGAGATTAATCCTTTGTCCGCTGATTGGTTTGCAAATATTTTCTCCCATTCTGAGGGTTGTCTTTTCATCTTGTTTATAGTTTCCTTTGCTGTGCAAAAGCTTTTAAGTTTCATTAGGTTCCATTTGTTTATTTTATTTTCATTATTCTAGGAGATGGGTCAAAAAAGATCTTGCTGTGATTTATGTCCAAGAGTGTTCTTCCTATGTTTTCCTCTAAGAGTTTTATACTGTCCAGTCTTACATTTAGGTCTTTAATCCATTTTGAGCTTATTTTTGTGTATGGTGTTAGGGAGTGTTCTAATTTCTTTCTTTTACATGTAGCTGTCCAGTTTTCCCAGCACCACTCATTGAAGAGACTGTGTTTTCTCTGTTGTATATCCTTGCCTCCTTTGGCATAGATTAGGTGACCATAGGTGCGTGGGTTTATCTCTGGGCTTTATATCCTGTTCCATTGATCTATATTTCTGTTTCTGTGCCAGTACCATATTGTCTTCATTGCTGTAGCTATGTAGAATTGTCTGAAGTTGGGAGTCTGATTCCTCCAGCTCCATTTTTTTCCCTCAAGATTGTTTTGGCTATTCAGGGTGTTTTGTGTCTCCATACAAATTTTAAGATATTTTTTCTAGTTCTTCAAAAAATGCTATTGGTAATTTGATAAGGATTGCATTGAATCTGTAGATTGCTTTGGGTAGTATAGTCATTTTCACAGTATTGATTCTTCCAATCCAAGAACATGTTATATCTCTCCATCTGTTTGTGTCATCTTTGATTTCTTCATCAGTGTCTTATAGTTATCTGAGTACAAGTCTTTTACCTCCTTAAGTATGTTTATTCCTAGGTATTTTATTCCTTTTGTTGCCATGGTGAATGGGATTATTTCCTTAATTTCTCTTCTGATCTTTCGTTGTTAGTGTATAGGAATGCAAGAGATTTCTGTGCATTAATTTTGTGTCCTGCAACTTTACCAAATTCATTGATTAGCTCTAGATTAATTTAGCATCTACTCCTTTGTCTCAGGAATTAACTTTGAAACTTCACTTTTTTGTTTTGTTTTGTTTTGTTTTGAAAAAGCATGTTGTGTAACAGCAGAGCTATTCCAACAGGACATGAATGATAGCACTCATCCTACAGATTCTCAGTATGTGAGTATGCTGTGTAGATGATTTATGGTAAGAAATGTTCTTAATACTAGCTTCCATGTGTTGAGCACTAGCCGTGAGCTAGAACCCACTATAAATGCTTTTCTTGTGTTAACTAATTTATCCCTGAAAAAGTACAATGAAGTAGATACTATGATTATCTACATTTTACAGATGAGAAAACTGAGCCCTAGAGGGAGGGATTAAATAAGCTGTTCTGAATCACAAAATAGTAGGTAAATAAAATGTGGCAAATTTTAATAGGCTCTTAACCACTATACATACTACCCTACAAATGTTTTATTACATGAATAAATTTCATTATAATTATAGATATTGGCTCTTTTCAAATTATAGGAAATGGGATGTTCTTTTCTACCTTTTCAAAATCAACTTATTTACCTTTTACAGCTCAAATCAAGAGCCATCTCTTCTAGAAAGTTTCTTTGGCACTGTTCTCTAAAACTCACAGTTAATTTCTCCTTCAGCATTTGCAGATTGCAATGCATTTATTTTTAAAATTATATTTATTTATTTTATTGTGCATTGCAAAGATTTTGTTATTTATTAAATAGACATTTTTTAGTGCCTTTTGAATATGTGTTACTATGGTAGGTTCTAGCTTCTGTGGAAGAAATACAATTAGCACTAAATGGGAGGCTTATCCCTTTCTGTCACAGGAATGTAAGTGCCATATTTTATATTATATTCCTTTAAGTAAGAGAAATTTATGTGTGGTAATAAATGTGTAAATAATAAATTTTATTGAATACATAAATTCAATTCATTCCATTAGCCCAGTTACCCAGTGCGGGAGGATGACCTCAAGATTGGCCTTGGATTAACTCATAATAGGTGATGTTGCTTTGGTCTGTCAGACTTTTTTCATAGGAGAAAAGCACATCAAAGAATTGTAGCTACTTGGCTGTATCTACTTTCTTATAAAATATTGTTTTATTTCTTGATCCAATTCTTATTTTATCAGTTATGTCTTTATGCTTGTATGAATCTTTTCAGTTCCCTTTTCATATTATGGTGAATATTGAGGTACTATCTTGTATTGAAATCATGTTTAACAGAATATTTAAAGCAGGCTCAGACACATGTACTTGACCATCTATGACTAATGCATTATCATATTAACAGACCTATTTAAATTACTGAAATTTAATATAAAATTTTAGTAGGGTTTTTCTCCTCAAGAAAGCTCACAAATTAGAGAAAAACAAGTACACATAGAGTTTGTCCTTTGTCTACATCTGCATTGGGCATCTTACCTGGGTAAGTTTTCTGTGTAAAATTATCACATTAACTTTATTTATATACTTGACTTTTAAAGACTTACAGTTTGGAATAATAATCCCATGAGGAGATTCATTTATTTGACCTAAATATTTTCAGCAATAGATGAATCCATCTTCTGAG
Source organism: Delphinus delphis (assembly GCF_949987515.2). Taxonomy (NCBI): domain Eukaryota; kingdom Metazoa; phylum Chordata; class Mammalia; order Artiodactyla; family Delphinidae; genus Delphinus; species Delphinus delphis. The sequence goes on along the minus strand of NC_082687.1, from coordinate 80,294,125 downwards.
TGTGTATGAAGAGGTGAGGAGAAAGAAATAGGCTGTTTGAGGCTAGTGGGAAGTTTGTCACAGCTGCATTAGAGATTAGGCCTTGGAGTAAATAAAAGAAGAATAAAAATGCCAAACAATTTAAAAGGCCAGCTATTACAAATACCAAATATATGTATTCTATCTTCTGTGTACAACTTCATCACCTCTTTCTAGTTAAAGAAAACTAGTTGGTCATAAAAAAAAGACAACTCTATCTCTCTGCTTGATGTACTACAACATAGATAAAGTATGAATAGCAGCTGGGATTTTATGTTAAAATTGGTCTAAAGAAAATAGGGAGGAAATAAAGTTTGATGCATTAGGATAGAGGATAATAGCCAATGGTTTCATCACAAAGAACAAAGGGCATGATACAAGAACACTAAAGTGATGATGACTAGTCATCAATTCATCATGAATTTTAAGCAACTGCCATATTATCAAGTACTCTATAAGTCTTGTGACATATAAAAAAAATAAGACAAAGTCACAGCAATCAGTGCTGCAACTAGAAGAGAGGTAATACAAATGACTAAGATTCAGAGCTGAAAGAAATAAATTTTAATCTTCCATTAAATTTTTAAGTCACAGGATATGAGACTTAGATGAGTACTTACTTGTATATCTTTCAGAAGATCTTCCTTGAGTGTAATTCAATCATTCATCACACATTTTAAGCATCTGTAATACTATTGAAAAATCTGTGATGAGTTTTGTTGACATATAAAAGTTATCAAAGTTTGAAGGAAGTAGTGAATAATTCATACTGGAAGGGATGTAAAAAATTCAAGAAGTAGGGCATTTCAGCTCAGCCTTGAAAGATGAGTTATAATTAGAAACAAAAGAAGGAAAAGGAAATTCCATGATAAGGGATCAATATGGACAAAAGCACAGGGGTTGTCTTGAAATTTCATGCCATGGTAAGTGGCATGAAATCAGAGGGCACATGGATGAAAGTATCTGTAGAAGATATTAAAAAGGAAGTCTGGACCCAAATCATGAAGAGCTTTGTATGACATGGAAATAATTAACAACTTTATTCCATAGATAAAAGCCTAATAAGATTTTATTGAAATCAATGTGATATTTATTAAGTTGTCTCTGTGGACTGCGGCACAAATATAAGGGTAGATACTAATGCAAATAATAATGGCATCAGTAAACTGGTTGTGGTACTAAGGGATGCTGTCCTGAATTCCTGTAACTGTATGTCAGATCCTTCATAGATCTATACACAATCATATAGAATACTATGATTTACTGCAGTGGTAGGCAAACTTATATATGCAAGGGGTTAGATAGTGTATATTTTAGGCTTTGAGAGCCATAAATTCTGTGTTCTCACTAAACTGTCATTGTAATGCAAAAGCAGGCACTGTCAATATGTAAATGAATGCCTGTGGTTTGTGGCAATAAAATTGCATTTACAAAAACAGCCAGAAGGTCTTATTTGTCCTGTATTTGCTGATTCCTGATTTAGTCCAATGAGAAGATCCTCTGGAATCTTTCTTCACCCAGTATTATAAAAAAGCCAACATAGTATAGGGTCTATCTGTAGATTTCAGGAAATCTCTAAGGCCACCCTCACTTCTGAAACTATTACAAGATTAATGGTTTGCGAAACCACCCTTGTTTAATAATTCACTAGAGGGATGAACAGAACTCATTGAAAGCTGTTATACTCATAGTTATGTTTTTTTTATAGCAAAATGATACAGATTTACATCAACCCAGGGAATGTGTATGAGTGGCAAAGTCCAGGAAGAGTTCCCAGTGTGAAGCTTCCTGTTCTCTCCCAGTGAAACTATAAATAGCACTAACTCCTCCCATCCTAATGTGTGACAGTATTCACAGAGTATTGCCAGTGTTCTCAGGAAAGCTCACCTGAGTCTTGATGTCCTGTGTTTTTACTGGTGCTCAGTAATACAGTTATACCTTGCTTTATTGCAATTTGCAGATACTACTTTTATTACAAATTAAAGGTTTGTGGCAACCATGAGTTGAACATGTCTTTTTAAACAGCATTTGTTCTGTTCATGTCTCTATGTCACATTTTGGTAATTCTCACAATATTTCAAACCCCCCACCAGCAAAAAGATTACAACTCACTGAAGGCTCAGGTGATGGTTAGCATTTTTTAACAATAAAGTATTTTTTAATTAAGGCATGTACCTTGTTTTTTTAAGACATAATAATATTGCATGTACCTTGTTTTTTTAAGGCATGTACCTTGTTTTTTTAAGACATAATAATATTGCACACTTAATAGTGTGCAACATAGTGTAAACAACTTTTATAGGCACTGGGAAACTAAAAAATTCATGTGACTCACTTTATTGCAATATTCACTTTATGGTGGTGGTCTGGAGCTGAACCCACTGTATCTCCAAGGTATGCCTGTGTAGACATGGTTGACTGCTCACATAGCTGACCTTAGTTTCCAGGTCTTCAAGAGATTGAGCTGATATTGTGGGGCCTAAAGGATCCCCATAAATCATATTACTAGCATAAGCTATCTGTCATGACCCAAGGCTCCCAAGTAAACAAAGATACTTCTTATCAGGCAAGATATTTCAAGAGTTTAAAGATCATCTTCCAGGAATTGTGGGCAAAGGACAGACCTCACCTTGGACAAGGTCAATTCTTTACGACATACTACCTTTTATTAGCTTTCTGTCATGACAAAATACCACAAACTGGGTGGCTTGGAACATACAGACATTTGTTTTCACACAGTTCTGAAGACCAGAAGTCTGAGATCAAGATGTTGGCAAGACCATGCTCCCTCTGAAGGCACTAGGAGAGAGTTGGTTCCTGCCTCTCTCCTAAATTCTGGTAGCCTCAGGCATTTTTGGTTTCTAAATGGCCATGTTCTCCCTGTCTCCTTACACCATTTTCCCTCTGTGAATGTCTCTGTGTTCAAATTTCCCCTTTTTATAAGGACACCAGACACATTGGATTAGGGCCCACCCTAATGACCTTATTTTAACTTGATACACTCTGTAAAGACCTTTTTCCAAATAAGGTCATATTCTGACGTACTGAGCTTTACGATTCCCACAGATCTTTTTGACGGGACACAAGTCAACCCACAACAACCTCATTGATTTGTTGTGAGGATTACATAAATTAATATATGTTAAAAACAAAGCAGGATGCCTGGCAAATAGAAAACAGTTTGTAATTGAAATCTTACAATTAGAACAAACCCAAGAGTATTTGAGGCCTCATAAATGTTAGTTTGTCAGAGAACTGAGTGGAACACACACCAAGATAATAGTCTTTGATATGGATGTATATATCACTGAGTAGGTCATGGATTGATAGAGTAAATTATAATAAAATAAGTGCTTCAGTCTTTGAGGGTAGTACAAGTGCCCTGGAAATCCATGGATAATAATAAGGATAAGGAGATTCTGTCAGATGGTATTGACTTAAAAAAAAGCCAGATTTTTTTGTGACACATTTCTTCAGTTATACGAACATTTATCACATTTTATTGTAATACTATATTTGTTTGTTTACCCAGGATATGCCATGTCTTCATAAGCATCAGGAACCAGGTCTGTCTTGGCTATTAATGTATCCCCAGTTCATGGTAAGTCACACAATTTTGTTTTTTTGAATGATTGATTGAATAAATGATAATCATAGAGCCTTGGATATGACAGACAATAATCACTTTTCTTTTGTAAAGTAGGAGTTAAAAAGTATTCATTATTATAGGAAAAGGTGATTAGGTAAATTATATAAAAGTCAAAACATGCTTTGGCAAAAACATGGAGGTGGGTGTCTCCTTTGTAGAAAAAGTCATGGAAAACCATGAGACATAGAAAGAGAAATAATTTTGTCTGTCATCAAGTCAATTTTTTAAACATTTTATTGATGTTGAAATTTAGAAGAGAGGATGTAAGGAATTTGTTCATGTTTTTGCAACTAGTTGGAGGTACCATGATTCCCTGCTCGGTTTCAAATAAATACATTTTATAAATGGGAAAAATGCATGCAAACATAGTTTATTTTTGCTCTGTGGTATCCACCTCCTATTTAATTTTAACCATATGTTTTGTTTACATGGATTATAATCATCATTTTAATTGAATATCTTGGCATGAGATTTCCCTGTTGGCAATTACCATTCAGCCTATAACTTTAAGATTGTTAAAGCAAGTCAGTTAAAATTTATTGTGTCTTTTATTTGCAAACCACTATGCTAAGCTATTTGATGAGATAATCAGAGGGAAGAGTAGCCAATCCTGTACTTTAAGAAATTTAAATACATTTATACATACGAAACATACCCAAAGTAGACAATTCATTCAGTGTTAATCTAGATAGAGTGCACAGAGAGCAACCATATACTTTTGAATATATTTCAATATCCCTGAAGGTCACATGATCCTAGACCTTATTCCTTGATCATAAATGATATAATGCAAACTGTCTAAACCTAGATTTGAGAGCCCACAAGTCCAGGTACCTCTCTCTCAAGTCCTCAATTACAGTGGTCCATTGAGTTTTTGAACAAGTAAACAATGGTTCCATAGACAATAAACTATATGCATATGGTAGAGTCAGATAAGGAAAATTTCAAGAAGAAAACAATATAAGGACTAGTTTTGCCGACTGTAACAAGGACTAGCTTTGCAGACTATAAAGGGAAACATAATTTTTGGTACAGTTAATTTTGATTTTCAGCCTTATTTTCTCACCTAAAAGCTGAGGAGTCTGATTATGTGATGTCCCAAGCAAGAGTCTTCAAAGACAAACTGAGATGTATATACTCCTGTGAATATTTAAAATCTCTGTAGGAGATATACACACGTAAATAATCTTTAGGAAATTATTTTTCAGATATCCAGCTTCCTACTTCAAAAAACCTATGGTCTCCTGGCTCTGCTTTCCAATATTTCTTTTTACCATGACCTGTCTGTTCTCACTCCGCAAAATTAAGACAAATTTTCCATCTTGAATCACATTACAGAGCCATCCTAGCCATATCTTGCATCTGATTGAGGGTCTAGTAAGAGCAAAACAAGGCATATTGAGGGGGTCAGTGCCTTATTTCACTCCCAATATAAGCTCTTAGCAAATTTCCTGTTGAACCTATGTAGTATTCTATTATAGAAATTCAGAGGAAGTGAGATGAATCATGGAAGCATGCATTAACAGGCTTTTAAGAAATAAATCAAATCAGACATTTTTCTGACATAAAGTTTGCTTTGACTGATTGACTTTACGAATTAGCTTTTCTAATTAGATTACAGTGGTCGTTGTCTATAAAAAGAAAATTCACAGTTCTAAGATTTGATGAAAATATATTTGAAGCACATAAAAATGTACATTATGCTTTATGAAAAATCTACAGTTATGATAAAATATTTAGATTTCAATTCAAAATGTGCTATGGCTACATATTTTCCCAGGATTATTTTAAGGGGTGCAGAAGCAAAAAGGTTTGAAAACCGTCCAGTTTCTTCTAATATGAATGCAACTATTATTGTATCAGGCAGAGAGGGAGTGGGTAAGAACATACTAATATCTTTTATGTTAAAGAGAGGAAACAGAAATGTAGCAAACATTTTAACCTTAAGACTCTGCTTTACCTCTCTCTCAATGCATGTGATCCTTTTCAAGTGTAGGAACCACTGTGAATTATCCATTTCCTGGGTGTCTTTATGTTTTATATATTTATATTTTTCATCTACAAAACATTATAACTAGCATTTTCAGGTGAGCATCCCAGCAAGCACAGGCAGACAGTTGTAGTTCGGAAGGCAAGGCTAGGTCACTTATGATCTATAATCAAATATATCAAAAATAATAATCAGACAGAAACCTTCCTTTGGGGAGAGGGGAAATGTTTCAAAAAGTTTCTGTGAAACAAGACCACACTAATCCACCTGTTAAGACCCAATCTAAAAGCATTCTCTTCTTTCTTTCTGAAATGTATTGATGTTCTTTCAGTGATGTAGACTTAGAGTAGCAGTGATTATATAAAATTTCTCTTTGAAAGATTTTGAACTATGCCACACAGGCTGTGTTAATAATGAAGCTGTAGCTACTGAGGTGAACTAATCTAACTTATACAAGAGCCTTAATGTAAACAGCCTACCAAGAGAGATACACAGACATGAAAATATTTGCAGGGGAATTTATTACATTCTCTATGGGAAAACAGATTAAAGTGGAGGAAAATGTACATAAGCCTTTCAACAGTGAAAAATATCAACTAAAAGACAAAGCTGTCAAAAACCATATTCCCAAGAAGCTGGAGGATGATTTCAGGTTCCCAGAGCTGCAAAGTGAATCAAATAAATTTCATTTTGTTATTTAGTTGCTGAGAATGAAGTCTTTCTAGAAGATCAGGAAATATTTCCTTCCCTATGTTTTATTTATTTGAGGCAGGTGTTGGGAAACAATGAAATTTGGAGCCTAGTTGAGGATAATAGATTTTATTAACAATAAATTTATTTGCATATACCAGCATAACAGACCCACAAGGGAAATTAGTGAACTAGAAAAGCTTGAACAAAAGAAGCGTGTGTATAGACCGCATGGTCTTGAGATGGTTCATTTCCAGGTATGATACTCAGATTTATCATTATTAACTTTCTTGCTAATATAATGATTCAATTTAATTCTGAATTTTCAAGTGAGATGGATAACTTAACTGAGCTGCTTATTGCTGTCACTACTCTGAAAGACAGCCTTCTGCTTGTGGTGATCAATTTGGCTACATATTCTTAAATTCACATTTTCGTGTAACATCTGATACTAAGACATGTCTGTACCAGTTTGATCATTCCGGGACAATAGACAATATTTCAATGCCTAAGTAAAACAGATTTAATTGCTAAACAAGATTTCAAGGAACTGAACTTCATTTTAATCAGAAACAAGCTGCAAGACAATTTTCAATTACAGCAAGCTTTTTATTTTTCTCCAGCTGTGTGTCCCTGCTGATTCCTGAAATTACATGTAAGTTGTCCCAGATTTTGAAGTAGTGTACCTACTGAGGTTTTTCTTTTGTCAGTTGATGAAGTATCTGTGATTAGAACCTAAATAAATTGGCATTTATAAGATGCATTACCCCACCCTGTATATTTCAGGACATGATGATTGAGCATGAAGAAGGTCTGTACTATCCCCTAGTGACAGGAGTGTTCCTAATTAGGCTGCTGGTGTTACAAGTACTCACCTCTTCCACAGGAACATCAAAAGATAATGTGGGAACTAAGCCCTTGAAAAAGTAATCTGTTGGGTATTAGACAATCAGGTCAATAATGCATTGTATTTTCAAAGTTGCAGCTTTTAGAGAAGTTTGCTGTGTGAGACCCAGAGTTTATTAATTATTATCATCTTACTACAAAGCCTGACTGTAGGGGAAGTTGAAACAGATGTCCTTAATTTTGGAGGGTCAGAAGAAAATCTGGCTTTTAAGAGAAATCAAGGATAGCATCATTTAAAGACAGAGGAGAACAATGCTAATGGAACACAGAAAAGAAAAAAAATGTTTTATTTCAACTTGCAGGATTTATTTGTTTTCATTACTAACCTAATTACCATTACTATTACTAATTACTATTTTTTCTGTTGCGTCTTCTTTGACCCTTTATTTATTCAATAGTCACTCACCAAATATGTAACTGACAGCTATGATATGAAAATTTTTACTGCTTTTGCTAAGTACTGATTCACACAAAGATATTTATAAAGACATAGGGGGATTGCAATAAAAGGTGAGATCAAGAATACCAGACAAGGCAAAAGGTAAGAAAGATTTCAAGTAGAAGAGAAAAATGATATCAGATCACTCCTAGTCAAATTTGTATAATTTTATGAACAGATGTAAGGGGGTAGCTTATCCTAGAAATGAGAGAATAATATAAAGGCACAAAAGAAAAAAGAAATCAGCAACTGGGTCTCAGGATTATAAGTAATAACTTTTGGATCCGTTTTAGACTGGTAAAGATAGGTCAATGTAAAACTGTGAAAGACTATTCTCTTGGCAATGAAAGCAGTTGGAAAGCCTTAACGAGAGCACTGCATTAAAAAAAAAAAGCTTTGAGAAAATTAATGAGATGAAATATTTGAATATATTTACAAGATTGAGAAAGTGGGGGCAAGAAAATCGCTTGAGGGAATTTTGCTAAAATTAGAGATATTTAATGGCTGAGGTGGGCATAGACTCTAAGACTTACTCGCTGCTAGAGGTGTTGACTGTGAGACTTGAAGATAAGCTTTGAAAATTGGAAAATGTGTAAAAAAATAATGAACTGGAAGGATATGTTGATGGGTTGGGAAACAATGCGAGTTAAATGAAATTAAATTTTAAAATTGGCTTAAACTTAAAAATCCAAAAGTATTATTTTCTTTGTAATAAACTGCTTTGACTGAACATTGTGATTTGGGGCTTCAATAAAAAGCATACAAACATTTATGTAACATATATGATCTTTCACAAGTTATAAATTTGGAGATGCAAAAAACAGTAACTATTTTTCCCATAACCTTTCTCTATCAAGTTTCTCTACCCATTAACACACCATCATCACTGACAACGACAATTTAAGAGATACCTATAAGAACATTGATAGAACGATTGTGTGAAGATTTACACCTTTTCTAAAGAAGATTTCATTACACTGAAGTCAGCTCAACTAATTTTGCAGAAATGCTCATCATGTCTGTGAATTTTAATTTATGGCAAAATTTCTGATCTTCAAAGTGACCGCGATCCTCTTGCACAACTGCTGTGTTGTATCACTTTATTCTCATTTCCATGTAACTATGAATCCTATTCCTTTTTAATCGCTAACGTGTGACATATAGTTTCATATCTCACTATCTATTGAACGTCTATTTCTTAATAGCCATTTCTCATTTCATTTGATAATCTTATGGATTTAGACACACAACCATATCACATATATATGTGGGTATGTGTGCAGGTAAAATCCTAGTGGGATGACACAGGAAAGAGTGCCTAAAGAAAGGGAAGAAATCACTGACCACCTGCCACACAGTAGAATATTTCCATTTAGCAGAATACCTATTAATATATCTTTTTTCCTTGTAGCCCAGTTAGTTCCTCCTTGTCTCCCTAGATCTTTTCAAGTAATCTCAGTTATTGTGAATTAGTTCAGCTCAAAGGCAAATTTAAACTGAATGTAAAACCTAAAATTTATTATAAATAATTATTTTAACTTATAATTAATAATACTTTAATTTAAAACATAATATAAACTGTGATTTGTAAAATAGTGCTCATGGATATTTTATTTTAAAAACATTGCCCTTTGACATTACATGACTCTTATTTCTTTATTCTGTGCTAAACCACTAAATATTTAATACATATTTAGATATTCATGTTCCCCCTGTTTAAAAAAAAAATTCAACTGAGTAAATTTGAAGATCGTATTGACTTTATTCAACAATCCATGAGTCAGGCAGCATCGCATCTAGTAAGAGAAAGGCCCTGGAAGGAACTATACAAAATGGAAGGTTTTTATAGAAAAGGGGCTGGACAAGGAGGTTACTAGCGAAAGAAAAGGGAAGATTGTTGAACCAATGTCACCTTCCCTTAGGGGAAAGGACAGGGGGTCTTATCATGCAGATCACCTCACCATGGCTGACTGGGAAATTCCAGAGTGATTTATTTAAAATTTCACTCCTGAGAGAGGCAGAAACTGCAATTAGGTTATGTACTAAGTCTTGGTGATATTTCCACATGTTATACAGTAGGACCTTGTTCTTTATCCATCCTACATAAAATAGTATGCATCTGCTAATCCCAATCTCCCAGTCCTTCCCTCCCCCACCCCCTTCCCCTTGGCAACCACAGATATGTCCTAGATATCTGTGAGTCTGTATCTGTTTCATAGGTATGTTCATTTGTGTCGTATTTTAGATTCCACATATAAGTGATATCATATGGTATCTGTCTTCCTCTTTCTAACTTCACTTAGTGTAATAATTTCTAGGTCCACCCATGTTGCTGCAAATGGCATTATTTCATTTCTTTTTTTTTAACGGCTGAGTAATATTCCATTGTATATATATACCACATCTTCTTTATCCATTCATCTGTTGATGGACATTTAGGTTGTTTCCATGTCTTGGCTATTGTGAATAGTGCTGCTATGAACATAGGGGTGCATGTATCTTTTTGAATTATAATTTTGTCTGGATATATGCCAAGGAGTGGGATTGCTATGTCATATGGCAACTCTATTTTAAGATTTTTGAGGAACCTCTATACTGTTTTCCATAGAGGCTTCACCAATTTACATTCCGACCAACAGTGTAGGAGGGTTCCGTTTTCTCCACACCCTTTCCAGCATTTATTGTTTGTAGACTTCTTAATGATGACCGTTCTGACCAGTGTGAATCTTGTAGTTTTGAATAGATCTACTTCTTACCTATCATTTTGCCTCTCATTAAATTCCTTCTGTGCCAAGACATAAAGAACCTGAGCTTCATTAAGTCCTGAGATGAGTTGTGTGATTTCAGTTGGAAGATTGTGTATTTGAGCCCCATCTGAGGTGTGGTATCAGAACCACTGCCTCAAGATTCATAGTACCTAACAGGAGCATCTTTTTGTTCAAGGCTAGAACAGAGCCCTGTGACCAGGCTAATCAAGGAGAGGAAATAATGATCATTTTCCATTTGAACTATTTAGTCTAGGAAGAATACTAAATCTGAAAAATGATGCCTAGTTGTTTACAGGAATGTTAGATAATGGGACACTGATGAGTGCAAAGAAGATGAGTATAATTAAGAAAAAAGAAAATGAATGTTACTTCAGCTAACTGGAACACTGATTATTAAAAGGGTGTGAAAAGACTTCTGGTTTCAGCCCCACCATGTGAAGAGTTTAGTGGTCATTTCTTCCATCTTTACAACAAATAAAAGATGAACAAACTCAGAATCAATGACTTTTTTAACCCACAGGGCAAGATGCCACCTCAAAATCTGGAAAGATGAGTGAATTCAGACAGTCACAAATGAGATCTGCTTACCAGGAAAAGCTACTATAGCCATAAACTGGTAGGAACAGATAAATGGTAATCTTAATGAATTGCTAGAGGCTAAGTGTGGATTAATATGAGAGTGAGAAACTTCTGGGGATCAGGTCTTACAGAGCCTCACATACTTTTGTGGGTTTTAAGATCAGAAATCCCACCTATTTCTCACAGTGAAGAGCCTAGAAAGATCAACTCTTGGTTCTCACAGTGGGAGAGGAAGAGTGAAATTGTGAAATGAATTCATGAGCATTCTCTATAACAAAGTCCTGCTCTCCTGAAAAACAGTTTACTAGAGATTACCCCACCTGCGGGAAGGGTATTTTTCATACTCCAGCCCCACCCAGACCCAGACTCACTTTCTCACTTAAAGAGGTGAGGGGGAGAATGGAAGCTAAGAAACAGTTGTGAAGTTCACATCTCGGGGACCCAGGCCCGTTATGATACTGATATTCATCATAACAGTAGAGAAGTTTTCTATTTCCTCACACCTTACCACTAAACTAAGAGGGCTCTGCTATAATACCAGTGAATTACAACAGAAATAGCTGCAAGATACAACATCTCTCAGAAGAGTAGTAAGTAGGGAAGCACAAAGTCATCACAAACAAGGACACTAGAGGAAATTGAAACCTCCGTCACTTACAGCTATATCAACCATTAAGCACACTGGAACTCCCATTCATATTAATATGCAACCACACACTAACTACCTATTTACCTCCTGAGATATTGCAATTTGTAATAAGAAATATATATATATTTGGTCTTTGCCCCCATTTCTGGCACAGAGCTCTGAAACTCTTGGACTTTCCAAAGTAATAAGAGCAGTGGACGCACCTCTGTTTTATAATATTTGGTCTTTTGTCATCCTTTCCTGAAATAGATCCAGAGGCATAAAGATGAAATGGGTGTCATAACAAGCTGCTTTCAACCACACCTGAGTTTATGTTAATGGGATAACTTTTGGAAAGCCCTGAAAGATGGGGACTGGTTGCCAGGGGAACCAATCAATATTAGAGTGTTGGAACTTTCAGTCTCACTGCTTGACCTCAGGGAAGGGGAAGGAGCAGGAGGTTGAATCAATCACCAATGACCAGTAAATTAACCAGTCATGCCTATGCAGTGAAGCCTCCATAAAATCCCAAAAGGACCAGTTTCAGAGAGATTCCAGGTTGGTGAACACACGGAGATGAAGAGAGTATGGCTGCATGGAAAGCGCATGAAAGCTGTTTGATCCTTCCCCTACAACATGCCCTATGTAGCTCTTCATCTGACTGCTATTTTGTAGCCTCTAATAGAGATTCATAATACCCTAGTAGTCTAGTAAGTAAATTGTTTTCCTGAGTTCTGTGAGCCACTGTAGAAATTTAATCAAACCCAAGAGAGGCCCATGGGAACCTCCAGTCTATCAGAAGCACAGGTAACAACCTGCATTTGTGATTGGTGTCTACAGTGTGGGGTGGGGGTGGGGGATGTCAATGAGAAAAATCAGTAGTCAATCTAAGAAAGAAATGGGAAATTGTATGCGAGCCAACGTGCGGATTATAACCTGGAGACAGTGTTTCAGAAAGCTCTAAGGACTGTTCTGCTCATTAGAGGTCAAAGCAGTTATATAAGCTTTTGAGACAAAGGGTTATGCATCAAATGACGTATTGTTGATAGTTTACACAATCCAGATCTAAACATACAAAGTAAGTAGTGGGTCATGGGTCATCCTGGCCCCTTACAAGATTAAGAAGGAATGTTATCTCCTAAGGAGGTCTAATTAAGGCAGATGCACAGTACACTCTAAAGGGAAGGGAGTAGGCCAAAATGGGCAAAGAAAAATTTTGTGTTTAAATTTTGCCATAAAATATAAATTTTATTTCATCAGGGGCAATCTTGTAAGCCTGAGTCCTTAACCTCCAGGTAGACAGTGTCAGAATTGAGTTAAATTGTATGACATCGATCTGGTGTCACAGATTAGCTTAATGTGTGAAAAACTTACACATCTGGTGTCAGAAGTGAAGCAGTTGTTGTAGAGTAGTATTGACAGTGAAGGAGACACATAAGAGTATGTTCTTTTCTTTATACCTCCATTACTATAATCCAATACATCATGACTGGTTTTCAACAAAAAATTACAAGTAATGCTAAACAAGGAAAAATCACAGTCTGAAGAAGCAAAGTAAGCATCAGATTTGGACTCACATATGTTAGATTTTGGAATTACCAGACAGAGATTTTAAAATAACTATGATCAATGTTAAGGGCTGTAATGGAAAAAGTAGACAACATATAAGAACAGAGTAATAATGTAAGCAAAGAGATGATTCTAAGTAAAAAATTCAAAAAGAAATGCTAGAAATAAAACATACCTTAACAGAAGTGAAGAATGCCTTTGATGTGCATATTAGTAGACTGGACATAACCAAGGAAAGAATCAATGACCGAAAACTGGTCAGTAGAAACTCCCCAAACTGAAATGCAAAGAGAGAAAAATGAAAATTAACAACAACAAAAACAGCATCCAAGAACTATTGAAAGATTTCAAAAGGTGTAACAAACATTTAAGGGTTGCCAGCTCTCTTTTCAACACTGAATTCCTTATTGCTTTAGTGAACAGAATATCCTCTGGGTCCTCCCATTAAAAAGAATTGGCAGATGAGTTTTATTAGTATATTTATTCTAATAATCCCACTTTTCTGAACCTTATCATCCTTTTTTCTACCATCGGCCATGCATTTGTGGCTTATCAATTTCACCATGGAATATTGCTTCTCCAAGATTCCCAAAGTCATCTTAGCAGCATGTTAGCACATTTCCCAGAATTCTCATCAGGGTGTTAAATCCTGCGTTCTGAGAAAGTGCTGCCATATCAAAGAATTTACCCAATTTTAAATTACTTCCCAGCATCCTCAGGAGCCAGTGTCACATGTGGTTTCATAGCTCTAGCCAGAACATTTTGGATAACTCCTGCAGCTTCTTCATCACAGAGTCTCTTCTTTATTCAGACTGAGCACTTGCTTATCCACATTCTGTTGTGTTTTGATCTCAGTTATTCCTCTGGTAGTCAGGAGGGCAGGTGGGAATGGGGTAAGGCATGTTTTATTTTAAAATAGGGACTCTGTATTGTCTTTAAATAAGGGGGAACTAACATGGAAGAGTTGGCCACTTTGGTAAATCCAAAGTATTCCTGGGAATCTAAGGATTCATGATTTTTTAGGACATCATTCCTCATGCTCCTAATCCAACTCATACAGTTCTCATTTTCTCTATAAAACACCTAATCTTGGCATAAAAGATTTACTGGATTTGAGGATTTAAACTTTGACACTCTGCTACCCTCTTAACGAAATCCTGGGACTGCTTCTTATTTCCTTCTGTCTTCTTGTTAAAGGAGATGATTATCTCTTAATAAGCTATCATTTAGTTAGTCCCTCTAGTTTTCATATTTTGCCATAAACTGGTGATTATTTACCTTCAGGCTTTTACTGTCTTTAAAGAATCTGTTGACCTCAGCCATATTTTTACATGGTCCTTATAATCACTAATTCTCTTGTACCTCACAATGTTCTGAGATACTACACCTGACAATTCATATACTTACACTGACATCTCAGCCAAGTTCATCACCAGTCACAACTTTAACATTTGTACCATGACAATACACCTGGAGCGATCTATATTTCACTTACCAACAATGACAGGGTCCCCTTGCCAGCCTGCTACAAAATCCTACTTTATAATTTGCTTTCTCAAGCCAGTCGAGACACCAACTTAGTTTGAGTTTTACAGGAAACAGACTTTTAAATGGAGATTTGCATGCAATAAGTTTATCTGGAGTTACCGTTGGGAACAGCATCTCTAAGAGTGAAGGAAACAGATATTGCTAGGATAAGCTGAACTGTGATGCATCTGCAACAGAGGTTTTAGCCAATCCTACAGGTATCTGTGGAGCAGGGATGGCCTTTCAGAATTACATGCTAATATAGACAAGAAGCCAGGTCTTATGACGCACCCTGCTGACCAGTTATTGTATGAGGAAGTATTCATAATATTAACGGCCAAAGACACAACAGTCAAATTTATTCTCCATTATTAACAGTCTCCATTTTTCTTAAGTTTAGAAAAATAAAAGAAAATCAAGTCCCGACTTGTAGTGTTTGCAGACTTCTGTGGTGTGTATGTGTATATATATATATATATATATATATATACACACACACATATATGTATATATATATAGGAATATATATATATAGGAATATATATACATATACATATATACATATATATATATATATATATATATGTTCCTACCATGGCTGATTTTAAACTTTGATGTAATGGGGCCTACCACAGAGTTGGGAAGAGATGTATAGTAACATGTACTTACAGAAACGCAAGATATATAAAGACAACAGCACAAATAAGAGGAAAATGAAATGTAGTAAAATAGTTGGGACATGATGACTTTTAAGAATTTAAAACACTTTAAGAATATAATTTAACTGTAACTACATAATTTAACTTTTAAACATAACTGTCGGGCTTCCCTGGTGGCACAGTGGTTGAGAGTCTGCCTGCCGATGCAGGGGACACGGGTTCGTGCCCCGGTCCGGGAGGATCCCACATGCCGCGGAGCGGCTGGGCCCGTGAGCCATGGCTGCTGGGCCTGCGCGTCCGGAGCCTGTGCTCCACAACGGGAGAGGCCACAACAGTGAGAGGCCCGCATACCACAAAAAACAAAACAAAACAAAACAAAACACATAACTGTCAAAAGCTAGATCACAAATTTTCTGAATATTTACAAATTGTCCCTTACAAGCTACCACAAGCTGGCTTGAACAAACTACTACCTCCCACCATTAGGCTCAATGAATATATGACCCATATTAAACTTAAATGTAACATATTAATTAGCATTTTTCTCAGTTGGCCGCTTGTTTTGGAAAACTAACACGCTATAAAGCCATGCTAAATGCACCTTTTGCATTTCTCTATGTAACTGAGTTCCTAAGGTTTTCCTCTAGAACAGAGACACCTGGAAGGGAGTCTGGTATGAACACTAAAACTTTTGTCCAAAAGTTGCATGTTTTATTGCCTTTTCTTCCTATTTCAAGGGGACATTCAGTATTATTCTAACTTTTTAGCTTTATACTCCTTCCATTTATGTCTTAGCAGTAGAGGAGAACACTTGCAGCCTGTGGGTCAGAGAAAAAGGCAGCCAGAGATGAGGCCTGAGAACTGGGGGTGAACAACAGGTGTTAGTCCTCTTGTCTGACATTATAAGAGTTCACGTTAATTAAGCAGCTATCAAGAATTACACAAAACATGTTACATGCATTATCACAATAAATGTTATTATTACCCACATTTATTTATGAGGGAATAGAGGCACCAAAATATTAAGCAAATTGTCCAAAGACACACAGTTCTTATTGAGCAGTGGAACCAAGATTAAGCCCAAGTTTTATAAGTTCAGAAGCTTACCAATTTCATGGGTTAACTACTTTAATTAAACACACCATTTGTGTAGGTCTTAATCATGAAAATAAATGTATTTTAAAAAATTCATGTGGCATGATTAACAACAGCATCGAGTTCAGTGTTATGCTTTAAGTAGAAGCCATTATTAGTGTAATATAGCTGCCTTAACGTATGGTTTATAAAAATAATAGCAAATACAGTGATCATTTGTGCTTCTAAGTATTTACAAATAAGGCAAACAGAATAGGTAACATTTCTACATCTGCTATCATGGAAACTAAAGAGAAAACACCAAAGTCAGGACTAGTAAGCTATTTACTAACCAATGTCTGGGACATTTTAAACAGGTAGCTTAAATAAATCCTAGTTGATTCAGTAGTAGACAGTGTTTTTGAAAAGTTAGATCAATATCATTGTTGATTTGCTCAATTGTGTAAATTGTAGTGATTAATCTTATTTAAAAAAAATGTATTGGGGCAGGTAGAACAGAGGGGCATACAGCTTATAAAGGTGAATAATACAGACAACATTCTCTAATAAGGAATTGTTAAGAATTCCTTATTAGAATTGTTAAGAATTGTTAAGAATTTATTTTTCCCTTGATAGTGTATTTGTGGAAATATTTTCAGATACTCATAGAAATGTAAACTTTAATTTAAAAAGAAATATACTATCCTTCTGCACATAAAGCATCACACGTTTCACCATAGTGACTAATCAATGTGGTGATGACTTTTGAAACACGTTAGTAAATAAATTAAATTAATTTACACACCCTCAGGAAAAAAAATTACCTCAGATTCAAATTTCTAAGAACTCTGTTGAAGATAATTAGATATAGGTGAGTATAGAATATTAATTAGCACATAAAAATTTTTTAAAGAGAACACTGATATTTTATCCTTTGTTATAATCATCTATTTATCCATCAAATACATAGTGCTATCAATTTATCAAATGCAAATACACATCATCAACAATTGTCATTACCTCAAATACATAAATAAATGTTCATATAATATATACTTTTTTATATATGTTCATGTACCTGTTCACATATCCATTTTAGAATTATTCATAATTTTCTTATTAAAAGTAGATTTTGTGTGAGTACTGTAAGTACTCTGAGTTCTCATCCCACCCATAGCTCCCTTTTGTGTCAAGTGCCCAGATATAGTTCCATGTATGTAGGTTGCCATGCCTTGGGTCTGATGACCAGAAGGATTTCCTCAGACCTGATTGCGCTATAGATTGACGACTGACCAAAAGTTACATTGAATATAAGGGAGGCCAGTGGCTTTATGAGGAACGCTGATTTAGACACTCTGTTAACCTACCCAATTAAATCTCTTTTTGGGACTTGGTTAACATGAGATAGACAAGGGATTTTTTTTTTTTTTTTTTTTTTTTTTGCGGTACGCGGGCCTCTCACTGTTGTGGCCTCTCCCGCTGCGGAGCACAGGCTCTGGACGCGCAGGCTCAGCGGCTATGGCTCACGGGCCCAGCCGCTCCGCGGCATGTGGGATATTCCTGGACCGGGGCACGAACCCGTGTCCCCTGCATCGGCAGGCGGACTCTCAACCACTGCGCCACCAGGGAAGCCCGATCAGGGATTTTTGTAGGCAGTTGAGTGGAGCAAAATCCAAGTGATACATAGTGAAAGTATTCAGAATAATCCATTTCACAATAAAAACCAAGAATAAAGAGAAGTGTAAGGGTAAAGGTAAAATAGAAAAAAGAAAGTAGAAATATGAGAAACAGATGCAGTGGACACCACAGCAACCAATTTGCATGACTTGAGTCATGAATTATTTTGGTGATGTTAGACCTGATATGCTATCATACATGATATTTCACTTGACCTTGGTGCTTTCATTTTATTTGTTAAAGCATTTTACTTCTCTTATGCACAGTTGTACAGTAAAATGCCCACACCAGTAGAGATAAGCTAAACATATTACTGTTGCTTCTTACCTGAGTCAAGCTAGTACAATGCGAATGTACATACATAAAAATGTTTGTATATATGTATACAAAAATTTACTAAGCAATTTACATCTTTTTTCTCCTTTCATCTTAAAATGATTATATGTTCCTTGTTCTTTCTGTTTTTGGAAAGAACTTCAAAGGCTCTTTTGAGAAGTTACAGAGAACCCAATTTTTAAAATGTTCACAAAGGAAGTGGCAGGCAGTTATAAGTTTCTCATCACCAGATAGTTATATTCGCAGAAAAAAAATGTAGAAATTTACATCCATACTATGTACTGATAATAGAATTTCTTTCTACCATTCTAAGGCACTTCAGCTATCTTTGAAGCATAGGGAAAAAGTGTGATTTCTAGAAATAAAAGGAGTAAAAGTTGCTTGTATCTGTATTGGATTCATTAAAAATTACCACACAATTAGTATAATTTAGTAAACTGTGTCTTTATGGAATACAGACTGATTCAAATATTTTTGTGCAAAATGTTCTTTGCAGTAATGAACGTATTCAACCAAATTTGTGTGGGTAAGCTTTTCTAAATTTCAAAAATTCTAATTTTATGATTATATTACAAAGCAGCACTCTGTTGATGTTTTTGTATTTATCTATCATCTTACATCAATTGGTTTTCCAGAAGGATTTTCTAAAGCCAGGAAAAATGGTAGTCAAATCAATGTGAACATATTAACAAAACTTCAAATGCATTCTACATGCTCTATTAACCATTATTCAATTATTTTACTCATTTGAAAATACATTTTACTCATCATTTTGTCTCAGATAAAATTTCTTCTTTCAAACAGTGTTATACTGTTCCTTATAATTGCCCCTGGGGATTATAATCAAAGGGAGATATGAGAAATGCAACATGCTTTGGAACCATCCACGCATTCAGTGTTCAGTCTACTGAATAAGGAACACTGAACAGATATGCAATTAAACACAATAACAGCTGTGCTCATGAAATAGGAAGAAGATTAAAAAGTAATCCTGGATACTCATTTAATTTTTTTAGATCAAATATGAATGTAATTAGAATACTGTGATGTAACAATTTTAAATATAACTTGAAATTTGACATCAGTCTAACCCCTTGAAGATAAATTTATAGAAATCAAAGACAACCTTGAATATTTGAGGATTTGTTCTACATAGCTTTGAATATCTATTCAGTCATTCATTTCTTTTTCATTTGCTCAATATTTTAATACTTACCTAATCCATTACTGGAAAACATTATACTAACTTTTGGGGTGGAAAAAAAACAAGAGAGGAATAGACATGCCCTATGAAATCAAGTAAATCCAATAGAGCCAAAAATGCTATAAAGAAAGGCTACAAAAATGGATGACTTTCAATATTTGTTTTGTTAATGTTTTATAGTTTGGTACTTAATTAATTCAATTATTGTATGTTTATGTTGTATCTCTAGAGTTAGTATCTTGTGACATGTTACATTTGGGGTGCCAGATGAAAATGTATATTTGAGTATTAGCAATAATCATTTTGAATAGAAAGAGTGCTTCTTGCCAGCCCTATATGAGTAAGTAATTTAATTTCTCTGACCCTTACTTTTCTCTTCTGTAAAAAATAAAAGAGCAGCAAATAAGGTTTTTTTAAACTTAATTTTATTTATTTTTTTATACAGCAGTTTCTTATCAGTTATCTATTTTATACATATGAGTGTATATATGTCAATCCCAATCTCCAAATTCATCCCGCCACCACCACCACCCCACCCTGCTTTCCCCCCTTGGTGTCCATAAGTTTGTTCTCTATATCTGTGTCTCTGTTACTGCCTTGCAAATCACTTCATCTGTACCATTTTTCTAGAGTCCACATATATGCGTTAATATACGATATTTGTTTTTCACTTTCTGACTTACTTCACTCTGTATGACAGTCTCTAGGTCCATCCACATCTCTACAAATGACCGAATTTCATTCTTTTTTATGGCTGAGTAATATTTGACCTGGCTATTGTAAATAGTGCTGCAATGAATATTGGGGTGCATGTGTCTTTTTCAATTATGTTTTTTTCTGGGTATATGCCCAGTAGTAGGATTGCTGAGTCATATGGTAATTCTATTTTTAGTTTTTTAAGGAACCGCCTCATTGTTCTCCACAGTGGCTGTATCACTTTACATTCCCACCAACAGTGCAGGAAGGTTCCCATTTCTCTACACCCTCTCCAGCGTTTGATGTTTGTAGATATTCTGAAGATGCCCATTCTAACCAGTTTGAGGTGATAAGTCACTGTAGTTTTGATTTGCATTTCTGTAATAACTAGTGATGTTGAGCAGCTTTTCATGTGCCTCTTGGCCATCTGTATGTCTTCTTTACAGAGATGTCAAGTTAGGTCTTCTGCCCATTTTTTGATTGGGTTGTTTGTTTTTGTAATATTGAGCTGCGTGAGCTGTTTATATATTTTGGAGATTAATCATTTGTCCGCTGATTTGTTTGCAAATATTTTCTCCCATTCTGATGGTTCTCTTTTCATCTTGTTTATAGTTTCCTTTGATGTGCAAAAGCGTTTAAGTTTCATTAGGTCCCATTTGTTGTTTTGTTTTTTTTTTAATTTTATTTTCATTACTCTAGGAGGTAGGTCAAAAAAGATCTTGCTGTGATTTATGTCCAAGAGTGTTCTTCCTATGTTTTCCTCTAAGAATTTTATAGTGTCCAGTCTTACATTTAGGTCTTTAATCCATTTTGATTTTATTTTTGTGTATGGTGTTAAGGACTGTTCTAATTTCATTCTTTTACATGTAGCTGTCCAGTTTTCCCAGCACCACTTATTGAAGAGGCTGTCTTTTCTCCATTGTATATCCTTGCCTCTTTTGTCATAGATTAGTTGACCATAGGTGCGTGGGTTGCTCTCTGGACTTTCTGTCCTGTTCCATTGATCTATATGTCTGTTTTTGTGCCTATACCATATTGTCTTGATTACTGTAGCTTTGTTGTATAGTCTGAAGTCAGAGAGTCTGATTCCTCCAGCTCCATTTTTTTCCCTCAAGATTACTTTGGCTATTCAGGGTCTTTTGTGTTTCCACACAAATTTTAAGATCTTTTGTTTTAGTTCTGCAAAAAATGCTATTGGTAATTTGATAGAGATTGCATTGAACCTGTAGATTGCTTTGGGTAGTATAATCATTTTCAAAATATTGATTCTTCCAATCCAAGAACATGGTATATCTCTCCATCTGTTTGTGTTATCTTTGATTTCTTTCATCAGTGTCTTATAGTTTTCTGAGTACAGGTCTTTTACCTCCTTAAGTAGGTTTATTCCTAGGTATTCTTTTTGTTGCAATGGTGAATGGAATTGTTTCCTTAATTTCTCTTCCTGATCTTTCGTTGTTTGTTTATAGGAAGACAAGAGATTTCTGTGAATTAATTTTTTATTCTGCAACTGTACCAAATTCATTGATTAGCTCTAGTAATTATCTGGTGGCAACTTTAGGATTCTTTATATATAGTATCATGTCATCTGAAAACAGTGACAGTTTTACTTCTTCTTTTCCAATTTGTATTCCCTTTATTTCTTTTCCTTTTTGATTGCCCTGGATAGAAATTCTAAAACTATGTTGAATAATAGTTGTGGGACTGGACGTCATTGTCTTTTTCCTGATGACAGAGGACATGCTTTCAGTTTTTCACCATTGAGAGTGCTGTTTGCTGTAGGTTTTTCATGGCCTATATTATGTTGAGGTATGTTCCCTCTATGCCCACTTTCTGGAAAGTTTTTTTTTTTTTTTTTTTTTTTTGCGGTACACGGGCCTCTCACTGCTGTGGCCTCTCCCGTTGTGGAGCACAGGCTCCGGACGTGCAGGCTCAGTGGCCATGGCTCACAGGCCCACCCACTCCGCAGCATGTGGGATATTCCTGGACCAGGGCATGAACCCGTGTCGCCTGCATCGGCAGGCGGACTCTCAACCACTGCACAACCAGGGAAGCCCGATCAAATGGTTTTTATTCTTCAATTTGTTAATATGGTGTGTTACATTGATTGATATGCATATATTGAAGAATCCTTGCATCCCTGGGTTAAATTCCACCTCATCATGGTGTATGATCCTTTTAAAGTGTTGTTGGATTCTGTTTGCCGGTATTTTGTTGAGGATTTTTGCATCTATATTCATCAGTGTTATTGGTCTGTAATTTTCTTTTTTTGTAGTATCTCTGTCTGGTTTTGGTATCAGGGTGATGGTGGCCTTGGAATGAGTTTGGGAGTGTTCCTTCCTCTGCAATTTTTTGGAAGAGTTTGAGAAGGATGGGTGTTAGGTCTTTTCTAAATGTTTGATAGAATTCACGCGTGAAGCCATCTGGTCCTCGACTTTTGCTTGTTTGAAGATTTTTAATCACACTTTCAATTTCATTACTTGTGATTGGTCTGTTCATATTTTCTATTTCTTCCTGGTTCAGTCTTGGAAGGTTATACCTTTCTAAGAATTTGTCCATTTCTTCCAGGTTGTCCATTTTATTCTCATAGAATTTCTTGTAGTAGTCACTTATGATGCTTTGTATTTCTGTGGTGTCTGCTGTAACTTCTCCTTTTACATTTCTAATTTTATTAGTTTGAGTCCTTTCCCTCATTTTCTTGATGAGTCTGGCTAAAGGTTTATCAATTTTGTTTATCTTTCAAAGAACCGTATTTTAGTTTTATTGATCTTTGCTATTGTTTCCTTCATTTCTTTTTCATTTATTTTTGATCTGATCTTTATGATTTCCTTCCTTCTGCTAATTTTGGGGGGTTTTGTTCTTCTATCTCTAATTGCTTTAGGTGTAAGTTTAGTTTGTTTATTTGAGATATTGTTTCTTGAGGTAGGATTGTATTGCTGTAAACTTCCCTCTTAGAACTGTTTTTGCTGCATCCCATAGGTTTTTGATCGTCGTGTTTTCATTGTCATTTGTCTCTAGGTATTTTTTGACTTCCTCTTTGATTTCTTCAGTGATATCTTGGTTATTTAGTAATATATTGTTTAGCCTCCATCTATCTGTGTTTTTTACATTTATTTCTCTGTAATTTATTTCTAATTTCATAGCGTTGTGGTCAGAAAAGATGCTTTATATGATTTCAGTTTTCTTACATTTCCCAAGGCTTGATGTGTGACCCAAGATGTGATCTATTCTGAAGAATGTTCCATGTGCACTTTAGAAGAATGTGTAATCTGCTGTTTCAGCTGGAATACCCTATAAATATCAATGAAATCTATCTGGTCTATTATGTCATTTAAAGCTTGTGTTTCCTTATTAGTTTTCTGCCTGTATAACATGCCCATTGGTGTAAGTGAGGTGTTAAAGTCCCCCTCTATTATTATTATTATTTTGTGGTATGCAGGCCTCTCACTGCTGTGGCCTCTTCCATTGCGGAGCACAGGCTCTGGATGTGCAGACTCAGTGGCCATGGCTCACGGGCCCAGCCTCTCCATGGCATGTAGGATCCTCCTGGACAGGGGCACAAACCCGTGTCCCCTGCATTGGCAGGCGGACTCTCAACCACTGCACCACCAGGGAAGACCCCCCCTCTATTATTGTGTTACTGTCAATTTCCTCTTTTATACCTGTTAGCATTTGCCTTATGTATTAAGTTGCTCCTATATTGGGTGCATATATATTTATAATTGTTATATCTTCTTCTTGGATTGATCAGCTGCTCGTTATGTAGTGTCCTTCCTTGTTTCTTGTAACATTCTTTATTTTAAAATCTATTTTGTCTGATATGAGTATTGCTACTCCAGCTTTCTTTTGATTTCCATTTGCATGGAATATCTTTTTCCATCCCCTCATTTTCAGTCTGTATGTGTCCCTAGGTCTGAAGTGATTCTCTTGTAGACAGCATGTATATCGGTCTTCTTTTTGTATCCATTCAGCGAGTTTGTGTCTTTTGGTTGGAACGTTTAATCCATTCACATTTAAGGTAATTATCAATATGTTTCTATTACCATTTTCTTAATTGTTTTGGGTTTGTTTTTGTCCTTTTCTTCTTTTGCATTTCTCACTTAGAGAAGTTCCTTTAGTACTTGTTGTAGACCTGGTTTGGTGGTGCCAAATTCTCTTAGCTTTTGCTTGTCTGTAAAGCTTTTGACTTCTCCATCAAATCTGAATGAGATCCTTGCCAGGTAGAGTCATCTTGGTTGTAGGTTCTTTCTTTCATCACTTTAAATATGTCATGCCAGTCCCTTCTGGCTTGTAGAGTTTCTTCTGAGAAATCAGCTGTTAACCTTTTGGGAGTTCCCTTGTATATTATTTGTCATTTTCCCTTGTTTTAATAACTTTTCTTTGGCTTTAATTTAGTCATTTTGATTACTATGTGTCTTGGCATGTTTCTCCTTGGTTTTATCCTGTCTGGGACTCTCTGTGCTTCCTGGACTTGTGTGGCTATTTCTTTTCCCATGTTTGGGAAGTTTTCAACTATAATCTCTTCAAATATTTTCTCGGGTCCTTTCTCTCTCTCTCTTCTCCTTCTGGGACCCCTATAATGTGAATGTTGGTGCATTTAATGTTGTCCCAGAGGTCTCTTAGGGTGTCTTAATTTCTTTTCATTCTTTTCTCTTTATTCTGTTCTGCAGCAGTGAATTCCACCATTCTGTCTCCCAGGTTACTTATCCATTCTTCTGCCTCAGTTATTCTGCTATTGATTAATTCTAGTGTATTTTTCATTTCAGTTATTATATTGTTTATCTCTGTTTGTTTGTTCTTTAATTCTTCTATGTCTTTGTTAAACATTTTTTGCATCTTCTCAATCTTTGCTTCCATTCTTTTTCCAAGGTCCTGGATCATCTTCACTCTCATTATTCTGAGTTCTTTTTCTGGAAGGTTGCCTATATCCACTTCATTTAATTGTTTTTCTGGGGTTTTATCTTATTACTTCATCTTATACATAGCCCTCTGCCTTTTCATTTTGTCTATCTTTCTGTGAATGTGGTTTCTGTTCCACAGGCTGCAGGATTCAGCATATAGTTTTAAATAATATTGCCACTCTCTTTTGAATAAAGGATGCAGCAACTTTACAATTTCCTGTTCCAGAGATTATAGTAAAAGTAAAAACTTCAGAAATAAATATCCTTAAAATCACCATGAATGATTTGATGTGCAATTTCTGGAATGCTTTCAACAATGGAAGAAGACGGATGTATTTTGAATGATTTTACAGTTTTATATGGATTGGAGGTAGGGGAGGATAAAGAAATCAAAGGGAATTAGTCAGCTTTGTTAAGAGGGGTTCGTATGAAGGAGAAAAGTTGATTAAAGTGAATCTGAAGTTTGGAAGATGAATGTAGTTTGATTCTACAAAACAATTGAAGAACTTTAGAAGAAACCTTATGAACTATAAGAATAATAATGAAGTCAGTGGCAGGGAGCAAGAGATGATTATGGTTTAATTAATAAAACAAATTTGAATACACATTTTCATTCAAATTCAATAAATTTTAAAATATATCTAGGTAATATTTTCTCATCTAAGATTATTCTTAAGTAAAAAGCATGAAAGCAGGAATAAAAAACAGCTGTAACCCCATCCTGAAATATAACCACCATTAACGTTTTGTTGCTTGCTCCTCCATATGTATTTCTATTCAGTAGAAAAACATGAGCCCTTTTTTTTCTTATGTTTTATAAAAAATGGTATGAATCTTCAGCTACAGTTTGAACACAAATTGTTTCACTTATTTTTCACCAATCACTTTTTTTATAAGGGGATTAATTTTGCTGTAACCATCTCATAAAATACTTATTGAAAGGCAGCATTCTGCCCATGTGTGTATACAGTAATGGAAGTTCTGATATCAATTCTTACATTAAAAAAGAAAAAAAACTTTTCAATATATTCTTGAAATATTAACTCAGTGTGTTAGAAATCTGAGTTGCTTTAGTTAGCTTGCATTACAAACTGACCTAAACTAATTTGTTTTTTAGATCTATGAGAAATTTTGAGTAACCATTGGTAGCTTCCAATTGCTAGAGATAAGTTGGAGCTGAACATTTTCTCTCCAAGAAACTTACTCCCACAGGGATGTTACAATAAAAATCAGCCTCAGTTCAAATTCTGTCACATTTTTTAACAAGCGTATGTGCACATGTGAACATGTACACACACACATACAATCTCTTCTGCAAACCTGGTGAAGTTTCTATTCTATGCCTTTTAGGCAATTCAGTAAGTTCCTTGTATGGAAAGACTTCAGGATTTAGTTATCTCTGGAGAAGGATCAGATGACAAAATCTTTGTTATTTGAACAAAAGAGGGGCGAGATTGTAAACCTAGGACTCCATTCTGAATGGCACTGCCATATTCACTAGATTCTTTCACTCTTCTTATCAAAATGGAAGTTCCTACAAGTATTTCTTCATTAACTGAATATTTTTACTACAGCTTATTTTACCAGTGAAAATCACTTCTAATAATCACTGTGCTAATTTACAAGTTCTTTAATGTTGAGTGGATATAAAGATAGGTCTAGTGGTTATTTCTGGAGTAGAGCTTTGTAATTATATTTTAAAATGCTAAATCACACCAATGAGGAGATGATTTACAACTATATCATCTATCATTATTTATATATCTATCTACCTTTTATATTGAAATATTTTAAATTAAATTATAGATAATATGATAAGAACTGCTTGTTTATTTCTGTTCCCTTAGGCTAAATTTGACCTTCACTCAAAAGTCATTGTTGTCACACACAAATAAAGGGATATTGTTCTTATAATTTCCCAAGAATCTGCTGTTAATTTGTATTAGGGGAAATTCTACTCTATAAGATTTTCTTTTTTCTTTTTATAAATTTATTTATTTATCTTTGGCTGCATTGGGTCTTCATTGCTGTATGCAGGCTTTCTCTAGTTGTGGCAAGTGGGGACTACTCTTCATTGCAGTGCACAGACTTCTCATTGTGGTGGCTTCTCTTGTCGCGGAGCACAGGCTCTAGGTGCATGGGCTTCAGTAGTTGTGGCTCACAGGCTAAGAGTGCAGTAGTTGTGGTGCACAGGCTTAGTTGCTCTGTGGTACGTGAGATCTTCTGAGACCAGGGCTCAAACCCATGTCTCCTGCATTGGCTGGTGGATTCTTAACCACTGTGCCACGAAGGAAGTCCCATATAGGATTTTTGTAAAGAGTTAACACCTTATATCCACTCTGTGCTGAACGTTGTACAGCTTACCAAGATTCTTATTCAGAACTCTTCTCCAGAGTAGTGCGCTCAGTGGATAACCCTCAGCTGTTAGCCATTTCGAGAGTTGAATCAATGAAGACAAGCACCTTAGCCAATGCTGCACTGCCTTCCTGTGGTGGCCATAAGTAATATACATCTAAAATAAAGGTCTGGCCTTCTTGTCCCTACTCAGGACAACTCTTGAGTCACTCTAGCTTCACTGCTTTTCTAGGGGTTGGCTGAGGCTGTCATTGGGCCTACATTGCTGTTCAGTTTCTCCATCTGGGCAAATCCTGCCTCCTTCTCCTTTGCATGGGTATTGATCCCATGGATGATCCATACTTCATCTTTTCAGATAACCCAACAGATGATCTACTTCTTTGCCATCATGACCTTTCCATAAGGACAATGCATTTCAACTTATGGAGTTAAAACATTGTTACATAACATAGGATAGTAGTGTCTGCTTTTCCTGTAGTGTTCCATGTCCTTCTCCTGAGATCAACACAAGCTTTTTGAAAACTGTGATGAAATTCTTTTTTACATCTCTTGATGGCTTAATATAAGTTTCATTATTGGTTATAACCAGTCATGCATTTTTAAATTTAATGTTAATAGTAGTAATATATATTTATTTATTATTATTTCTATTTTGGAAAAGGTGCAGAGAGGTTAAAAAATTTCTTGTAGGTCATCTAGTTAGTAAATATCTGGGCTGGAATAAACATTATGATATATTACAGAATCAAGATGGAACTGGAGTACAGGTAGAACTTTATTTAAAACTAGAAATATACATTTAAATTCTCAAATATTTGTCAAATGAAACATTAAAACACCAGGTATGTGCCTATCATTCTCTTTTCTGTGTGTCATTCTTAACAGAATTAAGGAACTTGATATTTTAAATAAACAAACAGAAAAGTGTTTTTAGCTGAGGATACAGCTTTGTGTTATTTAGTTAGACACAGAAGTTGCAGTAAAACTATTTTGTCCAGTATTTTTGTCCTCACAGCAAAACTATTCTGCTAGATTTTATGTCCTTCTGAAAGAGATTGTTGGTATATTTAATCTACTGAACAGAGCAATGTATTTTTATAGTGGACTACTAATATTAATAGTAAATCAGAAACAAGAGATGTACCTGGAAAGAATGAGTAAATCAGAATATGCCCAAGCAGAATAGAACATAGAAGAAGAACTTGAAAGCTCATCTGGGTCCAGTCCAAGAGAACAGCACTGATCTGAGAGAAACTCAAGGAGAAGGACCAAAATGAGCAACCTGCTAGAGCAACCACCCACGTTCCTTTAGGACGCAGTGTTTTGCTTTTATTTCTCCAGTTTTAGAAAATTAAGATGTAAAGTATTTTTGAGAAACTTTGAAATCAAACGGCTTAATTTAAATCATGGTAGAATTCAGCACAAAATACTCTAGAATATAAAACACACACACATTTAGGCTTGAAAGCTTTGAAGTTTTGAGTTCTCAGAATAAATTATAAAACCAAAGGGAGACATTTTAAATTGTGTAGAGTATATTTTAATGATTAAGAAATAATAAAATCAGTTCAATCCACATATTTGTGTGCATATGCACACACACATATTCATGCCACACAACCACATACACAATATGTACATGTTGTACACACACACACACACACACACACACACACACACACACACATATATTCAAGATACTAGGGATTTTCAAAGGCCATCAGTTTTTTCCACACGGTTTTGGAGTCAATTGATATATACAAAAGCATGAAAGAGGAGATCAGATTAGCAGCTTTATCAGTGATAAATGTTAGATTAAAATACATGGCTCAGATGCACACTAAATGGACTTTATAACCCATTCGTAAGTGTGGGACAGCAGACCTGAGTGCTTATTTTATACAGGTCAACTTTCTTAAAGAAAACAATAAAGGATTGATCTGAACATGCCCACACTTTTCATCCAGTGAAATTAATCAGGTAGCTCACATCTCCTCTAGGGAAAGAATAGAATAAAAGTTGACTAAAGGTCAACAGTTAGATTCCAAATAAGTTTCTTTACATGGAACATGAGGAGTCAAGTATAATTGGTTGTGTCTGTGTATATGCACATACTTTTACAGTCATAAAACTACTCCCAATGTTTTCAATGTTCTCCTTTTTGTTTCAGAATTCTTATTAATATGGTTAAGTATAGCCTAATTAAGAGGGCTTTGTAAAAAATACATGCTTATATTTGTTATTACTGTATGAACCATCTTGCTGTCCCTTTTCAGTGTTAATTATGTGAAATCACAGTATTGTAAAAGGATATTACAAACCATTTATCTCACCTGTAAGCAGATTAAACATTAAATGAATGTCAGTAGGCCATGTGATGGCCTTTGTTCATGACTGCAATTTTTAGTGTTGAGTGGCGTATATGTTGCCTCACTTTTAAAAAGCAAAATGATTTTTGAACAAAAGAAACTCAAAAGATAAAACCTGGGGCTTCCCTCGTTGCGCAGTGGTTGAGAGTCTGCCTGCCGATGCAGGGGACACGGGTTCGTGCCCCGGTTCGGGAAGATCCCACATGTCGCGGAGCGGCTGGACCGATGAGCCATGGCCACTGAGTCTGCACGTCCGAAGCATGTGCTCCGCAACGGGAGAGGCCAAAACAGTGAGAGGCCCAAGTACCGCAAAAAAAAAAAATAAATAAATAAATAAAAGGTAAAACCTGATTAATGCACACAGAGGGTTTCAGAAAACTGTGACTATTTTAACATCAATAAATTTATTTATTCCTCAACAATTGTTGATTCTCTACTATATTCCAGATACTTTAGCAATCACTAAGAATACAAGAGTAAAGGATATAATGAGATATGTTACATAAATACAAGATTGTGATATAATCTGGTGAATTCTGAAAGGAATTCTTATTTTTTCATATGTTATAAAAGGACTCTACTTCATTCCTATAAAGGAATGCAATCTACTTCATTCTAAGTAAGGGGAGTTCTGAAATGAATATAACTATACTCTTTCCACCCCCTCACTCTTCCACATAATTAAGAGCAATATGAATATGAATGGCCAGAATCTAGGATGTTTACTGAGACATGTGTTTATCTGGAGACAAGGTCACCAACTTGTAAGCCCATGGGTTTTATTACATTAACTCTTCTGCCAGAAACTGGATGCTAATTAAGTATTCAACACACCAAGGAGCTGGATAGTAACTAATTGGAATGAATCTACTGTGCAGATCAAACTCAACCTACTTATTGTATACATTTAGGCATGGAATAAGAGGCTTTAAAATGTGTGGTCTTTGACCTGTTTTATTAAGAATCACGGTAGGCCAGGGGTTATTAAAACTCGGCTGTGCAATAATAAAACCAATAGTTTGAGTCTTATTGGGTTCTTTTTTCCCCCTCTTTATATTTTATTCGTTAGAAGGGAGCATGATTCACAAGGAAAAAAATTATAACTGTGTGGTGATGGATGTTAACTAGAATTATTATGGTGATTATCTTGCAATATATACAATATTGAATCATTATGTTGTACACTGGTAACTAATATAATGTTATTAACCAATTACCTCAGAAAAGAAAAAAAAGAAGAGAGGATGAGTAATTTGTAACACAAATTACAACATACTAGGGGACAAACATGAGAGGTTGAAAGTAAAATTGAATGTGTGTGTCTATTATTTTAAGCAAGGTTTCTTTGTAATCTTAGCTTTGAGAACCAGATGTACCTGGAAATGGTTACAGAACTTGAGTGGTAGCTGAAGTATTTTTTAAAATTTTTATTTTATATTGGAGTATAGTTGATTAACAATGTTGTGTTAGTTTCAGGTGTACAGGAAGGTTCAGTTATACATATACATGTATCTATTCTTTTTCAAATTATTTTCCCATTTAGGTATTACAGAGTATTGAACAGAGTTCCTTGTGCTATACAGTAGGTCCTTGTTGGTTATCTATTTTAAATATAGCAGTGTGTACATCTCAATCCCAAACTCCCAATCCATTCCTCCCCTCCACCCTTCCCCTCAGTAACCATAAATTCATTCTCTAAGTCTGTGAGTTTGTTTCTGTTTTGTAAATAAGTTCATATAAGTGATATTATATAATATTTGTCTTTCTCTGTCTGACTTACTTCACTTAGTATGATAACCTCTAGGTCCATCCATGTTGCTGTAAATGGCAATATTTAATTCTTTTTTATGGATGAGTAATATTCCATTGCATATATATCACATCTTCTTTATCCATTCATCTGTTGATGGACACTTAGGTTGCTTCCATGTCCTGGCTATTGTAAATAGTGCTGCTGTGAACATTGGGGTGCCTGTATCTTTTCCAATTAGAGTTTTCATCTTTTCTGGATATATGCCCAGTAGTGGGATTGCTGGGTTGTATGGTAGTTCTATTTTCAGTTTTTTAAGGAACCTCCATACTGTTCTCCATAGTGGCTGTAATCAATTTACATTGCTACCAACAGTGCAGGAGGGTTCCCTTTTCTCCATACCCTCTCCAGAATTTATTGTTTGTAGATTTTTTGATGCTGGCTGTTCTGACTGGTGTGAGGTGATACCTCATTGTAGTTTTGATTTTCATTTCTCTAATAATTAGTTATGTTGAGCATCTTTTCATGTGCCCCTTGGCCATCTGTATGTCTTCTTTGGAGAACCATCTATTTAGATCTTCTGCCCATTTTTGGATTGGGTTGTTTGTTTTTTTGATATTGAGCCACATGTGCTGTTTGTAAATTTTGGAGACTAATCCCTTGTCGGTTGCATGTTTTGCAAATATTTTCTCCCATTCTGTGTGTTGTCTTTTTGTTTTGTTTATGGTTTCCTTTACTGTGCAAAAGCTTTTGAGTTTAATTACGTCCCATTTGCTTATTTTTGTTTTTATTTCCTTTACTCTAGGAGACATATTGAA
This sequence comes from Delphinus delphis, assembly GCF_949987515.2. Classification (NCBI taxonomy): domain Eukaryota; kingdom Metazoa; phylum Chordata; class Mammalia; order Artiodactyla; family Delphinidae; genus Delphinus; species Delphinus delphis. The sequence goes on along the minus strand of NC_082687.1, from coordinate 80,261,526 downwards.
AAAGATACTGCTGTGATTTATGTCAAAGAGTGTTCTGCCTATGTTTTCCTCTAAGAGTTTTGTAATATCTCACTTAATTATAATAGCTTGTTTACTCTTTACAACACCTTAATAAGGATAATAATATTGATAGAAGCATTTTGATGGATATTTCAAATGTCCTAAGACTATTCTAAGTGATACACATAAACTATAGCAATTAGTTCCTGGGAGAACTCTGTTAAGCAAATACTATTATTATCTCCATTTAACAGATGGGGCACTGAAGCATAGAATACTAAGTAAATTGCCAAAGATTATGCAGTTTTTATTTCTAAGATGTTCTGATGCCAAAATCTCTACTTTAGAATATAATTCTTTATCAGCTCTCATGAAGAGAGAACTGTAGTACAATAGATAAACTTAGCTTTAGAAATGGCAGTGAGAAATCCAGAGAAATATCAGAGAATGGAGGAAGGCAGCAAGCTACTTTGAGAACTTGAAGGCCAAACTAGTCTTATGTGAAAAGAAAGAGAAATGGAACAAGAACAATATATCTGGAACTAACGGCTTTGAAATGTGGAGTATAAAAGAGGAAGATATTTTATTCATGACAAAATCAGTGAGGATTACTAGGGCTCAGAGAGCTCTAACAAAGGGAAAAAAGTAGATCTCAGAGAGTAAACAAAAATGTTTCCCTAGTGGAAACCCTTTCCAAAAAGTTTACTGAGAGACTGTTTCTTAAAGTTAAGGTAGGAAGTCAATAACAGAGCAAGAGACTATCTAGTTACATGACTGGGATAGTTACATTTAGTATTTATACCAGCTCTGAATAGGTCTGTGGAGAGAAGACTGGGAATTCCAGTTAGAATATCTCAGACAGCAATCAATGAATATAAAACTTGTTGGAGACTCATATTTAAAAAGCATAATGTGATCTAGGAAACTATATAACAAATGAGTGAAAATTTGGACTGATGGGGGTGTTCCCTATGTAGGAATATCCTACAAAGGCAGATTATAACAATAGGATTTGTTTGAATAATAGACATTTTGTGCTGGCTTTGATGTCACATTTTATATTATGAAATAATTAATTAGGCTATTTTTGATGCAGTATGCTGACGAACTTGTTTTCTTTTTTTCTCTTAAAACACTAAGAAATTCAAAGTATCTTCATCTTCAGAGGTTTGAATAATGAACAAATATACAGACCAAAAAAGGTCCAAGGAAGAAGAGAGGGCAATATTCAAAGAGGAAGAGTAGATCAAATGACTCTGCTAAAAGAATATAGACAATAGAGAACCAAAAACTATCAGATAAACTGTTTTAATTAGGGCAGGTACCTTAAGGTTCGCCAGAGAAACAGAATCAGTAGGAGATATGTACATTTATCATGACAGTTTGGTTCATGCATTTATAGAGAATGAGAGGTCCCACAATCTGCCATTTGCTGGAGACCTAGGAAAGCCAGTGGTATTGTTCAGTCTGAGTCTAAAGGCCTGAGAATCAAGAGAGCAGATGGTTTAAATCCCAGTCTCAGGGCTGGAGAAAATGATATAGCTCCACTTAAGTAAGCAGGTAGGAAGCAAAAAGGGATGAATTCTTCCTTCCTCTACTTTTTGTCCTATTTAGGCCTTGAAAGGATTGGAATGTGCCCACCTACACTGGGTAGGACAATCTATTTTACCGAGTCATTAATTCAAATGCTAATCTCGTCCAGAAACAACCTCACTACCACATCCAGAAATAATGTTTAGTCCACACACACTGTGGCCAGTCAGGTTGACACATAAAATTAGCCATCACAGCAAGTGTTAGTCAGTTGGTGCCAAAGTAATGCCATACATATGTAATGTTCTAATGTACAAAGATTCAAAATCTCAGTAGCTTACAACATAATCATCCATTCTTATGCTCACAGGTCTGCAGGTGGACTGTGGTTCAATTGACTAAGGGTTGGTTTGACTGGATGACTCTGCCTTAGGTTGTGGATCAATTGTCTCACACTAGGCTGCAATTAGTTTCATTCTAGGCTCTAGATTGAAGGGAATGCAGCTACCATGAGCATAATCTTCTCACAGCACAAAACCAGATTGCAAATTTATTTAAGATTCTAATTTGAAAAATGTGTTACCATTGCAGTAGTCAAAGCAAGTCAAATATCCAAGCCCAATATCAATGGACAAGGATATACACACTACTCTCAGTGGGAGATGGAGGTGAATGAATATTTACTAATACTCCAGACTATTACAGGACAATACTGGGTTAAACAGTCATTAAATTTCAAGAGCTCTAAGACCATGATTTTTTTAAGATCTTATAGATGTTCTTGATTAGAGGAGCTCCTCTCTCAGAAGACAGAGTCATTGGAGCTAGTATGAGTCACACTAATTTGGAAAATAGAGTTGCAAATGGAAGAAATACAAGGCCCACTGATATATCAACAAATTAGTGTACGCAAGACTAGTAAGACTTGGGCTTCTTGATTCTAGTAAATCCCAGAGCCATGAATAGAAACTTGTATTTGGAGGGTACAATAGTCTGGTTCTGTGGGTTTTAAATTTTGCACAAGTGCTTCAGTTAGCCTAATGGAGTATACCTTACAGAGAATGAGAATGGTGGTTGAATGAGAGAGTGAGACATACAGGGAATAAGTGAGGATATCCCATTAACAGAAGATAGTTCAAATTAGAATTGAGGGTGGGTAAAGATAATATTGACTGGACTTCTGGGAACTTATGCAAATTAATAGTTTTTGGTGATCTGAGGAAATTCAATATAAATATATATTTACTTAATAGGCATTTATTTATAGATTTGCCTGCATTAAGAAACTTTCATTCATTAAATACACATATGAAGAGTGGAAAGAGAATTCAAAAGGAAGAAAATGGTATTTGTAACATATGTTACCCCCCCCCTACAAAAAGAAAGAACTAATTCTAGAATATATAGGAACACCTGCCTTTTGGGGGAACAAGCTAGACAACTAAAGAGAAAGATAAATTACTTAACAGGTAACCCATGCATACACATGCACGTGAACACACACACTCAAAAGCACACACATTTAAGAAAATTAATAACATATGAAAAAATATTCAATTCATTAATAATCAGCAAAATGCAAAAAAAAAATTGAAATAAAATAGCATTTTACACTGATCGGATTGAGAAAAATGTAAAAGTCTGACAGTGCCCAGTGCTGGCAAAGATGATAATTAATAGGAATTTCCTTACATTATTGTGGAAACTTTTGCAGCCATTTTGGAAGATTGTGTGGCATTGTCTAGAATATTTGAAGATGAACATATCATATGACCCAGAAATTCTACTTCTAGGTATTTGCCATAGACTTGCACTGTCCAGTACAGTAGCGAGTAGCTACATGTGGTGGTTTAAATTCAAATTTAAATAAAACCAAGCTAAAAAAATTTGATTCCTCAGTTACACTAACCACATTTCAAATGTTATTTTGCCAGGTATGACTAGTAGCTACCACTTTGGACTGCAGAGATAAGAACATTTCCATTATATGAACCCCAAGAGACATTTACAAAAATAACCTTTGCAGTTCTTTGTGATAGCCATAAACTGGAAGTAACTCAAAGTTCCAACAATTTTAAAATGGATAAAATGGTTATAGTATATTCATACAATACTATACTACAAAGAAAATGAAAGAATTAGAGCTACACCCAACATATTAGATAAATATTAAATGAATATATTTGGTATGATTCCATTTATGTAAAAGTCAATCCAAAACAAACAAACCAAAAAACAAATTTGTGTTATATTGATTGAGGTGGCATACATAGAAAATCATAAAGAAAAGTCAAAGAACTGACACACCTAGATACGTACACACACACACACACACACACACACACACACACACACACACACATTACATACACAGGGAAGTGGGGAAGAGAATGAATAAATGAGTGAGTGATTATGAGAAGGACCAATGTTATCCTAAATTTTCCAGGTTCAGACAACCGTAGGGAATAAGAAAGGAGGGAGAAATGAGAATCTTTCATCAGATATATTATATTTAAGGAAAGATTAGGATATCCAAGTAAAAACATCCATTAGGAAGTTGTACATTTAAGGCTGAAATCACTGAAATTAGTTTGGGCTGAAACAATAGGTTTAAGAATCAACCATATGAGGATAATAGTCGAAGCTAGAGATTAGGTGAAAGCCTTAGGAAGTTGGCTACAGGGAGAACAAAACATACAAGCAAAGAAAAAGCAAAGGAAAGAAGGAAAGACAAATCCTCTCTAATGGACTTGTGGCAGCCTGCCCAAAAAAATTAACCCAGCATGGATACAGTGCACCAGCCATAGCTTTCCTATGTTGCAATGAAATAAATTAATCTGAATCTCCCCTGATTCTGAAAAGAAATCCTGGCATTAATTCTCTGCATGTTCGGCTCTTACCTATTTTAGAGATGAGAAATAACTGCTAATCTTTCAAATGTCAGCTGGAACGTCAGTTATCTAGGTAAGCTTCTGTTGTCCACTGCCCCCTGGCCTAAGTCCGGCACATTGATAAACTCTTTCATTCTCTACTTTCTCTTTGTAGCAATGATTACAGATTGGAATTATAAATCTACAGTATGCATATGGCTGCTTTATTATAATTACCTCCTCCATTAAATTCTACAAAAGCAAGAAATGTTTTAACTCACCATTCTGTCTCTAGTTCCTATACAGAAGATATACAAAACGTGTATTTGTTGAGCACAGATTGAATAAATGAATGGATGAATTAGAACATTTTTATTTGCACTGGTGGTATATGTCTCTGAATGATTCTCACATCGTGTGTTGACTATTTCACAAAAATGTGTAACAGGGATGGAAAGAAGTAGATCCTTTCTTTATTTCTGAGTTCCTTCTAGACTTTTTCCATAATCATATACATATATACATAAAAATCTTCCATCTATAAGACACCACACAGAGACATTGATGCACAAATGTCAAAAAGAAGGAAACTAAGTCTAGGTAAAAGTCTAAACTATCAATAAATTGAGGCCAGCAGCAATTATCTCCTCTTTCTTTGCCCATATCTCTACATTTCAAGAGTGAAATACTCAGTCTCCAGTTTTCTTGAATTCTATTCCACCCATTATATTTTCATAAAATATTTGATGGTGCCTTCAAGTGAATTTATTTCAAAGTGCTATCAGTCCTAATGGCATTTTATCTTACGACTTTAATCGTGGAATAGAGGGTATTGAAATAATCAAGCATTTATGGTAACTGGACTTTGAATTCACATGAAGGATTCTTTCTCTAGGAAGAGGAAAAGTAGATGAGGTACATTGAATTCATTCATTCTTTTATTAAAATGGATTCTGAAAAGAAAGGACATTGGTCTTAGAATTTTGGAAATGTTCTTCATTTTGTCTTCCTTTTGTATTTTCAGGGAAACTGTTGTTAATTGGTGTGTTAAGCACTAATCATTAAAGATTTTGCACAATTAAATGTGAAGATTAGGCAGTTACCAATTCCCAGATTTAGATATTAATCCAGGATGTACAGAAATTGAAATAGCATATACATGTTTTCAACTCTCCCAGATGTTCTGAGAAATCTTTGGAAATTTAGGGATTACCACCAGCATATTGATTTGGTGGAACTCATTTGGCTCAATAGGTCAGAGTAAATATGTTTATTCAGTATTATTTGACACAGAGAAATATAGAAAAATTCATATAATCTTACACTGCATGTCTTTTAAGGCACTTTGAATTCAATTTTTCTCACATCAGATAACTTTGAGTAGTTACCAAGTTGATTGAAAGACATTTAAACTTTTGGAAAAGTATGAATAATATTAAGGCTGGATGGGCAGACTTTTTTTGCTGGGATATTCTGGGTTTCTACAAATTCTAGTAAACCTGGAACTTTCAGATAAAGTTGATTAATGAAAGAGCCAATTAGGTTACGTAAAAAAATTTAAGGCAGAATAATCAGCTGTTGTATTTCTCTGTTTTGAAGTTAGAGAGAAATATCTGGATATTTTCTTAGATGTTGGCAAAGACAATGAAGCTAAATAACATGTAATATGACCCCCTTGAGAGGAAATCATATAAAATTGTGGGCAAGAGCTTGGGCATTTTACTTCTAGGAATCCTGTTTTAAACTACTGGATCAAGTTTTAGGTCCTTTTAATACTTAAATCTCTCATTGATTGGTTACCAGTAGCAACAGGAAATTGTAAGAGAACCAGAGACATGTTTCCTTACCAAGTATTTAGACCCTTTCTTAATCACAGTTAAGTCCGCCTGATCTAATGTGTTTTGCCAGCACCAGAAGCAAATGCAATAATACAGGGTTCCCTAGTAATCCTGCCATTTGATAATTGTTCACTTGTTTTACCTGTATATTTACTTCTAACTTTTCATCTATTTCTGAAAATAATTTGAGGCAACATAAACTTGGAGGAAAAAAGTCTGAGGAAAAGAACAGGAAACAGGTAAAAGGTTTACTCTGAGTTTCCTGGTATACAAGTTAAGAAAGTCTATCAGCTACGCATATGAGATCATTATACTCCAAAAATAGTAAGGAAAAAGTCTCAAGTAAATCTTTACATGCAAAACATGTTATTATCAGTTTTCAATAATGCTGTTATGTAAGATACAATTTTTAAATGATCTCAATATGTGAAATTCAATGAAACTTATTTTACAATTTATCATAGAGTTCTCTACACATATTTGCAATGTCTTTTTATTGTAAGTTAATTAGGGGGAAAGTAAATACGCATTCCTTCTTTTTTACTTCTATCTTCATACCACAAAGTATGTTTGGGTATATTAGGTGTGTACCTAGAACCTAAAATTAGAGTTGAAGGAGATGATAAAAGTTTGGAAGTGTTCATTTCCTCATTATACCAGATGTTAAAATTTCTACGTAATACTTGGGGTCACTTTTTTATGAATACGTTAAGATATTGTCTATGAAGGAAATCTTTGTGTTTACTGGGAGACGCTTATTACCAGAAAGTAAAACATGGTTGCAATAATAGTAAGTTTAAGAAATTTTTTTAGTTATAGAAGGTAATGAAGAAGAGAGGTTAATTTGGAATTATTAACAGCAAGCCCTAGCTGTTTAAAAGTTCAAGCAACTTTTTTAAGGGCTGTAACTTATCTGAAGCACATCAATTTACTTTCCTTAGCTATTTCTAGTATAATTGTTAGTATTATAGGTTTATTAGTTAATGTAACTTCAGTTAAATCCCAACGTATCAAAATTGGATAAAACATCTTAATTTTTCATGTAAGAAGTAAATCAAAGGTTACAGAATGGCCATTAAAATTATTTTAAAAAAATAGACCAGTCAAAGGCTACCAGATTTACCATATATTAAAATATAATATAAAGTAACTGCCAATAAAACTATGCAGTACTGTTATAGAATTGACAGATATACTAATGCAATAAAATAGAAATCTCCCAAATATATACCCACATATACATGGATGACAAAGTTGATTATTTTAATTCAGTGGAATATGTAGTTTCATTTAAAAAAATATGCTGGCACAAGTGATTATGAATCTTGAAAAAAACAAAGTTGGATCTATTCTTTACACTGTACATTAAAACTAAATTCTTGATAAATTAATGGATTAAATCACATTAACACCAACCATTAACAATTAGCAGTCTTAGAATAAAATTTAGAATATTATATGTATATGCAAAGGTTTAGGAAGAAATTCTTAACAAGAGAGGGAACTCAGAAAATTAAAGTGTGTTTGTATCTATCTATTATATATATTTATAGATATATATAGAGATCTTTATAAATAAAGTTTACAAATAGAATTAGTTTTAAAATGTTTTTCCTAAATTTAGTTCATGAAACTGTCAAAGTCATATCTTAACATGCCAACATTTCACAGTTTCCACAGAAAAAGATAAATATATTAAGTTGTTATTTCCAGTATTAACCAATTTTTTTTTTACTTCAGCCATGAAGAATTTAAAAGAAATCCAAGCCAAGTAGGATTATATTTAGTTTAGTTATATGTAAAACTATTTTAAATAGTTCATGGAAATTAATTTATCTATACTAGCCCTGCCTCCCAAAATGTTAGAGTACTATTTTTAAGATTAAAAGGGTCAATGATATTTCTTGTTCAAAAAGCAGTGTCTGTCTCCTTATGTTATTTTAAGTCTACCAACTTTAGCCACATATTTTCCAAAAGTAAATGCAAGGTCTGACATAGTACTTTTCAAGCTGAGTCATAAACACTTAACTTTCTATGGTGGAAGTTCAGGATAGTTACAGGCATTTTTATATGTAGTTCAAACATTTCCACTGAAACAAATTCTAGCACTTAGTATAAGGGAGATGGAAGTGCATTCACTGTAATATTGGGAAGGAAGTATGCATTAACACTGATGAATAATTCGTTCAGTTAATAACAATACTTTTAAAATGTAATTTTGGAGAAATCAAAATACATTTAGTTTTTTGAGTACAAATTCAGCATGCATAAATATTGCATATTTGAAAAGTCATGTAATACTTTGTTCAGAAAATTGTAGGTCTTTTCTATTATTGTAATCATGATAGTATTTAAACTAAGGATTATTGTCTGGCATAATACTATCATTCTTAGAAATACTCAGACAGAGATTGATCAGCTTATATTGATGTAATACCTTCTGGAGAAAAGGATGCAAAGGCAAATAGGAAGAAAAAGATATTTTTCTAATTATTTAGCTGAATGTAGCTGTAGGCTAAACAACTGATGTATTCTATTGGAATGGCTAAAAAACCCCCACACAAAAAACACAACAAATTCAGACATAAAGAGGCTGAAAATGACTTTCATTCACCCTGTCTTCATTTACTCTTTATGTCAAATACCCTTTGCTAGAAGCACATTTGGGATAGTCTTGGTAAGGTGTCTGACAGAATTCTGATGTAGGTGATTTTATTCCTGGGGCACACCCATCTTCCATTGTATTACTCTATTTTACCCACAGGCATTATGACAGAAAGTAGGGATGAAAACTGTGTCACACTTACATGGAGATTTATCAAAACTCCTCATTTCTCCATCTTCTCATTGCCAAATCCAGAAGTAAAAGCACACCGTATGACATTAACTATTGGAAAGCTTAACAAGCAGCATCACATTCTTAATGTATAAAAAGAGGGATGGCCGTTTATGCCATTTCAGAGTATATATTCTTTACACCCCAGAGGTATTGAACTACATATACAAGAATCTATAACATACTGCAGACAGTGTCTTTTTTCAGAGCTCAGAGAAATAACAAAGATCTCTTTTGTCCCTACATTTCCACTTGCAAAATAATAGGTAAGGAAAGCTTTTGTTATTTTGTTATAATCTATGACTCCAATATAGCTGGGATTGCATTTACCATTTTTTGTTCTCCTTACTTTTGTACAAAGGCCAATAGTTAGCAGATTTTATTTGAGCTGTAGGGCCTTAGTAATAAACGTCTTTGGATTCCCCTTTTGACATTTATGACATGCCAAGTCAAACCACAGTTTTATTAAAGGCTTCATGTTCACTGCTTTTATTTTATTCATTTGCTTCATTTTTATAATTTCAAAAGGCACCTATTCAGTAGAATGTCTTGATCCATATCTAAACTGTTAAGTTTCATTTTTAAACTTTTGACTTCATGTGTTTTTATGATCTAAGCTCAGGTGACAAATCACAGAAAGGTGTGCCACCCCGACTCGGATTTTCAGTTTTATGTAATTTTGATGAACTAGAATTACTTTCTGTTTTTCTGAAAATACCGAGCCCTTCAGCCTCCCAGGGATTTTGCCAAGGAACAACAGTCACTCTGCAGTTTTCTGCTCTTGCAACCAATGGAGAATGCCTCTGACAAAACAGGAATATGCTATTATTGTTTTCACTTCTGACTAAGTTCCTGTAAATCAAGTCTCTCTCTCTCTCTATGGATCTATTTCTATCTCTATTTCTCTTTCAGTCCATGAATTATAGTTCCACATCTGGAGTTGCATGTTAGAGATTTATAACTGGATGCCATACAAACCTGACACAATTTTCTCCAAAATAGTCTAAATTGAAACTCATTTTAAAACATTCCTAAATCTACTCCTAATCCTGTGTCTTTCTTTTTCTGTTGAGAGAAACAATCCCTATGGATCAAAATCTCAGTTCTAACCCAGACTTTTTCCTTTACAGAGACTATTAAAATCACCTCTGATCTTATCTTTACTATCCTCACATTCCCTTCTTTTCATAACATGAGTTTTATACAGCTAAACCCTGCTACTTGTAATATAGGTATGCAGATATAGACACAAATTGTGAATTTTTACTAAGACACCAAGTTTGAATACAAATTTTGTCATGTATTACCGTTGCAATAAGTAACTTTACTTTGAATCTATGTAGAAAACTTTTCACATTCTTTTGTTTATTCACGTAAGAAGTATTTATTTAATAGACTACTACTAAACCCATGGTCTATTCTGGGACATCCAGTGAAAGCAAATAGGCAGGATTATTGCCTTCATAGCTCTTGCAGATAATGGGTAGAGAGAGATTAAATAATCAGACAAAATATGTAATTTCAAAAGAATAATAAGTGCTATAAAGTTGTAGCATAGGATGTAACAAATACATATGACATTTAGATTAGTCCTCACTGTGGAAGAGATAGTTAAATTAAGACCTGTGTGATTAGATGGCAGTAGTTAACTGGACAAAACAGCAGATAAAAAAGGCCTCAAGGCAAGAAAATTCTTGGCACATCTGATGACTGACATGTACTGTGCCTGGGACGAAGCAAACGCAAGTAGCCCCTCCATAGTGTGGAGTTTTGTTCTTTTTTTTTCCTTGGAATTTTGAACTTTTCTGTGATGAGTACAAATATTCTTGAATGACCTCTTTCTAGAAAGAAATTTAGTCTACCACAATAAAAAAAAAACTTACTTAAAAATTAATCTAATTAATTAATCTGAAATTAATATTACTCTAAAATATGCAGGTAACTATGTTTTTTTTCTAATGAAGACATTAAAATTTTAAAGTGAAACTCAAAATTAATACTTCATAAGAGTCAAATAAAGCATACTGCTGCTTATATGTAGGTTTCAAGGACTCGGCATACTGTATAAACAAACACTATAGATATAGATTTCACTATATTTAAAATTCAGTACTTAATAAGGCCCTTAACCATACAATGTCTTTTACACTGCAAACTATGTAAAGGAACATTAAACTGCATAAATGAGCTTAATGTATCTATGCTGTAGAACAAAACGGAGTAAACTTAAAACATATATTATACTCTTGACAGTAAGAGTAAGACACTGTACCAAGCTGGGCCGAGAGAAAATGAGAACACATAGGGAACACCCAACAGTTATTTCAAGCAAAAAGTAGATACGTTATCACATATTCCCTTTCTATACATTACTTAGTATTTATGACTCATGAAATCTTTAAAGAATGTGTTGTGATATGTAAACTTTAAGTAGTGAAGTCATGGACTTTAAAGAGTGTTTTTTACATTCAGTACAACTTATTTTAGAACAAACAGATTATGTCAGATTTCTAAATCATATTAAATAATACAATGTAAATTTACAAAGTTCTCACTAAAGTCTGACACTGATTCAGACATTCTTTTAGTAACTAAACATATATTAAATTAGCATAGTGTGCAGCACCTGAAGACGTTTTACGAAAATAACTTTGAAAAAGATACTTAAGAGAACTGTGATTTCAAAATAACTGGTTTTATGTGTTTATCTTTGTAAAACAACTGATGGTTCAGTGATAAATATCTCAGGTTATTTGAACTTGTTTTGTCAAAATAGCTAGTGTAAGTGATCCACTAAATACAATTATTGAAGAAAAATTCAATACATCACACACTACACTGGTAAGCACTGTATTTATCAATGGAATCATGAAGATTAATTATTATAACTGATAGTTTTGGAAACCAAATTGTTCAAGTGGGTCATCAGGGTCTCTGCATTGTAAAAATCAAGTTGAGATAAATGAAATTCCTACTCTTTCCCTCTGTGTTCCACATTTTTCTAAAAATGATTCTTGTAGTAATGACTCTCAAACTTCTGTAAATTTGAGACAATGATACATATTAATTATTCCTTTTGACATCACTAATTCTTTTGAATCTTGGAATCATTTACATGTATTTTCTAAAAATTTGTAAACTACTTTTATAACTAAAATATAATTTCATCCATAATTTCATACTTTTAAATTAATCTTTCTTATCAAATTTTTCAGATGTCTATCTTTACTTATTAATATCCTTAATTCCTTAAATATTTTATTGCACTTTACAAACACTATATGTATACTATACGTACAAAAATAATTAGGTAACTTCAACTACCAAAATTTTATTTCCAAACACTAAGCTTTCAGTATAATTTAGGAGCATGTGCGTTCCCATTAATTGTCAGAAACAATTGAATACAAAGAGCAGCAAAGACATATAGAATAAATTCCAGATATAAGTGTGTGTATGTATAGTCTTTGCATGTTTTTTCTAGAAGACAAATATATTTAATTACTTAAATGCAATTAGTTTGTAATTTTTAAAATGCAATCATTAAAAACTCTGTTTATCTGAATTTATAAGCTCAATTTTAAAAGTAAGCTTGAAGGCTTCCCTGGTGGCGCAGTGGTTGAGAGTCCGCCTGCCGATGCAGGGTACACGGGTTCGTGCCCCGGTCCGGGAGGATCCCACATGCCGCGGAGCGGCTGGGCCCGTGAGCCATGGCCGCTGGGCCTGCACGTCCGGAGCCTGTATAAAAAAAAAAAAAAAAGTAAGCTTGAAAGATACTGTCCTTTAGTAATATCTTTAGTTTTATTTATCAAAGACTGGATTTCTTTTGTTCCTTTTATTTTTACTTTTTTAATTTTTTTTAACCGTCTTATTACAGATCTTCAGAAGCATTTTGCATTTTTTTAATTTTAATTTTGGCTGCACCACGCACCGTGGCATGTGGGGATCTCAGTTCTCCAACCAGGAATTGAACCCGGGCCTCTGCAGTGAAAGTACCGAATCCTAAGAACTAGACCAGGGAACTCCCCCTTTCTTCTTTTTATCTTTTCTTTTCTTTTAAGGAGAAAGTGAGGAGGAAGCTATGCCTTTTTCTCTTTGCTCATGCAATTACCCAGGAGAATACAATGCCCACAGATCTGTAGAATACTGAACCATCGGTATTTTTGTCTTTTATGCAGAATCAATTACATAAGCTAGTCTAACATAAGCTCCCGTGGAATTAGCCAGGTTCTTCAAAAATCGCATAACTCACTATAGCGTAGTGGATTAAGTTTGAAGCTGCTCTGGTCTTCATCCTGGATTTGTCATTCTTGCTCTGTGTATAATCCAGGTCAGATCACAACATACACTTGCTTGAACATTCACAGCTATAGAAAGAAACTGCTCTTATGGATGCCTTATACACTATGAGCATTTTGAGATGATGGTGAAGTCAGCCCATCATCTTTGCAACATAATATTTAACATTCAAGTAATACTTCTGGTAGAAATTTATATAAACTGTCTCTAGCGTAAAATTAAATAAACTCAAGTAATACAGAGAAGCTTGCTTACTAAATATCATGACTTTAAAAAGTGACTTTCCTTTGAAAGATAATAACCATATTAAAAAGATTAATAGGCTTTTAGGTATTATTTTGATATTTAGATGAAAAAAATATTGATTGTAATTTTTGTCCAGTATTAGGTTAATGATTTAAATATGGAAAACCATATTTTCCTGTTATTCTTAAAGAGAAAAAGACAAGTTAGAAGCACTTACATATTTTTCCCATGATCTAATAGGTGGCAAATTATAAAAGGAAGAATTGAAATCCAACACTTTCTGAATCAAGAGCCTATGATGTGTGTGCTTCCCAAATAGATTACTAGTTTGGGTTGATTTAAGTTGAACATATTTTTTCTTCTTTCCCATTTAACTATGCTACTAATTCTTATACTATTCTTTAATATATAGCATAAATCTTCTAGGGTCTAACTAACACATAATTTAGTAATTATATGTATTTTTCACATTTCACTAATGTCTTCATTTTTACCTCCATGAATATGCATTTAAATACCACAGCTAAAATTTTCAGAATTTCTTCTCTTCTAATATAGTGTGCCTATTGATTCTTATTCTCACCACAGGGCCTGCAGGTTGACAAAACTGTCTTTTAATATCAAATTGAAATTATTATCAGACTTGTTAACACATTAACATCTCTTAACTCTTAAATCTTAAACAATGATGTTAGATCAGATATTAGATCAGATAATAATAGAAAGATGAGATATATGTGTAGTGGTCAATAGCTCCTGTTATGGATATGTTAATACTACATCAGAAGTTAAAACCTACTTAAGTAGAGTTAGACAACTGGCTACAAAGTCTCTCCAAAGTGCCAGTTCCATACTGGGTTTCAGACTTCTTTCCTGAATTCCTAAGGGAATGAGATCTATTTTTACTATTAAAGTATCAGTTGTTGCCCCTCAAAAAAAAAAAAAAAAAAGGAAAAGAAAAAAAACACAAGATCATAGTTAAGAAAGATTAATTATTACTCTCCCCTCTATTCCTGTTTTATGTGTTCTCACTATTCCCATTGACTGCAGAATAAGATCTCGCCTCCTCATTTATTATTTGGTCTCCATCTTCCTTTACATCTTATGTTTGCCAGCTTCTGCCTTATATTATAATCTAATAAGCCTAAACTACATATATTTTCCTAAGGAGTCCATGATGTTTCCTGTTTGCTGTTCCATTTGGCTCTCACTGGGGGATTATACTGGGTTTATTCACCAGTAAAGTGGGAATCTTGGCAGCCATGTTAGAATCCTGCCTACCTCACTTCTCTTAAAGCTTTACCATTAGTATAGAATGTAAAGGAGATGAAACAAAGTATTTTTCAAGAAATTTTGTTACTTCTAAAATTATTTATTTAATTGAATTATAATTAACATACAATATGATATTTGTTTCAGGTGTCCAACATAGTGATTTGATATTTTTATATATTACAAAATAATCACCACAATAAATCTTGTTACCATACAGAGCTATTACAATATTATTGACTATATTCCCTATGCTGTACATTATATCCTCATGCCTTGTTTATTTTATAGCAATAAGTTTGTACCCCTTAATCCTTTCTACCTAATTCACCCATTCCCCCCAACCCCTCTCCCCTCTGGCAACCACCAATTTTGTTCTCTGTGTCTTTGAATCTGTTCTGCTTTGTTTTGTTTGTTCATTTGCTTTGTTTTTTAGATTCCATATAAATTGAAATTATAGGTGTCTGTCTTTCTCTGACAGACGTATTTCATTTAGCATAATACATTCTAGGTCCATCCATATTGTCACAAATGGAAAGGTTTCTTCTTCTTTTTTTTTTTAATGGCTGTGTAACATTCCATTGTATGTATATGTACCACATTTTCTTTATCCATTCATTTATCCTTGGACCCTTAAGTTGCTTCCATGTCTTGGCTATTGTAAATAGGGCTTCAATGAACATAGGGGTGCATGTATCTTTTTGAATTAGTGCTTTTGTTTCCTTCCAATAAATGTTCAGAAGTAAAATTGCTTGATCACTAGTAGTAGTTCTATTTTTAGTTTTTTTAAGGAATCTCCATACTGTTTTTCATAGTAACTACAATAGGCATTCCTACAGACAGTGCATGAGGACTTTTCTCCACACCCTTACCAACACTTGTTTTCTGTCTATTTTATAATAGCCATTCTGACAGGTATGAGGTAGTACATCCTGGCTTTGATTTGCATTTCCTTGATGATTAGTGATGTTGAGCATCTTTTCATGTGCCTATTGGCCATCTCTATGTCTTCTTTTTTTTTTTTTTAATTAATTAATTAATTAATTTTTGGTTGCATTGGGTCTTCGTTGCTGTGCATGGGCTTTCTCTAGTTGCGGTGAGCGGGGGCTATTCTTCGTTGTGGTGCACAGGCTTCTCATTGCGGTGGCTTCTCTTGTTGCGGAGCACGGGCTCTAGGCACCTGGGCTCAGTAGTTGTGGTTTGTGGGCGCTAGAGCTCAGGCTCAGTAGTTGTGGCACACAGGCTTAGTTGCTCCACGGCATGTGGGGTCTTCCCGGACCAGGGCTCGAACCCGTGTCCCCTGCATTGGCAGGTGGATTCTTAACCACTGCACCACCAGGGAAGCCCTCTATGTCTTCTTTGGAAAAATGTCTATTCAGGTCCTCTGTCAACTTATTAATTGGGTTGTTTCTTTTCTTGATATTGAGTTGTATGAGTTCTTTATATATGTTGAATATCAACCCCTTACAGAATATGTCATATTCAAATATCTCTTCCTATCCAGTAGGTTGCCTTTTTTGTTTTGTTGATGTTTTACTTTGCTGTGAAAAAGCTTTTTAATTTGATGTAGCCCCATTTGTTTATTTTTGCTTTTATTGCCCTTGCCTGAGGAGACATATTCAAAAAATGTTACTAAGATTGATGTAAAAGATCTTCCTGCCTACATTTTCTTCTAGGACTTTTATGATTTCAGGTCTCATATTTAAATTTTTAATCCATTTTGAGTTTATTTGTGTATATGTGGTAAGAAAGTGGCCCTGTTTCTTTCTTTTGCGTGTAGCTGTTTTCCCAACACTACTTATTGAAGAGATTGTCTTTTGCCCACTGTATATTCTTGCCTCCTTTGTTGTAGACTAATTGACCATTAGTACATGCGTTTATTTCTGGGCTGTCTATTATATTCCATTGATCTATGTGTCTGTTTTTGTGTCAGTAACTTACTACTGTAGCTTTGTAAAACAGTTAGAAATCAAGGATTGTGATACCTCCAGCTTTGTTCTTTCTCAAGATTGCTTTAGCTGTTTGTGATCTTTTATGGCTCTACACAAATTTTAGGACTTTTTTTCTAGTTCTGTGACAAATACCGATTTTTTTTTGTTTTTTTTTGTGGTATGCGGGCCTCTCTCTGTTGCAGCCTCTCCTGTTGCGGAGCACAGGCTCTGGACGCCCAGGCCCAGTGGCCATGGCTCATGGGCCTAGCCGCTCCATGGCATGTGAGATCTTCCTGGACCGGGGCACGAACCTGTGTCCCCTGCATCGGCAGGCGGACTCTCAACCACTGCGCCACCAGGGAAGCCCCACCATTGGTATTTTGATAGGGATTACATTGAATTGGTAGATTGTTTTTGGTAGTATGGACATTTTAACAATTTTGGTTCTTCCAATCTATGAGTACAGTATCTATTTCCATTTATTTATTTATTTATTTACATTTTGAACACATTCCAAAGCTTTATATTTTAACACCTCCTTAATTTTATATTTTTGATGACTCATTTTACATCTTTTTATTTTATGTATCCCTTGAATAATTATTGTATTTTTAATTAATTTTACTACTTATGACTTTTACTTTGCTACTTGTTTTATAAGAGATTGATTTACTATCTCTAGCATTTATTTATTTACCTTTTCTGGTGAGAGTTTTGCTTTCATATGTTTTCTTATTAATTAGTACCTTTTCTTTTTAGCTTGGAGGAGTCCCTTTAACATTTCTTATAAAAAGCCAATTTAGTGGTGATGAACTCTTTTGGCTTTTGCTTATCTATAAAACCTTAATCTGTTCTTTAATTCAGAATGATAACCTTGCCAGGTAGAGAATTCTTGTTTGGCAGTCTTTTTCTTTCAGCACTTTGAATATGTCATGTCACTCCCTTCTGGCTTGTAAAGTTTCTGCTGAAAAATGTGCTGATAGCCTTATGGGTTGTCCCTAGTACATAATAAGTTGCTTGTTTTCTTGCTTCTTTCTTTTTACAATTCTCTCTTAATCATTAACTTTTACCATTTAAATAACATGTCTCAGTGTGTTGCTCTTTAGGTTTGTCTTATTTGGAACACTCTGGGCTTCCTGGAACTGAATATCTGTTTCCTTCTCCAGATTAGGAAAGTTTTCAGCCATTATTTCTTTAAATACAAATTAAAGAAATTTCTCTTTCTGTTCCTCTTCTCCTTTTGAAACCCCCATAATGCAAATGTTATTCCACTTGATGTTGTTCCAGGATCCCCTATGTTATCCTCATTTCTTTAATTCTTTTTTTACATTGTGCTGCTCTGTCTGGGTGTTTTCCATTGCTTTGTCTTTCAGCTTGTTTTGTGCTTCTTTTTGTTTTTAGTTGATTAACAATGTTGTGTTAGTTTCAGGTGTACAGCAAAGTGATTCAGTTATACATATACATGTATCTTTCCTCTTCAAATTCTTTTCCTATTTAGGTTATTACAGAATATTGAGCAGAGTTCCCTGTGCTATACAGTAGGTCTTTTTTGGTTACCTATTTTAAAAATAGCAGTGTGTACATGTCAGTCCCAGACTCCCAACCTGCTTCTGTTTTATCCATTCTGCTGTTGAACCCTTCCAATGTGTTTTTCATTTCAGTTATCACTTCTCTTCAGTTCTTTCTTATAGTTTCTCTTTGTTGTCTTCTTGCTACGTTCATCCCTTTCTTCTCCTGAGATCAGTGAGTGTCTTTATGAACATTATTTTGAACACTTTGTCAAGTAGATTGCTTATCTCTGATTCATTATTTTTCTGGGGATTTGCCTTGTTCTTTGATATGGACTATATTTCTCTGTCTCCTTGTTTTGTCTGTCTCTCTGTGTTTGTCTACATGTATTATGGAAAGCAGCTACCTCTATCAGTTTTTTTCCAGGGGGAGCAAAGGCAGCTGCCTTTATTGCGGGCCATGGGCTGGCTGGCTTCACTCAAAGGCCGTGCACTTGATCTTGAAGTCGCCATTGGCTGCCAGATAGTTGATGGCCTCCAGGTTGAGGCAGTTGGGGAATTTGAATTTGTATCCACCAGGCAGCTGGATGGTTAGCTCTGCCTGGTCGAAGCAGATGCATACCTCCACAACACTTCCAGGCTGAAAGGGGAAGACAGACTCCTGCTTCTCAGCCCCCCAGGCCCCGCCATCCTTGCTGTTACACACGATGGTGTTGGTGTCCCCGTGCTCATTGAAGCAGGGGTTGAAGTGCAGGCACAGGTTGTTGCCATCTTTGCCCAGGTTCAGCACAAAGCTCTTGGCATCCAGGGCCACCTTGCCCAACACTCTGAGGCACTTCCCAGGTTTGAGATTCAGGTTGCTGATGACAACACCACAAGCCATGATTGAGGAGAGGAGGATGTTCCTGGGACTTTGGGACCAGTTGTCTGAAGACTCTACCGGAGAGCCTTGGTCTTGAAAGAGTGGTATTCTTTAGAAGCTGTTCTGTGTGGCCCAGAAGTGCAGTCTCCTCTGGCCACCAGACCCAGGCATTCTATGGCCATCCCTCATGTGGGCTGTAGGTGCCCGCCAGCTGTGATAGGGCTGTGACTGCTGTATGAGGAGGAGAGGGTTGGAGTCACTTGCCCATCCTGGGTGTGGATTGATCTATGTATGGGCTGGTTGGAGCTCAGGGCACTCATCAGGCTCAGTTGTGGGTCAGCTACTGCATGAGGATGAAAGGACTCTGTAATCCCTGCTGACCTCCAGACCAGAAGATCCGTAGGTATCTCCTTGGCTGTGGTTGCAAAAACTGGGGCTCCTGGTGAGTGTATAAGCTCCTTTCTGAGGAGCCTCATCAAGCCCTAACGAGGCCAAGGGGGTGTGCAAGGATGGTGTCTCCCCGCTTACAGTCCCTGGGAGCACCTCCTTAGCCTCTAGGTATGTGGGAAACCTGAAGCCTGTCCCTCAGGATGAAGCTCCAGGCTAAGTAAATAAGCCTTTTTCATATAAGATGGGGTTATGTTTCAGTCTGCTGTCTGTGCAGGGCCCTGGGTATGGTGGCCTGCCAAGAGCTGTCTTTTCGATTGCTCCAGTGTCACGAAGTTCAAGAACACCAGCCCCCATGGCCACCAGGGCCAGACCAGCCAGTAGTGTTCCCTATGCGGATTGCATGCACCCACTGGCTTTAGCTAGGTAGCTGGAGATTATAGGGGGTGGAACTTGCTCTCTTGCTTCAAGAAGGCAGTAGGAAAATGTCTTGACTACACCCACCCCTGGGCTTCAGCAATGCAGTACAAAAGTGCCTTGTCTGTGCACATGAGTCAGCCGTTAGGCCAGGAGTGGGAGAATATTATGACTGCTTGTGTTCTCCACTCCCAGCCAGCAATGCAGTACAAAAGTGCCTTGTCTGTGCACATGAGTCAGCTGTTAGGCCAGGAGTGGGAGAATATTATGACTGCTTGTGTTCTCCACTCCCAGCCAGGGGGGGCAGGGGAATGTCACAGCCACCCACACTTGCAGACTTTAGTTAGGGAGCAGGAGAATGCCATGGCTATTTGTGCCACCCCAGTCAGGGCGTGGGGGGATGCTGCAGCTGCCAGAGCTCTCCAGCTTCAGCTTTGTGGCAGGGTAGTGCATCCAAGCTCTCAGGCCTGTGCTAGCAGGTGAGGTGAGGAACACAATGGCCTCTGCCAATGCCTCCTACAAGTATTACCACCATATTACACCCCCTGCACCCCCCCCCAACCGATGCTTTTAGACTTGCAAACAACTCTCCTTCACAAAGAGTCTCAGCAGTTTTCAAACCGCTGATATTTTTCAGGGTCTCTGAGTGAGAAGGATTGCATGTGAGCCCTTTAAGAGGGGAGTCTCAGTTTCCAATAGCTTTTTTGGACCCTTGGACATTAGCCCCATTAGTTTTCTAAGCCAGGCGTTTTGGGGACTCAGCTGTCTGTTGTAGAATTCTTGGGCGCGTGTGTCTGATGTGGGGTCCCACACTTGCTCCCCCAGGAGAAAAGCCTTTCTAATAAGATCCCTCTGTATTGTGTGCGGCCAGGCCAGGGGTGGGGTTTTGGGTGAGATCTTTTCTCTGCCCCTCCTACCCATCCTGATGTAGTCCTTTGTATTCTTTGTTGTGAAACAGGTGATCAACTAGTTTTCAGGTTCTCTTCTGAGGGAATTAATCCACATGTAGGTATTTATCTCTGGGAGGAGATAAGTTCAGGCTCTTCCTTCGGCGTCTTCTTAAAATGCCTTCTTAGTTGTTTATTTTTAACATATTCCTATCAATATTTTTTGTGATGGTGAGATTTTTCATAAATTTGATATCTCATACATAAATTCAATCATTTATTTTTAGAAGTTTAGAGAGTTCTTACAATTCTAATTACTTGAATTTTCTAAAAAGAAACTAAGGTACTAGTGACTTTGGTGACATTTAACTTAATAGGAAAGGAAGGTGGATTCTTTCTACTCACTGGTTCTTTCAAAAGGGCAAAAATCACCCTGGAAATATCTAATTTTCAATTCAAAAATATAATTATTACCAAACAGATTTGAGCTTTCAGTGGGTAGGATGTTTTATTAAATCACCTGAGTTATTAATAAAATTTCACCAAGTCTTGACAATCCCCTTTTATGTGCTATTCTCAAATAATGCACTTCTTTTCAAACACTTTAAATGGCTCTGAAGCTAATAATCATGTAAGATGCCCTCTCTTCTCACACAAAGAAGTATTTCAAAATGAATAACACAGGTCAGGTATATTTAAATCTTGCACTATGCATGCATGTTTTCTAACTCTAAAGCAAATGCTACCATTTTACTTAGTATCAACTGAATATTTGTAAAGTGTCAATGTCCGATTTCAGAGTCAAATGGATACTGATAGTGAACGTTTCAAGGTTTGAACCTCTATATTTGTTGTTAATTCTATAAATAGTTTTACCTTTAAAACTATTTATACAATTAATAAATTGATAATTTATAGAATAAATAAATAAAACTATTTCACTTTCCCACAGAAATCTTCAAGAGATATGGCAGTGATAAGATATAAAGTAAAAGTCCTTACTCAAGTGTTCACCTAAACAAAAAAGAACCCCTTTGAAATTTGAATTACAATGATTTTATCTCAAATAAAGAAAAAAGTATGAACACAAAGCAACACTGCATTCTACAGTGTGGAAAGAGTGACCAATGATGTCTGCCTGGGACTTGGATGCATATTTTACTATATGATGTCCAGGAAAGAGCATATTAATGATCTCCAAAAAAAAAAGGAAACTGGATAGTCCTAAGGATATTTCCTGGGACCACATACAGAAATGCCCCTGGTCACATTGATTTTTAAGGCAAGCAGTCATTTTAAGTCTAGTGCTACATATATTAAATTTCACCAGTTAAATATGACTTATGGACTGGATACTCAGAACACATGGACTATACAGCATTAGCATTAACAGTGCAAAATTAATTCTGTCAAGAATGACTTTGTAGAGGAGATTTAGACTGTCTAACCATGTGACTAGAAATATCAAATAAGCTAGCCTTTACTGAACACTTACAAGCCAGCACTGTGTTCATGTTTTTCATGCATTGTCTCATTAACACATAAAATTCCATGAGGTAAGTAGTGCTATTATCCTCATTTTATGGATAAGGACTGTAATGTAACAAAATGTACCAAAAATGATGTAACAGTTAGCTAGTGTTAGAGGTGGAATTTGAACTCCAGATCATCTCCCTTCTAAGAACATGCCTGAGCTTACCACAAAACCACATTTGTGAGAAGCAACAAATACGAGAAAGTCTAGGGATACATTTTAACTCCATTTAACAGGAATAATCTTGAAGCAAATATTCCCCGCAGGGATCAGTTTTCCTTCTGCAGGATACAGAGGAAGAATCGGGCACCATGGGGGCCCTATAAATTCCCCCAATTAAAACACAGAAAGAAGATCACACCAGGTTTTCCTTCAGCTGGATCAAATAGATGCTTGAACCTTATAAACACTGGCACCTCCAGGGAGGTATGGAGTCATGTGTTTGGTCTGTTCCGAGTTACCTATTCAATATTGTCTTATCTTTTGTTGTTTCACCCATGTTGGAGTTGCTTACCAAATTTACCACACCTTCTATCCGTATTAGACTTGCCTGAAATAATATTCAACTATTACCCAGAGTAGTCAGTGTGGTGTTGTAATGTTTTCCACTGTTTGGATATTTGAAAGACCTAGCAGATTCCATAGAGTATATTCACGTGAGAATTTTATTTAAATATAAAACATACAGAACAAGAGAAGTAGGTTTCAGGCAGCCATCAAAGGTCTGAGAGACCATCTTTGTGCCCTTGAGTTGTACTGAGCCTCTGTCTGCACTGCCAAGTTTGCATGAGAAATCTTAGCTTCAGGAGAGCAGCTAGAGGAAACTCTAAGAAGTTCTTCAAGTGGCCAAACCAGGCTTGTCAAACTATTTGAGCTAGTTGAACCATTGGTAGAGAAGCCAAGCCTGGGTGGAGTGGGATCACCAGAAAAGTTTCCAGCTTTAATCAGCACATCATAAATGCCACTGCCTTTATCTCAGACAAGAGTCAAAAACCAGGCATCTCCAGAGACAGAAAGCTTAGCCATTCCAGCTGTAAATTAGCTATCTTTAGGTGTCCAGCCCTATATTCTGAAGCCATTTGACAAACATTGTTTAAGATTGGACTGTACCTGTGTAACTGTTTAAAATCAATAATCTCTACATTTAAAACCGTTGAGAATTCCAGGCCTGAGTGTGAAAAATACTTGAGTCATGCTGTTAACAGAGAGTCTTAGAATTGTGAATGATTCTTGTTTAGCTTATGGGCCTCATTGATAATGTATTACTGTATTTCAAACATGGATCACACATGTGGACTTTACTATGATTCTAAAATATAATATGTAGCCTCCAGTTTTGATAGATCAATAAGACATTGATCTGATCCTAACTGAGCATAAGGGTTAGGAATAATGCTTTTAAACACATGTTGAAAACTATGTTTGGCTGAAATTCTGAATCTCCCCTTCCAACTGCCAAGAAAAATCTCAGAATTAAGTTCTAATATTTAACATGCTACCATGTTCTTGTTTTGTATACATTGTTCTTGCATTTTCAACTTTAATTTAAATACATTAATAGTAAAATTGTTATGTGGTCATGACCAAAACCAGCACAAAGCTAAAACTCAGCAGGAAATATTCAAAAGCAGTCTAAATGATTATCTTTCCCGAAATGTGAAGTTAATTATACCAGGTCAAAAAGAATAGTAATCTCATTGCTACTTGAATAAAATTTAATTATAGGCCAATCTTCACAAACTATTAATATGCTGACACATATTTAAATCAAGATTCACAAACACTGAAGAAGGGAGCTACAAATATGGAAAAGGAGAAAACTAGAATAAACTCTGTTCTGTGATATACATTAAAGGGATCAGTACAAACTTGTAGGCTGTAATATAATTGAAAGATATACAGTCATTACAGATGTATGTGTATGTGTTGTTTTCTGCCTCTATCTGCTAAGAGCACTTGGAAGTAAAGAAACTCTGATACAATGAGCACACCTAGCCCACAGATCTTGGTTTCTATATACCAGGGATCCTTGGAGAAATGGCTGATATGAAACATCTACACACACAAATATAAATTTATTTTTAAAAGGAAGAAATAAAGGATTATAGAGGTTATGTCATTTACATAAAGTCACAAGCAAATAAGTGATAAAGAGAGCATGAAAAGGTAAATGCTGGATCAGACTATCTGGAGTAAGATCCCAACATCCTTCATTTACTAGTTTTCTGGGCAAGTCTGTCAACCACCTGACCTTAATTTCCTGGGCAGTGAATCTGTATAACAACAATAATATGTACCTCATAAGTAGGGTTATTGTGAGGAACTAAATGAGATAATATTAGAAAACATTGCATATTGTAATTACACACTTTTTATCGCTATCATTTTTATTTTAATGACGATTTTTATTATATGAAACCATGTCTGGTTGACTTCACAATACTCCCACAGATACAGAATTGGAACAAGTATATTACAATGATGAACACTGTATCAGAAAATGGACTTAAAAACCTCATGGTGTATTTGTGAGAAAATAAGGAGGGTGACCTAAATAGTATAAAGTGTAAGAACTGAAGAAGAGTGGGAAACATGGTTTGACAGAAATGTTGAGCCCAGATTATACTGACCGTTGAGTTTGGAATGTATATGACTTTTGGAAGTGCATTTTTGCGGGAGTTTAGGTTCTTCATATCAGTATGCAAGATATTTTGGGTGAAGGAAAAAAAGAAATTGTCTTTTTGCTCTATATGGGTAAAGGATAGTCCCTGAATAGTTAATAATGCCTAAATTGTACTGGAAAAAATAAAGGGCATCATAAATTCAAAATAATTAGAGATGAATTCAGATAAAAAATAGGAACATGTTGCAACTGTAGAATATATAAATTAAATTAATTTTAGCTTTAAATTGTAATTTAAATTGGTCTAACAAATGATTTCACATAGAGACTCTGTAAGGAGTGACTTTAATTGATACATGTCTAATTTGTAAGTATTAGAAATCCATTGTTTGATATAAATAATTGATGTGAAATTATTGTAAGTTTTCTATTAGGTTTTTTTTTTTTTTTTGGCGGTACGCGGGCCTCTCACTGTTGTGGCCTCTCCCGCTGTGGAGCACAGGCTCCGGACGCGCAGGCTCAGCGGCCATAGCTCATGGGCCACTCCGCGGCACGTGGGATCTTCCCGGACAGGGGCACGAACCCGTGTCCCCTGCATTGGCAGGCAGACTCCCAACAACTGCGCCACCAGGGAAGCCCTATTAGGTATTTTTTAAGTGTCTCCTTTGGAATCTTTATCCTGTTAATTTACTTAGCCATTTTTTTCACGCAAGGAAAAAGCTACAAATACAAACCAAGTGATCAAAAATTGATGTAATTATTTCAATATAGCTTCATTTTAAAAAAGCTAGAAATGACAACACAATATTCATTTATATTCTATATTTCATCATTTTTCCTCTCCAGTTTCTGCTGGCACAATGCAAAGTCCAAAAATATTAAGACTAAGGAAAAGGAAGAAATAAAGGTTAGAAATAATGAGCAAAATGGACAATCACTTCTGGATAATTGAGAGTGAACTGTGTATCGCTCTTAAAGTAAGGGGCAACATCATTATCCCCATTTTCCTGTAAAAATATGTGTGGTCAGTAAGCAGTATTGCTACTCTTACTTCTTAAAGCATGAGCCACTGGTCTCTAGAGGAGCATAGCTAAATTTGGGGGTTTAATGAAGGTTTAAATGGGAATAAAACTTACCAAACCTTGCATATGAAATTTCACTTGACCCAGAAGCACTGTTCCTAATTCTGCAAAGTTAACAAAAGGCATGAGAATGGGGAGGAATGCATTACTAGACACAATCTGTTCCATCAGTTTTTTTGAATTCCTGTCCTATTTCAATCTTCTTTGTACAATAGATGTAATGTCAAAAGCATTGCTAATTAAAGGATATTTGTAGTAGCCAGATTCTCAGAAAGAACCACCATAAAACTAGAAGAAAAGAAGAGAAAAAAGGCGAGACATAGCTATTGTAATAAAAACAGCCTATTTCTTAAAAAAATATTACAAATACTAACTGAATAGTGTAGCCATTCCTAAGGATGATTATGGATTTTAATGTGTTGTGACACCTATAATGCCTCTATGTCCTACTCTCTTATTTTCACTCTGTTGTAGTCCTCAGAAAGACGAGTTGACCAATTCCATGGCTTCAACAATAAAGGCAAATGCAATGTAAGAAATATTGGATCTGTTGGAAATTTTCAGTTGCCTTTATAACAACTCATAAAAATATGAAATCTAATCTAATCACCATTGATATTATCACCTGTGGGGGGTTTGTGTGTGTATATACTTCCAGCTAGGGTGATATAATTTTTTAATTTATTTTATTTATATTTTTATACAGCAGGTTCTTATTAGTCATCTATCTTATACATATTAGTGTATACATGTTAATCCTAATCTCCTAATTCATCACACCCACACCCCCACCCCTGCTTTTCCCCTTCGGTGTCCATACTTTTGTTCTCTACATCTGTGTCTCTATTTCTGACTTGCAAACCAGTTCATCTGTACCATTTTTCTAGATTCCACATATATTCATTAATATATGATATTTGTTTTTCTCTTTCTGACTTACTTCACTCTGTAAGGGTGATATAATATAACATATAAAACACTAAGTCACTTCAGGCAGTTTTCTTCCTACTTTTAACTATTTTTTTCTGTCATGTTTAATAAGAAACATTCAAAAATCACCTGCACTGTGAACATACTTTGTATGAAGGTAATTAGAGATAGAGAGGAGAGTTTGCTTTGATCAGCGCTGAGCGACTGAGCAAAACAATGGCTATAATTTTGAAGTAGTGTTGAGAAATTCAATCCAGGAAAGATTAGTTTTGATAATTTTGACAGAAAGTGAGATGAATTTCTACTTGTAAAGTAGACATGAATATTTTGCTAGTTATCTTAAATCATCTGTTTTTTAACAGATCCAACTGTTTTTGAAAGATTTGGCTCAGTCCCATCCCATCCCATCCCATCCTTCCCTCCCCACTTATTAATAAGTGATCCAGATGCTGGGCTAGGCTTGGGAATATCAAAGCAATGAATAAGACCTTCCTTTAGAAGACTCAAGTCACCTAAGAAAACACAAAAAGCCCCCAACAAAACGGATAGTTAACAAAAAAGTTGAATAAACGAGATGCTATTGTTAGCTACAGAGTTTTAGGGGAGCATGGGTGCATGGCACTAACTGAGATGCTATAGAAAACTTCAGTGGAGAAGAAGAAACCTGAAGTTTGATGAGCAAATAGAAGTCAAAAGATGGGAGAGAGACAAGGAAGAACTCTAGGCAGAAGAGCCTATAAGCAAAAGATCTGGGACATGAGAATGCATGGTATGTTAGGTACATCGAAGAGGAATTTCTTGGCTGTAAGATAGGGAGTGTTTTCACATATATTACCTTACATAGTGTTCAAAATAAACTCACCAGACAGAAAGACTTCTTTTCCCATTTTAATATAATAAAATGACAATTTGGGGAGGGATCTGAATGTTATAAAACTCTCTAATGCTAATAATGGATTTTGAATTCATTTCCTTCGATTACAGTGAAAACATGCCAAGTATAGTAATAAGTACTGAGTCATGTCAAAGAGGATTCTACAACACAGCACAGGACAGAGTAATAAAAGTTGATACTTATATAGTGATTATTTTATGTCAGGTGCCAATAGGGCTTCCTAAGTGTTATTTTAAACTCATCAAACCCTTGCCACCTACAAAGTTAGCACTATTATTATCACCATTTCATGAATTAGGAAACCAAGGTAAAGAAAGATAAATCTTCACTAATTTCTCATGGCTAAATAATTGGCAGAACTAAGGCATAAAATCAAATAGTCTATCTCCAAATCCCACACTCAACTGCTAAACCACTGCTTCTTTATGTTACTATATTATTCATGCAAGAAGTCAATGATTAAAAAGCAGTATAAAATAATGACAATAAAGGGGGAGAATTTTTGTACGTGATCTATAAGATATGGAGAGGAGGGGATTATTGTTTGGGGTCAAAAGTTTGGTTTGAAAATAGAAAAGAATTAGCAAAATAGTTGACAGTCCTGGGTACTGTGGTGCCCTGCTTAGATCTCCCTTCAGGCATTCATTGCTCCCTCCACTGCTGGGAGGGCTGCCTGCTGAAGATTGGGGTCATCTCTTTCCTCAGGAATTGCCCATATCTGAAGGGAGCTGCCTCACCCAAAGTTAAATCCCCTTCTGAAAATTAGCCCACAATGATTGAGTTCTACAGACAGGTTAGGTAAATTACCTTAGGTCACAAAGATTCCACATAAAAGAATATGATCCCATACTTGCCTTATTCAAAGTCTAAGGCATTTTTCCTTTACCAGGTCTCCTCCCGTATATAAACTTTACAGATCAAAGTAGGTGTTTTATAGGAACTGGCAAATTTATTTATGTCCATTTCATGCAATCTTTAGACTACTGTCATTTCAGTGTGCTCTCATAAATAAGTTTGTTTCAATATCTTTAACATAGACGAAAAATATAAAAGAAACCAGAAGCAGTATAAAAGGAGAAAACTATTGGACATTGAAACATGAGATTATAAGTGATATCCTATATTGTATATTAAATATATGTATGTAATATAATGTATATATATTTTGTAGCTTAAGAATATGTGTTTCCTTATATTGAATATAAAATACTGAAGTCTGGGCTTCCCTGGTAGCACAGTGGTTGAGAGTCCGCCTGCCGATGCAGGGGACACGGGTTCGTGCCCCGGTCCGGGAAGATCACACATGCCGCGGTGCGGCTGGGCCCGTGAGCCGTGACTGCTGAGCCTGCGCATCCAGAGCCTGTGCTCCACAACAGCAGAGGCCACAACAGTGAGAGGCCCACCCACGTACCACAAAAAAAACAAAACAAAATTGAAATCTGTGTTCCCTAGAGATGAGAAGAATCATTCTTATTGATTCTAAGCATCTAAGCTACACTTTATAAATAGTAGGAATCAGTGGCACTTCAATCTAGGTTTTTATGTGTCATTGGATCTTTTATAGTTGTTGAAAAAGCTGGAATGTCTGTTAATTTGAAATACTGTGTATAACAGAAAGTATATCAGCTGTGCTTCAACTGACTCTAATAGGAAATCTTCCAGAATATTCCTGGGCCTTTAAGCTAAGCTTTTATTTTTCCAGAATTTTACCCACAGTTGATTCAAGACATTTCCTTGTTATACTCAACGATAAATAGTTAAGCTCAATAAGGTAATAGTTGAGCAACTGAAACCCTATATGTTGTGTTTCTCACAGACAGCGTGAATGCTGCTTCAGGGCACTGATCTATTAAGCCGGATATTATAAATCACAGGGCTATTCACTGGCAATCATGATGAGAATCCCTGTTTATAGAATTGCAACCTTGTGCAATAGTTGCATAGACCAAAGACAATTAAAAGAGTTAATGCCAGTGAGGGTCACCTTTCAAGAACCACTTAAATAGAACTGTGCATGCAGCAGTGCCTTGCCCCTCCATGAGGGGCACTGCAGCACTAGACTGCAAGCCTATAGCAAGATGTATAAAAGTCATAAAATAGCCAATCTCTCTAATCCAAGTTTGTCTTCAAAGGGACATCTTCATTAGTCAAGCAGTACAGTGAACACAAGTTCTAAAATACTCATTAACTGCCCTCTGAAATCAATCAATTTTGGAAACAATTTACAAATCACATATTTATTTGATATATTCATTATATAAAAAGTGAATAAATAACAACACCCTCAAAAGTCTTGTAACCTTTTAAATACGCGGTAGTAGTAAAAATTTTATTTGAAACAATGTCATGTTTAGCTGTGTAGCCTAAGAAAATACTGCATGTATTATTGTCCTTGGAATAAAATTATGCTGTTGAAAGCCTTACTCTTCTTATTTTTGGAGAAGATTAAACATACTACTGCACTACCATTGGCTTTTTAGACAATACTTATATAAATAATTGTCTTTGTTTTAATGCTGAGTTTGATTCTTATGACCGCATTTCCTTTGAGGAGATAACACCATGACATAATTATACCAATTATACTTCCCTTGTCTGTCAGCAATGTTGTAGTTACTAGTATCAATCAACCAATATATATGCATGTTTGACTGACCTTCACAAGAATTATATAAGTTCACATGTTGGAAATGAGCATCATTAATTTATAGACAGAGATAATCATATACTATATATATATATATATATATATATATACACACAATATGTATATATATGTATATATATACAATGTATATATACATATACAATATATATATCATAGTAAGGCAAGAGTCCTAGCAATGTAATGCATTAAGTGCTTGTTTATCTAAAAAGTAATGGCAACTAGCATTCATTGAAATGCTTACAATGTGGCAGGTCCTAAACATTTTACATAAATTAATTTGATTACTCTTCAACCTGAATCTATGAAGTGAATACTATTATTTCTCAGTTTTGTAGAAAAGGTGACTGAGACTTAGAAAGGTTAACTACTTTGCCCTAAAGACTAAGTGAAATCCAGTAAGTGATGGTGGGAGAGTTGAAATATGGCAGTCTCTCACCAGAGCCAGATTCTTAAGCCTGGAATCAGAGATCTTGCTCAAGTTTTGGTACTGCCTCTAGTGGACCAATAATCTCATTGGTTCTGAGGTCCTGAGAAGAGTAATAAACTTTCCTGACTTAAGTTTTGAAAATATCACTCCGGATGCTTCTCTGAGAACTGATAAAGACACTTTTGGAGGCAGAGCTACCATTGATTAAACATAGCACTATCCTAAGGGTCTTTAATGGACAGACACTGGCCCAGACTGTGGACCCCTGAGACATCCCATGCAAAGGCATCTGCTTGACTGCTGTAGATATAGTACAATATACAGTACAATATATTGTAGATATGTACAATATAGCAAATTATGCAATATAAATGTGTAGATATTACATCTCTTTATATTTTGACATGTCAGTTGCAGAATCTTTAAGGTGCTATATTTTCAAATACTTAGAAAAAACATCAACAATTGTTATAGATCATGTAAAGTATGAAACACAAAATGTTGTATTTCAGTACAGGAGAGGACACTTCAATTCACACTCTTCTGAAACATCCCTACAAACTGTTGTTTGGACTAATCAGACCACAGGAGAATTCAAACCACAGGTGGTTTGAATTCAAAAACATTTCAAAAACAATGTTCAAGGTAGACCAATTGAAAAAGTGGGGCAGCAATGATTAGTACTCTATAATAAGTAATTTTTATTCATAACAGAAATCTAAATGGAGAAGAGATGTAGATGTCACAAGGGGTGAAATTTTAAAGAAATTTATATGAAAGGGAGTGACTAAGTAGAGGAAAACAATCAGATTTGCCTCTGAATGAACGTTGCCTTTGGCCTTGTTAGCTCAAGAGCCACCTTTGCTTTCTTTCTGACACCATCATTTAACTGCAACAAATCAAATTTGTCTGATAGAGTTGCTTGACAGGAAGCGTAAGTAGCTGCCAGGAGGCCTGGCTGCAGCTGTTGCTATCTTATAGCACACAGTTGTGCTATGTCATTTGAATTTGTGCCTCAATGCATATTTAGGGCATCCCTTCTACATAACCTGATTAAAGTTGGGTCCTGTGTGTTCACATGACTGGCGATGCTTAGAATCCTACTTGTTAACACAGACCACAAATTTTAAGTCCAGTAGAAATATTTTTCAGAAAGAAATATTTATGAAACTAGACATTTCTAGCAGCCTTCCTTTCATTAGGCCCCAGCATTTTATCACCAAAATCCAAGCACGTCTATCTATTCACTTTGGCTCTTAAAAAGCTTTTGTTCCTTGAATCCCACTCTGATAATTTCTTTGCTACACTTATCCTCTACCCTTATGCACTGTTTGTACTACTTTCATTCCCAATCTTTGTATGGTCTTTAAAAGTATTCTTGGGCATTTTCATGCAGTTGCTATATATTCTCAATAAGGCTATCAAATTCCTTGAAGACTAAAATATTCCAAAGTATTTGGATAGTTGGATATATACTGGGGAAACTCAGGAAATGACTTTGTCAAATATATATCATCCACTTTTTTCATCAATAATGCCATTTGCAGCAACATGGATGGACCTAGAGATTGTCATACTGAGTGAAGTAAGTCAGACAAAGAAATATCGTATCATATCACTTATATACAGAATATAAAAAGAATTGATAAAAATGAATATATTTACAAAACAAACAGACTCACAGACTTAGAGGAACGAACTTATGTTTACGGGGGTGGGGGGGGAAGGGTGGAGGGAAGGGATAGTTAGGGTGTTTGGGATTGACATGTACACACTGCTATATTTAAAAATGATAAAAATAAAATAAAATAAAGCAGCTGTGCAAGAACAACAACAACAACAAAATTGGTAAAACGTCATATGTTTTTATGTATTACATAGATGATTCATGTTTCACAGAGAACAATTTTTAACCAAAAATATGTCATCTCTCACCCCTAATTTCCCTCTTTCTTGCGCTAGTATTGGCAATTCTTTTTGTTATCATTCTGGCAATAACTAGCCCTTAAATTCTTAGACTTCCCCCTACTATTTTTCTGTAACATTCCAAATTATTCTCCTCTTCAGTATGCTGAGCAATTTAGCAAATTTTTCTTTTAAATTTAAGTTCTCATTCAGATTACTTCCATCACTTCAAATAACTCACTAAATTATTTTTTCCAGACAAACAAGGTGTACTATTTCCTTGTGAAATAGCACATCATCAAATAGCATACATGTGTTCTTGGCAGCTAAATATGATTGCTTGGGACCTAACTGCTCCTTTTGAGGATTTTCTTTAGTCTATTTTTTAAAGCTGCTGGGTTTTGAAATGAGGTTGGGTTTATTTTATTTTATTTTATTTTATAGTTTAATTTGAAGTTCCAGGCACTAGAAAGGCTTTGTTTTAGAATAAAAATTTCAAAGATTTTTTGAGGTGAGAAGAGTAGATTTGAAGAAGTTAAGTGGCATGTCTAAATTAAATGACACAGTAAATATTCAAGGCAACGAAATAGGCAAACTCTTTAATACCTGTTGTGATTAATTGTACATTAATGAAAAAAGACATTATCTTAGTACCTGAGCATAGCCATATATGGATCAACTGTTTCTTTATTAATTTTCTGTCTTGATGGCCTATCCAACGTTGAAAGTGGCATATTTAATATTCCTATTCTTATTTTATTGCTGTCCATTTCCCCCTTTAAGTCTGTTAATATTTGCTTTAAATATTTAAGTGCTCCAGTGCTGGGTGCCTATATATTTATTGTTCTTATATCCTCTTATTGAATTGATTCCTTTATTACTATTTAGTAACTTTTTTTGTCTTTCTTGTGACTGATTTTGACTGAAAGTCTATCTTATCCCATGTAAGTATAGCCTCCCCTGTTCTCTTTTGATTACAATTCACCTAGAATGTATTTTTCCATTGCCTCACTTTCAACCTATGTGTGTCCTTAGAGTGAAAGTGAATCACTTGTAGGCAGCATGTAGTTGGAGCTTGGGGTTTTTTTTTGTTGTTGTTGTTTTCATTCAGCAACTTTGTATCTTTGATTGGAAAATTTAATTCCTTTTCATTTAAACTAGTTATTGATAGGTAAGGACTTACTACTACCATTTCATTAATTGTTCTCTGTTTTTTAAAAAGTTCCTTTGTTCTGTTCTTCCTCTCTTACATTCTTCCTTTGTAATTTATTTTTGGTAATGGTATGCTTTAATTCCTTTTTTGTATATCTTTCATGTAACTACTATAGGTTTTTCTTTGTTGTTACCATGAGGCTTACATAAAACGTTGTATGTATAGAACAGTCAATTTTAAACTGATAACAACTTAGCTTCAATTGGGCAAAAAAGCTCTAGAGTTTTCCTTCTCCTCCTTGTACATTTTATGCTATTGTGTCACACTTTACATTTTTTATATTGTGCATTATTTTAAAAATTATCATATTTATAGTTATTTTAATATTTTCAACCTTTTTATAATTTTTTTATATAATTTTTATTTTTTTGACCATGCTATGTGCATGTGGGATCTTAGTTCCCCAATCAGGGATCAAACCTGCACCCCTCAACTGGAAGCACAGAGTCTTAACAACTGGACTACCAGGGAACTCCCTGTTTTTCAACTTTTATACTAGAGGTAAAAGTGTTTTACACACCAACACTACTGTATTAGTGTATTCTGAATTTGACTGCATATTTCTCTTTATTAGTGAGTTTTATACCTATATATGTTTTCATGTTATTAATTATCACCCTTTCATTTCAACTTGAAGAATTCCCTTTAGCATTTCTTGTAAGGCAGGTCTAGTAGTTATGAACCCCCTTATTTCCATTATAATCTGAGAATTTATTTTGTATGATTTCTATTATTTTTAATATATTAAGGTATGTTTTATGGCCCAGAATGTGCTCTATCTTGGTAAAAATTCCATTTGAGAATGTGAGAAGCTGGCATAATCTGCTGTTGGATGAAGTATTTTATGAAGTACATTAGACTCTTGGTTTCCGTTCTGACGTGTAAAGAGCTTAAAATTTGTCACTCCTTTCCCTACAAGTAAAAAGATAAATGAATTGAAAATTAAAAACTCTTAGTACATATATCAAAGAATTGAAAACCCAAGGCAAACTGCTGCCTCCTCTGAAAACTGGAGAGAAAGACAGAAACAGAATCACATCTTACTGGGAGTAGAAGTCCAGAAGCAAAGCCTGTACCTGGACCAGTATTGGTAAAACCATTTTATATTGTAGTTGAGGAATTGCTGGAGGCTCAATGTATACTGATGTGAGCAATAAAAATTGCAAGGGGGTCCAGTCTTTGTGAATACCAAATACTTTCTTGAGTTTTACCTCCAGGAGCTCTATCAGATTCTAACTCTAACAGAGAAAATTCCCTTGTGCTTCCAGCAGAGGTTGGGAAACAGTAACCATTTTGAAATATGCCTATGGCTTTCCTTAACAAGGCCTGTCCTACAGGGAACCTACTTTACCAGAGCTTAACTGGCTGGGGCTTTACTAAAGCTTAACGACACATATTCAAAAGGGCAAAAGGATTTCTTGTCAACCAAGTTACCACTTAGGATCGCCAAAAGCCAGTGAAGAGCTTAGGCTCAAAGCTACCCAACCCAAAGGGAGCATGGGTATTATCACACTGTTCTAGTTACTCATTGCTGTGTAACAATCTATCCTGAAACCTAGTGCCTTAATAGAACCATTTTATTTTTTAACAGACTTATTAAGATTTAATTAATGTACAATAAACTGCATATGTTTAAAATGTACAATTCGATATATTTTGACGTGTGTATATTCTGTGAAAGCATCAGTGCAATGAGGAAAATAAACAGATTTATCACCTTCAATTTTTTTGTGTGCCCCTTTTTAATTTTTAAATGTCAAATTGACATTTTTATATATCATTGGATCCAAGTTGAGGAAATATTATTCAGAATTTTTGCATCCATTCTCACAAGAGATAGTGATCTGTAGTTTTCTTTTCTTGTAAGTTCTTTTGTCCACCTGGTTTTATTATGAGGATAATGCTGGCCTCATAGAATCAGTTAGGAGTATTCTCTATTTCTTTTTTAATCTATTTGCAAGAATTTGCTTATAATTGAAATTATTCCTTATATATTTAGTATAATTTATCAATGAAGCCATCAAAGTCTGGAGTTTTCCTTCTGTTTAGTTTTATTTTTTTCAAATTTAATATCTAATATCTAATAAATAGATATTAGGCCATTCAAGTTATTTCTTCTTGAGTGAGTTTTGTCATTTCTATCTTTCAAAAAATTTGTCTATTTCATCTAATTTATTGAATTTATTGACATAAAAATTGCTTATAAATTTTTGTATTATTTTAAGAATTATAGAATTTATAGTGACTCAAAGAGAACAAAATCAATTGGATATTTTTATCCAGCCAAAAGTTGGTGATGAATTGGACTAAGAGGCAAGTACTATGTTGCCATCTAATACTAAGATTAGTCATAGATAACAGTCATTAATAAGTTTTCTTAATATTCTCTTTTGAAGAAAGCAGAACATTAATTCAATAGTTATTTGCCAACATACTATTATTAAGCATATTATATGCCAACTATTATATTCATTGATTTTTTTCTAAGAAAATTGCTCAAAATTTTATTAAAATACTTGGGACCTAAGACAAATTTTAGCTAATTATGTAGAAAATTCATTTAATATTTAGTTGCTGTAATCTTACGTTTGTCATTTGGGTTTTCTAAGGAACAAGAGATGTACTAAGAACAAAAGATTTATTAAGATTTATTGGGACAATACTTGTGAAAGATAAAGGATACAGAGTGCAGGAGTAGGCAGGGAAAGACTTCTGACTGGAATACAGGTCTGACATCTGTGAAAGGAGAGTATGAAGGAAAGATGATTGATTAGGAAGAGCCCCAGACAGTGGTACAGCCTTGAGAAAAACCCTGACTAGCCCAACAGAGAACTCTAATGCTTAGATGTCTTTCAAACAGTTCCACGTCGTCTTAAATGTTGAATCCTTTTATCACCATGATGTTCAGTCATTGGAACCGTACAGTCATTCTGTTGTGTGCCATGGCTCAAAAGCTGAGGCAGATCCTGAAAGTACCTACAGCTAGAGACTCTCAACTAAATTCTTTTTTGTGGCATGTTTCCCTTGGAATAGACTTCAGAAAGGGGCAGAATAGAATGGCTTTCCCATGGTGTTTTCTAACGTTAAGAAACACTATTGTCACCAAAAAATGCTAAATTATATTCCCTAAACAAGTAGTGTGAAATATGTTCTCCAAAGAATGCCACATTAAATATTTTTAAAGTATACTAAACAATAACACTGGATTAAAATCTTATATTAGTCCTTATTTTTATTTGCCCTGATTTTTTCTACTAGATTTCTCTGTACTTACAGAATACATAAACATTTCATAAGCCCTAGTATTACTAGAAGAAGCAATCAACATTTATTATTCTTGGAACCCTACTTAACTTCAATTTTCTTAAATGGGAAATTTGGGAGACTATATTTTTCATGTATATATTATTACAAAATATTTGTGTGATTGTTCACTATAATTAACTAAATTTTTTGCATGCTTGTTATAATCAGACCCTTAGAATTTTGCTGTAATATAGACTAAGAGAATTTTACTTTTGTATTCATCAAAATAATTTAGTAACACTAAATAAAAAATAATGTGGTTTCAATGACACACCAAATGTGCTATATTTTACAAAAGCAGTGTTGGCTGATACAAAGTATTTTGGGTTAAGCACACAGGGTCAAAAGCACAAAAAAGTTGAGAATGAGTTTTTGAATAAGAAGTAACACTTATGTTTACCAAAAGTTCTATATTAGAAACTTAACTTACTAAAGCATTGTTTCTTGGTAAAATTAATATTACATTCACATGTACATGTATGCATGTATCTGCATATGTATGTAT
This sequence comes from Delphinus delphis, assembly GCF_949987515.2. Taxonomy (NCBI): domain Eukaryota; kingdom Metazoa; phylum Chordata; class Mammalia; order Artiodactyla; family Delphinidae; genus Delphinus; species Delphinus delphis. Next base: position 80,223,552 of record NC_082687.1, on the reverse strand, counting down.
GTCTGTGTAGATATTCATAAGCAGTTATAAGTTGTTCATTCATTCCTCATCTCTGGAGGTTGAGCTGATTTCAAGGGATTTGTTTCACACAAGTTAAAACAGCTGCAAAGGTTTTTATTAGGTTTCTAGCTGGTTTTAAGAGGGGTAAAAACACTACATGTAAATTAGATTTTTAAAAATCATATATCTATTCTCATATTGGCCTAGTTTTGAAAATGGTTTATTTTCTTTTATGATTGCTCTTTAATTGTTGATGTCTCTTTATATATTTTTTAACTTTATTTTTAAATTTTTATTTATTTATTTTTGGTTGCATTGGGTCTTCGTTGCTGTGTGTGGACTTTCTCTAGTTGTGGTGAGCGGGGGCTACTCTTCGTTGCGGTGCGTGGGCTTCTCATTGCGGTGGCTTCTCTTGTTGTGGAGCATAGGTTCTAGGCACGCAGGTTTCAGTAGTTGTGGCAGGCGGGCTCAGTAGTTGTGGCTCACGGGCTCTAGAGAGCAGGCTCAGTAGCTATGGGGCATGGGCCTAGTTGCTCCACAGCACATGGGATCTTCCCGGACCAGGGATCAAACCTGTGTCGCCTGCATTGGCAGGCAGATTCTTAACCACTGTGCTACCAGGGAAGTCCTCTCTTTGTACTTTGATTAAAGTTTCTTAGATCCCTAGCTGCTAATTAATGGACCTTCAAACAGAAATACAAGATGATTTTTCTTTTACCTCTGGTTTCTGTGGAGTACATAGTAACGGATCTTCAAATAAACATTGACGAGCACTGGTGGGATGACAGTGGAAGTGTTTAGAGAGAAAGTGTCAACTGATTTTTTAAACTTTATTTTAATATATCATTATTTTTATTAACTGTGACATTCCCAATCATAGTTTTAAGATGTAAATTGAAAGTTAACTTAATTTTAAAATAAAAATTGTTATACCATTATTCAAAACACACATAAAAATACATGAAATAATGAAAAATAAGTATTTTTGCCACACAGCTTTGAAAGATATTGGCAATTTGACTTATTAATTTTACAGCTTTTTTTTTTTTACTAATAGATGGACTTTATTTATTTTAAACATCTTTATTGGAGTATAATTTCTTTACAATGGTGTATTAGTTTCTGCTGTAAAACAAAGTGAATCCGCTATACATAAACATATGTCCCATATCTCCTCCCTCTTGCTTCTCCCTTCCACCCTCCCTATCCCACCCCTCTAGGTGGTCACAAAGCACCGAGCTGATCTCCCTGTGCTATGTGGCTGCTTTCCACTAGCTATCTACCTTATGTTTGGTAGTGTATATATGTCCATGGCACTCTCCCATTTCGTCCCAGCTTACCCTTCCCCCCTCCCCATGTCCTCAAGTCCATTCTCTACATCTGCATCTTTATTCCTGTCCTGCCCCTAGGTACTTTGGAACCAGTTTTTTTTTTTTTTTAATTCTATATGTATGTGTTAGCATAAGGTATTTGTTTTTCTCTTTCTGACTTACTTCACTCTGTATGACAGTCTCTAAGTCCATCCACCTCACCACAAATAACTCAATTTCATTTCTTTTTATGACTGAGTAATATTCCATTGTATATATGTGCCACATCTCCTTTATCCATTCATATGTCGATGGACATTTAGATTGCTTCCATGTCCTGGCTATTGTAAATAGAGCTGAAATGAACATTGCAGTATGTGACTCTTTTTGAATTATGGTTTTCTCATGATATATGCCCAGTAGTGGGATTGCTGGGTTGTATGGTAGTTCTATTTTTAGTTTTTTAAGGAACCACCATACTATTCTCCATAGTAGCTATATCAATTTACATTCCCACCAATAGCACGAGAGGATTCCCTTTTCTCCACACCCTCTCCAGCATTTATTGTTTGTAGATTTTTTTTTTTTTTTTTTTTTTTTTTTTTTGCGGTACGCGGGCCTCTCACTGTTGTGGCCTCTCCCGTTGCAGAGCACAGGCTCCAGACGCGCAGGCTCAGCGGCCAGGGATCCTCCCAGACCGGGGCACAAACCCGCGTCCCCTGCATCGGCAGGCAGACCCCCAACCACTGCGCCACCGAGGAAGCCCCCTGTTTGTAGATTTTTTGATGATGGCCATTCTGACCTGTGTGAGGTGATACCTCATTGTAGTTTTGATTTGCATTTCTCTAATGATTAGTGATGTTGAGCATCCTTTCATGTGTTTGTTGGCAATCTATATCTTCTTTGGAGAAATTTAGGTTGTCTTCCCATTTTTGGATTGGGTTGTTTGTTTTTCTGATATTGAGCTGCATGAGCTGCCTGTATATTTTGTAGATTAATCCTTTGTCAGTTGCTTCATTAACAAAAATTTTCTCCCATTCTGAGGGTTGTCTTTTTGCCTTGTTTATGGTTTCCTTTGCTGTGCAAAAGCTTTTAAGTTGCATTAGGTTCCATCTGTTTATTTTTGTTTTTATTTCCATTTCTCTAGGAGGTGGGTCAAAAAGGATCTTGCTGTGATGTATGTCATAGAGTGTTCTGCCTATGTTTTCCTGTGAGAGTTTGATAGTGTCTGGCCTTACATTTAGGTCTTTAGTCCATTTTGAGTTTATTTTAGTGTATGGTGTTAGGGAGTGTTCTAATTTCATTCTTTTACATGTAGCTGTCCAGTTTTCCCAGCACCACTTATTGAAGATGTTGTCTTTCTCCATTGTATATTCTTGCCACCTTTGTCACAGATTAAGTGTCCATATGTGCATGGGTTTATCTCTGGGCTTCCTGTCCTGTTCCATTGATCTATATTTCTGTTTTTGTGCCAGTACCATATTGTCTTGATGACTGTAGCTTTGTACCATATGATCATCTCAATAGATGCAGAAAAACTTTCGACAAAATTCAACACCCATTTATGATAAATACTCTCCAGAAAGTAGGCATAGAGGGAACCTATCTCAACATAATAAAGGCCATATGTGACAAACCCACAGCCAACATCATTCTCAATGGTGAAAAACTGAAACCATTCCCACTAAGATCACGAACAAGACAAGGTTGCCCACTCTCACCACTGTTATTCAACATAGTTTTGAAAGTTTTAGCCACAGCAATCAGAGAAGAAAAAGAAATAATAGGAATCCAAATCAGAAAGGAAGAAGTAAAACTGTCACTGCTTGCAGATGACATGATACTATACATAGAGAATCCCAAAGATGCAACCAGAAAACTACTAGAGCTAATCAATGAATTTGGTAAAGTAGCAGGATATAAAATTAATGCATGTAAATCTTCTGCATTCCTATACACTAATGATGAAAAATCTGAAAGAGAAATTAAGGAAACACTCCCATTTACCATTGCAACAAGAAGAATAAAATACCTAGGACTAAACCTACCTAAGGAGACAAAAGACCTGTATGCAGAAAACTGTAACACACTGAGGAAAGAAATTAAAGATGATACAAACAAATGAAGAGACATACCATGTTCTTGTATTGGAAGATAAACATTGTGAAAATGACTATACTACCCAAAGCAATCTATATATTCAATGCAATCCCTATCAAACTACCAGTGGCATTTTTCAGAGAACTAGAACAAAAAATTGCACAATTTGTATGGAAACACAAAAGACCACGAATAGCCAAAGCAATCTTGAGAAAGTAAAATGGATCTGGAGGAATCAGGCTCCCTGACTTCAGACTATACAGTTTTTCTTTTAATTGTGAAGAGCACAGCTGATGGCCAAGTCCCCATAGCTTACTTCTCCCATCCTCTCATGAATAACTTCAAGTTGGTGTGAATACTTAGATATTTTATATTTAAAATTTGATATTTATGTATAACTGCTCACATATGCATACAAAGCAATATGCAGGATTGGTATTGCATATTTACAAAAGTTAAATAATGGCATTTATTTACCTTTATAAGACATTCCTTCCTCCTTTAACATGACGGTTTTGAGAAGTACTACTTCATTTAGCTCTAGTTCATTAATCCATTATTGCATAATATTCCTTTGTATGAATTAGCCACATTTATTTTTCTTCTACCAACAAATTGAACTTTTAGGCTGTTTTAGTGTGTTCATAATTACACACAAATTTTGCCACGGACACTAATGGCCACAATTCCTTCTGCACATGTACAAGAATTTGTTTAGGGTAAATTACTGAGCATAAGGTTGCTTATTCTTAACTTTATTACCAATTTCTTCTCAAATTATGCTCTTATAGCAATGCATTGTGTTCTGTTTTTCTACTTTCCACCAACACCTTCATGGTAGCCAACTTTTTAAATTGTATAATCCTATAGATGTGAAATTATGTTTCAAGATTGTTTTAAATAACCTTTTTTTAAGTTAATGATTAGCTTGAGAATCTTTCATTTGCTTATAGGTTATTCAAGATTTCTCTCTACAGACTTTTCCATTTTTATTTTGTCATGTTTTCTTATTCTTATGGATATGTTGATGTGTTATCATTCCAGAGTTAAATCCTTTTTTGCTACATCCATGCCATATATCATTTTTCAATCTTTCTATTTGTTTACACTATTTTTATCATTTAAATGTTTCATTTTGCTGTGGACAATTTTATCAGCATTTTCTTTATGCAGTTGTGTAAATACTGTTAAACCCACGAAAATGTAATCTATAGGACAGAGGGATATTTGTCAGTAATGTTCACTATTTTATCCTTAGCACCTAGAAGAATTAATGGCAAATAGGAAGAATTCAATAAAAAATGTGTTTAATGTTTTAATCAGGTTGTTTCCCTATCTTAAAGTCATTAAGAAGTATTTCAACTAATAAATAGCAGTTTTAACTTATTGTTTTTATATTTAGTCTTTAATATGTCAGAAATTAAATGTCATAAGAATAGTATCTAATGTTATCTTTTTTTCTTGCTTGTGTATATAGTATGTACAAGCATGTGTGTGCATTTGTGTATTGATATTTATTGATACTAAGCCAATTCTTATAAAATATAGAAAGTTTGTTCCAATACAGTTCACATTCCTCTCCCCTACTTTGTCTTATGATTTTCATATATATTACATCTATATATTAACTCAACAATTCAGTGTTAGAATAATTGTTTTATACCATCTTATAACTGTAAAAACCTAAGAGAAAAAAATTAGACGTTATTTTACTTTTATCACAATTTTGGGTCACTTTTATTTTTTCCTGTGGATTTGAATTGACGTCTGGTATCATTTTCTTTAAGCCTGAAGGACTTCCTTAAGAATTTCTTGCAAGACATATATGCTAGTAACAAATTCTCTTGGTCTTCATGTTTCTGGGCATGTTTTTATTGTACTTCATTTTTTGAAGTATAGTTTTGTTTCTTTTAGTGGGCCCTTTTTTTCTCTCCTCTGCACATGCTCACAGCTTCCTTTTTTAGATTTTCTTCCCCAGTTTATAATTGTTTTTAGAGACTGTTTTTATAATCTTTATAATTTTTTTCCCAGTTTTTATCATTGTTTTTTCCACTATACCAAAAGTTCCTCTCTGCCTGTGACATTATTAAGAATTAATTTTATCTGAGAATTACTAAGTAGTGTTAGTGAAATAAATTGTACTTTAAATATTATGCAATACTGTATCAGAATGTTAATTCCTAAAAGAAACATTTTCTCCCACCCAAAACTCTGTAAGAAGGAAGAAGTTTGGTATCTCTTGCTGGGGATATAATTTATCAGTGTTTACAATGGCTTTCCTTATCTTATGCATAATCTCCTCAACCCTTATATTTTTATAACTTTACCTCCATCTTATATCAACCTTTGCATATGATTTCCTTCTGTCCGTAATATTTTTTCCTTAAGATGCCTTCTTGATAATTTTTTTATCATCTAATATTTGATCACATGTCATTGTTTCAATAAGCCTTATCTAATTACCCTATTGTATTGTCACCTGCCTCTGATAACTTGTTTCTTGTTCATGTGTAAGCATTAACCCCCATGCTTCTTTTTAAAGCAAGCTCAATATTTTATTGTACCCATTCCTCTGGATTGTGGCTTCTCTTTAACTTTGGGAACATGGAGATTTATCGTTGACTTGTAAGCATAACCACATTTCTTTTTAATATATTTTGTTATAGTTTACTAGCATTTCTGTGTGTTGTGAGTCATATTTCTAGAACACAAATTTTATAATACAGTTTTTCACTTTGCCTAAAGCATGAGACACAACATAAACAACATTTTTAAGGTTTTCCTGAGAATTAGCTATAAAATTTTAAGAAGGGAAGTAAAGAAAGCAGTTAATGGAGGATATTTATTCCATCATGTATTACACTCAGGGGTTATATTTTGGGTTATATTGGGATTAAAGCTAATGGCTGCCAATCAACTATCAATGAACAGTTTATATGATTATGGTGTCTGAGTTATTATTTGCAAGCTAAATATTTTAATTAAGGAATACCTGTAGGTTATTTAAGAAGACAAAATTATCGTGACTTACCCTACACAAAAAGTCAATCTAAAAATTGATCACGATGAAAAAGGGCAATTGAAAGAACAAAGCTAACTTGTTCTTGGATAACACTATAGAGTGGGCACATGTGAAATACTTCGTATAATTATAGTTCTAGTATCTTAAAAGTATAATGTCAAAAATAACTCAATAAAAGATAACCATGTTTTAAAGCTGTTAGGAAGTAGTCCTAAAGAAATCAAGAAAAATGATCAGAATTCTAAGGCAAGAAATAAAAAGCCTAAGAGGAAAAATAATCAGTTTATAAAACCATAAGAACTATGAATAAGTGAAACAATAGTGAGTTCATTAATTTCAAAACCTAGCTTAAGGAATACAACTTGGGTTACAGTTGGGTGAAGAAGACAATAAGTTAAAGAGTAGGGACAATTTCATAGACTTCCTTGATATAGTTTAAGGTTAAAAGACATTAAATGCCTGTTTTTAGTTACTATATCAAAATAGGAATTGAAGAAGATATTATCCTATTTTTAGAATTTAGAAATTCGGGAATGCAATAACTTTGATATCTATCTAGCCTACTAGAAGAATTATTAACAGCATAGTTCTAAGCTGCATGGTTTATAACTATGATTCATTAGAGTGTCATTGAAATTTTAATATATGTACATATACTATTGCAATATTTGAACATCTATTTGTTGTAGGCATAGCCCCGTTAAAAGAAATATCCATATATCATAAGTAGTTATGCAGAACAGAAATGTATCTACAGAAATGTATCTGTTATGCAGAACAGAAAATGTATCTATGTCATAGATACATAGATACAGAAAGGTATCTATGTATCTATGAAAGACATAAAATCTTAGTTCTTGGGAAACAAAGTGGTAGATAGGAGCTAGGGTGTCTTTTTGTGAATTTATAGTTCCCTGATCCTCTGGAATTGGCTTATTTCAGGATATCAACTTTTACAGAGGGAAAGCTAAGGAATATTGCAAAGATAAATGATTATAAAGATAAGCAGATAATGAAAGCTAGAGATTTACTATTTTTCAATCATATTACTTGACTCTATTGTCTGATTCTGAATAACTGATTTAAACCAAAGACCTATTTGCAAGGTTATATGGCTTTGCATCCAGCTGTGAGAGTGTGATATTAGCATGCAAGAAAAGGATACGATTATTAACACAATGCTGGACAAAGGCCTCCCACCTGGGAATGTATTTAGAGAAAATATTTAAACTAATATTACATTTTAATTGCCAGCTGAGGAACTATTGAAAGTGTAGTATTTTTCCATTTTCTTTGGTTGGTATATTTGATGCATTCCACTTGTATTTTAGATCAAAGATGGATATTAAAGTAGGCATTATCACTATACTTAACTTTCCAAAGAGTTATCAGTGAGAAATATTAATCCTAGGTATTAAAAGTATAATTCTACCACTTTGAAAGTTACATATGTATTGATATAACCCCATAAAAATTAGGAAGAAGAAATAATAAATGGAGTTTTCAGATAAAAATATATCTCACTATTGTGGGCATGAAAACATAACACTGGTTTTTCTTGGTATTTTAATAAAGGTATTATGAATTGCTGATATGTACTATATTCTTGAAAATTACATACTTTCATAATTAAATACTCTGACAATAGGGTTTCACACTGGTATTTTATCAAACATAAAGCAATACAAAAATGGACATAATACAAAGCATCATTAGATTATCATTCTCTAAAGTTAGCTTTAATTAAAATATTAAAAAGAACAACATCCTGTGAACTTTAATATAATCAGAACACTTTTGTGGGAAAAGAGGCCTGCTCATTTGGTTTTGCATTTTATACTGAAAAAAAAAGATACTTTTAATCAAAATGTACATGTATTACTCTATTTACTAAAATGATTTCAAAATGCAAAAATACGTACACTACATATCAGTGTACATTTTCTTTTACATAATTTGGCAAATATGATCTGTGTTAGAAAAGAAAAAATAGCATGAATATTCCCACTATATCTTCAATCCAAAACAGCAGAAGGATTGAACAACCTTGGCCCTGGTGTTCTAATAAAAACAATGTTGCAAAATGCTCAAAGAAATGATGGTATCAAAGGTCTGTGTCATTTTGTTTCCTACCAGATCCAGAATGAGATTGATCAAGTTTCTGTGATTACCTTTCAATCCTTATAGAATGTTGCTTACAGGCCCTGTGATGATGTTCTCTTCATGTGTTTTTCAAATTCTAGATTTTAATAATCTCTTTCTGGGAGAGTGAAACTAAGTAAACTTTGCTTTTCCTGTATTCATCCCAATCCTAGCCTGGGAATAGATAAAAAGTAAGTTATTCATGAAGTGATCACCAAATAGAATATATTACTTTTGGATTGAATTAGGTGGGAGGGAGTTTGGATTAGAATGGTTACAATACTTTTTGTTAAATATTCTCCCTTGAATTTGGTCTACACTATTTGCTTAAGTAGGAAGAATCTGACAGAACAATTAAACAGATAATAATTTGATTTACTATCAGTGAATTATAAGCCAATAAATAAACACAAATTCCCAAAATATTACCTACATGCTGAAAAATCTTAGATTAGTTATGAAAGCTTTAAGTATTGGAATAGACCATATACAGTAAACCCCCAAAATAATGACATTTATAATATTCATGAAAAATAATAAAAAGTATATATTTATAAAACCTTGAGTGACTTTATCAATATGATTTCCAAATCTTAATTTTCAGGGCATTCTAGTTCCTTTCTTAATAAGTGTGAGAGTAAAAAGGTAACGTTAATTAAGAAAAGAAAGTCTTAAACAGAGATCATAGTATAAGAAAGAGAACATAAGCTTTGAAGTCAGACAAATCTGGTTTCTATTCTCAGATTAGTTACTTAAGGGCAGTGATCTTGGTAAAATCATTTATGTTCCATTTTCCCCTTTCATTATTTGTAATAATAATACTTACTTTCCAGAACTGTAAATATTACATAAAATATACATTATATTTTTGCCATTTGCTTTAAGTATGCATCCCCAATTGATGGCAGTAGTTTCAGTACAAGTTAGAACAGAATGTTGATAAATGTATAAGTTCTAAAGCATACTTTTAAACCACCAGTGACTGTAGCAAATTCTCCCATATCTATACCCCTGAACACCTAACCAGTCATTTTATTTTATTCATTTCTCTTGAAAAAATATCTTTCTTGTTGCTTTGAAATTCTATTGAACAAATATCATTAATTTTACTTTGCTCATTATTTCCTTAAATTTAAAACTCCATAAAAATAACTTTCACATACATCTTTTTCTTTTCTTTTCTTTTTAAAAAAGCCCATGGAAAAGTTTTAAATGGCCAAGTGAAGGTGGCATTTGCAAATAATGACAGATTTGCAAATAATGGCAGATTTACTTCATCCTTTCCAAACCTAATGCCTCTAGAAAAGGTTTAATAGAAGTGCTGAGAGGAGGTATCTCTGTTTCTTAATCCCAAAGGTAATGTTTTCAGCATTCCAGGATAAAGTGTGTTTGCTACATACATCTTTTTCTAAAAATAACCACTTAAGTCTCTTTTGCATGGCACTATTTAACAATTATTTATTAATTTCATATAAATCAGTGATACAATATTTATGATCTTTTCATGGTGCATTTTCAAGTGTTCAGTGATAATTTTGGCAGAGAAAATGCTTGTTAAATTCATAACTTTTGATTGTTAGATTTTGGGTGATATTGCTGAGTCTGAAAATAATGAACTCTAATAAAAGTATGGAAATGAATACCAACCACCTCACATTTATGGGAAAAAATAAAAGCATAAGTGGATCAAATGTAAACTAGTTTTATTGTGTCCTCAAACTGAACTGACGACAACAATTAGTGCACAATATCATGTTTAGGTCAAACAACATATGCAAATGTATTTTTCTTCCGTACTTCTACAACTTGTTTGCAAGACTTTATTTTTCACATAACCACAGGGAATGGTTTTCTTTCATTTTGGATCTCTGAAATAGAGCAAATATATATTTTCTTAGAACACTAAAGAGCATTTTATTAGGATGCAGAAATCTCTACTTTCTTGAAATTTTCAAAGTAAGAATTTTTAATCAATATTTAAATGTGAATTTTTTATTTGAATTTTTAATCACCAAATACTAATGATTTAATTGTTTTCCAACAAAACGTTAATTCATTATAGCTTTGTCCTATATTTTCTATGTTTTACAAAATCATGGGGTTTTTTCTTTGTTGTTTTGTTTTGTTTTTTTTTTGTGATATGCGGGCCTCTCACTGTTGTGGCCTTTCCTGTTGCGAAGCACAGGCTCCGGACGCGCAGGCTCAGTGGCCATGGCTCACGGGCCCAGCCGCCCCGCGGCATGTGGGATCTTCCCGGACCGGGGCATGAACCCTTGTCCCCTGCATCGGCAGGCGGACTCTCAACCACTGCGCCACCAGGGAAGCCCACAAAATCATGTTTTTTATGATACATATTTATGCAGGTGAATGAGGTCTAAATACTGGGAACATTTTGCTGTTTTTGAAGTTCAGTTTAACTGGCCAAATAATGCATGCCAGTGTGAAATAAATAAATGCCATATATATTAAATAATTAATTAATTTAACAGTAATATGAACTAGTTTATAAGTGATATGATTTATTTACAAGTTGTTACACCCATGGGGAGAGACTGTGGATTTGTGTGGTATAGGTAGGCAGTTTATTATATATTTCACATACCAGCCTAAGTGGTTTCAGTTGCTCTTCTCCCTCAATTTTTCTCACTTACTTCTATGGCATCAATTTTCTCTACCTAAGTTTCATCTAAATTTCTAGCTCTTGTACTGCTATAATCTACACATAATTTTTCAAGTATTTCCCATATTCTTTCATTTAAGGACCTTAAAATCCCTCCCCAAGACAATATGAATACATAGCTAACATAAAATACCCCCAATTCTCAAACTGATAACTCCTTATAACTGCTATTCTCTGCTAATGCTTTCACAATTGTCCTAATTTCTGCTCAGATGACATCTAGTCAGTTATCAAGCTGAGTTGATTCTGCAATTCACTTATTTATTCCTTTGTTCATGCAGCAAAAGTTTATTGTTCCTACTAAAATTGGCTGATAATATTCTCGATACATTGTTGATAATATAATAATAATTTATTTCCATTTTGTTGGGTCTGAGTCCTCTCAGAATATGTGATAGAGATCTAACATCCCTTGGACAGCCTGCCAACACTCAATAATGCTACAACAGCAAGTCTCTGTTGACAGGTCAACTACAGCAAAATCTGCTCTTTCCTGGTGTCCCAAGCTTGTACCAGGCTCCATCTGTTTTGTTCCAGAATGTTTGGTCCTGCCTAAATCTTATGCTTTGATACAATATTTTTAGTATCAACAATGAGTAGTGTGACAATATGTTTTATTGTCCAAACAGAGACACTATGGACTATGAAAAACAGTAAAAACACTTAAAATGTATAACTTTTGAATGTTTATTTCTTAAGTGCCAAACTGGTCACAGTATATTGAAAAAACTAAAGATAATTATATTCTAAAATAAATTTTTAAAAAATTTCTAAAAGTAAAAACATATACACATATCTTAAATAAAAATCTTATTTATATTGATTTCTCAGGATTACATAAGAAGAAAATAATTCTGGTATATATGTATCTATTTCTAATACTAAGTCACAAATTTTTTTTAAAGAATATATTTCTCAATGTGGTATAAAATGTAAATTTGTCAACTTGGAAACAGAAAATCCATCAGAAGATTGTTTCCACAAGTTAAGGTACTTAAAAAAATAGTTTGTAATAGTTCAAAGTTAAAAACTGAATACAATTTGATTCATGTCATTATTTAATTTGTTTAAATCTTCCCTTGATAAGTAGATTTCTAAGTCTTTCTATTTTGTATGAGTTATTTTAAATAATCCCAATTTTCTGAGAACTGCTTTTTTGTGGTTAGTATTTCATTCATTATTGCTATGACTAACAATCCCCAACTACTTTTGGAAATGTAATCACACTTTAAAAGAGTCATTTACAAAATCTTTAACAGTGGGACACTTATGTTGATTTGCTAAATAGTTCCTCAAAGGCTAAACATTTTTAATTGATAAACAGTAAAGAGAGAAATTGCATATTGCCATGTTGAATTATTTTGTTTTTTGCTTTCTATATTGGATTTGTATATATCATATACAATATATATACTACCCATAGCTTATTTTGTGAGTGTATAACAACATTTGTAAAATTTGACAACTGTGGATTTTAATTCTGAATTATATTTTCTTCAAAACAAACTCAGGTACATTCTTGCTCCACAGATAATTAATTTAGCAAGAATATTGTTTTACTGTGATACTATGCTTCAAATTTATATTCATAGTAATTTGCAAAACCAAGTAATTTTATTTTCAGTGTTGACCTGGGAAACTGAATTTTAACAACTTTTACAATTTCAGTTGTCTCACTTTTGAGAGAATGAACTCTTAAAAGCTTTGGTTTTTATTTTGTTTTGTTTTTTATTGGAGTATAGTTGATTTACAAAGTTGTGTTAGTTTCAGGTTACAGCAAAGTGATTCAGTTATACATGTACATATACATATATTCATTCTTTTTTTAGATTCTTTTCTCATATAGAGAAATATTGAGTAGAGTTCCCTGTACAGTAGATTCTTGTTGGTTATCAATCTTATATAATATAGTGTTTATATGTTAATCCCAAGCTCCTGATTTATCCTTCCTCTCCATGTTCCCTCACTGGTAACCATAAGTTTGTTTTCAACATCTGTAAGTCTGTTTCTGTTTTTGTAAATAAGTTCATTTGTGTCATTTTTTAAAATTAGATTCCACATATGAGTGACATCATATGATATTTGTCTTTCTCTGACTTACTTTGCTCTGTATGACAGACTCTAGGTCCATCTACATCTCTACAAATGACCCCAATTTTGTTCCTTTTGATGACTGAGTAATATTCCATTGTATATATGTACCACATCTTCTTTATCCATTCATCTGTCGATGGACATTTAGGTTGCTTCCATGTCTTGGCTATGGTAAATAGTGTTGCAGTGAACATTGGGGTGCATATATCTTTTCAAATTATGGTTTTCTCCACATGTATGTTCAGGAGTGAGATTGCTGGATCATATAGTAGTTCTATTTTTAGTTTTTTAAGGAACCACCATACTGTTTTCCATAGTGGTTGTACCAATTTACATTCCAACCAACAGTGTAGGAGGGTTACCTTTTCTCTACACCCTCTCCAGCATTTACTGTTTGTAGACTTTTTGATGATAGCAATTCTGACCAGTGTGAGGTGATACCTCATTTTAGGTTTGATTTGTGTTTCTCTGATAATTAGTGATGTGAGCATTTTTTCACATGGTTTTTGGCCATTTGTATATGCTCTTTGGAGAAATGTCTATTTAGAGCCTCTACCCATTTTTTGATTGGGTTGTTTGTTTCTTTGATATAGAGTTGTATGAACTGTTTGTATATTTTGGAGATTAATCCCTTGTTGGTCACTTCATTTGCAAATATTTTCTCCCATTCTGTGGGTTGTCTTTTTGTTTTGTTTATGGTTTCCTTTGCTGTGCAAAAGCTTTTAAGTTTCATTAGGTCCCATTTGTTTATTTTTGCTTTTATTTTCATTACTCTAGAAAGTGGATCAAAAAGATCTTGCTGAGATTTATGTCAAAGAGTGTTCTGCCTATAGTTTCCTCAAAGAGTTTTATAGTGTCTGGTTTTACATTTAGGTCTTTAATCCATTTTGAGTTTATTCTGTTTGGTGTTAGGGATTATTCTAATTTCATTCTTTTACATGTAGCTGTCCAGTTTCCCAGAACCCTTATTGAAGAGGCTGTCTTTTCTCCATTGTATATTCTTGCCACCTTTGTCACAGATTAGGTGTCCATAAGTGTGTGGGTTTATCTCTAGGCTTTCTATCCTGTCCCATTGATCTATATTTCTGTTTTTGTGCCAGTACCATATGGTCTTGATTACTGTAGCTTTGTAGCATAGTCTGAAATCAGGGTGCCTGATTCCTCCAGCTCCGTTTTTCTTTCTCAAGATTGCTTTGGCTATTAGGGGTGTTTTGTGCTTCCATACAAATTGTAAATTTTTTTGTTCTAATTCTGTGAAAAATGCCATTGGTAAATTTTTTTTTTTTTTTTTTTTGTGGTACGCGGGCCTCTCACTGTTGTGGCCTCTCCCATTGTGGAGCACAGGCTCCGGACATGCAGGCTCAGTGGCCATGGCTCACGGGCCCAGTGGCTCCACGGCATGTGGGATCTTCCCAGACCGGGGCACGAGCCCATGTCCCCTGCATCGGCAGGCAGACTCTCAACCACTGCGCCACCAGGGAAGACCGCCATTGGTAATTTGATAAAGATTGCATGGAATCTGTAGGTTGCTTTGGGTAGTATAGTCATTTTCACAATATTGATTCTTCCAGTCCAAGAACATGGTATATCTCTCCATTTGTTTGTGTCGTCTTTGATCTCTTTCATCAGTGTCTTATAGTTTTCTGCATACAGGTCTTTTGCCTCCTTCGGTAGGTTTATTTCTAGCTTTTTATTCTTTTTGATGTGATGGTAAATGGGATTTTTCATTAATTTCTCTTTCTGATCTTCTGTTTTTAGTGTATAGGAATGCAAGAGATTTCTGTGTGTTAATTTTGTATCCTGCAACTGTATTGAATTCACTGGTGAGCTCTATTATTTTTCTGGTAGCATCTTTAGGATTCTCTATGTGTAGTATCATGTCATTTGTAAACAGTGACAGTTTTACTACTTCTTTTCCAATTTGGATGTCTTTTATTTCTTTATCTCCTGTGATTGCTGTGGCTAGGACTTCCAAAACTATGTTGAATAAAAGTAAAAGCTTTGTTTTAATTTATGAATTAAACAAAAAATTTAATTCCTATTTAAAGTAACTGATGATACCCAATGCATTAGTTAACAATCTTCTGATGCATTTGACTTTCTTCCGTTAACAGATTCTACATATTAATATCTATCAGTTCACTTTTTTTATATGTACCAGAAGACTTGGAATTGATAATGAGCAAAATTAGTTTAGAAGAAGAGTCATTTGAGTTGAATGAAAAGTCATGCATAACAGTCATAGATAAACACAACTTAAACTTTTGGAGGTGATATATAACATTTTTACATATCAATCATATCTCAACAAAGGGGCTTAAAAATAAAACCTATTGATACAACTTTTGTAGGTAAACTTGTTTATATTTTGTTTTCAAATTGCTAACTTTTGAAATATTCCTGATGCTTTTTCAACAGATATGCATCATCCTATTTTTATCTTGTCAGCGACATCATTACAGTTTCTATAGTGGATGGTAAATGTTGACAAATACTTGCTTAATTGACATGTTTATTACTAACTTTGTTGAATAGAAATTCAGTCTTAAACTTTTCATTAAATGTGCATTTTCACTATTTTGAGATAATTACCACCAAAAGTACTTATTACAAAACTTAAAAAGTGTTACCAAATGAGTGTTATCAAAACATTTGGCCATGTTACCAAATGACAAGTTCTTGTATATTTATAACATTTATAAAATATCAAACCTCTGCAGCAGAAATATACAATTTTCTATAAAATATAGGATATTTATTTTTATGTATAGGATATTATTTTATGTATATTTATAACATTTATAAAATATCAAACCTCTGCAGCAGAAATATACAATTTTCTATAAAATATAGGAATTGATTGACCTCAATTTCAACATAATTTTTAAAAATATTTTCAACTGAAAAGAAAACACACAACATGAGGGCTGTGAGTTCAGTTTTATTTGTGACTTACTGAGGACTATAGCCCAGGAGACAGCTTCTCAGATAGCTCTGAGGAACTACTTCATAGATGTATAAGGCCAGGGCAGGGAGGGGAGGTCAGTACTTATATCCTTTCATGAAGGGGTTACATGCAGTCAAGCATATATCTCAGTAGAAGGTTGCTGCTAGTCATGAGAAGGTTGCTGCTAGTCACAAGGAGCAGATGTCTCTGTTAATGATTTTAGTGTTTTTCTAGGTATGAGAAGATGCAAGAAATTGGATTCATAAAATTTTCTCCTGAAAATATCAAACTATTTGAAGGCCTGTTCTGCCACTTTTCCTAGAGCACAGAGTAACTCATTCCTGATCTCTCCTCATTCCTGAACTCCTTTCAGGGTGTGTTAAAGGTCAGTGACTGCAGTGGTTAGTGACTTCATTCTTGTAGAACCAGATGGTTAGTGACATTTTTAGTTGTCAATATCTAAAATAGCTCTTACCTTATTATCTCTAGAAATTGCTAAATTTAGCTATTACATACTTCAGTATCTAACTCTTGAACATAAGTTACCATATTTTCTCTTTTCCAACCCACTCTTTCCCTATAATCCCTGATTTCAGACCAAATTAACATTTCTTTTTCCTTATTCTTTGAAAAACATGAGCCCTTTTATTCTCCTCCTTCTTTATCCCATCTACTCATTTCCAACATTTAAGCCATATTATAGACTCAATGTTTATGTCTCCCAACATTCATATAATTAAATTCTAACGTCTAATGAGATGGTTTTTGAAGGTGGGGACTTTGGGGGGTGATAAAATCATGTAGGTAGAACCCTCATGAATGGGATTAGTGCCCTTATAAAAAGACCCTAGAGATCTCCCTCTCCCTTTGCACCATTGAGAACACAGCAATAACACAGTTGTTTATGAATGAGGAAGTGGGACGTCATCAGACAACATATATCTGCTGATGCCTTGATCTTGGACTTCCCAGCCTCCAGACTGAAAAATAAATTTGTCTTGTTTATAAGCTACCTAGTCTATGGTGCTCTGCTATGACATCCTGGACAGACTAAGACACCATACTTTCTCTATTATTATTTCTGTGCAGAAAACATGAACTTTAACACTACCATATGACTTCACTTCTGCACACAAAATGCTGAGTGTACTACTATTAAAAACACAAGAATACACTTTGAACTATAATGAGATTGCAATATTGCCTTGAAATTTTCATGTGTTACTAATAAATTCCCTTTCCCCACAACAATCTCTAGCTTTTACCCTTATCCTTATAATTCAAATCCAACACATAGCTCAGAACATATATCAGTGTTCAGCTTTTCTTCAAAATTAGCATATTGAGAAACTACACATTACTTCTCTACACAGTAAACTTCTATCCATGTCTATAGCCATGTTTCCTTGCTTAGAATTCAGTGGAAGCAAAACTCCTCCTCCTATTAAAGACCTGTTACTATATCTGTTCTCTGACTCTATTGGATCTGTTTCTCAAGGAATTTCTTTATCTTCTATCTTATCTTTTCTTCTTGGTTGAATAAGACATAATAACAGAAATAATAATTATAACAATAGTTATAATAAATACTTTCATCAACTCTAGTTCTCAATACCTAGCTCTTACCCATATCAACTTTCCTTTTAGAGCTGAGCTTCCAAAATGGGCGTATTTACCTGCTCATCTCCCACTTACCTAATCCAGTGCTTCCCTGATTCTAACTTGCATTGTTCAACAATGGCATATTATTAGCCAAATTTTTTAGTCATTATTTGGCATATATAGCCATGGACACTACTGAACTTTTCCAGCTTCTGGAAATTTTTTGTTTCTTTGGGTGGCTTCATTCAGAGTTTCAACCTTAATTGTCTTTGCAAAATATTTTTCATTTGCATTTCCAATGGTGAAGATTCTGAGAATTTCAGAAGACCCTGGAAGATTAAGTAAGATAAGGATTTTAAAAAATTCATTGGGTTCATTACAAGTGTGACGTTAGTATCTTGACAGCTGCATTTTCATTAGTGATCATTAGAAATCATACTGAAATCATTTGAGGGGTAAATGCAAGATTAAAATAAGTGACTACATTTCAAGAAATTGACTATTAATGGGAGGAGATAAATTGGACTGTAGATTATGAGTATTTAGGGTCAAAGGAAGTTTGTTTATATATATATATTTCAAACATAAAATTTATAACTGGATCACTTTGGAATGCTTAAATCCATGAAAGAAGAAATGAGCTAGAGATTCTAATTCAGAAGGGCGTGGATAATCTTGGACTTTCTACTTTCTTTTGCTAACCACTGCCTTTTGGTTTCTAATAATAGTCAATGGCTCAAAGCTTGCTAGTTTCTAATACACTTAATACCTTAGTATCTAAAACACAAAACTAACCAAGTCATAAAACCTGTCATTAAGGCTTCATTGACTTTGGAATAAAATACAAATTCCTTAGCATGGAACAAAATGTCCTTCATTAATGAGCCCTTTGCTAACACTTCAGACCTACATTTTTACCATCTCACCTTCAGATAGGCCTTCTGGAATCTATCTGTAGATGACTATATGTATTAAGCTTCAGAAACATTGATATAAGCCTTTTATTCTGCCTGAACACCTTTCTTTCCCTTTTCACCAATTTAGTTCAATTTTTAGAATTCAGATCATTCATTTACTTGATAAATATTTGCTGTGAATATATGAAGCACCATAGTAAGTGTTGGTGACACAGCAAAGAAAACATAGGTGTTATATATAATATTTATTATATAATATGTATTTATATTATATTATTTATGCTTATTTTATAATTATTGGTTTAATATATGTTGACTTTGCTAGAATATCCACAATAAGAAGGAATATATCTCTTCATAATATATGAATATATATATATTATTATATTATAATATATGAATATATCAATATATCATTATATGTGTGATATATCAATATATCATATATATTGATATATTGAATATATCAATATATCAATATATATATGAATATATATATTATTATATTATAATATATGAATATATCAACTTCATAAAAGCCATCATTTATTAAACCAATAATTATAAAATAAATATAAAAATACAATAAGCATTATTAAAATAAGGCAACATAACAGAATACCAAGAAATTGTATAGCAAAGTGCCTTAGCACTTTGGGAAAGTTCAAAACAGGAATCTAGGAATAAATAGTATTTAATATGAAACTTGATGACTGAGAAGCAAATTCAAAATGGGAAGGCTTTAGAAAAGCACTATGAGAGAAGCTAGATACTGCAAAGATGAAACTAGAACTTTGAGCATTAGAGAAATGTACAGAAAGCTGAGTGCCTCAAAAAAAAATTAATAGGGAGAAAGAGTAGTATGAACTTAGACTATGGATATAAACTAGGGCATAATTATGTGAGATTTATAAGCCATGATAAAAAATAATATAAGGTTGCTCTTTACTCCATGATCAGAAGAGAATTTTCTATATGCTTTTAAGCAAATGTGTGACATGATCATGTATAAAATTTTAAAACAGAATTTGAGATGTTGCCTGGAGAACAGATAGACTGCAAATATGCAAGAGTGAATGTAGGGAGACTGATTAGGAGGTTATTACAGACTTCAGATAAGAAACAATGATGAGTTGAACTAGGATGTTGGGAGTGGAGATGGAAAGAAGGAGCTCCCTGAATATTTTAGTAGAACTCTATATTTTATTTGATAGTGAAGATGAGAGGAAATCAGATATGATTTCCTCCAGAATGTTTAATGGATCTTCCTAATCTAGGTTAGTTCCCATTTATATGCACTCTGGGCTTACCTCAGTCTTAGAAGTGGCCAGATTTTATTGTCAGTATTCATTTATCTTTCTTCTCTAAGCATATCAACTATTGAGAACAAAAATATATCCTTCTTTTATCTCTGTATTTTTCAACGTCAAATACAATGGATAACCTATTTTTGCTGGATAAATGTAAAGAATTTTAGGGGGAGAAAGACACTTTGGAAATTCCAGGTGACCCTTGGCTTTCTGGGTGCTTCTAAAACTTACCTTTTCCCTTGAGAACTTACAATTTTATATACTCACATGAATATCTGAAGTCAAAATGACTCAGGAAAGCTTGGCCTTTGAAAGCTCATGTTTGGAGAGGATTTGACGCAAGTAATAGTAATGATAATTGTTAACAGAAATATCTTTAGATAAGAAAGATTATGGTATATTGGAAATAGCAGTATATTTATAATCAGTAAACCTTCATCTGACACTGACTAGTTGTGAAGTATTGGATAAAATAAAGGGATTGCTGACATTTGCATAGAAAATTGTCCCTTTCTTTATACTTTTCCATACATATGTAATTGTTCTGCCTCCCTCCCTACCTCTCCTATGCTATTCCTATGGGTACATCCCACAGAGAGTTGCTAGCACCTCCCAGACATGAATAAGAGTCAATTTCCATAAATGATACAGCCTGAGGAGTAAATTTGAAGATTTGGAAAGCAGCCAGTTCTCTAGGTTTATAAATTGCTTTGTACATTGCAAATCTGCTGTGCTGGGGGCATATGAATACATGAAACAGCAGGCCCCTTAGTCATTTGTTGCCTGAAGGGCTGTGGTGAGCCCTCCACAGGAAGGATGGCTAGAGGATGTGCTTAAATGGCCCTGATGTACTTCTGACCATATGGTAAAGCTGGAATGCTGGGAAACAGGAGCAGCACAGAACTAACTGTTGTGCCCCAGTTAGAAACCCTGTGACTTCTGCATTATCTAAAATGTCCAGAATAAACAGTATTAGGCCAAGAAAAAAATAGTTGCTATTTATTGTTACTACTTATTTAATTACTAGTTATGTTAACTTTAATTTCTCATTTGTTTTTATTTAGAATTAATCCTTTCTGTATGGAGCTCTATAGATGAAAGAATGGTTCTTTATATATTTAATGTATGGAACAAGTTGTCAATCTACCACATGCAGTAAAGCAGCAATTTATGATAAGAAATAAATACCATTGTAAATATGGCAGAGGGTCCATTTAGTGTAAGTGGTATATGTTTAACACATAAGAATTTGTCTTAGTCAGTGTGGGCTGCTATAACAAAATAACATAGACTGGGTGGCTTACAAACAACAGAAATGTATTCCTCATGGTTCTGGAGGCTGATCCTGGGAAGTTCAAGAACAAGGTATGGGCAGGTTCAGTGTCTGGTGAGAGTCCACTTTCTGGTACACAGAGAATTGGTTTTGTGCTGTAAACTCACATGGCAGAAGGGATAATGTTCCCTCTGAAGCCTCTTTTATAAGAGCAGTAATCCTGTTATCGAGTCCAAGTTTGTACTGCTTGCTGCATGACAGGTCAATAAATTGAGAGACAAGTTGTTGGGGCAAGGAATAGGAACTTTATTCACAAAGCCAGCAAACCAAGAAGATGGTGGACTAGTGTCCCAAAGAACCATCTTACTGAGTTAGAACTCAAGCATCTTTTATACTAAAAGTGGAGGAGGTGTGGCTGGGTATTGCAAACTTCTTAGTACCAGCCAGACCCTGGAAGTGATAATCCTTTGTTCTTAAAGCTAGGTAGGTATGGTCAGGATGTTCCTATAAACCTCTAATGAGGCAAATATTATCTTTGTTCTGCAACTTTTTCTCTCTATATGAATGGAAAAGTGTTATACCTTTAAAGGTCAAGCCTGAGAGGCAGAGTGTTGAAAATGAACAATCATGTGTATTTCAGGCTATAGGCAACATTGTTATACAAAGGTGCAGAGCCAGCATGACTAAGCACACAGGCAACAGATCACAAAGGTTAGAGCTAAAGGAATAGATACAATATGGAGTCAGGTTTGTTCTCTGTTACAATTCCATTCAAGGCTCCACCCTTTTGACCTAATCACCTCCCAAAGACCCCACTTCCTAATACCATCACTTTGGGGGTTAGGATTTCAACATAAGAATTTTGAAGGGACACAAACATTCACTGTGTAGCAGAATTTACATAGTAATGTTACCATTGTAACTACTAAACTAATGACTGAAAATAGTAATGATAGGGAAAGACTATTTACAATTATTTATTTCAAAGATGTTTATTTTGGTCTTTTAAAATTTTCTTTTGCTTTATTTTAATTCTTCCTGCAACATAATTAGCTTGTCCATCAGCAAGAACTGAGGTTGTGCCTTAGAGTAATGATAAAGAGAAATTCAAACTTTTTTTTTTTAACAACGAGTTTATGTTGTAACAAAAGCTAAGTTTAATTACATCCGACTTAGTTCTAGGACTTACTCAAGAACTATGGTTGATGGTACATCATAGTACTTCTTTCGGTAGGAACACTGTTAATGATATTTCTGCAAGGAAATAATAAATTCAAAAAACGCTCATCCAAGGGAAGTAATAAACCTTAACTGTCCACATTTTTTTAATCTGGTTGATTAGATCAACATTAGGATCAGATTTACTACTCTCTCATATAGGTAGTTCATCAATTTTTACTGTTGAAGAGTATGACTTTTAATGAATATATATTATAATTTTATCATTTTCATACCCATTTTCATGTTTATGGGTATTTAGGTGATTTATAGTATTTAAATATTTTTTCCTATTATGAATACAATGATATGACATTTACTTTTATTTATTTATTTATTTTTGAATTTTTGAATTTTATTTCATGTATTTTTTTATACAGCAGGTTCTTATTAGTCATCAATTTTCTACACATCAGTGTATACATGTCAATCCCAATCTCCCAATTCATCACACCACCACCCCCACCACACTGCTGCTTTCCCTGATTGGTGTCCATACGTTTGTTCTCTACATCGGTGTCTCAATTTCTGCCCTGCAAACAAGTTCATCTGTACCATTTTTCTAGGTTCCACATATATGCATTAATATACGATATTTTTCTCTTTCTGACTTAATTCACTCTGTATGACAGTCTCTAGATCCATCCACGTCTCAACAAATGACCCAATTTCGTTCCTTTTTATGGTTGAGTAATATTCCATTGTATATATGTACCACATCTTCTTTATCCATTCATCTGTTGATGGGCATTTAGGTTGCTTCCATGACCTGGCTATTGTAAATAGTGCTGCAATGAACACTGGGCTGCATGTGTCTTTTTGAATTATGGTTTTCTCTGGGTATATGCCCAGTAGTGGGATTGCTGGATCATATGGTAATTCTATTTTTAGTTTTTTAAGGAACCTCCATACTGTTCTCCATAGTGGCTGTATCAATTTACATTCCCACAAAGAGTGCAGGAGTGTTCCCTTTTCCCCACACCCTCTCCAGCATTTGTTGTTTGTAGATTTTCTGATGATGCACATTCTAACTGAATTGAGGTGATAATTCATTGTAGTTTTGATTTGCATTTCTCTAATAATTAGTGATGTTGAGCAGCTTTTCATGTGCCTCTTGGCCATCTGTATGTCTTCTTTGGAAAAATGTCTATTTAGGTCTTCTGCCCATTTTTTGATTGGGTTGTTTGTTTTTTTAATATTGAGCTGCATGAGCTGTTTATATAATTTGGAGATTAATACTTTGTCCATTGATTCGTTTGCAAATATTTTCTCCCAATCTGAGGGCTGTCTTTTCGGCTTGTTTATGGTTTCCTTTGCTGTGCAAAAGCTTTGAAGTTTCATTATGTCCCATTTGTTTATTTTTGTTTTTATCTCCATTACTCTAGGAGGTGGATTCAAAAAGATCTTGCTGTGATGTATGTCAGAGTGCTCGTCGTATGTTTTCCTCTAAGAGTTTTATAGTATCCGGTCTTATCTTTAGGTCTCTAATCCATTTTGAGTTTATTTTTGTGCATGGTGTTAAGGAGTGTTCTAATTTCATTCTTTTACATGTAGCTGTCCAGTTTACCTAGCACCATTTATTGAAAAGACTGTCTTCATTGTGTATCCTTACCTCCTTTGTCATAGATTAGTTGACCATAGGTGCGTGGGTTTATCTCTGGGCTTTCTGTCTTGTTCCATTGATCTATATTTCTGTTTTTGTGCCAGTACCATATTGTCTTGATTACTGTACCTTTACAGTATAGTGTGAAGAGAGGGACTCTGATTCCTCCCACTCCGTTTTTTTCCCTCAAGACGGCTTTGGGTATTCGGGGTCTTTTGTGCCTCCATACAAATTTTAAGATCTTTTGTTTTAGTTCTGTAAAAAATGCTATTGGTAATTTGATAGGGATTGCATTGAATCTGTAGATTGCTTTCGGTAGTATAGTCATTTTCACAATATTGATTCTTCCAATCCAAGAACATGGTATATCTCTCCATCTATTGGTATCATCTTTAATTACTTTCATCAGTGTCTTATAGTTTTCTGCATACAGGGCTTTTGTCTCCCTAGGTAGGTTTATTCCTAGGTATTTTATTCTTTTTGTTGCAATGGTAAATGGGAGTGTTTCCTTAATTTCTCTTTCAGATTTTTCATTATTAGTGTGTAGGAATGCAAGAAATTTCTGTGCATTAATTTTGTATCCTGCAACTTTACCAAATTCATTGATTAGCTCTAGTAGTTTTCCGGTAACATTTTTAGGATTCTCTATGTATACTATCACGTCATCTGCAAGCAGTGACAGTTTTACTTCTTCTTTTCCAATTTGTATTCTTTTTATTTCTTTTTCTTCTCTGATTGCCATGGCTAGGACTTTCAAAACTATGTTGAATAAGAGTGGCGAGAGTGGACATCCTTGTTTCGTTCCTGATCTTAGAGGAAATGCTTTTAGTTTTTCATGATTGAGAATGATGTTTGCTGTGGGTTTGTTGTATATAGCCTTTATTATGTTGAAGTAGGTTCCCTCTATGCCCACTTTCTGGAGAGTTTTTATCATAAATGGGTGTTGAATTTTGTCAAACCTTTTTCTGCATCTATTGAGATGATCATATGGTTTTTCTTCTTCAATTTGTTAATATGGTGTATCACATTGATTGATTTGCATATATTGAAGAATCCTTGCATCCCTGGGATAAATCCCACTTGATGATGTTGTATGATCCTTTTAATATGTTGTTGGATTCTGTTTGCGAGTATTTTGTTGAGGATTTTTTCATCTATATTCATTAGTGATATTGGTCTGTAATTTTCTTTTTTTGTAGTATCTTTGTCTGGTTTTGGTATCAGCATGACGGTGGCCTCAGAACGAGTTTGGGAGTGTTCCTTCCTCTGCAATTTTTTGGAAGAGTTTGAGAAGGATCGGTGTTAGCTCTTCTCTAAATATTTGATAGAATTCACCTGTGAAGCCATCTGGTCCTGGAATTTTGTTTGATGGAAGATTTTCTTTTTTTTTAGAAATGGGGCTAATTTTTTTAAATTAATTTTTTTTTTAAATTTTTGTCTGTGTTGGGTCTTCGTTGCTGCTCATGGGTTTTCTCTAGTTGCAGCAAGCAGGGGCTACTCTTCGTTGCAGTGTGCGGGCTTCTCATTGTCGTAGCTTCCCTTGTTGCAGAGCACAAGCTCTAGAGTGCAGGCTCAGTAGTTGTGGCTCACTAGCCCAGTTACTCCGTGGGCATGTGGGATCTTCCCAGACCAGGGATTGAACCCGTGTCCCCTGCATTGGCAGGCAGATTCTTAACCACTGCACCACCGGGGAAGCCCTGTTGGAGGATTTTTAATCACAGTTTCAATTTCACTACTTATGATTGATCTGTTCATATTTTCTATTTCTTCCTGGTTCAGTCTTGGAAGTTTATACCTTTCTAAGAATATGTCCATTTCTTCCAGGTTGTCCATTTTATTGGCATTGAGTTGCGTGTATTAGTCTCTTAGGATGCTTTGTATTTCTGAGGTGTCTGTTGTAACTTCTCCGTTTTCATTTCTAATTTTTTTGATTTGAGTCCTCACACTCTTTTTCTTGATGAGTCTGGCTAATGGTTTATCAATTTTATCTTCTCAAAGAACTATCTTTTAGTTTTATTGATCTTTGCTATTGTTTTCTTTGTTTCTATTTCATTTATTTCTGATCTCATCTTTATATTTCTTTCCTTCTGCTAACTTTGGTTTTGTTTGTTCTTCTTTTCTAGTTCATTTAGGTGTAAATTTAGATTTTTTATTTGAGATTTTTCTTGTTTCTTAATGTAGGCTTGTATAGCTATAAACCTCCCTCTTAGAACTGCTTTTGCTGCATTCCATAGATTTTGATCATCGTGTTTTCATTGTCATTTGTCTCTAGGTATTTTTTGATTTCCTCTTTGATTCCTTCACTGATCTCTTGGTTATTTAGTAACGTATTGTTTAGCCTGCATGTGTTTGTGTTTTCTACGTTTTTTTCTCTGTAATTCATTTCTAATCTCATAGCATTGTGGTCAGAAAGCATGCTTGATATGATTTCAATTTTCTTAAATTTACTGAGGCTTGATTTGTGACCCAAGATGTGATCTATCCTGGAGAATGTTCCTTGTGCACTTGAGAAGAAAGTGTAATATGCTGTTTTTGGATGGAATGTCCTATAAATATCAATTAAATGTATCTGGTCTATTGTGTCATTTAAAGCTTCTCTTTCTTTATTTGTTTTCATTTTGGATGATCTGTCCATTGGTGTAAGTGAAGTGTTAAAGTTCCCCACTATTGTTTCGTTACTGTCAATTTCCTCTTTTATAGCTGTTAGCAGTTGCCTTATGTATTGAGGTGCTCCTATGTTGGGTGCATATATATTTATAATTGTTATATCTTCTTCTTGGGTTGATACCCTGATAATTATGTAGTGTCCTTCCTTGTCTCTTGTAACATTCTTTATTTTAAAGTCTATTTTATCTGATATGAGTATTGCTACTCCAGCTTTCTTTTGATTTCCCTTTACATGGAATACCTTTTTCTAACCCTTCACTTTCAGTCTGAATGTGTCCCTAGGTCTGAGGTGGGTCTCTTGTAGACAGCATATATATGGGTCTTGTTTTTGCATCCATTCAGCAACATGTGTCTTGGAGCATTTAATCCATTCACGTTTAGATTAATTATTGATATGTATGTTCCTATGACTATTTTCTTAATTGTTTTGGGTTTGTTTTTGTAGGTGCTTTTCTTCTCTTGTCTTTTCCACTTAGAGAAGTTCCTTTAGCATTTGCTGTAGAGTTGGTTTGGTGGTGCTGAATTCTCTTAGCTTTTGCTTGTCTGTAAAACTTTTGATTTCTCCATCGAATCTGAATGAGACCCTTAATGGGTAGAATAATCTTGGTTGTAGGTTCTTCCCTTTCATCACCTTAAGTATATCATGCCACTCCCTTCTGGCTTGTAGAGTTTCTGCTGAGAAATCAACTGTTAACCTTATGGGAGTTCCCTTGTATGTTACTTGTCATTTTTCCCTTGCTGCTTTTAATAATTTTTCTTTGGCTTTAATTTTTACCAATTTGATTACTATGTGTCTCGGCATGTTTCTCCTTGAGTTTATCCTGTATGGCACTCTCTGCCCTTCCTGGAGTTGGGCAGCTATTTCCTTTCCCATGTTAGAGAAGTTTTCAATTATAATCTCTTCAAATATTTTCTCTATTCCTTTTTCTCTCTCTTCTCCTTCTGGGACCCCTATGATGTTGTTGCATTTGATATTGTCCCAGAGGTCTCTTAGGCTGTCTTCATTTTTTTCATTCTTTTTTCTTTATTCTGTTCCACAGCAGTGAATTCCACCGTTCTGTCTTCCAGGTCACTTATCCGATCTTCTGCCTCAGTTATTCTGCTATTGATTCCTCCTAGTGTAGTTTTCATTTCAGTTATTGATTTGTTCATCTCTGTTTCTTTGTTCTTTAATTCCTCTAGGTCTTTATTAAACATTTCTTGCATCTTCTCGATGTTTGACTCCATTCTTTTTCCATGGTCCTTGATCATCTTCACTATCATTATCCTGAATTCTTTTTCTGGAAGGTTGCCTATCTCGACTTCATTTAATTGTTTTTCTGGGTTTTTTTCTTGTTCCTTCATCTTGTACATAGCCCTCTGCCTTTTCATCTTGTCTATCTTTCTGTGAATGTGGTTTTTGTTCCGTAGGCTGCAGGACTGTAGTTCTTCTTGCTTCTGCTGTCTGCCCTCTGGTGGATGAGGCTATCTAAGAGGCTTATGCAAGTTTCCTGATGGGAGGGACTGGTGGTGGGTAGAGATGACTGTTGCTCTGGTGGGCGGAGCTCAGTAAAACTTTAATTTACTTGACTGCTGATGGGTGGGGCTGGGTTCCCTCCCTGTTGGTTGTTTGTCCTGAGGCAACCTAACACTGGAGCCTACCTGGGCTCTTTGGTGGGGCCAATGGTGGACTCTGGGAGGGTTCACACCAAGGAGTACTTCCCAGAACTTCTGCTTTCAGTGTCCTTGTCCCCACAGTGAGCCACAGCCACCCCCACCTCTGCAGGAGACCTTCCAACACTCGCAGGTAGGTCTGGTTCATTCTCCCCTGGGGTCACTTCTCCTTCCCCTGGGTCCTGATGCACACACTGCTTTGTGTGTGCCCTCTAAGAGTGGAGTCTCTGTTTCCCCCAGTTCTGTCAAAGTCCTGCAATCAAATCTCAGTGGTCTTCAAAGTCTGATTCTCTAGGAATTCCTCCTCCTGTTGCCGGACCCCCAGGTTTGGAAGCCTGATGTGGAGCTCAGAACCTTCACTCCAGTGGGTGGACTTCTGTGGTATAAGTGTTCTCCAGTCTGTGAGCCACCCACACAGCACTTATGGGATTTGATTTTACTGTGATTGCACTCCTCCTACCATCTCATTGTGGCCTTTCCTTTGTCTTTGGATGTGGGGTATCTTTTTTGGTGAGTTCCAGTGTCTTCCTGTCGATGATTGTCCAGCAACTAGTTGTGATTTTGGTTTTCTCGCAAGAGGGAGTGAGAGCACGTCCTTCTACTCTGTCATCTTGGTTCAAATCTGACATTTATTTTTAATTGAAGTATAATTTACATATTATACAATTCAACCTGTAAACAGTACAGTTATTACTTACATGAAACATAAGATGTATAGAAAGATGTATAGAACAGTTCCATCTCTCCCAAAAAGCTAAAAAAATTTTGCCTAATCCAAAGTCATAAACATTTCTTCTTAAAGTTTTATAGTTTTTAATTTTACATTTAGATCTGAGATCCATTTTGAGTTATTCACTATAATATGAGGTGTAGATCAAGATTTTTTATTTCTTTAATATAGATGTCTAATTGTTTTAGCATCATTTGTTCCAGCACCATTTTTTCCAGCACTATTTATTTCTTCATTGAATTGTCTTTTCCCCTTACTTAAAAATCAATTGACCATACATATGTGCATCTATTTCTTGATACCCTAATATTTTCCAGTAATCTTTGAGTCTATATTTTTTAATACCACAGTCTCTTCGTTATTGTAGCTGTTCAGTGAGTCTTGAAAGCAGATAGTGTGAGTCCTTAATTCTATTCTGTTTTTTTTTCAAAATTAGTTTGACCATTTTAAATCCTGTTCCCTTCTGTATAAATTGTAGAATCAGCTTATAAGTTTCTACCAGAAATTCTCCTTTCAGTCTTTCAACATTAAGCATTTCTATTCAATAGCATCCACAGGAGAAGTTATGGATTTCAGGCCTGCTGTTATCTTTCTTACCCAATAAGGGTCCTGAAGTTGCAGGTGGAATACAAACTCATGAGGATGAATGAGTTTTGGAGAGAAGGAAAAGCAATTTTTCAGTGAAGACAGAGCAAAGGACAAAACAATGAGTGCAAATGCTGGATTAATTTTAAGATTGTATCAAAACGTGTGCAATATTAACATTTTAATATTGTGTGGTGAGAATGAGTTTTACTTTTTATAAGAATCTGGTATATTTGAAATATTCATTGGACAATTGTAACAAAAGTTATTATATTAGCTTCAGCAGTAGAATGACAAAATTCGGATTTTAAAATAATATTAGAAAATATTACAGAAATGATGTATTTTTACCTGTAAAAGCTTAATTTTAGGGCTTCCCTGGTGGCGCAGTGGTTGAGAGTCCTCCTGCCGATGCAGGGGACACGGGTTCGTGCCCCAGTCCGGGAAGATCCCACGTGCCGCAGAGCGGGTAGGCCCGTGAGCCGTGGCCACTGAGCCTGTGCATCCGGAGCCTGTGCTCTGCAATGGGAGAGGCCACAACAGTGAGAGGCCCACGTACTGAAAAAAAAAAAAAAAGTTTAATTTTAAAGTTATTTCCTAAATGTTTTTGATATATTATCTGCATTCATAAATAAAAATATTTATTGATTCATTTCAGACTTACTATTGATAAGATGTTGTATTCACATGAGAGAAGCATTATTATTCAAGGAACGCTGCAGTGATAACCATGGCAGTGGTCTTGCTGCTCAGAGGTTTGGGTGGTGACAGCTGGTGTACAACTGGAGAAGCAGTACTGCCAGGCTTGGTATCCTCTTACATAATATTGGTCTTAGAGCCCCCCCCCCCTCAGTTTTCAGTACTCTATTCCCCAGCTTGTGGCCCTCTATACAGGAAGTTCCAAAAATGAAAGCCAAGGAGCTGAGTGAGGAAACAAGGTAGAATTTGGGAGACACTGACAAGAAAGTCACTTTTTATTTGACCCAGACTATAGAGTTGATATTCCTATAATCCAAGTTGTGGAGTCAGGGAAACATGATTTGTATGCTATAGATACCCACACTAAATATGTACTTAGACTATTTTAACTACAAGAAATACGTATTCTATATGTTTCCCATATAATAATGTTATAGTATTTCTATATGTTATAACATATGCTACTGCAATATATACATAAAATTCACTTCGATTTTACATTTTTACCCCTGATATTTTTCTATGAAAAAATAAAATATTATGTGTCCTCACAACAGCTTGCAAGATAAATATTTGAATCTACTGATAACACTATCCACTCATTTAAAAAGTTAATCTATAAATTTTTGTTGAAAACAAACTGTGTTCATGATGCTATTGTTTTGTAGAAGTAATAAAGGTAAAGAAAATATAGTCTCTGTTTCAAATGACTTATAGTCTAAAAAACACCAAAGCAAAACCAACAAAATCAATAAAGACATCAGGGACATTAAGGAATAAATGGAGTTGCATTTTAGTGGACGTTTCTATCTATAGACAACATAAGGCAGAATCTCAAGTGAAAATAACTTTTGGAAATCTTTGCAAGACATCCATTTGGGCATTTCAGTGTTAATTCTTAAATAAATCGACACAGCCACTTTTTCCTTACTATTTTTCTATTTGAACACTGAATGAGGCAGTTGACTTGCTTGTATTTGAGGGCCAAGAAGTAAGAAGAAGATAAATTATCTTCAGACACTACTCAATTTACTGCTGATAGTGGAAATTGGGTATTGAAACTGGCTGAAGAAATAGCAGGTTAACCTTTACTATATCACCTTCATTAGAAGGCATCTACTCATTGAGCAGAATGGCAAGTAGCATGAACTATTTAAATTCCTGGTTTATACTTACTGTTTCATTCTCTTTCTCTTCCTCTGTGCTTTCTCTGACTTTAATTCACTTATAGCTGTCTTCCATGAGATGAAAAATATATGCATGCTGCTTCTTCAGTACCACTTAGATAGATCTAAAACTTTCACGTAAACAAACATACATGTACCATAAGGACAACATATGTAAATATTGGTTATAGGTGGTAAAAATAAAAATGATGTGTAGTGAAAAGGCACTTGACCTCCCTTTTACTAAATAATTTCTCTTATCTTAGTACACATGAATCATTTATAGTGATTTTTTTTTTTTTTTTTGCGGTATGCGGGGCTCTCACTGTTGTGGTGTCTCCCATTGCAGAGCACAGGCTCCAGACGCGCAGGCTCAGCGGCCATGGCTTACGGGCCCAGCCGCTCCGTGGCATGTGGGATCTTCCCGGACCAGGGCACGAACCCATGTCCCCTGCATCGGCAGGTGGACTCTCAACCACTGCGCCACCAGGGAAGCCCTATAGTGATCTTATACATGATTTTGGAGATAAGAACATGAGGCTTTAGTAACAATAAATATCAAACAAAGAGACCTTAAAAAGAAATTAATGTGTCATCAAAACACAATATATAAAAAGATACTCTTCTTTTTACTTGACAGTTACTCATCTCATACATTTTCTGACATGTGTCACAGCATCCTAGGACTGATAGTGATTTGTGAAGGTCATCTCTTCAATCCCTTTCTGTTAGGATGATGACAACATCCAAATACAAAAGATACAGGGTAACAAAGGAGACAAAATAGTAGAGAGGTGGCAAAGGAAGATGGGGAGTTGTAGGAGAGAAGAGGAGAACGGACAAGAGGCAATCAATAAGAATCAGAGTTCATGGTCCTTTCAAAACATCAACAGATCCCATTCAATCTGTTTACAGCAGTTTTTAACTTATCCTGTGGTCTGGAACTTTGGGAGAGAAGAAGAAGGAGGAGGAGGAGGAGGAGGGAGAGGAGAAAGGAAGAGGAGAGAAGGGGAAGGGGAAGGGGAGGAGAAGAAGAAAAAGAGGAAGAGGAAGGAGGAGGGCTGGGGAGGGAGAGGAGAAGGAAGGGGAAGGGGAAGTATTACGAGAGAGGGAGATATCATGGCCAGGGACCTGTGTGAGTCCCTGGGGCAGGCTGCCAAGTGAGGTTCCTTGGTTTTGTGCAGGAAAGAATTCAAGAGCAAGCCAAAGGAAAATGAAAACAAGTTTATTCAGAGAGACACACATTCCATAGGCGGAATGCCGACTGTCTTGGAAAGTTAAGAGTGGCCCTAGGACAAGGTGGTGTTGGTTTTTATGGGCTGCGTAATTTCATATGGTAACAAGTGGGAGGAATATTTTAGCTATTTCAGGGAAGGGTGGAGATTCCCAGGAATTGGACCTCTGCCCACTTTTTGGCCTTTTATGGTCTACCCCAGATCTGTCATGGCATAAGGGGGAGTGATTTTTAGTATAATAGTGAAGGTATAATGAACTAAAGGTCAATGACCAGGCTATCCTCTATTCTTGAAGCCCCCTTGGGCTCAGCAGGCCCCAGCCTGTTTTTATTGCATCCTAACAGCTGTGCCCCTTCTTCATTTATCTAGCAGTTGTGTCCTGCCCTTTTCCCTCCTGTCTCAGAAGGGGAAGGAGAGGAAGAGGAAAAGGAAGAGGAAGAAGGAGACCTGAATCACTTACCCAAGTATATTACAAAGTATATTATAGTGCCAGGCCACTTGAATTCATTATTCCTCCCTCAGTTCTCCACAATAGACCCTACATTTCTTCAAGAACACCAGATATTGATGAGAGAGAGGGTAGCTGTCATTACAGATTAAATAGGGTTTAACTGTTTGGCCCCAATACAAAGCAGGCTAAGACCCAAGAAAGAAGCAAAACTGATCAATCCATCCACTCTTGGGAAAAATAGTAATTTTGATACCTGTAATTGGGGTCTGCCTCAAACAGAAAACTCCCTCAAAGGAAAAAAAAAAAAAGGAGAAAATTCACTGCATTTATAAACCCCAAAATGAATATACACAGTGGGATATTTACTACATGAATAAAACACTTCGTGGCATCTATGCCAAGCTACTGGAGTTAGATAAATAATATTTAATGGGTAAGTGAAGATGATGCAGTTGAGTAAGTTTAATTATGGTATACACATTCAACATTTTTCCACTTTCAGTAATACAAGCCTATTTTATTCAAAAGTTTAATCACACAAATGTATATACCTAGATTTAAGAGGTTCAAAAATTTGATCTCATGTAACAGTATTTCTAGATATATAAACACAACTGTTGTATAGCTTAAGAAACCATGGTCTATACAATTAAACAGAACATGATTAATCAAACAAGAATAGATTTTGAATTTTATGGCTATTAATAGAAAATTCTCTTTGTGCTATATTAAAAAAATCCAGGATCAAGGACTAGTGGATTTCATTTCATGTTTTGGCTATAACATTTATAAGAAGTTGAATCTTAGGAGGACCATTCTCACTCTTCTTTTTTAGTGTTTTAATAGTGTTAGTTTCTTTTAATAGTGTTAGTTTTCTTTTCATTAAATAGGGCATGGCACAGAGCTGTTATTGAGATGATGAGGTTCAAATGTGAATGTAAGTTGAGAAACAGCTGTTATTGAGATAAACATTATTCTTAATGTTTTTAAACTATAATTCAAAATCCAGGTAAATATATCATGATAAATGAAATACTGTGTTGTACTGATGTATATAATACTCCTCCATTTCTAAAATAAGGTAAGGGGAGCTTTGAGTCTGCAGTCATAGTAATCTGAGAGCCTTGGATGTATTAAAGATTATTGGTAGCAATTCCTTTTGCTTGCTTAAAATCTTATGTATGCAATTCATTAAGTTAACAAACATAGAAGCCTGGTCTGTTGGTAGAACATTGAGTACTCCTTATCTATTCAATTGCTTGGTATAAAATGGCTGTTAAGAAATTAGTTTTGTAATAAAAGAATGAAAAATATAAACTCATGGTTTCATTATTTCCAAGAAAAAACATTTTTATTAAATTTTCATTTAAATATTCTCAAAGTACTTATTAAATAATAAAATAGGTAAACATGGCTGGACGCAAATCATCAGAATATTTCTTGGGATATCTCTCCATCAAAAAAACAAAATAATCTGATTGTAGCCATCTGCTCTTCAGTCTAGCAGATTAGGTGTTTCCACAACTAACACCTCCTCAAATATAGTAGGATGTTAACACATTTGGGAGGTCCAGAAATTCTAAATCACTAGGATACAATTTAGCAACTCCAAGTGGCAGCATTAATAATGTAACAGCTAGAACATTTTTGTAAGTGCTTGCTGATGAAAGACACAATTGCCTTGTAATTAAAACAATATTCCAAGTCACTATTCTATTTCATAGAAGTCTTAAGGAGGGCCTTGCAAATGTCTAGGACTGTACTTTTTTTTTTTTTATCATTTACTCTGCACATAAAGTTTATCAATAATATGGTTATAAATAACCTGAAAAGGTCTCTTTGAGTATGTGACATACTCAGTATGGTGAAACACTGTACTATGTTGTGAATTCTTCAAATACTTCTTCGAATGAATTTAACTCCACCCTGCTTGGAAAATATCACACACACGTGCATGCACAATATTTTATTTCTATTGGCTGAAAATAAGTGAAGCCAAAAAGAATTTAGCATCTCCTCATAATAGGATTAAAAGCAATTTATTTACTTATAGCATGGATATGCATAAATAACGCATGTATTATATTTTGAATGAATAAATCCAGTTTATTTCTGACCTCAAATTAATATATATACATACATGTATACATACACACATATGTACATATATTTATATGAAATATTTTGTAAGTCTACTAAATATTGAATTTTTAATTTTGTTTTTAGTGATGTAAATATTTTAAAATGATGTTAAACCTAACAGATACATTGCAAATATTTACAGCAATGAAAAGATAAACCTTTTTTTAGAAATTGAGTCTACCAAGTAATAGACATTATTTTATTATAAATTGTTCATCTTTAATATAGTCCCTAAAAAACTAAAGTGCATTAATTTTTAAAAAAACATTCTATTGAGAGTTTTCACTTTAAATGTAGGAGGAAGAATCAAAAGATATAATTTCTTTTTTAAGTATTATCATTAAGTTTAGCTACTTAAAAAAAAACGTTATATATGTTTCATTTTATTTTTACATACAGAATAAAAGCCTAACTATAACAAAACTCCGATAATGTCTCTTTTGAGAAAAGTAGTCTGATACTTTTGACAGTTCCTTGATTTCCTTTTGGGTGACCCTGAATTGGTAATGATATCTTATGTTTAAGAAGGATCATCAATCTTGGAGAATCTCAGTGACAATCTCAGTGTCAATTTCTTTATCACATTGGATATATATCTGAAACGCTTGCACTTACGCTGAATTAAGAAATCCCAGTGGGTTACATAAATAACCACTAGCACAGAACAAAGTCATCCACTCTTTAAAGAAATAGACAATTTATCTCTATCTATATAAAAAAGTGATTGAAACTAGTGGGAAAAAGTAATGTTGGAACCCAAAAACTATATCTCTGACCTGGATTTCTATGATCTCCAAGCTTTATGTATGACTGGCTTGCCCTCTCTTGCCTCAAATCAAAAATTTCTTGAATCTGATTATTATCTAGCATTACCTCAAGCAAATGGGATGTCCATCCCTCCAATTGCATAAGCCAAACATTTGGGAACAATTTTCTTTCACTCATCCACAATATCTAAGACATCACCAAGACCTTATCAATTTTAGCTTCCAGACATCTCCCAATTACGTAACCCACCGTCATAAACCTCCAGTGTACAGCACCACCCTCTATGGTTTTACTACACTCATGTTTTTTTAAATAGCCCCCTTCCCTTTAATATGTATTCTACAAATTATTCACCTTGAGTGTGGCATCTTTTTTCTGCCAGCACCCCGATTAATACAATAATAGTTTTTACCTCTTAAGTTTTTTGTGAAGAGTAAATCCATCAGTATGTATAGAACACTGAGAATAGTGCTTGTAACATTTAAAAACACTCAATAAATATTAGCCTTTTTTTTTTTTTCCTGACCTGGATCCTTATTTATTTATTTATTTATTAACATCTTTATTGGAGTATAATTGCTTTACAATTGTGTGTTAGTTTCTGCTTTATAACAAAGTAAATCAGCTATACATATACATATATCCGCATATCTCCTATTAGCCATTTTTTACCAAATATTTCCACCGTGGGTATATATTTACATCATAGCAATTTAGGCCTATGCTTTTCCAAAAACATTAAAACATTTTTATTTTACTTTTGGTTTTTGTTGTTGTTGTTGTTTATTTATTTTTATTGAGGTATAGTTGCTTTACAATCTTGTGTTAGTTTCTACTATACAGCAAAATGAATCAGCTGTACGTATACATATATCCCCTCTTTTTTTGATTTCCTACCCATTTAGGTCACCACAGAGCACTGAGTAGTAGGTCCTCATTAGTTATCTATTTTATACATAGTAGTGTATATATGTCATTCCCAATCTTCCAATTCGTCCCACCCCCTGCTTTCCCCCCTTGGTGTCCATATATTTGTTCTCTACCTCTGTGTTTCTAGTTCTGCTTTGCAAATAGGTTCATCTGTACCATTTTTCTAGATTCCCCATATATGTGTTTATATATGATATTTGTTTTTCTCTTTTTGTCTTACTTTACTCTGTATGACAGTCTCTGGGTTCATCCACGTCTCTAAAAATGACCCAATTTCATTCCTTTTACTTTACTTTTGAAATAAAACTGCTTTATATTCATATTAATAAGAGCTGATAGATAAATGATAGACTGATAGAAGATAGATAGATACACATACATATAATACAGATCCTCCAATTTTCCTGAACAATGACATTCCTGTTGGAGGAGGTCATTGAGGGGATGTGATTTCCAGTGACCCTAGAGCTGGATGTGGGCAATCAAAGGCTCCTCACCTTCTCCCCTGTCATTGGAATGTACATTCTGCCCAGCATCTCCACACTAGTTGCTGTTTCAAGGTTTTAGCCATGGGAGACTACAGTATTGTTGAGACCATCAGAATGCTGTATGTGACTGAACAGTTAAGGCCTCTAGATAAACTTTTAAGTTTCTAGAGGGTAGGAGTGGAGATCTAGCCATCTTGTGGCTGCCAAAGGCAAGCCTTATATGTAAGTTCCCTTGCTTATTGAACCTGCCACCTGTGAATCTGGTGTGACTTGCCTCTTTCTTCATTCTCTCCTAGCCCTCCGTGTACAAGGGCCAGTCTGCAAACCAACAACTCCCTATAAATTTGACTTAATTGTATAAGTTACAATAGGCTATCACAGTAAAATTAAGAATATTAATGAGATACTCAATTTAGTAGACATATTAACATGTGGTATATTTATAGTACTGATGATATAAATGCTAGCAACATGTTGACTATAACTTGCTATTTTGTTTCCAATCTGTTTTTTATTATCTTGATTTCTCTTTCACTTATTTAGTTTTTTTTAACTGAAGAGCTGAGCCATGAACAACAGTTTTGGAGAACACCTGATTTATATCAGCTATCCTAGATCATTTTTGAGAAATGGAATATTTTGATAATTTTTTTAATCATGGAAAAATAATGATTCTCTCCTGCTAAAAATACATTGTATATTACCTTAGTTATAGTTCAGAACCCTCAAGACCGTTCACCAAGAATGGATCAGATGACAGGAGATAAGCGTGATGTTCTGTGGTATATTCATGTTGTTCAGATCAATTTAGGCCATATTATGACAGATACCATTGGAGTTAATATTACTTGAAACAAAAATGGAAGTGAATATTCTTGTCCATTCCCATCTGAATGTAAAGTGCTTCTGATCCACCTTTGTAATGGAGAAGAAAGTGTTTCCTAATATGTTGCATAACAAGCAAATATCTGACACAATAGCTACAATTATGAATACAACATGGTTGAGATCATAGTGGTCTAAAGTTTTTCTCCAGGTGTCATCTGAGTTTTTCAAGAGTCAGAATGGGAGAACGAAACAAAATATGATAGATAGAGTCAAGCCTGCCTTTATTAGGCATTTAATGGTGGCACAAATTCGTGCCATCATCTATAGAATGGAATATGATTTTTCATTTATTATTTTGGCTAGAGGGAGGCAGCACAGTTCTTCTATTTGGTATTCCCCACTATGATAGCTCATTCCACATTCCAAGTTGCCAGTGTTCAGGTAACTTAAATTTCTCAGTATATCAATTCAATGATATGCTTTGGGTGGGCCTAAAAGACCAGAGATTTCAGTTTGAAACAGACTTTATCCAGAAATCCATTTACTAGTCTGGCACCTCTTAGTCCCCATTCTAACAGAAGGTATGATGATATTGTGAGTCTTGGCTTATTAATGTCAGTTCTGGTCCTGTGTATGTAATCCTTGATATGTCTGGGTATTTCCCTCTCTTCAATGTTCAATTTTACTGGTGCAGATGGATGAAGCCACTTTCTGTATTTAACTGTTTTGGTATTGCAGGCTCCTTCCTTTTAGGGATCCAACCACTCCTTCAGTCTTTGGATTCCAGATCAGAACAATGGCTCAGGTCCAGCCACTGAGCAAAGGATTGTAGTTTTTTATTGGGGCAACTGCCTCAGCATCCTGCTTCTTCATTCTAAATTTTATTTGATTGCATATGTTAAATAGCACCCTTATTGATGGCCAACCTATTTTGTCTCTGAGTGTGGCATACTCTATAACATCATGAGTCATATCACTTCATTTTTCCTCCAGTTTGCTCATTACAATAATTACAGCCTCCAGTCTTCTGAAGATTAAGTGTTGTCACCTGGCCTCTATTAATTCAGGACCTATCATTCTCAGTGGATATTAATGAGCTCCATTTTGTGACTGGGTCTCCCACTTTCATACCTGACTTGCAGAGGGCAGTCACCGCCGGAAGCTGTTTGTGATGTGGGTGCCCTCCTCATAAACACATTTCTAATGGCCCCAGTGAAGGGTGTGCTCTTTGGGCCTATCCTGTAAAACATAATCATCTGAGGCTCTTCTGGCCTTACATTATAAGCCATTTCATCACGATCTCTTCTTTTGGCCTCTTTCCTTCTTGACTGCCAGAAGATCTTGGACAATGCTACTTCTCCTCACCTCTAAGTGATATCTGGTGGTGAGTTTGTACCAGCATCTAGGGTTTCTACTCTGATTAAATACCCCAGGTCAAGTTGTTCTTGTTCATCCAGTTTTACATTCTGGTCCCTTTGATCAAACACTAAACTCCAATCCCAAGGTAACTGCTTTGGTCCCTGCAATAACATGTTAACTAATTCCTACTTCTCCTTTTGTCTATAATCTCTTTCCCCCTCTACCAGGCTCAACATGCCCCTAGCCAGGTTATGCTGGAATTAGCTCTAGTTTCGGTAGATTCAGCTTCTGAGGGAGGGAGGTCTTTTCAGCAGAATGTACTGTTAAGACTTATTAGAGAATGATGGGGTACTTCTGGGAAGGTTCAAGGGAATCTGCAATTATCCTCAGGGAGTCTATACAGATAGACCCATGCCATGTGTTAGAACCCCAGGTTTTCCCACCCACGGCCCTGACTTTAATATAACAGATCTGCTTTGGATGAGCATTAAAATGTTTCTGGATGTCTGCGATTCTATCAGCTTTTCAATCTGTTGAATCTCAGCTGTTTTTGCTCTTGACTAGTCTTTCGGCTCTCACAGTCAGACTTCAACTGCTTATTAACCACAATGAGTTTCTTACTACCCTTCTTCAGTGAGTTAATTCAACTTAGTAGCCAGCCAATATTGCTATTTTTTTACATCTTGTCAACCTCCCACACACACACAATTATTGAAAATGCCTGAATCATTGTGCCTACAAGGGTTAGCTGCAAGAGAACTCTTTAGCACTTAGGATGCCATCTTGCATCATGTTCTATTGGTGGCCCTCCTACATTCAGGATTGAGTCTTCTTTTTCTTCCAGACAAGGGATGACCATGTCAAAAATCTTTATTTTGCCATCGGTTTTTTCAAGTATCTTATTGCCATTTGAATTAGTTTAGGACCACCAAATAGCATGTGCCTAGGCAGAATGAGACATTAAAGATGTTTACTGTAGGAGGGAGCAGGGAAAGAAGAGTAGAGTGTTTATATACCGTAACACTGGCCTGACACCTGTGGAAGGAGAGAAGGAGTGAAGGAAGGTTGAGGAGGAGGATTCTTGGATGCAGCATGGTTTCAACAAAGGTTTGACCAAACTAAAAAAGACTCCTAGAGCCACAGTCTCCTGTTGGAAAATGCCTATATTTCATGGTAATGAATCTGCTCAATTATCTTTTTTAAAATTTTTTGCTGCATTGGGTCTTTGTTGCTGCACGCAGGCTTTCTCTAGCTGCGGTGAGTAGGGACTACTCTTCAGTGTGGTGCATGGGCTTCTCATTGCTGTGACTTCTCTTGCTGCGGAGCACGGGCTCTAGGCCCATGGGCTTCAGTAGTTGTGGCATGTCGGCTCAGTAGTTGTGGCTTGTGGGCTCTGGAGTGCAGGCTCAGTAGTTGCGGCGCACAGGCTTAGTTGCTTCGTGGCATGTGGGACTTCCCAAACCAGCGCTCAAACCCATGTCCCCTGCTTTGGCAGGCAGATTCTTAACCACTGTGCCACCAGGGAAGTCCCTGCTTAAGTATTCTTGTTGTGCTCAATCATTGGCTCAGAAACCTGTGGTAAGCACTACCTCAGTGGGAATGAAGTGGGGGAATCCAAAGGGTCAACAGCTGGAGGCTTTGGTAAAGTACAGTCTCCACAGCAGATTTGAGTGGCACGTTGCCACAGCAGTCACAAGTGTGCTTTCACATTTTGTATGTAATGTTATGGATTCCCCATGTGTCCCTGCTTGAGGGTATTAAGTGACTTGTGTATTGAGATTGAAGCAGGAGAATAGTTGTGGAGGCTATAGGTGAGGAGGAAATGAAAAAGTACAGGCATGCAGGGGGAAGAGCTTAGGAAGGAGAGGCAAGAATTTATCTCACACACATTTCTCTTACATCCCAATATTTCCTAAAATCAACCTTGCCTATATCTGAAAGTCGCACACATGTTAAAAATGTTCCTCAAAGAAGCAATTTGTCACCCTGAAATATTTTATGTGAGAATTAAGAGAGAAAGGCAACACACAGTATGAAAAAGTCATAGGATTCAATCTCAGTATGAAAGAGAATATATGAATTTTTCCTTTAGGATTCAGGGAGCCTTCAGTCTTTTTTATTTTATCTTTGCTTGTCTTATTTCATTCTTTGTCTCCCATGTTTTAAACTTTCTATTTGCTTCTTTTTTCCTTTCCTTTATTTTTTCCCTGAAAAACTACCTTCCTATTTTCTACTTCCCTGTGGAATATTAGCAAGAACAGTGTGATGTATTAATCTTGGCAAATGGAAGCATATATTCAGGTACTTAGAAATTTCTCCTAATATTGATAAAATGCTAAGCTGTGACTGATTAATGACCTTTGGGATTGGGTCTATGTTCACATATCCAGTGTATACATGGTCGTGGAGATCAGTCTTTTGAGATTCTTTTTTTTTTTTTTCAGATGTTGGGGGTAGGAGTTTATTAATTAATTAATTAGTTTATTTATTTTTTGCTGTGTTGGGTCTTCGTTTCTGTGCAAGGGCTTTCTCTAGTTGTGGCAAGTGGGGGCCACTCTTCATCGTGGTGCGTGGGCCTCTCACTACCGCGGCCTCTCTTGTTGCGGAGCACAGGCTCCAGATGCGCAGGCTCAGTAGTTGTGGCTCACTGGCCTGTTCGCTCCGTGGCATGTGAGATCCTCCCAGACCAGGGCTCGAACCCGTGTCCCCTGCATTGGCAGGCAGATTCTCAACCACTGCACCACTAGGGAAGCCTGAGATTCATTTTTATATTCCATGTGAAAAAGAAAATAAGATCCTGGCACCAGAGGTTGCCTAATGCAAATATTATTTTGATTTTTGCTTTGTAATGTGCAAGTTGTTTTGTTCAGGATAATTTCTGACATTGGAGCAAAATGAACTTTGGGTCTTGTCACTGTCTGGAATTAATAGAAACACATCACCATGGTCAAAATTCTCACAGATATAAAATTATATTTCAGTTGAGGCTGGAATTTTACCTCTCCACCAAGAACAGAGAGTTTTAGTGTGTGGATTTAAAGTGACTTTTCTTTACCAGAAATATATAGTGAACTTCATTGGTAGGAGTAAAAAACAATAGCAGAAAGCTTAGTTATAATACATAGCATGCTAGGGGCAGTAGCTCAGATCACAGAATTATAGAAGGTTAGAGCTGGCTGATGTATTATAACCTACCTTTCCCTCCAAATGAGCTTGTTCTGAGTCTGGATGTAAGAGTGCTTTGGACTGATCTCCAGCTGATTGATTCAGTCTAAAGATGCAGGTAAGAACAGGTCTGAATACAAGGGTTATCTGAAACCTAAGGTGCAAAGAACAGTATTGAAAACACTAGGAGGGATAAATTAAGAGTTTGGGATTAACATATACACAGTACTATATATAAAATAATCAACAAGGATGTACTACTATCCAGGGAACTCTACTCAATACTCTGTAATAACCTATATGGGAAAAGAATCTGAAAAAGAATAGATATATGTACATGTATAGCTAAATCACTTTGCTGTACACCTGAAACTAACACAACATTGTAAATCACCTATACCCCAATATAAAATTATTACTTTTTTAAAACAGAGAAAAGAGTTGGACAATTTTGTCATCAGTAGGAAAAGGATTCTAAATGAAAACAAGCAAAGTGATGGATTAGGATTAGTAGAGGGAGTTTGAATCTTTGAAGCCCAAAGAAAATCTGAACAGAAAGTTTACTATAGTTTTATTGTGTAGTTCAGCCAACTGGAAACCTGAGGAGGGGTTATTGGAAGGAGGCTGGAGATAGAGGCATTCATATCAGATAATTTGTCTCTAAGCTGAACATTTCTTTTCCTTGTTTGCTGTGGCTGCTACACCTTAGCTGTCCTTTTTGTCTTACACATTCCCTTCATTAGAAGGAATCTGTAGTGATGCTTACTGTAGGCTCCTTTCTAGGACCTCCTTAAACCAGGATAATGTACCCTAAGTAACACGTGTGGTAGGGTTGCCAAAATTGCCGGAGGGATGTAGAGTCTGACTCAATTGCAACATACTGGTATTTATTTCAGTCTTAACTTTAGTCCATTTTAAAGCTCTAAATAGATTTCCTCTGAAATTTCTTTTACTTCCCATAATAAGAAATTCTTTCAGGGCTTCCCTGGTGGCGCAGTGGTTGAGAGTATGCCTGCCGATGCAGGGGACGCGGGTTCGTGCCCCGGTCCGGGAGGATCCCACATACCGCGGAGCGGCTGGGCCCGTGAACCATGGCCGCTGAGCCTGTGCGTCCGGAGCCTGTGCTCCGCAACGGGAGAGGCCACAACAGTGAGAGGCCCACGTACCGCAAAAAAAAAAAGAAGTAAAAAAAAAAGAAATTCTTTCAGATATAGCCAAAATATACTATTGATTTCTTCTATCTACTCTAGTCTGATTTTGTAAAAATTAGCATTACCAAAATGTAACTGCTAACTACTTCTCTTTCATCAAATATGATTTTTTTTCTAATCTTTTATGTTCTGAGAATGGCACCATCACATAGTCAGGTGATCAATTCTTTATTTATTTTTTTTTCTTTTTTTT
The DNA here is from genome assembly GCF_949987515.2 of Delphinus delphis. Classification (NCBI taxonomy): domain Eukaryota; kingdom Metazoa; phylum Chordata; class Mammalia; order Artiodactyla; family Delphinidae; genus Delphinus; species Delphinus delphis. The sequence continues at coordinate 80,179,064 of NC_082687.1, read as the reverse complement.
TTTTTTTTGTGGTACGCGGGACTCTCACTGTTGTGGCCTCTCCCATTGCAGAGCAAGGCTCCAGACGTGCAGATTCAGCAGCCGTGGCTCATGGGCCCAGCCGCTCCGCGGCATGTGGGATCTTCCCGGACTGCGGCACGAACCCATGTCCCCTGCATCCGCAGGCAGACTCTCAACAACTGCACCACAAGGGAAGCCCCAATTCTTTATTTCTTATCACCATGTATATTGTAATCAGAAAGTTCTGTGGCTCTACTATCAAAGTAAAGTTTAAATTCCTTACTCCATCACCATCAATCTATTTCTACCATCATCTCTCACTTGTAATCCAGGAGTAGCGTCATATCTTATCTTTGTACTTCTGAGCGTTCCCTCTCTCAATCCTTTCTCCAAATAGCAGCCAGCTATCTGTTTAAAATGCTGATCAGAGCACATCCTTCCTTAAGTAAATACCTTTAATAGTTTCCCATTACTCTTAAAATTCTAAACTCTGTTATGGTCAACATAAACCTGCCCAATATGCTTCTGTTTAAACCTCTGACCTTACCTTCTTCTCCTTTCTTTCTCACTAACTTTCCATCTCTCTGATCTTTTAACTGCTGTTAGATTTCCAGATTATTAATTATTTGGAAGCCATTTGTCATTTCCTTTGTCTAGAATACTTTTGGCCCAGATCTTCTGATAACTCTTTCCTCCTCAGAAGGTAGCATTCTTTCCATATGTCACTCAGAAAGACCTTCCTTGACTACCTCATCTAGAGTACGTTCCAACAAATTGAGTTATTGCTTATCCCTTTTTTAACATTTTATTCTCTTCTTGATACTTAATAATATCTGAAATGTTACCAAGTTTATTTGCTCCTGAGTTTATCATTCATCTGGCTATGTTGAAACTAACCCACTGAGGCTACCTTTTCTTTTATAAAAAATGGTCCTGTATCAGTCAGGGTCCTAGGAGACAGACAGCACATTCAAAATGAACAATTTTGAGGAGAGTTTGGATTTAGGGAAAAGACTAGTGAAGTGTACCAGCACTAGTCCTAGCTGAGCACTTACCACCCCTGTGTCTGAAGATGCAAAAAGTAAGGTAGAAATGGTTATTATAACAGAAATAATAGATGTTCAAAAAGAACCACATGAGAAGATTTACCAATGATATTTGGTCTTTTTGTTGCATTTTATGGGCTTGGGGGTTTTCCACCAGTGGATATTAGAGCACCTTTTCATTACATCTTTGTCAATGTTTAATACTTTGTATTGAGAATTTTAAATGTTGTGGATATGTGTGGACTTCTAATACCAAGGAGTGAAATAAATGTTTTTCCATATACTTTGTTCTGCCTGTATGAAACCCTTGTGTAATATGGCAAATAAGAGAGGTATTTCACTTTATAATATTTTGTAAATATGTAAATACAATGAATAGTTACTACGTGCATTAAATTGAAAAAATACATATATGTTACACACTAAAAATTTGAAATTTTTTAGTATTGCTAATCTCTCTTCTATCACTTAAAGATACTTGTTTAGTTCATTTAAGAACAATAATTTTTATCATGTTAGGAGTGGTATAGTTTGGCATAATATGAAACTCTGGCTAGTATTACACAGTTGATGAAATGCTTGGGCTTTGAAATTAAATAAATCTGAAAATAGAAGCTAACTTTGACCTCTTTATGTAAAGAGTAGTTGACTTTTGTCATCTTCAGTTTCATCTGATAATAATAATAATATTTTAAATGGGTATATTTAATTTAAGAATTTAACTTTTTGAATTATTAGGTTAAATAAAAACCTACAATAGAGGACTTCCCTGGTGGTGCAGTGGTTGAGAGTCCACCTGCCAATTCAGGGGATGCGGGTTTGTGCCCTGGTCCGGGAGGATCCCACATGCCACAGAGTGGCTGGGCCCATGAGCCATGGCCGCTGGGCCTGCGCATCCGGATCCTGTGCTCCGCAACGAGAGAGGCCACAGCAGTGAGAGGCCCGCGTACCACAAAAAAAACAAAACAAACAAACAATCCTATAATAGAGATATGAATAATGATACTATAATTATTATTAATGAAAAATAATTAGAGATGATTGGTTCAAGATGGCGGAGTAGAAGGACATGTGCTCACTCCCTCTTGTGAGAGCACTGGAATCACAACTGCTGAATAATCATCTACAGGAAGACACTGGAACTCACCAAAAAAGATACCCCACATCCAAAGACAAAGGAGAAGCCACAATGAGATGGTAGGAGGGGTGCAATCACAATAAAATCAAATCCCATAGTATAATTGTTCTCCAGTTTGTGGGTGGGTGACTCACAAACTGGAGAACAATTATACCCCAGAAGTCTACCCCCTGGAGTGAAGGTTCAGAGCCCAATGTCAGGCTTCCCAACCTGGAGGTCTGGCAATGGGAGGAGGAATTCCCAGAGAAACAGACTGTGAAGGCTGGTGGCATTTGATTGCAGGACTTCGACACGATTGGGGGAAGCAGAGACTCCACTCTTGGTGGGCACACACAAAGTAGTGTGCACAACAGGAACCAGGGAAAGGAGCAGTGACCCCATAGGAGACTGAACCAGACCTACCTGCTAGCATTGGAGGGTCTCCTGCAGAGGCAGGGGGTGGTTGTGGCTCACTGTGGGACAAGGACACTGGCAGCAGAAGTTCTGGGAAGTACTCCTTGGTGTGAGCCATACCGGAGTCTACCATTAACCCCACTAAAGAGAGGGTAGGCTCCAGTACTGGGTCACCTCAGGCCAAACAACCAACATGAAGGGAACCCAAACCCAACCATCAATGGACAAGTGGATTAAAGTTTTACTGAGTTCTACAACACCCAGCTCTACCCATTACCAGTCCCTCCATCAGGAAGCTTACACAAGCCTCTTAGATAACCTTATCCACCAGAGGGCAGAAAGCAGAAGCAAGAAGAACTACAATTCTGCAGCCTGTGGAAAGCAAACCACATTCACAGAAAGATAGACAAAATGAAAAGGCAGAGGACTATGTACCAGATGAAGGAATAAGACAAAACCCAAGAAAAACAGTGAAATGAAGTGGAGATAGGCAGCCCTCCAGAAAAAGAATTCAGAATAATGATAATGAAAATGATCCAGGACCTCAGAAAAAAGAATGGAGGCTAACATCGAGAAGATGCAAGAAATGTTTAACAAACACCTGGAAGAATTAGAGAACAAACAAACAGAAATGAACAATACAACAATTGAAATGAAAAATATACTAAAGGAATCAATAGCCGAAAAACTGAGGCAGAAACAGATAAGTGACCTGGAAGACAGAATGGTGGAATTCACTGCAATGGAACAGAATAAAGAGAAAAGAATGAAAAGAAATGAAGACAGCCTAAGAGACCTCTGGGACAACATTAAACTCAGCAACATTTGCATTATAAGGGTCCCAGAAGAAGAGATAGAGAAAGGACCCAAGAAAATATTTGAAGAGATTATAGTCGAAAACTTCCCTAACATGGGAAAGGAAATAGCCACCCAAGTCAAAAGGAAATAGACACCCAAGTCCAGGAAGAACAGAGAGTCCCAGACAGGATAAAACCAAGGAGAGATATGCCAAGACACATAGTAATCAAATTGACAAAAATTAAAGACAAAGAAAAATTATTAAAAACAACAAGGGAAAATAACAAATAACATACAAGGGAACTTCCATAAGGTTAACAGCTGACTTCTCAGCAGAAATTCTACAAGCCAGAAGGGAGTGGCATGACATATTTAAAGTAATGAATGGGAAGAACCTACAACCAATATGACTCTACCCAGCAAGGATCTCATTCAGATTCGACAGAGAAATCAAAAGCTTTACAGACAAGTGAAAGCTAAGAGAATCCAGCACCACCAAACCAGCTCTACAATAAATACTAAAGGAACTTCTCTAAGTGGGAAACACAAAAGAAGTGAAGGACATACAAAAACAAACCCAAAACAATTAAGAAAATGGTAATAGAAACATATCAATAATTACCTTAAATGTGAATGGATTAAATGTTCCAACCAAAAGACACAGGCAAGCTGAATGGATACAAAATCAAGATCCATATATATGTTGTCTGCAAGAGAGCCACTTCAGATCTCGGGACACATACAGACTGAAAGTGAGGGGATGGAAAAATATTCCATGCAAATGGAAATCAAAAGAAATCTGGAGTAGCAATACTCATATCAGATAAAATAGACTTAAATAAAGAATGCTATAAGAAACAAGGAAGGACACTACATAATGATCAAAGGATCAATCCAAGAGGAAGATATAACAATTATAAATATATATGCACCCAACATAGGAGCACCTCAATACATAAGGCAAACACTACCAGCTATAAAAGAAGAAATCGACAGTAACATAATAATACTGGGGGAATTTAACACCTCACTTACACCAATGGACCGATCATCCAGACAGAAAATTAATAAGGAAACACGAGCTTTAAATGACACAATAGACCAGATAGTTTAAATTGATATTTATAAGACATCCCATCTGAAAACAGCAGATTACACTTTCTTCTCAAGTGCACACAGAAGTTTCTCCAGGATAGATCACATCTTGGGTCACAAATGAAGCCTTGGTTAATGTAAGAAAATTGAAATCATATAAAGCATCTTTTCTGACCATAATGCTATGAGATGATAAATAAATTACAGGGAGTAAAGTGTAAAAAACACAAACACATGGAGGTTAAACACTACTTTACTAAATAACCAAGAGATCACTGATGAAATCAAAGAGGAAGTCAAAAAGCTGATTTGAGACAAATGACAATGAAAACACAATGATCCAATACCTATGGGATGAAGCAAAAACAGTTCTAAGAGGGAAGTTTATAGCAATAAAATCCTACCTCAAAAAACCTGAAAAATCTCAAATAAACAATGTAAACTCAACCTAAAGGAACTAGTGAAAGAAGAAAAAACAAAACCCAAGTTAGTAGAAGGAAAGAAATCATAAAGACAAGAGCAGAAATAAATGAAATAGAAACAAAGAAAACAATAGGAAGATCAATAAAACTAAAAGCTGGTTCTTTGAGATGACAAACAAAATTGATAAAAGTTTAGCCAGACTCATCAAGAAAAAGAGGGAGAGGACTCACATCAATAAAATTAGAAATGGAAAAGGAGAACTTACAATGGACAATGCAGAAATACAAAGCATCCTAAGAGACTACTACAAGCAACTCTAGGCCAATAAAATGGACAACCTGGAAGAAATGGACAAATTCTTAGAAAGGTAAAACATTCCAGGACTGAACGAGGAAGAAATAGAAAATATAAACAGACCAATCACAAGTAATGAAATTGAAACTGTGATTAAAAATCTTCCCACAAACAAAAGTCCAGGACCAGATGGCTTCACAGGTGAATTCTATCAAATATTTAGAGAAGAGCTAACACCCATCCTTCTCAAACTCTTCCAAAAAATTGCAGAGGAAGAAACACTCTCAAACTCATTCTATGAGGCCACTATCACCCTGATACCAAAACCAGACAGAGATACCACAAAAAAAGAAAATTTCAGACCAATATCATTGATGAATACAGATGCAAAAATCCTCAAGAAAATACTATACCAAACAGAATCCAACAACACATTAAAAGGATCATACACCATGATCAAGTGGGATTTATCCCAGGGATGCTAGGATTCTTCAATATATGCAAATCAATCAATGTGATACACCATATTAACAAACTGAACAATAAAAACCATATGATCATCTCAGTAGATGCAGGAAAAGCTTCTGACACAATTCAACACCAATTTATGATAAAAACTCTCTAGAAAGTGGACATAGAGCGAACTTACCTCAACATAATAAAGGCCATATATGACAAACCCACAGCCAATATCATTCTCAGTGGTGAAAACTAAAAGCATTTCCTCTAAGATCAGGAAAAATACAAGGATGTCCACTCTCACCACGATTATTCAACATAGTTTTGGAAGTCCTAGCCACAGCAGTCAGAGAAGAAAAAGAAATAAGAGGCATACAAATTGGAAAAGAAGAAATAAAACTGTCACTGTTTGAAGAAGACATGATACTATACATAAAGAATACTAAAGATGCCATCAGAAAACTGTTAGAGCTAATCAATGAATCTGGTTAACTTGCAGGATACAAAATTAATGCACAGAAATCTCTTGCATTCCTATACACTAACAAAAGATCAGAAGGAGAAATTAAGGAAACAGTCTCATTCACCACTGCAACAAAAAGAATAAAATACCTGAGACAAAAGACCTGTACTCAAAAAACTATAAGAAACTGATGAAAGAAATCAAAGATGACAGAAACAGATGGACAGATCCACCACATTCTTGGATTGGAAGAATTAATATTGTGAAAATGACTATACTACTCAAAGCAATCTACAGATTCAATGCAATCCCTATCAAATTACCATTGATATTTTATACAGAACTAGAACGAAAAATCTTAAAATTTATATGGAGACACAAAAGACCCTGGATAGCCAAAACAATCTTAAGTGTAAAAAACGGAGCTGGAGGAATCAGACTACCTGACTTCAGACTATACTACAAAGCTACAGTAATCAAGACAATATGGTACTGGCGCAAAAACAGACATATAGATCAATAGAACAGGATAGAAAGCCCAGAGATAAACCCACATACCTATGGTCAACTAATCTATGACAAAGGAGGCAAGGATATACAATGGAGAAAAGACAGTCTCTTCAATAAGTGGTACTGGGAAAACTGGACAGCTACATGTAAAAGAATGAAATTAGAACACTCTCTAACACCATACACAAAAATAAACTCAAAATGGATTAAAGGCCTAAATGTAAGACCGAACACTATAAAACTCTTAGAGGAAAACATCGGAAGAACACTCTTTGACATAAATCACAGCAAGATTTTTTTTTACCCACCTCCTAGAGTAATGGAAATAAAAACAAAGATAAACAAATGGGATGTAATGAAACATAAAAGCTTTTGTAAAACAAAGTAAACTACAAACAGGATGAAAAGACAACCCTCAGAATGGGAGAAAATATTTGCAAATGAATCAACAGACAAATGATTAATCTCCAAAATATATAAACAGCTCATGCAGCTCAATATTAAAAAAACAAACAACCCAATCAAAAAATGGGCAGAAGACCTAACTAGACATCTCTCCAAAGAAGATATACAGATGGCCAAGAGACACATGAAAAGGTGTTCAACGTCACTAGTTATTACAGAAATGCAAATCAAAACTACAGTAAGTTATCACCTCACACTGTTTAGAATGGGCATCATCAGAAAATCTACAAACAACAATTCTGGAGCGGGTGTGGAGAAAGGGGACCCTGTTGCACTGTTGGTGGGAATGTAAATTGATACAGCCACTATGGAGAACAGTATGGAAGTTCCTTAAAAAACTAAAAATAGAATTACCATGTGACCCAGCAATCCCACTACTGGGCATATACCCAGAGAAAACTATAATTCAAAAAGACACATGCACCCAATTTTCATTGCAGCACTATCTACAATAGCCAGGTCATGGAAGCAACCTAAATGCCCACCGACAGACGAATGGATAAAGAAGTTGTGGTACATATATACAGTGGAATATTACTCAGCCATAAGAAGGAACAAGATTGGGTCATTTGTAGAGACATGGGTGGACCTAGAGACTGTCATACAGAGTGAAGTAAGTCAGAAAGAGAAAAATAAATATCATATATTAATGCATATATGTGGAATCTAGAAAAATGGTACAGATGAAGTGGTTTGCAAGGCAGAAACAGAGACACAGATGTAGAGAACAAATACATAGACACCAAGAGGGGAAATCAGGATACGGGGTGGTGGTGGGATGAATTGGGAGATTAGGATTGACATATATAAACTCATATATATATATAAAATAGATAACTAATAAGAACCTGCTGTATAAAAAAATAAAATTCAAAAAAAATAATCATATATTTTTATTGCTTAAGTCTAATTATATGTTTTGAATAAAAACCAGAGAATCCAAGGGTATTATAATAATTGATGTCAGAATTAAGTATAAATCAATTTGAGATGTTTCAGAATCAGTAAGGAATTATATATCACATTAAAGAATTGTTTGAAGACTTTAGCTTATCTAAGCTCCTATATTAGAATTTAAATTTTCTCTATTTTAGTTAAATGATCATAGTTACTTCACATACTTAAGTGATTCTTGTATGTGAGCTATTGTTTCCTCTTAACTTTAATTCATCCTTTCTTGGCCATGCCTCTTATCATTAGAGGCAAAGGGGTTTGACTATTCTCATTCCGGTTGCTTTTCAACTACTAACGTAGAAAGCTTTGAACCATTCTGCTCCCTTTTATGTCATTTCCAGTGAGCTAAGTGATCACTACTTTATCTTAATCCCCACAATACTTATAGCTAGTACCTCAAAGTTTAATGTCTAATTGTTCAATAATTACTTCATGTAAAATAGTTTTATCTCTCCTTATGTAGATGTACATTTCTTGAGTTCTCACAGTCATATACTCCTACCAGAGTATCTAATGCATTGCTATTTACATCATCATTATTGTATATGTGATTTGAATAGAAATACATTAAATATGCTGTAATTTTAAGCTCTTGCTTCCTAGTTATTTTGTAATTAGAAAAAAAATCCTCATAGTTAATTTATTATCAAATTATTATTTTTACTGAAATCAATGTAAGGAATACAACTCTATAAATTAGTTCTTCTCGGGGACTTCCATGGCAGTCCAGGGGTTAAGACTTCACCTTCCAATGCAGGGGGGTGCAGGTTCAGTCCCTGGTCAGGGAGCTAAGATCACACATGCCTCTCGGCCAAAAAACAAAACATAAAACAGAAGCAGTACTGTAACAAATTCAATAAAGACTTTAAAAAGGTCCACATTAAAAAAAAATCTTAAAAAAAAATAAAGTAGTGCTTCTCGGTTGGGAGATGAAGGAATGAACAGCATTTCCCAATAGAAGGATGCTTACACTCAGTTCCTAGAAAATAGAGTCTGAAACAAAACTTGTGAGTTAACATTTTACTAGACTTCCTGGGAACTGAGAGTCAAAGCAAAAAGGGAGTGAAGCATGGTGAAAGAGCAAATACAAGAGTTACAGAGCCCGTCACAGCTTTGCAACAAATACAGTTGGGAGCTAGGTCATGTGAAATATCTCTAGAGATGTCAATAAGATACTAATCCATCTTGTGACAGTCCTTGGGGGGAGCAAGAACAAACAATTTATCTAATGGCTTCTGCCTGACTTATGTCTTTTATTGGGCAAAGACTAGCCAAGGAGGCAATGACTTTCCCACATTTTTAGGCTGTGTTACCTGGCTCTATGGGTACCACTGGGGAGTTGTAGTTCCAGCAGGTACAATGCCGCTATTGTGCTGGGTTAGCAGTCTTTCTTTGCAAGTCTCTAGGAGTATACAACTGCTTAAATCTGTACAAAAGGTGGCTTGGACTTTATGAGGAGGGGACAGTTGCTGTGAGAGTATAAGCCATCGCTGGGGTCCTTCCAGCCTTTCCAGGAAGCCAGAGAGTTGCTGTGACTTGGGTCACTTGTGGAACTGAGCAGATCCAGGGAGGCACAAATCTTGGTTCCAACACAGTGACTATGTTCATTGTCTCTAGGAACATGTATACTTTGAAAATGATTTTCCAATATAATTGTTTTCTAAATAAAAGCTACTGAAACAAATATTCAACTAAATTTTACCTAAAAACAATGTAGAAAATGAGGAAAAAATTAAATGAAGAAATTTGTATACAAAATTGTCAGATTTAATTGGTATTCAGTATTCTGTGTTTTAATCATTCCTTATATCTGTAAATTATAAGGGTATGTGATAATCATAAAACATTTAAAACCACATATAATTAGATCTCTCCAACTTACATGTAGAATTTTATATATTCAACAATTTTTAAATCACAATCAAGAAAATTTAGGAGATTCATACAAATGAATATTTAGCCCAATATTCTTGAAGAGAAATTTAAATTGAAGGACATTTAATTTGATGACCATCCCTTGTTCTATGTATTTGCACACTAATGAATACACTATTCTGATTAATATTGATATATTATAAATGAATATTTATATATATATACAATATTAAAATGATTAGCAAAATTCACTGTATTATTACTATTACCCTATTATTTTTAAAAATATTTTATTAAAGTATAGTTGATATACAACGTTGTGTTAATTTCTGCTGTACATACATGATTGTGATTCAGTTATACATATACATATATTCTTTTTCATATTCTTTTCCATTATGGTTCATCACAGGCTGCTGAATATAGTTCCCTGTGCTAAAGAGTAGGACCTAGTTTATCCATCCTATATTTATCCATCCTATATTTAATAGTTTGCATCTGCTAATCCCAAACTCCCAATCCTTCCCTCCTTCATTCCCTCTTCCCCTTGGCAACCACAAGTCTATTCACTATGTCTATGAGTCTGTTTCTGTTTTGTAGGTATGTTCATTTGTGTCGTATTTTAGATTCCACAAGTAAGTGATATCATTATAGTATTTGTCTTTCTCTTTCTGACTTACAACTTATACAATATTTTCCATTGTATATATATATCACATCTTCTTTATCCATTCATCTGTCGATGGGCATTTAGGGTGTTTCCATGTCCTGGCTATTGTAAATAGTGTTGTTATGAACATAAGGGTGAGTGCATCTTTTCAAATTACAGTTTTGTCTGGTACTATTACCCTATTATTTAGATGAACTTTATGGAAGCTGTGGTTGACAGTCTACCAACATAATGTATAATACAAGTAAAGCAGCCTTAGTAATGACTTGGCCTGCTGGACATCAGTGGCCACTAGTGTTTATATTTTATTAATATAATTTAAATAAAGTTGCATCCATCTCTGAGGCAGTTCAATTTTTCCTGCTCTGATGAAGTTTTGCTGTGTTTAAAAATATATAATTAATTAATATAATTAAGATAACTCTGAGAAGAAGGAAGGCATAGATATGTAATCTACCAGTTATAGAAGACTTTTAAAATCACCTCATCTTCAAAAACACATCAATATTAGCTAACTTGAGATTTTCTTTTTTTTATGCACCTTCTTCATGCTAAAGATGATGAGTTTTTAAAGGGTCCAAAGTTAAGAAGATGAGGAAGAAAGCAATGAATCAAAAATCATGAATATTTGCAAGCCAAATAATATATAATTAGAGAATTTCCATTGATATTATGAAGAAATATTGCACAAAAATCTTTGGCTTTTTTAGTGTGAAATTATTTAGGCATTTAAGTTTTAATTTAATTAAGTTTTACTTAAATTTTAATTTTAAAAATTTAGTTTTAATGTAATTAAGCATTTAGTTATATTTTCCTAAAGGAAATCCAAGACCTCTTATTTCTTAATTATCTCAAGTACATGATTAAGTTAGGCTGCATTATCAAGAACTTTTTCAGAGAATTCTATGATGGTTAATTTTATGTATCGACTTGACAAGGACAAGAGGTGCCCAGGTACTTGGTTAAGCATTAATTCTGGGTATGTCTGTGAGAGTGTTTCCAGATGAAATTAGCATTTTAATTGGTAGACTGAATAAAGCAGATTGCTCTTCTCAGTGTGGGTGGGCATCACAATCTGTTGAGAGCTTAACTAGAACAAAAAGGAACGAAGAATTTCCCCTCTTTCTGACTGCTTGAACTGGAACCTTCTCCTGCACTTAGACTGAGACTTAAACCTTTGGCTCCTCTTGTTCTTGAGGCTTTGGACTCTGTCTGGGACTTACATCATTGACTCTGCTGGTTCTCAGGCCTTCAGGACTGGACTGGAACTACACCATCTTTTTTCTTGGCCCTCTAGTTTGTAGACTTCATATTCATATGAGACAATTCCTTATGAAAAAATCTCACTTTATCTCTCTCTACATAGATAGATAGATAGATAGATAGATAGATAGATAGATAGATAGATAGATAGCTATGGGAGATATATATAGATAGATATGGTGTAGATATAGACATACGCTATTGGTTTTTCTCTGAAGAACCCTGCCTAATATTGATTTGGGGACTGAGAATTGTTCTAGAAGAACAAATTTTAAAGATACATTTTTGGAATTGGTTCTGGAGTTTTTGGAATTGAAGATCGAATTCAATTTAAAGATGCTAAGAATTCTATATACAGAAATAAAGGAGCACTGATAGTCCACGATGTGAACTGGCAATAGAGATACACAAAATTTCTGCCTCTGATACTCCTAATCAACCACTTATAAGAAACAAGAAGCTGGGTGACTGTGTATATGATACTTTTGAACATTTTGGGAAAACTACCTAATGTAATGGGGTAGGCTGGTTTTTCCTAATATTGCTGGACAAAGTGATAAAGGAAAAGGATAAGCTCAGGGATTTGAATTCCCAGCCGAGCACCAAATAAATAACCTTAATGAATGTGCCCTGAAGGAGACCCTTATTTCCTGTAGCTGCAGGGCTGAGATTGCTGAGAATCAAACCCAGTAAAGACTCATAATTAAAATGTAAGTTGAGGTCCCAGCCTCTGGGGGTCTTTACTACTAATGTGAGGGCATCGATTGGGAAAGAATGGGATTCTTAGGATGGAGACATGACCCTGATGAAGCTGGGGATATTGAGGCTGTAAATATTGTTGAGTATTCTTTGCCAGTGGAACTGGCCTTCTCAGCCCCTGTACTATTGGCCTTTCCATCCCCATCTGAGGGGATTAACTGCATTGCCTGAGGAAAATGTAATGTTTTCACCTGAAGCAGTTGTAAGAAAGGCTGATTCTCCTCAAGACCCACTCCCATCACCCCCTTTGCTTTTAGACCTATAACGAACTCAAAACCCAATAGGCCCCTAAAGTGAGGTACAAAGTATAACATATAAGGAGATGTGCTAGACTCCAAAAGAACTAATTTATATAAAAAGAAATCTGGAAAATGTGTGGGAATAGATAATAAGGGTGTGGAATAATAGTGGAAGGAACACAAGGTTGGATCAGGCCAAATTTACTGATGTAGACTTGCTAAACAGGGACTCTACATTTAATGTTGCAGCTCAGGGAGTTAGAAAAGGGTTAAACAGTTTGGTTGGTTTATTGGCTGAAATATGGACCAAAAGCTGACAAAAAGAAAAGAGAACAAGTTGGAGATGCCAGACCTGCCATGGTTTAATGTAAAGGAAAGAATTCAGAGGCTGAAATGTTAGATTGGAATGTAAGAGTGGGTTTGTCATTTAAGACATACTCATCCACATGGGGAAGATCCAGAAGACACACCTTTCACTAATATTGTGAGAAATTAATTTTTGAGTGTTGTCCAGGCATCCGTGAAGAGCTCTGTGGTCACTCTTCTTTGTTGGCTAGATCTTACAGGAGGAACAGCAGGCACTAAATTAGTAAACCTAAATGCAATGAAAGTAATTGGATCTGGGAGTGGCAGGGACCAAGCTGGGCCCTCAACCACCAAAGACATGGTGAGCATGGTTACCATGATGGGCAGTAGTCAAAGCAGCATTCAGAGTAGACTGACTTCTACCTACCTATAGAATTGGCTAGTTGTTCATGGTGTACCTAGAAGTAAAATAGGTAAGAAACCTACTAAAATTGGACTTTTCTGTAAAAACAGAAAAGTTCTAGGTCAAGTGAGAAAAAACGTCTAACCTGAATCACAAAAACAGAATCACAACCCTTCAATCAATTCTTGGTCTTGAGCCAATTTGCAGATTCAAAAACCACTTGAATGAAGGGAAGACTGGGTTCCTTTGAGGAAGGACCCTGGTATACTTCCAAAAATGTATACTGCTAATCTTTCTCCCAGCTTTGCCCAAAGGGACCTATGGCCTTTCGCCAGAGTAATTGTATATTGAAGAAAAGGAAATATTCAGACGTTTTAGGGATTACCAGACACTGGCTCTGAAGTGAGATTCTAGACCAAAAACTTCACTGTGGTCCACAGTTAGAATAGGGGCTTATGAAAGTCAGATGCTGAATGGAGTTTTTGCTCAGGTCCCTCTCACACTGTGCCCAGTGGTTTTCTGTCCCCATCCTGCTGTAATTTCCCCAGTTCCAGAATGCATAATTGGAATAGATACACTTATTAGGGGACGGATCCCCACCTTTGTTACCCGATCTGTGGAGTGAGGGAGATTATGGAGGGTAAGAAAAAGTGGAAGCTGTTAGAACTGCTTATATCTAGGAAAATAGTAAACCTGGAGCAATACTGCATCCCAAAGGTATTGCAAATATTAGTTTCACCATCAAGGACTTGAAAGAGGCAGAGGTGGTGATTCCCACCTCATTACCATTGAACTCTGTAGGGAATCAATTGTGTAGAAGATGATTGATTTGGAGAATAACTGGATTATCACCAGCTTAAACAGGTGGTGATTCCAATTGCTGCTGCTGTAACATGAAGTGGTTTTTATTTTGAATGAATTAACACATCCTCTGGTACCTAGGAAGTAGCTATTTATCTGGTAAATGTCTTTTTCCCCATTCTTATCAATAAGATCCATTAGAATGAGTTTGCTGTCAGCTTACAAGGCCATCTTCCTGATCCTACTTTAGGTATATATCAACTCTTCAGCCCTATGTCATACTTTAGTCCACAGGAATCTTGATCACCTTTCCCTTTTACAAGAAGTCCCTTGCATTGATAATGTTATTCCGACTGGCTCGAATGAGAAAGAATAACAACTATTCTAGACTTATTGGTAAGACATTTACATGTGAGAGGGTGGGAAATACATCTGACTAAATTTCAAGGGCTTCCTACCCAGTGGGAAGTTGAGTAGTGTGGGTCATGTTGAGATGTCCCTTCTAAGCTGAAGGATAAGTAGGTGCACTTGGACCCTAATACAGCTAAAATAGATGTACAACACCTAGTGGAACTCTTTAGATATTGGAGGCAACGTAGTCTATTTGGGTGTATTACCTTGGCTTATTTACTGGGAGTCCTGAAAAGCTGCTAAATTTGAGTGGGATCAAAAACAACAGAAGGCTCTGATATAGAGCCAGGCTGCTGTGTAAGTTTCACTGCCACTTGTGCTATATGATTTAGCAGATGCAATGGTGCTTGAAGTGTCAGTGACAGAAAGCAATTCTCTTTGGAGCCTTTTGCAGGCTCTATACATGAATCACAGCACAGGCCCTTAGAGTTTTGGGTAAATCCCTGGTATCCTCCACAGACAACTACTCTCCTTTTGAGAAACAGGTCTTGGCCTGCTACCAGGCCTCAGTAGAGACCGAACACTTAACTATGTGCCACCATGTTACCACGAAACCTGAGCTGCCCATCATGAGCTGGATATTATCTGACCTATCAAGTCATAAGTGTGGACATGCACAGAAACAGTCCATCATCAAATGGAAGTGGTATATACATGTTTAGGCCCAAGCAGACCTTGAAGGTACATATAAATTATATAAAGAAGTGCCCCAAATGGTCCCCATTCCTGCTACACTGCTTTTGTCTCCCAACCTGCACCTTTGTCCTCATGGGAAGTTCTCTAGTATCAGCTGACAGAGGGAAAGAAGACTCAGGCCTCATTTACAGAAGGTTCTACACAATGTGTAGGCACTGCCCTAAAGTTAATAGATATGACATTACTGTCAGCTTACAGTAATGATGGAACTCTGGGACATCTGATGGATCTCTGGGATATCCCTGAAAGGCAGTGTTGAAATAAAATCTTCCCAATGGGCAGACATGCTAGCAGTGCATCTGGTTGTTCAGTTTGCTTGGAAGGTGAAATACCTGGATATTCGATTATATACTGATTTTTGAGTTGTGGCCAGTGGTTTGGCTGGATGGTCAGGGAATTAGAAGAAACATGATTGGGAAATCATGTGGTAGGATGACCTGTTTTGTGGATGCTAGTCAGCTTCCTTCTCCAAGCCACCCTGTCATTGCCCTGTGGGCTCAGGAACAAAGTGGTAATGGTGGCAGAGAAGTAGGTTATGCATGTAGTCAGTGACAAGGACTTCCACTCACTGAAGGTGACCTGGCTATGGCCGCTGCTGAGTGCCCAATCTGCTAGCATCAGAAACCAACGCTGAGCCCACAGGTACCATTACCTAGGATAATCAGCCAGCTACCTGGTGGAAGGTAGATTACATTGGACTGCTTCCATCATGGAAAAGGCAGTGTTTTGTTCTTACCGAAATAGACACACACTCTGGATATGGAATTTCTTTCCATGTACACAATAGTTCTGCCAAAACTATCATCTGTGGACTTACAGATTGCCTATCTAGAGTCACGGTATTTCACGTTACTACTGTTCAAGGAATTCACTTCACAGTGAAAGGAGTGTAACAGTGGGCCCATGCTCATGGAAGACACTGTTCTTATCATTTTTCCCACTATCCCAAAGCATCTGGTTTGATAGAGTGGAATGGCCTTTTGAATACTCAGTTGTAGTGCCTGCCAAGTGGCAACACCTAGCAGGGCTGGGGCAAGGTTCTTCAGAAGGCTATATATGCTCTGAATAAGCATTGAATATAAGGTGTTTTTTCTCCCATAGCCAGGATTCACAGGTTTAGGAATCAAGGAGTGGAAATGAGAGTGGTACTCACTCACTATCACCCCTTGTGACCCACCAGCAAAATTTTTGCTTCCTGTTCCCATGACCTTATTCTCTGCTGTGCCTAGATGTCTTAGTTCAAGAGGGAGGAATGCTTACACCAGGTGATACAATAATCCCATTGAACTCTAAGTTAAGACTGCCCTCTGATCACTTTGAAGTCTGCATGCTTCTGAATCAACAAGCAAATAAGGCCATCTCATGTTGGCTGGGGTAACTGGTGTTGACTACCAAGGGAAAATTGGACTACTACTCCACAATGGACAAAATAGAGTATTCTAGAATACAGGAGATCCCTTAAGGTGTCTCTGATATTACCATACCCTCTGATTAAAGTGAATGGAAAATTACAACAACCCAATCCAGTCACTACTACTAATGACTTGAACTCTTCAAGAATGAAGATTTGACTCACTCTACCAGGTAAAGAACCATAAACAGCTGAGGTGTTTGTTGAAGGCAAAGGTAATACAGAATAAGTAGTGGATGAATGTTATTATAAATACCAGCTAAGACCATGTGACCAGTTACAGATAAAAGGACTGTAATTGTCATGAATATTTCCTCCTTATTTTACTATGCATATGTTTGTTTGTGTTTGTGTGTATGGCAAATGTCTATTTTCTTTCCTTTCTTTCTCCCTTATCATGTAATATAATATATACTTACTTTATATCATAGTATTTAAGTTAAAGGGTATTCAGAAGTGTAAACATCTCTTATGGACTTTACCTCCCATACTGAGGAAGGGTTAGATTGATTTCTGTTGTATGCAGAATAGTTGCGTTGATATCATGTTAAGTAGAATTATGATCTTGTTATTGTCTTTATTTGGATATTAAATATGGTTTAAGGATGTGTATTTGAGTATCAATTTGACAAAGGGGTGGCCTTGTGATGGTTAATTTTATATCAACTTGACTGGGACATGGGGTGCCCAGATATTTGGCTAAACATTATTTCTAGGTGTGTCTGTGAGGTTGTTTCCAGATGGGATTAGCATTTGAATTGGTAGGCTGAATAAAGCAAATGTCCTCCCTATTGTCTGTGAGCATCATTCAACCTGTTGAGGGAGTGAATAGAACAAAAAGGATGAGGAAGTAAGCATTTGCTCTCTGCCTGAACGTCTTTGAGCTGGAACATGGGTCTTTTGCAGTAGGACCAAGATTTATCCCAATAGCTCTCCTGGTTCTTGACCTTTCAGACTCTGACTGGGACTTACACATTGGTTTGCTTTGTTCTCAGGCCTTTGGACTTAGGCTTGAACTACACCATTGGCTTTCTTGGGCCTCCAACTTGCCGATGGAAGATTATAGAATTTCTTAACCTTCATAACCATATAAGTCGATTCTATACAATAAATCTTTTTCTGTCTCTACATATGTATATCCTACTGGTTCTGTTTCTCTGAAGAACCCTGACTAATGCAGATTCTTTTCAAGTATTCACATTCAGGTTATAAAACCAATATTTTACCAATAACCCAATATTGTCATATATAAGATCTTTACAGACATGGGTATTAGGCACACCTATTTCACTGTTGGTCATTAATGGATTGTCTTGTCCTGAGAGGTTTAACATAAGGAGCCATGAGACTTTCATTCTTTATTCATCTATCAACATCCTTCAGGTTAATTCCCAAAGCCCAAATCTCCTGAATGGATTATTTAATTCTGTTGGTGATAGTATAGACAAAAAAAAAAAAAAAAAATCAAAATAATGGACCTGATGATCCCATGAAGACTCAGGCTGACTCTGAAGTCGTCAAAATTGGATACATTGAAGTTCACAAAACAAGCCTCAGGCTACTCATTTTTTATAGATTGTTTTAAATTAGATTTAAATTATGTGATTATTTCAGATTCAGCACCAAACACTTATTTCTAATTCCTAATAAGTAATTATGTTTGTTAGACTGGACTGTGGTGCAAGATAATCACATTCTTTTAAATGTTCACATACTAGTTAGCTTAAAGTCCTTTCTGTCTTTTCATCTGTGTATTAACTTTGAAAGTTTCCTGATAACAAAATCAATATAATATATAAGAAGTCATTGTAATTAAGAAGAACCTATTATTATTAAGAAAAAACTTATTATTTCCAATTCAGTTTTAAATACTTCTTCAAATATTAATGTAAAAGACTTCATTTAAAATATATTAAAGCACTTTACCTGTCTTATGTTTGAACCCTATCCATACATGTTTATTAGTATAAATACAAGCAATAAAAATCATGAGCTCTGTGTTTATATGAAAATTGGACAAAGCTAGGTATACTTTCAAAGGACTAATACTTGACATTAACTGAAATTAACCTCCACCCCAAAGAACAAAAAAAAAATAAAGACTACTTTTCAGAAAACATGATCATTGAGTATTCAATAAATGGCCAAGGAAACGTTTCCTTGCAAGATCCTTTGGTTTACATATTTTTATTTTAAAGAATTAGAATGGGATAGGTCACGATATAGTCTTGTTAATGTACAGTTGTCATTGTTTTATTATTTTATAAAAGTGCCTAAGATATAATAAATAAAAGACTAAAAATCATGCTTGTGTTCAAAAAGGAGAAAAGTTCAAAAAACAAAGAAAGAAAAAAAAACACTTCAATGCTCCTGCACAGGCTTCAAAAAAATCTAATTATGTGAGAAGTTTCCAATTTAAAATTGATCTGACAAAAAGGGGATAGGCTGCATTAAATAGATCCTGAAAAATTGAGATCAGTTAGATTTATCCATTCTTAAGAGGTAAGTTTGTTTTCTGCCTCTCCCTTACCTCACCCCACTCCTTTAAAATTGTTTGAGTTCTACCAATAAGCCACTTGTTCCCTTTTATTCAAGTGGCAGCAATATAGAGTTCTGATCTGATTGGGACCCTTAGTAAGTACTCAAACAGTATCCTTATATTTTTTGAGTTGATAGAAATCAATATCATAAACATGTGGGAGATGGGTTTTGAGACCAGACATGGTATAGAGGAGTTTTTGTCCAAATAATATCAGAATCAGCTAGTGGGTTTGAGAGTCTTGTAGTCTTCTAGGACTTGTCTGATTCAACTACTTCAGACGTTGTGAAGATTGGTTTTGGGAGTCTATCAGTTTAACAGATGCTCAAGTGATTCTTACACATATTAATGTTTAAAAACTACTGGCCTACAGGGCTTCCCTGGTGACGCAGTGGTTGAGAGTCCGCCTGCCGATGCAGGGGACACGGGTTCGTGTCCCGGTCCGGGAAGATCCCACATGCCGCGGAGCGGCTAGGCCCGTGAGCCATGGCTGCTGAGCCTGCATGTCCAGAGCCTGTGCTCCACAACGGGAGAGGCCACAACAGTGAGAGGCCCGTGTACCACAAAAACAAAACAAAACAAACAAACAAACAAAAACCTACTAGCCTAGAATATTGACTGCCACTTGTATGTGTGAATGTGTGTGTGCCTGGACACATGTGTGTTAATTTCATCTCACTCTCCTATTTATAAATTTGGAATAATATTGGTTTTGGCAGAGAAAATCTTTCTTTCTTTTATCTTCCTATCCCATCTCTTACATATTTATTTTGCAATTCCAGTTCCTAATCCTATATAACAGATTACTCCAAAAGAGCAGTTTAAACCAAGCAGTTTATTTAGTCCACAATATTTTGATCAATAGTTTGCAAAGCGTTTGCTTGGATCTGTTTCACTTGAAGGATCTCATCCAGTTACAGTAAGATGTTGGCTGAGGCTGCCGTCATCTGAAGACATAACAAGGCTGGTCATCCAATATGGTTTATTCACATGCCTATCAATTGATGCTGTTGGCTGAAAGTTCAACTTGGACTGTTGACCAAAGCATCAGACTGTGGTCTCCTCCACAACACACTCAAGATTTGTAACTTCTACTGTCTAAAGGCTTGCCTTGTATGTAACAGATATCTATCCATGAGGTGTCTGAACTCCAGTTTACCATCCCCTAAACAGGCCTTTTTCCCCCTATAATGCCCCATTTACACTTAATACTGTACATAGGAGTACCAAAGAATGTGCTAATGGATTACTTGAGTGCCAAGATATTTCACCCTTTCTCCATCATGTGGCAGCAATGCTACCACTTCAAATGTTAAGTTTTGAGTACTCCTGCCAATATGATAATTCCTTTCTGTGTCTGCTGCACAAGGTGGACCAAATGACCAGGAAGCACTCATACCTTCAAATTTAGTGAAACTCTAACTATGTACTCTGGAGAAAGCCTTTCCTTTTAGTACCCAGAAACACTAAAACTACAGAGCCTAAAGTTATAGGAACAGGGAACTCAAATTACCCCAATGTATAACTGGGAGTGATGGAGAGTAGGGTCAATCCTATCTGAAATGTTCAAGGTCATCTAATTAAATATCCTACCTCTTCCCTATCAGGGCTCTGACTTTGGCTTAGGAAATTGCCCTCCTCTGAGAATTCAGCCTTATTTGAAGTTATGTTCTTACTTACACTTAGGTCTTCAATTCGGTCTATAGATGAGTGCCTCCTTAAATGTTGCCTAAGAGGCTCTCTGGATCTTGAATTTCCCTTATTAATAGATTGCTTCATGCATCAATGTTACTTAACAATAGCCACCCAATTTCATAGCCCTTTTGGTTACTATTTTCCTTTAACTCTTAAATGTTAACAAAAATATACCAGATTATATTATCCCTGCTTCCCATCTCCATTCACCACAGTTAAAAATCTTGGAAGTCCCACTGCTACAACTTTCCAAGAACTATTGATAATCCACCTGCCATCAGTGATGAGGTCT
Source organism: Delphinus delphis (assembly GCF_949987515.2). Taxonomy (NCBI): domain Eukaryota; kingdom Metazoa; phylum Chordata; class Mammalia; order Artiodactyla; family Delphinidae; genus Delphinus; species Delphinus delphis. The sequence goes on along the minus strand of NC_082687.1, from coordinate 80,157,666 downwards.
TCATGGCCATATAGCCATCAAGTGGTCCATTTCCAGAATTCCATTGTTGGAGGCTAATTCTCAGGACTCTTCCTGGCAACAGCTGTCTGAGGTTAAGTTCTTCAGAGCTTGAGACAGAAGTTGTTGAAGGAAATAATTTGTTGAGGACATTCTCTCACAAAAAGAGGATTAGGGAAGCAGGGAAGGACGGAGAAAGAAGCTAAGGAAGTAAGTCATCTCAGCTGGAGACTAGCTTCAGCCTGGTTTCAAGGGAAGCTCTGCTGTATAAACTGTGCTACAGACCTACCCTCACCTTAAGCAAGAGAGCTGAAACTATTTTTTAACCACCCCTTCAGTTCAGTCAGTCATTGGCCTGACTATCTCAGAAAGAGTGTTATCGTTATTTTGGGGTGAGGCAGTTCCTGTTTGGCTGCCAGAGAAGGTGGTGGTTAAGAGCCCTTAGCAGCTAACATTCTTAGCAGCTGTGTGATGTATGCATCTGACAGACTCAGTGAGAATCCATATAAGGCACCAGTAACATCACTAATGAAGCAAGGGTTTGGATAAATGACAAACTTTTTTTTTCCTATCATGGGAGTAAATGGTACAATATTTCTGAAGGGATATTTGGAAATAGACTATGAAAGACACAAAAGCATTATGTGTGTTGATGTAGCTGCAACTAACTCAATTCAGAATAGAGAACTTAGTGCTCTTTAACAAAGCAAATTTACTGTGGTGAAGTGTCCTTAGGGAAACACATGTATAAGTATGTGAATATGTCTATATAAAGATATTCATAAAACAGTGTTTGTAAGAGGAAAATTTTTGAGAGTGAAAATTTCAAGAATGAAGTAGTGGTTAAATAATTCCATTATTTTACAATTTTATTTATTATAATCTGATATTATAATAGAAACATTAATAGATTCCTTTGTGATTATATATCTATATGTTACATACATGAAAGATAAAATAAGTTGCTAAATATTTTATAATCGTTATTTAGTGTTTTATAGCCCTTAGAATCTCTCTGTACAAAAACGTGTAAAGAAACGCTGTAAACAAACATATTTGAGGGCTTTTAAACATATTCTAAAAGAGTATCATATTCAAAATAACCTAAGATCCCCAGGTCTCATAAGATTTGCACCCAAAATTTAAAAGCAATTAATGCGTGGAAGATAATATTTTGGGCATGGCTGGCTCTAGCCTGATCACATTTGTATAATGTTATTTATAGACAGTGTCCATTATGCCTGGCAGGATCCATACCTTACAGGATGTTAAACATTTAGAATATTACTCATGATTGCAGTTTTTAAAAATTTGGCTTATCTCGGTTTCATAATTTTTCCACAGTGTACTGTTTATTTAATAAAACTTTTGTTTTTATTTATAGCTGCAATATATATCTTTACAAAGAAATAAGGAGGAGCTTTTTTCCTCAAATCAGACTCATATGTTGAATTACTTACAGGAATCTTTATTATTATAAAAATATTTGGTTTATAGGTTTTCAATATGCTTAATTTATGTAGCAAATATAGTTGGTGTATTTTTCTTGATCTCAAGGATCTTTTCAGTATATTCGAATGAAATAATTTCCAGTTTTAGAACTCACAAGGAAGGGTAGAAATTGACTGCTGGCACAAAATCGTATTCTTCAGAAATAAATAACTATACATACTTTTTTAAATTTGATATAGGACCAATATCATATGAAGGATAGCAACATTCTTGCCACCCATGGGTCCAGACGGGTGGGCGATCTAAAAAATTTGTTCTTTTTCTAGCTTTCGAGTTAAAGAATTTCATCTCTCTAGTTTCTGAAGTGACAGCATATTATTGCTACCCTTACTTGTAGACAGGTTAAATATTCAGTAGCTATAAGTGAAAATTTGATGTGAAATGGTTCTCCAAAAAGATTATTTTCTAAATGATTGGATTTCCTAAATGGATTTTCTAAATGATTTCCTTCCCAGTAAAAATCGAACAGAGATTAAGCCTTAGCTGTACACATCCCCTTCTCTCCTTAGTGGTCTTCAAAATACAGATATGCTTGATGATGTAACATAGGCTTTAAATTACAAAAATAGATGTGTAATCAATATGTCACAAATGTTTGAGCAGAGAACACCATGAAAAGTAGATATTGATAGTTGGCACTGTTTCCTTTATGACCAAAAGCCTCCATTCTTCTTTTTAAAACACATCATTCTTCCTTTTGGAGTGGTATATGCAAGTGTGTGCCCCAGCTGCCTTAGAATATCAGACAGAAACTTGCTCTTACCTCCTCAGCTTTGTTGGTATTAATTACATGACTTAACCAAAAAAAAGCACACTTTGAATGAACTCTGAATCCTGAGTGAGGCTTGTAAGAATAGAAACAATGACATGATTGGATTAATGCCACACTCAAATTTTCAAATAAAGCTGAGAAGGTGATTCCTATCACATCCACTTTTGTTGTTAAAAAAAAAAACACATCACGCCCTCCTTCATTTGCCCTCACAACAAGCCTTGAAAGTAGGTGGATTATCCAAATTTTACCTATGAAAAGGTTTGTGAAACACAAAGGATTTAACTTGCCCAAGGTGACACATAAGGATTCAAATGGAGACAGTCTAAATCTCAGGCCCAAGAACGTTTCCCCGTGCACAGTGCCTCCCAGGTTTTGCGCAGAACGGGGAGAGAATGATCTACCTCGCAGGGTTACTGTGAGAATTATATGAAATAATAAACACAAAACTCATGGAACACGGTGGACATTCAACACCCGGAAGCCACTAAACAACTCGCTCAAGGTTACACATTCCTTGGTGAAACCAGGATTTAAACAGAGATTTGAATCTCGTGTTCCTGGGAGTGCTTAGGAGCTCCAGAAGCTTTTCTTGGCTTTTACCCCTGCCACAGAATCTGAATCGTCTTTCCCTCTATCCCAAAAAGCACACCTCAGAAGTCAGGGGACACCCAGCAGGCCTTTGCAGAAAGGAGGGAAGGAGCAGGAGTCGCATTAGGAAGCTTTACCTTCTGCTGGCTTTTCTCTCCTTCCAGCTTCTCTGGTATCGCATCACTTTTAATTCTCTACTTTGACCAATGCAAATAAATGGCAGATGGAGGAATAAATATAGTAAGAATAACTTGCTATTATTCCAAATGTGGTCTCTTTATTGTTGTCAATGAATTCAGTTTAATGCAATTGGAATGCAGCTAGTAAACAGAGAAGTTATGTTTTTCTTCTACATTTAGCCAGATTGAAAATATCCTAAATGATTTTGTTTTCATCTGGCAGAGATAGCTTATACCTTATGCATGTTGCCTTAGACATATATGAACTCTCCAACTCTCTTATTATTTAGCCCATAAGGACCATAAATATATATTACCCAATTTTAAAAGATACCATTTTGGGTCACTTACTTAATGACGTAGTACTTAAAATTAGGTATAGAAAGTATGAAGTAGCAGGTACAATACTTACCAAGGTAAGACATATGCATGCCAGTGAATTGAAAATTAATCCCTGTAATAGTAATTCAGGAACTACCAGTGAAATTTCTGAATAAGGGTTGTTCCAAGGGCCCTAGTTCCAAATAGCTCAAAACTCATTGCTGCCACCTGAATGAACGGGAAAAGATGGCTTCCCAGTAGAAACCCAACAATGTTAAAGAAGTAGAGGGCTGGAGAGGAAGCTGAGAGTGACATTTCTTAAGACTTGAGTCCTAGTCCCTAGTCATCCAAAATGATTTTTCAGGGATTATAACCTATATGATGTGGCATGTCCCCTTTTTATGCAATCAATTTTATATTGGGACATTCTCACAATATCAGGTTAAAACAAACAAAATCCCCACAGCCTTCACAGAGGCACTCAAGTATCCTTTATTCTTTTTCTATTCAAATTTTTCTCCTTTTGGTGATGCACTTTTAAAATAATCTTTCATTTATCGATTCACAAACACCTTAAAGAAGAAAATTAAATAAAATGAAACAATAAGAGCTACACATTAATAGGACTCTAACATGATCTGCCCCATTTCACTGCTTTAAAATATAAATATGCCAAAAAGAACCTTGCAAAGGGACATTTTCTTTGTCATTCACTTGAGTATGCTCAGTGATCATTTCTTCCAAAAGGTAGTCTCTGAAGAACTTCCCCTGTTTACTCTGACTTTCTCCCTGTGCCTTTGTGATTGAAATTACTTATTTCAGATCATTTTTTTTTCCTCTTTGGAGTGGAGATTGATTTCAACTCTTGGTCCTTTGAAAGTGTACTTAGATTTGAAAGGGAAAAAAAGATGTAATCAGATTTTCCTAATTTGTTTGAGTAGAAGGAAATGTTTACTTGATTTTTGCATGGTAAGTGCTACTTTTTTATGAACTATCTTAATTCTATAAACATCTTCTACTCAGGTTTTGTACAGTGGAATTATAGCCATTCTTTGTAAATCCATTTAAAATCAATCATTTGGATAAATATGTTTTATTATAGTACAGATTACCATTTTCCTTCCAAAGACTTATCGATTTCCTCCTCTTAAAAAAGAAAAAAAAAGAAAGGTCCAATGAATTTTTCAAGCACTTGGCTATAGTAACATGACACTGGCTTAATTACATGCAGTAAAGCTCTATTGGCCACAACCCATTGCTGGCTTTTGTAAGCTCTGCATGTATTTTTCTTGAAAGCAAATGCAAAAAAGCCATTTTTATCACTATCTGATTATGTTGCCATCATATGCAGTTAAATTTACTACAATAATCCATACCAAAATAATAGAAAGTTTCACAATGAATTTATACAAAACATGAAATCTGTGAGACATTTGAGCAAGAGATCAAACTAATGCTTCTATGTATTTAGAAATACAAATATTAGAATATTTCAATATGTATTTTCAGTATTAATGTATATATATTGATAAGTGTTACAGAAGTATGGGAATTACAAACCTTTTATTATTAGATGTTTTCTAAGTTTTCTTAAAGGCTGTTAGTTCCTTGAGGTTCCATGTCTTAATGTCATGCTTAACCTTTACTCAAAATCTATCACTGTATTTCCAACTTTAGAAAGACTTTTCTTCTTTTACTGATCTGTAGTATATACAAAACACACACATAATGTACATAGGTGCAAAATATATAATACATAGAATGTATACACTGAATATATATGTGAGTAGATGTAAATACATAGGTATGTAGAAGTACACATATACACACCCACACACATATATAAATGCACATATATATTGAGTGGTGTGCTGGGTCCAGTCAGTCTCTAGTTGGTAATTTTAAACTGGCACTGGTAGGAGTATTTACATCACAGACATTGGCAAACACTAAAAATCAGGGTTTTGAGGAGATTTTAATTTTTTCTTTTTTTTTCCTCAGAAAGCAGGTAAACATTAAATTGTGTATGCCACTGCACAAATTGAATTGTGTGTGTTTGAATTCATTTGAAATGAATATGTATATTTCTGATCATGCAAATTAATTGTTGCATGAAATGATTGGGAAATTCACTTCTCTACTGATCTCAAACATTTAGCAAGTAGTGGCTTCAGGACCTGGGCTCAAATCTTGTCTAGTGGGTAGTGGGTAGCACAATTTCTATGTTGAGCTGCTTCCTATTGTATAGTAATGTGAGACATCCCCGACCCACCAGTCAGGGGATATTGGTCTTTTATTAGGTGTTCTCTCAGAGGAGTTAATTATGTTTTGGCAGATTTCAAATACCAAAGAAATTATTCAAAGCATTAATTACTTTTTTCTGATTAGGATATTTGGCTCCTCACAGGTTATTCTTGGCACACAGTGTAATCTTGCTTTCATGCTTTTGGGTTTTTTTTTTTTTTTTCAGGACAAATTACTGAATGCACAAAGCAGTTTTAACCATGGAAAAGATCTTTACAGATTAGTGGTATAAAGAAAATGTACACTTCCACATTTATCTTTTCTACCTATTTTTCATTCCTCAATTTCGTAAGAATTGTTCAGTTTGAAATTATTGATCAAAAAATTTAGTCAGAGGGATAAAAACATCAACTTTTCTGCTCACAAGAAGCTCATCATCTACTTCAGATATAGATATCAGATAGAATCAAATAGAATGTGGTATTGGATAGAATTGATAGTTTTTTGATGTTTCTTGATGTAGGAATAGAGGATTCTCAAATTATCACTATTGGCTCTATCAGGTAAAAACAAATCCTGATGTAGGTAAAGGAGAGAATTTATTCAAAAAGATTATTATAATAGGGGAAAGGAAATATTGCAATGAAGAGAAAGCTGCAGCTTACCTGAAGATCTACAGGAGTATCAAAGGAGAGGCAGAAAAAAGTTTTTATTTTATGAGGAGATTTTTTTTTTATGAGATTTGTTTTCTAAACAAATCTAGAAAGAACTGGATATGGGGGAGTGAGAGTGGCATAATTGGATAGTTGATATGAGAATAGCATTCCTTGTTATTAGCAGAGTTTCAGAAGGGTATTTTTGAGTAAGGGTTGTTCAAGTTCCACTGCAAGAATTTTGTCCAGAAAAGTTGGTGGAATCAAAAAGTTTAGTTAATCATTTATTGGGCACATGATGACTATTTGGAGAGTCTGTGTCTGGCCTTGTCACAGATAAACAAGAGGGTCATTTATGAATGTCTTATCTAAGTGATATGAGGAGGGTAATTTTTTGTAGTAAAATCTTTTGTATGGAAAATATATTGGGGAGGGGTAGATTTGGTGACCATACCTGTTTTACAGGAGCACAGGGCTCAGGTAAAGTTCAATATTGTCAGCTTTATTTTTGCAAATTTTAGCCATGCCACAATTTTTGTTGTTGACTTACAGAGTTTGATACTTAAAACTTCATAGAAAGCATCTCATGTCTCATATTTATTACATATCAACCAGGTAATTGGTGGATTGCTCATAAAAATGATGGGAGAGGAGCAGATTCTCAAAGGTAAGGCTGAGATTTCATGTACTGCTGGGGGGAGTCAAAACATCTTTTGAATTTATTTCTACGGCTTTATTTGCACATCTTGCTGAAAGTTAGCAACTTTTATTTTTCTTCTTTTAATGATTCTGGTTATCTGCTGCTTAAGAGCAAAGCACCTCAATGCTTAGTGACTTAAAACAAAAGCCATTAATTAGTTGCTCACAAATCTGCAATTTGAACACAATAAAGGAAAAGGTCTGTCTGTTCCACATAGCATCAGCTGAGGCAACTTAGCTGAAGATTGGAAAATCCACTTCCAAGATGATTTGCTCACCAGGCTGGTAAATTGGTATTGGCTATTAGCTGGGATCTCAGATGTGGCTGAAGGTGTGGGGCTTTGTTCCAATCCCAGTAGCTTAGAGTTCTTTAGAGTATGGTGGCTGTATTCCGAGGGTCATTATTCCGAGAGAGAGAGAGAGAGAGAGAGAGAGAGAGAGAGAGAGACAGATGGGAACTCTATGGATTTTAATGACCTAGCCTTGGAAGTTATATAATTTGCTTCTGCAAGACTCTTAATGGGGTATCAGAAAGGTTGGCCCAGTCTCAAGAGGAAGGAACCTATGATCCACCTATTGATTATGAGATGACAAGTTTCTAAAAGATCATATGAAACTGTAAATATTTTTATTACCAGTTTGAAAAATTAAACATAAATAATTGTGTTCCAAAAATTTTGCTAGGAGAAAATATGGTTAAGGAATTAGAAATCCCATAATAAAAATAAACTTAGATATGAAAGGCACAAGATAGGTGTGGGAGTATTTTCTAGCACATAATTTATTTTACTTCTGGAGACTAATATTCATAAATTCTCTGTGTTTAATTATTCAATCTATACATTCCATATCATTTTGAGTTATTAGAGTTACATACAAGTCATAGTTTATTGTCCCAAAATACACAAAGTTGATAAAAAGATATAAAGCTACAGGAATACATATATCCCTGAATATCATGGCTAGGAGATGGTTACTGAAATAATTTCAATAATTTGAAGTCAATAATATGCATAAAGAAAGTTATCATTGAATACCTTTATTACAGTTTCTATCTTAAAATTCCATCCATCAGGGGTAAAACAAATTTTCTTTATCATCATCTTTAGGGAGCAAGAGCAAAATGTTTCCCATCGTTGAGTTGGAGCTTTTACTTACTTTCTACTTATCTCATCATCTTCCCTACAATTTTATCAGCTGAAAAATGAATCCCTCCCAGAAATAAAACACAGCTGTTGCAATTACATTCAGAAAGTCCAAAATAGATACTACCACATTTATTTACTGGAAGGCTCAGTAATGTTTCCAAGAAAGCTGAGTAGGAGAAGAGAAAAGGGAACTCGTGTTAAAGTGATGAAAAGTCTGAATTACAGAATATATTGTACAGAAATTATTGACATATATGTTAATTGCACAAAATGGTAATAAAGTGTTTCTGGCTTTATATTATGTTAAAGGTAACAATAATAAGTTCATGAAATTTACTGAGATAATTATTAAACTAAAAATTCATTAATTTATTACTGAGCACCTATTATGTGCAAGTAAGAAATTGCTGAGTTTAGTTGACTTTTCTGAGTAAAAAGTTAGAAGATATTTTTAGACAACTACGGATATACTTACAAGATAACAGATACCATTTGAAGGCAGATGAGCACTTTCAAACCTACAAGAGAAGATATTTTTCTAGGACACTTTTAGAAAAGAAATAAATGCAGCTTTTCTGTTTATCAATTTAGTATAAATTGATATCAAAACTTGCTAAAAGTAGAGATTTAAAAAAGATACTAAGGACCAATAAAATGGAAGAGATAAATGCTATTTTCCTCTCCTTTTCTCATTCTTTCTGGACTATTTAATATTTGTTTGTCTTTTTCAACAACACAATAGTTTTATAATCATAAAGACAAATGTAGGGGAACTCCCTGGCAGTCCAGTGGTTAGGGCTCCAAGCTTTCACTGTTGAGGGCATGAGTTCAATCCCTGGTCAGGGAACTAAGATCCTGCAAGCCACATGGTGCAGCCAATAAATAAATAATTAATAACAAACTAACAAAATAAATAAATTACATAAAATAAAAATAAACTGGGGGGCGGACCTTCAAGATGGTGGAGGAGTAAGACATGGAGATCACCTTCCTCCCCACAAATACATCAGAAATACATCTACATGTGGAACAACTCCTACAGAACACCTACTGAATGCTGGCAGAAAACCTCAGACTTCCCAAAAGGCAAGAAAATCCCCACGTACCTGGGTAGGGCAAAAGAAAAAACAGAGACAAAAATTAAGGATGGGACCAGCATCTCGGGGAGGGAGCTGTGAAGGAGGAAAAGTTTCCACACACTAGGAACACCATTCACCAGCAGAGATGGGGGGTGGGCGGGGCGGAAGCATCGGAGCCACAGAGGAGAGTGCAGCAATGGAGAAGAGTGCAGAGGGCAAAGCGGAGAGATTCCTGCACAGAGGATTAGTGCCAACCAGCACTCACCAGTCTGAGAGGCTTGTCTGCTCACCCGCTGGGGCAGGTGGGGGCAGGGAGCTGACACTCGAGCTTCGGAGGTCAGATCCCAGGGAGAGGACTGGGGTTGGCTGTGTGAACACAGCCTGAGGGGGGCTAGTGCACCACAGCTAGCTGGGAGGGAGTCTGGGAAAAAGTCTGGACCTGCTTAAGAGGCAAGAGACCATTGTTTCGGGATGTGCGAGGAGAGGGGATCCCTTTCCTGTGTGCCCATAGAAAGCAGAGCACAGCCTAAGTGAGCTCCAGAAACGGGCATGAGCTGCACCTATCAGTTCAGACCACAGAGACAGGCATGAAACGCTAACACTGCTACTGCTGCTGCCACCAAGAATCCTGTGTGCAAGCACAGGTTACTATCCACACCTCTCCCGCCCGTTGCCAGGAGCCTGTGTAGCCCGCCACTGCCAGGGTCCGGTCCTATGATCCAGGGACAAGTTCCCTGGGAGGACACATGGCGTACCTCAGGCTGTTGCAACAACACACCAGCCTCTGCTGCCACAGGCTCACCCTGCATACAAATTATGACTACCATACCCCTCCCTCTCCCCAGCCTGAGTGAGCAAGAGCACCCTAATCAGCCACTGCTTTAACCCACTCCTATCAGTGTGGGTAACAGATGCCTGAGGATGACCTACACATAGAGGTGGGACCAAAACCAAAGCTGAATGCAGGAGCTGTGTGAACAAAGAAGAGAAAGGGAAATTTCTCCATGCAACCTCAGGAGCAGTGGATTAAATGCCCACAATCAACTCAATGTACGCTGCATCTGTGGAATACCTGAAAAGACAACATATGTTCCCCAAATTGAGGTGGTGGATTTTGGGAGCAGCTGTAGACTTGGGGTTTGCTGTCTGCAACTGATTTGTCTCTGATTTTTATGTTTATCTTAGTTTAGTTTTTAGCACTTGTTATCAATGGTGTATTTGTTTATTGGTTTGGCTGCTCTCTTCTTTCTTTATTATTTTTTTAATTTTAATAATTAAAATTATTTTTTATTTTTATTTTCTTTCTCTTTTTCTCCCTATTCTTCTGAGCTGTGTGGCTGACAGGGTTTTGGAGCTCCAGCCTGGTGTCAGGCGTGAGCCTCTGAGGTGGTAGAACCAAGTTCAGGACCACCAGAGACCTCCCAGCCCCACGTAATATCAGAGAGAGCTCTCCCAGAGATCTCAGTCTCAATGCAAAGACCCAGCTCCACTCAACGGCCAGCAAGCTCCAGTGCTGGACACTCCTAGCCAAACAATTAGCAAGACAGGAAACAACCCCACCCATTAGCAGAGAGGCTGCCTAAAATCAAACTAAGTTCACAGACACCCCAAAACACACCACAGGACACTGCCCTGCCCACCAGAAAGACAAGATCCAGCCCCACCCACCAGAAAACAGGCTCTATTTCCTTGTACCAGGAAGCGTCCTCAAGCCACTGAACCAACCTCACCCACTGGGGCAGACACCACCAACAACAGGAACTACAAGCCTGCAGCCTGTGAAAAGGAGACCTCAAACACAGTAAATTAAACAATATGAGAAGACAGAGAAATATGCAGCAGATGAAGGAGCAAAGTAAAAACCCACCAGATCAAACAAATGGAGAGGAAATAGGCCATCTACCTGAAAAAGAATTCAGAGTAATGATAATAAAAATGATCCAAAATCATGGAAATAGAATGGAAAAAATACTAGAAACATTTAACAAGGACCTAGAAGAACTAAAGAGCAAACAAACAAAAAAATGAAATTAAAAATTCTCTAGAAGGAATCAATAGCAGAATAACTGAGGCAGAGGACCAGATAAGTGACCTGGAAGATAAAATAGTGGAAATAACTACCACAGAGCAGAATAAAGAAAAAAGAATGAAAAGAATTGAGGACACTCTCAGAGACCACTGGGACAACATTAAATACACCAACATTCGAATTATAGGGGTCCAAGAAGTAGAAGAGAAAAAAAAAAAAAAGAACTGAGAAAATATTTGAAGTAATTACAGTTGAAAACTTCCCTAATATGGGAAAGGAAATAGTCAATCAAGTCCAGGAAGCACATACAGGATAAATCCAACGAGTAACACACCAAGAAACATATTAATCAAACTATCAAAAATTAAATAAAAAGAAAAATATTAAAAGCAGCAAGGGAAATTCAACAAATCACATACAAGGGAATCCCCCTAAGGTTAAGAGCTGATCTTTCAGCAGAAACTCTGCAAGCCAGAAGGGAGTGGCAGGACATATTTAAAGTGATGAAAGGGGAAAACCCACAACGAACATTATGAAGCAAGGATCTCATTGGGATTCGACAGAGAAATTAAAACCATTATGGACAAGTAAAAGTTAGAGAATTCAGCGCCACCAAACCAGCTTTACAACAAATGCTAAAGGAACTTCTCTAGGTACGAAACTCAAGAGAAGGAAAAGACCTACAAAAACTCAAAACAATTAAGAAAATGGTAATAGGAACATACATATTGATAATTACCTTAAATGTAAATGGATTAAATGCTCCAACCAAAAGACACAGACTGGCTGAATGGATGCTAAAACAAGACCCATATATATGCTGTCTACAAGAGACCCACTTAAGACGTAGGGACGCATACAGACTGAAAGTGAGGGGATGGAAAAAGATATTCCATGCAAATGGAAATCAAAAGAAAGCTGGAGTAGCAATTCTCATATCAGACAAAAGAGACTTTAAAATAAGACTATTACAAGAGACAAAAAAGGACACTACATAATGATCAAGGGATCAATCCAAGAAGAAGATATAACAATCGTAAATATTTATGCACCCAACATAGGAGAACCTCAATACATAAGGCAAATGCTAAGAGCCATAAAAGGAGAAACTAACAGTAACACAATAATAGTAGGAGACTTTAACACCCCACTTTCATCAATGGACAGATCATCCAAAGTGAAAATCAATAAGGAAACACAAGCTTTAAATGACACATTAGATAAGATGGTCTTGACTGATATTTATAGGACATTCCATCCCAAAACAAGGGAATACACTTTCTTCTCAAGTGCTCATGGAACATTCTCCAGGATAGATCATATCTTGGGTCACAAATTTAAGAAAATTGAAATCATATCAAGTATCTTTTCTGACCACAACACTATGAGACTAGATATCAATTAAAGGAAAAAAAAACTAAAAAAATATATAAATACATGGAGGCTAAACAATATGCTACTAAATAACAAACAGATCACTGAAGAAATCAAAGATGAAATAAAAACCTAGAAACAAATGACAATAGAGACACGATGACCCAAAACCTATGGGATGCAGCAAAAGCAGTTCTAAGAGGGAAGTTTATAGAAACACAATCCTACCTCAAGAAACAAGAGGGCTTCCCTTGTGGCGCAGTGGTTGAGAGTCCACCTGCTGATGCAAGGGACACTGGTTCGTGACCCGGTCTGGGAAGATCCCACATGGTGGGAAGCGCCTGGGCCCGTGAGCCATGGCCGCTGAGCCTGTATGTCCGGAGCCCGTGCTCCGCAATGGGAAAGCCCACAACAGTGAGAGGCCCACATACCAAAAAAAAAAAAAAAAGAAACAAGAAACATTTCAAATAAACAACCTAACCTTACACCTAAAGCAATTAGAGGTAGAAGAACAAAAAAACCCGAAAGTTAGGGGAAGGAAAGACATCATAAAGATCAGAGCAGAAATAAATGAAATAGAAACAAAGAAAACAATAGACAAAATAAACAAAAGATAAGTAAAACTAAAAGCTGGTTCTTTGAGAATATAAACAAAATTGATAAACATTTAGCCAGACCCATCAAGAAAAAAAGGGAGAAGACTCAAATCAACAGAATTAGAAATGAAAAAGGAGAAGTAACAACTGAAAGCACAGAAATATAAAGGATCATGAGAGATTGCAACTATATGCCAATAAAATGGAAAACTTGGAAGAAATGGACAAATTCTTACAAAGGTACAACCCTCCAAGACTGAACCAGGAAGAAATGGAAAATATAAACAGACCAGTCACAAGCAATGAAACTGAAACTGTGATTAATAACCTTCAAACAAACAAGAGCCCAGGACCAGCTGGCTTTGCAGGTGAAATCTATCAAATATTTAGAGAAAAGCTAACACCTATCCGTCTCAAACTCTTGCAAAATATAGCAGAGGGAAGAACACCCCCAAACTCATTCTACAAGGCCGTAATCACCCTGATACCAACACCGGACAAAGATGTCACAAAAAAGGAAAACTACAGGCCAATATCACTGATGAATATAGATGCAAAAATCCTCAACAAAGCACTAGCAAACAGAACCCAACAGCAGATTAAAAGGATCATACACTACGATTAAGTGGGCTTTATCCCAGGGATGCAAGGATTCTTCAATATATGCAAATTGATCAGTGTGATACACCATTAACAAACTGAAGGATAAAACCATATGATCATCTCAATAGATGCAGGAAAAGCTTCTGACAAAATTCAACACCTATTTATGATAAAAACTCTCCAGAGAGTAGTCATAGAGGGAACCTAGCTCAACATACTAAAGGCCATATATGAGAAACCCACAGCCAACATTGTTCTCAATGGTGAAAAACAGAAACCGTTTCCTCTAAGATCAGGAACAAAACAATGTTGCCCATTCTCACCACTTTTATTCAACATAGTTATGAAAGTTTTAGCCACGGCAGTCAGAGAAGAAAAAGAAATAAAAGGAATCCAAATCGGAAAAGAAGAAGTAAAACTGTCACTGTTTGCAAATGACATGATACTATACATAGAGAATCCTAAAGATGTTACCAGAAAACTACTAGAGCTAATCAATGAATCTGGTAAAGTATCAGGATACAAAATTAATGCACAGAAATCTCTTGCATTCCTATACAATAATGACAAAAAATCTGATAGAGAAATTAAGGAAACATTCCCAATTTACCACTACAACAAAAGGAAGAAAATACCTAGGAATAAACCTACCTAAGGAGACAAAAGACCTATATGCAGAAAACTATAAGACGCTGATGAAAGAATCAAAGATGATACAAACAGATGGAAAGATACACCATGTTCTTGGATTGGAAGAATCAACATTGTGAAAATGACTATACTACCCAAAGCAATCTACAGATTCAGTGCAATCCCTATCAAACTACCACTGCCATTTTTCACGGAACTAGAAGCAAAAAACCTAAAATCTGTATGGAGACACAAAAGACCCCAAGTAGCCAAAGCAATCTTGAGAAAGAATGGAGCTGGAGGAATTGAGCTCCCTGACTTCAGACTATACTACAAAGCTACAGTAATCAAGACAGTATGGTACTGGCACAAAAATTGAAATATAGATCAATGGAACAGGATAGAAAGCCCAGAGACAAATACATGTGCATATGGTCACCTTATCTTTCATAAAGGAGGCAAGAATATAGAATGGAGAAAAGACAGCCTCTTTAATAAGTGGTGCTGAGAAAACTGGACAGCTACATGTAAAAGAATGAAATTAGAAGCCTTCCTAACACCATACACAAAAATAAACTCAAACTCAAACTCAAAACCTAAATGTAAGGCCAGACATTATAAAACTCTTAGAGGAAAACATAGGCAGAACACTCTATGACATAAATCACAGGAAGATCCTTTTGACACACCTCCTAGAGAAATGGAAATAAAAACAAAGTAAACAAATGGGACCTAATGAAACATCAAAGCTTTTGCACAGCAAAGGAAATCATAAACAAGATGAAAGACAACCCTCAGAATGGGAGAAAAATATTTGCAAATGAAGCAACTGACAAAGGATTAATCTCCAAAATATACAAGCAGCTCATGCAGCTGAATATCAAAAAAATAATCAACCCAATCCAAAAATGGGCAGAAGACTTAAATAGACATTTTCCAAAGAAGATATACAGATTGCCAACAAACACATGAAAGGAAGCTCAACCTCACTAATCATTAGAGAAATGCAAATCAAAACTACAATGGGGTATCACCTCACACCAGTCAGAATGGTCATCGTCAAAAAATCTACAAACAATAAATGCTGGAGAGGGTGTGGAGAAAAGGGAACCAACTTGCACTGTTGGTGGGAATGTAAATTGATACAGCCACTATGGAGACCAGTATGGATGTTCCTTAAAAAACTAAAAATAGACCTACCATATGATGCAGCAATCCCACTGTTGGGCATATAACCTGAGAAAACCATAATTCAAAAAGAGTCATACACCACAATGTTCTCTGCAGGACTATTTACAATAGCCAGGACATGGAAGCAACCTATGTGTCCATCGACAGATGAATGGATAAAGATGTAGCACATATATACAATGGAATATTACTCAGCCATATAAAAAAACAAAATTTAGTTGTTTGTAGTGAGGTGATGGACCTAGAGTCTGTCATATAGAGTGAAGTAAGTCAGAAAGAGAAAAACAAGTATCATATGCTAACACATATATACAAAATCTAAAAAACAAAAAGAAAATGGTTCTGATGATGAACCTAGGGGCAGGAGAGGCATAAAGATGCAGACGTAGAGAATGGACTTGAGGACAAGGGGAGGGGGAAGGGTAAGCCGAGACAAAGTGAGAGAGTAGCATGGACATATATATACTACCAAATGTAAAATAGATAGCTAGTGGGAAGCAGCCGCATAGCACAGGGAGATCAGCTTACTGCTTTGTGACCACCTAGAGGGGAGGGATCGGGAGGGGGAGATGGAGATGCAAGAGGGAGGAGATATGGGGATATATGTATACATATAGCTGATTCACTTTGTTATACAGCAGAAACTAACACAACATTGTAAAGCAATTATACTCCAATAAAGATGTTAAAAAAAAAAAGTATAATTGCATCAGTTATCTCTTTCTACCTTCGTAAGCGCTCGTGGGATAGGAGTTTTTCTCCCAGTTTCATAAATGAAGAAACAGAAACTTAGAGAAGTTAAATGACTGGTTCAAAAGCTCAGTTAATAAAAATGGGGCTGGGATGTCTGCATTCAAATGCTCTGCACTCTCTACTACATTCATTTGTGGAACAGGCCATAGGAAGAGCCAAAGAGAATGAAACTGGCAATAGAAATGAGGGTCCCATCCAAGCTACAACCTATCCACCTGATCTCACAGAAGCCCCTCATTTCTATAGTGGGAACTGATAGAAGTCTCCCTAAATACTTTCTCTTCTTCTTGGGCATATGGGTAGACCACATTTACTGTGGACATTTCCATTGCAGTGAAGTCTAGCCATGTGACTAATTTCTGGGTAGTGAAATGTAAATGAAAGTGATACTGTCACTTCAGGCCTAAGCTTTAAGGCAGTGAGCTTTCTCTCTCTCCTCTTTTTCCTCTTTGCACGAGTTAAAGCCTGAGGGGGAGTTAATTTGTGCAGATAACAAAAATGCCCTAGGTGAAGGTGGATCAAGGCATTGGTAGGAACATGGGTTCCTGAATAACTGGGGAGTACAGCTGACAGCCAAACAAGACTGCTTGATTTAGAACCAATCTGTGAAAGAGAAATAAACTTCATTTTTCTTTAATAAATAAATAAATAAATAGATAGATAAAATAAACTATTATTGGCCATAAAGACAAATGTAAAGTTACTTGCAACTTAAAAATGAACAAATAAATCAGAACTAGCATGGGAAAATTTGGAGTGCTTTGAAACTAACAATGAAAGGAATAGTGACTATTAAAGCAGTTGGAAATTTTATAATATAGCATGGAGAAAATTAAAATATATCATTTTGTATATTTATTTTATTAATATCCAGCTACAATGCTTTAATTGTTATCTTTTCAGCAGTTAAACTTAATAATTATATTTTCCTAAGTTTTAGTAAAAATTTTCTCAAATTTGCAATTTAAAAAAGGTAGTTTTATAGTTCTTAATTTAACTTGCAATAAAATGATAAAGTGTTTTTCCTAAGGCTAGGAAATAAACAAAAAGTATAAATTTACCTCAAAAGACCTTTGACTGAAAATTGTAAGTGCTATATAACAAAAACTTTTATGGGGCTAAAAATAATTGATATAAAATAGAAAACTGAAATTAGTTAATTGGAATTTATTTTGCTGTGAATGACTAATGAACAAATATAATAAAATTAACTTAAATGTAAACTAAAGGCTTACACTATTTAAAAATATGTCTCTTATATTAAAAGTTAGAAATAAGGAATAAATAAATTAATACAAACACACTGAATTCATTGTTCTTACATAAACAGTATGTAGGGGAAAATACATTAAATGCAAGTAGGATTTTTTTTTTTTTTTTTTTTTTTTGCGGTACGCGGGCCTCTCACTGCTGTGGTCTCTCCCGCTGCGGAGCGTAGGCCCCGGACGCGCAGGCTCAGCGGCCATGGCTCATGGGCCCAGCCGCTCCGTGGTATGTGGGATCCCCCTGGATCGGGGCTCAAACCCGTGTCCCCTGCATCGGCAGGCGGACTCTCAACCACTGCGCCACCAGGGAAGCCCGCAAGTAGGATTTTTAAAGATCATATATGTATCAGTGTGTACTAACTGAATTTCAGCCCTAGGGTTTAGAGAATTTTGATATATTTTCCAATACATGTACTGATGATACCTTGAATCGTCTGATGATAGGATCATAAAACGATCTCTTCAAGTAATCATTTACATTGAAGAAAATTCACATTGACGAAAAATCACTTTTCCTTCAGTGAATATGTTCACTTATATTGATGCCATAAAATAGATAAAAACAACATAGATGAACTCTTTACTCTGGTAAGGGAGCAGGAAAATAAACCCATTAAAATATACTATTTCTGGTCATGATGGAATAGTTAATATTAGACATACCCCACATAAACTCTTGTAACACTGGGAAAAATATAAAAAGCAACTACTTTCAGGCATTGGACAATGGACTGTGAAGAATGAACAGAGGAAATATTCTGAATTGATCAGAATAAATATTTGAAGAGATAATGGCCATTTAGCTTGTTTTTCTAAATTAATAAAAGATGTAGACCCACAGATCCAAGAGGCTTATTAAAGTCCAAGAATGATAAATATGGCAATCGCACCTGGGCACATGGTTAAACTGCAAAAAAAAAAACTAAAAAATAAAAACAAGGAAAAAATCTTCTAAGAAACCTCTTCCAAAACAATTCATATTATATTCAAGGGAAAAATATTACAAACACTAACTCTGATCTCATCAAATGCAGTGAAGGACGGAAGACAAGAAACGGTATCTTTAAAGTGATAAAAGAGAAAAAAAAAGTGAACTTAGAAATCCTTATTCAGTCAAAATTTCTTTCAAACTTTTAGTAGAAATAAATATATAATTTTTGACAAAAGTTGAGGCACTAATTATTTTTCTTTATTATAGAAAAAATGTATGTTTAAGGTTAAAGGAAAATAATCAAGGTAGAAGTTGAGATCTCAAGAAAAAAAAATAAAGAGAACTCCAAATAGCAAATATGTGACTGAATATAAAATACTGTTATAATTTTTAAATAGTATTAAATATTTTAAAAATAATAGTAATGCACTCTAGCCTATATAATATACTTAGAAGTAAAATATATGAAAACAATAGCACAGAATGGTGGGGGTGAGGGATGCTATTAGAAAAAATCAAAGGCAGTCCTGATTTTGCAAGCTGAGACTGCAAGGTGACCTTAAATCCAAATATATAAGAAATGAAAAAGATCCCTATTATTTATTTAGTACATTGTGATTTAAAACAATAGTCATTGTTTTGTTAAAGAAGTATGAATATAGTTTGAACAATTGTTCAAATTCTTGCCTTCTTGTCATATGACTTAGGAAATTGTATGAACATCTTTCTGTCTTTTTGAATTCCATAATACTTTCTAAGTATGTGTAGGTTTTCTATGTACAAAGCAAGGATTGCCTGTATGCTCTTATTTCTTGTATTGTTATAAATCTTATAAGATTCTTATACTGTATACAGAATGATCTAATATTAACTTATGATAGGTTGTGATAAGAATCTATTGCAATCCTTTCAGCACCACTAAAAATGTAATACAAAAATGTATGGTTAAAAATCTCATGTAAGAGTTAAAATGGACTACTAAAAATGTAGTAAATAAAAACTTGATTAATCCATGCAAAGATAGGAAAAGATAAAATTGCAAGAGAGTATATAGAGAAAATTAATTGCAAAATGGTAGACAATGCCAATCATGCCATAATTAAATTAAATTCAAATACACTAAACATTACCTTTAAAAGACAGAGATTTCCAAAATGAATATAAATAAAAATATCAAACTTTATGATTTTAACAAGAGAAAAAATTTAATTTTACCGGCACAGAAAAATTGAAAGTTAAAGGATGAAAAATGGTGTGCAAAAAATAATGATTATGGCATAACTTACATTAATACCTAATAAGGCAGATATTACCAAAGATAGAGATGTTTTATAATGACAAAAGGATAAATTCATCAGGAAGACATAATAGTCCTAAATGTGTATACATCCCATAGCATAGCTTTAAAATACATGTAACAAAAATTAAATATTGATGATTTTAACACTAATTTCTCAGTAAATTACAAAATAAGTAGACAAAATTATTAAGTACATAGAAGATTAAAGCTATCTAATTTTACCTAATTGGTATTTATGGAGAATCATATTCAACAAGTACAGGATATACATTTTAAATGCACAGGAAATATTCATTGAAATAAACTACAGTGTGGACCATAAAATGAGTTTAAATAAGTTTCAAATAATTAAAATCTATATTACAGTGATTGTAATCTGAACCCAATGGCCATAAAACTATAAAAGATAACTGTAAATTTCCCAAGTATTCAACATTAAACAACTGTATTCTAAATACCTATGGGTCAAAAAATAAAATCGGAAAGTGTTTTAATGCCAAAATGTTAGTGAAAACAAAACAAACAAAATTTGTGGATGCAATTAAAATGGTGCTTAGAGGGTATTTTTATACCTCAAAGTGTATAGATTAGGAGAAAAAAGGAGACAGTTTTAAAATCAATTATCTACATCTCTGCCACAAGAAGCTGGAAAAAGGAAAGCAAATGGAAAGAAATAAAGTAGAAAGATTAAGATGAGAATAAATAGGAAAATTTCAGAGCATTATAAGCCATAGAATTATAGAAGATATTATTGTGAGTTGGCAGGGTGGAGTTTGTCAGGGGAGGTTTCTCTGAGGAGATGACATTTGATTTAACAACTGGGGGAAAAAGAAGGCAGCAAGAAAAAATACAGAGACAGATCTAATTGGTAACTAGAACAATAGATGCAGAACTCTGAGAAAACAAAAAACCCAATTTTTGAAGCAAGAAGAGCCACTCAATGTGTATGTGCACACACACTTATTCTTGAGATTCTGTGCTCTCTAGACACGTTCCAGACATCTGCTGTCACTACAGCATGGCCCCAGAATGGGTGCATGGGACACACTTCAACCTGACCTGAAGTCTGGAATCAAACTCAATTGACCCATATTTTGAAAGAAGTTTGCACCAGTCATGGGTACATGTATAAGTAAATAGTTTTGTTTTGATAAGCCACTGACATTTGAGGTGACTTTTTATGCAGTATTATTGTAGCAATAATACTCTAATATAAATGACAACTATGAATGGTAATGATCTGTAATGAAGAGTAGGAATTTAATTATAATTATATAGTATAAGGTGACAGTGAAATATATCACAGTATAGAAAATTCTTAGACTTTGATAAACATGAGAATATCCTTGAAAATTTATTAAAATCTACATTTAATGGCTTATCCCCCAGAAAAAATAATTAATTTCATCTGGCTTGGGGATTATTAATCTATTTTTTAAAAATATTACCCACATTGGGGCTTCCCTGGTGGTGCAGTGGTTGAGAGTCCACCTGCCAATGCAAGGGACATGGGTTCGTGCCCCAGTCCGGGAAGATCCCACATGACGCGGAGCGGCTGGGCCCGTGAGCCATGGCCGCTGGGCCTGCGCGTCGGGAGCCTGTGCTCCGCAACGGTAGAGGCCACAACAGTGAGAGGCCCGCGTACCACAAAAACAAAAATAAAAAAAAATAAAAAAAAAAAAATTACCCACATTGATCCTGACGCAATTGTTTACCTAAACACATTTGTACTAAGAAAGCAGAATATCAAAATTCATTTTAAAAGCATACCATTTATCTTCCTAGTCTTGAAATGTTTTATTTCTTGGTCAAAAATATATTAGAAGGGAACGTACGCTTGGTTCTCTGTTTATTTTTGTTTGGGTAAGCATTTGGTTTCACAAAAGTTAACTCACTATATTTTGATTAATTTGGAATATCTAAGGACAATATCGAAATATCTAATTTTTTTAGAATATTGCTTGGCCTTAGTCATGTCTGATTCTGCTTGTCTGATAAAGTTTTCATGACTGGAATCTAGATTTCAGTTGGCATCCTAGTAGATGTTCTTCTTTTTTGTCCTTTTGATATTGGGTTAAATTGTCTGGTCAATGTTATTTATCCCATGGCATGAAGGTGTTATGATTTATTCTTATGATATCTATATCCTTAGTTTGGGAAGCTGATTTTGCCCAAAATGTGTTCTTGAAAGTTTAGGGAATACTATGTAGAAATGCAGAAATCTGCTGCTTCTATTTTCTTTTCTTATAAGAAGCCTCTAATTTTGTGTGATAACATTTTAGAAACTTTTTCTTTCTTCGATTTTCTAGCAGCAGAAGATTTGTTTGCTAATTTTTTTTTAATAAAATTCCTTGACTTTCAAATGTGAATTTTGGAAAATTAGTCACTGCTAGCAAGATTTTGTGTTGTTTTACTGCGTTTCTTTCTCTTTCTATTCTTTATACCATACCACAATATGGGAGACATATATGCTGAGCTACATACTTAACAACATCCCCAACTGTATCATAGCTTGGTTTCATTGTCTTTCACCATTGACAACATTTAATAATTCTGAATAACAATAAGGTAACAGAATACCAATATTGTACATAGATAATGGAAAGCCTAAGATAGGGATAACAGTTTGCTTTACAATCACTGTGCTTCTCTTTGCTATTTGACAGTTCATGACTAAAGCATTAATCACATCTTCTTTCTGTCCTCCTCAGCTGTGGTTGAGGATAATAAATGGTCATCAAGTGAGGGTCGGTCATTTGAATCTGCAATGTGAAATATAAAGGCCAAAGTATTCTGGGTAATAAAATGTGATTATTAAATTCTTATGAAAATGATAGCACTCTGATGGAAGGGTATTATATTAGTTTAGGTTACAGAGCATTGTCATAGATACAAGGAGATATGCGGATATATGCACCTGGGGAAATTAGTATTCATTTTAATAGACTATTCTTCTAAACTCAATTTTCTGCAATAGTGTCCACCTAGATCCTTATACTAAGATACAGTTCTGCTCATCATGGTCTCCTTGAAAAGTCTGATTGAATATACTTTCAGTCCTTTTTCTTTGGAGTCTGACTTCAAGAATGTAATGCAATTTCCCACAAATACATCTATTTATTACTGTAATAGATTCTACCTTCCCAAACATCTTGTCAGTACTAAAATTAAGGATGTGCTCATCATTGAAGGTAGAAGGAAACTCCTCTCTGTTAAATATCTCTAAGGCAGGCAGGAGGAAGGAAGGAAGGGAGGGAAGGTGGGAGGGAGGGAGGGAGGGAGGGAAGGAGGGAAGGAGGGAGGGAGGGAGGGAGGAGAGAAAGAAACAAAGAAACAAAGAAAAAGAAAGAAAGATGAAGGAAAAGAAAGGAAGAAGGAAGGAGAGAGAGGGAGGGAGGGAAGGAGGAAGAAAGGTTTTCTTTCCATTATTTAGCAAGTTTTATTAGTGTAACTAGCAAAATGGACCAAGTTAAATAGCTTAAATCACTACATATTAGTTTAAAATAAAGTGGGTTGGTCATTTATACCTATTATATAAGCATTTAACACTTACTAAGGACTTTTTATGTGCTGGGAGCTATTGTATGGCAATAGTTCATGGTATTTGAACTCCTGATATTTAGCTGTGCACACAAACAACCAGACAAGGATCACATCGTCCAGCTTTCTTACAGACAAGTGTACTTTGTGACCAAATTTGGGCCAGTGGGATATGGTTGAGCAGAACTCACATGGAACTTTTTAAGAACCTTCCTTAAAAGACAGCAGTTGTGAACCCTTCGTCCCCTTCTCTCATGTGTTATTCCTTCCTGTAACCTGGAATGTAGATACAAGGGAAGGAGAAGGGGTAAATGTGTTGGATCATGATTTGTTCATGATCCATGGGGAAAGCCTGGGTGTCCAAGTACTTTACAAAGCAGAACTGCCACATCAGCATTGGACTGCTTGATTCCAAATGATCCCAAACTTCTACATGAAAGATAAATGAGCTTGATTGTGTGTTTGCTTATTTTAATTCAGTGTTATTCTAGATCTCTATCATGCTCTGCTGAACACAATTCTAGCTTATATTATACATATAGTATCTCATTTAATGCTCAAATATAGCTACTCAGTAAGAACCATTAGTATACCTATTCTATATGTGAAGAGACTGAAGTATAGGGGATTGATGAACTTTCCCAAAGTCTTACAGTTACTGAATAGAACAACCAGGTCTTTATGTCCACGTGGTTTTATTCCAGAGACCATGCTTTTAACAGGTAGAAAATTTGTCTTCCTGCTTGCACCACATACCCATCTGCACTGGGAAGCTATAGACTCATACTTTGTTGGTCTTGCACATCACTATTTCAATGTTCAGAAATGTCAACACCTAAGACAGAAAGGGAAGATATTTCAACTATGATGTAGCTGAGAAATTTCCCTTCAGCTACTCCAGCTTTTTACTGGAACTTTTAACTTTTTTTTATATCTATTGATATACCAATAGATTCATGGCTGTCAACTTCAGCTTTAAAGAAGTGGCATTATTTTAGATTCCTGTCTTTCCCCTTGAGCTTGAACATGACATTTAGTACCTGACCATCTGCTAATAATCAATAACCTTTTTCCAAATTCTGAAGAACAACAAGCAATCCAAATAAGGTGCTTGAGATCCTGAAATACAAATACGGTTTTTAAAACAATAATAATTTTTTCTTTTAGTGTTTTTTTACAACTATAATGTGTGGCCATTTAAAATATTTCATATAGATGAGCAATATTAACTAAGAAATTGTATCTTTTATTAATGGGCTTAGACTGCATTTCCCCACTATACCCTAATTACTGCTTGTCCCTAGATTTGCACGTGCTCACTTTAGTAACTTCAAGAGTTAAAAGAATTTATTTTACTACTGTGTCTGAATCTCACATGGGGAGTATCAAAAAGGAAAACTGACCTGGAAGAAGTATAACTATACTGAAGGAAAAATCTAGAGTGCCAGAATTCTTGTCCAACAATGATTATACTAGACTTTTCACCAATTACTATCGCTATCCAGAAGCCCCTAATTCAGACCGAATGCTTTAGACCCTGAATGCTTTAGACACACATCTCTCCCATGACTATAATAAGCATGTTTCCCTTGGATATTAAGAAGGGCATACACCTGAGGGCAAGGAAAACAAGTTAAAAAATTAGTGTGACCAGGAAAAGATCTCTTGGAATGAGGTTGTAGTAGTCCCCCCTTACCTGTGATGGTTATGTTCCAAGACCCCCAGTGGATGCCTAAAACTGCAGGTGGTACCAAACCCTATATACTATGTTTTTTCCTATACATACATACCTATGACAAAGTTTAATTTATAAATTAGGCACGGTAAGAGATTAACAACAATAACTAATAATAAAATACATCAATTATAATACTATACTAATAAAAGTTATATGAATGTGTTTTCTCTCTCTCAAAATATCTTATTGTACAAATTTAATGCCTTTTCCATTTTAACTAAGCACTTATCATGCACTGTGGTTGTAACTTTTGCACTTTGAGATACAACAACAAAACTAGCACAAATTAATTTTTCCTTTTTCACAATTTCCCAGATAGAAGATTTGTTCTTACCATACCTCTTAGCAACCTCAGCATACAATTTTTTTCTTTTCTTATTAAGTTGAGAACTTTCACCTTTTCACTTAAAGGAAGCTTTTTATGGCTTCTCTTTGGCATATTCCAATTGCCAGAACCACTACTTTTGTGCTTTGGGGCCATTATTAAGTTAAATAAGGGTGACTGGAACACAAGCACTGTAGTACCTCCACGGTCAATCTGATAACCAAGATGCTACTAAGTGACGGACAGGCAGGACATGATGGACAAAGGGCTGATTCATATCCCGGATGGGACGGGGTGCGACAGCGAGAGATTTTGTCACGCTACTCGGAGCGGTGTGCAATTTAAAACTTATGAATTGTTTATTTCTGGAATTTTCCATTTAATATTTTCTTGGGCCGCAGTTGACCTCAGTAACTGAAACCTCAGAAAGTAAAATCACATGTAAGGGGAGACTACTGTAATTAATTAGTAACCTTCCATGTAGGAAGGAAATAGTAGGAAGTAAAAGCTCAAATTATATATAATGAAAATGTTCAACTTCTACCTTATAAATTTCTGTTGAAATTTCCCAATTCCTTTACCTGTGTGTGTGATAGTATAGACACAGGATTAATTAAAAGTCAATGTGAAAAAGAGAATAGTATTTTACCACCCCTAAAATTCTTGATTCGATTAAGAAATTGCATCATTTAATTGAATAGGCTGCAATGCAGAGAAACAGTAAGAAATCATGTGTTCCAAGAATGATAGTCATCCTTTTATCTCCCTCACTCACAGAACAGAACCCAACAGACACTCTAAACATCATGAAACAATGAGCAGAAATGGTAATATCTGTCTTCATATAACATTATTGGTATAAACTGGTTCTTTACTCCTTTCTGTATTGCTCCTTTCTGCACTGGGGAAATTGTTGCCAACTCATCCAGTCATGTTCCCTTGTGGACGTTAGGGGTACGTTTGGATTTCAATACTGTATTTAGGTCTAGATAGCTTGAAGTCGGTGACATTCAAAATCTCACATCAAATCTGAATAAATTCTAACAGGAACTTTCATTCGTTCCCAATATTCTCAAGCATCTCTTTTATTTGTTCTGAACTTAGTGAGGTACTTATATCCCAAGCTTCTGGCTACCAGGTTCCAAGGGCAGAGAGTCTAGGCATACTGACAGTAGTGATTTGGAATTTCTCTGCTATTACCTAGCTCACTGATTTTTGGAAGTCAGGTTTTGGCAAGTTTCCTCATCTATAAAACAGAGATTATAATAATGTATTGTTTATCTCACTGATTTCTTGTAAGTATTAAATGCATTAATATGTGGAAAGCTCTAATAAGAGTGCCTGGCACACAATATTTACTCGATAAATGTTAACGATTATTATCATGCACTGTAAGTGATCCCAGAAGTAATGTTGGACGTTCTTTCAAATGAATGGAAACCCATAGGGCAAATGAAAACAGTTAACCCTTTTCCACATAAACCATAGATAGACTTTTCATAATATTCAGCCTTTATTTAATTCAATACTGAAAAAAAATTTTTTTAAAGCAGCTGATGAACTGTTTTAAAAACAGCATGATGAACTGAGGGCATATAGTACATATTTATTTTAACTCGACTATTTAGAATACGATAATTCAAACTCATTCCTATTTTCCCAGAGTTAATTCATACTTCTTTGATAAGGGAAACTAAAAGTTTTATAATTTATTAGTAACTCTTCAATAAGCTGTCCCAATATTTTAATTTGAGAAAATGCAATTATTCCAGAACTTTCCAGGAAAATATAGGGACCATCTAGTTATGCGCTACATTGTTAAAAAAGAATTATATCCACATATTATATATGGAGAGGAAAATACAACACTTGGCCTTGAATTTCCTGCCTCATTTCTTCTTCTAAAACTTTGCTATTAAAGAATCTCCAAAATCAAAATTCTTACATGTTAATTTGGAAGATAGCATGGTGAACTATTTTTTCTTACGGAAGAAATCAGAGGAAATATATTGACTTCTATTCCATTTATATTATATCTTTTTGTAATTAATGACCCAAGAAGCTCTGTATTTGAGGTTTGTAGTACTTGCCTGAGGCAAACATTAGTGTTTTGAAAAGATGGTTATCTTTTTCAACCAATCCTGACATTCTCAGTGCATAGCTAGGGCGTGGATATTCCATCATTGCTATCTAGTTAGTGATCGAGTATCAATATATTGCCTCTTAGTTCCAAGTCTGTACTTCATTGCCTGACCTGTAATTATTGAGCTGAATCTGATAAACATTTTTGTCAGACAGCATGATTTTAAACTTTGTCAATAGAGGGCGCTAGAGGGACACCATGGATGAAAGGGTCTAGTCTTCATGGTTCCAGTATCTTCCTCTTGGCATGCTTCTGCAGTGCAAAGCAGTCAACAGTATGTGCTGGCCAGCAGTGTAAAGCTGACCAAAATATGTGGCACCTTCCTGTAGGCAGCTTCTCCCAGTACTCTAGAGGGAAACTTCTAAGCTATTTCCACTGTGAAGCATGTAAAGAAGTTTCTCCATACCCTTGGGAGCCATGGTTAAACCTTTTGCAGGGAGGTCTGCATCTCAGTTTTGGGCAAGTAGGGGTGTCCTCCACATCTGTTCCTTCTTTACATGCTCTGCCTCAGCTGTAAAGGATGTGGCAGCAGGTCA
The DNA here is from genome assembly GCF_949987515.2 of Delphinus delphis. NCBI lineage: Eukaryota > Metazoa > Chordata > Mammalia > Artiodactyla > Delphinidae > Delphinus > Delphinus delphis. Next base: position 80,129,517 of record NC_082687.1, on the reverse strand, counting down.
CTCCATATGCTATTCCTGAATTCTTTAGAGTTCTGTTTTCTCCAGAGTAACTAAACCCCAAGGAGAGTTTATAATCTTGTTCAAATTATTATGTGCTTTCTGTCTCTTGATTGGATGCTGACTGATACAGAAGAGGTACGAGGAAGTGGGGTGACCCCAGGAGATAGACCTGACAAGATGGAATTTAGGAACTGGTTTAGTCATGCCCTTGGGCTTGAGCATATTGGGGAGACTCTTGCCAAAAGGAAACAAGGTACTAGTAATCTGTGGCATGTAGCGGCATAACAGTTGGTCAAGATATCACCTGTGGTTGATTGTGCTAAAGCGTCAACTGAATGAAGTTCCTTGGGAGCTCGATGGCTGCTACACTTCAGTGTATGGCGATAAAAGTGACTACAAAGACTGTGCTGGAATTTCTTGAGGCATAGGAGAGTTTACAGGAAGAAATGACAAGCTCAGGAACTTTAACTCCAACTAAAGTCATACCCTAAGAACCAGATAGCTTCCATGACAGCTCTAAAATACATCTCATTTCTTAGAGCCACAAAATCAAAATTCCAAAATCAAATGCAAAATTTAGTTGAAAGGGTTGCTGAATTCCAAACTCTACATTATCACCATCCCTGCGTGTAAAGTTATAAGTAATGACTATGTTAGAAATAAGGAGTGCTCTGTCTACTTTATCTTTTCCCTGTTATTTCTATATATTTATAAATATTCAATTTCCTTTTATTTCTCTTCCTTTCCTATTCTTTTACAGGGAATGTTGACGACAAGTAAAATGATAATTTACTCCATAGATTACACAATGTCAGGAAGAGATTACCATCGAATAGTATCACTCAGAAATGGATGCCGTACTTGAAAAGAGTTTTGTTCCTTGCATTTAAAAGAGGATGAGCATGTTGTTTCTACTGGGATAGCTGTGTTGTGTTAGAAAGGGGAATTTTTGTTTTTTTGTATTGCTGTTTTGCAGCGTAAGTATGAGAAGAAAAGTGTGTGCGTGATGATATATTTGGGTTGGCTAACTCAACGTGTATTTCAAACTGCTTATTGTGTGCTTTCCTATACTGCAAAGGCTAAAAAGTTAAAACAAGACAAAACAAAACAAAAATAGTTTCCTAGATTCCCTTGAAGTATCTAGATGAGATTTGGTTTGCTGAATCAATTTCACTTCTGAGAAACATTAGCTGCTTCAGAGGAAAACAGAGATAGCAGGTTCTGGATCCGGCTCATGTTGTCGGAGCTTTCTGATTGGGCAGGCAATTACCTGATTGTGGCAGAAGCAGTGGATCCCTTACGGACCCAGTTGTATATTGTGGGCTTTGGAAGTCATTACTAAAACTCAGCCTAAGTTCTGTTCCTTAGGCATCCCAAATATTTTGGAAGCTATCAGTATCCTTTAATAAATCCCCATATGCTTAACCATTCTGGGATAGGGTCAGAATCTGTTTTCTGTAAATGACTGGAGAGCAAAGATGTGACATGTGAATGTATGCCTAAATTTATAATCTGTCTTCCGTCACATTCTAGGGCACTCTTAGCATTTTCTAGGGAGTCTATTGATGCTTTCTCTGCTTGTCTGCGTGAGTTTTTCCTCCGCATCAATCCTCTTCTAATGCCTAATCCTCCTCATGCCTAATTTAATTCCTCATTTATATAGATTGCCTGGGGGTTAGGTCTGTAAGGCTTGTCAAATACTTTGGTCATTATGAACTCTGTGCCATATTACTTTGGAAGACCTGATTCTTAAGAACCATTACTTCCATCATCAAACCCTTGTATTTTCAAATCGGAATGTAGGCTTTCATAACTATTGTTTATGATGTGGTCTTCAAGATACTGTTTGAAGTCAACAATATACACTAAAACACAGAGATCATAAGTGTTCAGTTTGATGAATTTTTGACAATTGTGAACACCTATGTAAGCACCATGAAGAAGATACAGATATTTTCATCACTCCAGAAATTTTCCTCACGTCTTTTTCATTTACCTCCAAATCCCCACCATCATCATGGCCACTGTTTTGATTTCCATTGTCATAATTTAGTTTTGCTTTTTCTTGCCCTTAAAATAAATGCTATCATACAATATGATGTATTCGTCTCTGGCTTCTTCCTTTCAACATGTTTTTGAACATCCATGTGGTAGCAGGCGTCATTTTGTTTTCTTTTTATTGCTGAGTAGTATTCCATGGTACGAATATACGAAAATTTGTTTATTTCATTCTGCTGTTGAATATTTGGGTGTTTACAGTTTGGGGTTGTGTGAATAAAGATGGTATAACCAGTTTTGTGGATATTTTTCTAGGGTCAATTAAACAAGTCCTTCTGAAATAAGCTTTTAAATAGGGCAAGGCAATGTCTGCTAAAGTCTGGTCAGGGTAACTGGAAGGGGAGAGACGGATTGAAGTACCAAAAGCTGAGAGAGCAAGAGAGCAAAGGGAACTCATGACAGCTCTACAAGCTGGCCTCAAGGCTGCAAATCACAAAGGGATGTCCAGAATCTCTCATGATACAATAGTTCATTGTAAATAACTGATCCTTTGATTAGTATAACTACTACCATATGGTAGGTGTTCAATAAAATGATTTTGAACATCAAGTTAATGCATCAGATCAATCTCATATTATTATACATTTCAGGTTTGAAAATTCCATCATCTTACCTTTAATTTTTTTCTGAAAATTATTTTCTTTTTTTTTGAATTTTTCTATTTTATTTTATTTATTTTTTTATACAGCAGGTTCTTTTAGTTATCTATTTTATACATAATAGTATATATATGTCAATCCCAATCTCCCAATTCATCCCACCCCCACCACCCCACCACCTTCCCCGCTTGGTGTCCATACATTTGCTCTCTACATCTGTGTCTCTATTTCTGCCCTGCAAACCAGTTCATCTGTACCATTTCCCTAAGTTCCATATATATGCGTTAATATTTGATACTTGTTTTTCTCTTTCTGACTTACTTCACTCTGTATGACAGTCTCTAGGTCCATGCATGTCTCTACAAATGACCCAATTATGTTCCTTTTTATGGTTGAGTAATATTCCATTGTATATATGTACCACATCTTCTTTATCCATGTGTCTGTTGAGGGGCATTTAGGTTGCTTCCATGACCTGGCTATTGTAAATAGTGCTGCAATGAACATTGGGGTGCACGAGTCTTTTTGAATTATAGTTTTCTCTGGGTATATGCCCAGTAGTGGGATTGCTGGATCATATGGTAATTCTATTTTTAGTTTTTTAAGGAACCTCCATACTGTTCTCCATAGTGGCTATATCAATTTACATTCCCACTAACAGTGCAAGAGAATTCTCTCTTCTCCACACCCTCTCCAGCATTTGTTGTTGGTAGATTTTCTGATGATGCCCATTCTAACTGGTGCGAGGTGATACCTCATTGTAGTTTTGACTTGCATTTCTCCAATAATTAGTGATGTTGAGCAGCTTTTCATGTGCTTCTTGGCAATCAGCATGGCTTCTTTGGAAAAATGTCTGTTTAGGTCTTCTGCCCATTTTTTGATTGGGTTGTTTGTATTTTTAATATTGAGGTGCATGAACTGTTTATATATTTTGGAGATTAATCCTTTGTCTATTGATTCATTTGCAAATATTTTCTCCCATTCTGAGGGTTGTCTTTTTGTTTTGTTTATAGTTTCCTTTGCTCTGCAAAAGCTTTTATGTTTCGTTACATCCCATTTGTTTATTTTTGTTTTTATTTCCATTACTCTAGGAGGTGGATCAAAAGAGATCGTGCTGTGATTTATGTCAAAGCATGTTCTTCCTCTGATTTCCTCTAAGAGTTTTATAGTGTTCGGTCTTACATTTAGGCCTTTAATCCATTTTGAGTTTATTTTGTATATGGTGTTAGGGAGTGTTCTAATTTCATTCTTTTACATGTAGCTGTCAGGTTTTCTCAGCACCACTTATTGAAGAGACTGTCATTTCTCCATTGTATATCCTTGCCTCCTTTGTCATAGATTAGTTGACCGTAGGTGCATGGGTTTATCTCTGGGCTTTCTATCCTGTTCCATTGATCTATATTTCTGTTTTTGTGGCAGTACCATACTGTCTTGATTACTGTAGCTTTGTAGAATAGTCTGAAGTCAGGGACTCTGATTCCTCAAGCTCCATTTTTTTTCCCTCAAGACTGCTTGGTTATTCGGGGTTTTTTGTGTCTCTATACAGACTAAGATTTTTGGCTCTGGTTCTGTAAAAAATGCCGTTGGTAATTTGAGAGGGATTGCTTTGAATCTGTAGATTGCTTTAGGTAGTATAGTCATTTTCACAATATTGATTCTTCCAATCCAAGAACATGGTATATCTCTCCATCTGTTTGTGTTATCTTTGATTTCTTTCATCAGTGTCATAGTTTTCTGAGTACAGGTCTTTTACATCCTTAAGTGGGTTTATTCCTAGGTATTCTTTTTGCTGCAATGGTAAATGGGATTGTTTCCTTAATTTCTCTTTCTGATCTTTTGTTGCTTGTTTATAGAAATACAAGAGATTTCTATGCATTAATTTTGTACTCTGGAACTACCAAATTCATTGATTAGCTCTAGTAGTTTTCTGGTGGTATCTTTAGGATTCTCTATGTATAATATCATATCATCTGCAAACCATGACTGTTTTACTTCTTCTTTTCTAATTTGTATTCCTTTTATTTCTTTTTCTTTTCTGATTGCCGTGGCTAGGACTTCTATAACTATGTTGAATAATAATGGTGAGAGTGGACATCCTTGTCTTTTTCCTGATCACAGAAGAAATACTTTCAGTTTTTCACCATTGAGAATGATGTTTGCTGTGTGTTTGTTGTATATGACCTTTATTATGTTGAGGTAGGTTCCCTCTATGCCCACTTTCTGGAGAGTTTTTATCATAAATGGGTGTTGAGTTGTGTCAAAAGCTTTTTCTGCATCTATTGAGATGATCAAATGGTTTTTATTCTTCAATTTATTAATATGGTGTGTCACATTGATTGATTTGCATATATTGAAGAATCCTTGCATCCCTGGGATAAATCCCACTTGGTCATGGTATGTGATCCTTTTAATGTGTTGTTGGATTCTGTTTACTAGTATTTTGTTGAGGATTTTTGCATGTATATTCATCAGTGATATTGGTCTGTAATTTTCTTTTTTTGTAGTATCTCTGGTTTTGGTATCAGGGTGATGGTGGCCTCGTAGAATGAGTTTGGGAGTATTCCTTCCTCTGCAAGTTTTTGGAAGATTTTGAGAAGGATGGGTGTTAGCTCTTCTCTAAATGTTTGATAGAATTCACCTGTGAAGCCATCTGGTCCTGGACTTTTGTTTGTGGGAAGATTTTTAATCACAGTTTCAATTTCATTACTTGTGATTGGTCTGTTCATATTTTCTATTTCTTCCTGGTTCAGTCTTAAAGGTTACACCTTTTAAAGAATTTGTCCATTTCTTCCACGTTGTCCATTTTATTGGCATAGATTTGTTTGTAGTAGTCTCTTATGATGCTTTGTATTTCTGTGGTGTCTATTGTAACTTCTTCTTTTTCATTTCTAATTTTATTGATTTGAGTCCTCTCCCTCTTTTTCTTGACAAGTCTGGCAAAAGGTTTATCAATTTTGTTTATCTTCTCAAAGAACCAGCTTTTAATTTTATTGATCTTTGCTATTGTTTCCTTTGTTTCTATTTCATTAATTTCTGCTCTGATCTTCATGATTTCTTTCTTTCTACTAACTTTTGCTTTTGTTTGTTCTTCTTTCTCTAGTTCCTTTAGGTGTAAGGTTAGATAGTTTATTTGAGATTTTTCTTGGTTCTTTATTGCTATAAACTTCCCTCTTAGAACTGCTTTTGCTGCATCTCATAGGTTTTGGATTGTCGTGTTTTCATTGTAATTTGTCTCTAGGAATTTTTAAATTTCCTCTTTGATTTCTTCAGTGATCTTTTGGTTATTTAGTAACGTTTTGCTTAGCCTCCATATGCTTGTGTTTTTTACGTTTTTTTCCATGTAATTGATTTCTCATCTCATAGCATTGTGGTCGGAAAAGATGCTTGATATGATTTCAATTTTCTTAAACTTACCGAGGCTTGATTTGTGATCGAAGATGTTATCTCTCCTGGAGAATAGTCTGTGTGCACTTGAGAAGAAAGTTTAATCTGCTGTTTTTTGGATAGAATGTCCTATAAATATCAATTAAATCTATCTGGTCTATTGTGTCATTTAAAGCTTGTGTTTCCTTATTAATTTTCTGTTTAGATGATCTGTCCGTTGGTGTAAGTGAGATGTTAAAGTCCCTCACTATTTTTGTGTTACTGTTGATATCCTCTTTTATAGCTGTTAGCATTTGCCTTATATATTGAGGTGCTCCTATGTTGGGTACATATGTATTTATAATTGTTATATCTTCTTCTTGGATTGATCATTATGTAGTGTCCTTCCTTGTCTCTTGTAACATTCTTTATTTTAGTCTATTTTATGTGGCAGGAGTATTGCTACTCCAGATTTCTTTTGATTTCCATTTGCATGCAATATCTTTTTCAATCCCCTTACTTTCAGTCTGTATATGTCCCTAGGCCTGAAGTGGGTCTCTTGAAAACAGCATGTATATGGGTCTTGTTTTTGTATCCATTCTGAGAGCCTGTGTCTTTTGGCTGGAGCATTTAATCCATTCACATTTAAGGTAATTATTGATATGTATGTCCCTATTACCATTTTCTTAATTGTTATGGGTTTGTTTTTGTATGTCCTTTTCTTCTCTTGTGTTTCCCACTTAGAGAAGTTCCTTTAGCATTTTTTGTTGAGCTGGTTTGGTGGTGCTGAATTCTCTTAGCTTTTGCTTGTCTGTAAAGCTTTTTATTTCTCCATTGAGTCTGAATGAGGTCCTTGCCGGGTAGAGTAATCTTGGTTGTAGTTTCTTCCCTTTCCTCACTTTAAATATGTCATGCCACTCCCTTCTGGCTTGTAGAGTTTCTGCTGAGAAATCAGCTGTTAACCTTATGCGAGTTCCCTTGTATATTATTTGTCATTTTTCCCCTGTTGCTTTCAATAATTTTTCTTTTTTTAAATTTTTGTCAATTTGATTACTATGTGTCTCGGCATGTTTCTCTTTGGTTTATCCTGCCTGGGACTCTCTGTGCTTCCTGAACGTGGGTGGCTATTTCCTTTCCCATGTTAGGGAAGTTTTCGACTATAATCTTTTCAAATATTTTCTCAGGTCCTTTCTCTATCTCTTCTCTTTCTGGTACCCCCTATAATATGAATGTTGTTGCATTTAATGTCCCAGAGATCTCTTAGGCTGTCTTCATTTCTTTTCATTCTTTTTTCTTTATTCTGTTCTGTGGCAGTGTATTCCACCATTCTGTCTTCCAGGTCACTTATCCATTCTTTTGCCTCAGTTATTCTGCTATTGATTCCTGTTGGTGTATTTTGCATTTCAATTATTGTATTGTTCATTTCTGTTTGTTTGTTCTTTAATTCTTCTAGGTGTTTGTTCTTTAATTCTTCTATGTCTTTGTTAAACATTTCTTGCATCTTCTCGATCTTTGCCTCCATTCTTTTTCTGAGGTACTGGATCATCTATACTATCATTATTTTGAGTTCTTTTTCTGCCTGTCTCCACTTCATTCAGTTGTTTTTCTGGGGTTTTATGTTGTTCTTTCATCTGATACAAAGTCCTCTGCCTTTTCATTTTGTCTATCTTTCTGTGAATGTGGTTTTCCTTCCACAGACTGCAGAATTATAGTTCTTTTTGCTTCTGCTGTCTGCCCTCTCTGAATATTACTTTCTCTTTAAAAAACGTTTTTAAATCAGTTTTTAGGTCAAATGGTATTTCAGAATAAATGGTATTAAAAACAAAAAGGGCAACTCTATTATTTCCTCTATTCTGAATTTAAATAATTTCTTCTGTAAACTCTTGCTTTTTTCCCATTATTCTACTTTAATCAAGATTTCAATCTGACCTTTTTGAGGAATATTCTATCCCTGACCTTTCCTTTGCTCTCTTACAAAAGCAAAATATATATTATCAGTAATTTTCTTTTTCTCATTTCTCTTTCTTCAATAACACTTTCCCAAAGATATGAAAGTTTGTACAATTTATCCAAGTTCATTTAATACCATTAATAAATATATCACAACTTACTATCTTCCAGGTAGTTTCAAGTCTCTGCTATATATTAATCCTCACAACCACCCAATCTGGGTAAAAATGGCTGTCATATGGACATTATCCAGCATGGCAATGGTGATAAACAATATAAAAATAATTTTAATCTAATCTAGTCCTGGGATTAGCAATAAAAATAGATATAGGAACAAGCACAATTTTGTACATCATATTATCAAAACTATGCTAAAAGTATCTGAGCAATAATTTAAGCACATTATGTATACAGAAACAGTGTGTAAATGGTAATAAGTGTTTTGATTAACCACCAATATATTATGGAATAAACTGTGGAATAAGGTAGAAAAAATGTCATATGATAGCAAAAAAGCCGGCTAGGCATAAATGATAATGAAACAACTATATAAACCAGGGCTTTTTTCTTCTTCACACAATTTCAGGGTTATTACTAGTTTTCCCATGAGGAGTATACATGCATAATGTAGAATATATAATGACTTTCATAATAAAATTTTGTTTTGTTACAAGTTAAATGACTGCATATATATATATACGTATATATATATATATATATATACACATATATATAGATATATACCTATATATATGACATGGGGAGTAAGAGGACGCTGTTAATTTATCACTAGAGTTTTTGGTATTAGAAGTGTGAAAACTCAGAAAGCATCTATCATAGTGTTTTGCTAGTAAAATCATTGGAGAATTTATACTTCACAATTTCAAAAAGCTGTTAATTCACTTTCCTTAGTTGTAGAGATAGGTACAGATGAGGTGTTTCACTGTTTATTCTTTTTTTTTTTTTTTTTTTTTTTTTGTGGTACACGGGCCTCTCACTGCTGTGGCCTCTCCCGTTGCAGAGCGCAGGCTCCGGACGCGCAGGCCCAGCGGCCACGGCCCACGGGACCAGCCACTCCGCGGCATGTGGGATCCTCCTGGACTGGGGCATGAACCTGCGTCCCCTACATCGGCAGGCGGACCCCCAACCACTGCGCCACCAGGGAAGCCCTCACTGTTTATTCTTTATTGTTGTACTTAAAGTATATAGCCACAAAGAGACGTAAGTTGGAGGCAAAACTGTATTTGGATACTATTTACTTGCTTATGTTCTCTCTCTGGGCAGCCAAATATTAGTTCAACAATCAAGGAAAAGAGACTCATGGAGAAAAGACTCATATTTATATTTAATGGAAATTAGAATAAGGATTTATTTTGACTTGTGACTTGTATGACTATTTTTTTAATGGTTGAGGGAAAAGTACAGAAAGGAAAGTTATTCTATCTACCTATTTAGACATCCAATTTTATTAATGCATATTTTCATAGCTTTCACCCCAAAAGATATCCAACAGGTGCTAGCTCTTCTTCTGTTGTAAAGAGAAACCATTCTTGTTTGTTTTGATAGAGCTTAAATCAGTCTTCCTCCAGAAACCTCACCAGAACAGCAATGAAATTATCTCATTTTCTGTTAATAAGGGTACACACACAAACACACACACTCACACACACACACAGACTAAAAATATAGAAGGAAAGAAAACAACAAAAATTATGGAGGTAGAAAACAGGGAGATAGGCAATATTGATTTTGCATATCTGAACAATTTTGAAACATAAGTCTTCTGAGTAGGAAGCCAGGATGCAACTTGATTTCTTACATAGAAACCTCCAAAGTTCCTAAGTTGTGAGTGCTAATTTCACATTCACATCACTTATATGAATTCCTTGACAATGGATGAGTTTCAAGATTCAAATCTTACTTTTGGGTTTTAAGGAGTTAATATGGTACATATACTACATATTATGCAATACACACATGTTAATATTGCAATAAACATAAATATGCATAGTGAGAATAAAAGAAAGACCACATAGAGTCTAGTAAGGTCACATTTTGCTCCAAATTACCATAAATAAATAAGTGAAGGAAACAAACAAATGAAAAATCTGCACATTTTGGATCAATAGGTAAGGTGTGTCTCTGACTGTATAGAAAGGTAGTATTCAAAACAGGATGACTGGCCAAAGCACTTTGAAAGCATTAGAATGCCAAATTTCCTGCCCCATTCTCTTCAGTTACGCAACCGATCTTCCCTACTCTGAAGCAGACAGAAAACTTATTTTTTAGAGATGATAAATTAGAGGCATTTCATTTTAGGAACACTAGAGATACCTGAGATTGAGAGAATAATTGATAATAGGAAATCAGTGAGAAGTTGTAACACAAGCTATGCAGTCAACATTCAAAGGGGGAATTACTTCCAACCTAGAATACTATACTCACCTTAGCAGTCAGTAAAATAAGGGTAGAATAAAGACATTTTCAGACAGGTAAGATATCAAAACATTTTCTATTTTCAGGAAGTTACAGGGGGATAAGTGCAACAAAATGAGAGAATATAAAATGATAGCACATAGATTATGGAATCAGGGGATGAAATAAGGAGACCAAAGGAAGTAATCACCAGGTTGATGGTAAAGGGATTTAGGAGCATGAAAGTTGTACAAACAAACCTCGGGGAGTAACCTATTTAGTAGGTCAGAGGTTCTAGATATATCTACAAGATTATAAACAATAATCCTTGATAGTTTTGAGTATGTTGTTTATACTTCCATTGAACTACTGGGGTGTGACTTGGTTTTACTTGTGGAAGAAAAGGGATGTTACCCCAGTGCAGTACCTGTCTCTCCTGTGAACAGTCATAATACAGATAATATGTAGTCACAAATTATGAAATAATTATTTTTGTGGAAATGGGTAAGCAGAAGTATGATGGATGGGAGAGGAATAAGGGTTGGGAAGGAGTGCAGAATTATTATTTTTCCAGCATAAAAGTGAAAAAAATTAGTCATGTTATTCTAAGATAGAGATATACAAAAAGAAGAAAACTAAAATTATTTAAAGTGGTTACTTACAGTGAGCAGGAAATGTGGGAGGATCACAGGAGATTGCTTTTTCCCTTTAAATCTTTGTGGAATTATTTGATTTTAAATTCTGTGCATCTATACCATTGTTAAAAATATGTGCTACATTTCTTAAAAAAGAAGGTGACTTTAAGTAAAGAAAACAGGGCGTAAAGATACAGTACAGGACTAGCCAGGCTCAGCGTTGCTAGGCAGACACAGGATTTATGAGAGGAATAATGAGGAGAAAACCTGGGAAGACAGTTTGGGACTCATTCTGTAAGATGCATGTCTGTGTTAGAAAAGTTTGTTTTAAATGCTATAGGCAGTAAGAATCGGAGAAGGACTTTATATGGAATGTATTCAAACTTCCTAGGCCTCCCATACTTTGCTCCCTGAAGAGCGGAAGCACTGTTCTCTCATGTCAGCAAGTACTGATTTAGCAGACACATTTTCCATTTATATATTAAGATCTTCTTTCTGGTTACTAATAACTTTAGGGAATGAGGTATAGGGGGAAGCAAAACAATATTATAATATAATATTGTATTGACCAAAATATTTACCTTAAGGCTTTGGAGATTCTTTTGGGAAGCTCCACATACCCCTGTGCCAGGGTGTCTCCATTCAATTCTCTACTCTTTGATTATGCAAGTGCTTCAAGTACTGTAAGCACAGAATCAATTATCAGTCTTTGTTCGCTCAAATCTGTTCTGCAAATTACATCTGCCTACTTAAGTTAAACCCCCTCTGTGGACCTACAAAAAAATGGCTGAACAATGTCCCTGAATATTCTCTTTAACTACAGGTTCTCAAACATTAAAGCACATAAGAATCAATTGGGAATCTTATTTAAAATGCAAATTGCAGAGCCCCATCTCAAGAGATTCTGATTCAGTAATTCTGCTCTGATACTCAGCACTCAATCAGGTCTCTCTTCTCTCTCTCAGAACCAACCACTATGCTTTTTCAGGTGGATTAAAGACAATATTTGGGTGGGGGGAGGAAACAAACTAAATCCCTGTTATGCTCTTATGCTTCTTTGGGCAGTGGCATTCTCTCTGGCAAATCTTGTTCTCTTGCAGTGAGAATAGGAGGAATATTATTAGTGTTTTTTGGCAGATAGATTCTCTACTTTGACTATGAACTGAAGCTGGATACCTGATAGGGAAGAACAATGTCTAAAATAACACATTTTTTTTTACTTCATCATTGAACCCCAAAGAAGCAGCAGAAAATGGATCATGCAATGACTTCTTGTCCAATATCATCTGGGTTACAATTACATATCAATGTCCTATCTTTGAAGACAAACTTGTAAAATAGGTATAGAATTTCTTGGGGAGAGAGAGGTTCTGTAACAACATCCTAAACCATAGTATTCCTTCATATTATAAAATTCTTATAGTATAACTAAATTGGAGAACTCAATTTATGGGGTTATTCATATAGTTTGAACAATCTCAAAATTGTCATACTGAGCAAAGTAAGTCAGACCAAGAAAGACAAATATCATATGATATTGCTTATATGTGAAATCTAAAAAAAATTGTACAAATGAACTTATTTACAGAAATAGAGTCACACATGTAGAAAGCAAACTTATGGTTACCAAGGGGGAAGGGGGAGAGATAAATTGGGAGATTGGGATTGACATATACACACTACGATATATAAAATAGATAACTAATAAGAACCTATTGTATAGCACAGGGAACTCCACTCAATGCTCTGTAATGACCTGTATGGGAAAAGAATCTAAAAAAGAGTAGATATATGTATATGTATAACTGATTCCATTTGCTGTACAACAGAAACTACCACAACATTGTAAATCAACTATTTTCCAATAAAAATTAATTAAAAAAAAATCCTACCACCCTCAAAGAAAAAATTCATATGAACAAGTTCTTTTCCTCATGCAAAATAATTGACAGTTGCAAAGACAGTATTAGAATCTTTTTGAAATAGTTTAGCAGAAAATTAAACTTGAGAAGAAATTAAGAGCATGTGGGAACTGAATCTACAGGGAGTAAAAATAAAAGGTTTCAAAAAGTGCTTCTTTGCAAATACAATGAGACATTTCCTTAATTTAAAAAAAAGAAAAAGAAAAAAAAGGCAGTCATCAAACAATGTAGAGTACTCCAGATAATTTGGGGTCAACTAATTAGTTTGCTAATTAGTAACTTCTTAGCAAATTTCAGTTCCACATTTCATTGTTTCTTAGCAGTTGACTAAACAGTATCCCAGAAATGACCCAGATGGTAGAGCAAAGCTGTGGGGAAATCTTTCCATAGTTTCTCTTTGTGATCATGTGGCTTACTGAGCAAAGGAGATGTGATGGTCCAAATAGGGATGTGCTTCAAGTTCAAAACACACACAGGCTTTGGAAGACTTATTATGAAAAAAAAAAAGTATACTATGTCATTAATCATTTTTATTATATGCTGAAAAGATAATGGATATATAGTATCCATTTTGGGCATATTGGATTAAATAAAATACATTCTTAAAATTAATGTTTTTGTCTTTAATTTTGGTAAATATGGCAACTAGACAATATAAAGTTACATACATGGCTTGCATTATATTTCTATTGAGCAATGGCTTTATAAAGATCACATAGAAATGAGCCCCTTTCATGTTACAACTTGAAATGATATTAACAGCACCTCCAGTCATGTTTGTTCATTCTTCCTATCATTTTATCCTGATGGTGCGGTTTGAAAAACAGACAGCAGCTGCAGTAGAGATGCAGGTAGCAGCAGTTATATCCTGTCCTTCCCTGTCTGCCTATCTTTCTCCTCTCCTTTGGGTTAGTCCCCAGCCCTGCCCTTGCCCTTGAGAACTGACCTGTTCTTTGTCTCTCCCCTTGGAAATGATGCTTTTGTCCTAGCTTCTGTCCTTAAATGACTCTTCTTTCTGGATGTTCTGCAAAAACTGTTTCCACAAACTTCAAGGAAAAAAAAAGGCTAAATTCAGCTTTATTTTCACTCTGAGCAAGATTCTAATAAAAAGACAAGAAAAATATCAGCTATTCTTAATCATAATTGCAACAAATTGATATTTAGTTTGCACATTTTTATTTGTCTAATATATCAGTGTATCAGGCTTAACTGAATTGGCAGAATATCTAGAACTCCTAATTGCAGGGATAAAATGTATGAAAGACTGAGAAGAGATTTTTTTTTTCCCTAGGAAGAAGTGGTTTGCTAAGCAAATTAATAATGTAAAAGTTTTTCAGAGCTAATTACAGTCCTGTCTTACTTGATCATTAAAGCAGTTTCCCTCTGCTAGGCAATATTTTGTTAACCTAGTTTAGTTACAGTGTGAAGTAATAAAACGGAATTTTTAAAAATATGGCCTATTATTCTGTCATTGTTTTTTTATTCATAATGAAACTTGCTAAAATTATAAAACATAAATTAGACTTTAAAAAAGTTACCTGACTTTTAGCAAAATGCTACTTCTTAAAAAAAAAAAAAAAAAAAACCTCAGAATAAAATTGCAAGTTGTAAGTTTTGTTGAATGCTTAACCAGAATTTGAATATCTTGTCTTGCAGTATACCCTGAGGTTTGGGCAAAATGTGACTTCAAGATATATACCTGAATAATGAAGATTTAAATGTACTTTTACCTTCAAACATAATACAAAGAAACGTAACTCTGAAATAACATGCATTTTCCTGCATCTTCTTTTCAGCTGTAATTTAGACCAATATGCAAAACGCATATATAAAATGCGAAATCATCACATTTCAATGCATACAATAATTTCTTCTCTGTCGTTATAATTGCTAATCCTGCAATAATTTTGGCAGCTGGAAAGAATCTCACTAGAGTCTCCCTGAACTGCTCAGAATACTGTGATTTGATAATAGAGAGTTACAGAGAAGCATAAGAAACTGATCTTAGCATGAAATTCCCTGACATGACTCAAGTCAGGCTAGTAATTTAGCACTGAAGGCTGGCCTGGAGCTTAAGGAAGAGGCTGTCACGCCAGGTGGTATATAGTAGGCAGGCTGCCACTGGGGGTATCACGGTTTCCAGTGCACTGTGTTACAAGGGCATGCAAACTTGTCAAACCAATTATTGTAGAGCTCAGAAGCAAGATGATCAAAGTCCTGTGGGTGGTGGCACGATGGGCCTGAGGCATCCGTCCATTCTGAGTTGGACAGCTGCCTATTGCAAAGGTAGAGAATAGGACTCACTCCCCAAGGAAGACTGACTGGCCAATACTGGGCAGGCAGGTTGCTTGAGTCCTGTCCAAGTTCACAATTGTCTATTCCTTACTCACTGTCTTGGCTTGACCAAATTTGAGGCAGGCCTCTCTCCTCCCCATAGGCCTCTGAACTTTGGCTCACCCCCAAACACTGGCTTTTAAGCAAGCACTAAGGAGCAAAACATGCTCATTCCAAGAACTGCCTAAGCACAGAGAGAAACATTTCCTGTTGAACTGCCCCAATCAGGCTGTCTGCTGATCCCTATCCACTTGCCCAATTTCCCCTCCAAATTCCTCCCATCCCTACTTACTCTTCCTTATAAAAGAAAAGCCTTTTTTTTTTTGAGATGTTTGCAGATGCTGAGATCATGTGTGTTCTCCCTATTGCAATAGTCTTTTGGAATAAATCCTTACTTTATCTTAGTCTGGATTTATTTGTTCTTTGACCATCTCAGTGATGGGTCTGCCTCATCTTTCCTTGCTCCCACTATTCTCTTGTCTCACTTGCCTTCTTGTCATAATCCATAGCCACCCTGAATGAGTAGCAAATCCAGGAATAAAATTATTTATTTTAGGTCTGAACTATTTCTGCATATTCTTTAATTCTGCCTGGGAAAGCCCTCAAAATCATTTCTCTTTGTTTTCCTGGAAAATCCCTCCTTCACTAGGTCTCAGCTTATAACCTTTAGAAAGTGTCCTCTGATCCATGTGATTGATTAAATACCTGTTTTTTTGTTGTTCTCAAAGCATTTTATGCTTAACCCGACTGTAGTCATTCCCTCACTGCATTACAAATGCCTGTTTCCTTACATCTGCCCTCTTAATCTCCCTAAGGGCCAGGCCAGTGTCTTATTCATCATCTCTCAGCACCTAGCATAGAGCCTACCACATAGTAGTTGCTCATTAATATTTGCTCTAAAAATTACCAAATAAATGAAATAATGAATGCCCAGAAACCCTCCCCCCAATTCACTAGAAAACTAGCATGCCCAATTAACCAAAGCAGAAGACAAATTGCATAAGAAAAATCTGTACATCAATGGCCAAGGGATCTGCAAAAGTAACACTTTTAGGTCCACAGCAGCAAGACTGTGTTGCAATCAACCCTATAATGTGATTTGACTGAGGCCATGTAAGCAGTCACTGCCCAGGTTCATCCTGACTCAGAAACTAAGCAGAACCTTAATTCTGCAGCTCAGGGTGGTGGCAGGAGATGAGCAAATCAGGGGAAGGCACAGAGACGGGAAAGTCCAGTCCTCCTTATTTTCATTCGTAACTTAACATCATGTTACATGCTATCTTCACCAGCCTGAATACCACTCTAAAGCTATTTCATACCTGCTTATTTTAATTTCCTGTTTTCATCTCTCCAGTATTCCATCTACCTTTGATCCATTCAAAGATATGTGGACAATTCTCAATCTTTATTATATTTATTTTTTCCTATCTAAGTGGAATCCCCAGCCTATGCCTTTTCCTTTTTAAATTAGTTTAACAGAGAACCAGTGTTGGGAAACATTTTGTAATTTTAAACTTCTGAATAAAAACTTATAAACTTTTAATGGATTCACCACCCAAGAGACTGCTTTTATTACAGTACCAAAATAATGCAGATTGCAAAGCTACACAATGATAAGATTGGCAAAAGGTTTTGGATGAGTTCTTTAAACTGATTAAACTGGCCCACCTGTTTTTGAAGTTCACTCAGTATGTGTTTCATCTATTTAGTCAGGTAACAATTGCCTCGTTTAATTTCATTAGTGAGTGATTCTCTGAGTAGGGCAAACAAGATGTGCCTTTAAAGAGAATAATGTCTCAAAATGTTTTTTTATTCCATTTGAAGATAATACATATAAAGTTTTAATATAATGACTACCAAAAGTTTTTTCAAAAATTAACTCTAGGCATCTGATTATTATTAGATTTAATGATTTATAATATATTGTTGAAAGTAACATTAAAATATCATAAAAAATAAATACAAACTATAGAGCAATAATGAAATTCCAAAAGGGAACATGCTTATAAAATAGTATTTTGAATATTGAGTCATAAGTTGAATTGCTCACCATGAGCTTTATTTTGTTCCAATAGGCTATATTTTTGGTTATATTTTTGTTGTTGTTAACGTTATCTTGGGACAAAACAATCTCACAAAGAAATGTGATTATTTGGGTTTAGTATGAAATCTTTTTATGATCTGAGTTTACTATAATGTAAACTATAATGTATCACGCAATTAATACTAATTATTGGTATTATTAGTATTTTTTCTCTTTCTTTTTCTCCTAGTTTATGTATTAGCCTATTGGTTTGCAAACTGGACCCCTTAGAGGCAAAACTGAAGAAGGAGGCAGACCACTCCAGATTGCAGGTGGCAGGTTTAATAAGCAAGGGAATTTATACATGAAGCTTGGCTTGGGCGGCTGCAAGACCAGTAGATTGCCACACCCGCCTGCCAGAATCTTAAAGTTTATATAGAGAACTTAACTGGGTTCTGTCACATTTACCATCCAAATGGTCTCAATATCACATTGCTATCTCAAGGCTGTGTCCTTGGGCATCTTCTACTGTAGGGAAAGCAAATGGAACAAACATTCCAAAGACAGAATCTGATTGTCCAGATTCTACACTAAGATCAACCGGCAATCACATCCTCTCAATTACCTCCTCCAATTCAGCCATGTGCAGATTTTACTAAAAAAAAAAAAAAATTCCTCCGTGATATCCACTTTGATCTTTTGAAGCTATTTCCAGGGGTGAAATAGTGTGTGGTGGAATGGGGAAAGGATAAAAAAAAAATACATTTCTGTCTGATTTCTTCCTCAGCTTGTGCCTGGCAGTCAAAACTAATATTCAAGCATAATCCTGGGCGAGATGATGGCAGGTAGTGTGTCATGGGCAGTCCTACAGGAGAGGGGGAGGAAGATACTGCTAAAAAGAGATAAGCACTATTGATCGTGCTTTCTACCCTGTTGCTTGTTATTCTAGCAAGAACAAAATAGAATGAGTTGATGATGCAGACTATGTCTCATTTATTTAATCAATATGTATTGAGTGCCAACTATAGAGGAAGCATCAGTCTAAGCTCTAGGCATATATCAAAGAAAAAAATAGAAAAATCACTCTGTCTCATGAAGATTAGATTTCCCCATCAGCACAACTAAAGCTCTCTTAAACAGTACTTCTCCCGATCCAGCCCCAAAGCTAAACAGTGACAGAACAATAAATAAATACATAGCTTCCGTTCATGAACGATTATAAATTTGCATTGTGGTACGACACCATGATAAGCAGTTCACCCACGGCCAGTTAGCATATTTTATATATCTATAGTATAATATGAGCATTTATGCTACATATTCTCTCTTCATAAATCCAAATTATAAATCATGGTAAAATGACCTGATTTCTAGTCAGACTTCTAGCAGTTGCTGTAAGCTGCTTGACATAATTGCCCTTTAGTTCCTGAATCTGTAAAATGTGAAATGCGAATGGTAATACAGTGAATTCAATTTTTTTACTGAGTGGGTCAAGATGAAGATCATTCCATAAAAACGGATCTTCCTCAAGGGTGGTGATACATATGTGCCATTTAACTTAATGATTGTACAGGGGAGTGGGTGGGGAAAGTCAGTCCTCTATTCTACTTTACCACTGAAGGGGACAATATGTACCTGCTTTTATCTTCTCTTGTATATTTTACCTTTTGTGAGTGAATTACGATGTAAAACAACTCAATTAAAATGACAAAGGTACATGGTACTCTTAAATTTTGCTGTCTGATCATACATATTATCAAGCTGTTATTCCCATTATGAGAGTTGACAGGCGTGTAAGGACCAGTTCTCCTCTTTCTCCCTTCCCTGCCTCATTTGGCATCAGTATTCTAAGTTCTATTAATACTGCAGGCTCTTGAGAGACCTCAGACTTAACTGAGCCAAATTTCATGAGACACGTGTTAAAAGGTTTCTCCCTCACATCTCTCAGAACGGAAGAAAGCCCCCCAGGCCATATTCTCTTATAATTTAACTGTGTCTGACACATGGAAAGATTTTAAAATATCAATTTTTTAAGGAATTAAAAAGCAAGTTAATTAATATATAAAGAGGCTTTTCTATAGAAGAATATTCTTCTATTAGCAGTCAAGGCTAATGTGTCTTCAGTTTTAATTGATAACCTACATAAGAAGAGGCTGTTTTTTACTGGGGCCTCTAATCAAAATTGATTTCTTAAATTTGCTAAAAGCACCAGCATGTCTGAGGAAGGCTACTCTTTTTGGATTCCTGACCTATCATTTAATGGGAAACTGAAAAACAGGAAGAGGAAAATAGACCAGATTGCCATAAAACAGTTGACATGTTAAGATATAAAGTAGACCACACACACACACACACACACACACACACACACACTCTCTCTCAGAAATCATTATATGGAGATCAGGAAGAGAAGGTCACATTCAAAGCATGCTGGTGAATATCAATAGAAAAGAAAGATAATCTATTGACAGAACTTACAATTCAGGTTAAAAAAAGTGAGTGTATTTGTGACTGTTTCTTGAACTACTATGCAAGTGTCATATAATAAAATTATCTACAAATTTAGGAAGGTAAATGAAATATTGATCCTCAGCCCTTTTGTTAAGCACGGGGAGAGTCCCGAAGCATTCTGAAAGGTTAGAAATTCAGTGATCTTATTGCTTCTTGTGATAGTGAAGCTTGCTGCACAAACATTTGTATATGGATAAGTGACTTGGAAATAAGGGTATTTTCATCATCCATGGGCAATGTAAACACAATAGAATTTGATTTGAAGATTCTGTTGAAATGTTGGTCTTGAAAAGGTAAAAAGTTACAGCTTGCGATATTACAATTTATTCTATTGATCTTTGTAATTATCACAATGAATATATGTGAGCAGAGGTAGGGTTAATAAGAACTTCTGTTTATTACTGTTTGATAACATTATAGATGCCACCTCTAAAGCTATACTGGGTGTTCTACAAAATAGAAATATTTATTCCCCAATCATAAAGTAAGAGATTGCCTAAAGAACATTTTGTTGTCTTAATTTTTGTTTTTGGTGGTTAAATATTTGTCTAGGGCACTACTTCAGGAAAGGAGAATTTGGTCCTGACTAAACCATAATGCAAAATATTTAAATATTACCACACTCAAAATTGTACTAGCAGAATTTAAATGTACTTTTATCTTAGTTTCTATTAAAAATGCCAACATAAATGTAGTCAATATTTCTGTTGAGTTTTTAAAAATCAATTTCTTCTTATTACTATCTCTACTGTGTTTAGACAACTAAAGATAAACTACTACTTTTGTGTTGAAAAATTTGGTTTATCAGAAAAAAATCATCCTCTTACAGAAGCAGATTTGTTTAGAATTGTTTCTTCCTGCTTCATTCACACATATGTGCGTGTTTTAGGGTATTTTTATATAAGAATATATGCACTTTTCAAGAAATAAGATTGTCTTTCTCTCTTCATGGACTTAAAGAAGGACCTAGGCCTGATCTATTTCCATTGTAAGCATTTAACCAACATAGGCTCACTTGACTTCTCAAGAAATCCTGGGCTCTTTGTCCACAACTGTGGACATTATGAGAAATTGTAGTACAGTTTTAAATAAATTTTATCAAAGCAAGTCAAGGATGAGCTCTTAGGATTATACTTTAGGGGGTATGTGGCAATCTGGTGTATTTTCCTCTTCCTATTTTTCAATTTACCATTAAACGCTAGGTCAGGAATCCAAAGTGAGCAGCCTTCCTCAATTAAAAAAACCTACTTAATTCTGTGAATACATTCATTCTTCTACAACATTAAAAAATTGAAATGTAACTTCTTGTTGTATACAAATGCATATAAATGTACGTATGTGCATAGATGTATGCACACATGTATATACATATATTATATGTATACACATACATTCATTATATATATGTAATATATAGTATATATGTCTATTACAATATTACTCTTTGGTTTTAGATGCTTTCCCTTTATTTTTCATGAAGGAACCATTGCAAGCAGTCTAAAATACTCATTTTTAAAACTTCATTGAAATTCTGTTTCTTATTACTCTCATTTCTCTATGCCAAAGAACATTTTTAATTAAGGCTATATGCATCCAGGGTCATTAATTATCTGCAGATTAATTGCCACCACATGATTGTAAGATGGCTACTCCAGAAAGGTTATAAATTATGTTTAAGTTCTAAATGCTAGGCCATTCAAACTGAATAGAAAAATAGTGAGGGCTGATTAGTGGAGAAAATGGAGGGAGAGTGAGGGCAAGAAAATAAATAGTTTAAAAAGCAATGTCTTTTAAAGATGCTAGGTTGAGTATTCCATTCACCTGTTTTGGTAAACTTCCAGTTATGAAAAATTTACTAAATATAAAAGTAATGTCAACTCAGTTGACTTTAGAAATGTCTACATATGCAGATAGAGGTACTATTGTGTTGTTTTATTCTAACTTTTTCATATAACCCTATAGCTTATAAACTATGTTACCATCTTAAATTTAACCATTAATTATATAAGAAATATATGTAATTTTAGGGACTTCCCTGGTGGCACAGTGGTTAAGAATGTGCCTGCCAATGCAGGGGACACAGGTTCGATCCCTGGCCTGGGAAGATCCCACATGTTGCAGAGCAACTAAGCCCGTGCGCCACAACTACTGAGCCTGCCCTCTAGAGCCTACGAGCCACAACTACTGAGCCCGCATGACACAACTACTGAAACCTGCGCACATAGAGCCCGTGCTCAGCGACAAGAGAAGCCCCCACAATGAGAAGCCCGTGCACTGCAATGAAGGGTAGCCCCGCTTGCTGTAACTAGAGAAAGCTCACGCACAGCAGCAAAGATCAATAAATAAATAAATAATAAATTTAAAAAAATGTGCAGACAGATGAGTAGTTTTAGTATATTCACAGAGTTGTGCAACCATCACTACTATATAATTTTAGAATATTCCAACAACTTACAAAGAAATCTTGTACATACTATCAGTCATTCCCCATTCTCATTCTTCACTCCAACTCCTCTTTCCACACACCACCAGCTCTAGGCAAACACTTATCTACTTTCTGTCTCTATGCATTTGCCTAATATGGAAATTTCACACAAATAGCATAATACATTATTTATAATTTTTGATTCGCCCATTTCACTTAGCAGAATGTTTTCAAGGTTCATCCATGACATAGCATTTATCGATACTTTATTCTTTTTTATTGCCAAATAATATCCCTTTGTATGTATATACTAAATTTTGTTTATCCATTCATCAGCAGATATTTAGGTTGTCTCTAGATTTCGTCTAATTTGAATAAGGCTGTTGTGAATATCTGTGTATTCGTTTTTTGTATAGACATATGTTTTCATTTCTCTTAGGTACATACCTAGTAACTGAATGCTGGGTCATATGGTAACTCCATGTTTACCATTTAGAGGAACTGTCAAACTGTTTTGCCAAATGGCTGAACCACTTTAAATTCCTACAAAGAATTATGCCTTTTTGTTTTGTTTAAAGAAGAACTTCTATGTTTTCTATTCCTAACTATTTTCAAATTTGAGAATGTCTGTCTTTTGATTTAAACGGTAACATTTAAGGTGTAACTGTCTTGGACTTCTTTGTCGACTCTTCTGTTATCTTTTGTAATTGGAAAGAAAGAAAGAAAGAAGGAAAGCAAGAAAGCAAGAAAGAAAGAAAGAGAAAGAAAGAGAAAGAGGGAGAGAGGAAGGGAGGAAGGAAGGAAGGAAGGAAGAGAAAGAAAGAAAATTTGGAGAAATTGTGCATCTACCTTCCTTCTTCTTTCTTTTTTACTTATTTTTCCCTCTGGATGTCAAATTGTTTTATGTTTGGCAAAATCTTAACAATCATTTATTTTGGTGTTCAGAATTTTGCTTTGAATTTCGGAATGCAGGACAAGCTCTCTATTGTCAGCTACAGCATACCCTTCATTATATTATCAATGATGTGCTTTTGATTTTTTTTTAAACATCTTTATTGGAGTATAATTGCTTTACACGTGCTTTTGATTTTGAGGATTTGTTAAATACTTTAGGCCAATGATACATTTGTTTAGTTAGGACCGTGTATATCCTGCTTCAATATGCATTTCATGGCTTTGGATTTATAACACAACTCAATGTATAGCACTGAGGCTTTGACTTACCAGAGAGTTGTCCCAGTTATTTACTTTCCATGTTTCACCAGTTTCTTCCACAAAGCTGTTTCTTCTATTACCTAGTTAAAGGAGAGACGATGTAATGAGGATATCCATGAAGACTGCTGATTTTCAGATTTGAAGCTATTCATCAGAATTTTGTTCTCTATACCAAAGTGACTTCTAGGTATAGGGATATGATCAGGAGCCTTTCCACAGTATTTATACTGCCTCATTCATTTCTCTCCTCTCTCTCTCTCTCTCTCTCTCTCCTACCACCACTGACTGAAGTTGATGTGACCCTTCTTTGTTTAAGTACCAGTGGTGACAAACTCTGTGTGTGTGTGTGTGTGCACGCATGCATAGGTGTTTTAGTTCATTAAGTCTCAAATGAGTACAATTTGCTTGTGTAGTTTCATCCTTTTAAGAATATTCACACGTTATGTTAATCATTATTGGTTGTACCTTAAAGTGTTTTTCAAGTATGCACGTGTATATAATTTTTAATATGCTCGTTTGTTGATGCCAATCATATACAACCACCTTAAGAGATGTATCTGTTACACTTTATATCTTTATGTAGTATTTAATTGAGTTCAGGATGTTTTATTTTTTCTCTCAGAATAAGCTATGTTACGTTTTGGTAGCAAGCAATACCAGAATCTCGGTGACATTAGAGCCAAAGTTTATTTCTTGCTCATGCTTTGCCGTGTCAAGTTTGAGTGACTCTCCAGGACAGCTGAATTCCATTTTATGGCACAGAATTCTGGACTGATTTAACCGTATGCCAACTCTCTATCAACTACTATGATTACTGCAAAAGTGGAAGAGGGAGGGCTGTAACTTGTAGGCAGACATCATTGCTCAAAGGAAAATATTTGGCAATACTCAAGAATATGGGTATAAGTAATATCCACTTGTGCCCAGGAGGAGAGGAGGATGAGAATTAATGGTGAACAGCATTAAATAACAGAAATATAATATTATTAAATTTTAAAATATATTCATATCATTTTCATCTTATAACTGGAACAACAAAGAAAATGCAGTAGGACTATAGCACTTTCAAATGTACATCTCTTCTCCAAAGGGAAAGAATGAGACTAGTCCAACTTCTTTCTAATACATTTCCTTTGTAAACATGGAAGCTTAAAATACAATCTGAATTCTACTACCCCTGAAAAAGGTAATGCATTTTTCTCAAATGAAAACTGACTAGCTGCTTTATTAAAAAACTGATATTGATTGCTTTATTATTTTCTGAAATTTGCCTTGTTTAGTACAATGAAGGTCAGTAGATGTTAAAGATTTTTTTTCCAGTTTCAAAAAGTTAGTCTTCTCTTAGTTAATAAATCACAAAGTAAAACATGAGGCATGATTTAGAAAGTGTTTAAGTGCTGAGCAAAAATTTAGATTAAAGGTCTATAATTTGGCTGTCTATTAATTATAAATGGAAAAACCTGACAAAATATGTCAAAATTATAAGTAAATTGAAACTAAAAAATTAACAGTGATTTTTCAAGGAGAAACGGATGCTTTATTAAAAAATCTTAGATATGTATATATGTGTCTTCTTCAGGTTTCATGACATGAAATGTAAACTGAAGGGTTAAGCACCACACTAAGAAAGAGAATAGAAATAGAAAGCTAAGGGGAAGAGGAGGAAAAGAAGAGAAGCAAAGGTAATCCCCGGGGATGCAGTGAATGCCAGATGTCATTTTCAGTGTTGTCTTAAAATGCTCTACCTTTTTTGGTTTTCTTTGTTTTAGAAAATATCGTGTACCAGGAGCTGCAGCTTTGTTCTAGTTTCACGGCTTGTCATAGTCACAGTTGACAAACCTGGTCTTTTTACCACCAGTCTGAGTTCAACTATACTGCTGACTTCCTCAGTGAGTATGGAAAATTTATTGCAAAGCTAGGTGCACTTTATGCTTACAGCTATTGCAGCAGTGCTGGTAATAATACACTGACAGAACCCCAAGCAACTGCTATATGTGACAGAGGAGAGTAAATTCCTAAACACAATGTATCCCATATTGTATGTGAGGATACGGTTTAGTAAACAGCCCTGTACTGCTACTGTGAGGTCCTCCATTAGCAGCCATCATTTCCAATGCTTGAATTATTTAGTATTTATTATTCATTCATTTTAACAATGAAGCAAACCAAGATTTTGTGCATGTACCATTTGGAATGTATATCTAGATGTTAAAAACATGATTAGAGTAAAAAATGTCTTCCAAGGTTTAGAGCTTACACAGTAAATGGAAATATCAGGCTTCGATTTTAGGAAGAAAAGAAAGAGTTTGCTTTTATGCAAAGGAGTGAAACTTCTGTTTTTAATTTTAATATTTCAGGGTTTTCATTAACAAAGACAAAGGTAGTTTAAAGTTTCTTCCACTTGCAGCAAGGATCAGGATTCAAAAGTACAGTGTTTTCAGACTCTTCACTTACTACCTGTATGAACTTGAGCCAGTTGCTCATCAGCTGGTACTAAATCTTCTAATCAGTAAAATGGAAGAAATCAAAATACCTATTCCCTAGCACTGTGGGAAGTATGAAAGGAATTAATATGCATAAGATAAGTGAATGCATGTCATGTAGTAAATGCCAAGTAAGCTTAGCTATTGTTACCAGAAGAGTTTATCTTATCTCTTCCTTGAATGCCCTGTAAAGTCTGACCCTATATTTCCTATTCAAAGACATTTGAGTCAAAGTCCATCATTCTGGCACTTAATACCTTCTGTGACTTGACACTATTAATTCTTGAACATTAAAGGATTGAATCACTTTGGGGAAATCTGAGGTCAGTCCCAAACATATCTTCTACCTTGTATCCCACGCCATTAAGAAAAGGAAAGCACCATCTTCCCTTACTTCAGTTCAGTATCTTTATCTCACCACCTGACTGCCCAGATTTATTCAGCCCTGGTTCATTGACCATTAATGCTCACTCCTATCCCTTTTTGCTGTGCCCTCTGGAAACCTCAGCAGTTTTGTAGAAGGCTTTCTCCACTTTATGGATGTATCTGAAACCTAATCACCTTAGAACAGACTACTCAGATACCCCTCTTCTATATTGACTCCTCTTTCTCTAGCAGTTCCTAAACTAAATGTACTCTTTGGTTTGGCACACGGTATCAGTGGTATGCTTCCTATCTTCCTCTCCAGCCTGATCCCTGCCAGAATCTGCCCAGCAAATTATATCTTCTCATCAGAACATGGCTTCAAGTTCTTTGCATATGCTGTCACCTCATTGATTTATTCACTCATCCATGCAGGACTTCGTTCATCACACAGTAATTGAGTATCCTCTATGGAAGATGTCAGCTATTTAGCTCTGAACAGAGGCAGAATTTTACCCTGTACTCATGTTGTTCCTAAGGTATGCTGTCCCAAACTTTCATTACTTTACTTATGCTTTCTTCTGTCACCTAAAAAAATAATAAGCATCTTTTAAAAATTAGGTAAGGAATTATCCAATCAGGGTACTTTTTCTTACACTTTTCTACCCCTAATCTGAGATAGATACCCCTACTCTTCATGTAAAGACCATGTTTCCCTATATGTCTACTGTTATGTTTATCAAATTATTTTGAATTATTTGTTCCCAGGTTAAAGGATTTCGTCAAGAAGGGATTATATTCATATGTCCAGCTCCTAGAACCGTGGCTGATATAATATCTCCACCTCCTAGTACTGTGGCTGATATATACTAGAAACTCAGTAATTGATTGGGTGCAAATGATATATTAACTAAAGGGAGAGACCCAATGCTCCTTTTATCATAGGAACTCATTAGCCTGAAGCATTTCATATTTGACTCCCTTCTACATCTATCACAACATATAATCCTGTAGTTCAATACTTAATATGTCTTGGATAAGTAAACATTAGCCATTTTTTGAGCACAGTTAAAAGCTTGTAGGAAAAGATCAGTATAAGGTAGAGATTTGTCATTATTTAATATCCCTTAATGTCCTGTATCAGTGCTGGGAACATAATAGGTACTCAGTGAATATTTGATATCTCTCTGTGTAAAAATATAAGATGCCAGGCCTTACACTGGTGCTTTGCAAATTTCAGATTAAAAATACTTCAAGGTAATTTTATTAAATATGACTATTTACAGCCAAAGGTGAAACTGAGGCATTATGACTAATGTAAAATACAAAGTTAGGGCTCAGAGTGCCTCATGGTTTTGTGCAATAGATATTTCTGACAACAAAACAACTGTCACTTGCCATCTGTTTCTGCACGAATGAAGTCACTAGCCACTGAAGTCACTGACCTTCAACACACCCTGAAATGTGTTCAGGTCAGAGATCACAAATGAAGGACTCGGTGCTCTGGAAAAACTGGCAGAACAGGCCTTCAGTTAGATATTTTCAGGAGAAAATATTATGAACCCAGTTTCTTGCATCTTCTCATAACTAGAAAAGCACTAAAATCATTAACAGAGATATCTTCTCCTGACTAGAAGCAACCTTCTACTGAGATGTGTGCTTGATTGCAAATACCCCCTTCACCAAAAGCACACATATACCAACCTCCCCCCTTACCTCTTTGGAGCAGTTCCTCAGAGCTATCCAATAGGCTGTCTCCCAGGCCATAGTCCTAAGTAAGTCCTCAGATAAAACTGAAACTCACAGCTCTCACATTGTATGTGGGTTTTTTTGTATTTATTTATTTACTTATTTTCAGTTGACAGTTCTGATCTAACCTTGTCTGAAATCTGAAAGTTAAAATCATGGTCTAATTTAGAGTAAAATTTTCCCAGGTATGGAACAACATGCTCATTTATCTTTGAGATTCCTTTGTGAATGATATCTATATTAGGGACTTTTTCTGTAGTGTAACCATTTCTTTTAATTATAAATGTTTATTTTCAAAATTTATGAAGGCTTTAGTTTGTGTCCTTTTAGTGAAATATGTGTCTGCTGTGTTTTCTTGACAAATGGTTTTATCATGAGAGGTTTACTGTAGTGTGTCTTTATTTTTCACATCTATTCATAAACAGCCACCCAAGTAATAAAAAATAGAGGATACTGCTAGAGTTGAGGACACAGGCAGGGTGAGCAAAAGATGATCTGGAAACTTATAAAGGGAAGCTATTTTAGGAGATGGTCTCAAAATGTGGAGAGAGTTAAAATAATATAAAAATATTAAATAGTGGGACTTCCCTGGTGGTCCAGTGGTTAAGACTCCAAGCTTCATCTGCAGGGGGCACAGGTTCTATTCCTGGTGGGGGAACTAGGATCCCACATGCCATGTAGCCAAAAAAAAAATAAAAATTAAATAGTACTTTGAGTATGTGATTGTATGATTATATGCATTTGTTGATTCCTTTTACCCTTCTATTTGTCTGGTTCATCAGAGAAGGAAGGTAAGGCAATGTGAAACCATAAACACTTAGTGTAATATTTAAACACACTACCAGTAGGTCTGACCAAGATAATCTTACAGTCCCCTTGGCTTGACTAAACTTCAGGCAGGCTTCTTCTTGACCTTGCTTTTCTTAGAGTTTTAGAACACTTACAATTATAGATTCTTTTTCTACCTCTTTGAGATATAAATCTTCTGCAGTCCAGAAATGTCTTTCTCAAGGACCTGGGAGCCTTCTCTTTGAAATGTAATCAAGAAAGGTTCCCTGTCTCTAGGTTCTGTGGGAGGGTAGGAGCTTAACTTCAATAAGTGACAATTAGCAAACACAGATGGCCTAAGCACATTGACTAACCTCCCATTTAATATCCTCCAGTACTCTTCCATTATCTCACTCTACCTTTTAAAAATCACTCCGCCTTCTGCTTTAGTGGCTTTGAATGTAATCTCTCTCCCTGATTGCAATAATCTTGAAAAATGTCTTCCTTGTCTGTTTAACTGATCTGATGAAATTTTTCTTTTAGAGTTCTTAGGAGGTACAAGGCCAGTTGTCCAAAGATATGCAAAATTCTGTTACTATTTATATGCTTCTTTTCACTTTATCTTACTTCGTATTTTCCTAATTTGTGATCATTAGTATTCATATTGTCGGTTTCAAGTAAAATAAATGGAGCATCTCTTTCTCTCTCTCTCTCTCTTTCCTTTTTTTTCTTCACCATTATTTTAAACCAAGTTCTTTTTTTTTTAATTTTTTTTATCTTTAAATAAGGCCATGGGAAGTATAAGTTTATCAGGAAATACATATGAGTGCATGCCTGAAGGCAGTTTAAATGAGGAAAGCAATTTGAGTTCCTCAGACCTGACCTAAAATGTGTTGCATAAAATACAAATTAGTTAACCCACTTAGAAAAGAACTCATTCAAACACTGAGTCTAAGATTCATGAATCTGGAAGTGTATAAGGTGAGGCCTGGCCTTAGAGTCAGATTGGTCAGAGAGTTGCTAACCAAATCCAGGATCTGTTCTAGGTTAAATTGTGAAGTGGTAGAGGTGGTCTTCAAACTCTCTTATCTCAAGATTATTCTTTTACCTTCCTCCCTCTTTTTTTGATCCCTGATTGAAGCCTTTATTTCAAGATCTCTCACATGAGCACCTTTACTGAACTTACCCCTTCATAAACTCACTGCTCTGTATTTTTACCAAGCATCTCTACACCAGATCAAGGCTTGCCTATTCTAAATTCTATTTCTTCTGGGTTCTGCTCACTGACAAGTCAATCTGATAAGTTACGTGAACAAATTAGGTTTCCCCTTACAGGTACCATATTTGTGTTTTAACAGGGACCTCTGGAGAGAGATTTAATCCTAGTGTGACCATACCTTATGCATTGATTTTCCCAGTACAGTTATTCATAATATGCTCCTTTACTCACAAAAGTGCTCCAGTTTGGACATAAAATTAAATAGTCATCCTGTGTGTTAAAATATTAGAATGGTCACCCACTCTAATGATGGAAGTTTCAGATACAAAGGCAAATTGTTTTTAGAGAGAAGACTGCCAGATTCTGGGGCCTTAAAAATCATAACATAAGGGGACATCTTCACATGATTTATAGTCCCAGGGAATCCAACATTCTGGTGGTTAATTGCCTTAAAGTTACCAGGCCCTAGGCAGCATTGCTTCTTACCTGGGATGACTGTTCAGGCAGGAGATTTGAGAGGACTTGTCACAAATACTCAGAAATTCCAAATATGTAGGGGAGGATAACAAAACCTGGACAAGCAAATGTGTGAAATAATAATTATAATTAAAATTTTTATAATGCTTATAAGTACCAGGCATTGTTCTAAATATTTTACTAGTATTAACTCATTTAATCACAGCAAGAACCCTATGAGTATGAGATTATCATTCTACCCATTTTATGGATGAGAAAACTGAGGCAAAGAGAGGTTATGTATTTACCCAAGTCACTAAGAAGTAGTCAAACTGGCAACACAGTTTTATATTAAATTTTCATGATCTAATACATAATTCTGTACTTCCTCTCAGGAAAAGAAGAGAGGGAACAAGAAGGAGAGAGAGAGAAGAAGAAAGAGAGAGAGTGATATATTCTGCTTTCATCCACAGTAGATATTAGGCCTATGCATGATCCTTTGTATCTCGTGATATCTACTCTATTTATGTGCTACACTTCTTCTCCTACCCTTGAGATCCACCAGTCTGTTCTACCCTTGAATTGCCTATTCCCGTTCCCCACTCAACCCTACTTTCTATCTTATCTTGTTCTCAGCCTCCAGGGAAGGATGTTGGACTGTCAATTCCTTCATGTTCCACTGTTGCATGGCAGTCATTGATTCCAGATCCTAAGGAGGAAGAAAGAGAGATAAAGACATCATAAGGAGATAGTATCACAGTAGACTATTATGAGGAAAGTGCATGTCAATTATCACTATTTCTGTGCCTTATTTTAATAAGAATTTTGTTATCTGCTCTGCCATAAGTTGCATTTTCAAAGCCCTTTTCTGTCTATCTTGAGAATCTGGAAGCTTCTTGGACAGAGTGGTGTGTGCATGGGTAGGGGGCTGCTATGCAAGGATCTATGTGATGAGAAGCAAAGACACTCAGAGTAAGCATATGACAAATGCAAACCCTTAGAAGCCACTTCATGAACTCTGTGTTGAGCCAAAATATAACAATCTATCCGCTTCTAGAATGAGTGAGCTTGTTTCATGTAGCTCTCCCTATTTGATACTTCTATTGTATTTTCAGTATGCATTAAGAGTCCATTCTATTAATACACTATCAGGATATATCTGGATCTATATAAGATATGCAAATGCTGTACTCTATGAACAAACTGAAGTCAAGGAAACCTCAAGGTAAAATATTCCTAAGAATATACTTCTATAAATCACACATTAGTGGCCTATATTTCTCTAATTTGACATGATTATAAAAATAGATGTGTCACCTCATTCATTGGCATCTTTGCTCTTTAGTTAATCTACCAAAGTGCAAACTGTAAAAGTAGAGAATTTTTGCCCTCTTGTACCTAATTGCAAATGACACCAGAATTTCCAGCCAAATGAATCATGACTGGTCACTGCATGTAACTGCTTCTAAAGTTGTCAGGTTCTCCAAGACACCATGAGGATGCCAGAAAAGTTTGAGGGCAATGCCTGTTAGAAGGAGGGTCACCTATTGAAGGATGGCAGTGATTAGAAGTCTCTCTAATTTTAAAAGTAGAAAAATGATGAACTCTAGAGCAATGATACTGAAATCATAAACTAGTCCAAGAAGTCCAGAAGGAAACAACATTAAGACACAAGAAAAGGAATTATCAATATATAGACCAAAAGCAAACACAAAAATCCTATTGACTTGATGACATTTTTGACGACTTTCTATATTCTCAAAATGTATTTGTGCTCAAAAACGTAGACTGTAGAAATATAATCTGATTTGATAATACTAGAGTTTTACTGATCAGTGAATAACAAATAGAAATTAATTAGAATTTGAGTTTTTCACCTTTGAATTTTAAACTCATCATAAAAAATTTGAATGGAGTCTAATGCAGAGGCAGCAACATAGGAGTTAAGAATTCAAGCTCTGAAAATGTAAAAAATTGGAGGTTGGATTCTAGTTCCATCCTTACTAGCTTGTTAAACACTAATTTTGTATTTTTAGAATAGAGTTAATAATCCTCTTTCACAGCGTCTTTGCAGGCATTAAATAACATACTACCTTCTACTGAGAGTAATATAAGTAATAGTATTTGTATTACTATAATAATGTATTTAAGTATTTTAATGAATAATTTTAAGGTATTGATAAAATAATATTGCTTTTGCTATAAAAATATTTAGGTTTGTAGAACACTGTCATTGACTCAGCCTCAAGGGAGTAATTTGTTCTTTATGTTTCTATGAATTCTTGCGGCCCCTCTTCAATATATAACATCTTTATCTACACTGTGGTAGTTTCATATTTATTTTATATTGTTTCTCATCAAAAATTTATAAGTGATTTTTAAACTTGTCTCCCTGACCAACCCCCATGCCCATCTTTCCTCACTAACAGCTTATCCTCATTTTCCTTAAATGATAATTGCATTGCTTTTGATTAGAAAACATGTTTGGTTTACAACTGTAAATTGTGCTAGCATTTTAGTGGCACATACCCAACTTTCTGGTAGAAATTAAATATTTTATCTCTATTTCATTCTCAGAATAATCTTATAAGTTTCATAATATTACCTCCAATATTGATGATAAAATTTGCAAGTAACACCATGGCAACGAGGACCATCGAAATCTGTTCCCACCTCTGACTATTCCAGATCTTCTTATCACTGCTTCCTTCCTTCTTTATTCCCCAAAGCAAGTACTTGCTATAGCTATATGGAATATCTTGCATCTCCTAGAATTTCTTATGGTCCTCTACATTTTTTGTCTTTGAACATCAAATTTCTTCTGTTCAGAATGACCATCTCTAATTTCTGTCTTTGGAAGATTTCACCTTGTATTAGAACCAGAAGAGTTCTCAGTGCTTTTCATAATGTATTTATCTTTACTATAGCATATATACAGTGCATGTGTGTGTGTGTGTTTCTGTGTATCTGCATCTGTGTGTAATTTGTTTGTTTTTTATTTTTCCAGCCTCCTAGAGTAAAATATCTTTGAATAAGTCATATAGTCAAAGGTCCTTATTTTAATTTATTTTTAATTTTTTGGTCAGAGTTTCTAACATAGTTTCAGGCACATTATAGGTGCTCAAAAATGCCTGCTTTAATGATTGAGCAAATGAATAACACCATGATGTTGATATTTGATATCATGAAATCCACATACTATGCAAATTATTGCCACTAGAGAAGATCATTGTGTTTGCATCTAGCAATTGTTATTTGTAACCATAGTTCTGATTTGATATTTTAAATGATCTGACCTGTGACAATTAAGAAAATAATTCAGAACTGTGTTTTCTAAATTTATATTTTAAACTTGACTTTAACCACAAAAAGGTAGGAAACATTAAAATAAAATTTATTTCTTAATAGATTCCAAGTCTCTTTTTCATAACATTACATTTTTGGCAGCTGATACTTATGGAATAAAAATGATGTGAATCTAATAATAAAATGTATGCTAGATAACTCTATTTCCTACAGAACTCTATAAAATAAATTATAATAAACCAAACTCTTCTAGACAGTAATGATGGATAATTCCAATTTATCTTATTTCATGAATAAAAAAATACCTATCATAAATCCTTTCTTTTAACATAAATGACTACTGTTAAATTTCTGATGATGCTACCTCCCACAAATTATCACCGGAGAATCCTTAAAAAGAAGCTGAAATATATTATAGATGATTTCATTCTTAGGATTCATACTGATCCATACGCTGCATCTGACTTATTGATATCATTTGCCTTTCTAAAACATATTTTACTCAATGATTGTGATACTTCATATTAATTCATCATTGTGTTGCAAATACAAACTACATCTAAATATAAAAGAACTGCATCATCCTTAAACAATACATATCTATTGGTCTTACTAGTACAGAAAATGTATGCACAAAATATAAAGAGCAAGCAAATTTTATTTTAGTTAATACAGAATTCAATAATTATATTTCTCCTCTTTTCCTTTATTTTCCCTGTTTTAACATTTTGTATTCTGTATCCTTAACTTTCTGGTCATTTATATCATTTTCTTTGCTGTCATGAGTAGAAGTGTATAAGATAGAAGAAAGGGTAAATACATTTTTTTTTTCAGTATTTAATATGTTAAAGGCACTGCAGGTATCAATTTACATACACTGTTCCATTGGTAAGATGAATGTTATTTCCCTCATTTTTTACAGATGAGGAAACAGAGATACAATAACAAATACATAATGCCTAGTGTGCTAACCGATAGATGGTATAGTATCTCAAAGGAAAAGCTATTTTAAAAGGCTGACTTAGAGAAGGCATCATGAAAGAAGCAAAGTGATGGAAAAGATATGACATGTTGAGTTTGCATTAGGTAATACCTAATACAGAATGTGTTTAAGGGAAAAGCTGGTGATACACTTGAATTATTTATATTATGGACCATGAAGAGTATCAAATGCCAGATGGGGGTATAAAATTTATTTTATTATAAATGAGATTTTTATTTCTTACATGATGGTTTAACATGTTTTAAACTGTGTTTTAAGAAAGTTATCCAGCCAACAATGTTTCCAATAGAAAATCTATTGGAACAAGAAGAGATGGTCAGGAAATTAATCATTTGGAAAATTTTGCAATAGTCCACAAAAGAGAGTTAATGGAGGGATTAATAAATGGCTGTGACTTTGAGAATAAGAGGAAAATATAAATAAATCTGAGATGAGAAAAATTAAAAATTATAGATTATACACAAAAGTTATCTAGAATTGGAAAGAGAAAGAGGTGGACTCAGAGATGACTTCAGGTTTCAGAAATGGAGGACTGGAAGAATGGTACCTAGGAAAAGGTACCTTGCTTTCCTAGGTACATTAGAAGCAAGGTTGGTGATCCCTGTGATATCTCCACTTAATTCACTAGGATGGATCCTACAGTAGAACCACAAACCCTGGATGATACTATTCTTGCACAAACTCAGTTTAGTAGCACCAATTTTATTCAGTATGCCAGATGTGATAACTTTACTAGAGAAAATTTACATGATCTCCAGGACATGGTATGTAGACACTGATTTTGTGAATGCATTCTTTTCTATCCCTACCATTAAAAAACAAAAAGATAAGGCACAATTTACATTCACATGGAACTGACAAGAATATATATTATGTATAATAATATTGTTCAAAGGTATTGAGAGCATCTAGACATCCTGCAGAACATTAAATGGCGCATTATAATGATGACATGCTAACTGGGTTACAGGAGAAAGAAATGCCCAGCATGTTAGAGGCCTTGGTTAATACATCCACTCTAGGGGGTGGAGGATGAACCCTATGAAAATCACTACATCACATTACCACTCCATTTACCTCTTTAGGGGTTCTGTGGTTAGGGGCATCTTGACACATGACTTATAAAATATGAGACAAATTATTACATCTTTGCTTGTAATTGTAACGGAACTATAATGCAGTGTACGACTTTTTACATTATAAAGGCAGTGTATTTGATATCTAAGTAATTCTGGTCAAGGCCATGTTTACAGTGACATTGAGGCTGCCAGTTTCTAATGAGACACAGAGCAAGAAAGTCCAAGCTGTGGTGTAAGCAGCCCTGCCACTTGGGACTTGTGATCTGCCAAAATTGTATTAGTGGTGGAAAAAGATGTGTGGCATTTATGGCAAAACAACAATACAAGACACCAGATATCTGGAGTAAGGCCATATCATCTTTTAAAAAACAACCCCTGGCATATTCTGAAAGTTAGCATAGATGAAGCACACAAACACAGGGCTTCAAGTGACCATGATTTGGGAATTCTAATCATGAACAGAATTCTTTCTGCTCATTAAGTCATTAAGGTTGGGCAGGGCAAGCAATAGTCCATTATAGGATGTAACCAGTACATCTGGGGTAGCACAAGCAAGACCGGAGAGTGAAAGCATGAGCACATTGCCCTGAAACCACTATATTCCACCATATTGCACCAGTTCCTCTCTTTTCGTTCACACTCATGGCTCTGTGGAATGTCAGTTAAGATCAACTAACAGAGGAACAAAAAAGCCAAGTGTTCCTTAGACACAGGTTAGCTCAGTAAGTCTGTGCAAGCTGAAAAATGGAAAGTAGGTGCATTACATGCTCACTCAGGCACAACCTTGAAAGACATTGGTGAAAGTATATTTTCCAAAATATACTTTGGTGGTGCACTTGATCACCTACTTGGTGCACAAAGGAGCAGGACAAAGGTTTGAATATATTTGGAATTAAAAAGCATTCCATAAAGAACTATAAAATTCTCAAAGGAGGGATGCCTGTGTCTGAAAATGGAGCAAGAGTCTCATTGAACTATAAGCTCTGGTGGCCAGCTGGTCACTGTAGCTGCTTTATGTACAGAGACCAGCAGGCATGAAGAAGAGCTATTGTGGGAGGAGTAGTCGGCCTGATAACAGGAGGAAATAAGTGCTGCTGTTACATGATGAAGGGCAGGAAAGTGTATGCTAACACACAAGTAACCTGCTCTGGTTTCTCTTGATACTCCCTTACCTGATAATGATGGTAAATGTTTAAGTGAAGCAACCTTAAAAATATGGTGACAAAGGGCTCAGACACCTTGAGGATGACTTCAGTGGCATCCCCACAGGTAAGCTAAGACTAACAGGTGTTAGCAGATGGAGAGAGGAATCTGGAATGGATAGTGGAGGAAGGAGGTGATAAGTATAAGTTGTAGCTCAGAGATCAACTGCAGAGTTGGGACTTGTAGCCCATCCCAGTACCCTTCCTTTTCCAAATTTCTCCCAGAAAGAAAGACTTAACAGAATTATGAAGGAGTTGCTCCTTGAACAAAGAAGTGGATCTGAGTGGCACAAAAGATGGATGGGCTAGGATATCCCCATTAGATGATGAACTTGTTGCTTCAGTTGCTGTTTGTGCTGCAGCAGACAGCTTCAGCTCTTAGCCTCTTCAGGGATGCTCCAGCATAAAAATCTGCCTCTCTCACAGTGACATCCTTCTGGATTGACCAATAGGTGGAAACAGGGATATAAAGTATCTGAACATTTTAACTCAATGGGGGGCTACTTTGAAGTGCTGTTTAACACCAGTTGACTGAGTCTTTTAAGCCTGTATCGAAACACAACTTCTCTCTCTGCCCACTTTTGCTTCCTCCCTTCTCTTCCATTGTGTCCTCCAGTAAATTTCCTGCACTTCCTGCACTAAGTGCACTTAGTATGTCTCCTTCCTCGAGAATCCAAATCGCTAGAATTGCTGTCATATAAGCCATGTAAGTTATGAGAAGTATGAGCATCCTACAAAATGACCACACTCTAGAAAGCATTATTTACCTTTTCTCACAAATGTCATTATTTTGTTTAATATTTCTAAACTACAGTTTTCTTGAAGTCATTATTTGTTTAGTACTTTAAAGTAACTATCCCTCTAGTAACTGCTTCCCAACATTGCTTATAAGATTAAACTAGCGTAGTAGGTTGCTACTTTTACTGCTCTCTGCCATCAAGTAAGAGATATACCATAGATGGGTTAACCAATCTCTCTGGATTCAGTTTCGTTATTCAAGAAGTAATGAACAAAAGTTATAAAGTTACATCCAGAGAACCTATGTTCTATCAGTACACATTGCAATATTGTGCCAAAATCAATGGTAAGAGAAGATCTATAAGACCAACAAAGTGATTTTTAATTCAAGTCTGTGATTTAGATAAAGCACTAGGATAGATAGGTTGGATGTCTTGGTTTTGAAGTGAGATTTCTCAAGATCAGAAATTTTTATTCACTATCCTCTAATAATAAGGCAATTCAGTCACCTACAGTGCTAGATAAAACAAAGACACTGCAATTAGCCAAAATATACGTATTTGCAAAAACAAATGAAATCTTTGCTTTATTCTTTTTAGGATATTCTTTCTTTGTTCAACTTAATTTGAAAACCTCCATTTTTTATTGCAGGCTGCAAAGAGTGCCTATACCTTCTAAAAATTAAATGAGGTTCAGATTATATGAAGATCTTTTATGTGAGGTTTAGAAGCTTAAGATACTGTGTGTGCCCTGAAGAAATCTCATCATCAGATGCATTTGAAAACCGTTATTTGTGTTTCACTCTGTCTTGGTATATCTTTAGTATTTTTAATCAATGAACACAACTGCTACACACAGCCCCAAAGGCAGGAGTTGCCATAAATAGTCAACTTTCAGCGTAAGAAAAAAGCAAACTGAAAGGGTGTTCCAGCGTATCACTGACAGAAGTTTTCAATCACCCTATGGCTACCACACATTGTGAAGGAAAATGAATCTTTTCAATAGAATCAGTGCCCTTCATATTCTCTGGTAATTACATTTTGGTGTCAATTTAAAAAAGTAAATGGTTGAAGAATTTTTTTAAATATTTGATTGGTTAGGCAAGTATGACAACAAAACTTCTAGTGAAGGAGAGTTCTTTAAAAATGATGCCAATTTGTATAGATTTTCTCTATCCACTGCTTAAATAATAAAACAAATAGCTGAATAAATTTTGAGTTTTTTTAACCTATCCAACAAAACCTAGGAAGGATAGAGGAAGAGCTTAGCATAGAAGACATAATCATAGGCTGGAGAGTAATTCTGTATGTGGCAATGAATGGTTAGCATTATAGCATCTAAGTTAAGAGTATAGCCTGTTTAATTAGGCAGTTCTGGTAATGTCTGAGTTCTACCAGTCACTAATTATGTAACTTGGTTAATGACTGAATTTTGCTAACTTCAGTTATCTCTTTTATAAAATGGGGATATTAACAGTATTCACCTCCTAGGGTTGTTTAAAGTACAAAAGGAAAATGACATAAAGGAGTTGGCGCAGTTTATATGAAATACATTTTGCACTCCTCCTCCTCCTCTTCTTCTGACTCTTTCTCCCTCGTATTAGGAGTTTATGATGGTACTATGAATCTGAAAATCTGGCAACATTTAAAAAATCTCCCTGGACCTTGCTTCTTATCCTGATGCATCACCGTCTGAAGAAGACTTCCTATAATACCAATCTAAATTTGTCCCCAAAACTAATTCTATCTTATTACCATATTTTATTTGTTCTAGCATTTAAAATCACTATCTTGATTATTTATCTATTTACTATTTTATAGTTAATTTTCAATCCCAGTGTCTATCTGTGAGAGGAAAAACATTGTCTTGTCATGCTCTTTTCATCCTGACATGTACTAGGCACACTATAAACAGTCCTTAAATGAAGGAATGAATGCTCTTCCTCTTCTTGCTTCTTCACCAGAAGTGTGAACTATGTACTCCAAAAAAGACCACCAGAAAGACCTGTTGATGACGCATAACTTAGACTTATTGCAGCAAGGGAGAGCATTAGCTTGACAAAGGTCTTATTAATGTCTCAAAATGGAAAATTGGGGTATAGTATAGTCAGGATTTTAAGTGCTTCAGTTGAGTGATTTTGAGGTGAGTCTTACAGGGCTGGAAAGTAGCTGGATTTCTATTACGACATTATAGTTTTTGAATTGATGTGCACAGCAAGATGAAGGACATGAAAAGAATCGTGATAAGTAAGATGTTTAGTTGTTTTGGTGTCTGACTTTTTAGGAAATGGTATTTCTTGCAGTAAGCATGTGAGTTATTTTTGCTTATTCTCAGTATTGCTTAGCAAAGAACAGGAAATTATGCTTCATTCAAGAATTGTTTAACACAGACCAGAAAGTATTACTACACCAATAATTATTTAACACAGGGACACAGAATTATTTGGTTTCAGTTATTAAAGCTTTATTTTGCCTTTGACCCATGGATTCCTGTCTTATTTTTGCACTGTCTTTACTTTTGTATATTAGCTTGACTCAATTTTGATTTGTTTTCATTTGTGTTTTTGCATCACGTTATTCTAGAGCTCCTCTTGCAGTTTTTTCTATTTGCTTTACGGAATAAACTTACATGGTTCCCACATGTTCAATGCACATCCAGATTCAGGCCTAGGCTTCCTTGAAATTTTTAATTTGCCCTTATTATTCAGCTATACCACCCATGGTCACATCTTCAAACGTAATCTGTTTGCAGTTTGACTTCTAAATATTAAAGTTTTATTATGAACTTTCTCCTAAATTTCAATCCACTCTTGCATATAAACTAGTCCACACTTATAAGGTATTGTTCCGTCTTTACAGCTTTGTCTGTATATCTAAATATCAATCAGTGGGAATCCTTTTGTAGTATTTTTTTAAAAAGTTCCATCAGAGATTCTATTATTCGGGTGGACTTGATGCTTTGGAAATAAATTTAACTTTGTTCAATCACTGACTCCTCACCCTCATCCTATTATAATTTTTAGTTGGTATTAGTAAAAATAATTGCCATCTCTCCCATAATAACCTTTCTGTTTCATTCCATGGCCAAGAATATAGTTTAGTCTCATCAACTGAAGTGTGATTTTTAAAAAGAAACTTTCCTACGGTCTCTTAAAAACTTTCTCTTCAACCCCATATTCACATAATAGCCAGATTAAATTTCCTAAAAATCTGCTTGACCTATTATTTAAAAATCTTCAGTGACATGGAATTTCCAATCATTTAACATCTTTATAACACCACACTAGCTTAATATTTATTGTTGCTTATAATGAGACCTTGGTCAATCTTAGATTTTAGGTAAAAAAATTTCTATATCATTGAACTAGCCATGCTGGACCACTTGCTCTGCTTTGAATATGCTGTGCATTTTTCTCCATTCCTGATCACATATTCTCCCTTAGAATACTCTTTCTCTCGGTCCTATTCATCTTTTATTTCTCACTTCAAATTCCTCTTCCATGAAACATTCCCAAAGTAGTCTAATCCACAGGGTTAGTTAAATCTTAGAAGTAAATGGACTCAATGACAATGTTCCTCTGTAATGTATAATATATGTTGTCTTGACATTGACTGTCAATTCCCTGTTTTTATTTGTTTGCTTTGTATCCTCATATTCAATACACAAAATCTCACGATTAGAGAGTTCTTCATATACCCTTTTAGACACTCTGAAGACTCTGCACCTTATAGTTTAAAATTAATATCTTCGTTGTTGAGTGTCATCATTTCAGAGATTTGACATTCAGAAAGGCATGGGCATGGTACACAGAAAGCTCTCTAAGGAGCTAGGGCCATGAGATAGAAATGCAGAGTGATTTGGTTCACTGGGAGTTAACAGAGAGGTAAATGAATAAGCAAGCTAAAGCATCAGAGAATTTTTCTGAAATGAAAAATACCTTCAGGCCTTTCAGGCAGCACTGAAAATATCCTTATTTAATAGGCTATAGTATTGTTCAGCCTTTTCTTACATAATGTATTGTCTTTGTTTCTATCCTATTATACATGTGAAATATATTGAAGTCAATTTGTTTCTAGTCTCTTCATGAAAAAAAAATATATATATATACTTTATCATCTTCTAGGACTCTTCAAAGTTTTAAAAGAGAAAGAAACTGCATTTTCAAATATTTTGCACATAAGACTATTTCCAAAGTAAAGCCCAGAATATTTTTCTTTAGCTACCCAGTTTCCTTTAGGAAAAATATATAAACATGTTTATTGCTTTATTGCTTCAATTGTTGCTCTTTGAATAAATGCAGCGTAAAAGTAGAAAATAGCACATAGTAAGTCTTCAAGAAGCCCTTATTCATGGAACATAAAGGTATAGGGTAGTCAAATTCAGTTTTTTCTCTTCTGTATTTTTACATATTACTGCTTAGTTAACTAAATAGAAAATTTTTATCCCCAAGTATGTAATTGATTCCCTCTCTAGAAAATGAAACAGGGAATTTCTAGAAGATTCTAACTTCATTTCTTTTTTTTTTGTGGTACGCGGGCCTCTCACTGTTGTGGCCTCTCCCATTGAGGAGCACAGGCTCCGGATGCACAGGCTGAACGGCCATGGCTCACGGGCCCAGCCGCTCCGCGGCATGTGGGATCCTCCCAGGGGACACGAACCCGTGTCCCCTGCATCGGCAGGTGGACTCTCAACCACTGCGCCACCAGGGAAGCCCCCATGGTATAATACTTTTATAAAATATTATAAGTATGTGTCATTATAAACATTAAATAAAAAAATATAAGCTCCGATTTTTATTTTTAGCTTCAACAGAGATAATATAACACTTTCACATTTCTAGAAAATGCAAAATACTTACATTCGAGTTCTCTTTTTAGACTGAGCCTGGTTCACAAATCATAGTTTGATTAGCATAGTTATAGTATACATTGTTTGCCAGGATTCTAGATGTTTCTTTAGGTTAGTTATAGAAATAATTGATAATAATATAAAATTAATAACTTTAAATGTTTTCAGTAAACTCTGTTCACTTGGGATATATCATATTCATTATTTTCCATATTAAGAGGAAAACAACCCACGGTCTAGTTGGTTCCTTACCCTTTCTCCAGCCTACTTTTCTTTAGTTTGGCTTTTCCTATACATAAATGTATTTGTGTAAAGTAACATTTTGTTGTTGTTGCTCCTGATACAACTTATAGATTGACCTTTTTGTGTATTGCAGTTTATTAATCTTCTTTCGGTCTAATTCATTATTGAAAGATCAATGGGGTTTGGGCATAAAGGATTAAGGATCTGACAGGAGAGGTTGGAGGATCAAGGATCAGCTAAGGTGAAGGATAAAACAGTGACTATAATAATGTCTTGAGCATCTTCTTCAAGTACTTCTGATGTTCACTTAATGATTCATCACATATTGGCTCTGTTAAAACACAGTGATACTGAACTCACTTAATGTCAGAATCCTCGCTGTCTTGACAGTTTGATTTGGACGGAAGAATTATCTACTTCTAGCAGCCAGTCCTTAGCCTTGGCCAGTTCCTTTGTTGTGAACCAGAGGAGTTAGAAGGTCTGCCTCAGTGCTTCCTAAATTCTTGATTGCAGCATGTGACTTGGGCTGACTTTTGGGGGAAGATTTGAAATTATCTGTCTGTCTATCGTCTATCTATCTATTATACATTATCCCTCAGGTCTCACACTAAATCATAGTAGCTCAGGAATCTGAGGTAGAGCCAAGTTTACATCACTACAAACCCCCAATGCCATTCTGATGTGCAGCCAGTTTGGGAAACGAATTCACATGGCATAAACCTTTGGGTAAAGTAGGATTATGTGACACAGGGTACCTTCTTTTTCAATCTAGCTCTCATACTCTCTAAGAGAGTTTTGGGGGTAGGAAATTTTGAGGAGGCCCATATCTATCAAAAGTAGTGGCATTTCAGCCATTACAAGATTAAATACCTCGGTCAGTATGTAGATGATTTTCAAGGTTTGGGCAACCACATGTATGCGTGTGGTCCGTGGAGTTCTCCCAAAGAACATAGGGGTTCTAGAAATAGCTGCTATTATTTAAAAATAAAAATCATTGCAGGGATGTGTGCCAATTATTGAATCATCTGCTTATAACTTTCAGCTCTTCTAGTTCCACATTTGTCTATCTCTAATCTACTAGCTCTAAACTACTTTTAATTAATTAAATAATTTTGCTTTTAATCTTTACCTTCTTAGCCATGTCTGCCTCTGATTTATTGAGCTATTGATGCCTTTCTTAATCAAAACTGACTTCTGGAACCTGTCACTGTGCTGACCCTGGTCTAGTCTCCACCACACACTGCCTCGCCTGCTGACTCTCAGAGTTGCTATCGTCTACTGTAGTTTTCTTAAAGGTATAACTATTGATATAGCAATAATGGATTCTGGGGGA
Organism: Delphinus delphis; assembly: GCF_949987515.2. Lineage (NCBI taxonomy): Eukaryota > Metazoa > Chordata > Mammalia > Artiodactyla > Delphinidae > Delphinus > Delphinus delphis. The sequence continues at coordinate 80,085,277 of NC_082687.1, read as the reverse complement.
AAAATTAACACTTTGTTACTACCTGGACTCACCAAGAAGACCTTAAGATTCCTCTCAGCTTGACTAAACTTTTAGAGAACCTGCTTCCTGCATCTAGACCTCTGACCTCCCTTTTCTTACAGAACTTATTTTAGAAAACTTGTAACTGCAAAGTTCTTCTCTGCCCTTTTGATATTTAAAACTTTTAAAAAACCTTTGGGCATAAAGGAGGCAGGAATGTACAGTGGAGAAAGGACAGCCTCTTCAATAAGTGGTGCTGGGAAAACTGGACAGGTACATGTAAAAGTATGAGATTAGATCACTCCCTAACACCATACACAAAAATAAGCTCAAAATTGATTAAAGACCTAAATGTAAGTCCAGAAACTATCAAACTCTTAGAGGAAAACATAGGCAGAACACTCTATGACATAAATCACAGCAAGATCCTTTTAGACCCACCTCCTAGAGAAATGGAAATAAAAACAAAAATAAACAAATGGGACCTAATGAAACTTAAAAGCTTTTGTACAGCAAAGGAAACCATAAATAAGACCAAAAGACAACCCTCAGAATGGGAGAAAATATTTGCAAATGAAGCAACTGACAAAGGTTTAATCTCCAAAATTCATAAGCAGCTCATGCAGCTCAATAACAAAAAAACAAGCAACCCAATCCAAAAATGGGCAGAAGACCTAAATAGACATTTCTCCAAAGATGACATACAGACTGCCAACAAACACATGAAAGAATGCTCAACATCATTAATCATTAGAGAAATGCAAATCAAAACTACAATGAGATATCATCTCACACCAGTCAGAATGGCCATCATCAAAAAATCTAGAAACAATAAATGCTGGAGAGGGTGTGGAGAAAAGGGAACACTCTTGCACTGCTGGTGGGAATGTGAATTGGTTCAGCCACTATGGAGAACTGTATGGAGGTTCCTTAAAAAACTACAAATAGAACTACCATATGAGCCAGCAATCCCACTACTGGGCATATACCCTGAGAAAACCATAATTCAAAAAGAGTCATGTACCAAAATGTTCATTGCAGCTCTATTTACAATAGCCCGGAGATGGAAACAACCTAAGTGTCCATCATCGGATGAATGGATAAAGAAGACGTGGCACATATATACAATGGAATATTACTCAGCTATAAAAAGAAACGAAATTGAGCTATTTGTAATGGGGTGGATGGACCTAGAGTCTGTCATACAGAGTGAAGTAAGTCAGAAAGAGAAAGACAAATACCGTATGCTAACACATATATATGGAATTTAAGGGAAAAAAATGTCATGAAGAACCTAGGGGTAAGACAGGCATAAAGACACAGACCTACTAGATAATGGACTTGAGGATATGGGGAGGGGGAAGGGTAAGCTGTGACAAAGCGAAAGAGTGGCATGGACATACATACACTACCAAAGGTAAAATAGATAGCTAGTGGGAAGCAGCCACATAGCACAGGGAGATGAGCTCGGTGCTTTGTGACATCCTAGAGGGGTAGGATAGGGAGGGTGGGAGGGTGGGAGGGAGGGAGACATAAGAGGGAAGAGATATGGGAACATATGTATAGGTATAACTGATACACTTCATTATAAAGCAGAAACTAACACACCATTGTAAAGCAATTATACTCCAATAAAGATGTAAAAAAAAAAAAAAAAAAAAAAAGCCTTTGGGCAGTTTTACTACCCAGGACTGTCTTTCTCAAGGACCTGAGCCTTCCTTTTGAAATGTAATCAAGGAAGATGGCACCCTATCTCCCTGAGTCTGAGGGAGGGTAAAAGCCTAACTGCAGTGGCTGCCTTGGTCCAAGCTGTAAAAGGACCTCCAGTCATGAAGATAAAAGAAAGTTTACTTTTCCGTTGTATAAGGCCAATTAGCAGACTCAAATGGCTTATGATCTCCTGGCCCCTCCAATACAATAGCCTTGAATAAAGTCTTCCTTGCCTGTTTTAGCTTTGTCCTGCACACTTTTTGCTTATTTATTTTTCATATGTTAATCTAAACTTTGAGACTAATAAGATATTCTACTACTAATTTAAAAATTATTAAATGACTATGAAAATCTTTTCTTTACAATCATTGTTTATTTTACACTGCCATTACATTATTTTGTATCTGATAACATCAGGCCACCTTGCATCACTGAAATATAAACATATTCCTCATAATTTATATCAAACTGTAGAATATTATTTTAATTGTAGACTATTCTTATTTATACACATGATGAAATAGAATAAAATTTGTATGCCAATTAAGTAATAATCCAGATATTTTTCTAAACACCTATTCTGCCTTTGAAATGCTCAAATGTCTAGCTAAATAGTGCATGTCTTGAGTTTTCCCCTTTCATATTTGCTGTATTATGTTGCATTAGTTTTTACCACATGATTCATCTGAAATGATGGTCATCATCATTCCCTTATATGATGTAATTTTATAAATATATCTGGTTATTTCAATTTTTAATAATTCTGGCTCTATTTTTAAAGACATCTCTCTGAGTATCCTTTTATTATTTTAACTTGCTTTTATAATATTTTCTAAAATGAGACTTGAAGGAAACAGTCAAATATTTTAGACAGTTCTTGTTGATATTTCTTTTCTTTGTAAAAGTTTATATTTTTTATTGGGTTTATTTTTCAAAAGAGTGTTCACTGTAAAATAAAATAGAATTATAGTTTCTGGACTTTTCAATAACCACTTGGTGAATGATAAAAGCCTTTTGTAATATTCAGATTATAACTGCTTATCAGTCATCTTGACATATTCTTACTGTTTTGCCACCAGAATGCATTTAAGGACTATTTCTTACTTTGAATTCCAAATAGTAATATTTAAATGTTATATTTAAAGCATTAAGGATATATTATTTAATGTAATTTCCTGGGCTTTTTTGGTTTTTTCTTCATATTCAAAGACTAGCTGTAGTTTGATCCATGGCTATTAACTCTTGTGGATGCACCTTCACCAAGCTCATGACAAATTAAAGCCTTGGTTTAGAAAGTAGACAGGTAAGATTGGAGATGAGGATTTTTAACTGTATTTTGTCATGTAAGACAATTCAGTTGAATTTGATTTTTTAGGTTAAAGAAATAGAAGCCCTGAGAGGTTAAGTAAGTTGCCCAAAGTTACATTGTCAGTAGGTGCATTAACAAGGACCTGACTCAGGGCCTCAGGAAGTGAGTGTGTATTTTCCGTCTCTGTTCCCTCAAGCATTATGTGGCACATCTTTGTGATTCAAGGTCCCATTTTCTCTATCCTTTTGATCATCTTCCACTGCTAAAATTCATTGATCTTAGGAAAATCACCCTGTGTGGTAGACAATGCTTAACTAAATGTGAAATACAACAGTTCAGTGGTCTGTAATCAAAATCAGATATTCGGTTTTAAATGTTAGTATTTTGATGTGCTCAGAGGTAACTGTATGCCTGGAATTTGAAGTAATGGATTTCATGTATTTTGAAAACTGTTCTTCTCTAGTCCCAGTTTCCCCTTAATTTTACATTGCTTGATGTGCTTTCTGCAGCCTTCTCGCCCCATCCCAACACAGAGCGGAGGGTAAGCATCCACTGGAGTTACTCGTATTCCCTTTCTTTAAATTAGCTGATTATGGGCTGAGATAGATGTCATTCTCTATGAGATGTGGAACTTCTTTCTCTAAAATGACCAGTCTCTACAGACCAATTAAGCAAAAGAATGCTGAGCCTGCTTCCGACAGGTAAAGCTCTCAAAACACACAGCAACTGCCAGCCTATGTACCTCTAAGCAATTTCTGTGAGAGGATTTTCTGAAAGGTTGAGCTAATGGGTTTGAGTACATCTGTGCACAAGGTTTTGCAGAGCCAGCAAAACTAAGAAAATGTCAGTTTTTGCCAGTTTCCTAGAAGAGCAGTCCTCTGCTTGCATAAACAAGGTTTGTAGAAGTGCAAAGGATTCCTAAAGACCACTTTTCACTTGGGGTAAGCAGCAGGTTTGAACTCAGACCATCCTGTGGCCTTCAGTTGCTTAAACATAAAAGGGCAAGTCAAGTTTTATTGAGTAGATTTGGCTAAGCTTATACTTTCATCCTTTTCCCTAAGCTTTTATCTTCTTTGCAAGGGAAATTTCTCAGCAGCCTTTTCTGCATAATGATATCTGAAATGCTGTCAGCCCTAATCGATCTCGGACTTTTTTGAAGGAGTATCGTATATTACTTAGGAATCAAACTGCATATATTTTCTTTATTTAACATTAAATTTATTTCAGTATAGAAAATGGAATGAACCTAGGCTTCAGAATCCAATAGGCTTGGATCAGAACCCTGAGTTCAATTACCTAATAGTTGAGTGTTCCTGGATAAGTTAGTGAACCCTTTCCTACTAGCCTTATTATTCTCAATCCCCAGCTCACAGATGTGGTAGCCACATCTGCTTGCATACCTGCAATGTATTTAAAGAGTGCCTGACACAATATGTACACAATGAGTATGTCTGCCTTATCCATACTCTGTATACTTCTAAGAATAAAATCAGTCTGATTTTTTTAAAAAAATTATGTTTTTAGTAGAAGACCCTGCTGAGTTTTCCAACCATGCTCCTATGTTTAACTAACATTATGATTTTCCCACTCAGGAAAGAACAGTGTTTTGGACCAATCTGATGAACGAACAATTTTTCTATGGTCCACGAGCTCAGAGTTATTTTTACATTTTTAAAGGTAAGATACAAAAATAATAGTTTGTGACACAGGAAGATGATATGAAATTGAAATTCTGGTGTCCATAAATAAAATTTAATTGGAACTCAAATATGCTCTTATGTTTAGATATTGTGTATGGCTGTCTTAGTGCCACAAAGGCCTGGTGAGTAATTGCAACAGAAACCAGATAGCTTGCAAAGCCTAAAATATATATTACCTGGTCCTCTATAGATAAAGTTTACAGACCTATGATCTGGAATATTGGGTATGATCATGTCAGTATACTAAGAATGACTTCATTAAGTAGATCATTGCTCAAAAAATATCAACCCAGATAGTAAAATTTAATATGGAACCAAACAAAATATTCATATTGACTTTATCGTTGCTTAGTGTTTGTTTGTTTTCTGGGATGTGAATCACAGAGATGGGGGAATGAAGTCCAGCCACATACTTTATTCCAAAGAACTCAATCTGGAGTCAGGAATTTCTAAAGCCCAAATTTTTTTAGTAAACTTTTCTTGCCATTTGTGTAACCCATTGTCCTGCCTAGGAGTCAAGTTTCCTATTTGTAATCAAATCACCACTAGGCCCAGTCATATCTAAATTTCTAAAATTTAAATTAAGTTCTAACTACTCTTCGTCCCTTATCACTCTTAGTATTTTATTTAATAAAATAAAAATTATGTTAATATTTATATAATATTTTTTGAATAGCCTACTCTTGAACTCTTTAAGTTGGCCTTAATGACTTTTAAATTCAGTTGGCCAGAGTTTGCTTTAGGAAATAATAGAAAACACAGTGCATTAATTTTTTGACACTGTGACTTCCTGGACTATAAAATAATTGAAAAGCACATTCTTTTGTTCTTTGCACTTCAGTTTTCTTTATTATTCTAAATATTTCTAAAGATACTGTACTTTGAGAGCTCTATAAATTTAGTGCCTTTATTTAAATAATAAAATTAGAGAAATGTTGGGGAAAAAAGTAGAGGAAAGGTACACATCATCTTGTATTTTCTTGTGTCCTTGTAACCATTTCATGTTCTTTTCAATTTTTTGATCCCAAAATAAATGTGTTCATGCACCTACACATTCAAATGAAAAGATGGATGAAGGACAAAAGGATTTAGCTCCAAAGAAACAGGACAGTAAAATAAGCTGTTAAAAATTAGGGCAGCATGATAGGCAGGAAACAATTAGGGCACAGCAATTCAGAGATAGGGAGAAGTAGAGGGCAAGGAATAACATAATATGACAAGTGAAGAATGAGCTGGGTCTTTACATTATAAAGGAGGAAGATGGAGCACCTAGATAGGGAAGGAAAATCAAATGAACATCTGCTGACTCCAAATAAGGTGTCAATACTCCAAAGGTGAGATATGAAACTAAACAGGAAAAGCAGTAAAGGGCTCCAGATTGTTTATTAGAAATTAGAGATTCCATGAAAATGAAAGAGATTTATCTGTTACTGTAACCAAGTTTTTAATTGCTTTTGTAAGTTTTTAATAGATTTTAAAAATCCTAATATATTGTCCATGGTGGATTTGATTTTAAAATACCACAATTGAAATGATTCTATTTTATTTAAGTATTATTCAAAAATTCAGATGGTGTCTTATATGACTGAATACTTTAAAACTTTATATAACCCACTGATATTCTGCATCATAATTAAAAATTAAAATATTTATAATGTAATAATAAATTTTTTCATATAAGAAAGTAAAATATAAGGTCCATTTTTGTATTCTTCCAATTTCACTGCTGATTTGTTTCCTAAAACTCATATTTCAAAAATGTCTTGACATAATTAAACAAACAAGCAACAATCACTTTTCTTCCCAAAATAACAAGAACAAGAATAGGAATAAGAATTAGAACAACAACAATAAAAAGAAGGGCCAGATGCACTAGATAACGTAGGATGTTTTTTAACTGAAATTTTTATCTAAATGATATGAGCACTACACGAGGAACAGTAGTTTGAAGGAATATACATACTCTCAGTGTGAGACAAACATCATTTACCAAAATCTCACTGACTTCATAGCTCTTGAGAAGAAAACCAATAGAAACCAGTAAATGTCATCCCATGCCTAACCTGTATCAGTACTCTGTGCCCCGAATGCTGTTACTTACTTAAAAATAATTTCTGCCTGAATCTTTGTGAGCTCCCAGATGATAACAGTAAGGTAGTGATTTTGCCACTAATTCAGCAAGGATGAAATTTATTTGCTAATATCTAGAGGCATTTTGACAGAGTTTAAATGTGAAAAACTGACTCCAAATATTTAGACTCAATTACCCATGTGTGGAGAGGCACTTTTTAAAAAGAACTAATGACAATCACAAGGATATTACACAGCTAAGATCAAAGAATAATTTACTGTGATGTGAAAAAAAAATAACAAGATTTTGCAGTATCTCTTGTGGAAATGGAAATTCACTTCTTTTTTGTTATTCAAGGATAAGCCCAGAGGGAAATTCATCAGTTTTATATCCTCAGGTGAATCTATGAAATATATTCTGTAAGTAGTAAAAGTAGGTTTGTCTTCAAAGTTTCTTAACTACCATTTGTATTTATTGTTTAATGAAAGCCCTCCTCCCAACCCTTGCCATGATTCATCCTTTTTAATTCTGTTACGACTTCTCTTTTTGTACTAATTTCTTTGATACAATTTATTCTTAAAATACAATCTTAATTGCTTGCCAGAGGACCAAAAGTCTCAAGACAGTACCAACATTCCATAACAGTTTATAACCATTGGAGAACTATGGTGTTTGCTCTGTACTTAAAATTCCCCATGGACTTAGATGTTCAACTTATTGGAAGCTAATATAGGCAATTTTGCCATGAATCAATAAACTCATACACATATTTACAAAGAAAACAAGGAGATTATGTTGCAAGAAAATTAATTCTATTATTCTCTAGAACTTGAAATAACTGTGCTTTAAATCAAATATTTTGCTTTTTATTTACGATCATTCATATTTAGATTACAGGTACCAATGTATAATTTCCTTCAAAAAATAACATAACCTGTCAAAATGATAAATAAGCACTTACATTTTTTCTTAGCTAAATCTTATGCAATCCCTCCCAAGCGTATTTATGTCTTTGCATCCCAGGAGCCCAGCTGTATTCTAAATCAAGTAACAAAGACACCTACACAAACCACCTGTGTGCTACTAAATATCCAGTCTCAACTCTACCCTCTTTTCCTTGCCAAGAAGCTATAGTCCATCTCTTGCTTTGATCAAGATTTTATATTTCTTCTCATTATCATGACCACACATTCCTTTTTGGTCCTAAAATAGGTATCAAAGAACAGATTAAGTAAAATTATGATATACTGATTTCCAATTCAGAATCACCACTTTAGGGAACAAAGACGTTCCATGCAGCTCCCAGGAATAAGGACACAGTGACATGGACCTTCAAGAAACACTATCATTGTCTTTGGTGTCTGATCCTTTAATGATTCCTGGGTTGGGATTTCAGGTCTGATGTCATTCCTTCATTCCTTCATTCAATTGCTTGTTTAAGAAAACTATTTTTAGTGTCCATTATGTGCTAAACACTGCCATGGTAGGGGGCATAATAATAATAATGGCCAACTTTATTGGATGCTTACTATAGTACTGAGTTAAAAGCTTGACACTTATTTGTCATGATATATCTTGCTAAATTGTCTGAGGTATGTGCTAATGTTATGCCCACTCTAGAGGAGAGCACAGTGAGGGTTAAATAAATTAAACAGCTTACTTCAGCAGGGTTACACAGCTAATCAGGAGCAGAGTACAATTTGAATCCAGGCACTAGAACTCCAGAGACTACACTGTTTATAACTTAAAAAAAAAAAGGATTTCTGGTGTAAGAATTCTCATAATCTAGTGGTAGAGGTGAAGAATTAATCAGATAATGGCACCATAGTTAGACTAGCATAGAGCTATGCATATGTTGTTTTGGTAAAATATAGAAGGTGCAATAGTACATTTAGAGGGAAAATATTTTTTGGATCAGCCACCTAAATTCATTACCATGTTGCTTCCGGTGCCTTTAAATAAGTTGTTATGCAAGATAATACATGGAAAAGGTTCAGTGTATCCTATAATTTATATATGTGAAATTATGTTTATTTGTTTTTTTGTCTTTTCCATATCTATCTATATTCATGACTGGCATTTTCCACTAATTAATTAATTAATTAATCTATTCATTTATTTTATCATTGTCAGCAAACATTCATTTTTTGTTTGCTTGTTTAAAGAACTTTTGTAGATGCAGGAGATTTAATTTTGAACAATTCAGACAAGATCCCTATTCACACAGTGTTTTTTTTCTGGAATATTTTTGCGGAGATGAATCTTCTCTGATTCTTAGGACATTTTGACGGTAACATGAAACTTCTGGCATTAGAGCATTTTAGACTCTCTGAAGGGTATGTCTAATGCAATGTTGCTATATTCTTCTTTGAGGAAAATTGTTTAAATACTGCAAATCTTAAATTGGTAATTTATTATTCTACTCAAAGATACTTCCTTCCAGATATATTTTTAATGATTATGTATTTAAAAATCTATACTGCTCATGCCATATATATAAAATATCTATTGCATTCCAAATACAGGAAGTTATTTGGTCGAAATAAGATTGATAAGTAACTGATGCTTGAATTTATTTCAGATGCTGTAAAGTGATATGCATAGCAACAGAAATAGGCATGGTTTTATCCTGAATGAGCATATAACACAAAATCATATTATCAGCACTGGCAGATAAAAAAGAAAGGGCTAATACCAAGAGACATGTGAAACGCAAACATGAATGGAATACTGCATAGTAGGTACACACATAATATCTGCATATGTGATTGACTGAACATGAAAGTTATACATTGAAAAGGTGAGGGACAAAGAAAAACGTGCTGCTGAAATGATATTCAGCCCCAGACACTATCTCGTGTGTCATCTTTTGATAGTAAAATTCTGAACATAACCAGGTGAATTAACTTAATGAATACGAGGCCCAATAGTGACTAACACGTTTAATACTCCCATGCCTTTTAGATTCAATCACTCTTAAAAACATATTTGAGTGCCTGCTACAACATACAGCATATTAATATCTGTTCTATATTATGAAGCGTAGAACCTGCTGAATTTTCATCTTTCTAATAATTAGCTACAATACTTCATGATAAATCTTACCTTTATATTATCTCTCCTGCATATCTGTTGATAATTGACACATTTATATTTACTCAAAGTGACAATAAAGCATGTTTAATGGATAAAATGAATGCCGAGAGAAGGAGGATTTAGATTTCAGGTTTCTCTTCTGAGTTAATATACCAAGGATCTTAGTCTGCTTGAGACTCCAAACTTTAGAGCAAGTTTTCTCAACCCTGATAGTACATAGAGAAACTTTAAAAAGATATCTATATACAAGCCCTACCCTTGGCGATTCTGATTCAATTGGCCTGGAAGTAGGGTTCATCATTTTCTTAATGTAAATTTTAACATCTGTGTTATTTCAAAGCTTCCCAAATGTTCTGAATGGCAACCATGTTTAGGAATCACCAATCCAAGTAAGATGTATTGGTTAAGATACTGATGGGAAATAGATGCCACATTTAAAGAACTCATAGCAAAGATCTTTTACAGGGAAGTGGGCAGAGTTCAAACAACCAGAAGGGATGGGATCAGCAACATCAGGAAGTTGTTAGTTCTCCAAGTTTGTAGGGGCAAGAGGAGGGAGTGATTTTAATAGAACCCAGCAAGCACTATGGCCAGCAGAGAAGGGGCTTCAGGAGAGGAACCTTGGCCATGATTAAATAAAACAGCCATACCAAAAAGTAAGATCATGTGGAGAGGGAAGACTTGGGTGTATATATGACAAGGGAGTGGGATAAACAGCCATTCCCTCACTACTGCTGTTTTGCAATCTCTGGCCAGCACCTCCCTTCAGTAGCATCTGAGCATTCAAGGACAAGAGAGCTTAAGATTCAGGCCATAGTAGTCAGGTGGATACAGAGAAAGCTCTGAGTACACTAGATGGAAAATAACCAGCACACTGAAGGACTTTCCAATTCAGTATATACATAATTTTTTTAGTTCAATCTTTCTTTTTTTACTCATGATTCCACATCTTTATTATATCACTTTATTCTTAAGTCCTGGATTTAAATTTGCACAAAATATGCTCTTTGGCTTTATGCAATGTTTTTTAAGTATATAAAATTGAAATTTGAAACATTTATTTTAAAAAATACTGCACTGATTAGTTTAACTCAAAACTGAAAAAATTACTATTATAAATTCTGGGATAATCTCATTAGTAATAGCAATGAAGTTGTAGACACTCCATACCTTAGTCCTGAAAGATATGGTGAGGTTAAAAAATACTTTAAAGTATTTTTATATTAAAAGCTTACTGTAGTCACTTAAAAATAACTTGGTAATAAGTATATTACCAAAAGGTTATAAAACCATTTATTGCACATTATTTAATTGACCCCCCAAAGAGTTTTGTCAGTTAGCTTTTAAAATCATTTGAATTCCAATTAAAAATGAGAAATCTAAAGCTAAGAATTATTACAGACACTTGAGTTGTTTTTAGACTGTTTTGTTGGCTTTAGTTTATAATATAATATTTGTGAATGATTTTGCATCCCTTTCAGATGGGTTGGACTATATTTTTCTGCAGAGCATCATATAATTGATGAGGAATTCAACCCCTCAAAAATTCCTAACAAATGATAGTTTCAATAAAATAATTTGTACTGATTGCCTGTGGGCAAGACGCATTGTTAAGTATATAAAGTGATGATATACAAAAACAAAGAACTGATGTTCCCCAGGTCAACTCTTTGAGGTAGAATAGGTTAAAATACATACCAGATAAGAGGCTAATAAATAGTTATTTCTGTGGCTCTAGCTCTGCTCTCAAAATTCAAACCTTCCAGATCTATAAAAAATCCCTTTGTATTGCTAAAAACTTAGGAGACCTGGGAATTTCTTGCAAATGGCCATTTTCTCCATATTCCCTCTGGTTTCCTGGCTTTGAGATTCTGGTTAGGCGCCATGATAGTTTTTCATCTATTTTATCATATCATCTAGTGTGATCCCCTGCTAAAAAAAAACAAAACCAAGGGCTTCCCTGGTGGCGCAGTGGTTGAGAGTCCGCCTGCCGATGCAGGGGACAGGGGTTCGTGCCCCAGTCCGGGAAGATCCCACATGCCGCAGAGCAGCTGGGCCCGTGAGCCATGGCTGCTGGGCCTGCGCATCCGGAGTCTGTGCTCCGCAACGGGAGAGGCCACAACAGTGAGAGGCCCGCGTACCAAAAAAAAAAAAAAAAAAAAAAAATCAAAACACCAACATTGTGGGACAATCATCCTTTTCTTTTTCCTAAGTCCCTTTTAATTACTTTCCATCTTGGTGATTATTTCAGTCACAGTGACCTCTTTGAAATATGCCTGGTATACTCAAGCCTCGGGCCTTTGCACTGTGTTTTTTCTTGATTCAAAAGACCTTCACTCATAGAAACAAATGGCTCACTCTGTCATCTTCACAGATTATATCACATCGTCAGCAAGGTCTACTCTGAGTAATTACAAACCTGTCTTCTTGACCAGCAGGCTCCACCCATTCACCTTATCTATTTGTTTGTCTCATTGAAAGTACTGACTTCTAACAATGATATATTTTATTTCTTTTAGTATTTTTATTTTGTATCTCTCTCTATTACAATAGTCCCATGAGGGCAGGAATCATTGTCTCCCAGTGTTTGTTCACTGTTGTAGCCCCAGAACCTAGCCCACTGTAAGCACTATAAATGTTTGTTGAATGAAACAGACATATCCACCATGACAGCACAATATTCTCACACTCAGTATAATTTACTTGATTTAGAAATAAATGAAAGCAATTTCTGTAACTGATTTATAAATGAATGTTAAAATAATAGCTATCACAACTTGTGGGATACAGCTGAAGCATTATGTATAGGGAGTTTTAACGCTAAATGATCAATTTTCAGAGAAGGCAGCATCAAGATAATTAGCGAAACATATGAGCTACAAAGTTCAAATACTTAAGGCAAAATATGCTGACAGAAAGCCAAAAGAAAAAATAATAAAAATTAAGTGAAAATTCATTTATTTCATAAAAGAAATGATATAGGCAATTTTGTCTAAGTGATTAAGGGAAAAAAGAGAGAAGACAAACATACAATTTTTATAAAAAGGGATATGACAATCAATGCTACCAAAATTAAATAGAAAAGTGCATATTGTGAATAATTATAGGCAATATATTAAAAAATGTAAATAAACTAGATGGAAAATTACGATAAATTTACAACTTAACAAACTGACATACCGAGAATTGTAGAATCTGAACAAGCTTATAGTAATTAAAAAAATAGAATTAGTAGTTAAAAACTTTTTACCAAGAAAATATCAGGCTCCTAGAAGGATTTACAGGCATATTTCATCAAACATTTAAGGAAATGTTAACTCCACTTGTACACAAACTCTTACAAAGGAAAGTACCACACCTTCCTAAGATAGCCTCAATGAGACTAGTACACATGGTATCAAAACCATTAAAGGACATTATGGGAAAGAAATATTTAAAATTAAATTTACTGATAATCACAGATGTCAAAATCCTTAACAAGTTATTTAACCAAATCTCACAGTTTATACACAGAAGAGAATACATCTCAGCCATATAGATTTTCTCCAAGTATGTAGTAGAATTTCAGCACTAGAAAATCTGTTATTGAAATCACTACATTATCTTTAATTTTATTATATATGGGATTAAAATGTTTTGATAAAATTCAACAACCTATCTTAATAGCAACTATGAATAAAGACTAATCAAATAAAGTACATCTAAAAAATCTCTACCTAATTACATAATAATGGGAATGTCAAAAGCACTTTCTTAAGATTTTGAAAAAGATAATGACATTAATTTATTTATGTTTTTATATTTTTTTAGGGCTATTTATGTTTTTTCTAGGGCTATGGTTAGTACATTGTAATGGAATAAAAAATGTTAATAATTGAAAAAATATGTAAATAAACATTCATTATTTGCATTTGATAAAATTGTCTACATAGAGTGTCCATAGACAGATGAATCGATAAAGATGTGGCACATATATACAATGGAATATTAGCCATAAAAAGAAATGAAACTGAGTTATTTGTAGTGAGGTGAATGGACCTAGAGTCTGTCATACAGAGTGAAGTAAGTCAGAAAGAGAAAAACAAATACCATATGCTAACACATATATATGGACTCTAAAAAACAAAAAAGGTTCTGAAGAACCTAGGAGCAGGACAAGAATAAAGATGCAGATGTAGAAAACGGACTTGAGGACACGGGGAGGGGGAAGGGTAAGCTGGGATGAAGTGAGAGAGTGGCATGGACATATATACACTACCAAACGTAAAATACATAGCTAGTGAGAAGCAGCCACATAGCACAGGGAGATCAGCTCAGTGCTTTGTGTCCACCTAGAGGGGTGGGATAGGGAGGGTGGGAGGGAGACGCAAGAGGGAGGGGATATGGGGATATATGTATCTGTATAGCTGATTCACTTTGTTATAAAGCAGAAACTAACACACCATTGTAAAGCAATTATACTCCAATAAAGATGTTAAAAAGAAAAGAAAATTAAATGTTTAAAAACTTAAAAAAACTGGAACTAATTTAAAAAATTAAAAATAAATTTTAAAAATCTGGAACTAATAAATTTGTTTAGCAATACTGCTGAATACAAAATTTATAATTAAAATTGAGTTGATTTGCAATTCTATATGCCAGCAATAAGTAGTAAAGTTTAAAGAATACCATTTGAGAGCTTCCCTGGTGGCTCAGTGGTTGAGGGTCTGCTTGCCGATGCAGTGGACACGGGTTCTTGCCCCGGTCCGGGAGGATCCCACATGCCGCGGAGCAGCTAGGCCCGTAAGCCATGGCCGCTGAGCCTGTGCGTCCGGAGCCTGTGCTCCACAGCGGGAGAGGCCACAACAGTGAGAGGCCCACGTACCGCAAAAAAAAAAAAAAAAAAAAAAAATTGAAAAACATATTTAGATAGATACATACCTACATACATTGTGTGTGTGTGTGTGTGTGTGTGTGTGTGTGTGTGTGTGTGTGTGTGTGTGTGTGTGGAGGGGTATATTTTAGGATATATATCTAAATCTAAGAAAAAAATGTCATTAAATATGTATAAAAAATTGTAATTCAATACATGCAAGACTATTATGGAGAATACGGTGATTGAAATATAAGCAAATGCAGAAATATACCATGTCTGGATTAGAAGTCTCAGTATTACTAAATGTCTGTTTTGTGAAAACAATCTTTAAATTCATTCTAATTTTGGAACATTCATCGCATTTCGTTTGTCTATTTGTCTATCCTGAGAAAAATCCATTCTTCTATATAAAATTTAGATTTAGTTTTTCTGTTTCTTTAATAATTCCTTTCTGGAGTAAGGAAGAATTGCTTCAATAAGACACACAGAACAAATGATGAAAGGAATAATTGATTTATTAAAATAAGATCTTAAGTTGATCAAAAGTCAAGCCACATACTGGGAGAAGGGGAAATATATTTGTACCTGATTAGTATACCAAATATACTATACCAAATATATAGTATACCAAATATATGTGGAAATTATTTTAAAAAATAAAATATACAATAAGAAAAAAATGACAATAATTAATATAACATTTCTCAGGAGAGAAAAAAGTGGTCCATTAATATTTAAAAATTCACTCAAGCTTATTAATAATCAGAAAATGCAAACTAAATTTACAATGAGAAATCCATTTCACACCTGTAGTCAAGTAAACAGTATAATTTCCAACAATTTCTGAACCTGTATAGGTTGTAGAGTAATCCATATTTTGGCACTAACTAGTAACTTTGAATCTTATAATCTAATAATTACATTCTTTGGTTGTTTCTTCACTGTATAACAGGGGATAGTAAACTTGTTCAGGAAAATGTGAAACAAATCCAAATGTTTATGGACAGTAAAATGGATAAACATACTGTATGCACATGTATAATAAAATATAGTGGGTAAAATAAATAAATGGTATTTATATGCATTAATATTAATGAATCTCTTTTTTTAATGAATCTCTTAAATGTGAAAAAGAGTTACAGAATACATATATGTATAATATTATGTAATACATAATATATATAGTAGTTTCCATTTACAAAAAGAGTAAAATTAAACAGTTTATATAGAATGGATTCATAAGTGATAACATCCAAACACTGAAAGGGAAAAATTAATAGCATTCAGTACATTTGTCTTCTTTGGAAGGAGAAAGGCACATGTAATCAAGGAGGGTCACGCAGAAGGAAAGAAGTACTGGCATTGTTCAGTGCAGAGGTGTTTATTTACTATTTTTCTTTAAACATATTCTCTTTTAATATATATTTCACCATAATTATAAAAGAGATATGCTTTCCAAAGAGTGGAAGCAAAGCTCTTTCAAAATGCATGGACTTTCCCTTCATTGAAGTTTCTGGGAATCCAGCGGTCTGGGGCTTACTGTGACATCCTTCCAAAATGAAAGTAATGAAAGTTTTCTAAACTTTGAATCCAGTGTACTGGGCAAAATGTAAAAACATGTTGGGCCTTCGGGATTTTAAAAGAAATAGTTTGGCACATTTAGAAATCACTTCCCCACCCTATTTATTGTAGAAAACTGTAAGGCTGCCTGGTTTAAGCGATCTCAGAGTTGAGAAAGAGTCTCCTCTGTCCTGTCTGCATAAAAAACAGCTCTATTGCTTGACATTTGAATCAACAAGTGGAAAATTCAGATTCTCTCTGGAGGAAGTAGCAAGGTTTAATTGGAGAATTACACAGAAGACCACTGTAGTTTTGGAGCACAAACATGCCCTTTTTCTCAAATAACTATTTTCTCTTTGAGGATCACAGTCTCCCTCTTTGATTGATCTCCATAGGGCCTTAAAGTCTAAGCTGCTCTTCAAAAACTGCATTTCTTTGGACGTTTCAAACAATAAAGGTATTTGTGGCTAGCAATATATCATTACCAAGTAGAACTGGCATACTAGTTACATAGAGGGAAAGGCTCCCAGAACTCCTGAATACACGAATACTTGCCTGAGCTGACAACTGATCGTTCCAGTATCTTACTTCTGCTGTATTGCCACCTTCCTTTCAGCTGACATGCACAGCTTTAAAATTTCAAACTTAGTTGGCTCTGCAAGATATACTGTCACCCACCAAAACTACTGCAGTAGACAGCTCCCTCAGATGTAGTCTGAAGGAGAGAGAGAAAAGGATATCTTTCCAATTGCTAAAACTTTAAGTATTGTATGCCTGTTCTCTTTGCCTGGAAGGAGAGACAAGAGGTGTGGATATATGTCAGTATGTGAAGAGTGACTAATCATTTGGCTGGATGATCAGGGATTTCCATATTTAAAAAATGGAAGCTAGGTGACAAGGAGTTCTACAGATCATACTTTGTAATAGAGTATTCTAAAAAGGTCTACTACTGTGAGAATATTTTTTAGTATTTTTGTTTCCAGTTGCACGCTCATTTAAAGATTGCAGGGAAGAAGTTGGAAAATAAAATAGAAGTCATTCAGCCTCTTTCTACAACAATATTCTTGGAAAAAAACAAAAGCAGCCATGAAATCACAGAGGGGTTTATTCTGGGGCATCTCACCAAGGCTGAATTGGCTAAGTGATGCATAAACCTTTAGAATTCACTTAAATGCTTTCAGGAAAGCAAGCAATGGAAAGAAGGCTGGAAGGAATGAAGGGAGGGAGGAAGAGAGAGAGAGAAAGAAGGAAGAAAAGAAGAAAGTAAGGAAAGAGGAAGGAAGGAAGGGAGGAAGGGAGGGAGGGAAAGAAGGAGGGAAGGGGGAAGGGAGGAAACATAAACAAACACGTGCAAAAATAAAACAACAAAACCCCAAAGCAAACTGCTGTTAGATACAAGATTGAAAGTAGATCTCTGGCAACAAACTAGGTTTCAGGACATGCCACTTTCACTCAAGTTACTAGAGCCTGGAGAAATTTTTAAAACTCAAAGCATAAAAAAAATCTGGGAGAGAAAGATAACCTGGCTTACACATGTGGATTCTCAGGAAACTGCTCCACCCATTAAATCCTAAAATACCTGAGTACTTAGTTAATTGTCAGGTGCTTCAGTTCTCACAGAGTTACTAAGAACAACTTTTGAATTCCTTGGGCTAAGAGACAGAGGATGTCAGTTGAGTTGGCACACAAAATTAAACATCTTAACTACTATATTGTCAACTTAGCTTCTGATTATTTTCCAGAGTTCACTGACCCACTTTACTTCCAGATGGCTAGCGACATGTGATGTGCAGAAGGGAGAAGGCTAGGTTGAGGAAAGATTAATGCTGGGTTGGCTTAAATTGCTTAAATTCACAGATTTGATTTTTTTGATTTGTTTATACGTAATAACGTGTTAGCAAAATTGCTCAAATAACATAATTATTTATCTCATTTGAGTATGGTATGAAAATAATATATAAACAGTAGGTAGTATTATAGGCATTTATTTCATAGCATTGCATTTTAGTTATAAACGTTTACTTTATTTGTATTGCAATTATGATATTTATTTTGGGAGAAAACACTTTACTGTGGCGGGTGGATTAAAACAATGGCCACAATACTTCCTCGCATCCCTGTACGCACACCCCTTGGCAAAGTGAGTTTACAGTTCCTTCTATCAAGATCTGGATTCTATTTTCTCACCCCTTGAATGTAGCCTAGTCAGATGGCTTGCTTTGTTGAATAGGACTTTGGCAAACATGATGCTGGCATAAGATTCAAATGTTCTTGAGCATTCGGGCTTGCCCTCTCTTGCTGTGGTAAACATAAGACCATCACTCTGTGAACAAATTACTAGCCATTTAAAATACACAGTTCAGTGACATTTAATACATTCACAATGTTGTATGTGAACCTCTATGTAGGTTGTGTAGGAAATATTTCCATCACCTCCAAAGAAAAACCCATACCTTTTAAGTTCCTCATCGACCACTCCCGCCCGCCCCCTGCCCCAGCCCCTGGCAACACTAATCTGCTTTCTTTTTTAAATTTTTTTTAAAATTTTTTATTTTACTTATTTATTTATTTTGCGGTACGTGGGCCTCTCACTGCTGTGGCCTTTCCCGCTGCGGAGCACAGGCTCCGGACGCGCAGGCTCAGCGGCCATGGCTCACGGGCCCAGGCGCTCCACGGCATGTGGCATCTTCCCGGACCAGGGCACGAACCCGCGTCCCCTGCATCGGCAGGTGGACTCTCAACCACTGCGCCACCAGGGAAGCCCACTAATCTGCTTTCTGTCTCTATCTATGGCTTTACCTATTTTGGATATTTATATAAATGCAATAACACAATATGTGACCTTTTATGTGTGGCTTTTTTTGAGATTAGCAAAATATTTCTGAGGTTCATGTACATTGTTGCATGTATCAGCACTTCATTCTTTTTATGCTGAATAATATTCCATTGGATGTATATACCACATGATCTTTATCCACTCATCTGTAGATGAAGATCTGGATTGTTTTCACCTTTTGGCTAAAGCAAATAGTGCCTCCATGAACATTCATGTACAAGTATTTGTTTGACTACCTGTCTTTAATTCTTTTGGTATATAAGCTAAGAGTGGAATTGCAGGGTTAGATGGTAATACTGCATTTAATTTTTTTGAGAAACTGCTAAAAACTGTTTCAACAGTGCCAGCAGTAATGTTTCATTTCTATTATTATTATTATTATAGCTACTCTTGTGGATGTGAAGTGGTATCTCCCTGTCATTTTGATTTGCATTTCACTAATGACAAATAATACTGAGAATCTTTTCATGTTCTTGTTGGCTCTTTGTATATCTTTAAAAAAAAATGTCTATACAAGTCCTCTGCCTATTTTTTCCAGTTTTATAGAGAAATAATTGACATATATTACTGTGTAAGTTTAAGTCATATAGCATGATAGTTTGATTTACATATACTGTGAAAGGATTACCACAATAGGTTCAGCTAACATCCATCTTCTCATATAGATACAACAAAAAGAAAAGAAAGAAAAAAGAAAAAATCTTTCCCCTGGTGATGAGAAGTCTTAGAAATTACTCTCTTAACAGCTTTCCTATGCATCGTACGTCAGTGTTAGCTATAGTTGTCACATTATTCATTACATACCTAGTCCTTATGTATCTTATAACTGGAATTTTCACTTTTTGACCAACTTCATCTTTTTTTTCTCAGAAAAAAAAAACACCCATATTTATTTAGTTAAACATTTCCCCTGACCTAAAGAGAAAGATGTCAAAAACAAACAAACAAACACCTAGGACATATACATAAGCATGTAGCCCCACCTCCACCCTGGAACCCAGATAACCTACAAGCAAAAATAAGGGCGAAGTTCCATTCCAGAGATAAAATTGTCTTTGCTTCTGGAAGATATTTCCATATCCCCTTCCTCTCTCTTCTTCCCATAGCCACTTGGGCCTTCAGAATAGCAGTTTTTCCCTGGCCAGCCCCAGAGCCTTGGTTTGTATTTTTCATGTTCTTTAACATGGGTGCATTTTTCAGCATGTCAGGCAAAATCGGAAGGCAGATTTTGCTGCCATGGATGTACACCTGCTCCAGCTGTGCCACTAGGCTGTCTTTGGACTGTGATGTTGGACAGCTACCTGTCCATGCTGTGCTTCACCTCAATGAGCTTACCTTTATACACCTTGCTGGTGTTTGTCTCACCTGTCCTGACGTGGCCCTCGGCCCCATGTAGGGCTTTAAATGGCACAACGATAGACATCTTGGTGGGAAGAGAGTTGACCTACAGTTTTTTGATTGGCTTATTTGTCTTCTTTCGTTGAGATCTAAGAACTCTTTATATATTTTGGACACTAAGCCCTGTTAAAATATTTGATTTGCAAGTATTTTCTGCCAACCTGTATATTGTCTCTTCCCTCTCTTGGGACAGCTAGAATTCTCATACATTGCTGTTTGGAAGGCAAAGCTGTATAGCCATTTTGAAAGTAGATTGGCAGAGTCTTTACCTGTTAAACAATTATTTATTATATAACTCTGCATTTTCACTCTTAGGACATTTTCCAAGAGAAAAGAAAACTTATTTCAACACAAAGACTTTTATGTGAATGCTCATAGAAGCACTATTTATAATTGTTAAGAACTAGATTTAATGCAATATTCATCAAATAGTGACTGGATAAACAAAACAAGTTGTGCTCTATGCATATTAAATATCAAGGACACATAAATATAATTATCTATATACTATTGACTCACTGTGTTTGACCCACTTAATTTCAAGAAGTATTTATGTGGACTGAGACTACTCTTGCAATGTAAGTAGGACTTAATTTCAAAATCATATTTTTAAAATTTATATTTCATAAATCATTTTTATTAAATAATAAATGTTCTACTATTCATTATTTGATATTTTATATTTTATACTTTTCTGGGAAGTTTAATGACATAGTAAGATAATTACAGAGAAATGAAGCAAATACAGTACAATTTATTTTATCTTAAGCTTATTCCCTGAAAAAACAAAGTGGTTTGATGCATTTTAAGCATGTCAAAAGCAGACAGACTAGTATCAAAAAATGCCTAAAATCTTAAAAAGAAAATTTTTTGCCATACTGTCATTTATGTAGTTGTAAATTTATTACTTTAACTTTTTGATTTCTGATAATATGTTTCAAAGAAAACATTTTAATGACAAATTATTAGCTACAAAATCAGCATTTTCAAACTGTCATTGACAGGAAAATGACAAAGACAATCATAATACTTTTATAAGGGGAAAATCCATTTGTGAGTCAATCAGAAAATTAAATAAGAAAATATTTATGGTAATGGCTCATTCACCTGCAGTAGTTATATTAGGTTACAGTTCCCTTTATGAAAAATATTTTCCGGGACAAAAATCACTTAAACATATTTTAAATGAAACTAATTTAATAATAATAGCAAATACTTCTATATTTTTTACTAAATTTCACACACTATTGTATTTGCTTTATATATATTAACTCAATCCATACAACCCTATGTCAAGAGTACTATTATTGTTCCTATTTTAGAAGTAAGAAAATTGAGGTGTAAAAACACAATTTGCAGATACTTATCCAAAGAATACATGATGCAGCTTAGACTCAAATTTAGGGGTCTAATTCAAAGACCTTTTTTTTTAAAAGAAAGAATTATGCTGTGCTGCCTCTCTTAAGATTAAAATGTTAACTTTAATGCAACAAACTTTAACTTTAATGCAACAAACAATATAGCTATGCTTCCAGAATTATGTCTGTGAGGAAATTCCACTTGCAGAAGAAATGCTTCTTGGGTCATCACTTGTTTTACAAATGAAGAGGAGGTTGCCAAGGTCATGCCCTCTCTTAAAATATGAGCTTGAACTACTGCAGTGGGAGCCAAGTTTAGTTCAGAAGAGCTCCCCTGAAGTGAGCTGCCAAGAGTAGTACTAGCCTAGGGGTAAAGCCTGGGGCCAGAAGCAAGGTGAAGAATTCTATCTGAGCACATCAACCTGAAGTTAGGGACCACAAGTCAAAGTGACTCAAGAAAAATGAAAAACCTGAAAGATTCTATAACTATTAAAAAATTCCATTACTCTAGGAGATGGCTCATAAAGGATATTGCTGCGATTTATGTCAAAGAGTGTTCTACCTATGTTTTCCTCTGAGAGTTTTATAGTGTCTGGTCTTACCTTTAGGTCTTTAACCCATTTGGAGTTTATTTTTGTGTATGGTGTTAGAGAATGTTTTAATTTCATTCTTTTATTTGTAGCTGTCCAGTTTTCCCAGCACCATTTATTTAAGAGACTGTCTTTCCTCCATTGTATAGTCTTGTTTCCTTTGTCATAGATTGACCATAGGTGCGTGGGCTTATTCCTGGGCTTTCTATCCTGTTCCATTGATCTATATTTCTGTTTTTGTGCCAGTACCATACGTTTCATGACTGTAGTTTTGTAGTATCAGCCACTATGGAGAACAGTATGGAGGTTCCTTAAAAAACTAAAAATAGAACTACCATATGATCCAGCAATCCCACTCTTGGGCATATATCTGGAGATAAACATAGTTCAAAAGGATACATGTACCCCAGTGTTCATTGTAGTGCTGCTTACCATAGCCAAGACATGGAAGCAACCTAAATGTCCATCAATGGATGAATGGATAAAGAAGATGTGGTACATATATACAATGGAATATTAGTCATTAAAAAGAATGAACTAATGCCATTTGCAGCAACATGGATGGACCTGGAGATTATCATACTAAGTGAAGTAAGTCAGACAAAGACAAGTATCATATGATATTGCTTACATGCAGAATCTTTAAAAAAATGATACAAATGAACTTATTGACAAAACAGAAACAGACTCACAGACTTAGAGAATGATCTTATGGTTACCAGGGGGAAGAGTCGGGGGGAGGGATAAATTGGGAGTTTGGGAGTGACATGTACACACTACTATATAAAAAATAGGTAGCCAACAAGGACCTACTGTATAGCACACAGAACTCTGCTCAATATTCTGTAATAACATAAATAGGAAAATAATTTGAAAAAGAATAAATACATGTATATGTAAAAAAAAATTTTTTTAAACGGTTATAAGAGAAAAAAGTTCCAGTACAAATATAATCTGTGTTTCTAAAACAGTAGCCCACAATTTAAATATTGGAATTTTAAATTACATTAGTAACAATGGCAGTGAAATTAAAATTATTGAGAATAAATCTGAAAACATACATGTAAGACATCTGTGCAGAAATCTGTAAAACTGTTGAAAACTTTGAACAAGGACTAAATTAATGGAGAAATATCCCATGTTCATTCATAGGAAATATCAGTATCATACACGTATCTGTTATTTTCAAATTGATCTATAGATTTATTATAATTTCAAACAAAATTTCAATAGGGTTGTATGATAAATGTGACAAGCTGAAACTAATAATGAATGAGGAGAGCCAACTTTTCCAGTATGCAATGTAAGCACAAGGATAGAAAACAAATGACCATGAGAAAACTGTAGAGAACCCAGGGACTTACCCCTAGATATTTGAAAATGCTATATATATGACAATGATGAAATCAAAAACTTGTGGAGGAAAACAGAGTATTAAATAAATGAAACAGAAAATTATGTTCATAAGTAAGATAAAAAAAAGTGATGCTTATACCTTACAAAACAATGGATCTCAGATAGATTAAATAGGAAAATATATTTTTTAAATTTTTAACTAAAAGGGCATTAATATTTCAGCACTGAAGGAGGAAAATGTTTCTTAAGCAAACTCTCAAAATGACTATTTGTAAAGAAAAAATTGATACATTTCACAATATAAAAATTTAAAACGTGTCAATTAAAAAAAAAACCACTGTAACAGAATTAAAAAGACAAGTCTCTTGGTTGAAGGCAATAGGACTATAAAGAGCTGAGGATGGATTAGTATACATATTCATTTTTTTAAATTAAAATTTAAAGTAACAAAAATAATGTAATGAGATGTGCAGAAATTTCCCATAAGTCTAAGTACATATGGACAACTAATACAGAGAAGTATACTTTGTTTCATAAAAATCAGGAAAAGACAAATTAAGGACAAAATAAGAAAGTATAAATTAAGGACAAAATGAGAAACTACATTTTACTAAACAGTTGGCAGAAATATGGGCTGGGATGTGGGTCATATGGAACTACCTGCTGATGGCAGCGTACGTTGATAAAACAAAGTTGGAAAGCCTTTGGTTTTGTCTTGTAGGATTGAACATAAAATCCTCTATCTTCTAGCCATTCCTATTAGTATAATCTCTGGAGAAACTTTTGAACTTGGGTGCAGGAATGTACAAGAACATTCATAGAAATTTTATTTTTAAATATTTTTTAAAATAGGCACAAATTGTCTACCTGCATGACAATGGATAATAAGTTGTGATAAGGTCACCATAGTCTGTAGTAGTGTAAATGAATGAATTACAACTATACACAGCAACATGGATAAATTTTAAAAATCACAATGTTGGAAGTCTCAGGATACTACCTGTATGGTGATGTTTTTATGAAATTCAAAAATAAGCAAAACTAAATTGTATGTTTTATAACTTGTATATTTTACATCTATTGTTCACTCTATTAAATATTACTGTGAAAGGATAAAACAATGTATTTTTACTTACATTTTATTTATTTATTTATTTATTTATTCTTTTCTACTGTCTTTTTAAAAAATTTTATTGGAGTATAGTTGATTTACAATGTTGTGTTAGTTTCAGGTGCACAGCAAAGTGATTCAGTTT
Organism: Delphinus delphis; assembly: GCF_949987515.2. NCBI lineage: Eukaryota > Metazoa > Chordata > Mammalia > Artiodactyla > Delphinidae > Delphinus > Delphinus delphis. The sequence goes on along the minus strand of NC_082687.1, from coordinate 80,060,182 downwards.
TACATAAACATATATTCATTCTTTTTTAGATTACTTTCTCATACTGGTTATCAGAGAATATTGAGTAGAGTTCCCTGTGCTATACAGTAAGTCCTTGTTGATTATCTATCTTATATGTAGTAGTGTGTGTATGTTCATACACATACTTACATCTTACTTAAAAAGTGAATCCAGAAAGTGTTCGCTCATTTCAAATCATACCACTCTCCACTACAACTCTTTTCACCACTGACTCTCCACTTTAGTTGAGCATTTCTACATTATATCCTCTAAAGCTAATCTGATTATTTTTCTTTTATGATAGTAATTAATGTTTATCCTTTTAGACTGAATTAAGACTTTTTTTTAGTTATAACGTGCTTCAGTTAAAAACCATATCTAAATTTTTGTGGCTAAAATATAATGATAATATACTTTATCTGATTTTAATTTCTAAAACAAATATTTAAGGTAGTTATGTGGATTATTCTAAACTAATTTATGCACATGTAAATAAAAATAAAACTCAACTAGCTTAAAGGGAATAAAAGGAATCTATTGTTTCAGCTCTGAATACCTCTGGGTTATCATTTTTAGGTAAGTTTATCCATATGATGTGTGGGATCTCCATAAACAGATCCAAAACTACATGGTCATTACATCTGTTATTGTGGAAATAAAGACAAAAAAAGACTGCCATGTTCTTTGCAATCTGCATGCTCACGGTTAAAACAGTTTTCCTTGCATTTAGCGGTCTCCGAACCGCCTTTGATTTTTTTTTCTTTTTCTGTGGATAGGGCTTGGTTGGTGGGAGCTGTGCATATGTCTAGCCAAGGAGGAGTGAGTGGTGTCCTCATAGGTAATTTCAAGAAATAGATGCCTTTGCTCTATCCTCACGGATACATCAAACGTCATGAGAGTCTCTGGCCCGAGCAGGACATAGTTGAAACATAAAAAGCAATTTCTTTAGAGGTATGGGAACGGAGCAAGATTCTTTGTAGATATGAGTGCATAAGATGAAGTAAGAACATAAAAAGAGCAGTAGAATGTACCCTTTCAAGGAAAGTGAAATAGAAGAGAAATAACGAGTTAAGTTTAGAGTGGAATGTGGGGTTAAAAACATTGAAAAACAGAGGGGGCACTCCAGAGTTCATTTTGGAAACAATCTGTTTCTTGAGCTATCAAACTGCCAAGTTTTGTGGCTGTATCCAGTGTTTCTTAGTCAGAAGGTAGGAGAGAGAACTGGATACAGAATTCATTTAGGTTTGGGTCAGCAAGGTGTGTTTCAAACAACAACAACAACAAACCCCCAACAAATCAACAAAGCAATGGATTTGAGCATTTTGTCCAGAGAGGTCAAATTTATGGATTTCAGGTTCTTGGGGTTTAGGTACTCCACAAAGAAAGAAAGTAAAAATTGAGATACTGAAAGACAATATGAAATTTAAGAGATGTTATAGTGATTATACAAGATGAGTATTCTAGGATAGACATTTCTTTTCTCATTTAATTACTAGGTCAAGGTAAAAGGGTCATAGGTGAATGGCATGATGCTCAAAGGAGGACGATGTGATGAGTAATTAATTGCAAAATGGTGGAAAGATAATCAGTTAGTATATGAGGGAGATTCCTCATCTTTGCAGATACCATCCCACCAATGGCAATATTTGTCATCTATATATTGTAACTCTCAACTAATTTTCTTAGCCCAGATTTTTCTCCTGCAGTCCAGGCCTGTGTTTTCCAATATCTTCTTGGTATTTGGACAGATTACATAGGCACCTAAAACTCAACATTTGCAACACTGCATAGTATTATATTTTCCCTAAAAATCCCCCTCCATCTTTTTTCACAAGCATGGTGATTGGTACCATAGTCCCTCTCCTTGAACAAATCATATATATGTGTGTTTTCCCTGACTTCATTTTTCTAACTCCTGCCTCCCGTTTCCAAAACCTTACAATTTCATATGATGAAAATATTGTAAATCATGTATTGTCTTTTCATCTCCATTGGCATTGCAAATATTTATTTATCATTATAATTCTGATCTCTATATCATACTATTTCTCACTCTAATTTTTCACTTATCTTTTGTGTGTGTGCATACATGTAGAATACCTATTACTACTGAATTATAAACTCTTTTTAAAAAGTAAGGTGTATTCCTAATGTCTAGGTTGTTGATGATTTTCTGGCATTTATTTACAGTGGACCGAGATTTCCAAAAACAGAGTGGAAATGTTTAGGATGGAAGGAAAACCAGTAAAGAAGCACAAAGATGTGTCAGAATGAGATTACAGATGAGGGGAGAAGATAGGAGACTTGCCAGTTTTTAATTAAGCCATTGTTTAATATGTATACCTGTTTTTGTTTCTTGTTTTGTTTCCTAATAAAGAGTCCATAAGATAATTCTGATGAAGATAGGACTTTCTTAATCCTTACTTAATATTCAAAAAATAAATTTTGTAAATATCAGGGTTTTTCCTTTAAAATCACGTGTCCGGAGTGTTGGAGAGATAGGGTTAAGCTAGTTCTGAAGATACTGACTTTTTTTGTTTTTGTTTTGCGGTACACGGGCCTCTCACTCTTGTGGCCTCTCCCGTTGCGGAGCTCTGGATGCGCAGGCTCAGCAGCCATGGCTCATGGGCCCAGCCGCTCCGCGGCATGTAGGATCTTCCCGGACCGGGGCACGAACCCGCGTCCCCTGCATCGGCAGGCGGACTCTCAACCACTGCGCCAACAGGGAAGCCCTGATGCTGACCTTTTAAAGGAGACATACGGCTCAAGTGATAAATACCAAGATTTCTAACTTAGGAGGTAAATTCAAGTAAAATAAGAGTTCCATTTTGAATAACTGGATAGATGGTGGTGCTCGGGCATCGAGGGAGAGGAAATGGAGAAGGGGCAGGAAGTGGAGGACAAAAATGAGGAGAAGGAGGAAGAGAAGGAGAAGGAAAAAAAGGAGGAGGCGGAGGAACAATTTCCAAATGAAAACAGGGTTGGGTATAATAAAGGTTGACTTTGAAGCAGAATGTGTAAAGAGTGTACAGTAGAATGATGAAAACACAGGGATTTGTTGGAACAAGTCATTACTAAGGATCTATTTTTGAGAATTACTTGCTTAAAATGATTGTTGACATTAAGAGACTATGAAAACATACGGAGGAATTTTTATAGGTTTCATCTTTAATTTCCATTTTCAAAAAAAAGTACATGATGGCAGCTTTTCAAACACTCTCTGGAAGTAGGTAATTCCAGTATACACTCGTTCCTGTAATAATTCTAAACACTGTTAGATATAAATGAAGTAAACAATATGCACAACATTTCATCATGGTAATAGTAAATTATATTTCTTCCTTTTTTATAGATCTTTATTGGAGTATAATTGCTTCACAAAACTGTGTTAGTTTCTGTTGTACAACAAAGTGAATCAGCCATATGCATACACATGTATCCCCATATCCCCTCCCTCATGAGCCTCCCTCCCACCCTCCCTATCCCACCCCTCTAGGTCATCGCAAAGCATGGAGCTGACCTCCCTGTGCTATGCAGCAGCTTCCCACTAGCTACTTTACATTTGGTAGTGTATATATGTCGCTGCTACTCTCACTTCGCCCAGCTTCCCCCCTCCCCTCACCATGTCCTCAAGTCCATAATCTATGTCTACATCTTTATTCCTGCCCTGCCACTAGGTTCCTCTGTACCATTTTTTTTTTTTTTAGATTCCATATATATGCGTTAGCATACAGTATTTGTTTTTCTTTTTCTGACTTACTTCACTCTGTATGACAGACTCTAGGTCCATCCACCTCACTACACATAATGCAATTTGGTTTCTTTTTATGGCTGAGTAATATTCCATTGTATATATGTGCCACATCTTCTTTATCCATTCATCCAATGATGGAACTTAGGTTGTTTCCATATCCGCGCTATTGTAAATAGAGCTGCAATGAACATTTTGGTACATGACTCTTTTTGAATTATGGTTTTCTCGGGGTATATGCCCAGTAATGGGATTGCTGGGTCATATAGTAGTTCTATTTGTAGTTTTTTAAGGAACCTCCATACTGTTCTCCATAGTGGCTGAACCAATTCACATTCCCACCAGCAGTGCAAGAGTGTTCCCTTTTCTCCACACCCTCTCCAGCATTTATTGTTTCTAGATTTTTGGATAATGGTCATTCTGACTGGTGTGAGGTGACACCTCATTGTAGTTTTGATTTGCATTTCTCTAATAATTAGTGATGTTGAGAAGCTTTTCAGGTGCCTCTTGACCATCTGTATGTCTTTTTTGGTGAAATGTCTATTTAGGCCTTCTGCCCATTTTTTAATTGGGTTGTTTGTTTTTTTTTTGATATTGAGCAACATGAGCTGTTTGTATATTTTGGAGATTAATCCTTTGTCCATTGTTTCATTTGTAAATATTTTCTCCCATTCTGAGGATTGTCTTTTTGTCTTGTTTTGTCCTTTGCTGTGCAAAAGCTTTTAAGTTTAATTAGGTTCCATTGTTTATTTTTGTGGGTTTTTTTTTGTCTCTAGGAGGTGGGTCATAAAAGATCTTGCTGTGGTTTATATCAGAGTGTTTTTCCTATATTTTCTTCTAAGAGTTTTATAGTGTCTGGTCTTACATTTGGGTCTTTAATCCATTTGGAGTTTATTTTTGTGAATGGTGTTATGTAGTGTTCTAATTTCATTCTTTTACATGTAGCTGTCCAGTTTTCCCAGCACCACTTATTGAAGTGACTGTCTTTCCTCCATTATATAGTCTTGCTTCCTTTGTCATAGATTGACCATAGGTGCATGGGTGTATTCCTGGCTTTCTATCCTGTTCCATTAATCTATATTTCTGTTTTTGTGCCAGTACCATACTATCTTGATTACTGAAGCTTTGTAGTATAGTTTGAAGTTGGAGAGCCTGATTCCTCCAGCTCCATTTTTCTTTCTCAAGATTGCTTTTGCTATCGGGATGTTTTGTGTTTCCATGTGAATTGAAAACTTTTTTGTTCTAATTATGTCAGTCTTTTTTCTTTATTCTGTTCCTCAGCAGTTATTTCCACCATTTTGTCTCCAGCTCACTTATTTGTTCTTCTGCCTCAGTTATTCTGTTATTGATTCCTTCTAGTGTATTTTTCATTTCAGTTATTGTGTTGTTCATCTCTGTTTGTCTGTTCTTTATTTCTTCTCGATCTTTGTTAAACATTTCTTGTATTTTCTCAATCAGTGCTTCCATTTTATTTCTGAGATTCTGGATCATCTTTACTATCATTACTCTGAATTCTTTTTCAGGTAGATTGCCTATTATTTCCTCTCCATTTATTTGGTCTTTTAGTATTTTACGTTGCTTCTTCATGTGTGACCCATTTTTGCCAGCTCATTTTTTTTTTTTTTTTTTTTGATGCATGGGATAGTGTTCCTGTCTTACTTATTGTGTTGTTTGGCCTGAGGCTTCCAACACTGGAGTTTGTAGGCTGTTGGGTACAGCTGGGTCTTGGTGCTGAGATGACGACCTCTGGGATACCTCACTCTGATGAATATTCTCTGGGGTCTGAGGTTTTCTGTTAGTCCAGTGGTTTGGACTCAGAGCTCCCACTGCAGGAGCTTTGGTCTGAACCCTGGCTCATGAACAAAGATCCCACATGCCATGCAGGATGGCCAAAAGAAAAAAAAAAGAGAATAATAACAAAGTAAAATATAAAATTAGACTAGGAAACTAACACATATGTTAGAAAGAATGTAAAAATAAAATATAGATGAAAAACAAACAGAAAGTAAAACAGAACCCCAATAGTAAAGAAGAGGAGGAGAAAAGAAAGGTGGAAAAGACCTTGGCTGTGGAGGGCGTGGCCTAATGAGGGATGGGGTTTGGGTGGCAGGTGGGGCCTATGCTTAGGACCCACAGGGCTGGAAAAGGCCCTGGAAGTGTGGAGGGTGTGGCTAAGGCTCATCGGAACAGAAGGGGCCCTGGCATGCCTCCTGCCTCTGGTCTCAGAGGGCGGGGGACCCCATCTGGAGCTCAGCAGGCTCTCAGGGCCTGAGTGGGCGGGGCCAATAACCTCCGCTCCTCTCCTGCTCCTCTGGTCCTGGATGGTCCCTCCCACCTGCCTCTACTGGTCTCGCCCCAGCCTCCCTCCTATGCCCCCAGGACCAATACGGCCAAGATGGGACCTCTGAGGGCGTAGGACCTGGCCAAGGAGCCGGTCAGACTTTCCCAGCTGATTGGGCAGGGGAAATGCAGGGTGCTCTCCCCCCGATCCAAGACCCCCCAGGTTCCCTCCAGGTGTGGGAACCCCTGCCCCCTCTCAGCCACGCCTCAGGGGCACCAGTCCTGTCAGGCCTCCACTTCTCCCCCTTCAGTCCCCCACATGTTACTGGTTCGCTTGGGCGTTCCTCTTGTCTCCTTGGGCATTGAGGTCCCCCACCAGCGTCTGCCAAGCGCCATTGTTGTGGGGAGAAGCAAACTCCACGTTTTCCCACACCACCACCTTGACTCCGCCCCCTGTAATAGTAAATTATATTTCAAATGTGTGCTATGTGTTGGACATGTGCCACTTAACTACTTTACATGTTTTACCCTATTTAATCCTCACAAGTCACAACAACCCTTCAATGTACATAGGCACAGAGAAATTATCTAAATAAATGTCCACTGACATAAAGCTAGGGTGTGGTGGAGTGACAATTTGCACCTAGATAAACTGTCTCTAGGGCTGCTAAAGTAACCACATGGACAGTGAATTGTCACTTTTTGACTCCACCTATTCTATATCCAGTTACATTGTTTCCACTGGGCTGAATACCATGAATGTAATAGCAAAAGCAATGATATACCCTCTTAGGTACTAAGTATCTGGGAGAAGAATTACCTTGGAGATATAGAACATATTTAATTCAAAGAAATGACAGGAATTCTTGTAGAAGAATATAATTCAACAACTAGTAAAACAAAGGATTTCAATTTTTAAGTGCTCTATTAAAATAGCATTGTGTTGTTGACTAAAATCTTCAGGAAGAATAGAATGAATCCTTAAAAACTCTATTAAAAACAATATTTACCAGATCTGGATTAATGTAAACCCAGGGAATGAGTTGTAAAATAATTTCACTAAAACATACACATTGAAATATAGATGCATCCTATTATTTTTTCTACTTAAAATAATCAATAATAGACTCAGGACACTCATATTACTTTCTTCTATTTATATATTTATTGGCTGCCCTGCATGGCTTGTGGAATCTTAGTTCCCTGGCCGGGGGTTGAACCGGCCCCTCAGTAGTGAAAGTACAGAGTCCTAACTGCTGGACTGCCAGGGAATTCCTATGCTCATTTTTCTTAAAAGAATGATTGATTAAGTAAGAATATCTCTATAATAGCATCTATCACACTATCTCAAATTTTCTATTTTTAGTTGTAGGGCTATCCAAACAGTTATAACACAACTGATAGACCATGATAAGTCTGTAAATAAGTCTAAATTGGAGAAAAGAGAAAGACGCTTTTACTTGAATATAATTTGTTAGCTAATTCAGGCTGGTGAGAGACAACCTCTCCATTGTTTGTAACTGCACATTCTTTATTTGTAATTCTTAGAAGTTACTAGTTTCACAAAAATGTTGATGAGTTGAATATTTTATAAACATTATTTTTCTCACTAGACTTTCTAGCCTATCATTTATAATAAAGATTATTAAGCTCTGCTAATTTTTCCTCCATTGGTGATAGGCAAAAACAAATACAAGTTCCACTCTTTCCTTAAATTCCATAAAGCATAGTAACACTTCCCTACACACAAAAATAGAAAATGTAATAAAAATCAGTCCTTTTCAAATTTAGAAAATATAATTAAAAGTTAATTTTATTCATAATTTTAACAACAATAATACATCGTAAAATCTCTTAGAATAAACCTCAGAAAGAATCAAACCAACAGTAAAATTTTACTGAAAGTTGTTTAAAAAAAAGGTCCCCCACTTAGGTGAAATTCACCACTTTCCTGTATGGAGTGCCTAACAAATATTTGCTAAATAAATACTGTTTAATAAATGTATAAATTAAAATGTGTTTCTCTAGAGAAAGAAATTACTGACTTACTCTGATCCACTGCAGCCTCCTATGGCAAAATCTGAACTCCCTTGTGAACAGGTATGTATCAATATATCAAAAAGCAGAACTAGGAACTGGGTAGTCCATGTACTCCAATATATTTAAAAGGAAAGGTTTGCCACAGGGATAGTCCATGATATATTATGGATTAACAATTTCAAATTGTTCTATTTCTTATTGGGTGTTTAACCTGGGACAAATTTGTAAGCTTTGACAGATTCTAGATACAGATATAGAGCTAGAGATAAACATATAAATGTAGTTATAGATGACAAGTGTAGATACAGAAAGCCAATGTCAATATCTCATCTACACCTCTCTCTAAATATATTAGACAACTCGTCACATAGATTATTCATGGGGATTAAATTATGCCATGCATAAACTACTCTTTACATTCCCTAGCACATAGTAAAGTCATGATAAATATTATTGTTATTATTGTTATAATCATTTTAAACTATGTCTGTGTTTGGCATGTTGCAACATCTGATCTGAAAGCCGTTAATTTTGCCAACATCTGAAGTCCTTGGTTTGAGTCTAGGACCCTCCACAAACTGATGTTATGGCACTGGGAAAGGACTTATTTTCCCTAAGTCTCAGTTTACTGATTCTAAATGGGGAAAAAATATTTTTACCTCTTAGTAATTGGAAATGTGTTTTATTCTAGAAAGAAGTATAAAAGAGTTAAAGCAGCATCATTAGTTTGTCATCATTACCATTTTTCAGGAGGTAGTCCCAGTGAAAGTCAATTGGAGAAAGACAAGAAACTGGGTTCTACTACAAAGAAGGTGGTGCTCTCTTTTAGTCATCTGACAATCCTAAATCACAACTGGATATTCTCAGTAAAGTGAAGACAGGTTTGGAGTAGTATTTATGGTGAGAATAAATGCATTTTCCCAAGGGTCTTAGAAATCACTTAATTCTTTTTAAAGTTCAAGAAGAAATGTGATGAAATGCTTCACACTCTCCCTGGATCATCTCTAACAATGCCATTCAGTAATGCTCAATCATTTGAGGTCCTATTACAAAAATTTGTATTATAAAATTTCTTTCAATATTCTACCATCACAAGAATATGTAAAGTTTATTTGTAGTTCTCTGTAGTTTTAGTTGTGCAGAAATGGCTGTGCTTAAGAATAGTTCATGCTAATACTGGTCCCTGATTTCTACTGCTTAAATTCTGTTCACATGTGTGAATGGTAATATTTGATGATACTCATAACATCACTATTGCTTAAATGCCTCTTTTTGCCACCAAAAAAAAAAAAAAAAGATAGGAGATGTTGCTTCATTCTCACTGGTAATCAAGTGAGAAAATTCAGTCTTAATTCAGTCTTAATATAGCAGAAAATATGTAATAATTTTCATAGGTTTTGGACACTTTGAATCAGAAATTCAATTATAGGCATGAATTTGGAGACCAAGAAGTAGATGAAGATGATGTGGCTCTTGTTTCTTTTACCCTTGTTCCTCAAAACTTAAGTGAAATATTGATATGAAAATCATGTTGTAAAGCACTACCAAGTTTTTCCTGTAATAAGGTGAGAATGAACTCAATCACATAAATATTCCTTTAAGAAACAATCTAAAACTTTATTATGATTGAGTGAACTTTTCATCATCTATAAAATTATTGGAAAATCTTTTATTATAATTTTCCTCAACCTGTCAATCATCCTTACTTAAAAATTGTTTGTCAGAATATTTTTCAGACAAAAACACAAATTGGAACAAATTCAATGACATTTTCACTGAACAGAAAACTCCTATAATTAGGATGATTACATTAACAGAATCTCCGCCTACGAAGAAATTTCAGATCCTAGGCTAAGTTTTTTTCTTGTTGATTTAAAAATAATATGTCTCAGTACATGGTAAAACCAATCCTTCATGTGGGTGCTACTGAATTCTAATCAATAATTAACTTTTTTGCTACAAGTAAGTATGTATCATTTTATGTGGCTGTGTCGTAGCAGGACTATTGAGATGAGTGGGTTATTCCCTGGGGCAAGCTCCAGTTAGGGTACAAATTGATATTTAGTTATTTGGATAAGAGAATATTAAACTGGATAGAAAATAATATGGTGAATGCATTAGTCGGGGTCCTATCAGAGGACAGAAATCACATCACGAATTTGAACACAAGAATTTAACAAATAAGAACTATTATCTAATACCTATTAATTTAAAAGGGTTAAAAAGCATGCTAAAGAAAAAAATAATTATAAAAGCTATAAGGATCAGTCACTAATACTGAGGCAGAACCCAAAAAAAGAACAAACTTGCGAGAGCTTTGCTCCACCCCAAGTCTGAGATGCAGACTTCATTGGAAAGCATATGTCCTTAGTCCAATGTCTGATGGAGAAGTTTTCTGAGGTGCTATAGTCCAGGGTTGAAAATTGGGAAACTGCTCAATGGGACACTGGCAAGACTTAATGAAGAGCTCTCTGGGGTGCTGGGGAGACTCATGGGAAATATTCTCACTGATGTGTCAGCAAGACCTACTGGGAAGCTGCCCACTGGTGTAATACTTTCCTTGCAGGAAAGCTGTCTGCTGGAATGCTACTGCAATTCACTGGACGATGAGAACCAGTAGGAGTCCAGCCATATTCTGGCAGTCACGCACCACAGGAACAAGAAAGAAAAGCTTACTGGAACCAGGAGGACAAGTTCCTTTCTCCTGCAGTATCCTTCTAGCGCTGTCCACTGACAAATTTAACTATGCCAACTGGTAAAGGAGAGATGTTTCCAAGTTTACTCAGAAAAGTATTGGCCGGCACAGTGGTATTCCAACAATTTCAAAAACTTTATCCCATAAGAATAACAGAGAACTCATTTAGGGCAGAAAAACAGCAGGATGAGCATAGTTGAAGGGGAATAACAGTGCACTGTAACTTTATCAAAACTCATCTAAATTCAAAATGTAAGGCACAATTAAGCTTTAACTATTTCTTACAGTTACCAGTAAATGGCCATATACATGGTACCATCTGTCAGGAGTCCCAGTGGAAAGCTTGGAGTGTTTAGTGGACTCTTCTGTTATGGTAAGTCTTCAACTCCAGTGTTTCTCTTCCCATTGTGAGGAGCCTTTTAATGACTGATCAGCTTGTGCACCTTGTGACCTGGGAAGTTTATGGACTGGTGAAGTTTTTGAGAGAAAGCCAGCTCAGATTGTTGGCTTCATTTCTATGTACTTTGCTTCTCTCTGGTATCTTGACTTCTCAAGTGTTGATTCCTTGGTCATCCTAAATTTCAGCTTTTTTCTTCTAGCACCATGGAAAGATTTGTTAAGATTCTCTGCCTCTTGGAGATAATTCTTGCTCAGCATCTCCATGTTAATATCTTTATTATGTGTGTTTTTTCTGTCTATCATTTTATCCCCTAAGTTCCATAGTCCCATATAATTTATAATCTTTGTCACTCTGTTAAAGAGAACATATCCTTGTTTTATGTTTGGGTTTGTTCCTGTTTTCTAGTTGTTCTCAGCAGGAGTATTGTTCTGCTACATGCTGATTCATCACAGCTGAGAGTAGAAGTCCAAGAAAATATTTTAAAAGAAAATGAATTACTTACAAGATAACAGGGAGTCTATGATTTAGAATAAAAATTATTTGTAGAAAGGGAAAAACACAACCTCTAAAAAGTGTCTATTTCTTCCTCTTCTTTATTTCTGGTGACATTGAAGCAGGCTTTTCATCCATGTGGTTTCATAATTTCTATGAGGAAACATGCTGTGCCACATTCAACCCAAAGTCCTAAATTCAAAGATAATACCATTTATCATTCTCTTAACATCTCTTGTGAAGATCCAACTTGTTCATATGCTGAGGCAAAATGTTAGACTTTACTGAAATATAGCAGTAGAGACAAACTACTTTTTTACTGACTTGAGCATCAAGAGATTTTAGTAACTCAAGACTGTTTAAGTCAGGCTAGTCTGTCATAAGAGCATAAAGGCATAAACCACTGCATTTTTATTATTTTAGAGTTTCTGCTTTCCTGAGTGAGATACTGCTGAATTTCAAGGTTGCTTTTCAATTAAATGTGACGTGGAATATAATCATGCATCCATTTAATAATGAATCCCTTATGCCAATGAGTGTCTCTCCTTTTACTAGTTGCATTGTGGTTTCTAATAAAGGATGGAGAAGATTGTTGTACTCTTGTTGCTACACACTGAGCCAGGGAGGTGGATTCTATACAAATGAAACACATAGAGAACAACTAAAGGCAACACTTAGGTGAGGACCAGACAGTATAAGTGATACACTACTTGTGCTGAGAATATGGCCAGAGTGGGCTCCTGTAAAGACAGGTTCCTACTGCAAGCACATAAATATATATTTAATTTGTATTCAACTGGCATATGAGAGAGGCACGGCACATCGCATACATTATTATTAGTTTACTTTTTCCTCTCAAAAACCTGAACTTGGAATTTCTGGTTAAAGGGTTTTCAAGAGAGTTCAAGTAAAACAAATAGCAACATTTATTCATTCAGCAAATATTTTCATGGTAGAATGCAGGCTTCAGGGTCATGCAGGCTCATTATGGATGACCAGTTATGTGATCTTGGTCAACTTTCTCAACGCTCTGAGACTCCATTTTTTCTATAATGTGAGTGCAGCCCTTAGGCCCCTCCCACCCTGGAATGCAATTACTCCTATTGTATTTAGGTTTTCCAATTCAGTGACCACAGTTCTCATTGTAAGGCCTGCCCTGAAGTGGACTATTCAGCCTGTTTCATTCAGGTTCAAACGCAAGCAACGTTAGTGGACACAAACATGCTTCAGGAGCAAATAGTCCTGATTGTCATGTCACTCACAATGATTGTACAGTGTCTCTTCCTCACCACACCCCTATAGTCCTGTTGAAAACACTTCATGGCCTTTTGACAAAAGAGAAAAAAATCTGAGCTTAGTTCATGGATGGGTTATCTCAGTATATGGTGCAGCTGAAAATGGATGGTGGCTCCACTATAGTTCCACTCAGGGATAGCACTGAAAGACAGTGATGAGGGAAATACTTTAAAGGACAGATATTTTGGTAGTACATCTGTACTTGCTTTGTGTGGAAGATGAAGTAGCCCAAGTTTAGAACATAGGCAGACACACAGACAGTTGCAAATGATTTGCCTATTGGTCAGAGACCTGGAAGAAGAAAGATTGGAAGATTGGAGATGAAGATATGGCATATTAGCTTATGAAAGGACTGAGCAGTAGTGGTCACATAGCATGAAGATTATTTTACTGTGTTTTTTTTTTTTTTTTTTTTTTTGCGGTACGCGGGCCTCTCACTGTTGTGCCCTCTCCCGTCCGGACGCGCAGGCTCAGCGGCCATGGCTCACGGGCCCAGCTGCTCTGCGGCATGTTGGGATTTTCCCGGACCGGGGCACGAACCCGTGTGCCCTGCAACGACAGGCGGACTCTCAACCACTGAGCCACCAGGGAAGCCCTATTTTACTGTATTCTTAATGCCTACCAGAGCTCATCAATCCTGGAAGAGACACTAAATTACCAGACAGAATGACTCAGCCAGTTGATATCAATCAGTCTCTGTCACTGACCATTCCAGGACAGGCATGATGGCTATGTGAATGGAGTAGCCAAAGGGACAGAGCTTTAGGCTATATACGGGCTTCCACTCTCCAAGTCTGGTCAAACTGCTGATGCCTTTAAATGTCCAATCTTCTAGAATGAGAAATGAACACTGAATGATTAGTATAGTACTTCCTTCAAGGATATTAACCAATCCTTAGTGGTGCATTGATTAAATTGGAACTCTTCCATATTAGAATGGAGCAGCAATTTATTTTCTCTGCAATCACCATTTATTCTGCAGTTGAGTTTACCTTTCCTGCCCACACCTCTTCAACCAGAGAATGAGTCTTGGTCACCCCCCCAGGTGAATCGTCTTGATCTCAGAAGTGCTGATAGCTTAAGGCTGAGGGGGGAATTTAGTCATGTAGAGAAGGGAGAAAATGTGTTGCTTCTGGACCTGGGGCAGGAAGTGGTGCTGTAATTTGTTCCACTAATCTTTCTTTAACTATTTTTACCCAGGAAAAGAGGCCCACTGTACTGATGTAGCTGTTTGCGGGACTCAAACTAAGAAAGTGGATCTAAGTAGCATTACAAGAGGACCCTCGTGCCCTGCTTTGCCGTTCAAGACACAGAGCACACCCTCCTCCTACGCAGAGACTGACAGATTTGTTATTTTCTTGTTCAGAAGGTTATTATTTGAGAGCTCAGGAATTGTTTTTTGCTGAAGAGAGTCACCTCTCCTTTGTTCATGCCTCCTTCCCCATAAGCCCATGTTCAGTGCCTGAACAACAAAAAGGTACAAGGACTCTGCCTTCTGCCTGAAACTTGGGACAGCTGTGAAGGGCACCCCCATTAGTGTCAAAGGTTCTCCCAGAGTTGGCAGGGGTCTTGTTTTAACTGCATTGCTGCCCAGTGTCTCCCTCTGCTTAATTTTGTTTCTTCTGTTTTCCTCCCAATGTCAATAACAAGAGCAATCACTAATAAAATTCTTGCACACATGTCCATCTCAGGATCAAATATCAGAAGGTGCATCAAAACAGACAATTATTATTCTGGAATGCTTGTTTAAAGCTGATCCATACAGCATGGCATGGAGATCAATGCCAGGATTAATATATCTGGACCGAAAATAATGAGGCAAAAGGTAAAAGTTTGTATGCTAGACAAGACCTACCTTGACAGCTATGAGAGACGCATAACAAATGATGCTTCTCTAAATACCTTAGTTATAACTATTTCAATATAGACATGTTATAACTTTCCTGGCTAATATTATATTATTTTCTTGCTTCAACTAACATTTGAGTCATTAGATATTGGAATCAGTAGGTATTCTACCAGAAGCTGTTGTGTTATTGCATTTCGACCAACTGTCATGCTTGTCTACTATTGTTATTTACCAATTTTTTTACTTTGGCAATTACATGTTAATTTAAAATTATTTTGAAAAACAAATCCTATTTTTTTATTACAGGTGTATATTTTTGTTTGAGTAATTTATGGAGAAAGGCAGTCATAAATTACTTTAATAAGCTTAAATTAAACTCCAGTGGGTAATTATTCTTTCATCAGGTTATAAAGTACTATTTCATTTTGAAATGGTTTGTGGTCCTATAATATTTATGATGAATACTTGCATTTATGCTAAATATTTTCTACCTGATTTCATATATTTGAAATATTTAACCTAACATTTAAAGTATTTAATATTTATTTTGATCAAAATTGTTGCTTCAGAATTTTATCAATTTGAACTGTTATTTTGTGTTAGTATTTAATATTACGTTGCTGCCCATTACAAAGAAAAATTTATAAGGAGTGCATGCATAGGAGCTATTTTCCTAGGTGTTGGAATTTGTACAGCATAGTTTGAATGTAAATAGTACTTGGAGAAATTATTCAGAATATATTGAATAAAGAAGTGTTTGATTTATCCTTAATCTTTGAATTTATTTGAAAAACCATAAGCTTACTGTGTAGACAGTTTAATTATTAGTTTCAAAATAGTATTAAAATAATATTTGTACATATTTTCCCTTTCTTTCTGCCATAACTATATCCTTTATGCTAACCTCAGATGTTCACACGATAAAGACAAAGGAGAAAAATAAACCTCTTAAACTTCTGCATATTTCAAAAGCCCTCAGGAGGGTCTACACTGGGGATTTATACTACTTAGAACTTATTAAGAGTATATTTTGTTACTAAATAAACAATCCTCTTCCAGGGCAAGGATTTGTAGAGGAATATAAGCTTCAGGAAAGTGATACTGCTTAAGATCATAAAGTAGGAAGTGGTAGTAATTTGAAAATCTCATTTATCTGATTATGTGCAAGTGTTTCATATTCATTATTTTACATCTTTTCTAGTAGATAAATAAGTTACTTAAATTTCTACATTTTACACATAAGAAAAATGAAGTTTACAAGTATTATAAGGTACCTTAACTAAGGTGTCTCTAAGTGGCTGCACGGAGGAATGTATCCAATTACCTTGACTTCAAGCAAATAAGTACAGTTTTCAATTTTGTATAAAATAAATCATTGAATGGATAGGAAGAAAAAATTAAAGAAAGAAAATAGCCTGTGGGAGACAGAGAAAGACAGAAAAGACAGAAGAGAATGGAAAAAGTAAGGGAGAAAACACATGAAAGCCCATGATCAAAACTTTCAGACAAAGATAATTTTGTAAGCTTATAAATGTCTAATGAGGGTACTCTGGCACTAACAATTTGAGATGTATTTTTCACAATCTGAGTGCATTTTAAAACATGTATGGGATACTGTGGCTTATATATTTAATGTGTTCTTTTCATCATTTCCCATTTATTCGGAAAACATACATTTTTCATGTTCCCAGGACTTTATTAGTTTTGACCATTTTGTTGAATGTGGTTCTTAGATATTATTTTTGGTGTCATATATTTATAAATATACAGAATCTCAGTGTTCAAGGGTCACAAATTTAACCACCTACTTGCTGCTATGTTCTCTCTTCCACTTCTTGCTAAAATATTTTATAGAATTATTTGTACTATTATTATGATCCTTAGAAAATCCTCATTCATATTGCCACATATTAAATATTTAAAGTCATCTATTATGTCTCACCTGAGTATTCTCTTAAATCCAGCTTATACTTTAAAAATTTTTACTTATAAACATTTTTGTGAGTTTCCAATAGACATAAAACAATGAGTTAATGCTTGCAGAAACCTCATTGCTTCAATCACAGGAAATGTTGGCTAAAATAGGTAGAAAAGATAGATCTCTGCTCAAATGCATGATACAACGTTATGAGATAGTTCAAAGTCTTCAGATTGAGAGGGACTGTATTTAAAGAACTACAAAAGAGTAAATTTATCCATAGGGTCCTGATTTAGATGGTGCAGTTCTAGACTTTGAACTGATACCATAATGGATCAGACCTTTGGGGTACTTGAAGGAGAGAGTGTATTTTTATGTGGAAGAGATGTTAATGCTAGGGTTCAGAAAGCAGACTGTGGTAGCCAGCCTCCGAGATTGCCCCCAATGACCCCCTCCTCTTGGTGTTTATACTCTTGAGTTAGTCCCATCTCACACTGTATCAGAGTTTGTCTATGAATGTGGCAGAAATGATGACATACGACGTCCAAGGCTAAGTCATAGAAAACACTGTGGCTTCTGCAACACCTTCTCTTGGATCGTTACTTTGGTGAAAGGCAGCTGCTCTGTCATGAGGACACTCAAGCAACCTATGGAGAGTCCCACGTGGTGAGACTACAACTAGAACTAACTTTGCCAGAAGTATATTAGAGCTACCATGGAGGTGAAGCCTTCAGTCCCATTTAAGCTTTCAGATGACTTCAGCTCTGGCTGACATCTTAACTGCAGCCTTCTGAGACACCCCAAGGCCAAACTACCTAGCTTAACCTTCTCAGAGCCCTGACCCTCGTAACTATTTGAATTAATAAATGTTTGAATTTTTTAAAAAGTGATGGTTTTTATTTCTTCCAGTTTTATTAAGATATAATTGACATACAATGCTGTGTAAGTTTAAGGTATAAATGTAATGATTTGACTTACATACATCATGAAATGATTACCACAATAAGTTTAGTGAACATCCATCATCTCATACAGATACAAACTAAAAGAAAAAAAAAATTTTTCCTTGTCATGAGGTATCTTAGAACTTAAACTCTTAACAACTTTTATATATAACATACAACACAGTGTTACTTATATTAATCATGTTGTATATTACATCCCTAGTACTGTTATCTTATAAAAGGAAGTTTGTACATTTGCCCACCTTCATCCAATTCTCCTAACCCTCCCCCCCCGTAACCACAAATCTGTTCTTTATCTATGAATTTGTTTGTTGTTTTGAAGTATAATTGACCTAAACACTATGTTAGTTCCTGGTGCACAACATAGTGATTTGATATTTCTATACATTACAAAATGATCACCATGATAGGTCTAGTTACCTCTGTCACCATTCAAAGATATTATATTATTATTGACTATATTCTGTACATTTCATGACTCATTTATTTTGTAACTGGGAGTTTGTACCTCTTAACCTCCCTCACCTACTTCACTCATCCCCCCACTCTCCTCTCCTCTTGGAACCACCTGTTTGTTCTCTTTCTCTGTGACTCCTTCTATTTTGTTATGTTCGTTAATTTTTTGTTTGTTTTTAGATTCCACATATAAGTAAAATTATATGGTATTTATTTGTCTTTGTCTGACCTATTTCACTTAGCGTAATACCCTCTAGGTATTAAATAAATGTTTGATGTTTTAAACTGCTAGGTTTTGAAATATTTTATTATATAGCAATAGATAACTGAAGTAAATTTGGAAGGTCTAAAGAGGCTGAGGAAGTAGGAACCCTGGATTGGACACAGTATGCAAGGTTAGAACACATCTTTACCTAAGTCATAGGAAATGTACTGGAGAGAGGAGCACTGCTTCTTAGCATCACTAAGAAGTTCACTACTGTATCTTCTCTGCAGGCCAGAGCTGACAGTAGATTACAAATCTTGGCTTATGCATATCCATGAATAACAATACCCTTCTTTCCTCCTCTACTCCACAAGTAATAGCAGCCAAGAGTAGGTACTTAAATGTCAAAAACAGGAGGTGCATTGACCATAGAGACTAAGGAGGCTAGAGAGGCAGCGAAAGTTTCTTGATCCACAGACGGTTTTAAAGATGATAATTAGAGCATGACATATCTAGGAGCAACAGAGTGCTAATAAGGTTCATGCTTAACATCTCTTACCAGAAAAAGAAATAAATGGGGGATCAGCAATCTTACAGTGGTCACCCAAACAATAAATCATAATCCCTTTCTCCGTGTCTGGACTTGAGTCAATTTTCAGGTATGGTATCCATTGACTGAAGAGGAGACCAGGTCCCTAGGAAGTAGGAGTCCACAGCACCATAGTTAGTACTGTAAAATCCCTCAAATACTTCTCCAAATCAATTTAGAGCCAATTACATTGGTGAAAGGAAAATACCCAGGAGGTTTTGAGTCTATTGGACACAGGGTGTGTGATGACAGGGAAACCCAGAGAACTAACCATCACCCTGACACTTTCCGACCCACCTCCTGTCCCCATACTAGAGTAGTGGCTTATAGGGCTAGGTAATAATGGAGTCATGGATAAAGATTGGCTTGTACTCTTGCATGGGGGTGAGTAGAACAACCCAACAGTATATATATATATATATATATATATATATATAATTGGGATTGATATACTTGGTAGTTGCAGTAACTTCCACATTGGATCCTTATCTTATATGGTAATAGATATCGTATTGGGAAGGACAAGTGGCAACTTCTGAAACTGCAGAAACAGGATGGATCCTGGGTAATGACTAAAGACCACTACAAACTCAACAATGTAATAATCATAATCACATTTGCTGCATTGGACATGGTATTGGTACTGGAAGAAATTAGTAAGGCCTCTGGCCATCATATGCAGCTATTGATTTAGTGATGTTGTTTTTTTCTATTCTGATTAGGAAAAAGAAAACAGAAGCAGTTCACATTCATGTGGAATGAACAATGTTATTCATTAATGGTTGCTTCAGAGTTCTCCTTTTCTCTGTCAAAATATACTCTAAAGAGATCTAGACTATCTGTCCATCCCACAGAACATCACACTGATACATCATATCAATGAAAGTTGCTGATTAGAGAGGAGGAGAAGCAAGAAGATGCTAATATATTGATGACCTTTATAAGCATCTATCATGGAAGGGGCAGTGAACCACTACATAGAAAAAATGACTTGACAAATGGTGTTTGGCTATTTCTTAGCATTGGCCACTGTGGAACCAGCATGACAGACACAGAAACAAGGTGGCCAAGATTGTAGAAGTGGACGCTATGCATGAGCCCAACAGCATGAACTCCTACTTTCCAAGACTTACTTACCCACCTACTGCTGCTTCTGAATATCCAATCGTCCAATAACAGGGAACACTTATACTTCAATATGGCATTACTCTGTGGGAGATTAACTGATAACTTAGTAAGTTGAGTATGTTGGTACCATTCTATCCTGGAAGGTCCAGCAACTCATCCTTATAAGGAGAGATAGCTATACCTGGTAAGGACTGAACTTTTCTATACACAGAGCCTCATTCAATACCAATTATCTATGTACTTATAGAATACCTGATCCACAGACATGGGGTTCCTCACAACAAATCATGAGACCATTAGACCTCCTTCACAGTGAACCCTGAGATCCCCTTGTGATATCATTTACCATACCAGTCAGAAGCATCTGGCCTCATAGAGTATTGAAATGAACTTCTAAAGCCACAACTGATGCATTTAATAATCTGAAATAGTGGTGTGAAAACCTTTATGATGTAGTCTATGCATTAAATTAGAGACCTCTATATGGAACTGTGTGCCTTATGGATCAACACACACACACACACACACACACACACACACTCACACTGGTCCAGGAACGAAGAAGAGGAAGCAGGATTGGATATACTTGTCACCTCTCCCAGTAGCCAACTGGGAGACTTTTTGTATTGGGTCCCTGTAACTCTGGAATCTGAAGGATTAGAGTTGCTAGTCCACAAGGTAGGAATACTCTTACCAGAGGATAGCACAGATACTATTAAACCATAAGCTGTGGCTGTTGTCAGGGTACTTTGGACTTATGATCAGGAGCCATCAGGCAAGAACAGGAATCACCGTCTTGGCAGGGCTACTGAGTCTGAGGAGCAAGAAGAGTGAGGCTGCATGTATACAATGTGAGCATGTAGGGATATGCGTGGAATCCTGGTTAGACACTTTCCCGTATCTTGATACTCCCTTCTTCAATTGTAATTGTTAGTGGACACATGGAGCAACCTTGCTCTGAAACAGAAAATCCTCTAATAGGTATTTTGACTTGAAGACTTGCCATAAGCATGGCTAAAACATTCTGGCAACTTCACTGCAATAGGAATCTCTTCCTATCCAATTCTCCATTCTTCCCACTCTGGCTTCTCAAGTGTTAGACCTGCATTGTAGTCTGAAGACTCTATCTGACCTCTAATAATTTACTTTTTGAACAATATCTTTTATGAGCACATCATCCATCACTGATCACTATGCTTCTGGATTCTTACAAGAGAACCTATCTAGACCTCTTCTTTCACAATTATCAAGTACGGCTTCATAATTTTATATCACTGACTTCTTATGCATATATCTTCTCTACAGCTTGATTATAACCTTGGTAAGAAGGAAACACAATGCTGAAACTAGTTCCCTACATGTGGTAGGTAAGAAACTAGTGTTTTTCATGTTGCTACTGAATCTACATACCTGAATAGGAATATCATACATCATTAACTTATCTTAACCTCCAAAAACAAACTTCAATTATGCTTGTATCTATGCTTATTATAAAATACCAACTTTAGTAACATACATATCAAAAGTAAAAGTGATACATTTGAAAATAGTGTACACTATTAATTCCACAAATATCATCCAAAATGTTTTTGGCAATAAAATCAACTTATTAGCTATTCACATTCAACAGAATATTATGGGCCATAGCAAAATGAGATCAAGGAGATATTAGAAAATATGGATGTCTACACATGGAGCTATATTTTACGATGACTGTTGAAACATTTAAAAAACATATTTGTGTAAGGCAAATAAAATAAAAAATTTAGAACTGGAAAGAACAAGTGTCTATGGTAATTTTATCATTTATTTTTATTTTGCAGATATCTGTAAAATTAAAAAATTTGCCAAGGCCATAATGCTGCTATACATTCCAATATGTTGTCCAATATTCTTACTATCTCATGGGCAACTCATTGGCCAAGACCAAGGTCTTAATGACACCCCTTGACTCCTTTCATAAACTAATGCTTAACATTCATAGGCACATTGATGGAAAGGAGATGATAGACTTTTAAGCCAGACAGACTGGAAGCTTACATACTAATTTCATGACCTTGAGAAAGGCAAGTAAGCTCTCTCCAGCTCACAGTCATCATCTATAAGAAAACAGAAATGCCCATCTTATGCAGCTGGGTGAGGAATTAGTATAAAGTTCCTCGTATGCTCCAGACAACTAATAGTTATCATTTGTCTCTATTGCTCATATCAACACAGCCATCAACAGCAATGTAAAAACAGTGTTTACAGTAGCTTGCAAAGTACAATCTTTGAGAAAATAATATTAGCAAATGATTTACCTTTGTCTTTAGGAAATAGGCTCAAAAAAGATTATGTTAAATTTGTCATGATAAGACAATTCTAACTTTTTTAGTAAATAATTCAAGTTTAAGTTTTAAAGAAGAAAATTATATTGTCGCATTATTTGTCTCAGCTATTTAGGAGAAAGCTTATACTAAAATATCACTTTGTTCATCCATGAATCTTTAGGACTTCTCACAAACTATTGATTAACTTCTATTAGCACAGAACTAACTAGTAGCACATGATCTCTGGGATCACCGTCTTGGGCTTTTTTCAGAAGAATGAGAAAATACAGAGAAATTTCAAATCCTAGATGATGACAGAAATAATAACTGTGTCCCAATTGAATTATATAGTCCACGTTTTTTTCTTGTTTAAATAAAATAGGTGTACAATTTCATAAATATATGTTTATGAATAATACATCTAAAATGATCCAAGATTGGTTAAAAAGCACTAGAGGATTATTAAAACCACTGACTCACAAACATACAGCATATGTTCTGCAATATCTCTTAGGAGAATGTTTCAAAGTGTTCTTATTTTATTTGTGTATAATCTCTCTTTGGAAAAATTGTGCTATTCTGCATACGTTTGGCTTTGGTTTAGTAATTTATGATTACAAAATGAAACATCTGACTTGGACCAAAAACAAATAAGTACAAAGCATGTTTTCTGTATCATAGCAGTAGTTTTCTTTCATCTCTTCAGAAGCTGGCATGACCTGAACAACCATAACACATTTTAATTCTTTGAAAATGCCTGAACACAGGAAACTGTAGCAGGCAATGACAATGTGCAAAACACATGGAGAATCCACTTAGAGACATCAATGTTTTATTATGCGATCGTTTATCAATGAAATAATGCCAAACTTCACACTTTTATAATCTACAACTTTGCACATCTTAATTTTAGTCTCACAGAATACTTGTGCATGTTATTTTCCTGATTAGAATGCTTAGTTACAAGATGATTTATTAGAATTATTTTAAAGTACTGTGTTACTTTTTGTATATTTCTGTGTATAAAGGTAACAGAGCCTAAGATTTAAAGTCAGAGAGAATATGTTTGAATTCTGACAATGATTTTTAAACTTGAGATTGTATGGATGTCATGGATTTAGATATATTTTATCACATGTGCTCACCAACAGGAATGAATGCATTCAATTAAAATACTAACCTAAGAGTGAATCCATATTTACACACATGAAAAAAGTTAATGCACTGTAGTTTAACAAGCCTATCAAAATCTAGTTTAGTAAAATTTTATATATGTAGGTGTAAGGAGGAGAGGCTAGAGCAGATTAGTACTATTTAAAAGTTAGGGAGAGTTTGGAAGGTGATCCAATAGAGCTTTCTATTTTGAGCTGACCCATGTCTTTATAATTTTAGAGCCCATGCCATGAGAAGAAACTAATGCTTCACATGTACAAAAAGCTCATATTAGAGAGCATATTTTCAAAAGTATGTTTAATAGTATCAAGACATTTGTACTTAATAAAAAATATTATTGAAAGATAGTAGAAAAACATATATACCTATGTATGTATATACATATATGTGTGTGTATATCAAAGTTATTCCTAAGCTTCATGTATTCAGCTATTGTTTAGAAAAATAATATATACTAAATTCAACTTATGAAAACAAGAGCAATAAAACATTATTTTATTAGACAGAAAATAAATTAATTAATTTAGTGTGGTTTGTATACAAAGAGGATGTGACAGAATCAAGAGAGAAAATAATAGATCCAACATTTGGAAAGGCTCACACACCTATTATGTGTACAGTCTCAGTTTGATTAGAAAGAAAAATGTAATTATACTGCAGTATTAATAAAGTGCTCATAATAAAATTTAGTCACAAAATTAAAATTTAATAAATTATACTTGATACAAGTTAATTGAACAAGCAAGAGAAAAAGGGTTTAACTTACTAACATATATAAAAAAACCCAAGCAGGTTGATTTAATCAAGCTCATTTTTTGAAAGACTCATATATGATTAAAGGGTAGGGAAATGAACAGAAGGCCATGGATTTTTCATAGCTGTCTGCCCAGAATGGTTAGGGTCATCTTTCACTAATCTATGACTACTTAGGAAATTATCTGTTAGCTACCCTTTGTTCTGTTCAATGTCCTTAGTAGATGTTTAAAGACAGAAACAAATGAAAAAATATACAGTATTAACTCCTGGAAATCTACACAGAAAAGTATACGTAATTTGCATTTTCCTTAAACATTTGCCAAAAATCCTCAGAAGACCTCACAAGACTTCAGAAGGTTTTTTTTTTTTTACTTTAGATTTAATAATTTCCTCCTTTTTTTTTTTGTATTTTACCTAAAGCTACCATTGTTGAGCAGTGTCAGAACTCACTCTTTTGAATGCCTCAATGTAGAAAGTTCATCACTATTATACTTTACTCTGACAACTATGAACAACTGGAATTCTTTCCAAAGTAAATATTTTAGTTTTATATATACTCCAAGTATATATAAATGCCTCATGCATGAATACTTCCATTTTATTTATATGTATATATACAAATCATTAGTACGAATCATTAGTAACTGAGCCAAAGGATACACTGGATACTTAATCATCTCACTATTTATGGAACAATATAATAGTGGGAATTTGTTTGGTTTAATTTAATGATTTTATTATACAGATTTGATTCTTTTGAATGGAGAACTGAAGATGTTATCAAAATGATTAATCCAAAATCATTTTTTTCCTCATGTAACAGCTCATCTCTAAGCCCACCTCTGTGTTTTAGAGTATTCCTCTTACTTCAATATCTAGATAACTGCTTTAATAATTCACCATATATTGCATGTGTTTCACAGGTATCATCTTCTTTACATAATCCTCAGAAAAACAACTGCTATAACGGTAATTTTTATGGTAAAGACTAAAGGTGAGAATTCTTCTCAAAATCAGTTTTCTGCTTAAATTACAAGAAAATCAAAATATATTAAGAATTGCATTTTACTTAATATGTTTATGATTGTTGTTTTCATAAGCCATTGAAAAAAGAGATTATAAACTTATGAATGTTTTGTATATTTATCCTCCAGTCCTGACAACTCTACCAAAAATATACACTAAAAATTACATCTAAGAAAAGGTAGTAATATAACATTTTAAGTTAATATCCAGAACATTTTAGATATTAAAAAAATTAATTTTAAAATCTGAATTCATCTTGGAACTATTGGTATGATCCAAATATCTGCTTACTTTTCAAAAAAATGTATTTAAATATATAAATATCTTGAATGTTTTATCCATAGTAACATTACTTTAAGGTTTATACACTACCTAACTGTCAAAATGGAAAGCATTATATGTTAGATCTATTAATGTATATTATATTCTATTATACTTAATTAGGCAATATATAACCGACATCTATTGTTTTGACTTTCTCTAATAGTTGCATTTAGGAGTACTAAAGGGAGAATCCAGGTTATAAAATCTAAAGTAATAATTTAGAATTTGGGAGCTAGTGTTTGTCCTCCACTAGTTCCTATTCAAAGGCACCTGCACCCCTTTCCCCCTCCCCCTGCTATCAGTATAACACCTAACAGTTACTAGGATGTTCCAGGCACAAGCTTACACTTTGGTTAAATCTCCTAATAACTGTCTTTCTGGAAGCACAGAACCCTAATA
The DNA here is from genome assembly GCF_949987515.2 of Delphinus delphis. Classification (NCBI taxonomy): domain Eukaryota; kingdom Metazoa; phylum Chordata; class Mammalia; order Artiodactyla; family Delphinidae; genus Delphinus; species Delphinus delphis. The sequence continues at coordinate 80,034,131 of NC_082687.1, read as the reverse complement.
GTTATAAAATTATATGTCTATGTCAAGAATAAAAAAGACACAAAATAAAACTTCTCGTACCTAAAGGAATATTAGGTGTAAAACAATAAGACAGAAAAAATGAAAGCCACAGATGACTCGTGTCATACACAATGTCCTGAGATAACCAAGTGACCAAAGCCCCTGACAATGATGCTCTAATCAGGTTGCAGGTACTCAAATATGTGTTGTAAACCCAAAGTCTCAGAGACACTAGGATATATAGCATGGTTTATTCCTTTATTTTTTCAATTTTTCTAGTTGAAAGATAAAGATAAAAAGGTGAGCTATAACAATAAAATGTTGGAGAACACAGACAAATTATTTATTAAGTATTATCAAAGAAAGCATGTCAAACATTTAAAGTAAATAAAACTCCACATGGTTGGTTTAAGTTAGAAAGTTTATAAGGACCTGCCCTTGTCTCCATCACAACTTTGTTTAGAACCACCATAATCAACAGAAGCCGTAATGTCCACTAATGACTTCATCTCAGCTCAGGTAAAATCCTATCATATAAATTATATACATATGACCTTTTTATATTTTTCAACACTATTGAATATACTTCATTATTATTCTTGGAGATGGCCCCCAAATTTTCAGTTGAAAAAAGAGAAAACCCACAGTCTTACCTAATGAAAACCTGGAAATATCCAACAGAGATGAGATACGCTGTACATTCTGTTGCAATTTTAGTACATATATCAATACCTGTGTGAGTAAAACACAATATAAATATCATTCTAATTTTATATTATTTGTTAATTACATACTACCATGAAAAAAGAAAACTCAGCCAACTTTTTAGTATTTTAATTATTGCCTTTGAATTCCCTAATTCACTTATCCCAAAAATCTGTCATTCACAATATGGTTATCAAATCAGAAAATATAAAACTAAGGAGCATATTCAAGTTCAATTATATGAAGACAACCTAAATTGTAATCCCAACTTCATATGTTAAAACCCCTAGCTCTCTGATAAAACTGAATCATACTTCATTCTCTTAGCCATTTTGCTTGATTTAAAATGTCTTTTAACAAAATGATGTATCTGACTTGGGGAGGGTTTGTATTTTCCCAAGTTGATTACTTATTTAACACATTATTTATTTATCCTTTTGGATATAAAGGACCTTAGGATGGTAAATTTCTAATCTAATATTCCAATTATGAAAACAGCAATGATTTAAACATAACTCTTTATAAATATAAAAACTTTTCCATACTGATTTTTTATATCTCTCAGCCTATAACACTTTCAGAATAGTTTCCAATCAAAAGAGAAAATCGCTTCCTGAAAATTTAAGATGCAATTCAAACACTAAGGAAAAAAGGAACTATGTCTGTTCTTAATCCCTAGTACTTATTCCACCTTTTCCCATGGGTCCCTTGATTCTTCTTCTCATGGGCACAACAACATCTATTTATTTTACATAAATTTTAAAAACATTATTATCCTCACATTCTTATAATTGAGTTTTTCCATCTGATATTTTATTCCAATAGTGAGGTTTTATTTAAGTAACATCCCCTCAGCTGCCTTGTAAATGCCTTCTTCTGTACCTTTTCTATTCATGGAGATTCCCACACTGCAAACTATCTAGAGCTAATTCAGCAGACAACCTGAAATCTCTTCTGAGGACCTCAACATCGTCCAGGTGGCTCTGAACACCTCTTTAAACAGGTCATATGAGTTTCTTAAGTCGAGGCATGCACAAGCCCACGTAGGGTAATAACCTAGTAATTGGCTCACAGAGTCTCATCCAGGATGACAGAAAAAAAAAAAAAAGCTATGGACAACGTCAATCTCAGTTGCCTCTAGAGTATTCTTTTTTTCTTTTTGGCTGCACTGCACAGCATGCAGGATCCTAGTTCCGTAGTCAGGGACTGAACCCATGTGCCCTGCAGTCCGGCAGTGGAAGGCAGAGTCCTAACCACTGCACCACCAGGGAAGTCCAACTCTATTGTGTTTTAAAACAATTTTATTGGTCTCTAGTAACTAATATCAGAATCAGGACTCTTCTTCTATTTCTGTGGCCACTTAGAGTCTTAGGGTAAAGTGAAGAAGAGAAAAAACAAATCCAGTTTAAAAACGCTAAGAGATTTTAATGATTTTGTATTTACTGGTGCCAACTAGTAGCAAATTAAACTCCAGTCAAAGGTCAACTCAAAGCATGAAACTATCACTAAAATTGCTTAAATCTAACCTTAAGTATCATGACCCTATCTTCTCCAAAATCCACCTAATTCTGTCTTCCCTCCTGTCACCATAACAACCAATATTCTGTAATGAGAAATTAGCATCTTTAATTTAAAAAGGCAAGGAGAAGGCTTCTTATACATGGAATGTTGCCCTTTGATCCTTCTTGAAAGAAGGAAAATGTATAGAATAAAGGGGTGTTAAGTCCATTGACCAAAGGTGATCAAAAATATATAGATAGTCGCAAAAGTTAGCTTAAATATTCAGCTGACTTACATGTTATCTCATTAATTGTCTCACATCCATTATCTGTGGCATTTTATAATAAAGAAAAATAAGGTACAGGAAAGAGAGCTAAATTGGCCAGAGTACTACATGTAGTCTGTGATACAGAGAGAGATAAAGGCATTTTTACTCTAGGAAACATGTTTTTAAACATTAGGTTAACCTGCCTGCTAAGATCCATTTTTCATTCAACTTGTGCCACTTCCTATATGCCATTTACTGTATGAGACAATGGAAACAGGTAGTGAATGAAAGGAATTGTGCAAACAAATGAAAACAAGTAAACAAAACCCCTGCTTCATTGATTTAACTTTTATTTTTATGAGTGAATCAATACATAATTAGCAAGTAAAATATATTGTATTTTAGATCAAGACAAGTGTGGGGAAAAATAAACCACAGAAAGGGAACACAAGGTGCCCAGGATATGTACTGGAAGTTTAAACAATAAACAGTTTAAAAGTCACACTGGTCATATTTGTGTTTTAGGAGAACTACTCTATCAGCAATTTATAAAACAGTTCAGAGGAGAAACTTGAAATGTGATTCAGAAGAGAAAGTTGGCATTTAGAAATATTTTTTAAAAAGCGACATTTCTGGGAGCAGCTTTACCCTAGAAGAAATCAGTCAGCTGGGAATTCTGAAGAAAATATTAAAGATGAGCCAAAGGACAGTGTGCTTGGTTAATGTTTTAAAAAAATATATTGGGTTGGCCAAAAAGTTCATTTGGGCTTTTCCATAACAGCTTAAAAAAATCCAAACGAACTTTTTGGCCAACTATATATATATATGGATCTGGAGATAGATATTCACCTATCCTCTCCAATTATAAATCACATATTATTGAAAGCAATAGGTTGAATGCTTTTTTTCATACAACATTTTTCATCAACAATGTTTTTGGGTTTGAAATGAAGGGAGCTAGATCTATAAAGGTGATTGTCTGGTTTAAGATATCAGTAAATAATATATATTCCCTTTCCTCAGAAAATCTTTCCATGTTATTATGGTTTTTACAAAATTAATGTATTTGGCTACATAACCAAAGTTAACAGTAATGCAGTGCTTATTACATGTTAGGCATTTTCCCCAAAAGTTAACATATATTAACCCATTAATGCTAACAACAAACTATAGAGGTAAATACTATTACTGTTGCTGCTCATTTTAGGAAAGTGAGACACAGAGAGAATACATAACTTGTCAGAGGTGTCCTATTTAGAAAGTACCAAAACTAGGATTCCACTTGAGTAGTATGACTCCAGAATATGCCCTCTTATTAACCAACACCCTTTCATGGCACTTCTAGCATGTGATTTAACCAGTTACCTATTTGTATTTATCTTGGTGGTTCTAAATATCTGCAGTAATAAAATAACACCATGCTGAGCATTCCAGTAACAAAATATTTTTACACATCTTTTAGTATATACTGAGCATGTAATAGTACAAGATAAATTTCCAGATCTGAGATAATGCAAACAACATTCCTTTATTCAAATTGTCCTCCATAAAAATAGTATACATATGCTCTCCCTTTAATGTCTAAGCATTCTGATTTCTTTTCATCTGCAATAATATTGTATTTTTTTAAGTTGAAGATTAAGCTTTTGTTTCAATTGTATGGAGTCACTTTTTTGTAGATCCTTTACAGCATAAAAACAACTTTGTTGTTCATTTTCTCTTTGGATCCAGTCTGTTCCCTTGAAGAGAAGGCAAAGTTATGAATGGCAACAGCATTTTCTAAAATGCTTACTTACTTGGAAGGTAGTAAAAAACTCACAAAAGAACAGATGCCTTAAGAGTAGTTGAAGGACTTCCCTGGCGACGCAGTGGTTAAGAGTCCGTCTGCCAATGCAGGGGACATGGTTTCGAGCCCTGGTCTGGGAAGATGCCACATACCGCGGAGTAACTAAGCCCATGCACCACAACTTACTGAGCGTGTGTGCCACCACTACTGAAGCCCGTGCACCTAGAGCCCGCGCTCTGCAGCAAGAGGAGCCACCACAATGAGAAGCCCGTGCACCGCAACGAAGAGTAGCCCCCGCTCGCCGCAACTAGAGAAAGCCCATGCCCAGCAACGAAAACCCAACTCAGCCAATTAAAAAATAAATTAATTAATTAATTTTAAAAAAAAGAGTAGTTGAAGATTGTTATATTTTCTATTCCTTGTAAAGTTAAGTGTAGGACAGAGGAAGGGCAAGTGATTTCCATTGTGTGACTGTGTAGGAGGATGTGGAAAAAAAATTTTTAATTTCCACCTACTTTAAAGAAAAGATACAGAATATTCTGAAATTCCTCCTATGTTGGAGAGGATAAAACATTTTTAAATATTAATAATCATTATCTTGGCTCAGCAAGGACAAACTAGACTGCTTGTCAAGAGTAGAAATCACAAACTTAAAATTTATTTAGATATGATTGCAGAATGTATGAAATAAATTTATCATTTCCTTTTGTTTTTAGGTTTTCCCACATTAATCTTGCCACTATTGTTTAATCTTTAAAAAGTTTTCTGAGTGGGTTCGATATAATTCTGCATATGTAAAAAGCATGCCATCTGCTCTGACACACTGTAACTTTAAAGGTGTCCATGTAAATGCAAGTTATAAGTTCAGGCAAGTTAGCTTCGATGCTGAATGCACATTCATCTCTTTCTGTTATAACATGACTCTATTCATTTGCCTACTGTATAGATTCTGTGACATTGTGGATGATTTCTCTCTTAAAAGTCATTCCATCCCACAGGAGCAAGAAGCTTTTTCCAAGTACACAGGAGTTGATGAGCTTTTAAAACTCTTTTCTGGGGTGAGGCAGAGATCGATGCTAGTTTAGCAGCATTTAGGAAAATCTTCCAAACAGTTTTATGGTAGAAACATACCCATATCCTTCATTATTTCACAGTATTTATTAGATTTATATTACGTGCAAGTCTTTACATCAGGCTTTGGATACAATAAGACTCTCAAGGATCTTATAGATACTGAAGGAGATAATTGTATATATGTGTGTACAACACAGTGTTAAAAAAAAGAAATCATCAAAGCTGGTGGTGAGTGAATAATAGGGAAAATTCACACAGCAGGATGTGTCTAAGTTGGTTAGACCAGGGTAGAATGAACATTCCGGGCAGAGGTTAACAAATTGTGGAAGAAGACTGAAAAGGTATGTTCTGCTGGAGACAGCTAAGTGATTTTAGTAAGATTAGGCTGAGGAAAGAGGGGTAATAAGGTTAGAGAAAAGTACATTCACAAATGCCATGGCACAGAGCTAGAACAAGGGAAACAAACAAGAAGGATTCAGAATGTATTTTCTGCAAGGAACAAAAAATGAAGTTATAGATATCATGATCTATGCCTTTCAAATATGTTGATGAGTGGTAAAGAAAGTACAGGTATATATCTAAGAGACATGAACTTTTAAATAAATAAAACATGTCAGGCACATATAAAATAACTGACAATTTCTAATGATCCAGTGTTGTCCTGAATAGAATAAATTGCTTTTATTAAATTCTACAAAATTTGTGTTTAACAAGGAGATGATGCATGCCCTCAGATACACCTATATTTTATTTCCAAATTAATGCAGAAAGTATTGCTGGGAATGTTACATGGGTATGAAATTTACCCTGAAGATAATAAACTCATGAATACATAGTAGACAGTAGTGCGCAATGCAATGAATTTTCATTTGTGTCAGAATATTATTCCAACATTTTCCCATGTTCTGAAAAGGGCAATTACATAACAGCTAACATCTCTGTGGATCTAAATAAAAGAGTAGATTTTAATCTCCATAGCCCATGTTTAGAATTATAGAATGCACTAATTATTTGGCAACAGATTTTAAATAGATTGCAATTCGTTTTATCCTTTTATCTTCATGTTCTTCACGTGAAAGTAAATGGACATTGCTTTAATTATGGGGTAAAGTAGGTTCCCCATTTAATTCAAAGAATGTGACATAAATGCATCATGGGAGTAAAGCAGAAATGTCCTCTACTACAGGGTCTCTCTCACCTAGTTTCAGATGATGAACCAGCTGTCTTCAAGTTTCATTCTATGCATGATAGAATATATATATATATATATATATATATATATATATATATATATATATTCTACCTGCTTTCTAGTTTCATGACCTATATATATTATACAATACATAAATATATATGTATATACATGTATTCCTCATGAAAATGGAAGGAAGATAGACTATATGGGAAAATATGTTAGAAAATATACTTGTATACATACATGTATATATATATATTCTATCATGAAACTGGAAGACAGCAACAACCCCAAACTACAATAAACGTCAGTTCAGTGGAATTTAGACCAAAATTAATGAAGGACATTGGACATTTTACAAAAAAATATATTTACTGCCCCAGTGGTCAGGCTCAGTGCTGAAACTTATGATTTATTCTGTCACAAACTTTCTATCTAACATACATGTATTTTCATATATAAATATGAAATGTATGTGCATATATAAAAATATATATATTTCTTCCCTCTTTCTTCCTCTTTATCTGAATCTCCCTCTGCTTTTATAGGTAAGGTTTGTGTGTCTGTGTATGTGTAGGAAGACACAATCTCTCATGAATCTAGTAAAAAGCAACAGACCAAACATACAGGCATTAAAAAACAACAGTATAGGTAAATGACTCACATGCATTCAGTATTTGGACTCATTTTGGTAAATTTCAGGATGCAAAGTGTCATAAATACTCACCTTATACCATAACTTTTTCTTATTAACTCCAGCAGGTTAAGCAGGTCTGTTCCTGCTTAAGACCATAAGCCTCATTATGATTTTAATTTCATTTTTCCCATTTTATATTTATCTTTTCTTTAGTCTGTTTTATACTATTCTGACTCTGATAAGAAGGTTCTCTTCCTATAGAAAAAATTATGTATTAAAGTGATTTTTTTCTTCTGCTGCCAGACATTTTTTTCACTTAAGTAAAATTATTTTATCTCTTATTTAATTAATATTTTCCCTTTTTTATTTAGAAACATTTTTGTGTTCTAGTCCTATATTAGGCACTATGTAAGCAATTGCAAAAATATTGCTAAGAAAGAGCGACATTATACCAGCCCTCACTCAACTTATGAGTCTAGCCATACATTTTTTCACCCCCTTAACAGCAGCACTTGACTAAATATGCTTGCCACTGTGTTCCTACTGGAACAGCCAGCATTATTTGCCACTGCTATGCATCCTGGTGCTTAGGATAAAATATGCAATGACTGCTTATTTCTAAACTGCACTGTCGAATATGGCAGCTACTAGCCACACAAGGTTCATTAAGCTTAAATTCAAATTAATTAAGATAAATAATATTAAATACTATTTCCTTAGTAATACCAGCTCAATTTCAGTGTTCAATAGCCACAAGTTATTAGTAGTTACTGTACTGGACAAAATATACATAGACCATCCCCATAACTGTAGACAGTCTTTTTGGACACTGCTTTTCTATAATATATGTGCCAAGGGATCAGGATATCATCTCATAATATTATAAAACTTTTTTCTCATTCTACTATGAGTGCAGATCAATAAATCTTTCCAAAGCCTTTAAGGGAATTGAAAATAAACGTAAATTTTTCCATAAAATTTTAGTCAACAAGATTCTCTTTTTTATCTATCTTTTTTGTTGTTATACAAAGAATTGTTTAGTGATGCAGTAGGAGTTTTTCTTTTTTTTTAATTTTTATTTGAATAGTTGATTTACAATGTTGTGTTAGTTTCAGGTGTACAGCAAAGTGAATTGGTTATACATATACATATAACCACTCTCTTTTTTTTTTTTTTTTTTAGATTCTTTTCCCATATAGACCATTACAGAGTACTGAGTAAAGTTCCCTGTGCTATATAGCAGGTTCTTATTAGTTATCTATTTTATATATAGTAGTGTGTATATGTCAATTTCCCAATTTATCCCTCCTCTGCCATTTCCCCAGTGACCATAAGTTCATTTTCTACATTCGTGACTCTACTTCTGTTTTGTAAATAAATTCATTTGTACCCTTTTTTAAACATTCCACATACAAGCGATATCATATATTTGTTTTTCTGTGTCTGACTTACTTCACTCAGTGTGACAATCACAATCAAAATTGGTGAATTTTTGTATAGCCATTTTACTATTGAAGATGGAAGAAAAACAAGCAATATTTTCAGCCTATTATGCTTTATTATTTCAAGAAAGGTAAAAATGCAAAAACAAGATTTGTGTAGTGTATGGGGAAGGTGCTGTGACTGATCGAGCATGTCAAAAGTGGTTTGCAAAGTTTTGTGCTAGAGATTTCTTGCTAAATGATGCTCCATTGTCGGGAAGACAAGTTGAAGTTGATAGTGATCAAATGGAGACATTAATTGAAAACAATCAATGTTATACTACGTGGGAGGTAGCCGACATACTCAAAATATCCAAATCAAGCGCTGAAAATCATTTGTACCAGCTGGGTTACGAGAATAGCTTTGATGTTTGGGTTCCACATAAGTTAAGCAAAAAAAACCTTCTTGACCATATTTGCTCAAGTGATTCTCTACTTAAACGTAATGAAACATTCCATTTTTAAAACAAATTGTGACAGGCAATGAATACTGTACAATAACGTGGGTACTGTACAATAATGTGGAATGGAAGAGATTGTGGGGCAAGTGAAATGAACCACCACCAACCACACCAAAGGCCGGTCTTCATCCAAAGAAGGTGATGTTGTGTATATGGTGGGATTGGAAGGGAGTCCTCTATTATGAGCTCCTTCCAGAAAACCAAACGATTAATTCCAACAAGTACTGCTCCCAATTAGACCAACTGAAAGCAGCACTCCACAAAAAGCGTCCGGAATTAGTCAACAGAAAATGCATAATCTCCCTTCAGGATAACGCAAGACCACATGGTTCTTTGATGACCAGGCAAAAACTGTTACAGCTTGGCTGGGAAGTTCTGATTCATCCCCGTATTCATCAGACATTGCACCTTCAGATTTCCATTTATTTAGGTCTTTACAAAATTCTCTTAATGGAAAAAAATTCAATTCCCTGGAAGACTGTAAAAGGCACCTGGAACAGTTCTTTGCTCAAAAAGATAAAAAGTCTTGGGAAGATGGAATTATGAAGTTGCCTGAAAAATGTCAGAAGGCAGTGGAACAAAAGGATGAATATGCTGTTCAACAAAGTTCTTGGTGAAAATGAAAAATGTGTCTTTTATTTTTACTTAAAGACCGAAGGCACTTTTTGGCCAACCCAATGAATAGTGCTGCAATGAACATTGGGGTGTGTGTATCTTTTCGAATTATGGTTTTCTTTTTTATATTGTCCCTTAACTGACTCTCAAAATTGTCTTCACTCATGTGTCAGTGTTTAGTTTGACTTCCTTGTACCGTTTTTGAAGTAAGACATATTTTTTATTAAAGCATATTTTATTTATAGTTTCATTTAATTAAAATTCTATATTACTGAAAAATAAAATCAAAACTATTGATTATTTTTGCTATTGAATTAGAAATAATTTTATTTTTTAAGTTCTGTCTACTCTAGGAAAACTAATTGTGTTTTTATCACAAGTGTTCTGTTTCCAAATCCACAGGGAAAAAAAAAGTTTTGGCCAACTTCTACAGAAAATTATTTGAGAAGAAAACATTTTAATGTGGGGATTCTGGAGAAGACGGCAGAAGAGTAAGACGCGGAGATCACCTTCCTCCCCACAGATACATCAGAAATACATCTACACTTGGAACTGCTCTTATAGAACACCCACTGATCGCGGACAGAAGACCTCAGACCTTCCAAAAGGCAAGAAACTCCCCCACGTACCTGGGTAGAGCAAAAAAAAAAAAAAAAAAAGTAAAAACAGAGACAAAAGAATAGGGTTGGGACCTGCACCAGTGGGAGGGAGCTGTGAAGGAAGAAAGGTCTCCACACAGTAGAAGGCCCTTCGCGGGCAGAGACTGCGGGTGGCGGAGGGGGAAAGCTTCAGAGCCACGGAGCATAGTGCAGCAACAGGGGTGCGGAGGGCAAGCGGAGAGATTCCCGCACAGAGGATCGGTGCCGACTGGCACTCACCAGCCTGACAGGCTTGTCTGCTCACCCGCTGGGGCGGGTGGAGGCTGGGAGCTGAGGCTTGGGCGGAGCGCAGGGAGAGGACTGGGGTTGGTGGCGTGAACACAGCCTGCAGGAGGTTAGTGCACCACGGCTAGCCGGGAGGGAGTCCGGGATAAGTCTGGAGCTGACGAAGAGACAAGAGACTTTTTCTTCCCCCTTTGTTTCATGGTGCTCAAGGACAGAGGATTAAGAGTGCTGCTTAAAGGAGCTCCAGAGACGGGCGGGTGTGAGCCATGGCTATCAGAGCGGACCCCAGAGACGGGCATGAGACGCTAAGGCTGCTGCTGCAGCCACCAAGAAGCCTGTGAGCGAGCACAGGTCACTATACGTCCCCTCCCGGAGCCTGTACAGCCCGCCACTGCCAGGGTCCTGTGATCCAGGGACAACTACCCCAGGAGAACGCACAGCGCGCCTCAGGCTTGTGCAATGTCACGCCGGCCTCTGCCGCCACAGTCTCGCGCCGTATCCATACCCCTCCCTTCCCCCGGCCTGAGTGAGCCAGAGCCCCCGAATCAGCTGCTCCTTTAACACCATCCTGTTTGAGTGAAGAACAGACGCCCTCAAGCGACCTACACACAGAGGCGGGTCCAAATCCAAAGCTGAACCCCGGGAGTTGTACGAACAAAGAAGAGAAAGGGAAATGTCTCCCAGGAGCCTCAGGAGCAGCGGATTCAAGCTCCACAATTAACTTGATGTACCCTGCATCTGTGGAATACCTGAATAGACTATGAATTATCCCAAATTGAGGAGGTGGACTTTGGAAGCAAAATATATTATTTTTTCCCCTTTTTCTCTTTCAGTGAGTGTGTATGTGTATGCTTCTGTGTGAGATTTTGTCTGTATAGCTTTGCTTTCATCATTTGTTCTAGGGTTTGGACTGTCCAATTTTTTTTTTTTTTTTTTTTTTTACTTAAAAATTTTCTTTTCTTAATAATTATTTTTTATTTAAATAACTTTATTTTATTTTATCTTACTTTTTTCTTTCTTTCTTTCTTTCTTTCTTTCTTTCTTTCTTTTCTTTTCTTTTCTTTTCTTTCTTCTTTTTCTCCCTTTTATTCTGAGCCGTGTGGATGAAAGGCTCTTGGTGCTCCAGCCAGGAGTCAGTGCTGTGCCTCTGAGGTGGGAGAGCCAACTTCAGAACACTGGTCCACAAGAGACCTCCTAGCTCCACGTAATATCAAACGGTGAAAATCTCCCAGAGATCTCCATCTTAATGCCAAGAGCCAGCTTCACTCAACAACCAGCAAGCTACAGTGCTGGACACCCTATACCAAACAACTAGCAAGACAGGAACACAGCCCCATCCATTAGCAGAGAGGCTGCCTAAAATCATAATAAGGCTACAGACACCCCAAAACACACCAGCAGATGTGCAACTGCCCACCAGAAAGACAAGATCCAGCCTCATCCACCAGAACACAGGCACTAGTCCCCTCCACCAGGAAGCCTACACAACCCACTGAAGCAACTTTAGCCACTGGGGACAGACACCAAAAACAACGGGAACTATGAACCTGCAGCCTGCAAAAAGGAGACCCCAAACACAGTAAGATAAGCAAAATGAGAAGACAGAAAAACACACAGCAGATGAAGGAGCAAGATAAAAACACACCACACCTAATAAATGAAGAGGAAATAGGCAGTCTACCTGAAAAAGAATTCAGAATAATGATAGTAAAGATGATCCAAAATCTTGGAACTAGAATAGACAAAATGCAAGAAACATTTAACAAGGACTTAGAAGAACTAAAGATGAAACAAACAATGATGGACAACACAATAAATGAAATGAAAAATACTCTAGATGGGATCAATAGAAGAATAACTAAGGCAGAAGAACGGATAAGTGACCTGGAAGATAAAATAGTGGAAATAACTACTGCAGAAAAGAATAAAGAAAAAAGAATGAAAAGAACTGAGGACAGTCTCAGAGACCTCTGGGACATTAAATGCAGCAACATTCGAGTTATAGGGGTTCCAGAACAAGAAGAGAAAAAGAAAGGGACTGAGAAAATATTTGAAGAGATTATAGTTGAAAACTTCCCTAATATGGGAAAGGAAATAGTTAATCAAGTCCAGGAAGCACAGAGAGTCCCATACAGGATAAATCCAAGACACACATTAATCAAACTATCAAAAATTAAATAAAAAGAAAACATATTAAAAGCAGCAAGGGAAAAACAACAAATAACACACAAGGGAATCCCCATAAGGTTAACAGCTGATCTTTCAGCAGAAACTCTGCAAGCCAGAAGGGAGTGGCAGGACATATTTAAAGTGATGAAGGAGAAAAACATACAACCAAGATTACTCTACCCAGCAAGGATCTCATTCGGATTTGATGGAGAAATGAAAACCATTACAGACAAGCAAAAGCTGAGAGAGTTCAGGACCACCAAACCAGCTTTACAACAAATGCTAAAGGAACTTCTCTAGGCAAGAAATACAAGAGAAGGAAAAGACCTACAATAACAAACCCAAAACAATTAAGTAAATGGAAATAGGAACATACATATCGATAATTACCTTAAATGTAAATGGATTAAAAGTTCCCACCAAAAGACACAGACTGGCTGAATGGGTACAAAAACAAGACCCGTATATATGCTGTCTACAAGAGACCCACTTCAGACCTGGAGACACATACAGACTGAAACTGAGTGGATGGAAAAATATATTCCATGCAAATGGAAATCAGAAGAAAGCTGGAGTAGCAATTCTCATATCAGACAAAATAGACTTTAAAATAAAGACTATTACAAGAGACAAAGAAGGACACTACATAATGATCAAGGGATCAATCCAAGAAGATATAACAATTGTAAATATTTATGGACCCAACATAGGAGCACCTCAATATATAAGGCAAATACTAACAGCCATAAAAGGGGACATCAACAGTAACACAATCATAGTAGGGGACTTTAACACTCCACTTTCACCAATGGACAGATCATCCAAAATGAAAATAAATAAGGAAACACAAGTTTTAAATGATACATTAAGCAAGATGGACTTAATTGATATTTATAGGACATTCCATCCAAAAACAACAGAATACACATTTTTCTCAAGTGCTCATAGAACATTCTCCAGGATAGATCATATCTTGGGTCACAAATCTACCCTTGGTAAATTTAAGAAAATTGAAATCATATGAAGTTATCTTTTCCAACCACAACACTATGAGACTAGGTATCAATTACAGGAAAAGATCTGTAAAAAATACAAACACATGGAAGCTAAACAATACACTACTTAATAACGAAGTGTTCAATGACGAAGTGTTCAACCTATGAGATGAAGCAAAAGCAGTTCTAAGAGGGAAGTTTATAGCAATACAATCCTACCTTAAGAAACAGGAAACATTTCAATAAACAACCTAACCTTGCACCTAAAACAATTAGAGAAAGAAAAAAAAAACAAATTTAGCGGAAGGAAAGAAATCATAAAGATCAGAAATAAATGAAAAAGAAATGAAGGAAGTGATTGCAAAGATCAATAAAACTAAAAGCTGGTTCTTTGAGAAGATAAACAAAATTGATAAACCATTAGCCAGACTCATCAAGAAAAAAAGAGAGAAGACTCAAATCAATAGGATTAGAAATGAAAAAGGAGAAGTAACAACTGACACTGCAGAAGTACAAAAGATCATGAGAGATTACTACAAGCAACTCTCTGCCAATGAAATGGACAACCTGGAAGAAATTGACACATTCTTAGAAATGCACAAACTGCCGAGACTGAACCAGAAAGAAATAGAAAATATGAACAGAACAATCACAAGCACTGAAATTGAAACTGTGATTAAAAATCTTCCAACATACAAAAGCCCAGGACCAGATGGCTTTACAGGTGAATTCTATCAAACATCTAGAGAAGAGCTAACACCTATCCTTCTCAAACTCTTCCAAAATAAGCAGAGAGAGGAGCACTCCCAAATTCATTCTATGAGGCCACCATCACCCTGATACCAAAACCAGACAAAGATGTCACAAAGAAAGTAAACTACAGGCCAATATCACTGATGAACATAGATGCCAAAATCCTCAACAAAATACTAGCAAACAGAATCCAACAGCACATTAAAAGGATCATACACCATGATCAAGTAGGGTTTATTCCAGGAATGCAAGGATTCTTCAATATACTCAAATCAATCAACATGATACACCATATTAACAAATTGAAGGAGAAAAACCATATGATCATCTCAATAGATGCAGAGAAAGCTTTTGAGAAAATTCAACACCCATTTATGATGAAAGCCCTGAAGAAAGTAGGCATAGAGGGAACTTTCCTCAACATAATAAAGGCCATATATGACAAACCCACATCCAACATCGTCCTCAACGGTGAATAACTGAAACCATTTCCACTAAGATCAGGAACAAGACAAGGTTGCCCACTGTCACCACTCTTATTCAACATAGTTTTGTAATTCTAGGCACAGCAATCAGAGAAGAAAAAGAAATAAAAGGAATCCAAATCAGAAAAGAAGAAGTAAAGCTGTCACTTTTTGCAGATGACATGAGACTATACACAGAGAATCCTAAAGATGCTACCAGAGAACTACTAGAGCTAATCAATGAATTTGGTAAAGTAGCATGGTACAAAATTAATGCACAGAAATCTCTGGCATTCTTATACACTAATGATGAAAATCTGAAAGTGAAATTAATAAAACACTCCCATTTACCACTGCAACAAAAAGAATAAAATATCTAGGAATAAACCTATCTAAGGAGACAAAAGATCTGTATGCAGAAAATTATAAGATACTGATGAAAGAAATTAAAGATGATACAAATAGATGGAGAGATATACCATGTTCTTGGATTGGAATAATCAACATTGTGAAAATGACTCTACTACCAAAGCAATCTACAGATTCAATGCAATCCCTATCAAACTACCACTGGCATTTTTTACAGAACTAGAACAAAAAAATTCACAATTTGTATGGAAACACAAAAGATCCCAAATAGTGAAAGCAATATTGAGAATGAAAAATGGAGCTGGAGCAATCAGGCACCCTGACTTCAGGCTATACTACAAAGCTAGAGTAATCAAGACAATATGGGGGCTTACCTGGTGCCGCAGTGGTTGAGAGTCCGCCTGCAGATGCAGGGGACATGGGTTCGTGCCCTGGTCCGGGAAGATCCCACATGCTGCGGAGCGGCTGGGCCCGTGAGCCATGGCCGCTTAGCCTGCGCGTCTGGAGCTCCGCAACGGGAGAGGCCACAACACCAAGAGGCCCACATACCGCAAAAAAAAAAAAAAAAAAAAAAAAGTAAGACAATATGGTACCAGCACAAAAACAGAAATATAGATCAATGGAACAGGATAAAAAACCCAGAGATAAACCCATGCACATATAGTCATCTTATCTTTGATAAAGGAGGCAAGAATATACAGTGGAGAAACGACAGCCTCTTCAATAAGTGGTGCTGGGAAAACTGGACAGGTGCATGTAAAAGTATGAAATTAGAACACTCCCTAACACCGTACACAAAAATAAACTTAAAATGGTTTAGAGACCTAAATGTAAGGCCAGAAACTATCAAACTCTTAGAGGAAAACATAGGCAGAACACTCTATGACATAAATCACAGCAAGATCCTTTTAGACCCACCTCCTAGAGAAATGGAAATAAAAACAAAAATAAACAAATAGGACCTAATGAATCTTCAAAGGTTTTGTACAGCAAAGGAAACCATAAAGAAGACCAAAAGACAACCCTCAGAACGGGAGAAAATATTTGCAAATGAAGCAGCTGACAAAGGATTAATCTCCAAAATTTACAAGCAGCTCATGCAGCTCAATAACAAAAAAACAAACAACCCAATCCAAAAATGGGCAAAAGACCTAAAGAGACATTTCTCCAAAGAAGATATACAGACTGTCAACAAACACATGAAAGAATGCTCAACATCATTAATCATTAGAGAAATGCAAATCAAAACTACAATGAGATATCATCTCACACCAGTCAGAATGGCCATCATCAAAATATCTAGAAACAATAAATGCTGGAGAGGGTGTGGAGAAAAGGGAACACTCTTGCACCGCTGGTGGCAATGTGAATTGGTTCAGCCACTATGGAGAACAGTATGGATGTTCCTTAAAAAACTACAAATAAACTACTCTATGACCCAGCAATCCCACTACTGGGCATATACCCCGAGAAAACCATAATTCAAAAAGAGTCATGTACCAAAATGTTCATTGCAGCTCTATTTACATAGCCTGGAGATGGAAACAACCTAAGTGCCCATCATCGGATGAATGGATAAAGAAGATGTGGCACATATATACAATGGAATATTACTCAGCCATAAAGGGAAACGAAATTGAGCTATTTGTAATGAGGTGGATAGACCTAGAGTCTGTCATACAGAGTGAAGTAGGTCAGAAAGAGAAAGACAAATACCGTATACTAACACATATATATGGAATTTAAGAAAAAAAAAATGTCATGAAGGACCTAGGGGTAAGACAGGAATAAAGACACAGACCTACTGGAGAACGGACTTGAGGTTATATGGAGGGGGAAGGCTGAGCTGTGACAAAGCAAGAGAGAGGCATGGACATATATACACTAACAAATGTAAAGTAGATAGCTAGTGGGAAGCAGCCGCATAGCACAGGGATATCAGCTCGGTGATTTGTGACTGCCTGGAGGGGTGGGATAGGGAGGGTGGGAGGGAGGGAGATGCAAGAGGGAAGAGATATGGGAACATATGTATATGTATAACTGATTCATTTTGTTATAAAGCAGAAACTAACACACCATTGTAAATCAATTATACTCCAATAAAGATGTTAAAAAAAAAAAGGAAAAGATAAACTAAGGAATGGGAGAAAATATTTGCAAATAATGGGACCAACAAAGGGTTAATATCCAAAGTTTACAAATAGCTTATACAACGCAATATCAAAATAACAAACAATCCAATCAAAAAATGGGCAGAAGATTTGAATAGATATTTTTCCAAAGAAGACATACAGATGGCTAACAGACACATGAAAAGATGTTCAACATTGCTATTTAGAGAAATGCAAATCAAAATCACAATGATATATCTCCTCATACCTGTCAGAATGGCAATCATCAAAAAGTCTACAAATAACAAATCTTGGAGAGGATGTGAAGAAAAGTGAACAATTCTATACTGTTGGTAGGAATGTAAATTGGTGTAGACACTATGGAAAACAATATGGAAGTTCCTTAAAAAACTAAAAATAGAACTACCATTTATCCAGCAATTTCAATCCTGGGTATAGACCCCCCAAAAAACAAAAATGCTATTTCATATAGATACATGCACCTCAACATTCATAGCAGCACTACTTACAAAACAAGTAAGACATGGAAGCAACCCAAGTTCTCATCAACAGATGACTGGCATAAGAAGATGTGATATATATGTGTACAACGGAATACTACTTAGCCATAAAAGAGAATGAAATATTGACATTTGCAGCAATGTGGATGGACCTAGAGAAGATTATGCTTAGTGAAATAAGTCAGAGACAAATACTGTGATATCACTCATAAGTTGAATCAAAAAATAATACAAATGAATGTATATACAAAATAAAAACAGACTCACAGACATAGAAAACAAACATGGTTACCAAAGGGGAGAGGGCAGGGGGAGGGAAAAATTACGGGTATGGGAATAACAGATACAAACTACTATACATAAAATAGATAAGCAACAAGGATTTACTGTATAGCACAGGGAACTATACTCAGGGTCTTATAATAATCTATAATGGAATATAATCTGTAAAAATTACCTATGCTGCACACTGAAACGGATACAATACTGTAAATCAACTATATTTAAATTAAGAAAAAAGGAAAAAAAGATGCTGGTATATGAATTGCATGTAACATATGTTTCTATTTTAAGTTGAAATGTTTAAGAAATTAGATCAAGGTATTTACCACTAACAGTATAGCACTGTCCCTGTTACATATCGAATGGATGCCACCTTCACACTGAATGCACAATGATTGTTAGCTACATTTAAACATGATTATCTGAAGATTTTCAGGCACTTCCCTTCTCCAATGTTCAATAATGATTTTAACTACATTTTTCTTGTATGGCATCAGTTTTACTCATTATCTCCATGTCTAAATATTCTCTGGAAAAGTTTGAAGCCAAGTGAACAGAGGTTTTGGAAAGATTTATGATACATGGAAATTTTTTTATGCTATTTAAAATTACTTAACCCATTTCCTTCAAAACAAGAGACTATTCTGTGGCAATTGGTAATTACTTTTTTTATTGTTGTGAAGCTGTTTATAGGTGTTGCAATATTAACTCTGCAATGACTTGGAGAAAATTTGATCTATAAAAGTAAAAAGATAAAGTATAAGGAATAAAAAAAAATCTAGAAACAATAAATGCTGGAGAGGGTGTGGAGAAAAGGGAACCCTCTTGCACTGTTGGTGGGAATGTAAATTGATACAGCCACTATGGAGAACAGTATGGAGGTTCCTTAAAAACCTAAAAATAGAACTACCATACGACCCAGGAATCCCAGTACTGGGCATATACCCTGAGAAAACCATAATTCAAAAAGAGTCATGTACCAAAATATTCATTGCAGCTCTATTTACAATAGCCAGGACATGGAAGCAACCTAAGTGTCCATCAACAGATGAATGGATAAAGAAGATGTGGCACATATATTCAAGGGAATATTACTCAGCCATAAAAAGAAACGAAATTGGGGGCTTCCCTGGTGGCACACTGGTTGAGAGTCTGCCTGCCTATGCAGGGGATGCGGGTTCGTGCTTCGGTCTGGGAAGATTCCACAGGCCGCGCAGCAGCTAGGCCCGTGAGCCATGGCCACCGAGCCTGCACGTCTGGAGCCTGTGCTCTGCAATGGGAGAGGCCACAACAGTGAGAGGCCTGCGTACCGCAAAAAGAAACAAAATGAAATTGAGCTATTTGTAGTGAGGTGGATGGACATGGAGTCTTTCTTACAGAGTGATGTAAGTCCGAAGGAGAAAAACAAATACTGTATGCTAACACATATATATGGAATCTAAGAAAAAAAAAATGTCATGAAGAGCCTAGGGGTAGGACAGGAATAAAGATACAAACCTACTAGAGAATGGACTTGAGGATATGAGGAGGGGGAAGGGTAAGCTGTGATGAAGTGAGAGAGTGGCATGGACATATATACACTACCAAACGTAGGATGGATAGCTAGTGGGAAGCAGCCGCATGGCACAGGGAGATCAGCTAGGTGGTTTGTGACCACCTAGAGGGGTGGGATAGAGAAGGTGGGAGGGAGGGAGATGCAAGAGGGAAGAGAGATGGGAACATACGTATATGAATAACTGATTCACTTTGTTGTAAAGCAGAAACTAACGCACTATTGTAAAGCAGTTGTACTCCAATAAAGATGTTAAAAAAAAAAGGAAAAAGTATTTTAATGTTCATTAAGAAGTTTGAAATTTAGTATATAACATTGAACTTTTGGCCAATTAAAAAATAATCTTTAGTCAAAGATAATATATATCAAATGGGAAGTCATTCAATAATAATATTTGTAACCAAATTGGCAAACATATGTATCAGTTACTATATGCCAAGCACTATTCTAGAGTCTTTATACAAATTAGAGCATGTAATCATCTCAACAGCCTTCTGATATAGATGTTACTATTATTTTTATCTTTCAATGAGGAAACTGAGTCAGGAATAAAGTAAGATATTCTAAGCAATCCTAAAATGATTAGAAACTCTGTACAGGAGACAAAGAAGGGTGAAATTACTGGAGTTTGAAATTAGAAGAAAAGATTTGAATCTCAGTTTCTCTGCTTCAGCACAATCATCTCTACTTCATTAGTCATACCTATGACCTTGGCCAAGATACTTAACTTCTATGTTTCAGTTCTTTTTTTATTAATAATGGATGTATACATGTATCAAAAAATTTTTCTTAAATATAGTTGATGTACAATATTATGTTAGTTTCAGGTGTACTAACCTGAATTGATTTGTGATTTGATATCTGCATAAATTTGTGATTAGTGATTTGTGATTTGTGATTAGTGATTTGACATCTGCATAAATTATGAAATGAGCAATCTGTCCCCATACAAGGTTATTATAATTCTACTGAAAACATTCCTTATGCTGTGTGTTAATCCCGTGGCATATTTATTTTATAACTGGAAGTTTGTACCTCTAATCCTCTTCACTTCTTTTGTCCATATCCCCACCCCCATCCCCTCTGGCAACCAGTAGTGTGTTCTCTGTATCTATGAGTCTCCCTTTTGTTTTGTTTTGTTTTTTAGATTCCACATATATAAGTGAGATCATTTGTCTCAGTATTTGTCTTTCACTTTCTGACTTATTTCACTTAGCATAATACCCTCTAGATCCAGCCATTTTGTTGCAAACGGCAGTATTTCACTTTTTTTATGGCTTAGTAGTGTGCCATTGTATGTATGTGTGTGTGTGTGTATATATATCTTCTTTATCCATTCATCTGTTGAAGGACACTTAGGTTGCTTCCATATCTTGGCAATTGTAAATGATGCTGTAATAAGCATTGGGGATGCATATATCTTTCCAAATTAATTTGAAAGATTTAAAATGGTAAAGGAACCAAAAAAAAAGGATTAATCTTGATTAATCCTTTGTCCCCACACACCAGTCTGTCGTTTTTGTTGTTGAGAAGCCATCTCAGTAATTATTTCCCCACAAATTTACTTTTCCTTTAAGGACTCAAATTTTAGTCTGCCCATCAGTCAATATGTCTAGAAAATAGACAGAGTTAGTACACTTATCATTTATTTTCTAAGAACATCTTTATTTTCAAACCTCTTATATGTTCAATGATACTGGGTGTGATTGCACAATTTGGGCACCATACAATTCCAGGGAATGCCATTCACAGAGACTAAAAGTATATGCTGTAGCTGGGATTTATAAAATTGTCTGGATACATTGTTTAAATTATCTCTTCTCTCAGTTTTTCCATTGTGACATAGAAATCAAAACTTATAGCATGTGTTTAGAAGAGATGAAATGTTCTTGGCTATGGATATGCAGAAAGTATGACTATATAAAATTTAGAACACATTTTCTATTGCTGTAATCTGGAGAATTTATGTCTTCAATTCATTAAGTCCCCAGGCATCTGCAAACAACTTCACCCTTTACCCACGTGTTAAAATTAAAATAGAATTGTGAACTAGAGAAACGATTTATTCATCCTGACAGGATACTAAACACTTTTAAGTAAACAATATGTTTTAGGTAAACCAATAAACTAATTAACCCCAATTTGCCTTTTATAAAGTTACCTGTCATTTCTATTTAATGTTAGAACATGTTTTTAAGTATCATCCCTTTCTCTTAAAATCTGCTGTAATAATGAAATGATAAATAAGAACAAGTTTCTTAACATTTCATTAGCGTGATTAATATTTCTAGGTCTTCCTATGTTGTCAAACTATGAAAAGCTGAGGAGATAAAATGTCATCCATGCCCAAATAGATATAGCCAGGATTCTTATAAACTTTAAAAAATGTGCTCTTTTATGTCTTTTCCGTTACCTCAAACATTTAGTTGATTTTAAAATATGTAAATTGTAAGGCGACATAGAGGTGAAATTGTTCATTGCTTTTGTTGTCCAAATGAAGAAACTGGTCTAAAAAATTTACTGAAATTGTTTGTCAGAAGCATGACAAACATGAGAATCCATGTTTCCAAAATCCATTTTTGTGGTTATTCCCACTCAAATGTGATGCCTCCTCCCAAAAAGGAAATATAAAGTGCCTGCAGTTCTGGCCTTTTCTAAAGCTCTAATTGCATTTATATACAGGCTAAAGGAATTTTTCTTAGCTATGTCAGGAAAACAGAGCAGGCTAATTATATGATATAATTAATTCTATTTTTCTTCAGGGCATCTACATAACTTAGGGACTATTTTGAATTTAAAACAAATATCTACTACCATATTTCCTTGTAGATTTATTGAAAGTAAGACAATTTTCTTTATAAACATAACTCTATATGCAATCTGCTTTAAAATGACCATATATTTTTAAGAATGTCTTTCAATGCCAAAGTTCTTCTGTTTTTTTTTTTTTTCTCATCTACTATTTTAAAAGCAGTAACATTTCTTACAGAGAAATATATCTATATTATACTAGGATAAATTTCTTGTCTTCATATAAGAAAAGTTCAGTGATCTTAAATAGTCCATATAGAAATACACAAACTAAGAAATTTATCTTGTATATGGAAATGTTTATTGTCACTTTATGGCTTTAGATTTACAGAATTTAATTTTTGCTTTGTAAATTTTAATCTGATGTTTTCAGAGAGGCAGTACAGTATGGTAAGAGCATCAACTCTGAAGTCAAGTTTGTAAAATTCAAATCCTGGCCCTATCACTTACAAACTGCTTCACCTTGGGCAAGAAATGTATCCTCTATGCACCTCAGTTCCCTCCTTAGTAATATGAAAATACTAATTATATGTCTCACTCCCTTATTTTCTGTGGATGTTAAATTAATTTCTCTATATAATATTCTCAAAACAGTCCAGACCAGAAAAAATGATTTATTAAGCTTTAATTACAAGTATTATTACTGGTATGATTGTCACAATAACCAAAGTACAAAGCATGTAACCATCTTCATATATATATTTATACACATATGAAATATATATACACATAATATATATAAGGTTGGCCAAAAAATTTTTTCTTACAGGAAAACCTGAAAATCTTTTTGGCCAAGATAATATATATTTATAATTTTATTACTATCAACACATTTATTTAATATATATTTATTTAATTACATCAAATATTAATATAATTATTAAATTATTGTTTTGATTATACTTAGATTATATTTGGTTTTTTGTTATCACAAGTTTTGTTGCAGAGAGAGGATATATATTTAGTGAGGGATGGGAAAGTGACACATCAGACAGAACTCTGCTGTTTTTGAGCTTGATGTATAGTCAATAGCATGTAATGTATACTCACACAGGGGAGTCTAGTAAAACCTCACAGAATCTTGACTACATGGTTTATTATGAAAATCTAAATTTCAATCAAGTTTTTAAACATAAATGCTATTTTATGTGGTATTCCAGTTGGAACTGCCTCTCCATACACCCTGCCAGTTCCAGAATAGGGCCTCCTTAGGTTTGTTCATTTCTCATCAGCTAAGAACTTTAACTAATGTAATAAGTCCCTGATTCCATTAGAAGCCTCACAGATCCTTCTAATTCTGGCAAGAGGAGAAGAAATTCCACTCTCTCTCTAGGTTCTTGACATTGAGTAATCAATTACAGTTCACTTCTGCATTCTAGATAGTGGATGAGACACTTGGGATTCAAGGCATTCACTACCCTTAACATATAATCAAAAGAAATACCCAAGATCATATATAATTTGATTTTATATATGTTTGAAGAGGACGATAAAATGCTGTGCAGTTTATAATCTCACAAAGCTTACAAAATCTTTGTAACTAGACTATTACACAAAGTAGTGATCTACTTTAATCATCCTAAACAAAAAATAACACCCTCACCTACACACATGACTACTCAACTTTGTGACCACCCATAGACAGAGGTGAATATAACAGAATAGAGGCTCTGTATTTTTATAATAGGTTTTTAGTTAAAGTTATGCTACACGTACATAAAAATTTGCAGCTTTTATGAGAGATTCAAACTAAAAAATCTTAGTTTTTAAATTCTGATTGTGAGTTAGAGAGGGAAGAGACAAGGAAAACAACACCCTAGAATCCTTATGTACCAGAATATTTAACATGATCCTCTCATATTATCTCAGAGTTTCAGCAGAGGTCATGGGTGCAAAAATTTATCCAATAGGTATCAAGTACCCCAGATTCTAAATGCAATACTGCACTACCTATGCATGACATGTTAAGAGATTGTAGTACTGTTTCTCTCAGCATTTAGAAATCACTCACCTATATATGGAGATTTCTCAAAAAACTAAAAATAGAACTACCATATGACCCAGCAATTTCACTCCTGGGTATATATCCAAAAAAAACCCAAAACACTAATTCAAAAAATATACATGCACCCCAATGTTCATAGAAGCATTATTTACAATTGCCAAAATATGGAAGGAATCTAAGTGTTTATCAACAGATGAATGCATAAAGATGTGAGATATATATATATATATGTGTGTGTGTGTTTATATATATATATGTATATATATGTATACACACACACACACACACACACACACACACACACACAAAGGAATACTACTCAGACATAAAAAAGAAAGAAACTTTGCCATTTACAACAACAAGGATGGGCTTGGAGGGTATTTTGCTAAGTGAAATAAGTCAGATAGAGAAAGACAAATTCTGTATGATATCACTTATATGTAGCATCTAAAAAAATAAAACAAACCTTGTGAATACAACAGGAAAGAAACAGACTCACAGATATAGAGAACAAACTAGTGGTTTGCTGATGGGAATGCAAAATGGTACAGCCACTTTGGAAAACAGTTTGGAGGCATTTTACAACATTAAACATATTCTCACCATACAATTCAGCAAATACACTTGTTGATATTTAACTTACGTCCACACAAAAACCTGCACACAGATGTTTATAGCAGCTTTATTAATAAATGTCAAAAAATGGAAGCAACCAAGATGTCTTTCAGTAGGTAAATGGATAGAGAAGCTGTGGTACATCCAGACAATGAAATATTACTCAGTGCTAAAAAGAAAGCAGTGATTGAGCCATGAAAAGACATGGAGGAAACATAAATGCATATGACTAAGAAAGAAAACAATCTGAAAAGTCTTCATGGTGTATGATTCTCATTAAATGTTACTCTGGAAAAGACAAAACTATGGAGACAATAAAAAGATTAGTGGCTGCCAAGGGGTAGTGGGGAGAGAAGAATGAATAGACAGAAGACAGAGGATTTTTCAGGCAGTGAAAATACACTGTATGATACTATACTGATGGATATTTGTCATTATAAATCTATCCAAACCCATAGACTATGCAATACCAAAAGTGAGCCCTAATATAAACTATGGACTTTGAGTAATAATGATGCATCAGTGTAGGTTCATGAATTCTAAAAAATGTACCACTCTGGTGGAGGATGCTGATGATCGGGGAGACTATTCATGTGTGGTGGCAAGAGGTATATGGCAAATCTCTGTACCTTCTTCTGGTCAATACTGTCATGAAGCTAAAACAGCCCTAAAAATAAAGTTTAATGAAAAAAGAACCACTTATAAGTTTTTGATGATTGTAAACGAAGGAGGACATTTCTGGATGCCTGAAGGTTCCATTTCACACTGTGTTTTTTATTTTTCTTTAAGAATTACTATTTCCAGTCACTGAGAGCAGCATTATCTCAAGTCTTTCTCATGGAAAATTCAAATATCCCTTGAATTTTATTTTTTTAATTTACTAACAAAGTGAACATAACCTTGTATACCTCAATAACTTTGTTCAAAATGATAGTTTAAGTAAATTTAGACCAATAATATTATGCTATCATGATTATATGTTTCTGAACTTTTCTACCTGCATCATTACAGATTAAAAGCTCAGAGATAACTTGGCAGTTCTCAAAAATAGAGTTAAAATTTTAAGGAACAAAATGCTACTTCTTAAACAATGAATCATCACTGAGATACAATTCTCCATCAAGTAATTAGTAATTCCTATTATATTGTAGGTTTTATCAACATTTTTCAAAGGAAGAAAAAAGCTCACAATTGGGTTTTAGAAATATCTGTTTTTGGTTCCACGTATTTCCACATCAGCAGCCTGGTCTTGTCATATATCATTAGCAGCTATCTCAGTGGATACAGTTAATTATCACTATTTCTTTCAGATGATGAATACTAAGTAGAATACTTGCTCCATTAGGAGGCCGGTAACTATGCTGTTGATATGAAAAAGATACCGCTAAAAGTACAATGAAGTGGCCTCTTTATGCTTTGCTAATGCCTGCCTGAAATTTGGCTCAATGTTTTTAACTACGTAGAGACTATGTTGTTGTTGTGGCCATACTACTAATGATTACAGAAGACATTAGTGGAATTTTGAAATTGTTCTCATTTAGAAAATACAACTTTCAAATTGATCTTTTTGTGTCACATTGAGGTGGAGAATTTTAAAGGATCCTTACTGAAGGTTACCTTTCTTCTTTCTTAAAGACATTGCAGGAAAGATGTTTTCAACTTAATTATGTATCACTAAATGTTGAAACAGGGAAATAGAGTGGCTGAGATGTGATGGGTGAAACTATTTAATATCTTCTTAGAAAAGAAAGAGGACAGAACCATTTCCTGTTTAAAATAAAGATGGCTTAGTAAATGGGAATTACAATGTCACTTTGATGTGCAATTTGATTATCAATGGAAGTATACTGAATGAAAGTTCAGAGAACATTTCTTTCCATCAACAGTGTTTTGTGTAGGTCTGTCATGACATATATAGAGAGTCCTTGTCATGTTTTATTCAAAGATATATAAAGGGAATACATTTTCACATGGCAGGCTTGTGCATTTGGCAAAAAGCAATGAGTATATCCTTTTCTTATTATCTTAAAATCCACATACTGAAATTGAAGTTGAAAAAAAATGTATTGTGGACTCAACTGACCTCTTCTAAAGAAATGAAGGTAAAGTACATGTTTTATTACAATTAAAACTTAGAAAATCTTGGCAAACATCTTTAGCATTTTTTCTCTTTATATAAGTTACTGAGAACTACTCTGCTCCAACACTGATTGGCCAAAATATTAGAGCAATAAATATATAAAAAAATTATAGACATCGGTCAGAAGCTCACTAAATATGAAATGTAATATAATTTAGGTGGAGATCTGAGGTTAAGTGTTACTATTCACATTAGATTTTTTTTTTCTGTTAAAATTATTTTCCATTCACTATATCCTGATGGGATCAGAGTATGTAAGGGATTGTTCATAATTTCTGCAACCTCTCTTTGTTCCTTCTTTCTAGTGGAAAATGTTTCTCTATTTAAATTTCAAACTATTATGCACGAAATGTTATTACAACTATCCAAACATCATTTTCCAATCCTTGTAAGTATAATACATCAACTATAATACAAATGATGATAAAGTGGTTCATTTTAGACCCCCAAATGTTCAAATAAAATAATAATACTTTATGCTAAGATACTGCCTTGAAGTTTCAAAGAACTTTCACTTTTACTATCTCACTTGGTCCTCAAAGCAACTCTGTGAGGCAAGCAGTATCGTTTTCAGTACTATCATGATAAAGGAAAGAGCAGCTTTAGAAAATTAATCAATTTATTGAGTCACAAAGCCAATGAACAGCCAAGTCATCTTTTGAAGGTGTGTCTTCTAAATGCTACTTCCACCACATCAGGCTGTCATTAAACAGAGAATAGTATATTCATCAGACAGCACGATGGCAATGAAGTTATGAAGAAATAAACAATCTATGACAAATGATAATAAAGAATACAAGATTAAGGGAGGAGAAAATGAAAATGAGAAAGGAAGTGGGTGGAGATGGTTGAAGGAGTAGTGAGTAAGGAAAATTGTGGTCAGAAAGCCCCACAGTTTTCTAGAAAATAGGGAACCTGGGATAGTTGCTTCACATTCTTCTCAAACACATCGTTATGCTCCATCAACTCTACATACACTACCTTCCTTCCTGAGAAAAGACATTTAGCAGAAGTCAAATTGGCAACAAATGATAGGACAGTCTGAGGTGTTGTAGGCAGATGGAAGAACCAAGATTCCTTTACTGATGTGTGAACAGGATTAAGGAAACCAGAAAAAAAAAAAAACAGTAAAGGTTGTCGGGGTACTCAAGGACTACCAATAGCAGAACAATTGCCACCTTCACGGATGATGCAAAGGGAAGACATGGTGTTACTAGGGCCCAGTGAGATCTGGAGTCATTAAAAAGGGTCTGCTGGGTGGAAACTGTATTTCTGGTGGAATGCAGCTTTTTCTATAGTCACAGAAGCTAAGAGGGAGGAATCAGGGGAAGTTTTCTTCTGCCCTTGAGCCTCCTACTGTTGTCTTTCAGTGATTTAACCTGACAAGAAGTCAAAAGGTAAGGGGTTCAAGTGATGGAGTCATTAGGATTAGACTTGGTTTAGAGCCTAGGTTAGCCTACAGTTACAGAGTTGGGCACATACAGAGCTGGATAGATTAGGGTTAGTCTTTGGTCAATCTCTTAACAAAGTAAATAAACTGTGAATTTTGTGCTCCCACATCCAGGCAGCTCTCTCTTTCCTTGGACCTTGGGCACTCATTACACTTATCATAAACTCTGCTCCACTCTGTTTATTTTCCTTAAGGTTAGTTAAGCTAAGTGGACTTCCATTATCGGATTAAGTCACTCCTAGGAGAAGACGACAGTGAGAATTAAGCCTCTAGTGAATACAAGCAACATAAAAGAAGAACTTTTGGAGCAAGTACATCTATCACAAGTAGTTAGAGGAGGAGGAAGATATATTAGAGACGAATACGTTTCCTATGTTCCTAGCCAATGTATTGCCTCTTTTTAAAGGAGATATTCCATGATTAAGAACAGAATCAGCACTGCCCTTTAAATCCATCTCTTTCCTTCTGAATACTCAGGTATTACACCCACTCTGACTATTTAAAAGATCAGGTCTGTCCTGCTGAGATGGCTTTGGCTTTCACAAGTAGTTGTTGATACTGTAAGGGCAGGCAAAAGGACCTAACTACCATGGCATTATTTAGTATTTTTACTGTTACAGACATGTCCTTACTTTTATAGCCTCTCTGTTGATTTTTGTGGTTAATGGATATGTGTCTCTCTATGGCAACTTTTGAGTAAATCATAGCTTGAATGGTTGTAACTGTAGGTAGCTCTTCCAACTTACCTTATCTGCATCACAAGGCCGATGTGGATCAAACAGGATATGGTATGTGAAACGTCTCAATAATTACAAAGTGAAATATAATATTGATTTTTGAACTATTATTTGTCCCCAAGGTTGGATGTAGCCATGAAGTACATAAATAACACAAAAGTGTGACAGTCATATGGTCATAAACTACTGGAGATCATAGCATTTTTGGCTAATGAACAGAGAAAAGATGGTCATGCACAAGTTCTCTTTCAAGAAATCATTTAAAGAAGTCATTTCAGCGTGAGTGCATGTTAGTTCAGAATCAATGAATATATTGCTTAATCGTTCTGAACAATCTCCTTATTGATCCATCAGCCTGTAAATTTTTAAATATTGCCTATTTGATGCCTTGTCTTACAAGTTCTGAAATCAGGAAAGTGGAAATCACACATCTGACACCTGAAAAGATTATATGTGAACTGAATATCTAGTATGAAAATAAAAAAGTCTAGTAAGACTTGATCTGCCAGTTTGAAGCTCACCATAATAATGGAAAACAGACTTATAAAGATATAATTCCAATAATATGATAGGTGTTATAGTAGAAAAGTGTACTGTCCACACAAGGAGTTAAAGGGGAGATACAATCACAGCTAGCTTACTGGGGGAGGGAAGAGTATGGTGGGATGTTTTCTCATTAATGACTTCATTGAGCTAAGTTGAGAGAAAAAATGAATGTTGATGGTAACGTTGATTATTGGCAAAAAGGGTAAAATAATATTCAGGATTTTGGCAAGAAAGAATTGGGAGGAGGGAAATAAGTGAAGTTCTGACTACTTCTCAGTTGGTAACTATTACCAGCTATTATTAATTAAAATTTATTGGTAATTATTTGTGATTGTCACTAAGGACATTTTGTAGATCTAAATAATGGAGAAAAATTATGAGATCATATGAAGAAAGTTGCATAAGAAGCCTGAATAGAAACAGGCAGCTATCCAAGGTAGCTACTCTAAGGAAACACAAAGGAAAAAATTCCATTTGTTAATAAAAAGGTTTGGAAATTGAAGATTTTGTTCAGAAGCTACTCCCTGATTGACTGACAGAATTAACTGCCAGCCCTCTGTGAAGCTCATACATGCTGCTTTTTATGCCTCAGAAAGGGAGAAGACTTAAGGAGAACCATTCTGTACACCAGCATAGGAAACAGAATAGCTCCTAAATAGAAAGAAGGAAATACTAAGAAAAGTAAACCAAGAATTATAAGATGCTCAAGAGTTTAAAGGGAAGTAAAGCATGGATGGCTTTGGATAAGAATGTGAAAAAGATCACATGGGAGAAAAAAATCTGTAATACTTGATAAACAATATCTAGGTGGCTCTTTCTTCATGTGGTGATTCTAAGAATTTTAGAAAAATAACACCCTGGGACTCTCATAAACTGCTGGTATGAATGTAAAATGGTATAACCTCTTGGGAAATATTTATCAGTTTCTTAAAAAATTAAACAAAGACCTATCATAGGGCCTAGCCATTCCACTCCTAGGTTTTTACCAAAAAGAAAAAGGAAATATATGTCCATGTAAAGACTTGTATGCAAATGTTCATTGTAGCTTTATTGGTAATAGCCAAAACTTGGAAACAGCCCAAATGTGCATGTCAAGATAATTGATAACCAGTTTATCCATTGGTTATCCAATGGCTATGAAAGTTATGGTTATCTAAATGATAACCATGATATGCAAATTAGCCAAATGATAACCAGGTGTTTATCAATGGATAAACAAGTGGGGAATATCTATAAAATGTATACCACTAATCAATAAAAGGAAAGAACTATTGACACATGCAGTAAGATGGATGAATCTCAAAATAATTATTCTGTGTGAAATAAGCCAGATAAAAAGAGTATATACTATATTAATTAATTTGATATAAATGTCAAGAAAATAAATACTAATATATAGTGACAAAAAATGAATCAGTGATTTGTTGGAGTTATGGGGTAGGGTGAAGTATGCGGGAAGGATTACCAGAGGTGTGAGGAAACTTCTGGAAGTGATGGATGTATTCTCTCTGATTGTAGTGATTATTGCAATTGTGTATGCCTCTGTCAAATTGTACACTTTTAATATGTGTTCTGTATGTGCAGTTCATTGCATATCGAGTATACCTTAATGAACCTGTCTAAAAAATAATTATGAGGCTCTTTGCTCACGGGGTGATTCTGAGACTTTTAGAGAAGCTGCAGTATCCTATTCTCTGTAGTGCAGTGATAAGGCAGCCACACACACACACAAAAATGTGTTTACCTTGCTAAGCCATCTCTTTATTTGATCTCTAGCCTTGACTGGCTAAGGAAATTTTCCATTGAAGTATTTCACATCCATTCATTCATTTATTCTTTCATTCATTATCTCATAAACACAAATTTACCTATATCTATGTTAGGCTCTCTCTCAGATACTTCAAACTCAAATTGTCTTAAATTCAGCATCTTTTCATTTTCCTATGTTATTCACAAGCCTTCTCATCTTCACAGCTTCTTAATCTCAATTAATTGCACTATTACTTCACCATTTGTCAGAAAAACTACTTTTTCCCTGGCAACCATTAACAAAGGGATATAGTGTAGTGCAGGAACTGGATATAAAAACATAATTAATATTCAGCCTGGGTTCTCAAGGGTATTAAAATCAGGTGGTAGAAGAGTAATGTATAAAGGAAATATAGTAATATCATGTCTTGGTATTTATAGGAGATGCGATATACCAACCAGTCCTGTCTGCAGGAGTGCAAGAAGATTTAAAGAAAGATAATATTTGAAGCACAACTTAGAGAGTGAGTACAAATTCAGTTTTCTAAATAAAAGGGAGGGAATAGCATTTTAGTAAAGCAACATCATGAACAAAGGCATGGCAGTATAAAAGACTGGTATGTTTAGGTACAGATGAGTATGTCTGGTTATATTCAAGAAGATAATAAGGAAGGGTCTTCATATGAAGGTGGCATTTTTAAAAGGTGATAATGACAAAAGGAAACATTTTCTGAATAGAATACTACAGGGAAGCTCTAAATGTACCATGGTTTAAAGAGTTGATGGGACCAGAGTTCTTTAAGCTCTCAGAGAATATGGAGTGATGTTCATATCATACATAAAGAAGCCATTTCAAACTTCCTAATTCCCTAGGACATTGACTTCCTGTAGATAAAGCAAGGGACATTCTAACATCTTGGGTAGACAGTTCATGACACCCTGATTCCCCTCCTGTTCCACTGATTCCCCTTCAAAGAAGGAATTGCTGTCTATTTAAAAAGAGGTCGGTAGACAGCCTCTTGCTGTCAGCTCCTTCAAGGTTTCCTTTGGTTGCAGAGACCAGCTTCACTCAAGGTCATATCCTTCCTGAGGCAACCCACATTCTGCAACATAGTGGGGAGGGTTTATAGAGTCCAGCTATTTTGGTCCAATGCAGGAAAATTCAGAATGGAATCCTTCCAAGATCCCCACCACTGACTTGACTGAGGATGTGACGGGACAGTGCTGTATTTTAGCTCTTCCCTTTGCACAATTCATTTTCTCCTTCTTTTCATAGGGATTGATTCTTAAGAAATATATTGCACCTCAAACTCCATCTCAGTTTCTTTTTCCAGAAAACCCACCCTGCAACACATCTCAACCTCATTGAATGCTTGACATTGTCAAGGCTAGGTTTTAGTCAACCAACCAAATAAAGAGTAGACCCACTCACAGTTGCCTGAGCTGACACATTCAGTTAAAACCCGTCTCCATATCCATATATTATCTGGCTCTCTGTTGATATATTTGGCTTCCTAGATTTAACTTCCTTGGATTTATTCCCAGACATATTTTACAGGTTGTATGCTTTTATAAATTAACAAATCTTAATCTTACCAATATTTCCATGTACAAACTATTATTCTGGGTCAGATTTTGCTCTTATCTCTCTAAAGGATGCTAAAATATGATTACAATTAACTCTTGAGCAATAAGATTTGGTGGGGTTAGGTCTTGAGGAGAAATGGCATCCCTTGCAAGACTACTTAATTAAGTAAATTTATCAAACAAGGAAAAGTCCATCTTCTCACCCGCAGGTGAAGGTACTGCTTACACTGGTAAGAAATCTCAGAGTGTTGCATAACCAAAGATTTCAACTTCTATCCAGTACACACAAATTACCATATTCCATTAACAGAATCTCACTCCTCATTCTACTCCCTTATTTACACATAGGTGATAAGGAAAGTGGAAAATTAATTCAAATGATCAATTTATATCCAGCATAATTAAATTTAGGATATAATTTTCATTGCTACCTGTTCAGCTGTTATAAGATATGAGTGATTATTTTAGGACCACAGTAGTACTTCTCTGATCATCTGACTGTGATTGGTCAAAGAGTTGTGGCCCAGAGCATGTCATTTTCTTTCCTTTCTTTAGGAAAATCAGAAGCCAGCCTCCCACCCTTAGTTCTTACTCTCAGCGTTAATCTGATAATGTTCAATTAATACAGATATCCTGAAGCCTGGCCTAAAATAGACAATTTTAGGAATGACAAATCTTAATTTAAGTAATTTCGATACCACTACATGCTATAGATTGTCAGTTTCCAATAACTGTTTTCATCATCAAAACTAATTCCAGGATTTTATATTTAAGATACAATTCACGTGACCACTCCTGGCACCACTTATAGCATCGGTTAGGGTCATTACAGGAAAGAAATTATGGTTGGTATTGCACCAGAGAAAGTTAAATATAGGAAATTGGTCACATAGCTTTTGAAAAGCTACCACTCCTTGGACTTGGGAAACTACATAAAGAGACGTTGTCACAAAAACTAGGAGCATGGGGTGGGGGAGTGGCTAAACAGTTGTCATGTAATCTCTGAAGTCAGGAAAAGGGTCTCTGAGGCTCCTGATTCAGAGTAAGTGCTTGGACTTCTAGTGTGTGGGGGGGTGGGGTGGGGGGGCACAATGCAGCCCATGCTGATATCTCCTATACAGTGCAGATGGCTGGTGCTAGGAGTGACGGAAGACACGGAAACCAGACCAGAACTGATTTAGGAAGACTCTGGACACCTGAAAAGAATCCTTTCTTCCACCCTCCCTCTTTGCAGTCTTCCATGAATGCCTCCCACTGATATAAATTAAGAGAAAACTATCTGTCAAGATAATTTGGGGGCTTTGCTGATGGTGCAGGGCTTCCCTAGTGGCTCAGTGGTTAAGAATCCACCTGCCAATGCAGGGGACATGGGCTAAAGCCCTGGTCCAGGAAGATCCCACATGCATGGAGCAACTAAGCCCGTGTGCCACAACTACAGAGCCTGCGCTCTAGAGCCCGTGAGCCACGACTACTGAGCCTGCGTGCCACAACTACTGAAGTCATGAGCCTAGAGCCGGTGCTCCACAACAAGAGAAGCCACCATAATAAGAGGCCCACACACCACAACGAAGAGTAGCTCCCGCTCGCCGCAACTAGAGAAAGCCCACGCACAGCAATGAAGACCCAATGCAGCCAAAAATAAATAAATTAATTAATTAATTAAAAAAAATACTTTGGGATATTCAGGGTCTAGTCTTTCAGGTCCAGGATCACAAAGGAGCATATAGAAGAGTGAATTTGGGGTTGAGATAGCATGAGTAAATATATTGTCCAATCATGTCCACAAAATAATGTCATATTAAAAAAATGGATTGAAGTAAAAACAGACACACACACAAACACACACACAAAGCAGAATGATGGCCAAGCTCTTCTCAGGGGAACAATGATTAGAAATCCTTGACAGGAACTAAAGTCCAGTCAGAATGTGTTGAGAAATGACCAAGTTTCAGTTTAGAGGTTTTTAAATGATATCATTTCTTTTTTTATTTTGTGCTAAAAAAAAAATGGACAGCATATGAAAGAAAACTGAGTAGGAACATAATATATTGCCACTACTGTTCAAATAGGGTTTTATTTTATTTTTTTACTTATGTAGGTAATTTTGTCAATCTTCTGATTTATCTTCTGGTAAATCTTCTGATTTATAACTTCTGAATGTTGAGTTATAGTTAGAATAGTCCTTCCCATTCTAAAGTGCAAAGGAATTCAGTCAAGCTTTCCTCAAGTACTTTCCTGGCGTCATTTTTTTGCATTTAATTATTTGATCCATTTGGAGTATCCTAGTATGTAGAATGAAGAATGATAGAATGATAGAATTATGGGAACTATTAAAAGGTGACATTGATCATGGCACATCATGATTCTGGGAGCAGAATTATATGACTACATTTATTTTTTAAAAAAATTTTTAGGGTAATATATGCCCTTCTTTATTAATATATTAAAAACTAAGATCTAACAAGAGGTCTAATAATGGCCATAATTTAGCAGTTGAGATGAGTGTAAATGATATGACAAGATATTTGTATCAATTGTATTGTAAGATGACAACATCCATACCTCTACTAGTGACAAATCAGTAGATACTGCTAATACACCCTAGTGTTGACAATAATCATAATTGAATAAAATGTTAAATTTCAGTTAGAGTTAATACAAATAAAGATGCAAATTTCCCCCTGTCCATATCTACGTGATCCACAGCCTCCAGATTAAGAACCTATGCATCAGAGGGTGGTAACTACAGACTCCAAAAGAAGAGAGAATTTTTGAAGGACAAACTGATTGACACATTTACTAAAAACATTAGAAATTATAAAGATGAAAATGTTTATTGGGTTTATCATTTAGGACTTCATCAGTGAACATCGCCATTGAAGTTTCATTGGAGAAGTTGAGGGCATAAATCAGATAATAGTAGTTTAAGGATTAGTTGGGGAAGGGGAGTGCAAACATGAGGATGCAAAGAAGCTGATGAAGATGGCACCTTTTTTTTTTTTCAGCCGAGCCGCATGGCTAGAGGCATCTTAGTTCCCTGACTACGGATCAAACCTGTGCCCCCTGTAGTGGAAGCGCAGAATCTTAACCACTAGACTGCCAGAAAAGTCCCGAAGATGGCACTTTTTAAAAAACATTTAATTTAATTTAATTTTTTTATACAGAAGATTCTTATTAGTTATCTATTTTACACATATTAGTGTATACATGTCAATCCTAATCTCCCAATTCATCCCACCACCCACCACCCCCCGACACAGACACACACACAGCTTTCCCTCCTTGGTGTCCATATGTTTGTTCTCTACATCTGGGTCTCTATTTCTGCCTTGCAAACCGGTTCATCTGTACCATTTTTCTACATTCTTCATATATGCATTAATATATGATATTTGTTTTTCTCTATATGATTATATTTATGAAATAGCTATTAGGTTATTGTTCTAAGCCATTAAGTTACAGGGTTTTACTTTGACATGGTCTATATGCCATATATAAATGGAATTCTCATTTTTAATAATTCATACAGTTGGTCCACAATTGCTCCTCTATAACAAAAAGTGAGGGCCTTAGATCAGGAGTTGAATACAAAACTCACAGATTTAGCTCTGAGCTCACTGGAAGCACTACTTCTTTCTACAGTCTTAAAGTTGGCAATCACATCATTTAGAAAAGAAAATAGAACCCTCATCATGTCTTCACATTATGCATTTAACAAACATTTGTCAGCAAAACTTTTCTATGATTAATTAGATTTCAACCCTTAGGGAAAGGTTTCTTTAAAAACATTTATGGTATGATTAATTGAATTTTAGAAATTTGATTAATACTTTGACTTCAGAGCTTTTAAAATACATTATTAAAATTAATTTTACTTGAGTTTTAATAATTCCATGACTGTTCCTTTTGAGCCACCGTTATCTGCTTCAGATTGTAAAATTCAGTAAGAAGAAAATTCATGTTCAATAGAACTGGGTGGTGTTGGGACTTTTAGTCTGGAAATGAATAACATGTCTGTGTAGAGATGACAGTGATTTAAGGCTGTGAGAACAGGTCTTTATTTACCTGCCAGACAGTCTCTGGCCTGGATGCAGTAAATATTTTGTAATTTTATTGGAAACTAAAACATCCTTGCACTCACAAAAGCCAGTTTTCTAAACAGTATTACATGACATCCTCACAGTAATGATAAATTAGATTCAACCTCCAAAATTTCCAAACCTAACCATTTATAAGAAAAATGGATACTGAAGCAATTTTACTTCTCAAAACAGCAATCTTCACAATTCCAGTCTGCTGCCAGAGTAATTCTCTTAGGAATACATTACGTTTGTTTGTGGGAAAAGGAAATATAACTCCATAGTATTTATTGAGTACGTACTATGTTTCAAATCCTGTGCCATACTGTGCTACGCATTTTAAGTTTACTATCTAGTAACCTCCCACAATAACCCACGAGTTGGATGGTGCTATCCTTATATTGCTCCTACAGAGACAGACTCCTCAGAAAGGGCAATTTTCTAAATTCACTCAAGTAGTTGCCTTTCAACTCTGACCACATTACTTTCCTTCCAACAAGAACAATCTTAATGAAAACACATTTATTTTTCCATAGGAACACAAATTTTACATAAAAATTATATGTATATTAATAAACACACATGCATACATACATATTTAGTTGAGATTGTATGCAGGCAGTTTATACATCTTCAAAATGAGTGGAGAATTTAGGCACGTCCAGTGATTCAAAATATATGTAATACATTGGCTAATCACGTTAGATAGAAGAGAGAAACTTGTATTTTACCTGAACCTTTCAATTCTAGAATATGCATGAAAACTGCCAAGATATTTTAAAATAAACGGGCAGTTTTATTACTTTTCTGTGACTGCTGTAACAGAATAACATAAACCCAGGGTCTTAAAACAACAGAAATTTATTCTCTTATAGTTCTGCAGGCCAGAAGTTTAATCCATAACACTGGCCAAAATCAAGATGTTGGTGAGGCCTGTTACCTCTGGGGGCTCAAGGGGAAAACCTATTCCTTGTTTCTTCCAGGCTCTGGTAACTAATGCCATTCCTTGATTTTGGCTACATCAGTCTAATCTCTGCCTCTGGCTTCACATCACTTTCTCACTTGTGCTTGTGTGCGTCAGGGCATGTGCATGTGTGTGTTCGTGTTTATGTGTGTGTCGGGGTAAGTTCATGTTTCAAATCTCTGCCCCCTACTTATAAGGATTCATATGATGGCATTAGGAGCCCATCTAACTAATCCAGATAATCTCCCCATTTTAAGATTCTGAAACTAATCACATCTGCAAAGACACTTTTTCCAAATAAGGTAACATAAGGTAATATTTACATGTTCCAGGGATTGAAGTGTGATATGTTGATGGCCATTATCAGCCTACTACATACTGTGGATACTTCTGTAATTCCTTTGCTTACTCCTTTGCTGTTGGTCTTAAAGAAAACCCATTTATCTTTTAAATGTGCACTGTTAGATTCACTTCACTATTTATTTCATAATTTTCCACAATGTGTATTTGACTAGGAAATACCCAAAACAGCAAAGTATTGTTGGTTGAGCAGTGACACAAGGCAGCAGATTGAGATGGCAGTGGTAAAATTGTAATTATATCAGCTTCAGCAAAGACAAAGACAATTCTTAGAACTATTGCACACAATTGTGCTCAGATGTAAGCAAGTTCATCAAGATGAAATGATGAACTGGTCATACTCTCTCTTTCCAACCCTGTTTAAAACAGGCTGTCATTTCTACCAAGATAGTCTATGTCTTTTTTTCTTGTCCTGTATTAGTTCTACCTTCTTTTAGTGACTGCACCATACTTAATGTGGAATATCTAATCCACATATTTGAAATGGGATTAAAACTATCTCTGTCCATACTGGTGGTCATGCAACCTTTTTGTAAACCTTGAAATTATACCAAATATAAAGTTTACTGAAAAATAAGTATTAAGGAAAAATAATACCTATGAAAGACAGACAAAGGAGAAACAAAACATATATAACTGATTTCTTTGAAGAAGAGAGGCACTATAAAATAACAGGAAAAAAAGGAAGATAAAATTTAAGAAAAATCGACAGGAACAAAAGAAACTTGAATCTACACATTTAAAGAGCACACAATGTTCCATTTGTGACACAAAATGATAAAATATATGTCAAGTAGATATCTTAGTAAAGATAATAAATCTTAAAGGCAAAGAAAGAATCCCCATCAGTTATCTTGATGAAAATATTAAGTCATTTTCAAAGGAAAAAAAATCAGTATGTCTTCCTACATCTTCTTCACAGCATAACTTTATCATGAAAATCAAGGATGACTACAAAAGTCTATGTCCAGGCAGGCTGACCCCTTCAAGTCAGTTTTGAACATGGAAGCCATTTTCAATATAAAAAGTCTATTCAAGTTATATGGTATATATTACCTGTTCTTGAAGAAACTATCAGAGCTAAGTTTTTGTTACCTAATAAATTAATGAAGAAACTTGGTAAAATAACTACCTATTGAGCAACAAATCCATTTATTTGTACGGCATAAACTAAAAGTGACATTAAAAATATGAACAAGAATATAAAATTATGAAATATGACTGAGTAGAAAAAACATTATATAGAAATTTGCAGAGATGGGGAAAAGGTGCAAGTGATGGCCAATTTCTCTTTTATGAACAGAGTCAAAAATATTTAAAGACAATAAATTAAGAGAAGTATAAGTAGTTTAAAGTTATAAAGCTAATTAGTAACAAATAATAGAACCATTGAAAATGTGGGGAGGGAAAGTAGGGAAAGGAGAAAAGCAATTTCCTCATTGTTCACAATAGGAAGTTAGTACACATGGAAGAAATAAATGATTAAGAATATTGTGCAAAAGCAGGAATAAAGATGCAGATGTAGAGAATGGACTTGAGGACATGGGGAGGGGTAAGGGTAAGCTGGGATGAAGTGAGAGAGTAGCATTGACATATCTACACTACCAAATGTAAAATAGATAGCTAGTGGGAAGCAGCCACATAGCACAGGGAGAACAGCTCGGTGCTTTGTGACTACCTAGAGAGTTGGGATTGGGACGGTAGGAGGGAGACACAAGAGGGAGGGGATATGGGGACATATGTGTATGTATAGCTGATTCACTTTGTTATACAGAAGAAACTAACACAACATTGTAAAGCAATTATACTCCAATAAAGATGTTAAAAAAAAAAGAATATTGTATAAGAACAAATTGAGTTGGCCAAAAAGTGCCTTCAGTTTTTAAGTAGAAGTAAAAGACACGTTTTTCATTTTCACCAAGAATTTTATTGTACAACAAATTCACCCTTTTGTTCCACTGCTTTCTGACATTTTCCAGGAAACTTCATAATTCCATCTTCCCAAGGCTTTTTATCTTTTTGAGCAAAGAACTGTTCCAGGTGCCTTCTACAGTCTTCTAAGGAATTGAAATTTTTTCCATTAAGAGAATTTTGTAAAGACCTAAATAAATGGAAATCTGAAAGTGCAATGTCTGGTGAATATGGGGATGAATCAGAACTTCCCAGCCAAGCTGTAACAGTTTTTGCCTGGTCATCAAAGAACCATGTGGTCTTGCATTATCCTGAAGGGAGATTATGCATTTTCTGTTGACTAATTCCGGATGCTTTTTGTGGAGTGCTGCTTTCAGTTGGTCTAATTGGGAGCAGTACTTGTTGGAATTAATAGTTTGGTTTTCTGGAAGGAGCTCATAATAGAGGACTCCCTTCCAATCCCACCATATACACAACATCACCTTCTTTGGATGAAGACCGGCCTTTGGTGTGGTTGGTGGTGGTTCATTTCACTTGCCCCACAATCTCTTCCATTCCACATTATTGTACAGTACCCACGTTATTGTACAGTATTCATTGCCTGTCACAATTTGTTTTAAAAATGGAATGTTTCATTACGTTTAAGTAGAGAATCACTTGAGCAAATATGGTCAAGAAGGTTTTTTTTGCTTAACTTATGTGGAACCCAAAACATCAAAGCTATTCTCGTAACCCAGCTGGTGCAAATGATTTTCAGAGCTTGATTTGGATATTTTGAGCATGTCGGCTACCTCCCACGTAGTATAACATTGATTGTTCTCAGTTAATGTCTCGATTTGATCACTATCAACTTCAACTTGTCCACCCGACCGTGGAGCATCGTCTATTGAGAAATCTCCAGCACGAAACTTTGCAAACCACTTTTGACATGTTCGATCAATCACAGCACCTTCTTCATATGCTGCACAAATGTTTTTTTGTGTTTCTGTGCGTTTTTAACTTTCTTGAAATAATAAAGTATAATATGCCAAAAATGTTGCGTTTTTCTTCCGTCTTCAATATTAAAATGGCTAC
Organism: Delphinus delphis; assembly: GCF_949987515.2. Lineage (NCBI taxonomy): Eukaryota > Metazoa > Chordata > Mammalia > Artiodactyla > Delphinidae > Delphinus > Delphinus delphis. The sequence continues at coordinate 79,992,281 of NC_082687.1, read as the reverse complement.
ACAAAAATTCACCAATTTTGATAAGTCTTTTTTTAAATGCATACTGATATGACAGCTGTCACATACAATCTAACAAAATTGTTTCAAATGAAATTAAAGACAACTAAGTGCTACTAGAGCGATCTTATGGAAAAAAACTAACTTTTTGGCCCACCCAATAGTTGTGAAGGTAACCACTGGAACAAAAATACTAAATACTATTTCCTAAAATACTCCAGAAAGCAACGCAAACAGTAACAAGGTTAAAAAAAAGAAAAAATATTAGACCAGTGTATACAGTATACTATTATTCATGTAAAATAAATATGCATGAAGATGATATGCACAGATAGAAAGACCACACAAATAATAAGTAACAATGATTGCCTCTGAGAAAGATGATTAGATAGTGAAAAAAGTGGAGAGAGATGAAGTTTTGACTTCATTTTCTCTTGACTCTTTAAAAATTTTACAATGAATATATATTGCCTATTAACATTTAATAAGCCTAAAGAAAAATCAACATATTAGCAAAGGAGTCGTATATGCAATGAGTGTGCTTTGGGGGAAATAGCCGATATTCTTTGTTTTGGTTCACACAATATTCCACGAACAGCTCAGATCCTCACCCATATATGAATGATATAAAATGTGGAAATTGTATGAGTATTGACAGAATAAATCTCAAGATGTCTAGAATTTTGAATATTTATCAATTTTTTTATCTACTAAAAACCTCTTTTGGCCATATTAAAAATTATTCCATTCTCAATTGATTTGTGCTCTGGCATTTTTGAGTTGGGAAAAAGAAGACATAAGATATAATAAGAGAGAGGAGCAGGAAGTGTGACGATCAGGTGAGACTTCCAGAGAGCAAATGATTGATGGCAATAGAGAGGGCAGAGAAGATACTGCACTGTGGCCAGAGGGGACAGTCTAGATTAATGAAAGGCATCCATGCTCGAAGCTGCTATCTCTCACTTTCATCTGTTCCACTGCTCTCCTAAGAAAACTGTGATTGACAAACATAGTTATAAGTGATAAATGACATCTGTGAACATTTGAAAAAAATACTTAAATGCAGAGGAAATACTAAAGTAATTTATTAAAAATTAGTATTATATTAAAAGACAGTCAAGTAGCCCAATGTTTACTTCAAAGAAATAGGTAGCTGTGTTTTAAATCCTTGAACTATATGTCATAATACCCTCCCCCCAAATAATAACTATGAAACACCTTCAACAACTAAATTTGCATAGATATGAGCATTTCCATAAGAAATTATGTATAAAAAGTCTATCAATTTTTTTATATGGTAATGTGGTCCAGTAAAAAGATCATTGAACTGAAAGTCAAGGAGGCTATGTCTTTGTTCCAGAATTTGCCCCTTTTGGTGTAATAAGGGTGGATACTGAGGTTAGATTTGGGTTCTCAGTTCTGCCTCCACCATCTACTATTTGATGTTTATTTCAGTCAGAAAGAAGCCATTCTATGTATTCAAGCTAGAAATTATTTAATTCTCAGAATTGGGTGTTTGCACAACCACTAGGAAGGCTCAAATAATATAAATTAGAGAAACTGATGCTAGCTAATTTCATTGTAGATTTAATCATGAGAGGACAATTAAATCACCAGAGGAAAATTAATAGTAAACACCAAAAATCAGTTGATAAGTCAAGAGCCCAGCTTACTGCTTTTAAATTCCTCATTTTTGAACATGTGAGATGTCACTAGACAAGCATAATAAAATCCAGTGCTCCTGACTCAGAGGATTTTTCTAGGGTCCTTTTTCTAACTGTCTGTAGTTCTTGATATTTAGGAGCATTAGTCATCAATAGCTTTTGGCTGACTCTTACATGGATTGTTTTTTGACTCAGACAAATCATTTAAATGCACTGATTTTGGTTTCATTCTCTCCCTGATGTCTTCTCTCAGATCCAATACAGTACATAGACTATGTTTTAAAACACAAGGGTGTGAGTATCTTTATCCCAACACACCAGTATTCTGCTAAAGGAAACAAGACTATACGGTCATTTCAAGAAGCATAAGATAGAACTTTGCCTTTTCATAAAGTTGATTAATTTTATGTAATGTTACAAAAGAAATACTCTTTGAAAAGATAAAAATTATTTTGTATATTTTCTGTATTTACTAAAATATAATGCAGTGATTAGTGTAAATAATAGGAAAACTTCTTACAATAGTTTTAAAACTATTTTAAAATAGTGACACTGGGTTACATATGAAAGTGATTAATTGAATTTAAATTATCATCTAAAAATGGACATTAATTTGTACTAATATCCTTCTAAATGTCTATGAGTAATACATAATACCTAGATTAATCTGATGATGATTTATCACACTGAAATGTTTCCTCAAAGTATAGGAAATAAATTAATCATCAAATTAACATTTTATTAGACCATTAGACCAATGAATAGATCATTAGATCAATAACCAGCCTCATCAAATAAGCACACAAACATGCATTAAGATCTATCTATCATCTATCTATCTATCTATCTATCTATCTATATCTAACTATCCTGGTAAAATCTTTTGACAAATTGAAAGCTGTAGCTTGTCCTTAAAGAATTTCTTGAAAATTAAATTGCTGTGGAACTGGTAGATCACAGACATACGTAATGCTTGTAAATTTTGAAAAGACATTTGAAAAGTCTGGTCAGTCTCTTGTTGTTAGATATATAGTGCATGATATTCAGAGGAAATGGAATTACTGACCTAAAGTCATGAAGTTCTTTACAATAGGGAAATGATACATCCCCTGAGATCTAACGCATTGCTCTTTAATACCTAATTCTAGGAAAAGAAAAATTAAATTTTACTTGTGGAATATGGCTAGACAAGAGAATTCCTAACCATTAACGGTTCTTTCCTGTCAATGTATATAAAAAACACTGCTTTTGATAGGTTAAGTATGTACTAGGATTCTAGTAAACATGATTTGATAGAAATTTGAAGGAAAGTATGATTTTTATTAATTAATTGAATTATTGTAAAATATTTAATATTCTATTTATAAAAGAACTATGGCCAGTGACATTCTACATGGATGACATTTTTGTTTAGAACAAGTTTGGTTATAGCGTTGGTTAAAAATATTTGTAACTTTTTGGTCTAATATTTGTGATTGCAATATTTGTTGCATGTAACATTGTAGACAGATTCAGAAATATCAACAAAGAAGCATTCATACCGATTAACTTACTGTTAGGTGTACCTATCCACAAGGAATGCCCACCAAGTACCTAACTCAAGTTTCAGTAAATTTTTTTTTTTTTTTTTTTTTTTTTTTTGCAGTACGCGGGCCTCTCACTGTTGTGGCCTCTCCCGTTGCGGAGCACAGGCTCCGGACGCGCAGGTTCAGCGGCCATGGCTCACGGGCCCAGCCACTCTGCGTCATGTGGGATCTTCCCGGACCGGGGCACGAACCCATGTCCCCTGCATCGGCAGGCGGACTCTCAACCACTGAGCTACCAGGGAAGCCCCTCAGTAAATTTTTAATTACACAAGTGGAAATGAAAACTCTACCTTGCCCCCAAAATAAGAATAGACTGTATATTTTGAAGTCTAAGATTTTTTTATTGGCTACTGTTGAAGAATATTTCTCTATGGTGGTAGAAGTCAGAACAGAGATTGCCACTGCAGGTAGAGGATCAGATATTAACTGGGAAGCAGTATGGAGGTATGTGTTTATGGTACACCACTAAATGAATAAAAAGTGAAAAAATAATGCCAAAGTTGATCCCATTTCTACAATAATAATACTGATAGAGATCATGCTGGAAAGATATACGAAAATTTTATTAGTGGTTCTATCATTGAATTTAGGGTGATTCAAATTTGTATTGAGCTTTTCTTAATTATTCTTTAATGTTTCTATTATGATAGTGTATTCTTTGGCAATGTCATAGAGGGGGAAAAGAAATAACTTGGATAAATTTCAAGATAGTCAAACTTTCCCTTCATTTTTTGTGATATTAAGCAGTTACTTTAAAATATCCACAGACTTTGACAGAGTATAAAACATGATTATATTTCCACCAGCAGCTCATGTGGATGAGAATAATACAAGAAGCATAACTGACCTTCAGACTAAAACTGAATGCCAGTAGAAATGTTCATCAAAGAAGAAATCCTATAAAGAGAAATTTCCTGGACCAGTAGCCAAAGAAAATTTTAGTTATCAAAATATTCTAGTCTGTTCTTATTCTTAGGGCAGAACTAAATAATATTTTGAAATAAAGCTGTAGTCTTCACTTTCTCTTACGTATTTAAATCTTTATTTACATTGTCATTGCTTTTAAATTAAATATTAAGTAGGTATAAAGCACAGCTCTTAGATTTTCATACTATTCTCCCTCACCCTGAAATATGTATAAAGGAGGATATGTATGTCCTTCTCTCCCTCCCTTTAGAGAAGATAGAAGGATAGATAAAGTAGATGAAGAGAGAGGGTAACTTATGGAAAACACAGGCTTTTATTATGCCTACTTATAGCCTCTATTAGACATTATTTTTTTTGTGTGTATGAGCACTGACAACATTTTTGATTAGATATTGCCAACGTAAATCTCTACCCATTGCCATTGTGAGCAGTAGACATGAGCTAGTGGCAGCCAGAAGAGAAGTGGAACAACGTGGTGCCTGCTGCTGATCTAAATAGTGAGAGGGATATATTGAGATTATACCAAGTGAGCTTATAGGTCGAGGAAGAAGGTGAGGTGATTGTACTAGTTACGGTTGACTGCATTTGTCAATTCACTACAAGAACTGTCTTATAACAATGAGGAATGAAACAATAAAAACAGAAATATGGAGACCTGCAAGTTTGGAAGAAGTAATTGCTTTTCTCCTGCAGTCAGAAAAAAGAAATCAAATTGAGAAGACTTTTGAGCAATAAAGTCCAGTTAGACTCGTTCTTGCCTCAAGAATCAAGTCAGGGAACAGCTGTCACATTCATTCTTAAAATCTCTGACTCGATGTAGATGTCTTAGATCAAGGAGTCAGTTCAGGTTTGACTCCCAATGAATTATTTCTATGGGACATAATGACTCAAAAAATGTAGAGTAAAAACATGCTTCTCCAAAGAAACCTGATATATTTAAGACACGAGTTATTAAGAAAGGAGAGCAAGCAGAGTTAGAAAAGCGAAAATTTGTCACAAATCTAACAAGTACCTATCAAAAATAAATGTGAGGGAAACTCTTGCCACATTTGCTGACTATACTGAATCGATGAAAAGCCTACAATGTTTTGAAGAAACTTGTACTGTTAATGAAATCGTGGCTTAGACCAAAAAATATCTGTGGCTGATCAAGACTAGAATATACCAGTCACCAGAACTGTGACTTTTCAAGATCCCCAATCCTCTAAGGGCAGGAGCAGGGTGAAAAAAAAAGCTGCTAGTTTTCACTGCTCCTTTTATCTGAAGCTTAGTAGAAAAAACGAGAGATTACTCAGAGAACGGAACCAAAAAGCACACAGAACAATGGAGTGAAGATCCCTCACCATAATTTGCCAGGTAGATTTCAAAATTCACACACAAACCCATAAATTTTACTCCTTCTGAATGAGGGTGTTTGCTGAAACTATCTGGTTCCCTGTATATACTGCAGAATTTGTCTATTTAGTTTGTAAATTTCTGGATCAAAAAAAAAAAAAAACCACATAGGGCTTTTTGATAAAGGGACTGCTACCAAAAAAAAAAAAAAAAAAAAAAAAAAATCCTGACAGAGATATCAACAAGTAATACAATAAATCTTGGATGTTAAGCTTGATGCCAGGAACAGATGGCAATTCAATGTGTAGAGTGAAAGAAACACTAAATATTTGGTGAGCAGAAGGTGAAGTATCAAAATTATTATTCTGCTCATGTGGTAGTCCTGAATCTGGGAATAGGTGGTATTATACTTCTAGGCCAATTTGTAGTTGAATGAAGCTAACTGACATGTTCTGTCCAATAAGTTGTGAGGAGAAAAATGTCAGATGTCAACTCCAGAAGACATCATTTAATTACTAGATCAAGACTTTTCAGATCTCTTTCCTTCTGGCATGGTGACCAGCATTTGACATTATTCTATCATTCTGAGCCTATAAGTAACTAAATTAAGCAGAGCACACTTCATAACAATTCCTGGTTGCCCTATAATGTTTGGTGACTAAGCTTTGTAGGTTTGAATCATTGAGGTATGTGTTTTAATGCACCTTCACTATTTCTACTGATAGGTTTACAGACAAAGAAACAAAGGTTAGAGAATATGTATGATTTGCCTAAGATTATTCAGTCATTTAGCTACTACATACAGAATTGCTATTTGAACTCTTGTCTGATTCTAAAATGCACTTTTCTTCTTTTTGCTTTTAATTTCTTGCACTTGGAGACATATCTAATCATCTTAAGTACCTTAAAAGCAACCATCTGTTATTCAATCTGAAGGCCTTTCTCCTGCTCCAGTCATATTTGAAAACAACCATCGGCTACAATTCTTTCATCAGTGGTTAGACTTTTAATTCAAGCAAGGAAAATCTTACTTTCTTGCCCTTTCCCTGCTGTTGTCCAGAGGTACACTTTGGGGACAATCAGTGTCCTCCCCATAATTTTTATTTTTAAGAAATTGGAATAGTTAATAAGTCATTTTTCAGAGCCAAAAGCAATACAGAACTATTTGTAGCCAGGCTCTCTTCTTGTTGAGAAAATCTGACTTTAATGAGGTAGACGGAGAACATTGTGAAGAGAATTCCTGATGTGAGAAATGAGAAAACTCTAGTGGTGCTCAAGCCCTTATTCCAGTTCTTTCTGAGACCCATGTAAAGTCTGCCTTTCTTGCGATTTGAAATCATCTTTGTTTTTTGTAAATAAGTGAGTTTCCATTTCCCTAAGGTAGTTCCAGTTTTGATTATGTCACTAATACCAAAGAATTACAAAATTGTATGCACAAAAGCCTGTGAGTTACATGTTCAACCTTTTCTATGCTTTCTATATATTTTTTATTTAACTACTGAGTGTTAATAGTTACTTAATCAGCAAATCATGTTTTTGTCATTCCCTATTGAATTTGAAATAGAACACTGTGTAGTCACTCAGAGAGTCTGCTAAAACGTTTGAAGCTTCAATTGACCTTTACATATTTACATGGCAATGAAAAAAGGATATTGGACAAATAAACAAAATCATGAGTCAGTTCCTGTTATAGCCAGATCCAAAGATAAAATACCTAGAATTATTTTATTGGAATATTTTATTTAAAGTACACCATCAAATAGGGCTCAAAGATCTACTTTTAGAAATAAGTTTTTATGGAAACATAAATCATTTAGTTTTCCATTTATAAGATTGTCATTGCCAACAGGGTGGAACAGATTAAATGAGAGAAAGACTAACTGTATTTATGAGTGTATTACAACTTGAGGACTTGGATATTGTTTCTCTTTTCAGGAGAGTAAACATCACAAATTCCATGAAGATTTCAGGTAACATTGTTTGAATACAGGATAACTTGTTCCCTGACTAGAAGTTTATTGCTTGAAAATAAAAATATTAAATACTCTTATCCCGGTAAATTTGAATTCAATTGATTTCTTTCCTCCCTCTCTTTCCTGTTTGGTGAAATGAAACCATCCAAGAGACACTTTGAACCAAATAAAGACTCTTTATTTAATTTTCCAGAAAGAAAAGTGGTATTACGCTTCAGATATAATTGTACCTGAGTTATTCTCCAACTAGGGTTTAGTTATTTTGATTTTGAAAGGGATAATGGCAAATTTGGATTGTGTGTGTGTGTGTGTGTGTGTATGAAGTGAGGGAATAACTATATTATGAAATAAAACATTTCATTCATTTTAGTTTGAAAGTTTAAACTTAGAAGAGATGTTACTTTGGTCAAGCCCAAATGTATCTTGTATTTGACTGGTAGCATCTCTCTGGAGATATATTTATCTTTTAAATATTCTTATCTTTGTTTTTAATATTATTTTATTATCTTTTAATTATAAGACTTAGGATATATATACATGTATATAATTGGCCATATCATATATATAAAATATATATATGTACTTGCCCTTACCCTTCACTGAAGAATCTCTGTTAATTTTGAAATGTCACATTTTCTTTAAATGGCTTAAATGGTAAATTTTATTTTATCTCTATATAACCTCAATTAAATAAATTTAAAACAAACCAACAAAACAAAAATCCTCAATACTTATTATCTCACAGTTTCTGTGGGTCAGGAATCAGGAGTAACTGAGTTGGATGGTTTTGGATCAGAGTGTCATGTGGTTGTTGACAAGCAGCAGTCATATGAAGGATTACCTAGTCTTAATAATCTATTTCTATAAAGACACATAATTGTTGGCTGGAGGACTCGGTTCCTCACTATGTGGACCTATCCATAGTTCTGCTTGGTGTCTTTATAATATAGTGTCTAATATCACTCCTCATAGTGAGTGATCTAAAAGAGAGTACAAGGAGGAAGCCATGATTCCTTTTTAAATCTTACAAGTGATATCCTTTTATTTCTACCACATTCTATTTGTTAGAAGTGAGTCACTAAGTATAGTCAACACTCAAGGAGAGAGGAATTAGGCTAGAAGGCGCATAGAAGATTTGTGAATGTATCTTTAAACTATCATAGTGAAATGTCGTATTTTTGATTGAATAATTACCATCATACATTATAATAGCAAAACCATTAAATGAAACACACTTAATAATGAAAAGAGATTATCTAAAAAGCATATGGTAGAGGGTATATTCTAGAAACATATTATAAAGGACATATTTAAGGAATACATGTTGAAATTGTCAGATGATAACATATACTGACAGTGGTTAAAGCAAGCTAGGAAAGAGTGTTAATAAATTCAGTCTTTGCATATCCCAGAAACCTGCACTAGATGTTCTTTGAGGTCTGGAGGATGGAGAAATTATGTAAAGACAGTCAAATGCATGGCAGGTCTCAAGGAAGATAAATATGAAAATGTGATTAGAGGATGTAAATTTCATAAAGAATTTGAAAAGTCAGTCCAATTGCACTTTTCTCGCAAATACTTACTGACTGGAGGGTTGTGTTCACACCTCTCTTAAAGCGACATGTTGTTAGCTATAATGGGCACAGTGTGAGCTTCAACAAATCATTAACTACTTGGGGAACACTTTCTTTTCCCCATCTATAAATCCTTTTATTAAACCATGCCTGTAATGAATCAAAGAGCTAATTATTAGCAGCTGTGTTGCAGCTGTAATGCTACTGGTGTTAGGGGAACAAAGAACGCAAGGACTTCTCAAGGATCCAGAAATATAACTTTTATCAGTTCTGGCACTGAACAAGGAAGGGACAGTCAGCCCAGGATCACTTCTGGGAATATTTACCTTACTGCTTACACTGGGTGGATTTATAGAATTCCTAGACTACATAGACTACTGTTAGTAATTTAGAACATTTCCTTCACTATAAAATAGGGAAAAGAAAGACAAACAGACATCCCCTTGTCACAGTTAATTGTGGCAGACTCCAAAACAGACAGACCACTTTCTGAATCTGAGATCAGGGGTTTTGTACTACATACTGTTATCTTTCATGGCCCTTCACATATTGATCCTCCAACCCAATATGCATTTATTCACTATTTGTTTATTTAGTACTTAATATTTGAATATCACTGTGTACCTCTCAGTTCTCCCTTATCTTTTTTAATTTACTTCAGAAAATGTAGTAAGTATATGGTCAGAGAAATACATATTTTGTTATATTTTTCTAATTTATCAAATCCCTGGAATATAGGCAAATGTTTATATATTATATATATAGATACACATACATATATTTAAGCATGAACAGGTAGATGATAGATTGATAGACAGATAGTGTTAGCATTCCCATGGTTGGTAATACTCTATTTGTGTATTTTTTTGTTTCATTTATTCATTCAATATAAATGTATAGTATGTTCCTATATTCTGATAGGGTAGGATCTAGTGATAATTCTACAATTTTTAATATTATGTATACCACCTACAATTTATAATAAAATGGTTTTTCCTTTAAGACCCTCACAATTTACTGATGCAATTTACCAGACACACACACACACACACACACACACACACACACACACACACACACACAGAGTAAAATAAGTGCTAAGTAGAGATATATACCAAGTGTAAGGTCCATTGGCCTGGGTGAAAGGAGGCCCGGGGGGTAAGAGAAAACATCGACCAGTATGAGGTAGGAGAGGCATTGGGACATAACGATCTCACCTGTTCGGGGAATCAACAAGAGACTCTAACTTCCTGCCCAGAAAACAATGGGACTGACGGGAAGGGAAAATGGGCTTATGCCCCACAACAGACCAACCAACACCTGGCCCTGCTGTATCCTCACCAAATAAGGAATTACCCTGTAAAGCAAACCACCCCTCCCCTTGCAAGCCGCCTTCTGCTTTTACCCCAATAAAAATTCCCCTCATCCAGTACTGGACGCGACTTCTCTGGCCCCTTTCTCTCAGACCAGTGAACCTCGCCCGGGAGTGCTCCCTAATAAAGCTCACTTGAAGCTTTCCTTTGTTTCGCGGTGCCGTTTGTTAAGATCTGACCTTACACCAAGTACTAGAACACTAAAATGTTTGAAATGAGATGCATAGAGAAAAAATATATATACTAGTTAACATCACATTTTAATAGCATTTTTTCCTATTTACAGACTTTTTAGAACTCATGGACAGTATAACCATTTGAATAATTAGATCAATAGGATTACTTCTATTTCAGAACTACAATAGTTGGGGGAGAAATGAAAGTGCACATGCCAGTGGGATATTTCCATTTAAAACAGAAAGTTTAAAAGGATAAGCATGATTTATACACTCTTCAATCTCCCCTCCCAAAATAAAGCGATGATTAGATCATTTGGGAACGTTTGAGCATGGGGGTAGGAGAGAGACTCTAGACAGTCTGAGTTTGCTAACTGCACCACCATGTGGTGGCAGGATGCTCCCAGGCTGCTCCCAGGGATAATTATCACCTCTGAGGGAGCAGTAGTTCTGGAAATGAGGTGCATCATCAGATAAAAGGGGAAGGCACCTCACAAGCATTCTATTCCAAGCTATAAAATTCCTTTGTTTTCAGAAGAAGCGGTTATGAATTAAGGTCCACTCCTGTTTAAATAATTAGGATTTGTGGTGTTTAAGAATTACCTCCATTAGAGAAGTAAAATAGTATTAATAGTGAGGCAGCAAGCTGTGAAATATAGAAACATTACTTCCTAAGACAGCTGTTCAACTGCTGTTAAAATATGCAAACTTCCCTAGAAAAAATTTTTTTCTAGTCAATCAGTGCCTGGCTAGCAAACAACAACAAAGGAGAGAAATAAGAGCCCCATAAAAAGAAGAGTTCTTTTGAGCTATTGAAACAATTATGGCACAAACTAAATCACTAAGGGAGCAAAGGATCATTTTGGGATCAAGGAATCAAAGAGTGGGAATTAAGTGATCAACACACAAATGTGTATTAACGAAATGATAAAGAAAGTAGCAATTCACCAGGAAAGTTCACCTGAGAAGGAAAACCTGGCTTACTAGAGAAACAACAAGTTTTAACATGATTTTTATAGCAATAAATATGTGGATAAATGAAAATGAGTTTTGTTTATTCAGCCATCAAAAACATTAATTAGGCTTCCCATGTAAAGATTTGAACTTTCTAAATAAATGTGAAGATATTGGAATCCCTAAAATTGAGAATCATACTTTGGTCATTTACCTGTGATGATGACAAATTGAGAAAATATTGGGGGGTGGGGGAATACCTAAATAATCTAACTACTTAATTTTACCTATTTCACCACCTTTCAAGGTACTCAATAAAATCAATACATAATTTCTGAGACTTTCAGTGACTACACTGTTTTGTCAAGGGAAGAAGAATATCAGCTCTATTATAAGAGTAAAAGATAATTTTCAATGTGTTAAATTTCAGATCATGTATAAAAAAGATCATGAAACAGTTTTCTTTCTTGCAAAAAAGCTTCAGAGAAATATACAGTAGAACTTTTAGTCTTGTATTGTTAGTGACCTACAATTCAAATTTATATAAATCCCTTGGAATAAAATTCCTGAAAACGAACTTTAAAAAAATATATGTGGATAGTAGAAAGAAGAAAAAAGGTCTAGTGAGAGGCTGAGGGGAAGTTGTAACAGGAAAGAAGATGGGAACCTAAAGACCTTAGAAAAGGCAAGAAAAATTAAGGAAAAGGGCACAATAGAACCTCAACAAATTAAGCAAAGTGTTGTGTAAGAATAGTCTATATAGGTCATGCAATGTTCTGCATGTAAAGGGGCAGGACCCTAGGGACCTTCCCAGGACAGACCCCTCACCCATATCCTCTGGCTTAGCTCCTCTCTGAAGGACCTAGGTAACAGTATATGATGCACATTTCCTGAGTTGTTTTATAGATGTGAAACCCCTACCAAATGGAAGATGTTAACTACTTGATGACCATAATCACATAACCCCCAGGCCTCCTGGAGCCTAAGGAACGGAAATGTTAACTCCTGTGACACTGCCCTGTTACCTTACCATCAACCAACCAGAGAACTGTGCATGAGCTAATCACATACCCTGTGACACTCCTCCCTCTCACCTTGAAACCCATCGAGGAGTTTGGGCTTTTTGATTTCTAGCTGTCCCAGACTTCTTGTACAGTGCCTTACAATAAATGCTGCACTTCCTTCACCACAACCCGTGTCAGTAGATTGGCTTTACTGAGCGTGGGCGAGCAGACCCAAGTTTGGTTTGGTAACATGGGGAGAACATGGAGAGCTTTTGGGCAGCCACGTATATTTTAAAGAGACTTCAGGGCCTGATTGGCTTTTCAGAGGATGCACTTGGTGTAGCAACACCAAGTGTAGAAACTACTTCCATAATTTTACACCAAATAATGGCATAAGAGGCTGAACTAAATGTCTGAGGATATGGATGGGCTGGCATCCTGAAAATGTTAAATCTGAATTGTATCCTTTGGCAATTTTAAGGTTCAGTTCCTGCATCTGTAAATGAGAATTTTGCAGTAGGTGTCTAAGAAATCAGTATGCTTGCTGGTGCACACTTTCGTTTCTATTACCATCGGAAAGTGATTTCTGGCACACAATGTAATAAGGTCTTCTCCCAAAACCTGGTCTAATTTATTAATATTACTGATTTGATGTATCTGTAAATATAGTTAGTATATAACTGGGTAAAATAAACCAAACTGCACAAGTAAAAAGACTTTCAGAAATAGTAACCTTTAGAGAATGTGAATAAAAATAACAGATGATATTGGATATCTGCAATGTTATTTGCAAAGAAATTGATGTTTAGAAGCAAACATACTTCCCAAGTATATCAAAAAAAAAAAAATACGTAGAGTCCATTCTCAACAAGACTTCACCGGAAGGTGATATGGCAAATCAACTCTAAACTACATTTTGCTATTTGCATATCCCTAAAGTACTCTTTTGTTGGTATGTTTTACATAGCATTCAGGAGAAAAAAACCAAAAAATTAGCATTTGCCATTATTGATTTTGTTTGTTTCAGTTCTGACTCACATTGAATTTAACAGATTTTACTTTAGCTCCTAGAAAGGTATACTCTTTTCATATTTTGGCTACTTATACTCTCATTTCCATAGTTTTTATAATATGTTACTCAAATACAATCCATTTCTATATCCTGATTTTTTCATCTCATTAAATTATTATTTATTTATTTACTATTTTGATTTTTGATCTTTTAGCATTCTTAATATCTGGGACAGAGGTATCTTGAATTACAGATATTAATAGTCATGTCAAGAAAGTTATCTCCAATTGCAAAAGATTAAATCAACATTCTTGTATATATTCCGAACTTTTGTATATTTGATTTTGTGCTTCTACTACCAGAGCCTTATCTGGACAAAAATTAAAAGTGTAAACCATTTCTGGACCCACAGAACTAAGGATTGGATTTCATACATAGCAACCTAATTAGCCTGCTTGCTTTCTCTCATTTTAAATATATAGATATAGTCATTGTATTTATTTGAATGTTTATTTCTCAGATATCTGGTTCTAAGATTTTAGTCTTATTTTTTTGTTAAATGTGCATATTCAACACATATGCAGAGCTTCAGTCTGACTGGTACTCACCAGTTGGCTTGTCCTGGGTGCTACAGCCAATATCTTTGCTAGTTGAGCCAGAGGCTAGTCTGATTCATTGAGGCCTCTGTCCTTCAGGTTGCTGAAAATCATGGAGATTTTTCACTTAAATATGTTAGATTGTAAATAGGACTTCTAATGGTATGATTCAGATATAAGATTTTTTCTTATTTTTTAAAGTAACCTATGTAGTATATGCTCAATTAACATTTACTTAGAATATTTTACTGCTTTTGAATGAGTGAATGTATTTATTAAAATAATTTGCATGTCAAGCTTCTTAATGATAGAAAATTATTCTGAGGCAATCTGTTTTTATTTTTTAGACCCATGTGCAGAAGCATAAGCTTAATTGAGACTGTAAAATGTAGAGTCTTAATTTATATTATCTGCACCAACTTTTGTCTACGTATCTGGATATAGCAATCATAGATTTGTTTTTGCTTTTGTTTTTCTAATTTTATGTACTTGGTCAAAGAGTTTAGATAGATCCACTCCCTATCTACTCTTAACATCAAACAGTCTATTATTATATATGAGACATGTTATCCTCCCAGTCACAGCGTTCTGTCTGCATTAGGAGAAATTATTCCCTGCTTCTGGCTTTATGGCTTCTTGGAAGATTATTAAATTCCACAAAAGTACAAAAATCAGTTGTAGTTAGGAAAACAGTTTTTGTCAAACACACACATTGATCACTTCACTTGAGAGTGCCCATGTTGACTCAAATATGTTATTAAATAATTCCATATACATTTTTAGTAGATGTTCCTCTGTGTCTGAATGAAATCTCTTAAGTTCAAGGAGAGTCATTCTAGAACTTGTAAAAGTAGAAGGAAAAATGAGGAGGTGATAGTAAAATAAGCAGGCATTTTCCCATAACATTTTTTCAAACAACACTGTGAATATATAATCAACATTTTATCTAAATTCACTGTATGTAAAAGCACAATGTGTTTTTGTATCAGAAGCATTGAAAAATAAATATATATTTTTCTTAAAAATGAAAATGCAACATGGAAACTCTATCTGATGATATTTAGGACTTTCAAAGCCCTTTATTTTTCTTTGTGTTTCATTTTCAAGAAATGTTTACAATTATATAGAGTATTTTCATTTGTAACCTTATAATCTGACTGCTTTTGATTCTTACTATTAATTTTATTCATTGTTTTGTACACAACAGCATTACTTTGATCTAAATGTTTAATGGAAATTCAAAATCAAAACTTCAGTTTTCAATCTAGTTTAAAGACTTCTGATTTTCTATTACTATTTAAAAGGTCAAATTAATTTTAAATTCACATTTCATACTATATCTATGGTGTTGATATTTGGCATTATAAAATTGCAGAAAAAATAATAGTTACGGAATTAAATAAGTACAAAAGGTCAACAAAAATATTGATGAAGCAAATTGTAATGACTTCAAAGTTTAAAAAGTAACTCAGTGAGGAAATGATATGCTTTACTAAGAATCTTCAAACCTATTAACTGAACTACCTATGATTGTTCTAGTTACTTGCTTTAGCTGCTTACTGAATCCCTCTATAACAAACATGGGTACATAAAGAAAGTACATTTTAAGTTTAAATTTATCCCTAAGATTTTAAACTCCTCAAATAATGGGATACCTTTATAACCTCTCTTTCACCCTTTAAACAGAAAATTGCAGTGTTCTTTATGTACAATAACATTAAAATATTAGTGGCTTATTAAACATAAAATATATTATTTGGTTACAGAGCAGTATTTCCACTAATTTATCTTTCCCTAATTTCTCTAAATTTTGTAGTTAATATTGTAATAAACAACACAAAGACTTTGTAGCTTGTTCCCTTTCTACCCTACATGTCCTTAAATATGTGACCATTTTCTTTTTTCTTTCTGTTTACAAACTGGTCATTTATTCTCAGAGCCCATATTTTTCCTTTTACAAAGACACCCAAATGCATTCAACAAACAGAATCATCACTGTTTTTTGACCTCTACTTCTGGAGCTTGGAGTTCCTTTGTTCAAGTGACCACAAGCTCCAGTATCACCAAATATTGTGTCACTCTAAAATGGTAACTGTTTTTTCCAGTCTATGATTACAGCTTCTTCTCTGGTCATCAACTGGCCTCTTTGCCAATGTCTCATATTTTAGATCACACATTTAGGTTTGGGCAGCACACTGATTCTAGGTACGAAATTCTGTATCAGTCAGATTAATGTAGGTTATGTTGCATTGACATACAATCCCAAATCACTGTGGCTAAAACAATAATTGTTCATTTCCCTCACTCTGTATGACCAACATTAGCAAAGGGGCTCTGCTCATCCTAAGGAACCAAGGCTGATATAGATGCTATGTGTCAGTGATGCTTCCATAATTCTCATAGAAAGGGGAAATGAGTGCAGCTAATTGTAAACAATTCCTACCAGCTTCTCTCTAGAAGTGAAAAATGTCATTCCTGTTACCATTTCATTAAGTAAAACCACAGAAAACATTGTCACATCTAACTAAAAAGGGCAGGAAAGTGCGATTCAACTATGAGCCCAGAAAGAAGGGAGAACTGGAATGTTTGAGAACAGCTTTATTGTTGATCAGGGATCTAATAATAACAGTAGTAATCATCATCATCATCATCATCATCACTAACATCATCATCTCAGCTAGAAGGAGTGCCAGGGAAAGTTTCAATGAAGATGTCATAACTAAATGGATATTTGAAAACAATATGTTAACTAAGGGAAATAAGAAGTGTGGAAAGTTATTTTACAGAGGAATAACTTTTGCAAAGAGTCTGTGAGAGGGAAGGAACATGCTACATTGGAGAAAAAGAAATCAAATGTGGCTATGAGGCAAGAAGAGGATCTCAAAGTGGAAATCATGTTAAGTGTTTTCATCTTTGTCTTAAGAGTAAAAGAAAGCTATCGAAGGACTACAATAGTGACAAAAAGAATACAATACTTAGGAATAAATTAACCAAAGAGGCAGAAGACTTGTATGCAGAAAGTAACAAAACTTTGCTGAAAGAAATTAACAAGATACAAGTAAATGGAAAAACATCCATGTTCATGAACTGGAAGGCTTAATATTGATAAGATGGCAATACTACCCAAAGTGATCAACAAATTCAACACAATACCTATCATTATACCAACAATGTTTTTTTCAGAAATAGAAAACTCCATTCTAAGATTTACACGGAATCTAAGGGATGCTGAATAACCAAAATAATCTTTAAAAGGAAGAACAAAGTTGAATGTCTCATACTTCCTGATTTCAAAATTTAATACAAAGGCATCATGATCCAGGGTTGTACTGGCATTAAGCCAGACATATAGACCAATAGCATAGGACAAAGAGTCCAGAAATAAGCCGTTCCAAATGGTCAAATGATTTTCAGCAAGGGTATGAAGACCATTCAAAGGACAAGGAATAGTCTGTTCAACAAATGATGCTGGGAAAACTGTATATGTACATGCAAAAAATAGTTTTTAAAATGGTGAGTTTTTTTATTATGTATATTTAATCATAATGTTTTTTAATGGGAGCAATGTATCTTACCTTCTTTACTCCTAAGTAATTATTCATAACTCAAATTTGTCAGAAAAAAATTCTCTGAAAAACCTCTCAATTTATTTTTTAAATCACTTTTAAAAATTATAATTGATGTACAAAAAGCTTTATATATTTAATATATACACCATGGTGAGTTTAGATAATAAGTATACATTGGTAAAACCATCATCACAGTCTATTCCGTAAACATATTCATCACTTCCAAAAGTTTCCTCCTGCCCTAATTACTTGTCATTAATATTATTTGTGTGTGTGTGTGTGACAGAGGGACTTATAAGAGCTACTTTCTTAGCAAAATTTTAAGTGCATAATGCAGTATTATTAACTACAAGCACTATGCTGTACAGGAGTAGATCTCTAGGACCTATTTATCTTGCATAAATGAAACTTTGTACCCTTTGACTAGTACTTTCTTGTTTCTTCCCTTCCCAGCTCTTGGCAGTCACCATTTCACTCACTGCTTCTAAGAATTTGACTATTTCAATTTCTCTCTCCACACTCAGAATTTATCTGCAAGATATATATACAATTTATTTATTCATCATTTATTTTGTAGTCATGATTTTAATTAGTTATTTTATGTTCTGCCTTTCCAAAATAATTCTTAAAATACTCAGGCAAAAAGATGCATGTGCACAGGCACATGGGCAGCCCCCACGTGCACACGCGTGCATGCATGCACACACACACATGGTAATGTCTTAGGAAATTCAAGTCAGAAAAAGTGGTTTTGATTGTGATTAATTCATTTATATATATAGGTATAGCATATTTTTGATGAATGATAGCATATCCCTTTTTAGAATCTGCAACTATTTAATGCCAAGTACAATCCGGAAAAAAAGTAAGAAATGTTTTTTTCTGCATCTGAAGTCAAACTCATACTTTTTTCATAACAAGGGAGAAATGAACCTGCCCTCAGACCAAATGGTATTGAAATATTACATATTTTAAGAATCAAGGTCACTGCTATCACTTGCTGGTTATTTAGTTTCTCCATTCAGCCCTATAAAATGTCAGCTTATGAAATGGAGTTGCTAAAAATGGACAATAAGAATCTTAACAATCAGAAAACAAGGTTTGGGGTTGTTGAGTGCAGTTCATTAGGGAGAGCAACTCTGAATATTTTTCAAAGAAAATTATTTATATTTCAGAAAAGATGAAATCTTATTTAGTCCATCGTGATGACACAGCAGAAAATTTGTAATTAATTTTAGAAATATTATGTAAGAAATCACCTATTTTTAAAAAAGACTATAATTTAAAATTTTATTTCCCTACTTACAAAAATTTACTTATCCCAGAAATAGGTATGCATATATGATGCCAGATACTCCGTATGTTTGTCTATTTCACTCTGCATGCTTTAGTTTAATCATTTGGGTACAAATTCAAAGTTAAACATATAAACAAGTGAAAAAAAATTAACTTCAGTTAAGGTAGGAAAAACTGTGAAACTTTATAACAGAATTGTGTTTCAGTATAATAAAAAGTTGAAGGTCATTTGTAAACATGACCTACCTCCTCATCTGATTCCTCCACATCTCTGATATAAGAACATTACACACAAAATCAATCAAACAAGAAAAAATATTGTTGCAGTTACATATTAGACTTCTATTGCTGCTCTAACAAGTTAACACAAATTTAGTGGATTAAAGCAATATGAATCAATTATCATCTTACATTTCTATGAGTTAGAAGTCTGACTTCTGGGTTAAAGTAATTGTGTCAGTAGGTTTGAATTCCTTTCTGGAGGCTCTATGAGATGCATTTCATTGCCTTTTACAGGTTCTGTAGGCTACCACATTCCTTGGCTAGTGGCCTCCTTCCTCCATCATGAAAATTAGTTATGTCAAATCTCTCTGTGAATTTAGTCAGGAAAGGTCTTCCTGTTTTCTGGAGTCATCTGATAAGGTTGGATCTACCTGGATGATCCAGGTTAATTTCCCCATCTCAAGGTCCTTAACCTTAGCACACTTGCAAACTTTTCTTAGCACTTTTGCCATGTAAGGTAAAATATTCACAGGATACAGAAATTAGAATGTGGACATCTTTGGGATTTATTATTCTGCCTACCTCAACTTGTTTTCTAAATTCTATTTTTATGAAAAAAAAAGATGGATAATTTGAGAATGGTAATTATGTTCTGATTATGTATATTATGTATTGTACAATGCTAATAGTTTCCCCTTCCCTCTTCTAATGCAGTTACTCTGAAGTAAGCAATAGCAAGTGGAGAGTATATACTTTCACACATGTTTCTACACTTAAACAAACAAATAAAAGGGGTATAAAGCCACCTCAAGCAAAAGAGGACTCCATGTTACATCTATATCAGTGCTTAATATTCTATTTTTCATATAAAGATTTTACTCTGCTTTATATTACTACTACTTTACAGTTCACTCTGTATTCTGTAGTACATTCTCTCTCCTAATTTGTCTGTATGATGAAATCATCACAGGATATTATATAGGTATAAATCAATCATGGCATAAAACATGTCTGTTTGATGGAAATTAAATTTGTTCCAGATATTACTAAAAATATCACAAACAATACAGCAATAAATACTTCTGTATACATGCCAGTAGGTATTGATGGTACAATCTCTGAAAGTAACATTTCTAAAGCAAAGTCCATGTATATTGTGGTGCACATGTTAAGTCAAGTAGTTGAGTATCTGCCCCAGTCTCTTTCCAGTTTTTCTTTTTTTTCTTCAAAGGCTGGAAAGCTTAAGAACTACGTTTCCTAGACTCATTTGCACCTAGAATTCCTGATAAGACTATTTGATTTCTTACAATTTTACTATTACTCTTTACTACTTTCTA
Organism: Delphinus delphis; assembly: GCF_949987515.2. NCBI lineage: Eukaryota > Metazoa > Chordata > Mammalia > Artiodactyla > Delphinidae > Delphinus > Delphinus delphis. Next base: position 79,971,686 of record NC_082687.1, on the reverse strand, counting down.
TGTCTGATAGGTTTATTTATAATATTTTTGTTTCTTTAAAAGGGGTATATCACTCATTTTAAATCTTTTCTATATAATGAAAATAATTAAAATTATGTATTTTCATTTAAAATTTCAGCTGTGTCCAGAGAACACAAATTTCTAGTTTTATCAGATTATTATCAGAAAACAAGATCTGATTTAGAGATTATCATCAAATTATTTCAAGAAAGGAATGATTTTTTTAAACATACTCCCCTGTTTTTATATTTATTTTCTTATTTTTATTAAACCTGCTTAGAAATTTGTATGTGTGAATACATTCCCAAAGATTTATAACAAGGAATTAGGTTTGATTATTACTTTATTACTTAATTATTCATTATTCAATAACTTTTTCAAGTCTACAAATTGTCACCATATCTACTTCTCTACCAGTAATTATATATACACTCTGCCCTACTGTTTATGTTGCTTATTGTTGTCTCTCCCTGAATGGAATAAAAGGTCCATTAGAGCAGAGAGTTTTGTCCTGTTTTGATTACAGATGTGGCCCAAATATATAACTGAGTGCCTGGCAATTGGCGGTGGCTCAATACCATTTTCTGAAAGAATAGACTGATGGAGTGCCTACAATATGTCAGGCACTGTTCTAGGTTTTTGAGCTGTATCTGTGAAGAAAACAAAGATTCTTGTGGAACTTACAGCGTATGGGGTAGAGAAAGTCACATAGCCAGTAAACAGTAGTTATAAAATTAAGCTATATAGAATAGTAAAATTTGATGAATACAAGGGAAAATAAACAGTATGACAAGGACAAAAGAAATCAGAATCATTGGGTAGGTTGCAGAAGTAGTAGTTCTTTTATGGTGCTCATGGCAGGATGTATTAAGTAGGAAATGATTAAGCAAAGTCTCAGGGGTAAAGGAGTTAACCATGAAGATAGAAGGGGATGAAAAATGTCAGGTTGAAGGTATGAACACTTTAGGGAAAGGAGAATTCCCTAAAGAAAAAAGGGTAAAGTAGAGATAGGGATATATAGGTGGTGAAGAGACCAGAGTAGTAAGGAGAGGGTGCAACTCTTGCGGGACCAAGACCAGCGAATGAACTTCGTTTCATCTGATTGAAATGGGAGGCTTGATGAATTCTGAGCAGAGAAGTGTTATGTGGTTTTATTTGAAAGGGATCATTCTGATTGGTACATTGAGAGTAAATAGTACGACGGTGAATTTAGAAGCAAAGAGTGCTTACCATTTTAGAAAGACCGATCAACTGGGGTATCCAGGCATCACTGAACATTAACAATGTGTCATTTAATATTGAACTGTTGAGAGTATAAATTTTAAAAGCTGCCTATATAAACTGTTTCTTATAAATCAGAAAAGCTGAATTAAACCTTCCTTATAAAGAGAGTAGTAAATCTTTTAAAATAAATATATGCATACCTACATATATACATATATTAATGGTTTATTTAGTTTGTAATAAATGTGGTCCTTTTTTTTCTTTTCTGTTTCTGGGTGTCAGATTTCCAGTGTTCTTCACATCTAGTATTTAGTCAAACTTTATAATTGAGCACAATTATTTCTCACCAGAGTGGAGGAAAACAAAACAATTTCCTCTTGTGAACAGAAATGAATACAAATTCAATATATGTTTATTAAATATCTACTATATGAAAGTATCAATTCAGTATACGTAACCTGAATAAAAAGCAATCCATCAAACATACTGTTTTTATAGATAACATTTTATAAAGCCTTGTTGATAGTTTTTACTCACATTTTTGATGCCTGAAATGCTTTTTCAACAAAGGTTACTCACATACATTTATGTGAATAAATGAAATACACTTCAATGACTGTGATGACATTAAGCAATTTCACTGGTCTCCCACCAGCCCCACCTTAGGGAAGGGGTAGTAGGCTGCAGTCTTATGAAATATAAAGCAAAGACAAATCTAGAATGAGTTATCTTGAGGAAGCTTGCATAAGCCACTTAGATATCCTCATCCACCAGGGGGGAAAGAGCAGAATAAAGAAGAACTACAATTCTGCAGCCTGTGGAACAGAAACCATGTTCACAGAAAGACAGACAAAATGAAAAGGCAGAGGACTATGAACCAGATGAAGGAACAAGATAAAACTCCAGAAAAACAACTAAATGAAGTGGAGATAGGCAAACTTCCAGAAAAAGAATTCAGAATAATGATAGTGAACATGATCCAGGACCTCGGAAAAAAAACGGAGACAAAGATTAAGAAGATGCAAGAAATGTTTAACAAAGACATAGAAGAATTAAAGAACAGAGATGAACAATAAAATAACTGAAATGAAAAATACACTAGAAGGAATCAATAGCAGAATAACTGAGGTAGAAGAACGGATAAGTGATCTAGACAACATAATGGTGGAATTCACTGCTGTGGAACAGAATAAAGAATAAAGAAAGAAAAGAAATGAAGACAGCCTAAGAGAACTCTGGGACAAACGCAACAACATTCGCATTATAGGGGACCCTGAAGGAGAAGAGAAAGAGAAAGGACCTGAGAAAATCTTTGAAGAGATTATAGTCAAAAACTTCCCTAACATGGGAAAGAAAATAGCCACCCAAGTCCAGGAAGCACAGAGAGCCCCAGGAAGGATAAACCCAAGGAAAAACACACCAAGATTCATAGTAATCAAAATGACAAAAATTAAAGACAAAGAAAAATTATTAAAAGCAAAAAGGGAAAAATGACAAATAATATACAAAGGAACTCCCAGAAGGTTAAACAGCTGATTTCTCAGCAGAAACTTGACAAGCCAGAGGGGTTGGCATGATATATTTAAAGGGATGAAAGGGAAGAACCTACAACCAGGACTACTCTACCCAGCAAGGATCTCATTCAGGTTCGACAGAGAAATAAAAAGCTTTGCAGACAAGCAAAAGCTAAGAGAATTCAGCACAAACAAACCAGCTTTACAAAAAAGGCTAAAAGAACTTCTCTAAGTGGGAAACAAAAGAGAAGAAAAGGACCTACAAAAACAAACCCAAAACAATTGAGAAAATAGTAATAGGAACATACATATCAATAATTACCTTAGGGCTTCCCCAGTGGCGCAGTGGTTGAGAGTCCACCTGCCGATGCAGGGGACACAGGTTCATGCCCCAGTCTGGGAAGACCCCACATGCCGCGGAGCGGCTGGGCCCGTAAGCCATGGCCGCTGAGCCTGTGCGTCGGGAGCCTGTGCTCCACAATGGTAGAGGCTGTAACAGTGAGAGGCCCACGTACTGCAAAAAAAAAATTACCTTAAATGTGAATGGATTAAATGCTCCAACCAAAGGACGCAGGCTTGCTGAATGGATGCAATAACAATACCCATATATATGCTGTCTACGAGAGACCTACTTAGGACCTAGGGACACACACAGACTGAAAGTGAGGGGATGGAAAAAGATATTCCATGCAAAAGGAAATCAAAATGAAGCTGGAGTAGCAATACTCATATCAAGTAAAATAGACATTTAAATAGAGATTGTTACAAGAGACAAGGAAGGACACTACATAATGATCAAGGGATCAATCCAAGAAGAAAATATAACAATTATATATGCACCCAACATGGGAGCACCTCAATACATAAGGCAAATGCTAACAGCTATAAAAGAGGAAACAGACATAACACAATAATAGTGAGGGACTTTAACACCTCACTTACACCAATGGACATGTCATCCAGGCAGAAAATTAATAAGGAAGCACAAGCTTTAAATGACACAATAGACCAGACAGATTTAACTGATGTTTATAGGACATTCCATCCGAAAACAGCAGATTACACTTTTTTCTCAAGTGTGCATGGAACATTCTCCAGGATAGATCACATCCTGGGTCACAAATCAAGCCTAAGTAAATTTAAGAAAATTGAAATCATATCAAGCATCTTTTCCGACCACAACGCTATGAGATTAAAAATCAATTACAGGGAAAAAAACTTAAGAAACACAAACACATGGATGCTAAACAATACGTTACTAAATAACCAAAAGATCACTGAAGAAATGAAAGAGGAAATCAAAAAATACCTACAGACAAATTACAATGAAAACACAATGATCCAAAACCTATAGCATGCAGCAAAAGTAGTTCTAAGAGGGAAGTTTATAGCAATAAAATCCTACTTCAAGAAACACGAAAAATCTCAGATAAATAATCTAACTTTGCACCTAAAGGAACTAGAGAAAGAAGAACAAACAAAACCCAAAGTTAGTAGAGTGAAAGAAATCATAAAGAACAGAACAGAAATAAATGAAATAGAAACAAAGAAAACAATAGCAAAGATCAGTAAAACTAAAAGCTGGTTCTTTGAGAAGATAAACAAAATTGATAAACCTTTAGCGAGACTCATCAAGAAAAAGAGGGGGAGGGCTCAAATCAATAAAATTAGAAATGAAAAAGGAGAAGTTACAATAGACACCACAGAAATACAAAGCATCATAAGAGACTACTACAAGCCACTCTATGCCAATAAAATGGACAACCTGGAAGAAAAGGACAAATTCTTAGAAACGTAAAACCTTCCAAGACTGAACCAGGAAGAAACAGAAAATATGAACAGACCAAACACAAGTAATGTAATTGAAACTGTGATGAAAAATCTTCCCACAAACAGAAGTCCAGGACCAGATGGCTTCACAGGTGAATTCAATCAAACATTTAGAGAAGAGCTAACACCCATCCTTCTCAAACTGTTCCAAAAAATTGCAGAGGAAGGAACACCCCCAAACTCATTCTATGAAGCCACCATCACCATGATACCAAAACCAGACAGAGATACAACAAAAAAAGAAAATTACAGACCAATATCATTGATGATATAGATGCAAAAATCTTCAACAAAATACTAGCAAACAGAATTCAACAACACATTAAAAGGATCATACACTATGATTAAATGGGATTTATCCCAGGGGTGCAAGGATTCTTCAATATATGCAAATCAATCAATGTGATACACCATACTAACAAATTGAAGAATAAAAACCATGTGATCATCTCAGTAGATGCAGAAAAATCTTTTGACAAAATTCAACACCCACTTATGATAAAAACTCTCCAGAAAGTGGGCATAGAGGGAACCTACCTCAGAATAATAAAGGCCATATACAAAAAACTCACAGCAAACGTCATTCTCAATGGTGAAAAACTGAGAGCATTTCCTCTAAGATAAGGAATAGGACAAGGATGTCCGCTCTCACCACTACTATTCAACATAGTTTTGGAAGTCCTAGCCATGGCAATCAGAGAAGAAAAAGAAATAAAAGGAATACAAATTGGAAAAGAAGAAGTAAAACTGTCACTGTTTGCAGATGACATGATACTATACATAGGTAATCCTAAATATGCCACCAGAAAATTACTAGAGCTAATCAATGAATTCGGTAAAGTTCCAGGATACAAAATTAATGCACAGAAATCTCTTGTATTCCTATAAACAAACAACAAAAGATCAGAAAGAGAAATTAAGGAAACAATCTCATTCACCATTGCAACAAAAAGAATAAAATACCTAGGACTAAACCTACCTAAGGAGGTAAAAGACCTGTACTCAGAAAACTATAAGACACTGATGAAAGAAATCAAAGATGACACAACAGAGGGAGAGATAAACCATGTTCTTGGATTGGAACAATCAATATTGTGAAAATGACTATACTACCCAAAGCAATCCACAGATTCGATGCAATCCCTATCAAATTACCAATGGCATTTTTTACAGAACTAGAACAAAAAATCTTAAAATTTATATGGAGACACAAAAGACCCCAAATAGCCAAAGCAATATTGAGGGGAAAAAATGGAGCTTGAGGAATCAGACGCCCTGACTTCAGACTATTCTACAAAGCTACAGTAATCAAGACAGTATGGTACTGGCACAAAAACAAAAATATAGATCAATGGAACAGGATAGAAAGCGCAGAGATAAACCCACACACCTATGGTCAACTAATCTATGACAAATGAGGCAAGGATATACAATGGAGAAAAGACAGCCTCTTCAATAAGTGGTTCTGGGAAAACTGGACAGCTACATGTAAAAGAATGAAATTAGAACACTCCCTAACACCATACACAAAAATAAACTCAAAATGGATTAAAGACCTAAATGTAAGACCGGACACTATAAAACTCTTAGAGGAAAACATAGGAAGAACACTCTTGGACATAAATCACAGCATGATCTTTTTTGGCCCACCTCCTAGAGTAATGGAAATACAATGATTGTCTCTTTGCCCCTTTCCAATCAAGTACAGTAATAATAATTACTTTGATCTTAATTACAATGTTCTTTTCAGCCTACATAATTCACAGATACATGTGGTGTTAAAATTTCTAAAACACTATGGGCAAACACCTTTTCTCGGCCCCCATAAATTGCAAAAGCTGAGCCATTAGATGTTATTGCTAGTCACCTCCTCATGCAAAATATGAATGAAAATAAAAGGTAAATTTGTTTTCATAGCACCAATGTATCTTTGGCATTTCTCTAAGGCCTACAGATGCCATCACTAATGAAGGGACGTTCAAGAGTAATGAGCTCAAGTCTCTCATTTCAAATGATGAAAAAATGTAGGTTTCAGAGATCACATAGAACCAAAATGGTGTGAATGCACACAAATCACTGCATAAACCATGTTTCTAATCCCTATTCTCGTACATGAGCTCTGCACATAAATTTTCAATCCCTTACTGGTATGGGGAAATCAGTATCTGACAAGTGAGATTCTTCTATAATAGTTAGTCTTCTTACTTATTTATTTTCCCTGAATTTGAACATATTTTTGAAGTTTTAAGTGCTAAGTCCTTGAAATGATATCTTTTATTTCAACATATTTCTAAAAGTATTTTGGCAAGCACACTAGCTTTAGTTGATTTCTAAACATAGAATAATGCTCTTGCTGACTAGGAAAATTTTTCCTTAGGTACATTTTAGAATATCTGTTTAATGTTAATGTAATTGGCAAAGGAGTATGGTAATATTTGCATTTATGATGAGATAGGGTAACTGTAAACAATTTTAAGAATAAATACTCTCCAGTTTTAAGGATAAATATTGTTGCAGCAGTCCAATCTTTGGAACACTGAGTCTAGTGCCTTGAATAGTGTGTCTAATAAGCAATTTATCTAGAAACACCAATCCTTTTTCTGTGCATTTGCCTCTATACGGAACATGCACACCTATCCAGTAACAAATTACTGTGTTTTTAAAATATCAATTAAACTAGGAAAGGAAGGTAAGCAGATAACTCATTTTTCCCCAAATTATGCGTGTATCTAGGTGTGAAACAAAGATAAACTTACTTTCATTTATATATGGAAATAGTCAAATAAAAATGATTTTCAGTAGTTATGAATTCCTTGCCTGTATTTTGTGAATATTATTGTGATTTTTTCCTTGAGCAAATATCATATATATAAAAAACCTTGTCACTGACTAAAGACTGTTAAATAGATAGATTAGATAAGCCAGGGAATTTCAACCCCTGTACTGTGATAACAATCAAGATCTTTCTCTTGGTAACAGAATATTAGTGATATATGAGATTTATGTCACAATTTAACTGATTTAAGTTTAATATTATTTATATATTTTTTTAAATTGCCCTTGGTGCTAACACAATAGTTCTACAGATTATTGGAAAAACAATTTTAGTAGAATCATTCATAGAATATACTGCTACATTCAGAAAGAAATATTAAGAAATATATTTAAATCAATGATCAACAGCATGAATTGTATCAAGGTATTTGAACGTATTTAAAAGAGCATGATAAAAGGAAAGCAAACAGCATTTGTTAATATTTTAAAAGTTGAATTACATACTTAAAGGGATTCTTATATCTATATATTTCATAAGATTCCTTCTTGCTGCCCTGCTGAAAATACTGTTCTTTATTAGAATTCACAGAATTTTGTATGTCCATAGGCTATTTTAATTTAGGGGGGTTGGGGAGGCGGTTGTATACAGAGGCCATAAGTTTAAATCACTTGATTTGACTTGTTTCAAATCTAATAATTACGTTGTCATTTATATTTGCCACAAGAACAGCATACTTGGCATAAATACTAGTACACGTGAACAGAGATTTTTTGTTGTTGTTGGTGCAGAAAAGGATTCCTTATTAAAATCTTAGTTTAAACCTCAGCAAAGATTTTTTTTTACACTTCATTTCTTTTTTTAACATGATATTTAATTTACATATACCTTATTTAATGAACTATGCAGTTCCCTAAACTGGCCTTGAAGTGGACTGAAAATGTCTAAGGGATTGGGTTAAAATCAGTGACCTTTGGTCATCTAAACATCATTTAATGGGAAGATGGAATTATAGTTTACCACATATTCTTAAATTTATAACTCAGATGGATATTAAAGCAACAAAAAAACAATATAAATCTTGAGTAGTTATTAAAGAATTTTTAACATTTGCTATTAATGGATCAAAATCCATTGTAATGTTTTATTTTTAATTTAATTAAAAGTCAATTTGAATTAAATTTAAAAACAAAATTAGAACTTGAGGGAGTCTTAACATCTCCATATTTCCATTTGCTTCTTTTTAGGTAGCTCCTAAATAAATTCACCTATTGAATTCATTTTAATTAAGCATTATACAAATGACAAGAACAATGTGACTTTTTCTGGAGGTGACTTCAATACACGAAGGACAATATAATTATAATTATGCACTAGGTTTCTCTTTCTAGGGATTGCTAAATTTTTGAAAATTCTTTTCTCTGTGTCAACTTTGAAACATCATTGAAGAAAAAGCTGAAGTAGTATATTTTATCAGAAAACAACAAAAAAGTACTTTTGTACTTTTTTGTATTTTAGTGCGAAAAGTACTTTTGGTACTAAAATATTGCCCAAATTAGTCATGTTTGAATATAAGTTTATTCTTTCTTGTCCTCATGTCGGAAGAATCAGATATGAGATTTTTCCCCATTCTCAGTTTTAAATCACTTACTTTATCTAAAATAATAAAATTTAAAACATTTTTCTATGAAAATATAACTTTACTTTCTTAATCTTCTTTTTCACCATAAAAAAGGATGAAATTTTGCTATTTGAAGCAACATGGATGGACTTGGAGGGCATTATGCCAAGTGAAGTAAGTCAGACAGAGAAAGACAAATATTGCATGATGGTACTTATATGTGGAATCTAAAAAATAAAACAAACTAGTGAATAAAACAATAAAGACAGACTCACAGATATTGAGAGCAAAATAGTGTTGACCAGTGGGGGGTGGGGTGGGGAGGGGAAATACAGAGGTGGGGGGAGTGGGAGGCATAAACTTAGGGTATAAGATAGGCTAAAGGATATATTGTACAACATGGGGAATATAGCCAATATTTTGTAATAAATGTAAACGGAAAGTAACTTTTAAAATTGTATAAAATAAAAAATAAGGCTTACATATGAAGAAACTAATATGAACAGTGATTAATAGTCTAAGAATAATAAGTGGCTGAGTCAATGCTCTAACACAGCTCTTTGGACTCCAAAGCCTAACCTTAATCTTAATCTTGAATGTATATTGAGATTCAATTCCTACATCTACTAAATGAAAAGCCTGAAATAGTTAAGTTTTTAGATATCATCCCTCTCTTAAAACCTATAACTCAGTACTGAGTAAATTTAAAAGTAAATATATTTTATTTATATTATCAGTTACTAGGAATTTTACTATATACATAAAATATTAAAAAAATGATTGAGACACAAAGGGCACATGAAAAAATGCTCAACATCACTAATTATTAGAGAAATGCAAATCAAAATAATAAATCCTGGAAAGGTGTGGAGAAAAAGGAACCCTCCTACACAGTTGGTGGAAATGTAAATTTGTACAGCCACTATGGAAAACCGTATGAAGATTCCTTAAAATAATTAAAAATAGAACTACCATATGATCCTACAATTCCACTTCTGGACATATCTCCAGAGAAAACCATAATTTAAAAAGATACATGCACCCCAATGTTCACTGTAGCACTATTTACAATAGACAAGACATGGAAGCAACCTAAATGTCCATTGACAGATGAATGGATAAAGAAGATGTGGTATAGTTATACAATGCAATACTATGCAGCCATGAAAAGGATCAAAATAATGTCATTTGCAGCAACATGGATGAACCCAGAGATTATCATACTAAGTAAGCCAGATAAAGACAAATATCATATGATATCACTTATATGTGGAATCCAAAACAAATGATACAAATGAACTTATATACAAAACAGAAACAGAACCACAGACATAGAAAACAAACTTATGGCTACCAAGGGTGGGGGGGAGGGATAAATCAGGAGTTTGGGATTAACATATACACACTACTATATATAAAACAGATAACCAACAAGGACCTACTGCATAGCTCTATACTTAATATTTTGTAATAACCTATAAAGGAAAAGAATCTGAAAAAAATATATATATGTATAATTGAATCACTTTCCTGTACACCTGAAGCTAACACAATATTGTAAATCAACCATACTTCAATAAACAAATTTTTTTAAATGATTAAGATAGAGTGATTTTGGTGATCTCATAATTTTTACATGCTCTATAAAACAGTAAGCATAAGATGAATTTGAAGAAAGCTATCCATTATAGTAGATTCTGCCAGCACTATAGTGGAAATTATATCCAGTAGAAAAATAAATCAATAAATTTTAAAATATACAATTTTATACACTCTCTGAAGTTTATCCATGAATTTTTAGGGATCTGTGGCCCATATAAAGAAACTTGGATGGTTTATGTGCACTGATGACATAGAAGACATATGTGAGAATATTCCTGAATAGTACTGTTCATGACAGTCTCTTCATTAGAATGTAAGCTAATTATTCTTGTTGCTTTATCTCATTTAACTAGAAGAGAGCCTTGTATAATTTACTGCTCAATGCATATTTTTGAATGGCTAAATAATAAACCAAAAATGTAAACAACCTAAATGCTTATTGATAGGTGAATATATAAATACATTGTGATACATACTGATTGCATATAGAAGTAAAAAGAATGAACTACAACCCTACTTAAAATGTAGACTAAGATTAGATAAATAAAACGTAGCAAAAAATGCAAATTTCAGAAAATGGAAAATAGTATGGTAACACTTTTACAAAGCTTAAAAACCAAAAGCAATTAAAATGTAATTTAGGACTATGTGAATTATTTAATTTAGCCTTTTGCCACATCCTTATTACAAGTATTTTAATATCCCAACTTTACACATAAAGAAGCTAATACACACAGATATTTAGACCCAAAGAACACACCTGGATAAAATTATTTTTGAAAGGCAATGAAATGATTACCACAAAATGTAAGATTAGTCGTTAATTTTGAGAGAGAAGGAAAATAGATGAGATTGAAAAGGAGCACACAGAGAGATGCAATGGTATTGGGAGGATTCTAATCTAAGGTACAGCAATACATGCATGTTCATTTATTATTATACATCATAACTAGTATACATTACATTTATTAGTTTATACATATGAAATGTTATATAATAAAAAAGCAGTAAAAATGTTTTTTTTTTTTTTTTTGCAGTACGCAGGCCTCTCACTGTTGTGGCTTCTCCCATTGCAGAGCACAGGCTCCGGATGCGCAGGCTCAGCAGCCATGGTTCTGGTTCATGGGCCCAGCCGCTCTGTGGCATGTGGGATCTTCCCGGACCGAGGAACGAACCCGTGTCCCCTGCATCGGCAGGCAGACTCTCGCCCACTGCACCACCAGGGAAGCCCAGTAAAAATGTTTTAACTTAACGTTTCCTTGTCTCATCATATCATCATGCAGTCAATTTTTCATGTGTAATTGAACCTCTCAAAGCAATAAAATTTCATATTTTAAAAATTTCAATAAAGTACAAGCCCTTGCTAATGCAATAAGTCAAGAAAATGAAATAAAAGGTACACTGATTAGGCAGGAAGATATAAAACTGTCTTTGTTTGCAAATGACATGACTGTCTATGTAGAACATCCAAAATAATTGACAAAAACACTCCTGGAACAAATAAACAATTATAGCAAGTTTGAAGGACACAAGATTAATATACAAAGTCAATTACTTTCCTGTATTCTAACAATGAAGTGGATTTGAAATTAAAAACAAATGCCTTTTAAAAAAATTTTTTTTTTACATCTTTAATGGAGTATAATTGCTTTACAATGGGGTGTTAGTTCCTGCTTTATAATAAAGTGAATCAGTTATACCTATACATATGTTCCCATATCTCTTCTCTCTTGCGTCTCCCTCCTTCCCACCCTCCCACCCTCCCTATCCCACCCTTCCAGGCGGTCACAAAGCACTGAGCTGATCTCCCTGTGCTATGCGGATGCATCCCACTAGCTATCTACCTTACGTTTGGTAGTGTATGTATGTCCATGCCTCTCTCTCACTTTGTCACAGCTTAGCCTTCTCCCTCCCCATATCCTCAAGTCCATTCTCTAGTAGGTCCGTGTCTTTATTCCTGTCTTACCCCTAGGTCCTTCATGACATTTCTTTTTTTCTTAAATTCCATATATATGTGTTAGCATACGGTATTTGTCTTTCTCTTTCTGACTTACTTCACTCTGTATGACAGACTCTAGGTCTATCCACCTCATTACAAATAGCTCAATTTCATTTCTTTTTATGGCTGAGTAATATTCCATTGTATATATGTGTCACGTCTTCTTTATCCATTCATCTGATGATGGACACTTAGGTTGTTTCCATCTCCGGGCTATTGTAAATAGAGCTGCAATGAACATTTTGGTACATGACTCTTTTTGAATTATGGCTTTCTCAGGGTATATGCCCAGTAGTGGGATTGCTGGGTCATATGGTAGTTCTATTTGTAGTTTTTTAAGGAACCTCCATACTGTTCTCCATAGTGGCTGTACCAATTCACATTCCCACCAGCAGTGCAAGAGTGTTCCCTTTTCTCCACACCCTCTCCAGCATTTATTGTTTCTAGATTTTTTGATGATGGCCATTCTGACTGGTGTGAGATGATATCTCATTGTAGTTTTGATTTGCATTTCTCTAGTGATTAATGATGTTGAGCATTTTTTCATGTGTTTGTTGGCAGTCTGTATATCTTCTTTGGAGAAATGTCTATTTAGGTCTTCTGGGCTTCTCCGGTGGCACAGTGGTTGAGAGTCCGCCTGCCAATGCAGGGGACATGGGTTCGTGTCCTGGTCCGGGAAGATCCCACATGCCACAGAGCGGCTGGGCCTGTGAACCATGGCCAATGAGCCTGTGCGTCCGGAGCCTGTGCTCCGCAACGGGAGAGGCCACAACAGTGAGAGGCCCGCATACCACAAAAAAACAAACAAAGAACTCTCTTATGAAAGACAAATACCATATGATATCATTTATATGTGGACTCTAATTAAAATATGATACAAATGAACTTGTCTATGAAACAGAAACAGATTCACAGATATAGAGAACAGACTTGTGGTTGTCAAGTGGGATGGGGTGGGGAAGGGCTGGATTGGGAGTCTGGGATTAGTAGATGCAAACTATTATATACAGAATGGATAAACTGTATAGCATAGGGAACTGTGTTCAATATCCTGTGATAAACCATAATGGAAAATAATATGAAAAATAATGTATATATATATATATATATATACATATATATAAAACTGAATCACTTTGCTGTACAGTAGAAATTAATCAGCACAATATTGTAAATCAACTATACTTCAATCAAGTAAATTTAAACATCAGGAACTCTCTTACATTGCTAGTGGGAAAGCAAATGGTACAATCACTTTGGAAAATACTTTGGCAGTTTCTTAAAAAATTAAACATACTTACCATATGAATCAGCAATCACACTTCTTGGTATTTACCCAAAGGAGTTGAGAACTTATATCCACACAGAAACGTTTGCATTAATGTTTATAGCAGGTTTATTCATAATTGCCAAAACCTGGAAGCAGTCAAGATGTCCCTCAGCAGGTGAACAGATAAAGAAACTGTGATACTTCCAGACAATGGAATATTATTCACTGCCAAAATGAAATGAGGCATCAAGACATGAAAAGACATGGAGGAACCCTAAATGCATATTACTAAGTGAAATAAGCCAATATGAAAAGGAAACATAGTGTATAAAAGACAAAACTATGGAAACAGTAGAAAGATCAATGGTTTCCTGGGGTGGTGATAGTGGGATTGACGGAGAGATAAATAGGCAGAGCACAGATTTTTTAGGCCATTGAGAATATTTTGTATAATATTACAATGATGGTCATTATTCATTTGTCCAAACCTATAGAACGCACAATACCAAGGGTGAACCCTGAGGTAAAATATGGTGTTTGGGTGATGATGATGTGCTCATGGAGGTTCATCCTTGGTAAAAAATATGTACCATTCTGGTGAATGATAACAGGGGAGGCTATATAGGTGTGAGGGAAGGGGGTATATGGCATATCTCTGTGCTTTCCTCTCAATTTTTTGTAAACTTAAAACTGCTTCACAAAAATAAAGTCTTTAAAAATTCAATAAAACTACATTGCATTATAAACTAGTTTTTCAAATATACTGATTGATAACAATCACTATGTTCTAGCCACATAGTTTTCAGTCCTATCAGAACCCTTGCCCCAATTAGTAGCACATTTTTCATCCTCTTCCCAAAACTGTACTGAAATGGAAAGAAAATTGTAACTACCTATAAACATAATTTCAAAAATAATCATATAATATTATATATAAATGAGAAAAAGTCAAATTCATAATAAATTATTCACATTTATTGTGCATGTCTAAAATAAAACATGCAAAGCTAATGAGGTAGTCAAGCTTTCATCTATTTATTATTTAAAAATTTGCAATTAGGAGAAACTAATAGCTATTCATTGAAAAGATATTGAAAAAGAAAGGGCAGGATATACTGGCAGAAACTAGAATAAAATGTAAGTTTAGACTAAAAAATTTCAAAGAGGCTATTTTGTATACAGTAAGAAGAAAGGAGCAATAAGAAAAGAGAAATAGGGAAATCATGCCAAGACAAATTGCAGACAACAGAAATGTAGAAAATGAAAAAATATGCTATTTTTGGAAACAGGCCTTATAAATGTAGTGACTATGATAGAGAACAGAGAGAGATAAGTTATCACAGAAAACATACCACCTATGTTGAAATCACCATACCTAAGAAAGAGATTGAGTTTCACCTCCTTAAAAAAGACTTGGAGGACAAATCTACCAACAGGTAAAGGTGAGCAGAGCATGGTTCTGAAAATCAACCATAAATATGATGAAGCTGTAAAGTGGTGGGAGTGGTCTCAACAGTGTCAGGTGGAAAAATAACAATCCAAAAGAATATATATAATTTCAACTTGTAATTTTAATAAAATAGATTCCTTATCATTGCACTATATATTTTTTAAAACCTATGGAATAAAAATTATAAAAATATTTTTTAAATCTCTTAATAATGAAATTTAAAGATATCTGTGAATTTTATAATGCTTCATAAACTTAATAATGTGTTAAATACAGCTGCTTTTATCTTTTTCATATTTATAATTATTTTCATATTTTTCTGTAACTATGCTAGTGCATTAAGCATATCCCAAAGAAATAGATACTTTGGAGGTTTATAATACATTAATTAGACAAAATGTGGGAGTTGATTATTCAAGAAATTCAAGATAAAATGTATTTAACCTACTTAAATTCCTCTTTAATAATATTCTCCTTAACTACTGGGCTCTGTTATGCAGGCTTAAACTCCCTCTGATTTATATTTTGAGTAGGTCATTTGAAATCCCCATGCATTCTGGAAAATTCTTCATTTTGAAGGACTCTCCTAAGCATTGTGTGTCACCTGACCCCTGCCTACAAATTTTCCAGGAGCCCTCTCTAATCTTCATGACAAACAAAATGCTATCTACATATTTCTACAATTCCCCCTAGTGGGCATTAGTGTTTTAGTCCTAATCCCTGGAGCCTGTGAATATCTTAGGTTATATAACAAAGGGGAATTACAGTTGGAAGTGAAATTAAGTTTGCTAATCAATGTGCCAAATTCATCACAAGAGTCTTAAAGTAGAGAGGGAGGCAGATGTGGATATCAGAATAATGCAATGAGAGGACTCAACCCACCATTGCTGGCTTTGAAGATGCAATATACATTAGAGAGTAGTAAGTGGAGTATATGATCAGGATACAAATGCCACATCAATACCTGGTCTATATCTATACAGCTAAAATATTTTACTGTATTCATGTATTAGCACAAGTGAATTATTTAAATATCACTCCCTGGAAATCAGTTACATGTGTTTTATGAAAGTAGGTTTTCTGCTTCCCTTCCAATTAAAACATTTAGATATCCTTTTTCCTTTTTTCTATATGGCAAACACTTGAGATCAAATATAAACATTCTTGCCAGTGAGACTTGTACGTTCTATTCTAATAACGTACAGAGATGACACAGACAGAAATGAAGTTACTTTTCAGGAAGTTTGGTCCTCCCATACACATATGTACTTTAAAATTAGTTACAGACTTTTTACAACATACTGTTGACAAAACCTTTAAGTCAAATAGGTGAAACTTCAGTTTGGGTGAAATCATGATTTTCAGTTCTTGCCCAAATATAAGACAAAAACCTTTATTTAAGAGATTTGATATTTAGCTCCCTCTACACTTACCAAGAATTTCACAACTTTCTAAGATTTTGGCTTATCAGTGTAATTGAATTAAAATATTTTACTCACAAATTTTTTTCTTGTTATTTATTTTTACGTACGATTAATACAATTTTTAATTTGTCCTCAAGTTGTAAATTACCTAAAGTTTTGATTCATTTAGTAACCCCTCTTTATGGCTGAATATATGAGCTTGTCAAATTTAGGAAAGGAGTCTCAAAGAACTGGTAATTATTTGAATAATGATAGTATCTCTAGGAATAGACTTTCATAGAAGTGAAGTGAGAAATATAAGGACAAATCAAATGAAACCTAAGTGCATCAATTTTTTTATTCTATTGTCTCATGGCAAACTATTACTATGTATAAAGGTCAAGACAAAGGAAAAAAGGAGAATGGCAATCATTTTTTCTGAATAATTTGTAATTGAGGAGGCAAAAAGGTAAATTTGTAGCCTGTTATCACTGCCATACCTTGGGCAAGTGACCCAGCTTCTGGGCCCATTTAAATTCTTGGAAGTTCAACAAGCAATAGGTTAGCAAAGAGAAGAGAGAGAAAAGCTCTGATGGCCCCAAACTCAACCAGGTAAAAGAGTAGTTGCTATTTGTTGCTATTAGTGTGTTAGAAGCCTGAGTTATCAAGTTCCGTTCCTGACTCAATAACTTTCTCAAATTCCCTCTTAGTTTCTCTCAGCCATAAAATGGAAGTGATAGTAATAAAAAAAACATTGCTCTTGCTTGAATTAACTGAGTTATCACATTTAAAGAACACTGTGGAATAGCTCGCACATGGTAAACACCCCAAAAAGAAGTATGAGGGAATTGATATGACTAATAGCTAAAAATTAAACTGAAATATATTGGAATGATTCAAGTATAAATGGACATTTGTATAGTTTACTATAATCTCAAATCATGTCAGAAAGGAAATTATAAAATTCAACATTCATTTAGGACAACTAAGAATAGAGGTTATATTACCATAAGATTATGTGCCATATCATAATTAAATTATTTTACTTA
Source organism: Delphinus delphis (assembly GCF_949987515.2). Lineage (NCBI taxonomy): Eukaryota > Metazoa > Chordata > Mammalia > Artiodactyla > Delphinidae > Delphinus > Delphinus delphis. The sequence continues at coordinate 79,953,951 of NC_082687.1, read as the reverse complement.
TTTTTGGCAGTTAATGTATTTACACGATTCAAGGAATCTATAAATATTGTCCTTTTTTTTTTTTAGTAGATCTTTATTGGAGTATAATTGCTTCACAATACTGTGTTAGTTTCTGTTGTACACCAAAGTGAATCAGCCATATGCATACATATGTCCCCATATCCCCTCCCTCTTGAGCCTCCCTCCCATCCTCGCTATCCCACCGCTCTAGGTCATCGCAAAGCACCGAGCAGATCTCCCTGTGCTATGCTGCTGCTTCCTACTAGCTAACTATTTTACATTCGGTAGTGTGTATATGTCGACACTACTCTCACTTCGCTCTACACTGTAGTTTCTTTACTTGAAAATTCATTTTGGACATATGTATATATGCATAATATATACATTTTTACACACAAACACACACACACACTTGTACACATACACACTAAGCACACGCGCACACAAGCTTTTTGCATTAATAGTTGAATTAACGGTTGAATATTCCATTGAATGGATGTATCTATATTTAATAAGTTAGCCCCTTACATATCTGTATGTTTGGATATTTTAGTTTGGACTTTTAAAATGTTTCCAATATTTAATTAGCTAATAAAATCAATGCACACATGTACACTTCCAAATATGAAAATTCTTTACTACTAGAATCATCTTCAGTCCAGTGTGTTTTCAATTTTTTAACTATGATAATTAATAGGTGAAAAGCATTACATAAGAACTCTGGTTTAACTTGCATTTACCTTATAACAAATAAGGTTTAACATCTTGTCATGTGTTTATGAAATTTTTACTTATTATTCATGCTACTCATCATTCATATCATTTAAAAATTTATTTCTTCTTTACTAATTACTTATTGAAAAACTAATATTTAAAAATCCTCTTGTAGGTGCTGAAGATATATCAGTAAATAAACTCCTACACTTATGGAGGCTATATTTTTCTATTGCATTTTTGGCATTTATCTTTTTGACTTATAATATCTTTATCATGTTACAATTTCCCATTTTGTCATAGCTTTATATACACTGATAATCACCAAAGTGTGGGTACAATGAGATAAAAGATGTTATTTGCAATAATAAGCAAGATAATATCTGGTAATAAAAGTAACAAAAAAAGGTATAAAATCTACAAAAACTTTAAAATTCTACTGAGGGAGAAAAATATAGACTTAGATATAGACACACATTATGATCTTAGAGATGAATATTACAGATGTAGGCTTTCTCTAAGTTATTATACAACTTGAACAAAACCCCAATAAAATAACCATAGGGATTCTGTAAGTATACAAGCAGATCCTAAAGTTCCTATTAAATAAAGACAAGAATAAACATGAAAAATCTGAGAAAAAAAGGTAGATAGCCAACCCTGCAAGATATATCTCTATTTAATTCAACAGTAGTATGATCTGAATGTTTTCACACCTCCCAAATTCATATGTTGAGCTCATAACGCCCAAAGATGATGGTATTCAGTGATGGGCCTTTGGAAGGTATTTAGATCATGAGGGCAAAACTCTCATGAATGGGATTAGCTCCCTTATAAAAGAAGCTCCAGAGAGATCCCCAACCCCTTCCATCATGTAAGAAAATAGCAAGAACGTGCTAGCTATGAACCAGGAACAGCGTCTTCATCAGAATGTGACCATGCCAGCACCTTGATCTTGGACTTCCCAGACTCCACAATGTGAGAAATAAATTTCTTTTATTTATAAGCTACCCAGTCTTTGGTATTGTGCTACAGCAGCCCAAACAGACTGAGACAACAGTCTGGCCACAGTTGAAACTATATAGGTGCTAGTGGATGACTGTGGACTACTACAAACACAACCAAGTAGTAATCTAGTAGCTCTGACTACACACTATGTGTCAAACATGGTATCTTTGCTAGAGAAGATCAGTATGACTACAGATACATGGTAGGTGGCCATTGATTTGTTGAACACTTTCTTTTCTCTCCCAATCAAAAAAGTGGGTGGGAAACTACTTGCATTTACAAGCCATGGAAAGAAAGAGGCATTTCACAGTTTTGTTACAGGTTCTGTTAACTATCTTGCGCTCTGTCATAACATAGTCTGTAGAGATCTAGACTCTCTAAATGTCCTTAAGACTTGCCATTGATCCCATCTCCTATTTAATGATACCATATTTATCAAGCTGAATGAAGAAGTGGTTAATATGTGGGAGACCTTTGTAAGATACCTGAGTCCCAGGGAGTGGGAAATTAACTCTAGAACAATTGAGGGGCTAGCCACATCTATGAAATTGTTAGGGGTCTAGTGGCCAGGTGCATGTGGGGATATCACCTGCAAAGTTAAAGACAAATGTTCTCATCTTTCATCTCAACCCAAGGAAGCACAAAGCCTGGAGGGCCACTTTGGATTCTAAAAGCAGCATACTCCAGAACCAAGAATGTTCTGACTCAGAAACCAGATGATGTGAAAGGCAGCGAGCTTTGAATCAAACACAGAGCAGGAAACGGATCTGTCACTTGTCCAGGCTGTGGTGTAAGTAGCCCCATTGCTTGGACCATAAAATCTGGTGGAGCCTAAGCTGTGAGAAAAGATGCCATGTGCATTTTATACAGAACTCCGGTGGAAAAATCACAGGAGTCGATCACTAATAAGCATCTTACCCTGGAAATTCTGTCTCAGCATCTGTATTCTCAAAATCCAACCTGTGATAATAATCTGACAAAAAAAGTAGATTTTTAACAAGAATTTGTTAAATAAACAAATGGGTACAAAAATGAATGGATAGGGCTTCCCTGGTGGCACAGTGGTTGAGAGTCCGCCTGCCGGATGCAGGGGACATGGGTTCGTGCCCCGGTCCGGGAAGATCCCACATGCCGCGGAGCGGCTGGGCCCGTGAGCCATGGCTGCTGAGCCTGCGCGTCCGGAGCCTGTGCTCCGCAATGGGAGAGGAAACAACAGTGAGAGGCCCGTGTACCGCAAAAAAAGAAAAATAAAATGAATGGATAACAGTAGTTTAATGGTTTTGTAATTGCCAACAGAGCTGGGTTAAATACATCATCAGAATTCTCTTTCTTGTATGTTTCCAGTTAAGGTGGGCCATAAGAGATTCTTGGGGAAGGGAGAAAGAAGTAACTGACCAATTTTATAGTTGGTATGTGTTGCTCCTGACTTGCTGACAACAACGCTGGCATGAAGCAGCATCTGGGATGGCAATTTTTCTATCTTCCCTGGATTCTTTTTCAGTTTTCCAGACTCCTGGGCCAGATGTGGGTGTTTATCAGTTTGACAAAGGGCCCCTGCTTCTGCAGAATTACCTTCACCAAAGTTAGAGAAACCAAGAACAGACACAAAATTTAACTTTTCCTCTTAGGATCCCAGGTTGTGCTTATATATATATAGATATATAAGTTGTGTATATATATATATGCACACACAATATATATTGTATATAATATATATACACATATAAATGTGTGTGTGCATATATATGTAAACATACACATATGCACACACACAAGCACACACATACACACATATCCTCCTGGCTCTCCTTCTCTGGTTGAACCTCAAATGATACAATCAACAAATCAACATTAGTAATGGTTCAAATATATAGATAGGGCTTCTTGCACAACGTTAATAGGAAATTTAATTAGTACTCTAAGGTAGATCACACTACTCTTTTCCACTCAGAGTACAAGTCCTTACAGTGACCTACAATGCCCTACATGATCTGATTCCCCACTACCTCTCTCACCTCACCTCTTACCACACTTCCTTAGTACTCTAAGGTAGATCACACTACTCTTTTCCACTCAGAGTACAAGTCCTTACAGTGACCTACAAGGCCCTACATGATCTGATTCCCCACTACCTCTCTCACCTCACCTCTTACCACATTTCCTTAGTACTCTAAGGTAGATCACACTACTCTTTTCCACTCAGAGTACAAGTCCTTACAGTGACCTACAATGCCCTACATGATCTGATTCCCCACTACCTCTCTCACCTCACCTCTTACCACACTTCCTTACACTAAGTCATCCCCAGTTGTATTGACCTCCTTCATCTTCTTCAAATATAACATGTTCCCCTAGCTCAGAGCTTTTACATCTGACATTTCCTTATCTCTGGAGCACAGTCCTCCCAGATATCCACCCTTATGGCTCCCTCTTTCCTATCCTTCAAGCGAAAGCTCAAACGTTGTCTATCTGGGGGCCTTCCCTGACCACTTGTATAAAATAGCAATTCTGCCATCATTCATTTTTCTCCACAGCATTTATCTCTGTTTTACAAGTGATATATCCATTTGTTTACTCATTTTTTTGTCTAACTAGAATGAAGATTCCATGAAAATGGGAACATTATTGTTTGTTGTGTCTCCTGTAGCTACAACAGTATTTAGTATATACTTAATATTTAATAAGTATTTTACTGAATAAATGAATGAATGAATAACAACATGAATCAAAATTATAAATAAGGACATTTTCTTTGAGGCTACAATTTTGCCTCTATGACTTTGATTTGAAATATCATAGTCACAAAATTTACCTACAAGGATGTAATTGTAGCATGATTTGTAATTGAAAGGACAATACTAAATGTTCATCAAAGAAGTATTGTGCATCTGGTCTACCTATGATGGAATTTAAGTGGCTGTTTATTGATATAGAAACATTTTCTTGCTATTTTGGTCAGTGAAGAAAGCAATGTATATCAAAGTGTGTAAGCGTCTTAAGGCTGTGAAAGTGAGAAACCTCCTTTTTTTATTTTGTACAACTCTATACGGGTTTATCTGATTTTTATTATGCTCCCATACTGCTTTTACTACTGAATTCTTCATGTAGATTTACTTAAAACACACACACATCGCATGCCCACATAAACTCTAAATCTATTGGTACAACATGAATGCCAATAACAGTAGTACTGAAGATAATTATGAGATGAGCTCCCTGAGAAAAGGACAATGTTTATTCCCTGCTCTACTTCAGCACTTAAAACTCCAGTACTTTGCCTCAGACTAGATCTTTAACAAATATTTGTTGATTGCATTACTGAAATATCCGTTCCACATATTATGTAATATCACAAAAAGTTTCTTCTCATATTTATACTTTGCTCTTACTTTCATTTTCATCAAAACACACACAACACAGTCACAATGAACAGTTACTCTGTTCTCTAGATAAAAACTAGCTTGTGGAGGAGTCCCAAGAGATAAAATGCAATGACTACAAATACAGCAAAGATCCCAGGGGAACTCTTGGCTCAATTTTCCAAGAGTGGCAGAGAAAAAAGAACAGAGGTCTGTCAAGTTTCAGAAAAGAACCATTCCAGCCAGTCCCTGGAGAAATGTTGTGAGAATGGGCATTACTTTTGTAGCTTTTGAAGCCCTCCTTTCCCAATCCACTACTGCTGGCACTACCCATTTAACTGCACCATGACCTGCTTTAAAGGAAGAAATGCAGGGAAGGTGAATGCCAGATTGAAGTCCCCAGACACAGGATTCACACGGACCAGATCAAAAAGGAAAGAAATCATTTCAGGTTTGAGAGACTACTGCTGAGCTACTGAGACTAGAAGAGTCCAAAAGGACAGTGGATTTAAATAGCATGTTATACTTTTATTCTGCTATCCTTGAAGAGGGATTCACTTTGGGACTGCTCAACATATTTCACATCTTATAGCTCCTTACAGTATTTTATAATAAGATTTAATTTTTCTTTGAGGGTCCTAGATTCTTGCATAAGGTTTCTGTTTCCTTTCTGGGTCTGCACTACCATTCTGATGAAATAAAATGATGCATTTATATGCTGTCAAGTAATGAAAGAAATTACAGAAATTTATTAAAATGTATTAAAACTATATAAGAATCTTTTAATAAATCAAATACTGAATATTACTATTTCTTCTATTTTGTTAATAAGAACTATTGATCATATAATATTTAACAAAATTAATAATTCCTCTGAATTTAATGACTAAATCTTCTAAAATTTACTATGTTTTATATGGAAAGTTAAAAAAATGCAAATGCTTGAAATTAAAATGCCTGGCATTATTTATCTGATGCAGCAAATCTTATAAATCGAAGTATTTTGAGAATTCTATTGGTTATTAAATATTTTGAAAGAACGTGAACTATTTCAATATTAATTAATAACCAAATTATTAGCAAAATTACATTATTACTTTTAGATAATCCAAGATGACTTTATATTAAAAAATCAGTTCTTTTAAATTTTAATTTATATATACCTTATTTTATTTTATTAAATTACTAAAATTTCTTCACAATAAAATGTTTTCATTGCAAGAAATGTTAATGCTGAAATTCATTCGTCAGTATGATATCTTTTGACTTATTTTTCCTGCCATTTTGTGCCATTTCCACTTCATCTCCTTGATGACTACATGATCATTCTTTTCTGTAAGTAATAAAGCACATGACTTTGAATAAACTAAGGGCAATATGAATTAATCAGGGCTACAGCATTTTTTCTAATGATACCAATTTTCTCACAAATGAATTATAATCCCATTTGTAAAAATTCAAATTCCAAATTACACATTGGCAACAGCCATTCCGCACTAGGAACTCCGGTCAGAAGATCCGGGTGAGAGGCCTCTGCACATGGCCCACTGTGAGCAAGTAAAACCCAACTAATCAAAAAGGAAAAAAAAGAGCCACCTCAGAGCTGTGACTATTTTCAAGGCTACTGTATTTCTCTGTGGAACACTGCCTTTGGGGCAAAAGAAGAAAGAAGCAGGTGATTCTAATGTGCAGTGCAGAAAGAGAGCCACTGCAGGCCAGCTTCCGCAACTCTAAAGGCACTCCAGCCGTGTGGGCTGACAGGGTCTTGGTGCTCCTGGTTGTCAGGCCTCAGCCTCTGAGGTGGGGGAGCAGAGTTCAAGACATTGGGCCACCAGAGATCTCCCAGCCCCACGTAATATCAGTCAGTGAGAGCTCTGCCAGAGATCTCCGTATCAACACTAGGACCCAACTCCACTCAAAGACCAGCAAGCTCCAGGGCTGGACACACCATGCCAAACAACTAGCAAGACAGGAACACAACCCCACCCATTAGCAGAGAGGCTGCCTAAAATCATAATAAGGTCATAGACACCCCAAAACAAACCACCAGATGCAGACCTGCACAGCAGAAGGACAAGATCCAGCCTCATCCACCAGAACATAGGTATCAGTCCCCTCCACCAGAAAGCCTACACAACCCACTGAACCAACCTTACCCACTGGGGGCAGACACCAAAAACAATGGGAACTATGAATCTGCAGCCTGCGAAAAGGAGACCACAAACATAGTATGTTAAGCAAAATGAAAGAATAGAGAAATACACAGCAGATGAAGGAGCAAGGTAAAAACCCACCAGAACAAACAAATGAAGAGGAAATAGGCAGTCTACCTGAAAAAGAATTCAGAGTAATGATAGTAACATGATCCAAAATCTTGGAAATAGAATGGAGAAAATATAAGAACGTTTAACAAGGACCTAGAAGAACTAAAGAGCAAACAAACAATGATGAACAACACAATAAATGAAATTTAAAATTCTCTAGAAGGAATCAATACCAGGATAACTGAGGCAGGAGAACTGATAAGTGACTGGGAAGATAAAAGAGTGGAAATAACTACCACAGAGCAAAATAAAGAAAAAAGCATGAAAAGAATTGAGGACAGTCTCAGAGACCTCTGGGACAACATTAAATACACCAACACTCAAATTATAGGGGTCCCAGAAGAAGATGAGAAAAATAAAGGGACTGAGAAAACATTTGAAGAAATTATACTTGAAGACGTCCCTAATATGGGAAAGGAAACAGTCAATCAAGTCCAGGAAGCACAGAGAGTCCCATACAGAATAAATCCAAGGAGAAACATGCCAAGACACATATTAATCAAATTATCAAAAATTAAATACAAAGAAAACATATTAAGAGCAACAAAACACTTACAAGGGAATCCCTATAAGGTTAAGAGCTGATCTTTCAGCAGAAACTCTGCAAGCCAGAAGGGAGTGGCAGGACATATTTAAAGTGATGAAAGGGAAAAACCTACAACCAAGATTACTCTACCCAGCAAGGATGTCATTGAGATCTGACGGAGAAATTAAAACCTTAACAGAGAAGCAAAAGCTAAGAGAATTCAGCACCACCAAACCAGCTTTACTTCAAATGCTAAAGGAACTTCCCTAGGCAGGAAACACAAGAGAAGGAAACGATGTACAATAACAAACTCAAATCAATTAACAAAATGGTAACAGGATCATGCATATAGACAACTACCTTAAATGTAAATATATTAAATGCTCCAACCAAAAGACATAGACTGGCTGAATGGATACAAAAACAAGACCTGTATATATGGTGCCCACAATACACCCACTTCAGACCTAGGGACACGCACAGACTGAAAGTGAGGGGATGGAAAAAGATATTCCATGCAAATGGAAATCAAAAGAAAGCTGGAGTAGCAATTCTCATATCAGACAAAATAGACTTTAAAATAAAGACTATTACAAGAGATAAAGAAGGACACTATATAATAGTCAAGATATCGATCCAAGAAGAAGATATAACAATTGTAAATATTTATGCACCCAACATAGGAGCACCTCAATACATAAGGCAAATGCTAACAGCCATAAAAGGGGAAATCAACAGTAACACAATAGTAGTAGGGGACTTTAACACCCCACTTTCACCAATGAACAGATCAAACAAAATGAAAATAAATAAGGAAACACAAGCTTTAAATGATACATTAAACAAGATGGACTTAATTGATATTTATAGGACATTTCATGCAAAAACAACAGAATACACTTTCTTCTCAACTGCTCATGGAACATTCTCCAGGATAGATCATATCTCTGGGTCACAAATCAAGCATTGGTAAATGTAAGAAAATTGAAATAGTATCAAGTAACTTTTCCGACCAAAACGCTATAAGATTAGATATCAATTACAGGAAAAAAAACTGTAAAAAACACAAACACATGGAGGCTAAACAATACACTACTAAATAACCAAGAGATCACTGAAGAAATCAAAGAGGAAAACAAAAAACCTAGAAACAAATGACAATGAAAACACAATGACTCTAAACCTATGGGATGCAGCAAAAACATTTCTAAGAAGGAAGTTTATAGCAATACAATCCTACCTCAAGAAACAAAAAAACATCTCAAATAAACAACATAACCTTACACCTAAAGCAATTAGAGAAAGAAGAATAAAAAAATCCCCAAAGTTAGCAGAAGGAAAGAAATCATAAAGATCAGATCAGAAATAAATGAAAAAGAAATGAAGGAAATGATAGCAAAGATCAAAAAAACTAAAGGTTGCTTCTCTGACAAGATCAACAAAATTGATAAACCACTAGCCAGACTCATCAAGAAAAAAAGGGAGAAGACTCAAATCAATAGAATTAGATATGAAAAAGTAGAAGTAACAACGGTCACTGCAGAAATACAAAAGATCATGAGAGATTACTGCCAGCAACTCTATGCCAATGAAATGGACAACCTGGAAGAAATGGACAAATTCTTAGAAATGCACAAGCTGCCAAGACTGAACCAGGAAGAAATAGAAAATATAAACAGACGAATTACAAGCACTGAAACTGAAAATGTGATTAAAAATCTTCCAACAAACAAAAGCCCAGGACCAGTTGGCTTCACAGGCGAATTCTATCAAACATTTAGAGGACAGCGTCCATCTATCCTTCTCAAACTCTTCCAAAATATAGCAGAGGGAGGAACACTCCCAAACTCATTCTACCAGGCTACCATCACCTTGTTACCAAAACCAGACAAAGATGTCACCAAGAAAGGAAACTACAGACCAATATTACTGATGAACATAGATGCCAAAATCCTCAACAAAATACTAGCAAACAGAATCCAACAGCATATTAAAAAGATCATACACCATGATCAAGTGGGGTTTATCCCAGGAATACAAGGATTCTTCAATAAATGCAAATCAATCAATGTGATAAACTATATTAACAAATTGAAGGAGAAAAATCATATGATCATCTTTATAGATGCAAAAAAGCTTTTGACAAAATTCAATATCCATTTATGATAAAAACCATCCAGAAAGTAGGCATAGAGGGAACTTACCTCATTTAATAAAGGCCATATATGACAAACCTACAGCCAAAATCATTCTCAATGATGAAATACTGAAACCATTTCCACTAAGATCAGGAACAAGACAAGTTTTCTCACTCTCACCACTATTATTCAACATAGTTCTTGAAGTTTTAGCCACAACAATCAGAGAAGAAAAAGAAATAAAAGGAATCCAAATTGGAAAAGAAGAAGTAAAACTGTCACTGTTTGCGTATGACATGATACTATACCTAGAGAATCCTAAAGATGCTACCAGAAAGCTTCTAGAGCTAATCAATGAGTTTGGTAAAGTAGCAGGATATAAAAATTAATGCACAGAAATCTCTTGCATTCCTATGCAGTAATGATGAAAAATCTGAAAGAGAAATTAAGGAAACACTCCCATTTACCACTGCAACAAAAAGAATAAAATACCTAGGAATAAACCTACCTAAGGAGACAAAAGACCTGTATGCAGAAACCTATAAAACACTGGTGAAAGAAATTAAGGTGATACAAACAGATGGAGAGATATACCATATTCTTGGTTTAGAAGAACCAACATTGTGAAAATGACTCTACTACCCAAAGCAATCACAGATTCAATGCAATCCTTATCAAACTACCACTGGCATTTTTCACAGAACTAGAACAAAAAATTTCACAATTTGTATGGCAACAAAAAAGACCCCAAATAGCCAAAGCAATCTTGAGAAAGAAAAACGGAGCCAGAGGAATCAGGCTCCCTGACTTCAGACTATACTACAAAGCTACAGTAATCAAGACAGTATGGTACTGGCACAAAAACAGAAATATAGATCAATGGAACAGGATACAAAGCCCAGTGATAAACCCATGCACATATGGTCACCTTATCTTTGATAAAGGAGGTAAGAATATACAATGGAGAAAAGACAGCCTCTCCAATAAGTGGTGCTGGGAAAGTGGACAGTTATATGTAAAAGAATGAAATTAGAACACTTCATAACACCATACACCACAATAAACTCAAAATGGATTAAAGACCTAAATGTAAGGCCTGACACTATAAAACCTTTAGAGAAAAACATAGACAGAACACTCCATGACATAAATGACAGCAAAATCCTTTGTAACCCACCTCCTAGAGAAATGGAAATAAAAACAAAAATGAACATATGGGACCTAATGAAACTTAAAACCTTTTGCATAGCAAAGGAAACCATAAACAAGACGAAAGGACAACAAACCCTCAGAATGGCAGAAAATATTTGCAAATGAAGCAACTTACAAATGATTAATCTACAAAATATACAAGCAGCTCATGCAGCTCAGTATCAAAAAAACAAACAACCCAATCAAAATGGGCAGAAGACCTAAATAGACAGTTCTCCAAAGATGATGTACAGATTGCCAACTAACACATGAAAGGATGCTCATCATCACTAATCATTAGAGAAATGCAAATAAAAACTACAATGAGGTATCATCTCACACCAGTCAGAATAGCCATCATCAAAAAATCAACAAACAATAAATGCTGGAAAGGGTGTGGAGAAAAGGGAACCCTCTTGCACTGTTGGTGGGAATGTAAGTTGATACAGCCACTATGGAGAACAGTATGGAGGTTCCTTAAAAAACTAAAAATAGAATTACCATATGGCCCAGCAATCCCATTACTGGGCATATACCCGGAGAAAACCATAATTCAAAAACAGTCATGTAACACAATGTTCAGTGCAGCTCTATTTACAATAACCAGGACACAGAAGCAATCTAAGTGGCCATCAACAAATGAACAGATAAAGAAGATGTGGCACATATGTACAATGAAATATTACTCAGCCATAAAGAGAAATGAAGTTGAGTTATTTTTAGTGAGGTGGATGGACCTAGGGTCTGTCATACAGAGTGAAGAAAGTCAGAAAGAGAAAAGCAAATACCATATGCTAACACATATATATGGAATGTAAAAAAAAAAAAAAATCGTTCTGAAGAACCTAGGGGCAGGACAGGAATAAAGACACAGACATAGGGCTTCCCTGGTGGCGCAATGGTTGAGAGTTCGCCTGCTGATGCAGGGGAAACGGGTTCGTGCCCAGGTCTGGGAAGATCCCACATGCCGCGGAGCGGCTGGGCCCATGAGCCATGGCCGCTGAGCCTGCGCATCCGGAGCCTGTGCTCCACAACGGGAGAAGCCACTGCAGTGAGAGGCCCGCATACTGTAAAAAAAAAAAAAAAAAAGACACAGACATAGAGAATGGACTTGAGGACATGGGGAGGGGAAATGGTAAGCTGAGACGAAGTGAAAGAGTGGCACTGACATATATACACTACCAAATTTAAAATAGATAGCTTGGGCTTCCCTGGTGGTGCAGTGGTTGAGAGTCCGCCTGCTGATGCAGGGGACGTGGGTTCGTGCCCCGGTCCGGGAAGATCCCACATGCCACGAAGCGGCTAGTCCCGTGAGCCATGGCTGCTGAGCCTGCGCGTCCAGAGCCTGTGCTCCGCAACGGGAGAGGCCACAACAGTGAGAGGTCCACGTACCGCAAAAAAAAAAAAAAAAAAATAGATAGCTAGTGGGAAGCATCCGCATAGCACAGGGAGATCAGCTAGGTGCAATCTGTCCACCTAGACGGGTGTGATATGGAGGGTGGGAGGGAGACACAAGAAGGAGGGTGTATGAGGATATAGGTATACGTATAGCTGATTCACTTTGTTATACAGCAGCAACTAACACAACAATGTAAAACAATTATACTCCAATAAAGATGTTAAAAAAAATTGTCAAAAAACCCCACACAAATTCCAAATTACATACTCGCATTCAACTGATATTAAAACAAGATACAATTTTGAATAGGTTTGTCAGCAGTTTACAATCTTCTAATATCAATCAAGGCATTTTGTAAAATTATTAATATTTTAAATTAAAATTGTTAAAAGTCAATCAAAAGATAATTTTCAATTAATATTTGTACACAAAATCTACCACTATTTTTTACAAATTTATTCTGAAATTGAGAAAACAAGGGGCTTATCAAAATATCTGACATTTGGTTTATGGTCCTAGATGACAGCCTAAATCTTTGTATTCCTCCATTCATACTTTTTTAAAAACTGAATTAACCCAAATTTTAGAATATTAAGATTCACTGGTAAAGTTAATCATAAATTAGATTTCACACACTTTTCATTCCCTCAAAACAATATTTTTATTCCTGAAATGCATCACTTACAGGCAAAAGCTAGGTGAGGTTGAATGTATATCTGTGAGAACAAAACAGAACAAAATGATTTACTAGTGATGAAAATGTGATTGTTGTTTTGAAATTTAATTGCCATTCAGCGGATACATTTAGGCTGAAGGCATGTTACTCCAGGTAAATAAATATCTATGCCTTAAAGATTTTGCCTCTCTGCTCTGATGCCTTCCTAAAATTTCTCATTTTAGAACCTGGCCCTTTATCATTAATGCCAGTACCCCAAACCACGGTATGAGTCTCATGAGACTTAGAAACATCCCACACTCATCTTTATGACAATCTTCTTTCACAGTGAGAGCATATGGATTTGGTGCACTCAATAAAACAATTTAAATCAATGCTTTTTAAAATGAATTAAGGGTGTTGGATGAAGTCCCTGGGTAAGAGATTGCCTCAAAAAGAAAAAAAAAGGTGTGTAGTAAAAAGGAAAAGGACTAGCTTATGGTTACTGTCAAGATGGTAAAGTAGCATTGCTCCTGCTTTCTTGCCAGAAAATTTTTTTCTCAGACAGAAAAAAATAACTGAGAAATCTGTACGGAAACAGCCTGAGTCAGAAGGTGGCAATGGTAATGTGTTGAAGGAGATATGAATTCTGTTCATGTTTTCCCAATTACCATGTGAGAATCACTGCCTGACCCTTTGACAGAGAAGGCAGGAGGAACTAGATCGCAGATTACAGTGGGATTCAGGATCCTAAAAGAGCCTTAATAGAATGAGCAAGCGATGAAAATATTTTGGAATGGCAACTGGGCAATGATTAGTAAAAACTAGTCCAACTCCACTATGCCAAATTCCTAAGGTAGGTAGATTACAAGGTGGAAAGAATGCCACTTTCCAGGGCTGATTTTAATTAAAGAGTTCACAGGTGTTATATCCTTCTGGCTGTGACAGAGTAAGGGAGACAAACTTAGCCCTCACTCTTTCTTGTTAAACAACCAAAAATAAATAAATAAATAAACTGGAGAAAATATATGAATATACAAACAAGGGGTTTTCAGACATTTCAAAACTAGAAAGTGATCCCTGAAAGAAAAGAAACAAACAAGGTGAGTCCTACAATTGCACCAGCTTATGCCCTTTTGATACAGTTTCTAGGAAGCACAGGGAGTTGAAACTAATAAATAGAGCCCAGAAGCCTATGTTGAGGAGACAAAGTTCACAGAGGCAGAAGCAGCTAGAGTTCATGGGGCAGAGTCCTGGAGAAATCAACTGCAGAGAGAAATAGCTCTGGAGACCCGCAGAGGGTCCCCTTCAAGTCTTTAGCTAAGTACTTATTTTATTGAATTCTATTGACAACTACCAAGGCCTGGGACAGAACCAACAGAAAGGATCAGTGGAACAGTGGCTAGAGTTCACCCAAAGCCCGCAGTAGATTGTGGTTCCACTAGTCAGAGTCAAAAGACACCCAAGAAAAATGAAAATATATGCCCACATAAAGATTTTTACTCACATGTTTATAGCAGCTTTTCTTTTTCTAATAGCTCCAAAAAGGGAATAAACCAATGTCCACCAAATGGGTGAAAAGATAAAAAATTGTCATGCATCATAAACTGGCATACTACAGAGCCATAAAAATGAACAAAATATGGATATACAGTATAACATGGATAAAACTTAAAGTCATGATCCTGAGTGAAAGAAACCAGACAAGAGTACATACTATATGATTCCATTAACATGAACTTCCAGTAAATAAAAACTTATCTACAATTACACAAAACAATCATTTGTTGTCTAAAGGATGGGTTTTGAAAAAGAGAATTTCAAAAGGTCATTAGGAAACAGGGGGTGATGGAATTGTCATTATCTTAACTTTATTGATGTGCTTTGTTGAATATATACATTAATATTCACTAATGTTAATATTGATTTTAAATATATGCAGTTTATCTTACATTATTTGTTTATTGTTTTTAGTTTTATTAATTATACCTAAACTTATAACTTAAAAATCTATAAAATATAATAGATGCAATGGAGAAGGGCTATATTTTCTTTCACATCTACTTGTAAATAGCTGGTAAAAAGGTTAAGATTATTTTGTTAGTAAAATAGTTGCTACCACACTGATAATATTTATTTATCTATTTCTATTCACAGATGTCTTACAATATATCTTCCTTTTATGAGAGTCTAGAATCAATCAGTATAGCAGGCACCTTTACCCACAAAATAGATTTTAACCTGCTAGTAATGAGATTTCACAAGCACACTTAATTCACAAACATGAACTTCAGAAAAAAAAGAGAATATTTCTTTCTAATGGTTTTATGAAAAATTATTTTCTCTAAATATCTTTTTGTCACATATTTGTCATTAATAACATCCTTTATAAAATTAAAAAAAGTAGAACTGCTGATTTGTTTTCTACTTAGAAAATGTACTGGCAACTTCTCTGTTAATATTTTTCTAACTTTGCAAAGATAGTGTTTTTTAACCTAAATGATTTTTTTGCTGACAGCAGCATATGCAATTCTAAGTTAAACAATTATTTTGCTGACTAATATTTTACTTCCAACAAAAATGTAGCAACTTGATAAATCCTAAGTAGATATGAGTGCAAACTATAATTTTATTTGAATTTCTCCTCACAGAATTTTTTAAGGAAGTAATTTTTCTTGGCTCATGTTATTATTAGTATCATGAATTATAATATTAGTGCCCTGATTGGGCAAAGCTTCAAGAAAGGTTTTCCTAATCAATTAAATAAGTTGCATAAAAGGACATATATGACTAAACTATTCATATTTTTACTAGGATTCAGCCAAAATAAGTAAAAAGTAAAAGAAAATTAACAGAAATTAGGAACATTAATCATTAAATTGGATAATTTGGTGTTTATCAGAAGAAGCAAAATCTTAACTCTCAAACAACTAGAACTGTTTCCAAATCAGCAGAGTTAATATTCAAACAATTAGGTTTTTCCATAAAGCAGCATCAAAGGGAACACAAACAATGGATTGCAGTGTTACCAATTTAAAAGAACACAAGTTGTTTTCTTCACTGTAGGGTGAATTTATTAAACATAAAATTCATATTTTTCAGCTGAATGGCAATTTCATTTATAATATTTGATTACATGTCATCTATGTACCAACATTTTTTTCCTAATTCATATTTTACCTATATAATTGATTTAGATCAATAAGCCCTCTTTCAAACAAAACCAGAGCCAAGAAGACTTGTTTGAGAATATCCACAAATCCATTCTACTTCTTACGGGTCTTCCCTTTGCCACAGATTTCATCAGTTTTCCCTCGCCGCAGAATTGCAGCACGATTCTGCATTCTACAGCTCCATCTTGTGTCATGCAGTTATTGAAAATGATTTCCTTTTTTCTCTGAGCTGGGTAATTATATTTCTGCTCTTTGAGGACACTGAATGATGAGAAGGTGGGCTAAATGTAAGTGCTTGGACAAATATTCTAAACAAGTGTCAATAATAGCCAGATGGGACCTGCAACTAATGTGCAAGGCATGTGCTGCTCCTTCAATCAAGCTTACTGGTAAAGGGCTTCTCACTGCAGCACAGGCATAACCTTTCCTGTCTCCTTTCCTCCCAGTTCCCGTGTGACAAGTTCCATCAGCAGTGCATTACACTGGCCAGCTGCTTTGGTCTGCAGCTGTAGACAACACTCCTTCTTTTTCTTTTTATTCCTTCTTTGAAAACAAAATTGGTCTTGACAGTGGATCTTTATAATCAGCATGTCCATCTTTCAGTGTGGCCAACTTTTTGTATATGACACGCTGGTTAGTTTGAGAAAATGATATTGTTCAGATTTTTTTTTTTGGCTAGTGTGTTTAACGAGTTAAAAATTTTGAAGTCTGTACAGTTTAAGAAACATATCTTGAAAGTCTTTGAGACAGGGCCACTACCGAGAAAAGCTGAAAGCACAGATTTTTGTCAGTGGAGCATGAAGATGACTAAGAAAATGACCTCAATCCAGCATTTTAAGCAATCTGACTGCCATAGCTATAGAAACCACTGTAGGCAAATTGTATGCTCTTTCCTTAATATTTCAACTTTTCTTAAAATTGAATATAATTGCATTTGAGTTCCTTAAAAAGTCATTCACTGACAATTATACATTTACAGAATGAGCTGGGTTTTTAATAAGAATAATATAACTATATTTTTAGCAGTTAAAAGATGAAAAATGCTGTTACCAAAACTTGAATAAGGTTTGTACTATTTAAAGCACATTCTGAATACTAAATATTTTTATATAAAGATATCATTATTTCACATAGCTAATATCAACTGGTAGGGAAAAAAAAGTAATTCCAACAAAATTTAATTGCATTTGTCAAGCAGGTAGTGCTATTATTTAAATATGCTTGTATGTCTTATATGAGAAGACATCTAATGGTTTTGTTTAATTCCTGAGAGGATAATGGATTAACCCAGATAAAAATATTGCTTGTTGTTATAATTTTTGTACTTCAATGTCTGAGCTGTATTAAAAGTTAACTCCTGGTATATAAATATTTCACGTATTCATCTATTCCCCTTTTGATTCTTTAACTGACAAATTAAAAAACACTGTTGCTCACAGGGGGTTGTGGTGTGGGTAGGTGGATGTGTATGTTTATCTATGATTGTGTGATTCTTATGAAGAGACAATAAATTCTTTATTTTCAGTTATAAATAATTATCTTAACCCAAAAAAATTCATTGTGAATGACTATAACTTTGGCACAAGCTATTAAATGAATACTCCAAAAGTTCTTCAGATTTTCAGTGTTTCATGATACCAGTCTCACTGCTTGGAAATTACTTCTGATAAATATATACTGCTTATACTATAATAATTTTATCTACATAAGACTCTTACTGTTGTTTAAAACACTAATGAAAACTTTAATATGTATTGTATGCCACATTCTATATAAGGGGTGCTTAGTAATAGTATTAAGGCAATGACATAGTTTAGTGATTTATTTCTTAAAATTTGTCTCTCATCTACTTAAAAAAGCAATTGAAGCAACTCACATTAAATTACAGTGCTAGATGATCACATTAAATAGCAAAACGGAACAGATATTACCTCTCCAAAGAATGATTTAGTAATCAAGAATTACCAACAAACGAAATGCAGTTTAACTTTGTGAAAAGAAAAAAAAAAAAGGTTTAATCTGCTTCTTTAGGATTATATGCATTATTTTGGTTGTATGTATATTTCTCACTTTTGTTTAAAGTTGCCATTCATTTATACAAATGTTACAACAGTAACCATAACAAAAATTTATGTAAAATTTTGAAATGTGAGGAAAAATGGCATTCAACTCGTAAAAACGTTGACATTAAGTCTAGGCAGCAATACAGATGAAAGAACAGAAATTGTAAGAGGGAAAAAATGGAGCGGAGTCTGCCCTAAACAGTATGAAAAGAGCTCATGAAATCAGTGCCCCACTCTATTTAAACCAACCCCCTGAAAATAATACCATCCTTTTCCACATCTAGATGGACACTTACTAATATTTTTTAGTAATGTTGATAATGCTCATTGAATTTGATCTTTATCTTCAAATGTCAAAGAGAAAATAACCATAAGAAGCATGAAGAACAAACCACTGTGTTCTGATATTTTGCACTCAAACCATTCTTGTTTCTGGATCTAAGAAAGAAGAGCAAACTAATTAACCAAAATATTACAAAATGTCTCACATGTAACCACTGGAATGAACACATGTAGGACACAGTAATTCTTGGTAAGGCATGCTGTGCTTTCCTTAGGGCTGCAATTGTTAAATTCTGATGAGACTAGGACTCATCTTAACCTTCCTGTATTATGCACAAGGAGAAAAATGAAAAATAATCTGCTTCTTTTCATTCCTCTATTATTCTGAAGTACTTCTGGTTTCTCATCTTGAACCTATCATTTTAAATTTTATCAATTTCATAGAGATATAATATGGAAAAGATAGTACAGTCCATAACATACTCAACAGATTCAGGGTAACTACACAGAGCCCATAACTCAAGTCATCCAATACTTGTCACAATTCTCTCTCAGTATAATTATTTTTTAATTATTATTTTTAAACTAACATATCTTAGTGCCTGCTATGTTTTCCAAACATTGTAAGAAACTTTCAAAATAAATGAGTATGTAATACACATTCTATGTTCAGAGACCCACACTCTAGATGGGAAAAGAAAGATGTACACACATACACACACACAGATATTTGGTGATTTTTAAAATTGCACTGTGTTTAAACAATATGGTAGCCTTGGAAAATAAGCTGAGGCCTGGGTGAGAAAATTCAGAAAGGCTATACTACAGAGATATCGTCATGTTAGGTTCTTTATTTTCTGTGCTTTAAAGAATTTAGAAAAATTCATCATATTAATTAGTATATATAAATCGATAACTGATGTAGAACATTCTCGAATCCAAATAGATTGGGGCACAGATTTGTTTATTAGTGTTAAAACTGAGCAATTTTTTTCCAGTTCTCCTTTACCTTGAGGTTTCGTCGATATTACAAAAATATCCATACTGACTCTTCTCTCTATCAATTCAGATATATAAGCAATACCCCAGAATTTTAAGGTGGTTGTTTAATATCACAGCTCCAATAATCAATAACACACACACACACACACACACACACACACACACACACATACACACTCCATTATTAGCCTTGGAATTTGAAAGTATTCAATGGTTTGGAAACTGATTCCATGTAGCTTATCATTAAAAATAATAATAATAAAGGTTATATTTGGTAGTAAAGAATCACTTTCTAGTAATAATTTTATTTATATAGAGCACTTTTCACTAAATTCTTAGTTTTAAAAAAATATGGCTTGTGTATTAATTTGGAGGCTGTAGGACTTAATTACCCTTTTCAGTTTTCTCTAGAAAATGTCTTTATGTGAGTTGAAAAATTTCTTAAGCGAAACAACTGCTGAAACATTTTCCTCTTTAAATAAAGTCAGCCTTGTAGCTTTCTCTTATATAAAACATTGCTCAAACATTTTGAAAATTTTACCCTACTTCTCAAATTAAATATAATTCCAAGACACCATTTTTAAAAGATTTACTCAGAACAATAATTTGCAACATAAACTCAGCTTTGACAAAAAATGGAACTTGGTCTAAAATGAAATCATACTATATGATTTGAAATAAGAAATTTTGAGCAAACTGTTATTTTTTAGAATTATGTAATTTTCTTTCTTTTTCTCCACTGGAAATTTTATATGACTGTCCAGGAAGTTAATTTCATTCCCCTTACACATTCTTACAGGGCCTAAAACACAGTAGGTATTCAGTAAGTGTTTCTTGATTGAATGAAAAAAATACATTTGTGATGTAGTTACTTTTTACTTTTAAATTAATAGACTTTAGTTTTTGATAATTTTTAGATTTATAGAAAAACTGAACAGAATGTATAGAAAGTTTCCATATACTTCCACATCTTGCCTCCCCCTTATTTCTCCTATTATCAATCTAATGTGGTATATTTGTTAAAATTAATGAGCCAGTATTGAAATATGGTTAACTAAAGCCTATAGTTTACCTTAGGGTTCACTTTTTGTATTGTACATTCTATGGACTTTGAAAAATGTGTAATGACATGTACCTACAAATATGATATTATACAGAATAGTCTTACTGCTCTAAAAATCCCCTGTACTCCAACCTATTCATCTTTTTCTCCCTCCTCCCACCCCCGGCAACCACTGATTTTTTTTTTTAACATCTTTATTGATTTTTTTATTATATCTGTAGTTTTGCATTTTCCAGAATGTCGTATAGTTGGAATCGTATAGTATGTAGACTTTTTCAGGTTGACTTCTTTCTCTTAGCAATGCACATTTAAGTTTCCTCCATTTTTGTGTGTATGGGGCTTGACAGCTCCTTCTTTTTACTGTTAAATAACATTCCACTGAATGGATGCATCACAGTTTATCTATTCATCTATTGAAGGACATCTTGTTCACTTCTAATTTCAAGCAATTACAAATAAAGCTGTTATAAACATTCATGTACAGGTGTGTGAGGATGTAAGTTTTCAGCTTATTTGGGTGAATACCAAGGAGCACAACTGCTAGATCACATGGTAAGTGTATGTTTAGTTTTGTAAGAAACTTCCAAACTGTCTTTCAAAGTGACTGCACCATTTTGCATTTCCTTCCAATTCACTTTTGTCTTTTTTACTGACAGATATTTACATATTGGACATAACTATACACAAAATAATCTACACTATTTATACATTTATATTCTTTATTATAGTTTTTATTATATAGATATATTTATAAAATCTTGGTCAGATCTAGGGTTCTCTATTTCTCTCTCATACAACTTTTCTATATAGAAGAAAAATGTCATTGACAATGTTTCCTAAAAAATTTTAGCAAAGCATTTAGTTTTTCACAAAGACAACCCTGATTTCTCATAGGTTCTAATAGTACATTTTTGGTTTTAGTTTCCCTTTTTTGTTAATATTAAGGGAAACTTTAAAAATTCAGTTTCTTATTTTCAGTTATTTGCAAGTTGACAAATGAAATGTGTTTTTTAGACTAATCACATTTCATTCATACTTTGAGGAAAAAGTTCTTATTTTTTGGAACTCAGTCATTTTGTTATAACTGAAACAAAAATGTGTGGCAAAACTCTTGTCAGCTTTTTCTTTGAAGTTATAGAGACACATGGGTCTCTCTATACATACATGTACACATGTGTACACATGTACACTCTATACATACACGTACACACATTTTTAAGGAAAACATAGAGGAAGTCAGAAATTCTGACATTGTAATAATAGATATATCTTTTGAAAATTTTGAAGAAAATGCACCAAATATCCTAAAACTTCTAAATCCAGCTTTTCATAGAAGAACAGTAAATAATACTTCACTGTAGTGACTATGAAAAGATAGAGATGTGTAATGATACTGCCAGAGAGAATTTGTCTTAGAATTGTAAAATAGTCCACATATTCACAATTTTATGTTGTCATGTGGTATAAAATTTCACATACAGCTTGCATTAAGGGCTTTATCTGAACTTCCAGTTAGAGATAATGTCACCTTGAGTGATAGGCTGAGGGTGAAGAAAGGCAAATAAGAGGAAGTGTATAAGATATATAAGAAATAAATACATAAAAAGAGGATCCTTAATTATCAAAAGAAAAACCTGAATTTCAAGCAAAGAGCATATAATTTGGAATTTCTATTATAAAACATAGCATATTGTTTTAGTCATTTCAGGCTACCATAGATGGGGTAACTTAAACAAAAAAAATTTACTTCTCATAGTTCTGGAGGCTGGAATGTCCAAAATCAAGGTTCTGGCAAAGTAGGGTTCTTTCTGAGGCCTCTTCTCTTGGTTTGTAGGCAGTCTCCATCTCACTGTGAGCTCACATGACCTCTTTGTGTGCACCTGGAGAAAGAGCTTTCTGGTGTTTCTTCTTACAAGGACAGTAATCCTGTCAGATCAGGGCCCCACCCGTGTGACCTAATTTAACTTTAATTATCTGCAAAAGACCTTATCTCCAAACACAGTTACTTTGTGGGTTAGGGCTTCAACACATGAATTTTGGAGAGACACAATTCAGTCCATAGCATATAGCAAGTGCCAGATTAAGGGAAAGCATGAGGAAGGTGTAATTTGTTGTTCCAAGGTCTGCACAAATGGCTGTCTACACACTTGGAGCCTGTTTGTTAGATCCACAGCATATAGGCCACAGTGGTCCCTGTGGCAAGGAGAGTGAGCTTATGAGGAAGGGTATGCTCCCGTTCCGAGCTCCAATTCAGTATAAAAGTCATCCTCAATGATCACTCCCAACTTAGTGAGGATGGACCATAAGAAACATGCAGTCTGTCATCCCTAGTGAAGGGAAGCACAGAAGAAGTAATGTAGTAGTTTTACAGGGGGTAATCACAGTGCATCTCCCAAAAAGGAGATATAAGAATTTCAAAAATGACACTGCCCCTATTTTTAGAACCACCATATAGTTTGCAGAGCTGCCAGTAAACTATATCCAGATAAGCTAGAATTCCAGGCTGTGTATTTAGTAATGACTTAAACAAAGGGATCCAGGTGTAGTTTCTAAGTGAAGCAGAGTCCACATTTTGAAGCAGAATCTCACATCTATTCCACACAATGAAGGATCCTACCCAGAACTAGTATGATGTCAAAATATGACATTTCGGGCTTCCCTGGTGGCACAGTGGTTGAGAGTCCGCCTGCCTATGCAGGGGACACGTGTTCGTGCCCCGGTCCGGGAAGATCCCACATGCTGCAGAGCGGCTGGGCCCATGAGCCATGGCCACTGAGCCTGCGCACCCGAAGCCTGTGCTCCACAATGGAAGAGGCCGCAACGGGAGAGGCCGCAACGGTGAGAGGCCCGCATACCAAAAAATATATATATATGACATTTTGTTTTTCACAAGCAAAACATTTTAATTAATATTTTCTGTAACTTCTTACTTGAGGTTCATGAGGAAGTCAAATAAGTGAGATGTGCTGCATATAATTTTACAGCTGTGGCAGAATATTCCCTCCTTTCCCATGCTGTGATATTTCTGATCATAGTATGTAGAAATATAATTCTGATATAATTGCTTTGCATTTTTCCTTAACAGAAATTGACTTCTAAAAAACTGGGACATGGGGGCTTCCCTGGTGGTGCAGTAGTTAAGAATCCGCCTGCCAGTGCAGGGGACGAGGGTTTGATCCCTGGTCCAGGAAGATCCCACATGCAGCGGAGCAGCTAAGCCCCTTCGCCACAACTACTCAGCCTGCGCTCTAGAGCCCAGGAGCCAATAACTACTGAAGCCCGCGAGCCACAACTATTGATAATTATATCAGATATTTAAGCAGATACTACTATGTACTACGCCCTTTTCAAACTTCACAAACTTCATAATATTTAATATCCAGAATAAACACATCAAGCAGGTACAATTATATCCATTTTATAGATAGTAAAACCGATAACAGGGTACATTAAATCTTTACAAAAGGCTTTATTAGCTGTCAAATGATGTGTCAAGCCTGAACCTAGGTTTTTTTTTAGCCATTGGAATCTATATTCCTTTCCCTATGCAATACTGCCAGTAGCCTAAAGTAAAAAATAATAATATGGAGTTATTTTGGAATATATGCTGAAATTTTTATAAATGCCTGATTTGAGAAATAGAGCATGTAGTAAGTATTTATGACACAATTTTGCAAAAAAATTAATTACCTCATGCCAGTTAATTATATTTATGTTGCTCAATAAGCAAAAGAAGAATTTTGAAATACACAAAATTGTCTTTGCATCACTTCTAACTATGCAGACTTAGGTGAAAAATCTCTGTGGTATAAGACTCTAGTGTGGCTTTCATAGTCCTTACCTTCTTAACAACTTTGTACTCTCTCTTAAGTGTACCCTTAAGTGGCAAATATGGGACCATGTGATTATGTGTACATGATTATGTTACATGAGAGTGGAACCCATCTTGCTAGGAGACTATTTTTCTTATGGCTTTGAAGGCACAAGCCGTCAGTTGTGAGCTGCCATATGGAGAAGGTCACACAGCAAGGAACTGAGAGTGACCACTGGTCCTCAGGCAGCCAGAAACTGACACCCTGGGTCCAGTAGCCTTCCTGGTACTTACTGAATACTGTTAAGAACCACATGAGTTTGGGCAAGGATACCTCTCCAGCTGAGCCTCAGTTGAGACCACAGTCCTGGCTGACACCTTGATTGCAGCTTTATAAGGCCATGAAGCAGACAGCTCAACTAAATCAACTAAATCCTGCCTAGGCTCCTGACCCACAGAAACTGTGAAATAATAAATTTTCCTGGTTTAAGGTAAAAAGTTTGTGGTATTATTTTTATTTTAATAGATAACTAATATAATCTCATATATATTATTTATACCTTATCATTGGCTTTCTTATTTATCAGAAATTTTATATAAAAAAATAAGTGCCTTATTACACACATACACAATCATATACACATGTGTGCACACATCCACACAAACCCACGACATATGCCCATATAAAAATGTGTGACTCAGAGAGAGGTATATCTGACAGTTAAGTAAAATATTTGTTGTTAAGGTATGCATTATTCAAAAAATACATGGCTGAACTGATTTTGTCTTTACGTTTCTGAGCTCAGAAAATGAATTGAATTTTTATAAGTAATGAGAAACATGGGTAAAGCTCTCCTAGTAGATTGGCCAAAATCTTGAGAGCCTGAGGTTTTGCCAATACTAGCTTCCAGAAAATGCCAGCTTCAGAGGTCAGCACTGTTATCACAAACTATGAAAATATAAAGATGTTTTAAAATCCCTTCTGTGTGATGAAAGGTTAAAAGCTGAAGTACATGTTGCCATGGCAATAGTGTTTTGTTTACAGAACTTGTCTTCTCTAAAACTTGTCCTTTAAATGGTAGGAAAAACGACTTCAGTCTTAACATTGTATTGCACTCTTAGCTTTCATTAGTGAAATAATATTTGTTCATTTTGCAATAAGAAGCACAAAATGTTCCATTGCTCGTTTTGTCCATTTATTTAATGACATTGGTAGGCTTGTTACTTTAAATAAACCTAAAGAAAATGAATATGTACTGGTTAATCCAGCTGAATCCATGTAAATACACTACTGTGGCTCTTAACATTGGTAAATATAACAAATTCTCACTAATATACAGGATGGAATGTTATAATGTTCTGCTTCACAGTGATTTACTATGATGCAGGGACTAGTTCATTTGCCAATTTCTCCTACTTTGAAAAATTGTATTAATCAGGATGATACAGGCTTTGTAGTTCTAATAATTGACTCTGACATTGCAGTGGCTAACACATCACACACTTGTTTCTTGCTTTCATGAAATCAGGGTCCATATTCTCCAGGATATCAGGCTGCCATGCAATACTTCAGTGATGAGGTTGCTTTTGTTCTATGCTCTACCATCTCAATACAAAGACTCGTGGTCTAGCAGAGGAAGTGAGCGTTGAAGGGTTTTGCACTGGTCCAAAAAGATACACATGTATTCTGCTCACAGCCCTCTGACTACAACTTATTTCATGGCCCTGCCTACTGCAAGAAGTCTAGGACAAATAGGGATGTACTGATTACATTTGCAAGCATTAGTAACCCTCCTACATCTATCAACCAGGAAAAATTATTCACTTACTAGCCTTGCCTTCACACTATGGGAGTATTCTTGTTTGTCTTTCTAACCACTCACAATCCTCTCCCCTTGATCTGCTATACTCTTGAATCTGCAATGCCCACCTCATCAATCATAGACAAGAGCCAATATTTTACTATACTAGTCTAACACCTGTAAATAGTACTTCAATTCAATATTTTGAAATAATAAAAATAATATGAATTTTTAGAATACTACATATGAATGAATAATTAAAAGAAGTGCTGCATTGCTTACTTATTTGATAGAAAAGCCAGTACTTTCTGGTCTCCTGATCCTTAGTCCCCAGCTCTATGTTTCTTCCTGTTATCATTATCATTACAAGTATCATCTCTATTCGCTATTACTGAGAGATTTCATCACATGATGTGGTAATAGGCTATGAACAATGAAAATTAATTTCTCAGGGTCTCTAGGTATTCAATATCTTGATATATATATATGTATATATATAATATACAGTTGAATGTGTTCAATATTTGTTGATACTCTCATATTGTTGGTTCATCAATCAGCATCCTCACAACAGAAATATTTTATAAAATTTTTTCTTGTTCTCTTTTTTCCATATTCCTTGATATGGAATATATCATTTTGTTTCACAACCTTCTTAACTTTCATTTGTTATCTCTGTTCCTCAAGTTAGATTTCCCTTTTTTGGGTTAACAAATTTATATCATCTTTAAAAACTCAGTCAGTGTTTCAGTGCCACTTAAATAGAAAGTCTCTTCTTGTCTACCAGTCCCTTATGTATTTGTCTATGCTGCCAGGATACCATGGGCTATGAAAAGTTTTACTACACAATATATCAGATAGCATTATTCTCACTTTCATTTTGGTATCTGTTAGTCTGTCTCTATCTATATCTCCTTACCTTTTTCTTTAACTTTCTCTTGCCATTAAAGATCATAGAATGTAAAATTCCTATGTTATGACTACTTATACTCCAGAGAAGATGTAGGTTACAGAATTTACACTATTAACTGTTGTGATAATTAAAGAGTTTAGTATAGTGTTTATGCATATTTTAGTGCTCAATAAATGCTAACTTGCATTACTATTGAAAGAAAATAATATTTGGGAATAGAAGATATTATAGCTTACAATGGTGTAGACTTGGTACATCACTTCTATATATTTTCGCTTATTCATGGAGCCTATCTTTCAAATACTACAACTCATTAGACAATTCTTACAACATTAAAATATTAAACATAAATACAAAATTCTAGATTTATGATTATTTGGTTTCAATTATTTGTCTAAAAGGTAAGAGAAATAGTATGAAAATAGGCATGGAATTAGAACTGAAAATTCTGTTCTGGTGAAAAAGTTGAGAACTTTCTGGAAAAGGCTGTGTGATGTAAAATAATTGGAAATAGTAACTTGAAGTAACTAGTGGGTAAATTCTTTTGAGCCTTTTTTTTAATTGGTAGGTTGTTACTAAGATCTGCAAGAGCATCAACAAAATATTTCCTCAAAATATAGAGCTTACAAGCCTTCTGAGCTCCCTGATGTTTGCCATCTATTCCAGTCTAAATGTTCTCTAATTTCACATCAATCATCTAATGATCTAGATTGCCCATTGCTTCCAGCTCTCTTTTCGTGTTTTATTTGGTTAAAGGAAAATCAGCTTTACATTGTGAAAAGGCATACTGCTAGTGAATTGTGAAATTGTGAGGGATTGTGCTGTAATTACTGAATACTGGCTCTCCACTAACGTGTTGCTTCAACGTGGGAAGAACTGCCAGAGAATTTAAGTTTCTCTCCTCAGTAGTCCATCGTTACAGCAACAATTGTGGAAATCAAGTGAGATGTGGAGCCATTTTTGATTGCCTTAAATGGCACATTTATACATGCCAGCAAGAATCTATGCTTCTATACAAACTGAAAAGAAAATGAAACAGTCTGTGGATGTGGTCTCTCGGGTTGAATGGAAGTGGATCAGCTTGTACTTAACACCTGTTCAGGCTGGAAAGGCAGGGGAAGCTTAATATGTTTTCTCAATCATACTAATTTCCTGGGTGCCAAGGCAGAAAATCTGAAATATATGACCTCTGTTCACACTATGAGGGAGCTATTTAGAACAAAGGTGATGATCTTGGAAGAAAATGTGGAAATGCTCTCTCAGGTGCCAGTATAGCTGGAATATTTTGGTGCCAGCAATCAACAGCCCTTAAACATCAACATTGCAGGCTTTTTTGTCAACTAGTGTACAGGGCAACCTCTAAAAATATTTAAGAAGGAATAGGAAACAAAACTGGCATATTTCTTAACATATCAAAAGAATTTCAACATATGGTCTCCCAACCTTTTCATTTTCCCCCCGCAACTCAATACAAAATTATAATGCATTTAATGTAGCATTCCGATCCAAATAGTTGTTTGTGAAGCTAAATCATGAAGCTAAATTTCAGATTCCTTTTTGAAATTTTTCCTGCAATCTTAAATACTTTAGCTGGCCAAATAACATGCAGCTACAGTATCAAAAGGGGAAGTCATAGGAGTGCAATTTGTATGTAATCGT
The DNA here is from genome assembly GCF_949987515.2 of Delphinus delphis. NCBI lineage: Eukaryota > Metazoa > Chordata > Mammalia > Artiodactyla > Delphinidae > Delphinus > Delphinus delphis. The sequence goes on along the minus strand of NC_082687.1, from coordinate 79,924,869 downwards.
CTTTCCATCAAAATGTTCTAAAACAAACAAAAAAATCATTAAAAAATTAATATTAGATGAAAGTCTTATCAAATTTTATATAATTGGGTTTTTTTTTTGTTGCTGTTTGGGTTTTTTGTTTGTTTGTTTGTTAACAATTATACTCTTTCTGTCTTTATTGGTTAAAAGTAAGACTGTAAAATGCCCAGGGTTTTTGTTTTGTGGATGTTATTCAATTTAAATTTCATGCTCCCCAAATTGCCCTTGTTTTTGTTGGTAAGACAGCAAGACAGTAGCTACAATTCAGTGGGATTAAGTGCTTTACAGTATTCCATAAATTATACTGAGAGAGGTCTCAGGGAGGAGAAAGTAATTATGCTTGGGGGGATACAACAAGTGTCACAGTCAGCCTTTGAATTGGACCTTAAAGAATGAATGAAAATTCACTACCTGGAGGGGGAAAGAATGTAGCATCCTGAGGTGAGAGCCTTTGGAAATGTCAAAGATGTATTCAAAGGCCTGGAAATTTCAATAATGTTTTTTCAGGTGGAATTAAATGTATGCTGGGTGCAGAGAGAAAGCTGACAAGACCTGTGGCTGAAAGGTTAGATCAGAGATTATTGTAAAGTGCTGTTGATGTCAGACTAAGGAGATTACATTTTATCAAAGAGGCCTGTGGTCTGCAAAGTGGGGTGTAGGTCACCTTCTTTCCTTCTCCCCATCCTGTTGCCTACTGTAGCTTCTTCCTCTGTGTGAAAAATTTCACCACCGCTGTCCACCCTTCATATTTTGTATCATGTCAACAGCATCCTTGGAGCTTTTGTCCATGAGTAAAATTAGATGAAGAAATCCTGATAAGTACATTCAAAATAAAGATTACCTGTCTTGTATTTTAAGTGGGAAAGCATGAATGGAAACCATTATAGTAATAAACTAAATATTAATAGATGAGAGAGTATATAGTAGGTGCAAAGGTAGCAAAAGGAGGGGTTTTGCTACTTGCAAGCAATACTCAAACTATTTTTATTTAGTAATCACCTACTAGGTCTAGTAGAGTGACTTAACTGGACACTGTGTTTTAGGAACATGGCTTACAGAATATTGATTATGATAGACTTATATAAATAAAATATATGATAAATTTAATGTCACATTACATATCACACAGAAGCTCTATATGACAATTATTTTTGTAAAAGCCTAACATTTTAGGTATTCAATTGATTTGATAAAACCACAAAGAAGAATGACATCATTTAAGGACATGCCTTGTACAAGCTTTCTGTTTTTGTATTTTCATATTTAAATATCATATGAATTTGTTTAATAAGGTAATACATATAGTTAAAATTTGAATTATAATATATACATAGTATCTATATCTATATATCCCCCTTCAAAGTGAGTGCATGTATTTATCTTCAAAGGGGCATAATGGGTTAAAAAAAATCTTTTAAAATAATTATAGAAAAATAAGGGATCTATAAATGATATTAAAGCTTCTCTTTCTGTATTATTGAATATTATGGGTGGTTCTCATATTTGCTGATGATAATCTGGGAATAATCCTGGTTTTGTAAACCTGGGAAATACCAACTACAAGGTTTAAGATTCAATTAAGCAGGATTTTAGTCCAAAATTATACATTACAATGTTATTATGTAACTCTTTGAAAATGTTTCTTTATACAACAAATACATTATATTTACAGATGTGCTCCTAGAAGGAATATTTATCTATAGGTACCTAATATTAACAGGGATAATGAATTTGAGATGGAGACACAAGAAAAAAAGAGAGAGACAGGGAACCAGGGAGAGACAGAGAGAGACAGAGAGAAAGAGAGATTACCATAGTAATAATCTTTAGAATGAAAATGGAATTTTATACCTTCCTTACCAACGTAGACCACTGCCTCTATACTGCCTTATAATTACAAATGAAGAACTACAGGCCATCTTCTAATCCCAAGAAAATCCAGTGATTGAAAGCTAAATTTTAGAACACTAGTACTGAGATTTCACTACATGATACTTATAATAAATTATGGCATAAAAATAATATGTTGAACAGGATTTAGACTGGTATAACCACGTAACCATTAAAATTTAAATGTAAAATTGATTTCTTTATTCACATTAGAACAAAAGATATCCCCAAACACTTCCTTTTTTCTATTTAAGTAGTGAAATTGAAAACAAGGGAGTTTTCTTAGCCAACTTTCCTCAACTTATCAATATATTTCTTAAAGGATATTCCTTTTCAGCTCTTATACCATAGAGATTTGCACTGTTTTGACAAAAATCCTGGCTAATTTTAAGCCCATGGTAGGAAATAGGTTGAAGTCAGTGAAACAGCATTATCATATATTGTCTTGTTCAGTGAAGTAACACAAAGAAAAATGTCTGCTGAAAGCCAACCAAATCACTGTCAACCTCAGGATTGTCAGGCAATTCCCAATCTTCCAGGCTGTTATTCAACTTCTCCTTTGTATTCGGGGATTTGCAGGCTAAGTAAATGCTTTTCAGAATAAGTCAAATTTAAGAGCATTGTCCAGCTCAGTGTTTCCATTGCGTGGGATAATCATGGTTCAGTAGATAACAGCAAAATTGGAAGTGAAGAAATGCTCTAAATGGTTAGGCCTGTCCAAATTTCAGCTCCTGACACTGTCAAGAAACTTTTCCAAGGAGCATTAATTACTTCACCTACAAACTAGGGGCAGTGAGATTTACTCTTCCTTCCCGGCAAAGCTGTTTTAGGAATCAAATTAAATACGTTTTTTGAAAGCACATTTGAAATAATAATTTATGATGGCATTGTTCTAATTCTCACAAAATTTTTGAGACTATCAAGTTAAAATTATCATTAATTATAACCTTCAACTTTGATCATCAAAATTCATAAGAAAATTGTATTCATCATCACTTCATTCAATCACTCCTTGAGTCATTCAAGCATTTATTAAGCAACTATGATGTGCAAGTGAATATCCTTGTAATTAATATACTTTGAATCTAAAACAAGAATAAGTCATGTGAAACCATGTTGCAAGACAGTTAATCACTTTAAAGGAAATACATAGTAAGTTTTACTTGGTTTAGAAGACAATATTCTTTTGTTAGACCAAGACAGTTTTTAGCAATAAGAATAAATTTGAAACGCTAATCATTTTATTCCTCAAACACTTTAGAAATCTAAAATTGGTTTACAATTACCTTTAGAATTACACCCCAAATACTTTGTTCTTTAAGGCTTTGTATGATCTGGCCCCAGTCTGACTCATCAAACTTACATCATATTACTCTTCCCCCATCATATGTCCCTCAGAATATTGTCATTATATTTAGAAATTTTAGTACTATGATTTCGCTAGGGAAGATACAACACACAGTAACCTCTGATAAAGGCTTGAGTAGGTTCTTCTAGATATAAACTGCCCATTTTAGGAATCAGACAAAGATTTGGTGAGGTTCATATTCTTTTTTGATAGTAGAGGATCCTAACTGCTGTTTTTATATAAATGGACAACTAACTAACCAAACTTTATGAGAAAGTGGAAAATGTTGGATACATTTTTCGGAAGTGAAGATTGAAAGTAGTATAGCAACAAACTTGTTATGAAGCCATACAACTTGTTATGGATTTCTCTAAGCTATTTAATGCAAGCAGTCAGCCAAAGATATCAAACAGTGTCTATTTTATTACTTTGCATCCTTGGTGTAATTCTAAAACAAAAGGACTTCACGAAGCGCCTAAAAGTCAGGTTTTGGGTTTTTTTTTTTTGGCCATTCTAGCTTCTACTTTTGTACCCCTCAACCCCTTTTTTTCAGTTAAAGTTGCACCCTTTTTAATTCCTTCACATATTCACCTTCCTCCATGTTAGAGCTATTATATCCTTGGATGCCATGGAGCTAATTGGGGTCAGTCCTTGACATGTTCCTCCCTTCCTGGATTTATGTGCCTATTCCATTTCTCCAGCTTTCGACATTTTGGCTCTTGGCCAATACCACCTACTCTCAAACTAAGTTAATTACCATCTGAGACTGCTTGACTACTGTCCCATTGTACCACTTGGCCGTTGGGAAGATCTGTCATTAACATATCCAACCATATGGGAACACTTCTCTTAAATGTTCTTGAAGCTATTTACATTTTCAGCTTTCCTCTAATTATGGAGACATGACACAAACACAGAGAGAAGTCCTCATTTTCTTTTTTTAATTTATATTCATTTGGTATTTTTATTCATATATTTATTCAGTATTCCCAACTGACATTCTTAAACCTTGATGTTATCTTTAACATTTGTGGGGTTTTTTCCTCCTCACTGAGCCATCATAATTTCTTTTTTATTCCCCCCTCTATGCCCAGTCAGGTCTTTATGAACTGGCTACTGGATCTGAGCTCTAGGCTCCTGCAGGGCTAGCATTTGAGGATCTGCCTTTATAATCAATCAAAACTATCCAAAAATCAGACTCACTTTCAGAAATACAACCTTGATCACATCTCTCACCTTTTAAAACCCTTCAGCTTGGGACCCCTGCTTATGATTCAAGGCTTTGTTAGACACTGACAGTTCTCTGAAGTCTAGCCTGAATGATCATTTCTATTTCTCATATGTTCCAGGTGATATCTGACTTCCTTTAAAATATATTGCCCACTGTTTTCCAGGAATATCTTCACATTGCTATTTCTATGTACCTGTTTATGTTTTCCCTGGCATTCATTTTTCACTTCACCCTGTTAAGAACTTTTACTCCTTTTTCAAGGGTCATTTAATATCAATTTTTCAATGAGAAGTTCTGTTTAATCACTCCATGGAGTGCTCAGTCATGTGAAAGAGGAAGTTTCATAAGCAATAAATAAGGTCACAGTTAAATAAATGCTGTATTTGGAGAGATGGTTCAAAGAAACTTGAATACCACACACCAAGTTATCCTGCTCTTCGGGCATTCCTCATCTAGATCATAGTTCCTTAAGGTCACAGATCATATCCTCCTCCTCCTCCTCTGAATTTTTATCATTCCCTGTAAATCTTCCAAATAAAATATGCTCAATATTGTATTATTATTTGATTGCCTAAGTCTGAAGGCATTTTCTATAAAGGCAAGGCTCTGGGTAGAATTTTTTAATTTGGTCCTGTCCAGTGATTCAAGAAAGCCATCCAAGACTACTTTTAAAAACTCACGTTTTGGGTTTCCCTGGTGGCGCAGTGGTTGAGAGTCCGCCTGCCGATGCAGAGGACATGGGTTCGTGCCCCGGTCCGGGAGGATCCCACATGCCGCGGAGCGGCTGGGCCCGTGAGCCATGGCCGCTGAGCCTGCGCGTCTGGAGCCTGTGCTCCGCAACGGGAGAGGCCACAGCAGTGAGAGGCCCGTGTACTGCAAAAAAACAAAAACAACCTCACATTTTATGCTCTTATGTCATCATCTGTTAATTATACAAATAATCATTGAAAGATTTAGAGTATCAGTTACTCTTCTAAATGCTGAGGAAACGGCAGAGGGAGAAAAAAAAAATGCCGTGCTTTCAATAGATTATGTGCTGTTCTTAGCATTTAGCTAATTTAAAAATTATATTTCTTGATTGATAGTTATAAAATATTATATAATTTTATTATATTACATTATTAAAATGTTCCTACATCTTTTATTCTCTATATCTACATACTACTCCTCTTTTTCCTCTCCACTGGAGAGGCACTGCTAATCACAGTTTGTCACATAGTAGACATTCAATAAATACAATATTTGTGAACACTACGCATGAAATGCTTAAATACAAATATCATAATCTATGCAATTTTTGTAAGTTAGTCTGATGTCCAGTTTACTGCTATCTTTTATATGAATAAACTATTTTACTTGAAGGAAATGTTTCCTTTTTCTCTCTTATTAGATTCATTTAAAGGAAAAAAATCTTGTTCTAGATTTTCAAGTTCTCAGGGTTCATGTTGATCAAGCATTTCCTGAGCACAAGAAGTGTTACCATTTAATAATAAAGGAATATTTCCAAAGGTCACTTGTGTTTTCTAAAATCAGGTTGACTGGTATTAAAAATTTAACACAAATGCAGAAATGGTAAAAAAAAAAAAAAAGTCATTGCATGCTTCTATTAATCAATAGACTACTGAATTGTCTCTCTGATATTAATTGCCTTTGAAAAATACAACAGCCAATGTGTCAGTAATTCTCAACATGTCAGGATAAAGAATTCTCAACATTAAAGCCAACTTGCTTGGAGGAGGGGAGAAAATCCTTAGGTTATTTTGACCTTGAGGTCATTTCTTACTGCTTTCTTTCTCTCACACTGCTTACCCAATCCATTAGCAAATCCTTTCAACATTACCATTAAAGTAGATGCAGAATCCAAACACTCTGACAATCTCCACTTCTCCTAGACAAGTTAAAGCCACTGTAATCCCTAACCTGGCCTCAAAAAGTCTTCTAACATGTCTCCTGCTTCCACCATTGCCAACTTTCTCCTTTGCAGAAATTATGATCCTTTAAAAAACTGAGTCAGTGGTGTCACCCTATGGCTCCAAACCCTGTATGGCTTCTCAACTCATTCAGAATAAAATGTATGCTGCCCGGGTACCCTACCATAGCTCTGATGTCATCTGTGGTCACTCCTCCCCTTGTCTCAAGTACACTGGTCTCCTCAAGTTGGGTTCAAGGCTTCAAGCATGCCGGGAGCACCCTCAGAGCTTTGTGAGAATCCTTTTCATGGTCTAACACACTTTTCTCCCAGAAAGACACATGGTTGGCTCCTTCCTCTGTCTATATTTATTTATTTATTTATTTTAACATCATTATTGGAGTATAATTGCTTTAAAATGGTGTGTTAGTTTCTGTTATATAAAAAAGTGAATCAGCTATACATATTCATATAGCCCCATATCTCCTCCCTCTTGCATCTCCCTCCCACCCTCCCATCCCACACCTCTAGGTGGACAGATAGAACCTAGCTGATCTCCCTGTGCTGTGCGGTTCCTTCCCACTAGCTATCTATTTTACATTTGGTAGTCTATGTATGTCCATGCCACTCTCTCACTTCCTCCCAACTTACCCTTCCCCCTCCCCGTGTTCTCAAGTACATTCTCTATGTCTGCGTTTTTATTCCTCTCCTGTCCCTAGGTTCTTCAGAACCAACTTTTTTTTTTTTTTTTAGATTCCATATATATGTGTTAGCATACGGTACTTGTTTTTCTCTTTCTGACTTACTTCACTCTGCATGACAGTCTCTAAGTCCATCACCTCATTACAAATAACTCAATTTCATTTCTCTTTATGGCTGAGTAATATTCCATTGTATATATGTGCCACATCTTTATCCATTTATCTGTCAATGGACACTTAGGTTGATTCCATGTCCTGACTATTGTAAATAGAGCTGCAATGAACATTGTGGTACATGACTTTCGGAATTATGGTTTTCTCAGTGTATATGCCCAGTACTGGGATTACTGGGTCATATGGTAGTTGTATTTTTAGATTTTTAAGGAATCTCCATACTGTTCTCCATAGTGGTTGTATCAGTTTAAATTCCCACAAACAGTGCAAGAGGGTTCCCTTTTTCTCACACCCTCTCCAGCATTTATTGTTTGTAGATTTTTTGATGATGGCCATTCTGACTGGTGTGAGGAGATACCTCATTATAGTTTTCATTTGCATTTCTTGAATGATTAGTGATGTTGAGCATCCTTTCATATGTTTGTTGGCAATCTCTAAAACTTCTTTGGAAAAATGTCTGTTTAGGTCTTCTGCACATTTTTGGATTGAGTTGTTTGTTTTTTTGATATTGAGCTGCTTGTATATTTTGGAAATTAATCCTTTGTCAGTTACTTCATTTGCAAATATTTTCTGTCATTCTGAGGGCTGTCTTTCGCCTTGTTTATGGTTAACTTTACTGGGCAAAAGCTTTAAGTTTCATTCTGTCCCATTTGTTCATTTTTGTTTGTATTTCCATTTCTCTAGGAGGTGGGTTAAAAAGGGTCTTGCTGTGATTTATGTCATAGAGTGTTCTGCCTATGTTTTCCTCTAAGAGTTTTAAAGTGTCTGGCCTTACATTTAGGTCTTTAATCAATTTTGAGTTTATTTTTGTGTACAGTGTTAGGGAGTGCTCTAATACCATTCCTTTACATGTAGCTGTACAGTTTTCCCAGAACAACTTATTGAAGAGGCTGTCTTCTCTCCATTGCACATTCTTGCCTCCTTTATCAAAGATAAGGTGACCATGTGTGTGTGGGCATTCTATCCTGTTCCATTGATCTATATTTCTGTTGTTGTGCCAGTATCATACTGTCTTGATTACTGTAGCTTTGTGGTATAGTCTGAAGTCAAGGAGCCTGATTTCTCCAGCTCCATTTTTCTTTCTCAAAATTGCTTTGGCTATTCAGGGTCTTTTGTGTTTCCATACAGATTGTGAAATTTTTTGTTCTACTTCTGAGAAAAATGCTGTTGGTAATTTGATAGGGATTGCATTGAATCTGTAGATTGCTTTGGGTAGTATAGTCATTTTCACAATATTGATTCTTCCAATCCAAGAACATGGTATATCTTTCCATCTGTTTGTATTATCTTTAATTTCTTTCATCATTGTCTTATAGTTTTCTGCATACAGGTCTTGTGTCTCCTTAGGTAGGTTTATTCCTAGGTATTTCATTCTTTTTGTTGCAGTAGTAAATGGGAGTATTTCCTTAATTTCTGTTTCAGATTTTTCATCACTGGTGTATAGGAATGCAAGAGATTTCTGTGAATTAATTTTGTATCCTGCTACTTTACCAAACTCATTGATTAGCTCTAGTAGTTTTCTGGTAGAATCTTTAGGATACTCTAGGTATAGTATCATGTCAACTGCAAACGCTGACAGTTTTACTTCTTCTTTTCTGATTTGGATTCCTTGTATTTCTTTTCTTTCTCTGAATGCTGTGGCTAAAATTTCCAAAATTATGTTGAATAATAGTGGTGAGAGTGAGAAACCTTGTCTTGTTCCTGATCTTAGTGGAAATCGTTTCAGTATTTCACCATAGAGAATGATGTTGGCTGTGGGTTTGTCATATATGGCCTTTATTATGTTGAGGTAAATTCCCTCTATGCCTACTTTCTGGAGGGTTTTTATCATAAATGGGTACCAAATTTTGACGAAAGCTTTTTCTGCATCTATAGAGATGATCATACGGTTTTTCTCCTTCAATTTGTTAATATGGTGTATCACATTGATTGATTTGCGTATATTGAAGAATCCTTGCATTCGTGGGATAAATCCCACTTGATCGTGGTGTACGTTCCTTTTAATGTGCTGCTGGATTCTGTTTGCTAGTATTTTGTTGAGGATTTTTGCATCTATATTCATCAGTGATATTGGTCTGTAGTTTTCTCTTTTTGTGACATCTTTGTCTGGTTTTGGTATCCAGGATGGTGGCCTCATACAATGAGTTTGGTAGTGTTCCTCCCTCTGCTATATTTTGGAAGAGTTTGAGAAGGATAGGCATTAGCTCTTCTGTAAGTGTTTGATACAATTCGCCTGTGAAGCCATCTGGTCCTGGGCTTTTGTTTGTTGGAAGATTTTTAATCACAGTTTCAATTTCAGTGCTTGTGATTGGTCAGTTCATATTTTCTATTTCTTCCTGTTTCAGTCTCGGAAGGTTGTGCTTTTCTAAGAATTTGTCCATTTCTTCCACATTGTCCACTTTATGGGCAATAGTTGCTTGAAGTAATCTCTCATGATCCTTTGTATTTCTGCAGTGTCAGTTGTTACTTCTCCTTTTTCAGTTGTAATTCTATTGTTTGAGTCTTCTCCCTATTTTTCTTGATATGTCTGGCTGAAGGTTTGTCAATGTTGTTGGTCTTCTCAAAGAACCAGCTTTTAGTTTTATAGATCTTTGTTATCATTTCCTTCATTTCTTTTTCATTTATTTCTGATCTGATCTATATAATTTCTTTCCTTATGCTAACTTTGGGGGATTTTTGTTCTTCTTTCTCTAATTGCTTTAGGTGTAAGTTTAGATTGTTTATTTGAGATGTTTCTTGTTTCTTGAGGTTGGATTGTATTGCCGGAAACTTCCCTCTCAGAAATGCTTTTGCCACATCCCATAGGTTTTGGGTCGTCATGTTTTCATTGTCATTCGTTTCTAGGTATTTTTTGATTTCCTCTATGATTTCTTCAGTGATCTCTTGGTTATTTATTAGTGTGTTGTTTATCCTCCATGTGTTTGTAGTTTTTACAGATTTTTTCCTGTAATTGATATTAAGTCTCATAGCATTGTGGTCAGGAAAGATACTTGATAGGATTTTAATTTTCTTAAGTTTACCAAGGCTTGATTTGTGACCCAAGGTATGATCTGTCCTGGAGAATGTTCCATGAGTGCTTGAGAAGAAAGTGTATTCTGTTGTTTTGGGATGGAATGTCCTATATATATATCATTTAAGTCCATCTTGTTTAATGTATCATTTAAAGCTTCTGTTTCCTTATTTATTTTCATTTTGGATGATCTGTCCATTGGTGAAAGTGGGGTGTTAAAGTTCCCTACTACTATTTTATTACTGTTGATTTCCCTTTTTTATGGCTGTTAGCATTTGTCTTATGTATTGAGGTGCTCCTAGGTTGGGGGCATAAATATTTACAATTGTTATGTATTCTTCTTGGATTGATCCCTTGATCATTATGTAGTGTCCTCCTTTGTCTCTAGTAATAGTATTTATTTTAAGGTCTATTTTGTCTTTTGTGAGAATTGTTACTCCAGATCTTTTGATTTCCATTTGCATGGAATATCTTTTTCCATCCCCTCACTTTCAGTGTGCGTGTGTGCCAAGGTCTGGAGTGAGTCTCTTGTAGACAGCATTTATATGGGTCTTGTTTTTGTATCCATTCAGCTAGTCTATATCTTTTGGTTGGAGCATTTAATCCATTCACATTTAAGGTAGTTATCGATATATATATGTTCCTATTACCATTTTCTTAATTGGTTTAGGTTTGTTTTTGTAGGTCTATTCCTTCTTTTGTGTTTCCTGCCTAGAGAAATTCCTTTAGCATTTTTTGTAAAGCTGGTTTTTTGGTGCTGAATTCTCTTAGCTTTTGCTTGTCTGTAAACGTTTTAATTTCTCTGTCCAATCTGAATGTGATCCTTGCTGGGTAGAGTAATCTTGGTTGTAGGTTTTTCCCTTTCATCACTTTAAATATGTCCTGCCACTCCATTCTGGCTTGCAGAGTTTCTGCTGAAAGATCAGCTCTTAACCTTATGGGGATTCTCTTGTATGCTATTTGTTGCTTTTCCTTTGCTGCTTTTAATATTTTTTCTTTGTATTTAGTTTTTGGTAGTTTGATAAATATGTGTCTTGGCATGTTTCTCTTTGGATTTATCCTGTATGGGACTCTCTGCATTTCTTGGACTTGGTTGGCTATTTCCTTTTCCATGTTAGGGAAGTTTTCAACGATAATCTCTTCAAATATTTTCTTAGTCCTTTTATTTCCCTTCTTCTTCAGGGACCCCTATAATTCGAATGTTGGTGCATTTAATGTTGCCCCAGAGGTCTCTGAGAGTGTCCTCAATTCTTTTCATTCTTTTTTCTTTATTTTGCTCTGTGGTAGTTATTTCCACTCTTTTATATTCCAGATCACTTATCCATTCTTCTGCCTCAGTTATTCTGATATTTATTCCTTCTAGAGAATTTTCAATTTCATTTATTGTGTTGTTCATCATTGTTTGTTTGCTCTTTAGTTCTTCTAGGTCCTTAAATGTTTCTTGTATTTTTTCCATTCTATTTCCAAGTATTTGGATCATCTTTACTATCATTACTCTGAATTCTTTTTCAGGTAGACTGCCTATTTCCTCTTCATTTGTTTGGTCTGGTGGGTTTTTACCTTGCTCCTTCATCTGCTGTGTATTTCTCTCTCTTCCCATTTTGCTATAACTTATTATGTTTGGGGTCTCATTTTCACAGGTTACAGGTTCATAGTTCCTGTTGTTTTTGGTGTCTGACCCCAGTGGGTAAGGTTGGTTCAGTGGGTTGTGTAGGCTTCCTGGTGAAGGGGATTGGTGCCTATGTTCTGGTGGATGAGGCTGGATCTTGTCTTTATGGTGGGCAGGACCGCTTCCCATGGTGTGTTTGGGGTGTCTGTGAACTTAGAATGATTTTAGGCAGCCTCTCTTCTAATGGGTGGGCTTGTCTTCCTGTCTTGTTAGTTGTTTGGCATAGGGTTTCCAGCACTGTAGCTTGCTGGTTGTTGAGTGGAGCTGGGTCTTAGCGTTGAGATGGAGATCTCTGGGAGAGCTTTTGCCATTTAATATTATGTGGGGTTATGAGGTCTCTGGAGGTCCTATGTCCTGAACTGGGCTCTCCAACCTCAGAGGCTCAGGCATGACATCCGGCTGGAGTACCAAGTCCCTGTCAGCCACAGAGCTCAGAAGAAAAAGGAGAAAAGGAAAGAAAGAAAGAAAGGAAGAAAGGAAGGAAGCAAGCAAGAAAGGAAGGAGAGAAGTGTGAAAAAAATAAAGTTATTAAAATAAAAAATTAAAAAAATATTAAAAATAAAAAAATAAAAAATAATTTAAGAAAAAAGAAAACAGCAACCAAACCAAAAAACAAAGCACCAGTGATAACAAGTGCGAAAAACTATCAAAAAAAAAAAAAAGTACAGACAGAACCCAAGACAAGTGGTAAAAGCAAAGCTATGCAGACCAAATCACACAAAGAAGCATGCATACACACTCACAAAAAGAGAAAAAGGAAAGAAATATATATATACAAAAAAATAAAATAAAAAAGGAAGAGAGGGCTTCCCTGGTGGTGCAGTGGTTGAGAGTCCGCTTGCCGATGCAGGGGACACGGGTTCGTGCCCCGGTCCGGGAAGATCCCACATGCTGCAGAGCGGCTGGGCCCGTGAGCCATGGCCGCTGAGCCTGCGCGTCCGGAGCCTGTGCTCTGCGGTGGGAGAGGCCACAGCAGTGAGAGGCCCGCGTACCGTAAAAAAAAAAAAAAAAAAAGGAAGAGAGCAACCAAATCAATAAACAAATCTACCAAAGATAATAAGCTCTAAATATTAAAGTAAGATAAACATAAAACCAGAAAAAAATTAGATGCAGAAAGCAAACCCCAAGTGTACAGTTGCTCCCAAAGTCCACTGCCTCAATTTTGGGATGATTCATTGTCTATTCAGGTAGTCCTCAGATGCAGGGTACATCAAGTTGATTGTGGAGATTTAATCCACTGCTCCTGAGGATGCTGGGAGAAATTTCCCTTTCTTTTCTTTGTTCGCACAGCTCCTGAGGTTCAGCTTTGGATTTGGCCCTGCCTCTGCATGTAGGTTGCCTGAGGGCATCTGTTCCCTGCCCAGACAGGATGGGGGTTAAAGTAGCAGCTGATTAGGGGACTGTTGCTCACTCAGGCTGGGGGGAGGGAGTGGTACGGACTGCAGGGTGAGCCTGAGGCGGCAGAGGCCAGTGTGATGTTGCAACAGCCTGAGGTACACCGTGTGTTCTCCCAGGGAAGTTGTCCCTGTATCCCAGGACCCTGGCTGTGGTGGGCTGCACAGGCTCCCAGGAGGGGAGGTGTGGAGAGTAACCTGTGCTTGCACATAGGCTTCTGGGTGGCTGCAGCAGCAGCCTTAGCATTTCATGCCCATCTCTGGTGTCCATGCTGATAGCCACGGCTCACACCCATCCCTGGAGTTCATTTAGGTGGTGCTCTGAATCCCCTCTCCTCGTGCACCCTGAAACAATGGTCTCTTGCCTCTTAGGCAGGTCCAGAGTTTTTCCCTGACGCCCTCCCGGCTAGCTGTGGTGCACTAACTCCCTTCAGGCTGTGTTCACGCAGCCAACCTCAGTCCTCTCCCTGGGATCTGACCTCCGAAGCCCAAGCCTCAGCTCCCAGCCCCCACCTGCCCCAGTGAGTGAGCAGACAAGCCTCTTGGGCTGGTGAGTGCTGGTTGGCACCTATCCTCTGTGCGGGAATCTCTCTGCTTTGCCCTCTGCACCCCTGTTGCTGCACTCTCCTCGGTGGCTCAGAAGCTCCCCCACCCCCATCCAGCCCCAGTCTCTGCCAGTGAAGGTGCTTCCTAGTGTGTGGAAACTTTTCCTCCTTCACAGCTCCCTCCTAGAGGTGCAGGTCCCATCCCTATTCTTTTGACTCTGCTTTTTCTTTTTTTTTTTTTTTTTCCCTACCCATGTACTTGGGGAGTTTCTTGACTTTTGGAAAGTCTGAGGTCTTCTGCCAGCATTCAGTAGGTGCTGTGTAGGAGTTTTTCGACATGTAGATGTATTTTTGATGTATTTGTGGGGAGGAAGGTGATCTCCATGTCTTACTCCTCTGCCATCTTGAAGGTCCCTCCCTCTGTCTATATTTAAATGTCATTATCTGAGAAACTTTCTTGGACCAAGTTATATAAAATAGCATTCCCTCTCCACTATTTATGTTCTCTTTTGCATTTATTTGCCATAATTCATGTGTCATTTGACTTATCACATTTTCTCATTTATATACATATATATGTAAATTAAACATTAAAAATAATGTCTTTACTTGGTATTTGCCACTCTCTGCAATAGAGAAACTCTCTGTCAGGCAAAGAATGTTGTTTTATTCACTTCTATATCACCAAAGTCTGGAAGGATGGCTTGTAAAATGTAGGTGATTAATAAATATTGTTTGAATGTTTAAAAATCTTTGTTACTGAAAAGTGTGGGAATCTTCACTTTTAATTTAAATGATTCTAATTTGAAAGCTTTCCATTTAATTTCAAGTAAGAATGGCATGTTTACATGAAACCATTTAAATAAAATAGACATTTTTATATTCCATGTTTCCTCTACTGTGAAGAAATATGCTTCTGCCCTTGTAGAAATGAGCTAAAAGTAATATGTTCTACTACAACCTAATGTTCAATGTAATAAATATATCTCTACATTTCTCGATCTAAGTTATGTAATATGAGATACAATTGTCTCAAAAGAATTCAAGAACTTAAAAGAGAAAGTAATTTTTGTTCAAGCATAAGTGTTTCCTATAGTTTATAAAGGCAATAGTAACTTATTAAAATTTTTTCTGTTTTTGTATTATTTGGTATTGTTTATTTTTAAGTCCTATAGCTTGTGCATTTGAATACATACAGCTTTATGATGTCATGTAGTATGAAATGCTTTGCAGTGTTTGTGATCACCTACAGTTAAGGACAATAACGTTGTCTAGTACTCTCATTGTGCTCTTCTCTGTCTTAAAGAAGGGTATTATATTAATTTTTTTTTTAGTTGGCAAAATGTGGCAAGAAAATAGATAAAATATATGCCTATACTGAAAAAATGTGTTTGTGTGTGGGTGTGTGTGCACATGCATGTGTGGAGAGAGAAAGAAAAAGAGAGAGTTGTTTTACTATTCACACAAAATAAAAGTTACAACATATATAGTATCATAGGGAGAGTTTTATTGTCATCTTATTACAATCCAGTTGAGCTCTATAAAAATTCTCAGAATGTATAACATAAAAAACAATATTATTTATGATTTCTACTGCTTCAACATATACTGTCAAGATCTTTATGTCAAAAGATCTATTTTCTATACTCAACTGTTTCTAATAATTTCTCTCCTTTTTAATGTTATATTCTTTTCTAAGGATGAACTTACTATTTTACCATGTGAAGTGTCAATGCTTGTTAGAAATTCAAGCCCACTTCACTAGGAATAGATATATGAAACTTTATGTTTCCTAGCTGTGCATATACACACACCTCTTAAAGAGAAATATTTTGATGTCTTTCTTTGATACATAATAAAATATTGAAAAGATTTTGTTTCAGTGTTAACTTTAACTTTAATGTTGAAATAAGTATAGTATATATAAAAGTAAATCTGTCACACGAGGGAGTGTAGATCATACTGTTTCTAATGTCATTTCAATCTCTCCAATTCTATGAATGGTTAACTATGTACTATATCAATATTGGATTGTGGGAAAAACATCACTGCATCTGCCTAATCTCTAACACTAGCCATTAAATTATTAGAGACACGTACTGGTCAGTGACATTGCATTTCCTAGAATTTGACTGGACTTATGTACTTATGAATAAAGTTTTCTGAATTGCTAAAAATAATGGGAAAATGGAGAGTTTTGGAAAGTTATTGTTTTCTGAATTGCTAAAAATAATGGGAAAACTAATCAAAGGTAATATTTTTAAACATTGTTTGATATATGAAGAGTGAAACAACTGCTACAGTCATACAATTACCTTCATAATTGTATCCATTCATCATCTAAGATTAATTCAACATTCATTTTATAATTTTGTGTTCAGTAATTGTTTAAAGACATTGCTTGTATGAAAAAGTTAAGAAACAGTATAAAAATAAAACACCTTGAAATAATTGCAGCAAGAAATAAAAACATCTTGAATTATTTTGATCTCAAGTATTCCCAACATATATAATATTCTCTGTCACAATACCAGCCCAAATGACATAGAAATACATTCCCTATCGAAAAATATATACCTCCATTTTTTCTTGGTATAGCTATTTAGAGCAATCATTTTGACTGGGTTATTAAGATGAATGGAGTGTGTTGAAATGATAAGGCAAGTAAAAGAATGAAAAAGAGATGTAGCAAAAGAAATGCAGAAAGGAAACTAGAACAGGAAATTTGTTATAGATGATCAAATTTAGTATATAGGTATATAGATATGTAATGCCACTGTTAATATGTGACAGTGAGAATAATTAGATAAGTGGAGTCAGACTTCACAAAATTAAGAATATCTTTCCTAATCATTGACAGTTGTTTTTTTATTATGATTAATATTTCTGAAATACTTATCCATTTCTGAGTAGATGTACATGTAACAATACTTAGGTGAATGACATAGAATATGGAATCACTTGTGCAGAAACCTAGTTTTTCTATATTAAAAACCACTATAATATGCATTCATTATTTTAATCAATAAAAGCAAGATTTTCACTGAGTTTCTTTTATCAAATTAAGTATTTAAAATATAGATTATTCTTTTAGACAACTAAGGTACCTTCTTAAAAAAAAATAGTACTGGCAAAAGCACTAATGGGTTTGACACACCATATCATGGCCAAAAAAGTTATGACTGACAGCCTGCCTAGGGCCTCAGGGACAAATCTTTAGGAGAAGGGAAGTGTCCAAAGGCAGAGTTCAAGGAAAAGGTCTGGAACAGAGCAAGACTAATACTTCATAGGGTAACAAAAGCTGCCAAGGTCAAATTAAAATCAATCCATCAGTTTATAGGCAACTCATGTGGCAAAGACAAGGCCAGAGCTCTATGATTCTGCTCCACACAACCAATGAAAAACCATTTTTATAAATTCTATAGAGAGGAGTGTGATATTTTGTGATAGTAACGGACAACCTGTCAATCTATCTCAGGTGTTTGAGATGCTCTATCTCTCCTTATTCAAGGAAGACATTCATTTTTGTAGAATTATATTTTGTGTAACATTCAGTGTTCCTCAGAGATTTTTTCACAGTCATTTTAAAAAATGGTAATCCCATATTTTGTAATCTATATTGTGTCATAATGTAAGAACTGTGTCAAGGATATCATTGGCTTTAGGAAAAGACTGGTTTGAATCATTTCTGCCACTTAATAACTGAATGACCTTGAACTGTTTATTTTACACCTCTGAGCTTTGGTTTTACTACCTCTAAAATGGTGATGGTAGGGGCTTCCTTGGTGGCACAGTGGTTGGGAGTCTGCCTGCCGATGCAGGGGACGTGGGTTCATGCCCCTGTCCGGGAGGATCCCACGTGCCACGGAGCGGCTGGGCCAGTGAGCCATGGCCGCTGAGCCTGCGCGTCCGGAGCCTGTGCTCCAAGACGGGAGAGGCCACAGCAGTGATAGGCCCGCGTACCGCAAAAAAACCCCATCAAAAACAAACAAACAAACAAAAAAACATAAAATGGTGATGGTAATAAACGGCCTGCAATGTTGCTATGAAGGTACAACGTTTTAAGTGAGGCTGGAGAAGATCTAGAGTAGTTATTATTTTACTGTACATTTCTCTGACAGCTTAGTTCAGAGACTAACATACAACCACCACAACTCATTCTGTTGCTGAAGATGAAAATTATAGAACTAGGATGGCATAGAGCTTTCATCTCAGGTGTTAATAACAATATATTCCTAATGGTTACAAGAAAAGTTTTGGAGTTCATTAAAGACTACCATGAAGCATTTTCTATAATTGGTAGAAAAGGGTGATAGCACAACTATAGATATTGACCCCTATGTAGAATGTTTGATTAAATTAATCTGACATTTTTTCTTCAATCTAAATTACCTTAATTTAGAGTGTTTATAATAATATTTAAGTGAAAATTAGCTATGTCACAAGGCTCACAGAGGCACACAAAGGCAAAATAATTCAAATATTTTGACTGTCAACACTGTCAATATCATCAACAACATATCAGTCATTCAGATATGATGAATATGTATTTTAAAAAGATATGTAGAAGCAGTTCCTCCACTAGATGTCTTTGTACCTTCTCTTGGAAACCAGAAAACGTGATCCTAGAGCAGTGATTCTCAGCTCTAATCAATAGAAAAGCAGTGGATTTTTAAAATACTATAAATTCAGGTAATCATAGAGAATAACCTGATCCACTAGGTTAAGGTGGTTAAAGCCGTGTATTTTCCAAAACCTCCAAGATAACTCTTAAACAAAGACTGGTTAAGAAGCAGTGCATACAGTCTTGGAAAATATAACATTTTTATTATGAAATTGATATATCAGAGTTCTAATTTACTTTCCTAATTTGATATTGACCAACTTCTCACACATTACAGCCCCCATTAAAAATTAAGTTATAAAGCTTTACTTTTCACTAAAAATTATGAATTTTATTATGTTGGATTATTTTATTTTTATTAATTTTATGACTTTCTTCAGGGTCTGCTAGTCTCTCTCTTTCTTCTGTTTAGTCAATAGTATACACTATTGATAACTGTTGGCCTTGATAATAGTGAATATTACACTAAAAAACTCAATATTGATCAATTTTAGCACGCATGATACAATTTTCAAATCCGTCATTTTTTTCCTCTTGTGTGATGCCAATATTAACTGAAACTCTAGTTATTTCATAAGGAAATTGTGTCTTTATTCTGATATTCTTTAGTAGTCTTATTTGCTATATTATTATAAAATACCATATTGTTGTCTTTTTCTTTCTTAGAACAAAAGCTATGAAGTTGCATATCCATTACTTCGTAAGTTTAAATGTTATTGTTGGAAATGTTTCACAAAATTTAGTTTAGGGTTATATAACATTTTTGATGCCACAACAATAAATAATGCGTGTCATTTTAATTGTTTTTCTAATGAACTCTTCTTGACATTTCTCTGAATATACTGAAAATACAAAGGTAACAAATTTGGAATTCATATTTTACAGTGTTCCTTTATTTTTTAATTCTCTTCACTTAATTCTAGATTTTTATTTTCTTCTCTTCTCAGAAGTAAACACACATATATATAATCATAATCAATGTTTTCATATATATGTATATGTTTATAAATATTCATAAACATATACAAATAATCTGAGGGATATTTTAGTCCATATTAATTCAATAGGCCACACAATCACATTGCAGGTACAATACTAAACCTTCTATAAATATCTGATTAACTGGAATAGTTTAATGATTGAGTTGATCATTAATATAAAAATAACTTATAAGCATATATATAAATACATAATAAAATTAATAAATTGATAATTTAAAAACTGGTAGGTAGGGGATATATGTATATGTATAGCTGATTCACTTTGTTATAAAGCAAAAACTAACATACCATTGTAAAGCAATTATACTCCAATAAAGATGTTTTAAAAGAAAAACTGGTAGTTAAACAATAAACCAAGGCTAAATTCCTTGGTACTACAGGCAAGTACCATTATACTTCCTACTTCCCTAACTCCTCTCTCTTTGTATCCTCTTATGCTCTGGGCCATGCTAAGCTATTTACATTATTACAAACTCCTCACACTCTCCTACCTTACAATCCTTGCTTATTATGATCTTTCTGGAAAAGCATTCACTCAGATCTCCTGTGTTGGCCTATCATTTCTCCTGATTCAGTGCTGACACAACATCCTCTGAGATGCCATCTCTGAATTTCTGAGCTGGCTATATTAATGGTTCTAAGGGTTTGCAAAGCATTTTGTGCATAAATCTCTCATAGAACATGTCTCCTTGAATCACAAGAATTTGATTATTTGTCCGGACTTTCCACTAGAATGTAAGCACTTGAAGGTATTGGATTTATCTAATTCATTCTTATTGTGTACCTGAGAGCCTAGTGTGGTGTCTGACAATTTATTGTCTTTTAAGTATTATTTTTCTTAATTTGTGAAAAATAATAATAGAGCCCATTTTTCAATACATATAAAAACACTGTTAATTTCATTCGATCTTTCACCTGTTTGTGAGTAAATTCAATAAAATTTATGGTATCTAATATTTTTCAATATTTTGACTGTGCCAGAAGCTGAGAATACAGCTGCAAAATGACAACAACAACAAAAGTATACCCAGCATTGTGGAATATGTATTCTAGTGAGGTGAAACAGACAATAGAAAAATGTGATGTCCATAAAAGATAATTAAGATAGCATTAAGATGAAGAAAACAAAACAGTGTAATAGAAGACAGTGTATGGTCATAGGGACCAATTTAGATAAAGTAGTAATGGAAGGCCTCTATAACGTGGTGGCATCTGTGTTTTAAGACATGGATGATAAAACAGAGTATGGGGAAAGAACTGTCTGGCCAGTGGGAGCAGCAAATCCATTGTTCCCATGATGCGCATGAGTTCAAATTGGAAGCAGAAAGCCAGGGTGGTCAGGATATTGTGAATAAGAGGCATAATGATTGAGAGTTCCACTCTTGCTCATTATAATCTTGCTTTAACTTGTTCATGTTATGTCAAGAATACTCTTCAAATTTTCAGAATACTATTTTAAATTTCCTTTAAAGAATGGAGTATCTAGGGCTTCCCTGGTGGCGCAGTGATTAAGAATCTGCCTGCCATTGCAGGGGACATGGGTTCGAGCCCTGGTCCGGGAAGATCCCACATGCCACAGAGCAACTAAGCCCATGCGCCACAACTACTGAGTCTGTGCTCTAGAGCCCGCGAGCCACAACTACTGAGCCCGCGAGCCACAACTACTGAGCCCGCAAGCCACAACTACTGAAGCCCATGCACCTAGAGCCCATGCTCCACAACAAGAGAAGCCACCACAATGAGAAGCCTGCGCACCACAACAAAGAGTAGCCCCACTCGGCTCAACTAGAGAAAGCTCACATGCAGCAATGAAGACCCAATGCAGCCAAAAATAAATAAATAAAATAAAATAAATTTATAAAATAAGAAAGAATTGAGTATCTATACATAAACCATACCAAGTTAAGGAAAATATTAATAGTTTCCATTCATCTTAAGTCATTTCTGTTTTATTTCTTAAATTTTTTTTTAGAACCTATACAAGTAGATTCATATATAGGGAAAGAGAACAAACTTTCTGAAGCATCATATAGATCAGGGGTACCAACCCGGTACTGGTCCACGGCCTGTTAGGAACTGGGCCATGGAAAAACTGTCTTCCACAAAACCGGTCCCTGGTGTCAAAAATGTTGGGGACCACTGATATAGATGGTAAGGCTACAAGAAGATACAATACAAATATATGGTAGTATAATACTCAGATGTCACATATTTGAATTTTTGATGAAAGTATGACATTTATCAATCCTTCAAGATATAACAGTATTAAAATTTAAATATAAAACTGTTTTGGTGATTTTTTTTTAGTTAGCTAGCATCTTTCTTACTCTAATACAAAATTTTCAATATGTTAACAGATAAGGGAGTAAAGTAAAGTAGATCTAATACCCAATTGCTATACTGATTGAAATAAACAGGCACCCCCAAATAATGATTTGCCTAAAATGCCTTGGTGTTGGCATTGAATACTTAACATGGCATTGTGTTGGTGATGGTATAGGAAGACATTCACAGGTGCATTATTTTTCTTGCCAGAGTTCACTGGACTATATTTTTCTTCAAATAATAGTAAATTTTTCTTTTTCAAAAATATCCATTATTTGTACAGAGAAACTGGTTAATCTACAAATGGATGGATGATTTAAACTTGACTTTAATTCCTTTTTTTAAATTTTGGAACAAGGAATATGTATTTTTATTTCAGTTTTTAGTGAGACATTTTTCTATAAAATTTTGAGTATTAGTAATTTCCTAAGACATTGTTGAGCATCTAAAGAAATTTTTTTAAACATTAGGCCTACTGAAGATGTTTCTTAGACATTAGACCTATGCTGAGTTGGATATACTTTGGTCAGACACCTAAGAGAAATTGTTTGACAAAATAACCAAAGTTCAAAATCTAGATTAAATATCCTAAAGACAATCTAGAATCATATTAAAATGTGGACAAGTTGTTTTTTAAAATGTTAGGGAAATGATACTTTTTAATCCTTAATTTTGTAAAACATGGCAATTGAAAGAGGAGGCAGACAAATGATGTCAGGATTTTATCACGTTTACAGAGATACAGTGGGATATATAGAGATTTCAGCAAAAATATGGATATATTGTGAGAGAGTATAATACAGTGATTAATGTTGGGATGGGTTCAAGGGAGTTCATTATATAGTACCCATGTTTTTATCCCAAATTCTGCAATGAGGTATTATCAACAGATGGAGAACCAAAATATTTCTTTGCTATGAAAAAGTTTAATTTGAGGGTCCTAGATAAATGTGAGCAAGTAAACATTCTATTCTTCAGTATAGATTTTGGTATCACCCACCGGAGAGGTAGCTTGATACAGATACACTTGTCAGATCAGAGGGGAAAAAGAGAGAGGGAGAGAGATTCCCCATTGTTGCCCAGCAATACAGCTCTCTTCTAGATTGGAAACGTTGGGGAATAACTGTGACCCACCAGTGAAGTAGTTTATCCACCTCTATGGAATTCAGTAAGGAGTTAGGCAAGAAATCAAGAATATTTATTGGAACTCAATAATCTATCAGTATAGCTTTGATTCTAACCTTTTGAACTTGCTTCTTTGAGTATGTTATGGGGACACTAGTAGGAAAAAATATATATTTTCTTCCAGAAAGCTCCAAAATTAGTAAAACAGCCTATTAAGTAAATTAACATTAAAGTCACAATGAATCAAAAACTGAAATTGTCTGCCTATCATATTTCCCAGCCCATACTATAACCAGCCAAGTTGTATGTTTTCCAGTGGCTTACTGGGGGTTTTGTAAAGAGATTGAAGATGTATTGACAACAAAGACACAAATAATAAGGTGCACTCATTTGAATATAAACATTATAACACTAGTCAAATACTCAGGGAAAATTTGGTCAAATATTAAATCCCATTGCAATCAATCAACAAAACTTTGTATTTTTCTCACTGAAAAGGATCTGGTTATCTCAGGACCTCTGAGTTGAACTGTTCCATGACAAATCTCTCATGTCAACTTTAAAGATAACAAAGAGATACTAGATCACACAAGATTTACATTAAACTAGCCCCACATTCTCTGAATTAAAAATACAGGTCAGTTCCCAGGCTTCTGAGCAGTTTTTCCAGCAAAAATTCTATACCAAATCCCAGGTGCTAACAAAGACTCTAGCAGAAATTCAGTGTTATCTGAGAGAAGGAGGGAAGAAAGAAAATATTCTTAATTTGTTTCTCACCGAGAAGTCACAGAGTTTAGGTCGGTTATCCAGGATCCATGACCACTGAACTTTGATTCAAATGGGAGAAAACCCACAGGAAGAACATGATTTGTCATGATGGATTACCACAGCTAGAAGGGGGGAATATTTCTTTCCATTCTTTCCTCTCAGTCAGTGCCTTTTGTGACACTTCTGCTATATCATAGACTTAGAATTGTGGAGTGGTCTTAAGCCTCGGGCACGAGATGATATTTAAATCCCTTCTTTTCCTTCCTGGATATTCAAAATCTATGAATAACTCTTTCTGCTTTGCACTGCCAATCTATGTTTGCTACCAAAAACTGGAGCCTAGAACATCTCTTCTGTAGTGTTTGTAGAGTTCATTTGCAGCCATCCAATTCAAGGTCAAGCTTGAATGTTAACATTCAAAACACCCTGACACCTCCTTTGAGTTTGTGCTAATAACACATGTTGTTCTCTCCTGTTACCTAATGTCAAGAAGCTACACAATTTATCTGTAAACCACTAAATGCAAACAAACAAAAAAGTTAGCAAGTTAAAGACCTGCATTTTGTAGCATCCTTTAAGTGCATCCCAAATTTAAATCCACTCACTCTAGCAAAGCCAGAAGCTTCAGTCAGTATTACTTTTCTGTCCTAAAATTTTACTTTTTCTATTTCTCCAAGTTTGTAAACCAATAATTTAAACTTGCAGATCTTGAAGTTTTGCAGCTAATTTAGTTGAGCAGAGATGGCTCTTTTCAGATATATGTCATTTAGGTGCAAAAGGAAATAGGCAATTTCTGTCGGTAGGTTCCTCCCAAGAGAAAGAGAGGCAAGGCATTTTCAGCTCCCATTCTCATTGCCTCCCCTGGGGGAACGCTATGATAAAGCATCTCCTTTCACATGAAAGGAAATACCTTCAATGAGGGAAGAAGTTTTCCTTCCACTTTCAACAGTTAAAAACCTTGGTTGGCTTTCATTTCTGGGATGGGAGTCTGAAGAGCTCCATGTACCCACTCTTGGTGAAACTAGTGCAACTGATGAAGAATGTAAAGAAACATTTTAAAGTCCTAAGAGTATAAAGCAAATAAACATTTATTCAAGAAAATCTACTAAAACTTGATAAGAACAGTTAGAGTCTATGTGATCCAGCCATGCACTGCTCTCTACCTTTCCCACCCCACCCCCAGTTTAGCATAAAGAGTCACTCTGGGTAGGTGTGACCAAGATTAGGCTCCCTCTCTACTCAGCTCCCAGTAAGAGGAATACACTATTTCATATAGAGGGGAGGAAGGATGTGAGCATTTCTATTTCTTTCTGGTGAGTGTGAGGAAATGTTGGGTACTCTCTACCCAGTCCCACTCATCTGCTACAAATATACCCCAGGTTTGACAGGCTGAAAATTCTGAAGCCCCAATCTCCCTCACATCAGGTTGCTAATAAGGCAGTGGTTCTATAAAAATAGAAACAAGCTGAGAAGACCAGAGGCTATCATTCCTTCCAATTACCTGTTTAGTAGCTTAGAGATTCTTTTTTCTTGGGATGAGGAAATCTATGAGAACAAAGAGACCCAAAGCTCTCAAAGTTCAAAAATAACTTAGTTTAAAAAAAAAAAAAGTATGATGAAGTTCAAGCTTAAAGGCAGTCTTTAAAACAATAGTTCCTTTTGTTTAAAAGCAGCAAGGTAAAACATAGTTCATTTTCACCAGAGAGAATTGGAGAAAGAGAAAGCTAAGAAGAGACTTCAGAGGTCGGAAGGAACCTCAAAGACCACCGGCAAAAACTACCCCTGCTCCCATTTAATTGGATTAGACTCCAGAGCAGTTTATGCCATAAGGACTTGTTGAAAACAATACAGCAATCAGCATGCAATTAGTGGATCCTAATAGCTGGGTGGAAAGCAAATTAGGCAGACAATTAACAGAGAGATCAGGAAAAGAGAAAGCCAAGGAGAGCTCTTCCAAAATTGTTGGCATCCCAGGTTAACTCTGAGCACATCTAAGGATGTGCCCTCCAAGGAGCAGCATCAGAGGTTTCCCAGTGCAGGGAAAGAGCTTCACTAAAATAGTCTAGTCAAATCACTAACAAATAAACAGACCACAACTAAAACAAGTTCTGGTGAGGAGGGAGAGAAATCACTATCCAGATTTGTTAAACTATATTATCTAAAATGTTCAGTTTCTAACAGCAAAAAGTTATATATAAAACATACAAAGAAACAGGACAGTATGACCCATACACAGGAAAAAAAATAGGAAGCAGAAACTGCCCGTGAGAGGACCAAGATGTTGGGTTTAACAGACAAAGGCATCAAAGCTGCTATTATAAATATATTCAAAGAACGGGGAAACTATGCTTTAAAAAGCAAGAAAAGTTCTGGTGATAGTGTCTCATCAAAAGTTAAGGCCTGGGGAGGAGCAGTTTTGTTTGTTAATGAAGCTATCTTGGTATCAACTCAAACTAGGTTGTTAGAAATTTAGGATATTAACTACAATTCCCAGGATCCAAGAAAATAACTAAAAAATGTATAGAAAAGGAAATTTGGAGGTAATCCAAAAAGTGCACTAGGAAAAGTACAATAAGCCAAAAAGAAGGGAGTATTGGAGGAATTGAGGAACAAAAAATATATGACATATAGAAAATAGCAAAATGGTAGAAGTAAGTCTTTTCTTATTAGTAATCACTTTAATTATGAATGAATTACACTCCTCAATTAAAAGACAGAGTCTTGAAGAATGGATAAAATATATGATCTATATTCTTTCTGTAACTCTATTTTCTGTCTAAAGAGTTACTTTAGATCCAGAGATACAAATAAGTTGAAAACAAAAGAAAGGAAGAAAAATATTTCACCCAAGTAGGAACCAAAAAAGAGCTGAGGTGGCTATTCTAATATCAGAAACAAAAAATCTAAAACATACTTTATGTCAAAACTTGTAGATAGGGCTTCCCTGTTGGCTCAGTGGTTAAGAATCCACCTGTGGATGCAGGGGACACGGTCTGGGAAGCCTTGGTCTGGGAAGATCCTACATGCTAAGGAGCAACTAAGCCCATGCGCCTCAACTACCGAGCCTGTGAACCTGGAGCCCAGGCTCTGCAACAAGAGAAGCCTCCGCAACAAGAGAAGCCACCGCAATGAGATGCCCGGGTGCCGCAACGAAGAGTAGCCCCCGCTTGCCGCCACTAGAGAAAGGCCGCGCGCAGCAACAAAGATCCAACACAACTAAAAATAAATTAAATTAAATAAATAAATTAAAAAAAAAACTTTTAAAGAAGGTTAATTGATAAATTGATTAAGGCGTCAAATTATCAAGAAGATATAAAATTATTATAAACAAAGGCACACACAGATACTCACAGATTCCAAGGCAAAGGCTCCTGTCGTGCATGCGAAGCACCAGAGTTGGTCAGGAGGCAGGGATGTTGGGGGAATATCGGTCAAGAGCTTTTACTATGGTTTCTGCAGGAAGGAAGAGGAAAGGCAATGTCAACAGCCTAGTCTGAATCATTTCAGTGGGCTCTGCAGCATAGGGGCTGTCCTTAGTTGTCAGGGGTGATTAGGGCAGGTGGAAAGTAGCCTGGCATGTAAGGGTCCCCAAAAGGAGGTATGGCGTCTAGATTGGTTGGTATGCATTGAAGGTGCATTTAAGGGTGAGCTGTTTATTATAGGTAGAAATTGGCTAACCCCAGGAGGGATAGTCTCTTCAGGGTCAGTAGGGCCCCAGATGCCAAAACATCAGAATACATAAAATTAAAAACATGTTTAACAGAGTATTAGATTATAACCAAAAGTATAAAATAAATCTCCATGAGTCTAGGCTGATACAAATAAATGCTTGAATAAATAAATAGCGGGGATCTCTCCCACGCAGATAAACTGCAAATAATTTCTGTAAATACTCTGCCCTGAAGGAGGTGGAGCACAGTTCCCCACTCCTTAGTATGGGCTGTGCATAGAGACTTTCTTCCAGAGAGGACAGTAAGGTCAGGGAGGAGAAAAGGGGTTGTTTTACAGTGGAGAAACAACAATTCCCCAAGCTAGGTGATTAGGTTAACATCAACAGTGACAAGTCACATTGATAGCATGTGCCTTTGCTATGATGGGTTCAGAATAGCACTTCAGCTCTGTATTCTTCTTTTCCAAAATATATTATTCAAATTTAATCATGAGAAAAATATCAGACAAATTCTAATAGAGGGACATGCTATGAAATGTTAAAATACCTAACCAGTAATCCTCAAAATTGTCAAGGGCAAAAAAAAAACAAAACAAGGAAAGCCTAAGAAACAGTCACAACCGAGCAGAGGCTGAGGAAGCTTGATGACTAAATGTAATGTGGTATCCTGGATGAGATCACAGGAAAACTGAATAAAGAATTGACTTTAATTAATAATAGTATGTCAATATTGGTTCACTGGTTTTGACAAATACATCCTAGTAATAGAAATGTTAATAATAGGGTAAATTGGGTGTGGGGTATATGGGATCTCTCTATAATACATTTGCAATAATTCTCTAAATCTAATACTTCTTTTAAAAGATGTTTATTTAAAAAATCAAACTGATGACTTCCAAGGACTGAGAACTTTATAGTATGTAGAAAAAGATGAATTTGGAATCAAGGTAGTATTAATATTAAAATGGTATAATTATAAAGAAAAACAAGCTCGTATTCTAGGTAAGGAGTTGAACTAGAGCAGTGCCAATATTCCTTGTAATTTTAATATCTATTTTTAAATTTCATTTTGTTCTCAATTTATCATACACACAATCATACATATCCCCTCAGCACTCTCTCATTAATTTGAACTTTAAATTTTTTGGTTTAACTTTCTTTTCTCTTTCCAATACTTCCAGTCTTCCAAAGAGTAAAATGTGTAAATATGGTTGCTAGATAGTAACTAATGAACTACATATGCAGTTATAGATTCTGCAAGTACACATTAATAAACGCATGGGTATAGTCATATTTATAGAAAAATATAACACCAAGAGTACTGTATATGAAAGATAACAATAAAATATAGTCCAGATGTATAGTGTGTAGAAAATTTTATTACTTTTATATTTTTCTATTTTATATATTTTTCTTCACAATCATCTATCATTCTTCTAAGAAAAATATTATGTTAGGTATAGAGTGATTTTACTGCATATATTCCTAATTTATGCAGGGCTGCTTTTTCTTTCTTCTGTCTTTGTATCTTTCCCCTTACTCTGTATCAAAATTGGAATCACCAGGCTATTTTAGAGAAGTAATTTTTAAGTTTTCCAAAATTAAAACCATTTGCTTTCAAGTTTCAATTCTTACCACGCTTGTGTAAGCATGTACAATGGTTAAACCATAATATTAACATAGCAGTGTCGTTGTGAGTACAAATACACAAGCACTTGCAAGTGTGTTCAATCAATATTATCTACAGCTATTTTCATTAAAATATGTATTATCATTGATGAGTTTCCCCCCAGATTGAGAACTGCCAACAACCAACTGGTTGAGTTTGGAAGTGAAACTCCTGTCAAAGTCAAACCTGGAAGTAGTTTCATCTCTGGTCAGCAGTTTGACTAGAGAAACCTTGTGAGAAATCCTGAGCCAGAAATACCCAGATAAGCTTCTTTCAGATTTATAACACTAAGAAATTGTGTGAGATAATAAATTTTTGTTGTTTTAAGCTGATCAATATTGAGGCAAGTTATTATGCTACAATGAATACGTAATACATATTTTGGTACTTAAAAGTGAGGTGCTATTGTAGGAAAAACTCAAAATGTAGGAATAGCTTTGAGATGGCCAATAGACTTGGAGGAGGGAATGTTAAAAAATAATGTCTAACGTGTGTTAAAGAAATTGTTATTAGAAGCCTCATGTTATTTGAGTCTGGATGAAATCCTGTCAGTAAGTGAGGTAAATCTTATTTGACATTGTAGGAAGGAGGATCCTTGTCATGTAATATTGGTTTATCAACACTATGCTGTAGTTATGAGATGTTATGGACTGAATTGTGTCCTCCCAGAATTCATATGTTGAAGTCACAATCCCCAGTACCTCAGAGTTTGAATATGTTTGGAGATAGGACCTTTAAAGAGGTAAAGGAGATCACATGAGTGGGCTGTAATCTGATAGGCTGGTGTCCGTATAAGAAGAGATTAGGACACAGGCAGCACAGAAGATACAGAGAGAAGGAGGCATCTACAAGCCAAGGAGAAGGCCTTAGAAGAAACTAAACCTGCAACAACTTATCTTGGACTTCTAGCCTCCAGAACTGTGAGAAAATTCATTTCTTTTGTTTAAGTCACTTAGTCTATAGTACTTTGTTTTGGCAGCTGTAGCAAACTAACACCAATTTTCATACCAATAAGTAGAGTGCTTTTGTAACAAATACCTAAAAATGTGAAAGCGGTTTTGAAACTGAGTTTTGGGTAGAGGCTGGGAGAGTTTTGAGGTGCATGTTAGAAAAAGACTAGACTGCCTTTCAGAGATTGTTGGTAAAAATATGGATATTAAAGGCAATTTTGTTGAGAGCTCAGACAGAGGAGAGCTGTAGAGAAAGTTTCTATCATCTTAGAGTTGGTTATACATATATCATCATGAACAGAATACTGGTAGAAATATGAACTTCAAGGGTGCTTCTGGTGAGAGCTCAGATGAAAATGAGGAACACATTGTTTGAAACTGAAGGAAAGGCAATTCTTGTTACAAAGGGGCAAAGAACTTGACCAAATTGTGTTCTAGTGTTTTATGGAAAGTAGAACTTGTAACTGATGAATTTGGATATTTATCTGAAAAAATGTCTAAGTGTTGAAGGTACAGCCATTTTTCACCTGGTTGCTTATGGGATAAATTGAAGAAATTGTTAAGCAAATAAAGAAGCAAAACTTGAAGATTTCGAAAATTCTCAGCCTATGCATATTGTAAAAAATGAGAAAGCACTCTCTTGAGAGAATACTGAGGGCATGGCCAAAGAACATTTGCTAAAGAAATTACAGGCATGTGATTTATGGATCCAATCAGCCATCTTAGCAGAACCTAAGAGTAGAGTTGAGGTTATACCAGCAAAAACAGTTGTCAGCTTGGACTGAAGGAGACAGAGATAGGACAAAATGAAAGTAATCTGTCAGATTTCTAGGATTCTACAGGATGTGCTAATAGAGCTATCCAGCTGTAAGTATGTATTATCCCTCAAGCAAAGGAGAGAATGATGCTGAAGGCAGTACCAAGTTTGGCAGGCTTCTACTACCACCACAGGTCCACTGGGTACAGACCTGGAAGGTGGGGCTCCTCTCCCTAGTTCTAAAGGGGTCAGGGTGGCCACTCAGGTTTAAGGGGTCAGGGCTACCTTCCAGAGCTAAGGAGGAGAAGCAGCTGCCAAGGGAGGGTGTGGGGTCACCAGGCAGGTGGATATGGAAGATACGGAGCTGCCTTCCCCCTGGGCACAGAGGATAAAGCAAGAGGATTATTCTTGAGCTGTAAAATCTAATGACAGAGAGAGACAAATATCATATGATATAGCTTAAATGTGGAATCTAAAAAAATGCTACAAATGAACTTATCTACAAAACAGAAATAGAGTTACAGATATAAGAAACAAACTTATGGTTTCCAGGGGTAAGGGATAAATTGGGAGATTGGGATTGACACATACACACTACTGTATACAGAATAGATGACTAATAAGGACCTACTGTATAGCACAGGGAACTCTACTCAATACTCAATAATGTCCTACACGGGAAAAGAAGCTAAAGAAGAGTGAATATATGTATATGTATAATGGATTCACTTTGCTGTACACCTGAAACTAACAAAACATTGTAAATCAATTATACCCCAATAAAAATTTTAAAAAAAACTAATGGGATTTGCCTTGCTAGATTTCAGACTCGCTTGGGACAACATATCATCCCTTTCTTCTTTCCAATTTTTCGGACTGAACCCTGGCCCTTGGCGGTATAAGTGTGGAGTCCTAGGGCTTCCCTGGTGGCGCAGTGGTTGAGAATCTGCCTGCCAATGCAGGGGACACGGGTTCGAGCCCTGGCCTGGGAAGATCCCACATGTCGCGGAGCAACTGGGCCCATGAGCCACAGCTGCTGAGCCTGTGCGTCTGGAGCCTGTGCTCCGCAACAAGAGAGGCCGCAATAGTGAGAGGCCCGCCCACTGCGATGAAGAGTGCCCTCCGCTCGCCGCAACTAGAGAAAGCCCTCGCACAGAAACGAAGACCCAACACAGCCAAAAATTAATTAATTAATTTAAAAAAAAACAAGCGTGGAGTCCTAACCACTAGACTGCCAGGGAATTCCCCAAATTTCTCCCTTTTGTAATGGGACTATTTGCCCTATGCCAGTTTTACCACTGTGTTCTAGAAGCAGATAAATCCTCTGAGAGGAATTTTGCCTCAGGATGAATCATACCTGTAGTCTCACCTACACCTGATTTATATGTATTTAGATGAGATTTTGGATTTAGAGCCGATGTTAGAATGTATTAAGATTATTTTGGCTGTTAGAATAAGGTGAACGTATTTTGCATGTGAGAAGGACATAAATTTTGGGGGGATGGCAGAATGTTATGGGCTGAATTATGTCCCCCCACCAATTCATATGTTGAAGTCCTAATATTAGAATGTTACAAAAGAATGTGACTGTATTTGGGCATAGGGTTTTTAAAGAGGTAATTCAGGTAAAACGAGGTCATATGAGTGACCTAATCCAACATGACTGGTGTCCTTATGAAAAGAGGAGATTAGGACAGAAGCAGACACAGAACAAGCATGACGTGAAAGACACTAGAAGAAGACGGCCATCTACTAGCCAAGGACAGGGGCTACAGAAGAAACCGACCTTGCTAACACCTTGATCTCAGACTTCTAGCCTCCAGAATTGTGAGAAAATAAATTTCCTCTTTTAAGTGATCCAATCTATTGTAATTTGTTATGGCATCCCTAGCAAACTAATACATGTGGAAAGTAAAAAATGTACTTCATATATACACTGGAAGGTAAGCAGATTTTCAGCCAGAATGTTGAAGGTGCCACCTACTCTCTTCCTGTTGATTATACTAAAATGTGACAGCAAAGAGATAAACTGAGACTGTTAAACATGATGGAGCCAGAACTCGATGATTTTGAAAATTCTCAGCCTCTCTAGACGGCAGCCAATGATAAAACTTAGAAATGGCTTATGAGAAAAGATAAAATTTAGAGCAATGCCAGAAGAACTCAGTCCAAAGATGAGGCTGAGATTGTGACTGTAAAATCCTTTGTAAAGATCTCAGAAAAGTGAAAGGTGTTGTCGCCTATATAGAGACCCATGTGGCAAGGAACTGGGGGAAGCCAGTAGCTAATAGCCACTCAGTTCAACAACCTTTCAGAAACTGAGTTATGTCAATAAAGTGAGTTAGTTTAGAAACAGGTTCTCCTCCAGTTGAGCTTTCAGATGAAAATGCAGCCCCAGTCAACAGTTTTACTGTAACCTCTTAGAGACACCAGAGGTAGAATCATCCAACTAAGCCCCTCCTGGTTTTCTGAACTCAGAAGTTGTGTGAAATCATAAAAGTCATCTTCAGCTGCAAAATTTGGGAATAATTTGTTATGCTGCAATAGAGAATCAGAACTGTAGGGTTGTTGTGAGTCTAAAACTGATGATGCAGGAAGCTTCTGCCACAGCATAAGTGCTCAATCTACATTATCCATTGCTATTTTTATGAACATTTATCATATTTTATTAGCATATTCCAAGAATATTGAGAGAATGCCTCTAATTTTATCAACCTTTAAAGAACTTCTGAATAGGCTCCAACACATAAAATTAACTTCTAAAACAAAGTTAGACAGCTATTAGTCTATATTTTCAAAGGCTTATCTCATTTGGTTTCCTGTATTTTGTTGCTATGTAAGTCTTTTTGGTAAGTTTACAGTACCTTATTTTATCCATCTATAAAATGAGAAATAATTTCCACCTACACACCTCACAGGATATTGTGAAGATTAATGAGGTAATATGTATAAATCTCTAGAAGCCTTTAAATAGTGCTATAAAATGAGGACTTTTATCCCTGTGGGTGGGTCGTATTTATTTCTCTCAATGGTTTCCAGCATGGTGATAGAAGAGATGATGGATAGATAAGTGAACAGGTAGGCAGATGGGAGAGAAGGTGGGAGAAAGAGAAAAAATAGAATAATAAATTAAAGTAGAAATTATTGGTTTTGAAATTTTAATAAAATTGTCCTTTTTACGTCCTAATCACAGGTATTTTCAATTATATGCAAACACCCATATTTGACAGCTATCTGGTTTCTTTTTGGTATTTTTGGACTGACCTAGGGGATATTAGTTGTATCTTCACAATTAATTTGGCACTTATTTTTTTACTTCTAATCTAAATGATTGTTTCTTACAATGAAAAAATCCATTAAAAATAACCCAATTTTCTCTATATTTTTATCAACCCTTTCTTCTCTCCTTATCTACCTATATTTTTCAGATTACTGATGCTTTAATATTTCTCTTTTAGACACATGTGAGTGTTTGTGTGTATATAAATACAAGAATATATAATAGGACATTAAAATGTAATATCTTCTGGCTGACGTTCAGTGACACACAAAATGCAAGAACAAAAGCATAGGTGACAAGTTACCTCAAATTTCCAAAAAGACGGATCGAACAATATTTGCATACGTACAATGTGTTAACCACTTGTGAGACCCATAGCTACCTATACTTCCCTTAAATCCAGTCCAGTAAAGACTCAAGCAATCACGAAAGAGGTTGGAATTTTCCTTTGAGAGAGTCTTTGATGAGCTACAGATCTTACTAAGCCCCTGCAAGGAAGGGATGGGGGTACTTTCTTTTTATGGCAAGCCTGGTGGGGACAACATGGAGAGCTTGTATATATCCACTGGAACTTGGAGAACACAGTATTTGGTATGTGGCTCACTCACACCTTTTCATTCCAAAGAACAAGAGACTGGCTTGAATGTCTTGAGACAGTGGAACAGAATGCACTGATTCAAAAATAACTCCACTCACAATGATCAGGTATTAAAGTTGCATGCTTCTCATTGATGTAGTGAACCTGGAATATTTAACCAATGTG
The DNA here is from genome assembly GCF_949987515.2 of Delphinus delphis. Taxonomy (NCBI): domain Eukaryota; kingdom Metazoa; phylum Chordata; class Mammalia; order Artiodactyla; family Delphinidae; genus Delphinus; species Delphinus delphis. The sequence continues at coordinate 79,890,048 of NC_082687.1, read as the reverse complement.
TCATAAAAGTCACCGGAAAGGCAAAAGACTTTCAAATATAGAGGAAGAGGAACATAGTTGAATCCTCAGAAATTGAGAAAGTACATTTCTGAGTGACATACCAGGAGGCACGTAGCACAGTCACTGTCTATGAGAGAACCGGAGTAAGCAGAGAGGTTTTCTCCAAGGCAGCACAGAAGTGCTCCCAGCAGAATGAAGCTGGCTGTTTACCACAGCTGCTCTTTATAATATCCCTGCCTACCTCCTCTGACCACTGCTTATCTCACCTCACCACTGCATCCTGGTCAGTCAGAGGCAGTCTCTCATAGCACTGGAAAGAGGGAAGGAGCTTACTCTGAACTCTTCCCCTCACAGGCTCCTCCACACTGAAGTAGTCAAGAGCTATGGAATGAGAGAGGTTTTAAGTTTAGAGTTCTGAACTTCCAAGGTTCTGAACACTTGATTAAAATAAGTCTGTTTGAACTTGAAGTCATGTGAACATTTTTTTATTCCCTGAGAGTTGTAAGACAAGCCAAGGAATATGCCTTAAATTTATCCAAGGACAAAGAGGAATGGATGTTCAAAGTAGTTTGAACAGGAAGTAGAAGGTATAAATCAAGTGGTATTCTGTTGTACCTGAGTCTCCACTGCATGCATACGAATTCACACATACCTACACACAAAATACAAACACCTATATACATATGTGTGTTTTCCCTCAGTTTATACAGAAATATATTCCTAATGAGTATATAGAGCATATTATTTGCTAGCATTGTCTTCAGTAAATCTGCACTTTATGTACATGAACATATTTACTTCCTAAAATATCACGAGGTGTTTATTATATCTTATTATTATTACTCCCATTTTATAGATTAGGAAATTGAATAAAGACTAATTAAATCACTTGGAAAAGTTCACATAGATGGAAATGGGGAAAGGCAAGATTAAGATGTAGGCAGGCATTCTGGCTTCAGAATTTATGTTTTTAACTACTGTTCCACATAGTATACTTTTTTTGTTCGAGTGTTTATAAATACATATGTATATATGTGAATATAGATATATATATATCTGTGAATTTGTGTATATATGCATGTATATATGTATATATATTCATATATAGTATTTTCATTCTTGTTACTCCTTTAATAAGCAGTTCAACTATTTTGGAGAAATATTCAGAGTGCTTTAGCTATTCCAGTTTTATCTGAGACTATACACTAGATCAGGCTTTTCCAGAAATTTTATAAATAGGAAATGGCATTATTGCCTACTATTTATGGGGGGCAGGGAGATAAGCAGAAAAGAGCAGAGAAAACATAAGTCCTAAAGCTTAAATTTACTTGATAACACTTGGGTGATATTTCAGATTGTTCGAAATTAATGGAGGCTTTAGGAAAATTCCTTCTGGGCTTGTTTTCCTCATTTTCTTCTATAAGTAAAAGACTTGATTTAGATTGATTTTTATTTCACCTAAATTGCTCTAGATGAATTTATAACACTTAGAAATATACTCTCTTCCTCTGTATTATCAAAAAATAACAAGAAGAATAAGCATGCTTTTTATATGAGTATGCAATAGTAGTAAAAGGCACTTAGATGTTTTATACCAAAATAAAACATTAGCATCTCTTCATCATCTTCTTGGGTGAGGTTATGTGAGAAATTTGTACTACTTAAACTGGCTTTAAAATGACTTGTTTTACATATGCTTTTTTTTTAAGTTTTTTTTTTTTTTGGGGATGTGGATCATTTTTAAAGTCTTTATTGAATTTGTTACAATACTGTTTATGTTTTTTTTTTTTTGGCTGCAATGCATGTGGGATCTTAGTTCCCCAACCAGGGATCGAACCCACACCTCCCTGCATTGGAAGGCGAAGTCTTAACCACTGACCACCAGGGAAGTCCCACATATACTTTGTTTTTCTGGGTATGAGAACACTATCCATTTTTAAATGTTATCATTATGAAAGTATTATTGCTTATCAATGTCGAGAATTGAAAGTGGAGAAAAATGGCTAGAAGCAGCATATCATAGTGGAACAAAGAATGGACTTTGGAGCTACCTGGACTGAGTTTGAATTTTGGTTCAGTTAGCTTCTATTTTTGTGTCCTTATCAAATTTTCTAACCTGTTTGTGCTCTAGTTTCTTCATGTGTACAATGGAGATGATAAAAGCAATAACTTAGATGGCTGTGAGAAGCATTAAGTGAGTTGATATTTATGAGCTCTTAAAACAAAAACTGCTCAACGTCACTAATTATCAGGGAAATGCAAATCAAAACCACAATGAGATATCACCTCACACCTGTCAGAATGGTTATTATCACAAAGAGCATAAATAATAAATGTTGGTGAGGATGTGGAGAAAAGGGAACACTTGTACACTGTTGGTGGGAATGTAAATTGGTACAGCCACTGCACAAAACAATATGGAGTTTCCTCAAAAAACTAAAAATAGAACTACCATTCAATCCAGCAATTCTATGCTGGGCATTGTCTGAAAAAAACAAAAATACTAATTTGAAAAGATATATGCAAACAATGTCCATAGCAGCATTATTTACAATTTCCAAGATATGGAAGCAACCTATGTGTCCATCAACAGATGAATGGATAAAGAAGGTGTGGTATATATATATATATATATATATATATATATATATATATATATGTACAATGGAATACTACTCAGCCATAAAAAAGAGTGATATTTTACCATTTGCAGCAACATGGATGGACTTAGAGGGTATTATGCTAAGTGAAATAATTCAGCAGAGAAAGACAAATACTGTATGATATCATTTATATGTGGAATCTAAAAAATACAACAAACTAGTGAATATAGAAAAAAGCAGGCTCACAGATGTAGAGAACAAACTAGTAGTTACCAGTGGGGAAAGGGAAGGGAGGAGAGGAAACTATGGATAGCAGATTAACAGGTACAAACTGTTATGTATAAGAAAAGCTACAAGGATATATAGTCAATATTTTATAATAACTCTAAATGGAGTTTAACCTTTAAAAATTGTGAATCACTATATTGTATACCTGTAACTTATATAATATTGTACAGCAACTATACTTCAATAAAAAAAAAATTTTTTAAATAAAAGAGCATGGACTTCAGAGCCAGACTCCCTGGCTTCAACTTCTGGTTCTGCTGCTAACTAGCTGTAACCCTGGGCAAGTTTCTCAATACTCTCATGCCTCAGTTTTCTCATCTTTAAAATAGAGGTGAAGATGATAATAGCATCTACCTCATAGACTTGATGAGGATTAAATGAGATCATATTTGTACAGCATTTGCTACAGGGCTGGGCATCTAGTAAGCACTATATAAACGTTTGTTAAATTAAAAAAGACCCAGCCACCTAGTACATCATAAGCAAGAAACAAACGTGTTTGTTAAATAAAAGATTTTCTTGTTAAACTGAAGTGTGTAAATATTTCTTAATGTTTTTTAGTATAGTCTTGACCTATAATTCATATTTTATATTAACATCTCATGTAATTCATATCTCAGATATTTCACTGAATCATTATCTTTTTTAAATTTTAGAGAACATTAAAGAAGGATGTTGGCCAACAAAATCAAACTAAATGGTGTACCCTAAAAACTGGAACTGTTTATATATTCATTTATAAGGACAGTCACCCAGAAGAAAGACTAGAATATACTGTCTATGGATCATGCTTTTTCTATAGCATTCTAGTAGCATTGAGGAGGAATATTAGCATGAAACCAAGAATAAGGATATAAAATGTGGAGTCCCAAGGGAAGGGATCAACAAGTAGCTATTATGTATGAAAGCAGTAAGGCTTAGCTGCATTTGAAAAGGACCATTTCCAGAGCTGCAGTCTGAGATTCAGTCAGGGCCACGTTCACTTATGGTGTGTTGGGCAGAGTAGAGTCTAGTCTTGGGAAGGACAGAGAGGTGACAGTTGTAGAGTCTGATGTGGGTCATATGATTGATCTGTGAACGGAAGGTCTGGAAGCTGTATAGCAAGCAAGTAGGCACCAATCTTTTAACTGGGAATAAAAAAACCCTTTTTCCTCTTTTCTAATCGTATTCCTCTTCCACTGCTTTGAGAGTAATTAATAGGGATATCAGGTAGATTTGAATATAGAACAATTTAGCAATTTTACTCAGAAAGAGGCACTTAATAGCTTTCTCGATTCACCTACAGTTTCTGCTATTCAGTGCAGAAAACTTAGCTATTTCAAATTCTACCAATTTTGAAGTAAAAGAAGTCTTCAGAAGAGTCCATGTAATTTGCCATTGTTTGTAAAGTAGAGGACCTTGTGGCAGTTGAATAGGTCAAGTCTAGCCTTTTTGGCATTCTCAGGCTAGGTGGATTTTTATCAGTTATTAAAGCGTGCTTGTGCAAAGTAATAGCATATTAGTTTTCTATTACTGCATAACAAATGATCACAAAGTTAGTTGCTTAAAATGACACAAATTTCTCATCCCAAAGTTTTCTCAGAATTCCAGGTACAGGTTAGCTGAATCCTCTGCTTTGGTCTCACCAGGCTGAAATCAAGGTGACATATGATGCTGCAATCTCATGTGAGGCTCAGCATTCTCTTCTGAATTCATTCAGGTTATTCCCAGAATTCAGTTTCTTGGGGTTGTAGGACTGAGAATTCTCATTTTCTTGCTGGCTGTTGGCTGGGGTCGCTTTCAGGTTTTAGAGGCCACCAGAGGCTCTTATCACATGGTCCTCTAACAACATGGAAGTTTACTTCTTCAAAGTCACCAAGACTTCAGTCTGCTACAATACATTTCTACATCACATGATGTAATCCTGCAATCATGTATCATGCATCAATGGAGTTACTACTGTTCCCTCGTATTCACAGGTCCCACCATAGTCAAGGTAGCCATCTAAGAATTCTCGTATGCCAAATAGGTAGTGGAGAAGACAGTGGTAAACATGAAATCAAATGCACTTTCCAAATTGACAGCTGCTACTCAATGCCAGCCAATCGTTGCCACATGATAATCAAAAGCAATGCTGTAAGTCTAGAGTTTTATACATTTTCCAGTATTTAAATAGTGCCAAGCATTCAGCTGTCAAGACTTTTAGACTAGGATAACATATAATACTGCTAATTATAGGAACTTAGTCATATCTTCATGGACTAGAAAGTGTTAGAGATCTAAAGAAAAAAATTACGTGAAGAAGAAAACATGAATATACACAAAACACAAAACAAAGGTGTTTTTTTGTTTCTGTGTATTTTTTTTTTTTTTTAAGTGATTACCCTTTTAATAGGAGGATGAGTTCTGGAATTGCCATTGAAAACTACATGGAGAAAAAGTGAGTCTGAACTGAAACATGACATAATTAGATGTTCTAATATAGAGATCAGCAAACTACACATCATGGTCTAAATCTGACCTGTGAGCTAAAACATTTTACAGTTTAAATGTTTGAAAAAATATCAAATAAAGAATAATATTTCAGAACGAGCTAATGGTGGACTCTGGGAGGGCTCACACCAAGGAGTACTTCCCAGAACTTCTGCTGCCAGCGTCCTTGTGCCTATGGTGAGCCACAGCTACCCCCCTGCCTCTGCAGGAGAGCCTCCAACACTAGGAGCTAATCTCCTGGTATGCTGCTTCTCATTGGCCAAAACCAAAAGAGAATCTCTTTAGAACAGCATATAGAGAGAGGGGGAAGATGGCAGAAGAATAAGACACGGAGATCACCTTCCTACTCACAGATACATCAGAAATAAATCTACACATGAAACAACTCCTACAGAACACCTGCTGAACTCTGGTAGAGGACCTCAGACCTCCGAAAAGTCAAGAAACCCCCCATGTACCTGGGTAGGGCAAAAGAAAAAAGAATAAAGAGAGACAAAAGAATAGGGATGGGACCTGCACCAGTGGGAGGGAGCCGTGAAGGAGGAAAGGTTTCCACACACTAGAAGTCCCTTCGCAGGCGGAGACTGCGGGTGGCGGAGGAGGGTAGCTTCAATGCCGCGGAGGAGAGCGCAGCAACAGGGGTGCATAGGGCAAAGCGGAGAGATTTCCGCACAGAGGATCGGTGCTGACCAGCACTCACCAGCCCGAGAGGCTTGTGTGCTCACCCACTGGGGCGAGAGGGGCTGGGAGCTGAGGCTCGGGCTTCGGGTCGGAGCGCAGGGAGAGGACTGGGGTCGGCGGTGCGAACACAGCCTGCAGGGGATTAGTGCACCGCGGCTAGCCGGGAGGGAGTCCGGGAAAAGTTCTGGACCTGCCGAAGAGGCAAGAGACTTTTTCTTCCCTCTTTGTTTCCTGGTACGAGAGGAGACGGGATTAAGAGCGCTGCTTAAAGGAGCTCCAGAGAAGGTGTGAGCCGCGGCTAACAGCGCGGACCCCAGAGACGTGTATGAGACGCTAAGGCTGCTGCTGCCGGCACCAAGAAGCCTGTGTGCAAGCACAGGTCACTCTCCACACCTCCTGTGCAGCCCGCCACTGCCAGGGTCCCAGGATCCAGGGACAACTTCCCCGGGAGAACGCACGGTGTGCCTCAGGGTGGTGCAAAGACACGCTGGCCTCTGCAGCCGCAGGCTCGCCTCGCGGTCCGCATCCCTCCCTCCCCCCAGCCTGAGTGAGTCAGAGCCCCCGAATCAGCGGCTCCTTTAACCCCGTCCTGTCTGAGCGAAGAACAGATGCCCTCAGGCGACCTACACGCAGAGGTGGGGCCAAATCTAAAGCTGAGCACCTGGGAGCTGTGAGAACAAAGAAGAGAAAGGGAAATGTCTCCCAGCAGCCTCAGAAGCAGCGGATTAAATCTCCACAATCAACTTGATGTACCCTGCATCTGTGGAATACCTGAATAGACAACAAATCACCCCAAATTGAGGGGGTGGACTTTGAGAGCAAGATTTATGATTTTTTCCCCTTTTCCTCTTTATGTGAGTGTGTATGTGTATGCTTCTGTGTGAGATTTTGTCTGTATAGCTTTGCTTTCAGCATTTGTCCTAGGGTTCTATCCGTCCGTTCTGGGTTTTTTTAATTAAAGAAAAATTTTTTTAATTATTTTTTTATTTTAATAACTTTATTTTATTTTACCATACCTTATTTTATATTATTTTATCTTCTCTCTTTCTTTCTTTCTACTTTTTCTCCCTTTTATTCTGAGCCATGTGGATGAAAGGCTCTTGGTGCTGCAGCCAAGAGTCAGTGCTGTGCCTCTGAGGTGGGAGAGCCAACTTCAGGACACTGGTCCACAAGAGACCTCCCAGCTCCACATAATATCAAACGGCGAAAATCTCCCAGAGATCTCTATCTCAACACCAGCACCCAGTTTCACTCAACGACCAGCAAGCTACAGTGCTGGACATCCTATGCCAAACAACTAGCAAGACAGAAACACAACCCCAACCATTAGCAGAGAGGCTGCCTAAAATCATAATAAGCCCACAGACACCCCAAAACACACCACCAGACGTGGACCTGCCCACCAGAAAGAAAAGATCCAGCCTCATCCCCCAGAACACAGGCACTAGTCCCCTCCACCAGGAAGCCTACACAACCCACTGAACCAACTTTAGCCACTGGGGACAGACACCAAAAACAACGGGAACTACGAACCTGCAGCCTGCAAAAAGGAGACCCCAAACACAGTAAGATAAGCAAAATGAGAAGACAGAAAAACACACAGCAGATGAAGGAGCAAGATAAAAACCCAGCAGACCGAACAAATGAAAAGGAAATAGACGGTCTACCTGAAAAAGAATTCATAATAATAATAGTAAAGATGATCCAAAATCTTGGAAATAGAATAGAGAAAATGCAAGAAACATTTAACAAGGACCTAGAAGAACTAAAGATGAAACAAGCAACGATGAACAACACAATAAATGAAATGAAAAATACAATATATGGGATCAATAGCAGAATAACTGAGGCAGAAGAACGGATAAGTGACCTGGAAGATAAAATAGTGGAAATAACTACTGCAGAACAGAATAAAGAAAAAAGAATGAAAAGAATTGAGGACAGTCTCAGAGACCTCTGGGACAACATGAAACACACCAACATTCGAATTATAGGGGTTCCAGAAGAAAAGGAGAAAAAGAAAGGGACTGAGAAAATATTTGAAGAGATTAGAGTTGAAAACTTCCCTAATTTGTGAAAGGGAATACTTAATCAAGTCCAGGAAGCACAGAGAGTCCCATACAGGATAAATCCAAGGAGAAACATGCCAAGACACATATTAATCAAACTGTCAAAAATTAAATACAAAGAAAACAGATTAAAAGCAGCAAGGGATAAACAACAAATAACACACAAGGGAATCCCCATAAGGTTAACAGCTGAACTTTCAGCAGAAACTCTGCAAGTGAGAAGGGACTGTCAGGACATATTTAAAGTGATGAAGGAGAAAAACCTAAAACCAAGATTACTCTACCCAGCAAGGATCTCATTCAGATTTGATGGAGAAATTAAAACCATTACAGACAAGCAAAAGCTGAGAGAGTTCAGCACCACCAAACCAGCTTTACAACAAATGCTAAAGGAACTTCTCTAGGCAAGAAACACAAGGGAAGGAAAAGACCTACAGTAACGAACCCAAAACAATTAAGAAAATGGGAATAGGAACATACATATCGATAATTACCTTAAATATAAATGGACGAAATGCTCCCACCAAAAGACACAGATTGGCTGAATGGATACAAAAAAAGGACCCATATATATGCTGTCTACAATAGACCCATTTCAGACCTAGAGACACATACAGACTGAAAGTAAGGGGATGGAAAAACATATTCCATGCAAATGGAAAACAAAAGAAAGCTGGAGTAGCAATTCTCATATCAGAAAAAATAGACTTTAAAATAAAGACTATTACAAGAGACAAGGAAGGACACTACATAATGATCAAGGGATCGATCCTAGAAGAAGATATAACAATTGTAAATATTTATGAACCCAACATAGGAGGACCTCAATACATAAGCAAATGCTAACAGCCATAAAAGGGGAAATCGACAGTAACACATTCATAGTAGGGGATTTTAACACGCCACTTTCACCAATGGACAGATCATACAAAATGAAAATAAATAAGGAAACACAAGCTTTAAATAATACATTCAACAAGATGCATTTAATTGATATTTATAGGACATTCCATCCAAAAACAACATAATACACATTTTTCTCAAGTGCTCATGGAACATTCTCCAGGATAGATCATATCTTGGGTAACAAATCAAGCCTTTGTATCAAGTATCTTTTCCGACCACAATGCTATGAGACTGGATATCAATTACAGGAAAAGATCTGTAAAAAATACAAACACGTGGAGGCTAAACAATACACTACTCAATAACGAAGTGATCACTGAAGAAATCAAAGAGGAAATCAAAAAATACCTAGAAACAAATGACAATGGAGATACGATGACCCAAAACCTATGGGATGCAGCAAAAGCAGTTCTAAGAGGCAAGTTTATAGCAATACAATCCTACCTTAAGAAACAGGAAACATCTCAAATAAACAACCTAACCTTGCACCTAAAGCAATTAGAGAAAGAAGAACAAGAAAAACCCAAATTTAGCAGAAGGAAAGAAATCATAAAGATCAGATCAGAAATAAACAAAAAAGAAATGAAGGAAACGATAGCAAAATTCAATAAAACTAAAAGCTGGTTCATTGAGAAGATAAACAAAATTGATAAACCATTAGCCACACTCATCAAGAAAAAAATGGAGAAGACTCAAATCAATAGAATTAGATATGAAACAGGAGAAGTAACAACTGACACTGCAGAAATACAAAAGATCATGAGAGATTACTACAAGCAACCCTATGCCAATAAAATGAACAACCTGGAAGAAATGGACACATTCGTAGAAATGCACAACCTGCCAAGACTGAATCAGGAAGAAATAGAAAATATGAACAGACCAATCACAAGCACTGAAATTGAAACTGTGATTAAAAATCTTCCAACAAAGAAAAGCCCAGGACCAGATGGCTTCACAGGCGAATTCTATCAAACATTTAGAGAAGAGCTAACACCTATCCTTCTCAAACTCTTCCAAAATATAGCAGAGGGAGGAACACTCCCAAACTCATTCTACAAGGCCACCATCACCCTGATACCAAAATCAGACAAGGATGTCACAAAGAAAGAAAATTACAGGCCAATATCACTGATAAACATACAGGCAAAACTCTTCAACAAAATACTAGCAAACAGAATCCAACAGCACATTAAAAGGATCATACACCATGATCAAGTGGGGTTTATTCCAGGAGTGCAAGGATTCTTCAATATATGCAAATCAATCAATGTGATACACCATATTAACAAACTGAAGGAGAAAAACCATATGATCATCTCAATAGATGCAGAGAAAGCTTTTGACAAAATTCAATACCCATTTATGATAAAAACCCTGCAGAAAGTAGGCATAGAGGGAACTTTCCTCAACATAATAAAGGCCATATATGACAAACCCACAGCCAACATCATCCTCAATGGTGAAAAATTGAAACCATTTCCACTAAGATCAGGAACAAGACAAGGTTGCCCACTCTCACCACTCTTATTCAACATAGTTTTGGAAGTTTTAGCCACAGCAATCAGAGAAGAAAAGGAAATAAAAGGAATCCAAATTGGAAAAGAAGTAGTAAAGCTGTCACTGTTTGCAGATGACATGATACTATATATAGAGAATCCTAAAGATGCTACCAGAAAACTACTAGAGCTAATCAATTAATTTGGTAAAGTAGCAGGATACAAAATTAATGCACAGAAATCTCTGGCATTCCTATACACTAATGATGAAAAATCTGAAAGTGAAATCAAGAAAACACTCCCATTTACCACTGCAACAAAAAGAATAAAATATCTAGGAATAAACCTACCTAAGGAGACAAAAGACCTGTATTCAGAAAATTATGAGACACTGATGAAAGAAATTAAATATAATAAAAATAGATGGATACCATGTTCTTGGATTGGAAGAATCGACATTGTGAAAATGACTCTACTACCCAAAGCAATCTACAGATTCAATGCAATCCCTATCAAAGTACCACTGGCAGTTTTCACAGAACTAGAACAAAAAATTTCACAATTTGTATGGAAACACAAAAGATCCTGAATAGCCAAAGGAATTTTGAGAACGAAAAATGGAGCTGGAGGAATCAGGCTCCCTGACTTCAGACTATACTACAAAGCTACAGTAATCAAGACAGTATGGTACTGGCACAAAAACAGAAATATAGATCAATGGAACAGGATAGAAAGCCCAGTGATAAACCCACATATATATGGTCGCCTTATCTTTGATAAAGGAGGCAGGAATGTACAGTGGAGAAAGAATAGCCTCTTCAATAAGTGGTGCTGGGAAAACTGGACAGGTACATGTAAAAGTATGAGATTAGGTCATTCCCTAACACCATACACAAAAGTAAGCTCAAAATGGATTAAAGACCTATATGTAAGGCCAGAAACTATCAAACTCTTAGAGGACAACATAGGCGGAACACTGTATGACATAAACAACAGCAAGATCCTTTTTGACCCACCTCCTAGAGAAATGGAAATAAAAACAAAAATAAACAAATGAGACCTAATGAAACTTCAAAGCTTTTGCACAGCAAAGGAAACCATAAAGAAGACCAAAAGACAACCCTCAGAATGGGAGAAAATATTTGCAAATGAAGCAACTGACAAAGGATTAATGTCCAAAATTTACAAGCTGCTCATGCAGCTCAATAACAAAAAAACAAACAACCCAATCCAAAAATGGGCAGAAGACCTAAATAGACATTTCTCCAAAGATGATATACAGACTGTCAACAAACACATGAAAGAATGCTCAACATCATTAATCATTAGCGAAGTGCAAATCAAAACTACAATGAGATATCATCTCACACCAGTCAAAACGGCCATCATCAAAAATCTAGAAACAAAAACTGCTGGAGTGGGTGTGGAGAAGAGGGAACACTCTTGCACTGTTGGTGGGAATGTGAACTGGTACAGCCACCATGGAGAACAGTATGGAGGTTCCTTAAAAACTACAAATAGAACTACCATATGATCCAGCAATCCCACTATTGGGCATATACCCTGAGAAAACCATAATTCAAAAAGAGTCATGTACCAAAATGTTCATGCAGCTCTATTTACAATAGCCAGGAGATGGAAACAACCTAAATGTCCATCATCGGATGAATCGATAAAGAAGATGTGACACATATATACAATGGAATATTACTCAGCCATAGAAAGAAGCGAAATTGAGCTATTTGTAATGAGTTGGATGGACCTAGAGTCTGTCATACAGAGTGAAGTAAGTCAGAAAGAGAAAGACAAATACCGTATGCTAACACATATATATGGAATTTAAGAAATAAAAAGTGTCATGAAGAAACTAGCGGTAAGACAGGAATAAAGACACAGACCTACTAGAGAATGGACTTGAGGATATGGGGAGTGGGAAGGGTAAGCTGTGGCAAAGTAAGAGAGTGGCATGGACACATATACACTACCAAACGTAAAATAGATAGCTAGTGGGAAGCAGCCACATAGCACAGGGAGATCAGCTCGGTGCTTTGTGACCACCTAGAGGGGTGGGATAGGGAGGGTGGGAGGCAGACGAAAGAGGGAAGAGATATGGGGATATATGTATATTTATAACTGATTCACTTTGTAATAAAGCAGAAACTAACACACCATTGTAAAGCAATTATACTCCAATAAAGATGTTAAAAAATAATAAAGAAAATAAACCATATAAATTGAAAGGCCTCCTCCATGGCTAACATTCTGATAATCCATATTAATTAAGTAGCATTACTTGGGACAGTATAATAAAGTACATAGCTGATTGTCAAAGGTCACAAATCTTTTCCTATATCAGTGTGGCTGCCTGCTCTAAAAGTACTGACTGTATTCAGAAATACTTTTTAAAGAATGTTAAATAAAATCAGTGAGGTCAATGATTATTATGCTCATTCTAGGTAACTAAGTCTATGCTGGGCCATGGAGAATAAAAACAGAAAGGGGGACATATTTAGTGTGGTTCAAGAAACATTTGTTGAATATCTGTTGTGAGTAACACCTGTGTTTAATACTGATGAGTAGCTTACAAGAGAGAAGTGCCCTACCCTCAAGCCACTGGCACATTTAAATGACTCAAAATGGTGGCAAATGCCCTTGAGAGTTGTTAGTTGTTTCAGGAAAAAAAGAGCTAGAATTCACTCAGGCTAAGAAAGGAATGTGTGGTTCATATACTCTTAGAGAAATGTTGAACAACCAGGCTGTGAAAAAGGCAGGTTGGTGTTCAGGAGCAATTGTTCTCATTCTCTTAATCATCTCTTCTTCACACCATATTTTGCCATCCTTCTTTCTGACTGCAGCTGGTTTACTTACAAGGGAGAAAACATGACTGTTCCAGGGCTGATGAGTTCTACATCTTACTGTTTAAGTAAGTCACTGGAGAGAGACTGATAAGCAGCATCCTGTTGTCTTTTGTCCAAGTCCAGAGCTCTTGAGAAAAGGTATAGTATCACTGCTTGACTCAGATATACAATCAAGACTAATCAAATTCAGTCACAGATTAATCGACTTGTTTCAGGGCTGGATCTCTCGCCAATCAGAATGGATGCAGAGGGCTTCCCTGGTGGCACAGTGGTTGAGAATCTGCCTCCCAATGCAGGGGACACTGGTTCGAACCCTGGTCCGGGAAAATCCCACATGCCGTGGAGCAGCTAAGCCCATGTGCCACAACTATTGAGGCTGCGCTCTAGAGCCCGCGAGCCACAACTACTGAGCCCGCGTGCCACAACTACTGAAGCCCGCGTGCCTAGAGCCCATGCTCTGCAACAAGAGAAGCCACCCAATGAGAAGCCCGAGCACTGCAACAAAGAGTAGCCCCCTACTGCTGCAACTAGAGAAAGCCCGCGCACAGTAACAAAGAGCCAACGCAGCCAAAAATAAAAATAAATAAATAAATTTATTAAAAAAAAAAAAAAGAATGGATGCAGAGAGCACTGGAGAAGTGCCTGGAGAGGAACTGCCTTACCATGATTTGACTCTCCCATTGCTAGGTCATGGTGTGATCCAGGGGATCCATCAGAAGGTTCATGTCAGCCAGGAACTAAGTAGGAAATTATGGGAGCACTGAACTTCAACATTTCATTCCATAAAAATAGCCATATTTTAGAAATTGGTATTAATAAAATAGTAATATTATTCCTAGGATAGAGAGTAATGGATTGAGAAAATGTATTTTATTGGGTACCTACATAGCAAGTAGCAAATATTACTTACTTACCAATAGCAAGTAAGTATCGGGTTGGCTAAGATTTTCACTTTCTTACATATGAGATTTGTTTATTTTTAATAGTCACTAGGTAGTAATTCTGGAGCCAAAAGGCACAGTATCTGATTATTAGTGTAGTTTTATGATCTATTAAATTTGCTGTTCATAATGGAAAGATGGCATGATCTGGGGAAAATAGCTATATGGGATTGTATTTTTTTCTTCAGTATATCTGTTTTTATAAGGTTGACTGACTATATAATCCAAATGTAGATAACTTAGTGTTCTTTAAATGCTATTTGACTAATACCCATAATGATGAAAAGCTTCCTATGTTTTCTCTTAAATTCTCCTCATGGCATTTCAACAGCTTCTTTTTGATCACTAAGAATACTGTAGCATAGCTATAGAAAATGTTTGTCTCATTAAAATGTACCCTTACTGCAAGTCCAGAGGATTGTAAGTGTATGTATAATTTTATTTCCACTGGGTGATTTTTGTAATGTGTATGAGCCATTCTCTCTAATGGAAAGTACAATAGTAGGTACTTCAAATAAGCATTAATCTTAACAATACATTTGCAAGCTAGGTAAGCAACATGAAGCATAGAGCCATAATGAGTATCATCCACATTCATCCACCTTCACAACCTGCAAAAGTAGAAATCACACATCACGAACAAAGGACATTTGTAAAAGGTATGACAGGGATACTTGTGGTATATTTCCTTTCTGGTTGTCATAGGCATATGCAGCAAAAGCAAAGCACAAAACAAACTATTATTTAGAAAAAGAAAAAATAAATTAAAACAACACAAAGGAATATAAAATAATTGTCATTTAAGAGAAGAAATAAAGTATTAGGCTCCTTATTCAGATAATGACATTTGGATATTGACTCTACAAAAAATATTTACTGCCTCTAATCCTATTGCTACAAAGTTTCTTTTCTTCTGTACCATAATTGACATGCTATAACTTATTCTTGCCAAATAAATCAACTGAGATAGATCACTCATTTATTTGGATGGAAGCTTAAAAACTAACAAAAATCAAACCAAACCAAACACCAAAAAAAAAAAAAAAGACTTTTAGGTTGTCATCACTTCCAGGAAGAAAGTGCTTTATTTACTTGCTTTATCTTATAATAAAACAGAAATTCCACTGAATTTTCTAAAAATGATGTTATCTTAATGATGATTTATTTTTTCCATCTTGGACACAGAAAAAATTACTATAGGCCTCACTGCAGCTATTTAGAATCACTCAGAATATAATCTGTTTAAACATATACAGAATATAGAAAAGGACACATCAATACTTAAATAACAAAAATAGGAATACAGTAACTTAGGCTGCATTTACACTAGTCAATCACCAAGTTAAAAAATAACTTTGTATTTTTTAGCCATCTTCACTTAACAATTGGATTGAGGTCTACACTGATGTGCTTGATTGGGCAAAAATGAGTCATTAAGCCAGTAAATTAGCATTGAATCTAACCTTATTTATCTACCATGTGATTTTAGTTTATAAATCTATGTAATGCCAGCACTCAAACAGAAAACTTAGGTTCTTTGAATATACTGTCATCAATATTAACTGGTTTTACTTTAGGTGATTGTGCTTTTACATCTTTTTTAATGAGCACACACACACAATTTTGGAGTCATCCCCCATACTTTTTCATACTTCTTACATGAAATAAGGAATAGGCTTCTGAATAAAATTTTGTATTTTTCCATTATTAGAATAAAATGATAAATGCTTAGAAAGTATGAAAAATGTGAGTCCAAGAAAAACTTAACTATCTTTTACCTTTCCCTGGCATATTGTTCTTGCTGATTCAACACAACTTTGGTTTACAAAGACAAACTTTAAATATCTATCAAATATTTCAAAGACAGAAAAATAAGTATTTTAAAACATCATTCTTTTATAATAAGAATTTGAAATTTTATGCATCTAGCAGAATATGAAGTAAAATATTATATATAATAAGAGAAACTCACTATTAGAAGAAAAAATTTCTAGAAATACAATTTGAATAATAAAGTTAAAAGAATCACAATATTCCTGAAAATTTGTCTATTGACAGATACATAATTGTTCACTCGTCAACTATCTCCCTACAATTTTTCTGTTTATTTTTTAATATTGTGTAATTTTAAAACCTCATCAAATTATGCCTAAAGTCATCAATTTCCTTAATATAGGACTAAAGATTACTCAGAATTAGCATAACAAAATATTATACAACTTTTAACACCATCAGTATGAAATTGATGGTTATAGATATAACAAGTTAGTTTTGTACAGTCAGTTTTGGAATTGTTTACATAAAGATACTATTGCTTTCGTTTATCCCTTGAAAATCTTGTGAAAATATTAATTGTCTATATTTAGTTCAAATTCAGTTTCAGAACAGTATGACATATTGTGACATGTAGACTGTTTATTTCACTTAACCCCATGAACCTTAATTCTATATCTACTGCTTCTTGCTGGATGCAAAAGCAAAATGGTCATGGTATCCATGGAATAACTGAGGACGAGCCATCAAACTTCAAGTACACAGCTGAATTCAGCCCTGAAGTGCCAGAGAACCTAACTGAAGCTCGTTTAATGGGATCATGTAAAATGGTGAGAGTGCTGAGTGTTTGGATAGCCAGAGGCCCAACCTAACTTCCCCAAAGAGACTACCCTCAGCAACAGAGCTACTTCGATGTTTGTCCTTTTCTGAGAAAAAAAAGCTCAGTGCATTTAAAAACACATTTAGGCTTCTCTAACCCATATATTTGCAGAATGGATAGATGGGTAAAGCAGAGGTGGTTGATCTTAGCCCTTTTAAATATGGATTACAAAGCTGCCAACTGAAGGCCCAAAGGGATGGAGGGTGAGGATGCAATCAGATTCAGTGCTAAAGAGGAGCTTTGTAATAAGCCAGCCTTTTTGAACTTGAGGTTATTAAATAAACAAACAAAAAACAATGTTGGGTAAAAATTAAGAGATCTAAAATTAAAGTGATTGAATGTATACTGGAAAAGGATAAAATTTAACAAAATATTGTGAGAAAGATAATGTGAGGCAAAATTTACTGAGGTCTGAGCAGTCAAATAGAGTAAGGAAATAAATAAGATGGAATATGCCAAATACATCTGCAAGGAGGACAAAGAATTATGTGCAAAACCATGGAGAATTTTGAATGCTAGGTCCATGTGGGGCTTTATTCCTGTTTAAAAAAACCCTTTAAGAACTCTTTTTTTTTTTTTTTTCTATCCAAATTTGACTATTCACTGTTCTGCCAACATCCCTTGAGTATTTCTACCGCTGAATCTTAGCCCACTATTCCTTTCGTGGTAAGAATCATGAAAGGTAAGAATAGAAACCTCTATTCTTTGAAGTTTACTTCAAAATTATCATTCACATCAAGCCAACTCCAACCACCCCAGTCAGCAGAAACCCACCTCTTTGAAAATTTTAGTTGTTACTCTGTGCCTTCTATCTGGAACTCTTTTCTTATCTCCCTTTGAATTGTTAGTTATCTTTGTATGTGTGAGTTCCATTTTGGACATGTTTGCTTAAAGTGTTTGCATGACATCCAGGTGAAGATGTCAGCCAACAACTTCGAATGTGAGAATGAAACTCCAGGGGATTTTAGAGTCAAAAAAGCAGTCTGTAGCTATATTCAAGTCCTAATGGAAACTGCGAATGAGCCGGATTGTAAGGAAATAAATTCAAAGAAAGGCAGCCAAAGGCTCACACTGTCCTTCAGAAGAGGTTTTTCCGGGATGGTAAGAATTACAAGAAGTCCAGGTCAGGAAGGATATTGGAAATCTTGCCTCCAGAACCAGAGCACTTGGCCACTAGCCATGTGGAAATTCTGCCTTCATACAGGAAAAATAAAAATGAACTTGATAAATTCCCCTGGGAGAGCAAAGCACTTGAGCTGTTTCATCCTCAGGAGATAATTTGTTTGAGTTTCAACAAGGGCATAAACTAAGCTTTAATCTTATTAACTGGAGCATTTCTGCATATGTGTTATTTTGTAATATCTCTGTTAGAGGGTAGAAGAAGTCAGCCTCCCAGTACACCAAGGAGAAAATAAAATAAGATTTCGTCCATGGAAACTCCTTATGGAGTTTTTTTTTCTTTTTTACCCCCTACTCAAACCAGGGTAGAGGTGCAGGTGCAGTTTAAATTCTTCAGTTTGCCTTAGAATTTTAACACAATTCAAGGTCAGGAAGTTAACCAGCAGAATCGGTAAAACCAGTGCAAGTCATACGTGTTTATTTCTTAGTATTATCTGAAGGAGAAAATAAAAGAGGTTTTAAAAATGACTCTGACAACTGTCTGTCTCATAAAGCCTGAACTTCTCATTTGCTTCCTACAAAGAGGAGCATATAAATTCATGTTGATGAACTTAGAGTCTGGCCAGCAGTAAGAGATCTCCCTGGCCAAACATTCGCCTAAAACACACCCCCATCCAAGCAAAATGGACAGGTATACCAGGCTCTGTGGTTTGTCCTGAGTGAGGGCAGAACAAATCTGGACAAATGTAGAGAATAAGAACAAATCTTTCAGTTTTCTATTTGCCTGATATTTTACTTACTTAGTCTATAATGATCATAACTAACTGGTGAAGTTGATAGTATCTTGGATTTATGGATAAGAAAAGCCACAACTCCGGAGGTTAATTAAGTTGTTGGAGGTCACATATTGAGTAATTAGCAGAACTTTAATTTGAACCCAGGTGAAGAAATAGATTTCATCCAGGTCTAAACCTGCCCTGCTGGGGATATGAAAAATCAAGAATGCTGACCCTGTAAAATCCTTTGATCTGGCCTTAGAGAAATCTTCGTAAAACCTGTGTCTGGATTTTCATCATTACTTATAATGAGGGAAAAAGCAGGCACTTAACCAGAAAACATGGAGGCATCAAGAGGATACTAAACTAAAGGGAAGATTTTGAGGTGAGTCAGTGGAGGTAGAGCAGCAATGATAACCAGTAGCACATTGAGGACATGAAGGAAAGGCGAGACTGCTCCTCCAATGGGGAGGACACTTCAGAGACTCTTACTGTCACTGCCATCTTTGTGCACATTGTTCTGGCTTCCTTCTGCTCTTGCTAAATTATTAGTAATTGTATTAGTTTCCTATGCTGTCATAACAAATTACCACAAAGTCAGTAGCTTAAAAAAAAGAAATTTATTCCCTCTGAGTTCTGGAGGCCAGAAGTCCAAGTCAGTACTGCCAGAACGGCCAAAATCAAAGTGTCAGCAGGGCCACATTCCCTCCAGGGAGTCTAGGGGAGACTCTGTTCCTTGCCTTTTCCAGCTTCTGGTGGCTGCCATCGCTCTAATCTATGCCTCTGTCTTCCCATCACCTTCCCTTCTGTGTATTTCTTTTGAGTGTCTCTCTTGTAAGGATACATCTGATGGCATACAAGACTCACTGGGATGATGTAGGATAAGCCCCCTTTTTCAAGATCCTTAACTTAAGTACGTCTTTTGCCATATAAGGTAATATTCACAGGTTCCAGGAATGAGGACATGAGCACATCTTTTAAGAGGACATCATTCAGTCCATTGTAGTAACCAAATGACCAATGGACACCTGGTTAGTATGATTTGAATAATATGTATATGATTTACTGTGTCTTTTCACCGTCTACTGCATTTCTACACAGCGTTTTTGCTAGATGTACAAACCCTTGAGGTTGGATCTTCAATTCCATATAT
Organism: Delphinus delphis; assembly: GCF_949987515.2. NCBI lineage: Eukaryota > Metazoa > Chordata > Mammalia > Artiodactyla > Delphinidae > Delphinus > Delphinus delphis. The sequence continues at coordinate 79,870,030 of NC_082687.1, read as the reverse complement.
GTGAAAGCATAGGAGGTCAAAGCTTCCAATGAAAAATTTTCTGTGGATATCTACTAAGGTAGATGCTGTATACTATGTTCTTGCATTAAAATAATAATAACAATAAATCTAGTATATATAGTGCTTACTATGTACCAATTTCTATTCTAAATCCATTACGTAAATTAATTTATTTAATCTTCAAAGCAGCCCTATGAAGTGTGACTATGCCATTTTATGGATGAGGAAACTGAGGCGTGTATATCTATCTGAAGAAAAAATAGCATTTCGGAAAAATGGTCACCAATATTCACTATAAAACCAAGTCAACTGATCTTTGCTAGTGTTTATAACTTCTATCAAGCTCCAGGTTGTTCCAAATAATTTTATAACTAATTAATGAGATAGCAGGATTGACTCATCAACAGTATATAATTTTGAATATATTATCACTGGTGCCAATTTGATTGTTGAATTTACTTTTGCATTAATGAAACTTTGCAGTTTATACATTAATTATAATAGGAAATAATAGTCACTTATGCAATTTTTCTCCTAAGCAAGATATTTAAACAACTTCTGATAACATGGAAGAGGTTAGTATATTTTCATATGTATGGGATTCAGACTTCTCTTGTGGCGCAGTGGTTAAGAATCCACCTGCCAATACAAGGGACATGGGTTCGAGCCCTGGTCCGGGAAGATCCCACATGCTGTGGAACAACTAAGCCCGTGCGCCACACAACTGAGCTTGCACTCTAGAGACCGTAAGCCACAACTACTGAGCCCACGTGCCACAACTACTGAAGCCTGTGCTCCTAGAGCCCATGCTCCACAACAAGAGAAGCCACCACAATGAGAAGCCTGTGCACCACAACAAAGAGTAGCCCCCGCTCACTGAAACTAGAGAAAGCCCATGCCCAGCAACGAAGACCCAATGCAGCTATAAATAAATAAATAAAAAAGAAATTAAATATTCATATGTATGGGATTCATCTGTGCATATCTAACTATTATATCTAGCTATCGGTCTACGTATCTATCTATATCTGTATATTTAGATGGAGAGAAAGAAACAGAAAGATGGAAAGATAGAGAAAGAGACCAAAAGAGCTATCAGTTCTTGAGCTTTTATAGTAAAAGCCATTTTTATCCAAAGCAAGCAATGCATTTAGTTGATTAACTAAAAAGTCAGGTAAGCATTAAACTCAAAAAATGTGATTCATATCTGCCTCATTTTCTTTTAATTAACACATAAATAAGCATTCATTGGATAATCTTCTGATATAGGTCCACGTGTTTTCCTTTGATGTTGAGTCACAAATTAAAGTCTTAGGATATCTTTCATTTATAAACCATACCCATAAAACATAATATATAATTTGGATTTGAATTACCATGAAGTGGAATGAGAACTTAAAACACAGGAAAAGCAATCTAGTATTAAATATTTAATACTTTTATATTTTCCAAATATTAATAGTATTTCATATTTCCCCAATTTTGACATATTTTAAATTTTATTTTTATTTTAGTGACTGACTCACTAAATATTTCCAAACTATTCAGCCCATGTTTAAATTAAAATTATAGTTGCTTTCTTTTACTCGTTCATGTTGTACTTGTTTACATAAGATTTATCTAAATCATATATTTACAATAAAAATAAATCAGTTGGAATTGGCATAAACAGGTACCAAAGCTCTTGATCAGCACATTACTCTATATATAAGAGATAAAATAATCAGGCATACTAAGTATAACCTATGGTCATGAATATTCAGCCTCAAGGCATTCCTTCTTCAAAGGAAATGAAGAACATGAGTTAATTTAGTAAATCCATTCTCTGTCTAACCCTACTTCAGTTGCATCTATCCTTTGTAATTGTGGTTCTCACAGTATAAGTAGTCACAAAGAGAAATGAGAAAATACAAGCCCCAAACATATAGGTACATAAACTTATATTAAAAAATAAGGTAATTATTCCAAAAGTGAACATTCCTGGAAAACATAAGAAAAGGGTATAGATCCTTATAGAAAAGGGTATAGATCCTTAAGAAAAGGGTATAGGTCCTTATAACCCGTAAGAGCTCAAAGTTTTAAATTATTGGTTTAACTATTGCTATGTAATTAAAATAAAATGTTTCCATAATTAAAAATATGATCATCAAACATTAAGATAACCTAAAAATACAGATTATAAAATTAGGAAGTACATGTGTTAAAATTTTCTAGTTAAGTAAATAATCAAGAAAAATAGAAAAAATGAAATCATGCAAAGCACAATTTAGTACCAAAAATGTAGGCTATGGAGTCAGGTTGCCTGAATTCAATTCAGGGTTAAAAATATGTTAGCTGCAAGCATAAGAAAAAATACTTAATTTCATTAGTCATCAGAGGAATGCAAGTCAAAACCACAATAAAATATTACCTCACACCCACTAGGATGGCTACTTTCAAAACAAAGCAAAATAAACAAACAAACAATAAATAAATAAATAACAAGTGTTGGTGAAAATGTGGAGAAATTGGAAACCTTGTCTACTGTTTGCCAGATTGTACAATGCTGCAAGCACTATGGAAAAGAGTATGAGGGTTCCTTAAAAAATTAAAAATAAAACTGCCACATGATCCAGTAATCCCATGTCCAGATATAGATTCAAAATAATTGAAAACAGAGTCCTGAAGAGATATTTGTGCAATCATGATTATATCACCACTCTTCACAATGGCTAACAGGTGGAACCAACCCACATGTCCACAGACAGATAAATGGATAAACAAAATTTGCTATCTACATACTGCTGGGGAAGAAAAACCTTCCCTCTGTCCTCTTATGTTCTTTGCTTGGAGGGTCTGCAAATTAAACTGGCAAAAGACAGGTTAGCAAGAGAAAATACAGATGTTTTCATTGTGGGTATACAGGAGTTCACAGAAAAAATGTGGCTCAAGAAGGTGGTTAGAATTTGGGACTTACATAGCACCTTATTACACTAGGGGAAAAGGAGGAGGAGAAAGGGCACTTATGGGAAAACACTTCTGAATGGGTCCTTAGGAGAACAGATAGGAGATACAATAGTTTTGTAACAATGCCTGGTTAGATTTGATGCTGATTTCTCTCTAGTGATGAGTCAATTTCTGGTGGAGAAACTCTCAAGAAGATTTGTAACAACTGACTTCTTTTGGGAGACTCTGTTCTTAAGAAGATAAGGAAGTTTAAAAATCCTGCTCTCCAATGCCTTCAGATAAAAATAATTTTTATGCCACAGTGGTGTCTTCTGGACCACGTCAACACAATGGAATATTATTCGGCCTTAAAAAGGAAGAAAATCCTATGGCATGATACAACATAGATGAATCTTGAGAATGCTAAGTGAAATAAGCAGTCACAATAAATAAATAAATAAATGAGGTCAAATTCACAGCAACAGAAAGTAGAATGGTGGCTATGAGGGACTGAAGAGAGAGGGAAAAAAGGAGAGTTATTTATTGGGTACAGGTTTTCAGTTCTGCAAGATGAAAAAGTTCTGGAAATTTGTTGCACAACAATTTGAATATACTTAACTCTACTGAACTGTACACTTAACAATGGTTAAAATAGTGAATTCTTTTATGTGTTTCTTACCACATTAAAAAAGTAAACTTTATCAGCTAGGTAACTTTGACTAAGACTTTTAGCTTTTCTCATCTTCAGCATTCATCACCTGTAAAATGGTGATTATAGTAAGATTTATGACATGTTTGTTATGTAGAAAAAATGAGATAATGAATGTAAAAGACTTCACACAATGTCTATCACACAAACAAGAAGAATTATAGGCAAAAAAGCAAAATAATCAACTGATATATTGGTCCAGAATGGCATTCGAAAAAGTTTACTCAGTACATAATGTGTACAATGAATAATCTCTGTGCCTTCATATATCTGTTCATTTCCAGTGTGAGAGGACAATGAATCTCAGGAAATTTCTGAGGAAGTTCTTTTAACATAGAATTCTATTAAGGAATTGAGATCTTGATTTCCACCGTGATTCACTCTAACCTCTGAGCACCGTGACAAGCCTCTGATTTTTTTTTTTTTTCTTTAAAGTAAAGCAATCTTTGAACTGAAGATTTCTCCAGTATTTGGTGAAATAATCAGAAGCAAATGAGCAAGGCTTTCCAGGGGAGCCTGGATTCAGTTAATCGGTCTTAGAAATGGCCACATTCAATAAGAATGAAATTCAAAGAAAAAAGTGTGTATTGGGGTGGGGAGGGTCAACTAGGGAAAAAAGGAAATAGAAGTTACTAACCAAAAGTTTTACTTGCATAGTTTGCCCATCTTCTCACCTGCTGTTTTTATGATTTAATTTTTTATTTCCCTAATTATATCCTCACCAGGGAGCATACCAAGCTTCATTGTGTGATGCTATTAAAACTCAAGTTTAAAAAAATAATTTTAAATCTCTTCCAACTGTATTCTTGTCTCCTGTCTAGATCCCAAGGTTGAATGGTATTTGAAGACAGTAGTTTGTGTGTGTGTGTGTGTGTGTGTGTGTGTGTGTGTGTGTGTGTCTGCATATGTGCAAATGAGGTTTTAGAGCTCGAATTTTTTGCTGCATCTGGTCTCGTATTCCATAAATGACACAATTGATATACTGGAGATAAGTTATTAATTTGATTTATCTATTTAAATATTTGGGAATTATTTGGGAAGGCAGTTCACTGGAGGGGGAGAGAGTCCCTTAGGAGGTGATTTCTTTTACCTGGTGCCTTCATTTCTCAGACCATTTGAGATGCTAATTACAAATTGTTTTTGATTATGCAGATGACCCAGGTAGTGACACTGTGGAATGAAATCCCATTTGAATATATTTCTGCTCTAATGAAGGTTACACACTAAGGGACCCAGAGTAAGGAATAAATAGAGCACTACACAGGCTTCTTTCTTTGTTTTCTTAGTATTTCTACTGGTGAACATAAAAAAGCAAAAAAGGAATACAAAAGAAAGCCTTACAATTATTTCACTTTTATGACTCCTTGGGTAGATGTTCATAGATTACAAATACCTTCCTGAGACAAAGACATTTGAAGATGTTGCTTAAAGGACTTTTATTTTCAGATCAAGAGGGTAAAAAGCGTGGAATAGGAGTGAGTCACACCATATCTAGCCATGTTTTGAGGCTTTTATTGCTAATTTAATATTTTATTCTGTCAGCATACTCACTAAAACTTTTAAAATTCCTAAAACAGACCTGAGTTTTCCACTCAAGTCCCAGAACATGACTGCCTGATGTGAAGGGGTAACTTGCATTTTGAGAAATCCTATTTATTAAACAAATACTTCCTGCTGTGAAAGAAGTATTGATGTTTCTCCTGATGTCTCATTCATTTCCAGTTATCTTTTACCCACAGAAGCAACTGGCTAATCGTCTAATATCCTTGATACCTGATGTGATAGTCTAATGTGTTTCTGCTTTCAAAAGTGAGAAGAAACCTTTCAAAACCAACAATAGGTAAGCAGATGTCCAATAAATCCTTTAGACCGTTGGGCTTGGGAAAAAAGAAGCTTCATGCTCACTTCCCTTCTATCATTTTAATATGGCTGAACAAAGGAACAAAAGCTCAGCAGCTGACAGTACTGTCATCTCTCTCCAACTCAGTGAAAGCACGCCTTTCCCAGGTTTCCTGGCTGTGCATTAATGAGGGAATTGTCAGAGGGAAAGAAGGAGTGAGTTCGTGGTTCTCAGTTCCATATGTCAATTCTTCAGCTCCCAGCCCACTGTATTATGGCTTCCAGAAAATGTGCTCGTCATCAGTAAATGGTAATTGAGAGAGAATTTATGTTTTCACGATATCATCTTATTGACCCTCCTCAGCAATATTCATTTAGATTTTAGGCATGGAGTTACTTTTCCTAATATTGTTCAACAGCTTCTCTTCTCAAATGCAGACATAGGTTGGCAACGAGCCACCTCTAATTATTTCTCATTACTTTCCTTCTTCTTTTAGTATGTTCTTACTGTGTGGAGCTTTGCCAATTGCTGACAAAAGCCAAATGGAAAAAGAAGGAAGATACTTTGATGGTTAATCTGTTTCAGTGGTACAGTAACATCCTCTAAGCTCTACTGGAATCTGCTAGTTGCCAAAGATCATACCTGCTGCTTGCAGTGTTAACCACTGGAAACCTGCTGCTGCTTCTGCTTTGGTTCCTGCTAACTCTGGAGGCCACAGATGCACCTTAGAAGGAGAAAGGCAAGGCAAGGATACTTACTATATATACTTACTTACTATTTACTTAAGTGCGCATATAAAGAGAGGGGTTTTTTTTGGTCAATTTCTGAGCTCTGCAAGTCCTAAACTCTTCTGAAAATGAAGGATCAATTGATTCCCCTTCACTCAACAAAAATATACTGAATGCTTTCTTTACACAAAGCTCTAGTTAGGCACCTGGAGGTGAGCTACCTATTAAAAGGTGACTAAATGTAGCCCCTGCTGAGAAAACTTTTACAACATCATAGGGAGGATAATGGATAATCCAACAACAATGGGGACAATGAGTATGACAATAATAATGGCTAAAAGGGGTGGTGCAATAAAGTGCTTAGGAGTTCAAAGAAAAAAGGAAATCAGTGCCTTGATAGTGTTTGAGGAAACTGTTTTGTGAAAAAAGTGGAATTTAATCTAGATCTTGAAGGATAACAAGATTTAAATAAAAGAGAAGGAAAGAACACTTAGCTAATGAAAGAGAATGAAGGTGGCTCCATAGAGGCTATATTAAGCTTATAATCTTTATTGATAAAAACAATACTGTTGGAAGATAGGACTGCAGAAGTAGATAGGGACCAGATTATAAAAGATATCTCTTATAATACCAAGGAACATGGATTTTATTCAGAATAAAAGTTTTCCTATAGAATAGTACCATGTCTGATCAGTACTTCCGAAATATTAATAATGAAAAATTGTGAGCATTATTGAAGGTGAGGGGAGAAGCTCAGATGTTCAGGACACAATTAGCCTTAGGGATAAAAGAGCTGTCTTAGCCTGTTTGGGTTATTATAACAGAATACCACAACCCAGTGGCTTAAACAACAAACATTTATGTCTCACAATTCTGTAGGCTGGAAGTCCAAGATCAAAGCACTGGTATGTTCCGTGTCTGGTGAGAGCCCACTTTCTGATTCATAGACATTGTATCTTCACATGATAGAAGGGGTGAGGGAACTTTCTGGAGCCTCTTATATAAGGTCAGTAATCACATTTGTGAGGGCTCTGCCCTCAAGACCTAATCAACTCCCAAAAGCCCCATGTCCTAATGCCAACATATTGACAGCTAGGACTTCAACATTTGAATGTTGGGTGGGCAGAAACATTAAGTTGATAGCAAGAGACAAATGTTTTTAATTGCTTGGGTCATGATGATGGCAATGAAAAAGGTAAGGGGGAACCAGATTTGAGACAGGAAGATTCACTAACAACTGGTGACAGCTTGGATGGGAGAATCAAGAAAGACTCAAAGATCAGATTTTTGTACATTATTAGAAGATAAAATTTTAGTTCCACTCATTCAAATAAAGAACTTTTTCTGCTTACACAGCATCACATTCTACACAAATATTCCCTTTGTCATGGTGAAAGATACAGGGAATTCTGAAGTGTTTCTGCATGAATGGAAAATTTGGAAAGGATGTGGGCTCCCATCTGTTGTCTGATCCAAAAAAGTGTATGGGAATTCTATGTTCCAACCCATGACTCTGCCTGGAATAGGGGTCAGGACTCCTGCGTAAGAACTCATCAGCACCAAAATTTTCTTTACTGTTTATTTCTTATCTTCTAAAGTGTGTAAATAAAACAAATTTAAAACAACTTATCTAATTTAGGTGGTCAAAAAAAAGGAGGCAGAGGAAAAAGTAACTCTGATTGCATATCTCCTAGGTATTTTATCTTTATTCCTAAACCTCTACTTTGAAGGAAACTGACAGTAGTTTGAATATGTCATAGTCTAATTGCCAAAATGGGTCACAGATAATTAGAATTTGGCGGCGGGGGCGGGGGGAAGTGGGTCGGCAAGGGTTAACTAGAGACAGTGAACACATCTTTTTTTTTGTGATACGCGGGCCTCTCACTGTTGTGGCCTCTCCCGTTGCGGAGCACAGGCTCCGGACGCACAGGCTCAGCGTCCATGGCTCACGGGCCCAGCCACTCTGCGGCATGTGGGATCTTCCCGGACCGGGGCACGAACCCGTGTCTCCTGCATCGGCAGGCGGACTCTCAATCACTGCACCACCAGGGAAGCCCGAACCCATCTTTTTTATTTGAACAGCTTTGTAGAAGGAAATATTTTTGCTAGGTCATTCTTTGTATACTTTCTCCATCACAGGTTTTACCTTCAACCTACTACCATAGTCCTCCTACTGGTAACAGGAATCATGAAAATGATATACTATAGTATTAGCAGGAAAACTAAAAACTTGGCCAGTTAAATTATGTGTGGAACTCCAGGTGTCCTTGCACCGTTTGGAGACGAACAGCCTCAGGGTTTAATCTCACAGTCTTTCATGTGAAGTCCTCACAGAAGAACTGTTCGTAATGGAATATCGGTAGGAATTTTCTTATTACTGATGAAATAAACCAGAGCTAGGACTCAAATCATTTCATGTATAGTACTTTCTTTTCCCTTTCATATTATCTATGGTCTGAGGATATGTCCTTGCTGTTTTTGCAGGGAAAAAATAAAATAAAATCTGACCTGATATTCTTTTTCATTGATCTCCAAAAAACTGAAAACGGTAAAAATGTATTACAGTGAGTCTTTTCAAGTGCTATCAGATCCAAATTACATACACTATGAGTTAACCAAAGCAAAACCACTGTACGCCAATTGAAGTTATTAGAGGGAAATAAAGAATAAATATTAAACATGTTAAAAAGAAATGAGATAAATAAATGCATTGTATAATTTCAGGAAGTGTGTTTTATTATAGCAGCTTTCTGATGTTTAAAAAAAAATGTTAAGCTGTTTCTTAAGAGGTGCAAAGATATTTCAAATCATCTTACACAGCTATGTGTTTACTGTGTTTCCTCATTCATTTGCATTTGTATTCATTCATTTTTCAACAGATAGTTTAGGTGTTTACAATATCCCAGGCAATGTCCTAGATTCTGGGAAGAAGATGCATAGGCCCTGCCCTAAAGAAGTAGAAAGACTGGCCAGAGAGAGAGACATTTAAACAAATAATTGTTGTCAATATGGTAATCATGATACACATAAGTATAGTGTTGGTCAAAAGAGGGAATGTTTTAGTTTTAGCTCCGGAAAATCAAAAATTTATTTCCAGAGAAGATTCCTGGGTTTTACCTTGGAAGACAATTAAGATACCACTAATTAAATGAGAGGAATTCCACACAGACAGAAGAGCCTGGGCAATATGGAGGGACGGAGCTGTCAGGAAGAGCTTATAATGGTGTTAGCCTCTGGTCTTGGGTAGAGTACAGAAAGCAGTGTTAGTTGTTTCTCCTTTTACTGTTTATTGTTGCTTGTTATGCCATTTTAAATAAAAACTATTGAATCAAACAATACTTTTGAAAATCCAAATTCAAAGTTAGACCATTGATGAAGTTTCCATGTTCCTATATTTTTTTTAATTTTATTTATTGAAGTATAGTTGATTCACAATGCTGTGTTTATATTTTTAGATTAGGAGAAAAAGTGTATTGTATTCTTCTCTCTAAGGTAATAGTGCAGTTCTGACAGTAGTACTATTAAGTTTACTTGTATACCTTTATTATTTGTGGTCTATCCTAGGATGTGTCTACTTTAAACTAAGAAAGAAATTTGGAGACTTCCTAATGTTCTTTACATGTTACTGCTTTTGTGTGTGTGTAGTATGTGTGAGAGTGTGTGTTTTCATGTGTTTAAGTGCAAGTGTGTCTCCACTGTCTTGATTAGAAAAATTAGGATGCCTAGGCAATTGTTTTGAGTGTACTTATATGTAAATAAAAGGGATTTCACTTATAAGTTCACTTATATAGTGATTATCCACAACATCAATAATATTCTGGCCAAGGAAAAACAATGTAGCTAAACATAATTTCAGAGAAAAAGGCCCATGTTTACAAATGATAAGAGGAAAATCAATTTTGTGATGTGGAATATCAAGAGATTATCTCTCTGGGGAAAGTTACAGCATTTAATTTAGCAAAATAGGCTTTGCATTGTTAATGCATTGCCTTGGTTATTGTTAGCTATTGCAGTTGACACATCTGATTCCCTTTCCGAGTTCCTTGAATCCATGATTATTTCTTTGTCTGCTGTGTAATTCATAGCTCTCAGCATGACACTGGAAGGGAGGAAAAAACCTTTTTCCTCTACCCTCCTAGGTTCTCCAGCTGGGACCCTGGAAATTAAACTGACAAAAGACAAATTAACAAGAGAAAAAAATCCCAGCATTTGTTAACACGTGCAGTGTACAAACAAATGGGAGAAACTGAGGAGTATCTCAAGGGGGTAGTTAGAATTTGGGAGTGATATAGCATCTTAATAAAGAACAATAAATTTGTAGAAAAGTGACAAGACAAAGAAAAACAGGTTTAGGCTTTTAGAGGCGGCAAACTCTGGGAAGGTAAATATATGGGGGGAGGGAACTGTTGGAAGATAAGGCAGGGCTCCCCAACCGCTGGGCCATGGACCATACCGGTCTGTGGCCTGTTAGGACCTGGGCTGCACAGCAGGAGGTGAATGGTGGGTGAGTGAGCAAATCTTCTGCCGCTCCCCATTGCTCCCCATGGCTCACATTACCTTACCGCCTGAACCGTCCCCACCACAGCCCCCTAAGCCCCCTGTCTGTGGAAAAACTGTCTTCCACAAAACCGGTCCCTGGTGCTAAAAAGGTTGGGGACTGCTGAGATAAGGGTTATTTTAGTAAGGTTTGTTATGTAGATTCCCCACTGCCCTGTCTCTGGGCTGATAAGAGTCTAAAGTTGTTTCCGGTAATTAAGAAATGGTTTTGACGCAAATGGTAGGTGAAGGCAGAGCTTTATTTTTCTCAGTGTTTGCTATTTTTCTATTGTCCTCAACTCAAAATAATCCTTACACTAAAGTGGCATATTTGGGGGTGACAAATTCTGAGATTCTGGGATTCTTCTTGGGTGATAAAAATTAAATGACAGTGGCTTTCTTGTATTAAAAAACACTGTGACTTTTATTTTCATGCTCCTAATAACAGTAATAATAATTTGGGAAAAAGACAATGGGAAGAAATTCACAAATCTAAAGTTGGCAAATAAAGCACAGATATTTCATACCAAGGAATATGATTTAATAAACAGGAGACTATTTTGGTTTACTTGGCTTTTGACTGAGTTCTCATCTTTGTCAATCTATTAGAAAATGTTTGCTTTTGAATTTGAAAACCCTGTGAAGCCTTGAGGACGAGGTAATTTGCTTATTTGTTTGCCTAGTATCTGAGACACAGTAGATTTAAAATGATTGTTATGGAACAGTCTAGCATATTTCATTTTCTGGTGTATTAACTCTATGTATTCCTAGGAACACTTTTTCCAAAGGATGTTAATAACTGTTAAACACATTTGAGAATTGCTGGACTAAATAAATTTGTACAGGCTCCTTTATTTGAAAAAATTCTCAGATTTTAGGATCCTTAGCTTTTAAAGTAGGCTAAGATATGCATCTTTTCCCTGAAAGTAGATGACCATGAACATTTTTTCATTTTGAGAATTTGAAAAATTAATAACAGTTTGAGAAATGATGTTTTAGATAAATATTTCATATGTAACTTGAATAGGATTCAAATATTGCTAGAGAAGTTTATATAAGTAACATTTATTAGAAACAAAAAATGACAAGGACTATAAATAAATAAAAAGGAACAACTTGTTTTTTGTTCTGTTTTATGTTAGTCAAAGGATGATATTTTATTGATCTAAGGTGCTTTTTTCATTCTTAATGTATATACATTTAAATTGTACACTCTGATCTACTAATTTCACTTTTAGGAATTTTTGCTACAGATATTCTTACATATATGTGAAATGATATGTGCAAGAATATTCATTGCTGAATTTTTGATTAGGGAAAAATATTGGAACCAACCTAAATATTCACCAATAAGGAAAAGATGGTCATGGTATTGTCACCTTAAAAAAATGCACAACTTGAGAGTTTCGAGTTAAGTTTTATTTGGGGCAAAATGAGGACTGCAGCCAGGGAGACAGCATCCTAGATATCTCTGAGAAACTGTTCCAAAGAGGCAGGGGCCGGGGGGAAGGTCAGTATATATGTGATTTTGGTGAAGGGGGAATACATGCAATCAATAACTTTTTTTTTTTTTTTTTTTTTTTGCGGTACACAGGCCTCTCACTGTTGTGGCCTCTCCCGTTGTGGAGCACAGGCTCCGGACGCGCAGGCTCAGCATCCATGGCTCACGGGCCCAGCCTTTCCGTGGCATGTGGGATCCTCCCGGACCGGAGCATGAACCCGTGTCCCCTGCATCGGCAGGCGGACTCTCAACCACTGCGCCACCAGGGAAGCCCCAAGCACATATTTGTTACAGAAGGTTTCTGCTAATCTCGTGCAAGTTACTTTTAGTCACGAGGAGCAGATGTCACCAAGAAGGATTTTAGTGCTTTTCTAGATATGAGGAGATACAAGAATTGGCTCATAAAATTGGCTCCTGAAAATATCTAACTACCTGCAGACCTGTTCTGCCAGGTTTTCCCAGAGCACAGAGCTCCTCATTTCAGCTCTCCATCCTGAGCTCTTTTCAGGGGGTGTTGAAAGTCAGCACCTGCAGCAGCACATGATTTAATCCTTGTAGAGGTAGATGGCAAGTGCCACTGGAAAATGCCAATTTGTAGTTGGCAGTATGGTAGTTCCACATAATAGAATTTTATGTGGCTTAAAAAGAATGATCCAGTTTTTGACAGTCATACTATTAATTCTCTCTCTAAATTATATATATGTATATTTAATGAGGCATTATAATAACATACTTATTTTTATATAAAATATATACATATTTATATATGTCAGAAAACGTACAGAATATCTATTTTAAAAATACAAGTAATAGATAACAATAGTTGCCTGGGAAAGGTTCTAATCAGTTTATGTTGCGTCCTCGGGTTATGTCATTCTTTTAAATGTTGTGCCCTGCCCCCTTACCTCCTGTATCATTTTCACTTTTTTTTTTTTTAAGAAATAATGAATGAGGAGTATGAGTGTATTAACAGCCTCCTGAATATTCTTTCAGAAAAATAAGTGCATCAGATTGGTTGTTCATATTATAATGTTTTATTTTACTAAGATTCTTGGATTTTATTGTTCCTGTCATACCAATCATGGTATTGGGCACAGAGAAATTTGAAATTTTGAGCTGTTGTTGCTATTGCCTCAGTGAATATTTTAAGGGAACACACTCTTCCTTCAAATATTCAAATAATTGGGACAAATTTTAGTCTAAACCTGAGCTAAATCTTGTTTTGGATCAAATTCCAGGGTATTAGCTCTGATATTAATGTAACACTATGTGGAAAATCATGATGGGTCTGAGTAATGTAGAACTCTATGTAATTGAGAAGTGCTGGTGAGGAGAGGGTTTGTAACACATATAGAAAGAGGGAGATGGCAGAACATAATCTATGGGCCAAGGTTGGTTCAGGGGGGATTGAAATATATTCTCAAACTATTATAAAATAAATGGTACATTGCCTGATATTTGTGTAAAATACTTCACATAGACAGTAAGGACTATATGTGTATATTAATTAATTTAATCTACAATTTAGGAGTGTTTAGTCTACAATTAAAGTACCAAGTACTTTAAATGACATTAAATATGACCAACACCAGAGGATGTTCTAGGTAGTAGGTTGGCCTGAAATATTGCATAGACATTCTCATCATTAGATAAACATAGTGTAAGAATTTAGTAAGCCTAAGAGCCATTTCTTTTGAAAATGGTGTTCTAATCCTAGGATTCCAAACTGGTTGTAAGTTAAAGGGCTGTATCAGAGGATATTTGTGTTGACCTTGATTAGAAGGTTAGCTGAATCTTATCATCAGAATGTTTGTATTTGCCATAAGAAAATCTTTTCTGCCAGGTTGCGAGAGAATATAAAGGGACAGATCGCTGAGAGTTTATGGAAATCACAGGAAGTATGAATGGCTGTTTGTATGCCTGCTTGCTACAAATATTTGTATATGTGTGGCACAACTTGCAACATACGACCATATCTTCAGGTTATAGAGAGAAGTTGAACAGCACACACCAGCCCCTAACTGTTAGGAGATACCAATAACTACTGAAAAGAATCTAATGTTTGTGAACTGCATATCAGCTTGGGTCAGTTTGCAACAAATTACTTCAAGTCAGTATATGCAATACTGATCTCTTCTCCTAAATCCCATGTTCTAGGTTTACTTAGATGTTTTACTAAGCAGAACCCCAAACTCAACAGTTCCCAAACCATTATTATTCTTTCAAAATCAACTCTTCCTCTAAAATTTTCAATGTCTGGAAATAGGACTCTTGTTTTTCTCGTTATGTAGCCTTAAAAATCTCAGTATCTTGGACTTCATTCCCAGGAGCCAAATGCAAATATTCACCTTCCAGGAAAAATTTCATATCCACCCACTTTAAATTTGAACAGTCATCACTCTAGTGCCTCCATTATCCATCACAGATGCTCTTGCAATTATCTCCTAACTGGTAACTCTTCCACTCACATCCATCTTATTGGAAAAAAGAAAAAACAAAACTTCAGGAGACTATCACTATCTACTTTAAGGACAGATTCATGAGTGCGAATATCATGTTTGCTCCAAGCTAGCTATTCTCACTATTATTAGGAAAAGAGCTTACTAGTATATATGGAGTCTATATTGTGTCTACATACACAATATTAATTTCTTTTCTTAGTTCCCTGGAAAGGAGATCAGGACATGCCACTCCACATGCCATTTTGGCAAAAGAATGGTGTTTTGTTGAAGGTATTTCAGTTCCTGAAATTCCTTGTCTGCCTAAAATCAGAGTCTCCCCAAAGAACTCAAGTGTCATAAATTCCCTCCCCAGGAACAATTCTAATCTTCTCTTCTCAGAGAGGAGAAGTCAACACCATATCCAAACAGACAGTTACCAAGCTGTCATATTTCTGTTGACCTAAAACAAATAGACTGCCAGATATTTCTCTAGAAAAGATGGGTTTATTTGGGATCAGCAGACAATTGTAATTTGGGGTCTGCAGCTATGGCAAGCCACATGCAAATCCCCCCAGGGCAAGGGAAGAAGAGCACTTTTATAGTGAGGGAAAAGGAAGTAGGGAGGGCTACACTAAACAAAGAGTCCACGACCTATCTTTTGCTGAGCTCTTGCCTGGAAAGAAGAGGGATCTTCTTGTTGAGCTCTGCTATTGTCACAAGGTGTGAGAGCTCCCCATCTGACTTCCCAACACTATTTTTTTTTTTTTGTGGTATGTAGGCCTCTCACTGTTGTGGCCTCTCGCATTGCGGAGCACAGGCTCCAGACGCGCAGGCTCAGTGGCCATGGCTCACGGACCCAGCCGCTCCACAGCATGTGGGATCTTCCCGGACCGGGGCACGAACCCATGTCCCCAGCATCGGCAGGCGGACTCTCAACCATCGTGCCACCAGGGAAGCCCCCCAACACTATTTAATTGAGGGTTTTGTTTATTAATTTTTAAATTTTCCCTTTTTGTTCAAGATCTTTCTCTGAAAGCATCGCTGCTCAAGAGTCAGGTTTTCTAGCTTCAGCTGGTTTTTTTTGTTCCTCAGTGTCAGGAAAGATCTATCCTGGGTGTACTGAAACCTATTAGGGTCACATTCAAGTAACAAGGAGAGGTAGAAAGGAGAACCCTCAGGTAATTTTATCTAAAGTCCGTATGTTATCAAGATCATAGACACTGGAGATCACCTGAAGCATTGTGTCATCATCACAGGTTTGGCAACAAACTTCGAGCAGACCTGGTCCTTGTTATATTGGGAAAGCTGTCTCATCAGATATCATCTGCTTCAAATCTGTTAAATCTTTATCTGGAAATCAACAGATGATATGCGGGTCCACTCAGAGTTTGGTGCTTTCTTTAGGTATGTTACATGAATCCAAGAGTCATTTCCTTGGAGTTTAGCCACCCAAGGGTTGGTTAGCAGTACCTGATAGGGATCTCTCCAACAAGGTTGAAGAGAGTTCTTCTGGAGGTCTCTTTTCCATTAGATGCAACCTCCAGGTTGCAAGGAAGAATGCTTAAGGTCTTCATCTCCCAAGAGTACACTATGAAAAGACTGTTCTACCAAATTATGGTTATTTTTAATAGAAGCAATTAAGCCTTTACAATATTGGAGTATCTCTCCTTTTGTTGGTTGTGGGTCAAAAGAAGCAAGTGCCAGGTGCATTAGGTATCCTGTGACTATCTCAAAGCATGAGAGTTCACCAGTTCCAAAAAAAGGTAGGTCTGAGATTTGGAAGGACAAATGGCAACATTTTTGGCCAAGGTATTTAAAGGACCTCTATAAATTTTGCCAGTTGAGTCTTTATAATGTCATTGATGTGTTCTATTAGGCCAGAGGATTGAGGGTGGTGAACGCAGTAAAAGAATTGTAAAACTGCCCAGACAGCACAATTTGTTGAAGCGCCTGACCAGTAAAATACGTTCCTCGATCACTATGCAGTTTGAGAGGAGCTCCCCAGGTAGGGATACTCTTTTCCAACAGGACTTTAGCCACAGAAGAGGCAACAGCCTTTCTTCAAGGGAAGGCTTCAGAAGGCTGATTGTTGTTTGATCCAAATCAAAGCTTTCTTTTTATCAAACCAAAATTTGTTGAATTTCTAATCTTGTTTTTTTGTTTTTGTTTTTTGTTTTGTTTTGTTTTTTGTTTTCTTCCTGAGGCCAATTGTTAGGCTTCTCTAGAAATTTTTAAAAATTATTATTTGGGGAAATATCCCTTTGGAGCATGAAATAGCATGGCTGCTATTAGTTCCTTTAAGGGCAGAATTTCTTGTAGAAATAGAAGCTAGGTTATTTTCCTTAGCTTCGAGAAAAGTTTAGAATGTCCTGGAATCTTAATAATCACTAAAGCAGCAGGTAAAATTATTGCATCAAATACTTGTAGAACATTGAGACCACTTTAAATTTTATTCCCACTGGAAGTAATAAATCCATACTGATTTCACATTCCAAAATCATGAGCTACTCTGAAAGAACATCTACTATCATTATAAATGCTGGCAGTTTTGTCCTTGGCTAAAGCAATAGCCTCGTAGGAGCATATAATTCAGCCTGTTGGTCTGGAGTAAAGATGCTGCCTCAACACATCAAAAGGAGTTGCAATACCATACCCAGAACAATATGTGCCATTGTCACCTTTTAAACAAGAAACATCAGTGAACCATGAAAAGTCAGTGTTACCCCAAGGAATTTACTGCAGATCACATACAAAAAAGAAAAAGGGAATCTGATAATTGACATGCCCAAGGGCAGGTGGGTTGATCAAACTTCCTTTATGCCATCTGTCTTCCATATGTCATCCATAAAATTGGTTTGGGGGTTGTTATTCTTTAGTAAAACATACAGAGTTTTGGCATAAGAGAGAAATTTGGAATCCAACCTTGGCAATAACCAACGAACCCAAGAAAACCTCACAGTTGGTACTTACTTTTGGGTTGTGGGAAACTTAGCACACTTAGAATCTAGGTGTAGTCCTTGTTCTGATATTAGATGTCCTAAGTATCAAACCTGAGTTTAGGCAAACTAAAATTTTTTTGGTGACCTTATGTCCCTTTAAGACTAAAAGCTTTAGCAAGAGGATGCAGTCTTCCTGTGAAGGAGGACTTGTGAAGAACAAAGAAGCAAATCATCCACATATTGCAACAAAGTAAAACCTATAGGAAACTTTACATCATCCAGATCAGCCTTCAGGATCTGCAAGAAATAAGAATGACTCAGTAAAATCCTGAGGCATTACTGTCCAGGTGAATTGTTTTTCTTACCAAGTAAAGGCAAGAAGGTATTGGCTAGCTTCATCAACTGGAATAGTAAAGAATGCACTGCATAAATCAATTACAGTAAAGAATTTACTTCTGGTGGTGGGAATGGATGTTAATAAATTCTGAGGTTTAGGAACAACGAAGTATCAAAGGATAACAATGTTGTTTATTGCTCAGAGGTCCAAGGGAAACTCAACTTTCAGCCCTTTGGTTTTATCACCAGTAAATTAGGGGTATTACAGGGACTGATGAAAGAGATAATGAGGCCTTGAGTCTTGTAATCTTCTATTATGGGCTTCATGCCTTAAAGACTTCTTTACTTATAGAGTATTGATTAATTCCAGGAAGAGATTTTGAGGAATTTTTTGAATCTTGATGGGAGGTATGCTGTGAATTTTCCTAATATTAGTTGGAGATTTGGCTCATAAAAAAGGTGATAGCTGATTCAATAAAGACAAATGACCAGTGTTTCCAGAACCAGCTCTAGTACCTTTAGAGGTGGAATACATAAAAAATGTCAAAGGATCATTTAATTCACCTGGTTAGTTACATTGACAACTACTGTCTAATTCTAGAATTATTTCCCCTTCTGGAGAGAAAGAATAGGAATTGCTCTATGAATAGGAATTGGGCAATAGCCCAAGTCTGATCATATAATAAGTTAGCTGGCTGGTCTCCTGGTTGTAATTCTACAGACCTTTCAGGATTTTCCCAATTAGCAACTTTCATCCAGTGTTGAGCCTGGCCTTTATCAACAAGCATATGAGCTAGTTCATATGTCAGAGAAATTAGGTTGATAAGCTTGAATGACTATATTAAATTCCTCAGCGAATCTGTGTGGATCTTCAGTTACTTTCGAGAAAACTCTGACTGTACTGACTGTAGCTCACAATTCATCTTAGTCCAGAGTATATAAGAAATTAAGGATTTAGCCTTGATCCTCAGAAGGCTTAATTTTAAAGGGACAGCTCCTGATAAATTCTGAGGTAAACAGAGTGGGGAGAGTTTCAAAGAAAAGGGTAAGTTCGGCAACAGAAATAGTTCAAGGGTACTGAAGGTATAGAAGAGGTGCAGACAGTATGGGAGGAAAGGAGAAAGATGACACCGTGGGTGGAGTCAGAGCATGAGGGGCTGATGAAGAGAAACAAGATGGCGCCACAGGTGGAGCCTGAGACAAAGAAGCCAAGGAAGAAGAGCCTGAGGCTTTGGGAGCCGTTTAACCTTTGTTAATCATTTGTTTGCCTCACTTAATCTTAAAATATTGTCTTGCAGAGAGGCAATTTTGGACGCCAGATATTGTTGGGGCAGCCTCAAAATACAAATCAAAATACTCATTTCATTCACTTCTGGAAAGTTTTGAGCTATTGTGGTCCAATTACATTTTAAGAAAATTGGGGATTTCAAAAGTTCCCATAATGGCCACTGATATTCTAAATTACCTTTGGTCAGTTCGTTTCATTTAGTTAGGAATGTGCATGAGGAAGGATCTTGGTTTTTAAACAAAATCTGCCAGAGTCCCTGAAACGGGGGTGCACTCAAAATATTTAGGTAACTGGAATCTCATTTTCATACGTTTTTCTCTAGAGTAAAAGCAAGATTTTCAAACAGCTCAAATGAAACAGCCTGTGTCTCAAACAACCTAATACCAGTAAGTTCTAAGGAAACAGCATGGTCCCAGAGAAGCCAGATCAAAGGCTTTTTAGCCAGTTTCCAGAGAACAGCTCCTATTCCAAAGGAATGGTCCAATAGCTGAACTGGTGCATTTTCAGTGAAGCAGCCTCTGTTCCTGAAGGAATGGGCTGACAGCTTATCAGCCAGCTCGGATTGAAACCGTTTAATACCAAAATCAGACCCAAGTGCCAAATGAGCATTCACATACAGAAAAAGGTCTTAACCAGAAAGCATAAAACCTTAAAACAGATCCCAAATAAAGTCTGGAGAGCTTCCGATGTAAAGAGGGTATGATCTCAGATTCAGAGAGATACTTACATTCAAACTCCAGGACTGACATGAAAAGCAGTGAGCACAATGGGCTCAATTGTGGTACCACACCTGTTGGCTCACCAGTCCCAGAGCCCTCAGGGGTCTTCTCTGGCCCCTGGAGCCACCAAAATGTTGACGTACGACAAATAGACTGCCAGCTATCTCTCCAACAAAGATGGGTTTGCTCAGGATCAGCAGAGAATTGCAATTTGGGCTCTGCGACCATGAAGAGCCATGTGCAAGTCCCCTCATGGCAAGGAAAGAACACTTTTATAGAGAGGAAAAGGAATCAGGAGGACTATAGTTAACAGAGAGTCCATTGCTTTTCATTGGCTGAGTCCTTGCCAGGAAAGAAGAGGGGGCTTTCTTCTTTATTTTGAGCTCTGCTAAGGTGATAGGGCAGTAAAACTCCCCCTTCTGGTCTCCCGACTCTGTTTAATTGAGGTTTCTGTTTATTAATTTTTTATATATCCCATCTGTTCTCCTAAGGTCCTATTTATGTTTCTAAAAAGTCATTTGTTTTTCCATAAGTGTCCTTACTCCCCATCCTTACTTTCTTTTACTAAGGTACATAGACTCCCAAATCTAACCACACTTTTGGAATTACTCATCTCTGAGTGCTCCCATGTGTATGCATGATACACATACTAATAAACTTATTGTCTTTTTCTTGTTAATCTGTCTGTTGTCAGTCTAATTTATACAGCCCTAGCCAGGGAACCTAAGATGGATAGAAGAAAAAAAATTTTTTCTCCCCTACAATTGCATGACTTTCTCAGTCGTTTCATTCAGTGTTTTCATCAAATGATCAATGTCACTCTAGCAGAGAAGACTTCCTAATCATTGGAATATATCACTCTAGCCTCTATGTTAATTTATCTTACTTTATAATATGTATCCACACAATATATATAGTAATTAAGTAGTTAATTAACTTAACTAAATTTCAACAGTATTATTTTCCATTTTTTGTGATTACCAAAAATGATCCTTGTTATAGGGTAGATGTTGAAAAAATGTTGAGTAAATAAATACAAAATAAATGGTCAATTGGACCATAAATGGGGGTCAACCCCAGGTAATATAAATAGTGTCATATTGTAATATTTTATAATTCATTTATCTATGTAGTTTCTTGTGTTTGGAATGTACCCTTTTTTTGGAAATTGTGCCTTTACAATTGTTAAGATCCATCTTAATTATCACTTTTATGAAATATTTTACAGTTATAAATTGATGTTACATCTTCCTATTAACACTCAAATGTTCTATAAATGTATTCCTGCTAAAGTATATACATTCAGTCTTATATTAGAGTTATTTGTTTATCTTTTGGCTTCAATGACACTATGAAATTATAAACTCCTTGAAGGCAAGCACTGTGTTATATGCACCTGAAAACTGGCCATAGTGGCTCTAACAGGAATTTGACCATAGTTTTTGCACTGAATTGGACTGACCATCTCTGGAGAATAAAACTTTCATGTTTTTCTCAATCTTCCTATTAAAAGCTTTACCCTATTAATCCACTGAAGCATAGGCACTATAAAAGTAGAGGATGTATGTTTTCCATTCTCTTATAAACATTTCAGATAACATAAGAATTATATCTGCAGCCATTTTTCTAGTTAATTGTTCTGATCCAAAAGGCTAATACAACTTTCTTATATCCCCCAGAGAGTTAAATGGTTACAGCTTGATCTTGGTCCTAGGTTAAGCCCCAAGGTGCCTCTGAGAATAGAGCATTACCTCCCTAGGAATTTACATGCCAAAGGGATGAAGTCCTCAAATTTGAAAATAATTCAGGTCAGAAAAGTCTTCTGGAAAGGTTTGGAGGAAGAAGGGAACCCTTTTAGGAGCAGAGCTAGACAGATGTCTCTTCCTCCTTATAAGAAGAGAAAAAAAAATCCTTTGTTTCTCGCTTCTGGAGTATCTGGATGCTCATGTAGGAAAAATTCCCATCAGGTCTCATCACGCCACATAAAGGATGAAATCTGGGACAAGGAGGTGAGTAGGGGTGGCATACCTATGTACTGTGAAATAGTAAGAAATCTCTGACCCAGAAAACATATCCAGTGGTTCTTTTTTGTTTCCTTTCCCTTGTACATTCCATTTCCTGATATAATTCATTTCAGCAGGGAGGTACAATTGGGAAGAATCAGCAGTCACTGAAGAGGCATTTTTGAAGACAAGTAAAAAATCTCTACTATCCATATACTATGTATGCTGGACTTCAATAATCATCATGTGGTTATGTTTTTGGAAATTAAAATTGGAAGCAAGTAGAAATAAAATATTGACCCACACACTTTTATTGTTCATTATGTGCTTCCTTGATCCTTGTAAGACTTAGCAGTGCTGTGACAATGAATACAATCATGGAAATGCTTCCATTAAATGCTTTAATTACTTCCCATCTTGACTATTGCAATTAACTCCTTTATTGTCTTCCTAAATTCTTACTCTCTGAGCATCAGGGGGTCCAAATTGTTGCAGAAAAGAATAGTACTTTTTCTAATTCTAGGGCATGAAATCACAGCATTCTTTCGCTTGTATCCTCTTATTAATTCAGTGACAGACCTTGAAATTAAAGTTATCTCATTATATGAATTAAAGAAGTGACTGCAGGGAAATTAAGGGGAAAATTCAAGAGATTGAGAGAGTATAGAAGAAGCACAGCATCAAGGAACGAAATGAACAAATATAAAAAAAGGAGAAAAAGAAGGAAAGAAATGAAAATGTAAAAGATTATGAGAGACACACATGTATAGAGTTCTATACAAGAGATAAAAGGGAAACTTTAACTTGAAAAGATAAAGATGGAATATAGACTTCTTTGGCATATTCTGTTATACCAGAATTTGAGGTTTGAAAAATAATAATTTGTAAGAAAAATGAAGAGATATTAGAGTAAATGTATAGGGCATTTAAGATATGACATTTAATATACATTTACAGTGTACTTAACATATATTTATAAAAGATTCATCAATATTTGTGAGCCCCAATTTAGCAAAGTCTGTGCAGTTACAAAAGTATACTGAATATTCAGAGGATATAATCTTTATCTTTTGATTTTGAGGATTTAGAGAACAATTATGAACTCTTACCCACTATTACAATAACAGAATTCTTTTGATTCCATATTGCACTTACTTTTCCTAACTTTTAATATCTTAAAGTACACGTTAAATATAATGCTAATGTGAATCTGTGTCTCATGTTCAATAATATTTTATTATTAGCATAAAGTATAAAAACTGATGTTACATGACTTTAAAGTTGCCTTATGAATTTTTTAAGGTGCATATTTATTATTGGGCACTGCTTAATTTGAGTTTTTTCATTATGAATATCCTTCATTTCTACCATTTTTTTCAACAAGTTATGTTTAACTGAATATACATTTAAACCAAAAAAATGAGTTCTATTTTTTCGTGCTATAACTTCACACGGTAAGATAATTGATTGCACTAATTGATGCAAACTTTTCAGTCTAAATCCAGTGTAATAATTCTAAAATATTGTTGGGGCTCAGGCCAGACCATCCTAAAATATACCAAAGTATCAATAGCATATTGGTTATTTTGAATTAAAGTTACCCGAGAAACAGCCAGTGCAAGAACACTCTGCCCCTCCTCTGAAAGCAAGATAAAAATTTCCCATGTGAAAGGTACCCTCCCTATACCCGCGGTAGACAAACTTGCCAGGGACAGGGAATTCAGGGCTGAGAAGCCTGTGTAAACAAACTCTGCTTAAATTCTCCTCTAATTAGCACCCAAGCCCAAGTTTCTTTGTTTTGTCAATCCCTCACAAATTTATTGCTTCTTTATCTAGAAGGTATAAAAGCTGCCTGCTTTGGTCACTTCTTAGGTACCATATATATGAGACCTCCATGTGTACAAAATTAAATTTGATTTTCTTCCATTAATTTGTCTTATGTCAATTTAATTATTAGACCAGTCAAAGGAACCCAGAAGAGTAGGGGCAAATTTCCCCGCTCTGACAATGTTTTGCATTTAATTATCTTATTTAATTTCTCTGTGGTTAGCAATTGCTATGTGCTTATACTTACATCTTTGTCATCTGTTGCTTTGGGTTTTTTTTTAATTTTTCAATTTTAGTAAATATTTAGAAATAAAATTTACTCTGACTTTCTCTTTTCCATGAGGATATATTTAAAACAATTACTTGGAAGATGGTTAATTTGTCTTTACAATAGTGTATGTATATGTTTGTGTATGTATGTGTGTTTATGTGTGTGTGTGTGTGTATATACATGTACATGTGTCTATGTATCATATCTAACTGAAAATTTGCATTTATGAAATCACTGCCAATTGAATTTCTTTTTTATACAAGAAGAATTGGGTTTTGAAAAGCTGACTGTGTGTTTTGGGACCCTTTTGGCTTTGATAATCTCAAGGAACATTAGTTGCTTCCCTTATTCTCTGTTGTAAAGTACTCGAATTGGTGTCAGGCCATCTAAGGTAGGGAAAAGGCCCAGTGTGATGATCTCCAGCCTGGAGCTATTCATTTAATTATTAACACTTCATATGTACTTCACTGAGGTGGGAGGAACTGAGAAGACAAACATCTTATGAACTTGTAATAAAAGCACTGCCAGTAATTACATTATTATGGACAGGGCAGGGAAGTCAGAAAAAAAAAATGCCTAAAATAATTATTTAAACATCTGTGGCTGGGCAGGTTCTCATTTGACCTTCCAGATAACAGCACGATTCTTGTTCAAAACATATTCATTGTTCTCAGCTACATGTCAGTGACTGGCAGGAATAAAAGATGCCACACAATATGGCTTGTATCACTTTGTGCAAAATAATTTGTGGTCAAAGGAGAGTCACAAAGCATCCAGCTGGAATATAATTACTTGGCGATGATTATATAAAGATTCAGTTAAGGCTGTGTCTATGTAACACAAAGGGAAATGAAGATTTTATACTTATCAAGCTTATTAGATTGATGTAAGGGATAAAGAAAACCCAAATTGAATTGCTTTGGACAGAATTTTCTTTTTAGCAATTATCTAGTTTATCTGATCCATGTTCTATTATACATTGTGCTCTCCCAACCAACCTTGTATCTGCATATAAAAAATTAGGGGAGGCTGTTTATACTGACTTAACCCAAACACTGCTTCTGATTTAAGACAGATGAGAAGAATATCTGGGAATTCACTTACACATTGATATATTAATGCATTCAAAAATAGACATTGAGTGAATAAAATGTGCTGGCCCTGTGTGAAGTATTGAAATACTGGATAAACAAAACTGAAAAAGTCCCTCCATGCAGTAAGCTTATTATTCATACTAGAATAATGTGAATAACAATGAAAGAGTCAAGGTACTATAGGAAGAGAGACAAACACAACATTTTAGAAAGGAATGTTTTCTAGTGTTCAGAAAATTTCAATGTAAATTGATATACTGATAAATATATACCTTTATTGGTATACCTATATTGATAATATATACCATTACTCTCTGCAATTTTATTTATCAAAAAATTTCCATTATTTTCTTTGGCTAGAGGGTCAATATCACTGGCTTAGGTCCATATAGTCACATATTATGGATCCAAATCACTAACAACAACTTATTTGAGACAGACACCAACCAATTCTAGGAAAATGTGTCAGTTTTCACCTAGGCAATATGTTATGACAGGGGACCCTGGGCCACACAGCAGGAGGTGAGCGGAGGGCAAATGAGTGAAGCTTCATCTGTATTTACAGCCACTCCCCATTGATTGCATTACCTCCTGAGCTCTGCTTCCTGGCAGATCAGCCGTGGCATTAGATTCTCACAGGAGCGCGAACCCTACTGTGAACTGCACACGCGAGGGATCTAGGTTACGCACTCCTTATGAGAATCTAATGCCTGGTGATCTGAGGTGGAGCTGAGGCAGTCCCATCATCCCCAGATGGGACCATCTATTGCAGGAAAACAAGTTCAGGGCTCCCACTGATTCTGCATTATGGTGAGTTGTATAATTTTTTCACTATATATTTCGATGTAATAATAATAGAAATAAAGTGCACAATAAATATAATGCACTTGAATCATCCCAAAACCATTCCCCCCACATCCCCCTCCAAGTTCGTGGAAAAATTGTCTTCCATGAAACCAGTCCCTGGTGTCAAAAAGTTTGGGGACCGCTGCATTATGAGATCAGGGAATGAGAAGCATAGTCCTTCCTATGTTGGAAGTGAGAGAAGCAGAATGAGGAGAGTAGGTAGAGTAGTGGGCAGTTACCCAAATTAATACTTGTTCTAATTATTCCAAAAAATTTCCAGGGTTTTACTTAAAAAGGGGGTTCTATGTTTTTTAATTAATTTATTTATTTTATTTATTTTTGGCTGCATTGGGTCTTTGTTGTGGTGTGCAGGCTTCTCATTGCAGTGGCTTCTCTTGTTGCAGAGCATCGGCTCTAGGTGCGTGGGCTTCGGTAGCTGTGGCACACAGGCTCAGTAGTTGTGGCTCACAGGCTCTAGAGCACAGGCTTAGTAGTTGTGGCACACAGGCCTAGTTGCTCTGTGGCACGTGGGATCTTCCTGGACCAGGGCTCAAACCCATGTCCCCTGCATTGGCAGGCAGATTCCCAACCACTGCACCACCAGGGAAGCCTGGGGGTTCTATTTTTTAATACGTTTTTGGAAGCTACTAAAGTAGAGAACAAATCTTTTTAATCACAAAATTTATTATAGGTCATATCATTTAGTATAGACTAAACAACTTACAGCCTGAATTGCCAAATGACTACATAAAACACTTAGTATCCTAAACTGTTATTCAGTAAAACATATTTTGGTAAATGCTAAGGTAGAGCAGTTCAGGATTCCCTATTTGGCCTCATTTATTAGCTTGCCCTGAGATTTAAATCAGTCTATCAGCAGGTTGCTAACTGTTGGAGAAGCTGAACCTGGTCTGCCCTAAATTGTTGAGATTTTGAAACACATGATAACCCCTTTTCCCCACTACCATTGACTATAACATGTGCAGACACAAGCAACCACGCTCAAACAAACTTTCTACTCAGAACACAGCCTTCATTCTTATGAGCAGATAGAATTGATAAAACCAATCAACAAGTGCACAAAGAAAAAAAAAATTCAGAAAATAAGCTATAAATATAAGTAATATAGGTGCTGTGGCAGAGACTGTCTGAGTTGTTACTTTAGATTAGGTGTCACTCTTTTCTTAGTGGATAATTTGAGGATCACAGTGTATCAGTTAGGGTCCACTCAGGCTCACAGTTTCCACAGCAGTTATTTTAACAGAAAGAATTTGATAAAAGGAATTGTTTAACAAGCAATGGTGAATGGTAAAATCAGAAAAGGAACACTGAGCTAACAGAATATAATTTTAGGAAGCAAATTACATCTTCAAGGCTAATGGAAAGAAGGGGAGAGTTGGGACACTCAGAATCTGGAAGCTTGGAAAAGGGAACCTGAGGAGGTCGACAGTTTACTGATGAGGAAGCACTGGATAGCTGGTGTTGGTACAATGGAAACTTAGTGGAAGGGACTCTCAGAGCTGTGACTTACACCTCTAAGGAGAGGATGTTGTATTGTTGCTGCTGATACTTCCAAGGAGAGTGTTTTCTCTTTCTGCATAATGAACTACCACAAACATAATGGCTTAAAACAACTCATATTTTATATCACAGTCCTGTAAGTCAGAAATCTGGGCAGGCTGAGCTGCATTTTCTCCTCAGTGTCTCACAAGGACAAAATCAACGTATTGTCCAGCAAGCCTCTTATCTGGAGGTGCTGGGAAAGAATCGCTTCCAAGATCATGCAAATTGTTGGTAGAATCCAGTTCCTGTGGCCACAGGTCTGAGGTCCCCCTTTCCTTACTGGCTGTCAAGTAGGGACTGCTTTTAGCTTTTGATGTCTCTTGCATTCCTCATTGTTTGCCCATCTCAATCTTCAAAATTCTCTGCTTTTAAGAAATCTTGGGATTAGATTAGGCCACCAAGATAATCTCCCCTTTTTAAAGTCAATTGTGCCTTGTAACATAACACAATCACAGGAGTTTCAGGACCTTGTGAATGTAGTAGCGGATAATTTGGGGGGTTTTAGTAGTTTTCAAAAACTGTGTAACAAAGTACCAAAAGACATTTATTCTCTCACAATTCACCAGGTTAGAAGTTCAAATTTGAGGTGTTGGCAAGATTGGTTCCTTCGGGAAGGCTCAGAGGAAGAGCCTGTTCTATGGCTTTCTCTTATTTTCTGGTGCTGCTGGAAATCCTCAGTGTCACTTGGTTTGTGGCTGAATAACTCCAATTTACCTTTGTCATCAAATGGTCATCTTCCCTCTGTGTGTCTGTGTCTTCACATGGTGATCTCCTTTCTGTATGTGTCTACCTCTGTGTCTTTTCTTCTCTTCTTGTAAAAATACCAGTCAAAGTAGATTAAGATCCCAACCTACTCCAGTATGACCTCATCTTAACTTGTATCTTAATTAAATCTGCAAAGACCCTATTTCCAAATAAGGCCACATTACACAGGTACCAGAGGTTAGGACTTCAACATATATTTTTGGTGATCACTCAACACACAACAGAGACCATTCCTAGAATTTCTGCTTACCACAGGGAGGGAAGAGGCTGAACCTGGGGGTATGAAGAAACTGGGAATTGGAGGGGAAAAACAAAATAAAACTGCTATTAAAACAATTTTCCACTAGGTTTAAGGGATATTCTGAAGCAATAGCCAACAAGACTTGGAAGCCAACAGTAAGAGGGGTATATCTTCTTCCCCAGCATTCTGGTATCCACATAGTGCTTGATATTGTCGAAAGCATAATAGGGATCCACTTGACAAAAAGGAAATGTAGCTTACAGTTGCCTAGGTCTAGCATTACATAACAGGATCTAGAAGGAATGGTGTGGATGAAGAAATAATAGCTTACTAACTGGTGCAAGGTGGAAGGGTACCTTGTACTAGTCAGGGCTCATCATAGGTATATTATATTATAGGAACCAATTATAAGAATTGGTTCCTATAATAGGAATTGGTTTATGCAGTTATGGAGGTCAAGAACTCTCACAACTGTCCACCTGAAAGCTGGAGAACCAGGAAAACCAATGATATAATTTAGTCTGAGTCCAAAGGAATGAGAACCAGTGGAGCCAGGGTGTAATTAATTATAGGTCCGAAGCCAAAGACCTGAGAACTAGGAGGTCCAATGTCTGAGGGCAGGAACAGGTGGACGTCCTAGCTTAAGAAGGGAGAGAGAGAATTCACCTTTCCTTTGCCATTTTCTTCTATTTGGCCCCCAATGGATTGGATGACACCCATCCACACTGGAGGGGATGTATCTCTTTATTCAGTCAACTAAATCAAACACTAATCTCTTCCAGAAACACCCTCACAATCATGATCAAAATTAAGCTATATGGGCATCCCTTAGCCCAGTCAAATTGATAAATAAAATTAACCATCACATACCTCAATCCATGGAAAGAACTAATTTAAAAAGGCCCAACCATGTAGATACTTTGGCATGTTTAAGGTAAAGAAAGAAGTGTGTATGATGGGTGACCAAGAAACAGACAGAAAAACAGATCACCTAGGACTTAGTAAGTATGAAGCAGGAGTTTGTATTTTACTCTAAACTTTACCCAGCAAGAAGTGAGGAGAGTATATCTCTTTGATTTGTTCTGTTTTAAATTCATTTTTGGGATAGTATATTTTAATTTTCTTAATCTAGTTTATTTTTACATTAAAATGTCCAACACCTGATAATAATTAATTGTTTTATTCTAGATATTTAGAAGCATTAGTGTTGCATAAGCATCTTGTTTTTTCAATAAGTCTTTGAAAGGAATGTTTCAGTAGAGCTTAGTCCCTGAAGGAGTTGGATTTGAAAGGCAGGAGGCTGAGAAAAGGGAACTTGCAATTAAAGGGGCTCTTCAGCACAAAGCGGCCCTAAGAGATATAGCGCTACAAAGTCATTAAAATAGTAATAAACAGGGAAAGTGAAGATCAGACACATGGGACACTTATCAAGGAGTAAAAAGCTTACAGTGTTCTTGGAAATATAGGTGGGAAGAAAAACCACAGAACAAAGTCTCGCTCTATGGATTTCATGCAAGTGGACCACACAGACACTGGCACTTTGCTGCCCCTGGGAGAGGTGAAAGGCAAGCTCTGTACCTCAGCAGGAGACTGACCTCAGCCTCAGCCTCCACATTCTTCTTTGTTTTAACATTCAAAGCTCAATTGATAGCACTCACCTCCCGCAGTCCACCTCCTCAGTTCCTGTTCATGCTCTGCTGAGTGTTTCTGAGCAAACTAAACTTTTGGCTGGAATCCTTAGAGTAAATTGGTTCTCTGCCTCCTAGTTCAGTGAAAATTCTTCCCAAGTGATAGTATTACCAGTAGTCCAACAGAAAACCCCTTCATCAGCAAGTTACTAAACTTCCAGCACAATGGATGCATTTCATGCTTTATTCTTGCAGAGATTTTGATATTCAGTGTATTCGTCTCCAAAGATTCTGATTATCTTTCTTAGACTCCCAATCCTTGCCATTCACTATTTCTTTCCAAATGTAATTTAGCAGGGTATGCTATTGTAAAAGTAAGTATCACACATCTTGCTCTCAGTTGGAGAAATTTCATGTTTTTTTGTCACTGGGCAATAATGAATCTATGTTTTCCCCTTTGGAGAAGATTAGGACACAGACACGCACAAAAGGAAGACCATGTAAAGACAAAGGGAGAATATGGCCATTGACAAGCTAAGAAGAGAGACCTCAGAATAAAATTGACCCTGCTGACATTTTGATTTTGGACTTCTAGCCTCCAGAATCATGAGAAAGTAAATTTCTGTTGTTTAAGCCACCTAGTCTGTGGTACTTTGTTATGGTAGCCTAGAAACCTATAATACTACTTTCAGTATGGCGTATTTGCTAAGAATGTTCTCGTAAGTCATATTATTCAAATCTTGTTCTGTCATTTTCTTATTATGTGATTATGGAACAGTTACTTAATATTTAAGTCTTAAACATTTATTTCACAAATGATACAATAATTGAAATAATCCATGTGAAGCTCATAGCCCATGTGAGAGCTAAACAAATTTTAGCTATCTATTATTATTAGACTATTATCATTATTTATTAAAAACGTTTTTTATGAAAATCAGAAGGATTATATGTCCCCACATGAGTTGAAAGTGTGTAGCTTTCTAAAAACATTAGGTGTTATGTTTTTATAGTTCAATTTTCAAACTTCACTTCTTATAAAGTAAAAAGTACTTACAATGTGACTTTAACAACGAGATTATGTCATTGAAAAGTGAACAGGAAGCAGAGTAAGGGCAAATTACTTGTTGAATATGTTAGAAAATGTGAAATCTGTATAGAAAGCTCTATGAAGTAGATTAAATATAAAAAGGAAAATTGATGGCAGAGACCACAGCCCTCTGATTCAGTACTGTATTGCTAGTGTCCCATTATTCTAAAAGGTAAAAAAGGTGGTAGGTCTTTAAAATCGTGAATTAACCAATTTGAAGAAATTGTATAAGGGAAATGTGAGGAAGCATCACACTAAGGGTTCAGATAAAGAACATATTTCTGAAAATAATATAGTATATAAAACAGAAAAAATAATTTATAAAGAGGTCTCACATATATAAAAAGCAGCATAAAGTTATCACTTCATGAGCTAATTTATCCTTACACCTCAAGGCCCCCAAACGTCTTTCTTGGTACAGCCAATTCTGATCCATATCAACAGACATAATATCTTGTTCTCTTATGCCACTACACCTCATACATACTCACTCTTCAGCACTATGGTAGGATATTTGTCATATGTTTATTTCAATAAACTTACTTTGAATAGAATTATTTTGGAATGATAGAGAATAAATATGTTCTACTCTACTTGCCTATGGATTCCTCTTGATATAGATTTATAAAATTAATAACCATGGTGTGACAGGCAGACTAATGACCACCGAAAGATGTCTATGTCTTAATTACTGGTACTTATGAAAATGTTATATTACATGGCAAAATAGAATTAAGGTTGCAGATGCAATTAAGGTTGCTAATCATCTGACCTTAAGGTAATAAAATTATTCTGGATTATCTGGATCCTTATAAGTGGAAAGTGAATAAGAAAATAGAACCAGAGAAAGGGTAGCATGAGACATGCTTGGCCCAACGTTGCTAGCTTTGAAGATGGAAGAAGCAAGCCATGAGCCAAGGTATGTGGGTGGCTTCTAGATGTTGAAAAGGACAAAGAAACCATTTCTATCCTAAAGCTCCTAGAAAGAAGCATAGCCCTGCCAACACTGTGATTTAGCCACCACCAATTTCAGACTTCTGGACTACAGAACTGTAAGACAATAAATGTGTGTGGTTTTAAGCTGCAAAATTTGTGACAATTTTTTACAGTAGCAATAGAAAATTAGTGCACATGGTTTCCACCCCACTTTAAAATACTTGCATTCTCTCCTGTAGAATGCAAATTCCTTTTCTGAGCTAGTATTTAGTGATGTGAAATTTGAAGCATTTAATATATATTCAAAATACCCCTCAATATTACTAAATTTTGCCAAATAGTTGATCTGTTGAATTCATATTAAACCAGCCTGATACTGAATGATTAATAGATGATTTAACAAACATGCTCAATTTGTTTAGGAATATGGCCAAAGATTCCTCCTCTTAAAACTATGCTATTCTAGGGTAGCAACTGCTGAAGAGAAACAGAACTAGACATTAATTAAAGTTGATAGGGACAGACTTTATTCAGTACTATTGTAATAGGGGAAAGAGCTAAGCTCAATTCCAATACAGCAAAGATACCTGGGCTTTATAACCATTAGAATTAATAAGAAATTACCTCTACAATATATATGCTAGCGCTGTTCAATAAGCCACTGTTATGGACTGAACATCTGTGTACGCTGAATTTTAATATGTTGAAATCTAATCCTCAGTGAAATGGTATTTGGAGGTGGGGACTTTGAGAGGTAATTAAGTCTTGAAGGTGGAGCCCTTGTTAATGAGATTCATGCCCTTACAAGAAGAGGCCAGAGACATAGCTTGTTCTCCTTTGCCATATGAGGATACTACAAGAAGTCAGCAGTCTGAAACCTGGAAGAGGACTTCCACCAGAACCCGATAATACTGGCACCTTGATCCTGGATTTCCAGCCTCCAGAACTATAAAAAATAAATTTCTATTGTTTATAAGCCACCCAGTCTATGGAACTTTGCTACAGCAGACCAAACTAAGACAGTCACATATGTAAGTTATATAAGTTTACAATTTATAGTAGCAGCATTAAAAATATAAACAGAAATAGGTAAATTAAAATTAATAAAATATTTTATTTAACACATATATCCAGAATATTATAATTTTATCACGTAATCAATATAAAAAATATTGAGATATCTTATGTTTTTTCCCATTGTAAATCTTCAAAATCCAGTGTCTAAATCAGACAAGTCATATTTCATGTGCTCTGTAGTTACATATCACTAGTGGTTACTACATTAAATAGCACAGTTATAGATACTGTCAAACAAAAGTAATGACTTATCTTACATTGTATCTTTATAGTTTTCAAATATATTGAGCAAGGTAATTTAGACAGAGGTAGTATAGTTAAGAGCTCAGATGTAGAACCAGACTACCTGCGTTCAATATTTTGCTCTGCTTTCTAACTGTGTAACCCTGGGTAAGTTATTCTTTCAAATTAAATTTCTACATTTTTTAATGATAATAATAATATTAAGTTTTCAGAGCACTGTTACGAAAATAATTAGTGGTCTGGCACTGAAGGAGTGTTGTATGTGTTACCTGTTTTCATTGTTGAACAATTTCTAATAAATCTGACCACTTTGATGGTTAACATACTTGAACTTTTTATTTTCTTAAGATATGAACATTTCAAATCTTTCTATTTTCAGGGACCAGTACTATCTTCTCCACCATAGTGAGTACTGAATGTGTCCTTTCTCTAACTCTCCCACCCAATATACTCAAAGTAATATTTGATTCAACTGTAATCTTTTCTCTGCACACAAAATACCAACTCCAACTCAGGCATTGCTACCATAGTATAAACATTGATTTTTATTTTCCTCTTTCAAATTTATTCTTCATAACCTGATCAATTCTAATTGTCCTTTTTCTGATAGCCTGACAAAAACATTAATTTCCTATCTTCTATACTATATACCAGATGCTATGCCAGACGCTACAGCCTGACCAGAAAATATACAGGTTTAGTGTGCAAAAACTTAAGGTCTTGTTTACCATACAGAGTACTAAAGAGGCAATTTCAGAGTGATTTGAGAAATGCTGATGAGCAAAGTTTAGGGGCTCTCTTAGTCTGTTTGGGCTGTTATAACAGAATACTTTGGATTGGCTGGCTTATAAACAACAGAAATTCATTTCTCACAGTTCTAGAGGCTGACAAGTCAAGATCAAGGCACCAGCATATTTGGTGTCTGGGGAGGGCCTGCTTCCTGGCCTAGAGATAGTCATTCTTCTCACTGTGTCCCCACATGGAAGAAGGGTTGAGGGAACTCTGGGGTCTTTTTTATAAGGGTACTATTCCCATTCATGAGAACTCTCCCAAAGGCCCCACCTCCAAATATCATTATCTTGGGTGTTAGGTTTCAACACATGAATTTTGGGGAACATAAACATTCAGTCTATAGCAGAGGCTTAGGGAACCAACAAGAAGGTGACTTAATTACTTGGACAAATAAAAGCTTTTTACTTCTTTTCCTTAATCCACTTTAAATTCTTTTAAAAATCAGGAACATACAACAAGAAGCTCTTTTTTCAAACAACCTCTCTCCCAACATATATATCACCGCTATATTTTCTAGTTTGATCACAGAACCATTAATATGTTCACAGCATTCTACTCTTCTCAATTTAGACTGACTTTTGAATCCCCCAATTATTCCAAATATATTAAGTATGTTTACTTATAATTGTACATCTTTAGAGTTTAAAAACTGTATTTATTCACTCAAAATAATTTATGTAAGTATTTATTATATATCCCAGATTGTGGGTAGATAGCATGCTTAGTGAGTTCAATACCTATTATAAATGCTGAGCCATAGCATCTCTTTTAATATACAAAGTAGCTGCAGATCTTTTCTCTTCCAGCAAACGGACAACAGCTGCCACAAATAGGAACAAGGTCAAAAAAGTTAACCTTCGTTGTAGGGGGTGCATGTCCTCTTCATGCCTAGGAGGCTGAGAAGCTTAATCTCAATCTGTAGGAAAGTAAGTTAATGCTTTCTTAGTCTTAGTATGACAACAAGAATACTTTTACTGTGGTATCTGCAGGTACTATTTTCATATGGAAAAGACAGAAGTAGTAGAAAGAGGGAAGGCCTATTCTAGGAGAAAGATTCTCAACTGATGTGTATTTTATGTGTGTATGCAAATCAGAATCACTGATGGTGATAGAGTAATTGAATGAATGGCCCTAATTAATTACCTCCCTGTATCTGCTCCCTTTGCCCTAAAAATGTTTTGTCCCCTCTCAATCTGACACTGGACCTAGCTATGTGATTCATTTTGTTCAAAATTGGTGTTAGCATACATGACATGTATTTCTGCTTAAATGTACATGTGTATTTCTGCTTTCCCTGTTGCAAAATTTGGCCTGCTCTTCACCACAGCTGCTAGGACATAGCTGGCTTAGTGTATTACAGGCTGAAATGCATGCAAACTGACTTTTCCGTTTTCCCAGCGAAGGCCATCCCAGATAACTTGACAGCCAGTTTACTGCCAAACACAGGAAAGTACACTGAAAGAACATGAAAGAACAATGGACAGTGGATTTCATGGAACTTGAGTACATAGTCCCAACTCTCCCACTCATACCCTAAAGTGGGCTCAGATGAATATCTTTCATGGTAGATAAATATGCATAATGAAATATGTTCCTGATCAGGGGTGAAATATAGTCTCTGACTTTTAGGCAGAATCTCAACTTTAGTTATAATAAAGGATAATTCCTTCTCTTGATCACTATTTCCATCCGTTCCTTTGAGTCTGCTTTATACTCTGAAAGGCAAAACTGAATTTCAAAGTTCACTTTAAAACCCTAAAAGATGAGCAGGATTAGCTGGGTAGAGCATTCCCAGCAGAGAACCATATGTAAGCAGGTCCTGCAGGAAAGAGAATTGTGCACTCTTACCAGGTGTGGGACATCATTTCCCCTAGGCTTAGTCCTGCTTGCTACTGCTGGCAAGACAGATAATATGACACACATTTTTAGCTAGGCTTATTGTTTTCAGATCCTTGTTATTGTTGATGTAAGACACTGGTTTGAAATGGCTACTGTTGAGTATACCTCACAGCTGTACCCAAGTATGTAACATCAGCTTGAGGTTGTGAACAAGATCTGCATGGGAACTTGTAAGGTTAGAACTTGGCCGTGAGCTTTTTGTGGAGGAGGGAATAACTCTTCTCCCTTGTCCATAATAAGCTGTGTGTGGATCCTGGTATGCCATTTCTAAACTCCCCATTTCAAAGAAGAAGAGCAACGTCAGCCTGAAAAGCAGAAGAGGACATTATTTATTTAACATATATAAATAATTATAAGGTGAAAAGAAGTCTTCACTATCAAAAGGGAAGATGACATATGGCTAATGGATGCCAGTGTAGCACATGTGAATGTCAAGACATCACTCTAGAACTCCAGCCCATTTTCCCATCTTTTGCATTTATCATTTCTTTAGAGATTTATAGTCTCTGAATTTCAGATTTTGGAAGTGTAGTGGCTATAACCATGAATAAAATATGCTGGTGTACACATTATTAATCTCTCGTGCTATTCTGGCACTTGAGTGGCTGAATTTAGATGATAGCATATTCATTCTGCACTGCTTCTATTAAAAATCCTTTCTTGCAACTTTTTTTTCCCTTGCAACTTTTTAAAATAAACTTTCAGGTTTGTTTGGATACCTATTCTGGAATTTTAGTAAGTCTATTTCCTTTTCTCAGTGATCTGAAAGATTGCAATGTGTAATGAGAAATGTTCACTCTTGGGGAAAAATATTTTCTATTTAAAATGTTTGGAAACTGGTGTTCATCTGAGATGGGGAAAAGGATTAGTATCAAATGTAACAAAATGCAGTAGTACCCATTAAGTCAATTTTAATATACAGCAGATGGGGAGATATAAGTTCTAAATTATTTTAGGTGCAATGCCTGAAACATAACATAGTCTTCCAGTAAGGTTAAATTTTAATAATGTTTCTTTATAAGTATGCTAGAATCAAACTGATTTAGATTCTGGTGCTATCACAAAGATAGTCTCAAATTTTAAACTCATTTTACTTATTGTCAGTTATGAACTGCATATATGAATTTCTCCATTCTAAGAGCTTTTCATTATGCAAAGATAAATATACAATTATAATACTATGAGATAAATATAGAATTATATGCAAATGTCTTGCATGTTTTGAAAATATATATTTTTCAATTGAGTTTTAGAAATGTGACATAAAGGTACCTTCCTAAAATGTTTTCTAATGCATTTTTCTATTTGAAGTATTCTAATATTCTGAAAACTAAAAATCTAAGCAAAATAAAATCTATAGAAATGCACAATAGTTCATGAAAATATTGATATATATTATTTCTCTTGTTAAAAGTAAATATATCCATGAATTTGGTAATTTTATTTCTATGACTATGTGTATTTTTAACTGGATTTGGTCTTTGGCTGGTAGAATACTTATTTTCATCTCTTTCGAACAAGCTTCTGAACGGACTTGCAATTGGCCTTTGGAATAATCCTGCTTTATTTATTAAGAATACTGTAGTCATCAGATCAAAGTATGTTTTATTCTATTGTTGCTTTTGTTTAGAAGGTAATAAAATTCAGAAATGCAGTTATGGAAAAACATCCATATTGTGGACTCAAAAACCCCAAAATATTCATCTATCATTAAATATTTTAGAACCTCCTGTTCTATTTTCAAACTTACGCTTCTATATTCTATTTTGTGATACGGGATTGGGGCTCTGCAAAGTACATTTCTTCTTTGCCAGCAGTTAGGTTCCACGCAGCAGGAGCAGTGGTGAGACACTGAAAGCCTAGAGGAAGAAGAAGAGGCCTGAACCTTTCTTTGGTGTCATTTTCCTGTAGCATCACCCCAACTGTGCTGCTTCAACTCAGCAGAGTATTTGTTACAGTAATGGAAGTTAATCTCAGTTTGCAGGTTTTTCCTATACTTCGTGAATCTGCCTTATTTCACCTCCTCTTGAGAGTTACCAGCCAGCCAGCTCCTCCGCAT
This sequence comes from Delphinus delphis, assembly GCF_949987515.2. NCBI lineage: Eukaryota > Metazoa > Chordata > Mammalia > Artiodactyla > Delphinidae > Delphinus > Delphinus delphis. The sequence continues at coordinate 79,831,734 of NC_082687.1, read as the reverse complement.
CAGAGGTCTGGCTGAGTCCTGAGCATCACAGGCCCCTTATCTGAACACCTGAAGTTCAAGCATCTGAAGCTGGAGCCTCAGCTGCAAAACACCCCTCCTCGGAGAGGTCTGAGTCCTGATTTTGCAGGGTTCCTCCTGCAAGCTTTAATAGTCCAAACCTCTTCCATTTCTTTCTGCAGTCCTATTTCCTGCAATTACTACCTCTGTAATACCATAGTGTGTCCTTTGTGACTTTGCAGCTCTCCAATACCTAGTTAAAAGTTCTTTAAATTACATTTTCTGTTAGTATAACTGAAGTGGATTCTTCTCCTGACCTTACTGGAAGGTGCTGAAGCAAGAAGCACTTGCTAGTTAGTCCATTTCTCAGCCTTAATTTTAAGATTAAGACCTCAATCTTAAGAGATATATTTACCCCAGTTTCTAGAACTTTATTATAAATGCAACTACATTGTGAATGTTGAGGAAGTACCAACTCAAGGTAAGTGAAGAGATGGGAATTAAAATATAACTAACTGCTCTTTGTCCTAGATGTTTCCTTCATATATACTATGATACTTAGGGAAGAAAAAGATTACCCACAGATTATAGATGAGATCATTTTAAAATTTGTATTTCTTCTAATCTCAGGAGTCCATAATTTAGATTAAAATATTTGCTTAACCTTTGATACAAGTAGAAATCCAATAATTCTAGCAATAATTACAAAAATATTACTAGCTACCATTTATTAAGCATTTCTTCCTTTGTAAGCATTCTATTAAGTCCTTTGCATACCCTATTTCATTTAATCTTCAAAAAAATGCTGAAGATAATAAAAGGCTTATGGTTATCACTGTTTTCAAAGGAGGTATAGATACATGAAATAATTTACAGAAGGTCACACATTGATTGAGGCAGGATGAAGAAAAGAAACTCAGGTTTCTTTTTCTGTTTTTTTTTAAACTGCAATGTGTGTGTGTATATATATATATATATATATATATATATATATATATATATATATATATATATATTTAAATCATATTTCAATTACTTTAAAATTATATGACTGAGGATAAATGGCTTTTTACTTAGTTTCCAAAAACAGTTTATGTTTCTTAAAGGATCAGTTATCAGTACTGCACTCATTCCAATAAAAGTCCAGTGTCTCTGGCAGTGTAGTCCAGTACTAGTTCTGTTTATCTTAATTCAGACCTTTTCAGTGTTCCTCTTTTGCCTGAAGTCAAAACCTCCTCATTTCCTGAAGTTGATATTTATATAACTATTCTAAGAAGTCCTACTTTTAATTATGTCCCTATATTCAGAGAAGTTAGCAGCTGTCGGGGTAGCTACAATCTTCCACGTGATCTAACCAAATCCTGAACTGGAGTCATCCATTCATATTTTGGGTCCAAAGGCCAAGTAGGTCATGAACTACAAACTAAGTCTTATTACCATTCCTTCACTTAATGTGAGAAATGTGAAGCCTAGTGCTCGTATAATTCTTTAGATGATACATAGTAGAAAAATCAACACAATAGAAGGTGCCAAATCTAGCTGGTTTATGCTAGTACTGGGAAAGGAGGGGAGAAAGTTGTTTTGAGAAAACCAGAGAACAGGATGAGGGCTTTTCAAAAGCAGCCTGAGGTATATGGTATTTGAAGAAAATAGTTAAAAGTTTTGGAGAGGAAACATTGCCAGTACATGTTTTACGGTGTTGTAGTTAGGTTACCAAAAAGGAAACCACGAGGGGTCTGCCTTCAAGTTTCAAGTATATAATTATATGGCTGATTGGGTCCTGCTGTTCATCATTTTCACAAGGTTCAGTGTAAGAAGAAAGAGACTTTCATTGGCACCAAGAGGGACTAAGTTTTCATTTAAGACAGAATGAATTCATAGCAGGTATTAAAACTTGATATATGTTGCAAGGTACATTGTGTAACTAGGTATGGTGGAGACTATCTGTGACCAGTTTAGTGAAGGAAAAATTACTTTGGATTGGAACAAACAGAGAAAACTTTTTATGGGCCATAATATGTGACCTGAATTGTATAATAAAATCTGAGAACGTCTCTGAAATCAAAATAATCAGGGAATAAACAAAATGTAGAAAAATATTCAATGTTTAGAATTTGTACTAACATTTATTTATCATTTTCCACATCTTAATAACTGAGTGATTTTTATGTGCCAGGTACTGTTCTAAATGCTTCACATATATTAACTCATTTAATTCTCACAACAACACTATGAGGTTAGTCAGGCCCTAGAGTATTATCATCATTTTGCAAATAAGAAAACTTAAGCATAGAGGAGATATTTGATGACGAAGTCATTCGGCTACTAAGTCACTGAAGTGGGGTTTGAATCCTACTAGTCTGGTTTCAGAGGCCAAGGCTTTAATCAAAAGCACTCATACCCACATAACACATTAGACATGCCAACATCCAGAATTTAGGATTTCCACCATGATGATTTCTAATTTGAGAATGCCTTTGTCATCCAATAAATATGACTACTTTGAATACTGAAAGGTACATAGAAGGTATTTTTTAGGGATTTCTTTATAAAAGATCTTCAGAGATTAAGGAAGCACCTGAAACTGAATTAAAACTATTATTCTTACAGCTAAAGCAGTGAGATTATGAAGACAAATGAAAGAGCAACATAAACATTTTTTTTTCTCCTTTACCATTCCTTCCCTTCCCATGTATACAGTATTATTTTGGCTCTCAGTATACAGATACAGTCATTGGGACAGTTTAACTTTTCCTTGTTTTATCTACTTAAAAAAAATATGAACTTAGAGCTTCCATGGTCATTTGTCTTTCAATATGCCATTTAAACAAATATTTAACCTCTCGGTGTCCAGTTAATACTTGGTGTTCAAAAAAAAAGTGATGTTAGACTTGACATTGTACCTACTGTTGTAAACGGATGCACAGAGGGAGACTGCATTCTCTAACTACTTGTCACTGGTACACTTTATATTTGGCCTCGACAGTAACTCCCTTGACTGCATATCTCAACATGGTTACCTGATTTTGCCTTCAAGTCAGTTTTTGCCTACAGTCAGTTTTTCACTGTCAGCCTAATGAATAGTGACTATAAGAAACCATTTTGATCATAATTTCTTCCTTTGCCTTGAATTCACAATTACAATTCCATTTAAAAGTGTTGCTCCCAATGTATGTTGCAACAGCCCTAGAAACTAGAAACCTAATGGTGAATTTGAAGAACAGACAACTTACACAAACACAACCATGAGTAGGCATGAAGCCCCCAGTGTACCCGTCAGCTCACCACACACAAAATAATACCTTTCTTATTAGGACCTTCCATTTGGAATCACATCTTTGTCACTTGGGGCAGAGTCTTTAAAAAGTGAAACACTCACTTAACTCCTCATCCCAGCTAGATTGCAAAATTTCCTGGTGGAAAATTAGGTAGGTTCGAGAGTGCGTTGACTTACGCAGATGAAAAGGCACCCTAATAGTCTGAAGAGTTAATATGCTCTAACACCCTCCTGCTGCAAATTGGCTCTAGGATGCCCTAGTGACCCAAAACAGTCCATGTTCAAGTGGCTCTTTTAACACGTAGTGTGGGAAGGAGTAATTTAGTCACTGAAGAAAATTTAAATCGCAGACTGATCTGTTGTCTAAATCATCCTCAGGGGCAAACGACAATTGTGAAAGCTGCATTAACTCAGTAGAAGAACTTACAGAGCAATTCTTTAGTGGCCTGAAGGAGTTAATGCTCGAGTCACTTTCTTTAGGTTAAGGAACTCAATAGGGGCTTCTACGTCCAGGTCAAAAGGCACAAGGTCAACCAGCAACAGTGAGTGAGGAGGCATTAGATAATGAGAGATGATGACCACAATGACAGAGTCTTCCGGCACCATTTTCAAGGCTGAAGTACTTTAAAGTGTTAAGCTTTGGTGGCTTAAACTTGTTGGTATGCTGAAGACTTTTAATGTCCAACCTAGAATATTTGATACTGTGGTGAAAGGAACAAGTTTTCCTATTCTGAAATATGTAGAAATGAGACCAGCAGCTCTGTTGATGCTACAGCTTATTAAAGATGCAAATTAAAAATATCAAAAAGCATGGAGATTTGCTTAACCTTTTACCAAGTGTAAATCTTTAATCTGATTTTAATATGAATTTCGTTGATTTACTTTAAGTTTAATAACACACTGAACTGTGAGGTGTTAACAGTACCTTTAGGGGTCAAGTATTGCATTTTAGAATTGATAGAAAAAGGTTAATTTGAAATCCAGTCAGGAAATCATATTACATTGCGCAACATATATCTGCTTTAGTGAAGAACTGACAAACTGCAAATGTCTCAGAGGAAAAATTCCACTAAATTAAAAGCAAAAGATTAATGTACTTGGAAATGAATTTGCATTCAACTGTAAAACAATGCCATTATGCCATTTTTCTTCCTTCTTCTTCTTTATTTTAAACGTAACCAGTCATTTCTGAGGCACCTATTATTAAATTAGAGGTTATATAATGCAAAACGGGATTGAGAACACTTGGATTAAAAAAAAATTTGATAGAAAATTTTATTTATAAACACTAGCTCTCAGTATTTTATTGTTGAGTTACTTTTGAACTTTTTTTTTTTATTTTATGATAAACTTAAATTAGCCATGCTACATTAAAAATTAAACCATGCAAGAAAACAGTCACTGCTATAGCCTTTAGAATATGATTTAATTTAGCAATATCAGAAGTAGCATTGATAAAAACAATATAATATCTGAATGACAAGAAAACAAGCCAGTCCCTCATGCTTCTATAGGCCATTCCTTTCATCTTCTCTGAAAATCAGACTCACAAAACATGTCATAATTACTTGAAATTGTCCGCAGTATCAAGAAGAGTAGTTCAAAATCACTTTATCACATGCCAAACTACAGTCTATCTCTGACAATGTAAATTAGTCACTACTAAAAATAAGGGATGATGATTAATTACCTTAGAGAATACCTGCCAGAATTACCAGTCACTGCAACCAGACTTCTTACTGAAATATACCCTGTAATAATTCAGTACTTGCTCCATCGCTTCACCTAGTCTAAGACACAATCTTTATGGTTGGAAAATAATAAACTAATAATATATTCTTGAGGTAAGTCTTTATTATGCTAACAGAGTAAACAAATAACTGAACAATTATGTTAATGATATCTGCAAATATCAAATGTTAATTTTATCCATGCCTTAACTAACTCAAAGATGGCTACCCAGGGTGGTTTATATGACTGTGAAGTCTGCCTTCCATCTTGAAAACTCTAACTTGACACCCCCCCTTCTATTATTTAAAACCACTTTTTTTTTCTTTTTTGCATTCAAGGAGAACACAGTCCTTCCTGTGAGAAGATCATAATATACTCATTGGGTTAATGTATTCAAGTTCCTAGGATAATATCTAGTGGCATGGAAGATTAATTTCCTAAAGATCACTCTTGAAATTTATATAGGTTTTAAATTCTGACAATTGAACTGTTTAGTTACTCATATTATCAGATAAAAATTTCATATTTTGGTGATTCTAGACTTCACTGAATTCTAATTTCCAATTCCTAATGCATTCAATTGGTGAACATTTATTTTTATAAATTTGCACAGTTGTTTACTGTTTGCAGTAATAAAGAATTCTGCTAATAACAAAATGCTGCCTTCTGAAGAACAATGAACAAATATCTGCAGGAAAGGCTAGTCTACCTGCAAATTATTTAGCTTCTATACATGGAAGGAGATTCAATCTCTCCAGTGCTTTTCCTCATCCTCCATCTCTGTCCATTTTTCACACAGCACCTAGAGCAATCTTTTTTTTTTTTTAAATGAATAAATAAGATCAGTCTATTCCACCAATCAAAACTCTTTAAAATGGCTTCTGATGTAGTTTGTAATGTACTGCAAAATCCTTAACATAGACTGTGGACTAGAATGATCTTTCCCATGCTTATGTCTTGGATTTTATTTTTAGCACTATATCCTCTAACTAAACGAATAAAAGCTATAGTGGTCTTTAATGTTTACAAAATTCAAGGCCTTATAGAACATTTAGATGTGCTATTTGTTTCCTACACTAGAATTGAATTCTCTTCCAATATCCCTTCACTCTTGACCTGAATAACTAATACTTACCCACAGGTCTCCTTTAATTTTCTAATATCTCAACACACAGAACCACAATTACCACCATCACCATCATTAGTGAAATCCTTCTGTTATATTCTTCACAAAACTATTTTTCTATGGTAAGACAGAAAACCACATGGTATATTTTTCCTTTTTCAAACATAGAAATGTATGTAACATCTACATATATTTAAATCTTTGCTATATATACCATGCTTTCTATAGATTTAACAGCAAATAAATATAATGAGTAGAGAATATATATATGAAAGGAAAAAGCATGTATAAAAACTTGAGGATTGCTCACACAGGAAGAAATAGACAATCTGAATAGTCTTACATCCTTTAAAAAACTGAATAAATTATCAATCACTTTCCAAAATACAAAGCACCAGGCACAGATGGGTTCACTGGTGAATTCTACCAAATATTTAAGGAAAAAATTATACCGATTCCCTACATATCTCTTTCAGAAGATAGATGTAGAGGGAATACTTCTTAACTCATGAGGCCAGCATTACCCTAATACTAAAGGCAGACAAAGACATTAGAAGAAAACTACAAACCAATATATCTCATAAACATATATGAAAAATTCCTCTATAAAATACTAGCAAATCATGCCCAACAATATATAAAAAAATTATATATCAAGACCCAGTGGGATTTATCTCAGTGATGCAAGACTGGGTCAACATTTGAAAATCAATTAACGGAATCCATCACAGAAAAAGACTAGAGCAGTAAAATAACATGATGATATTGATAGACGCAGAAAAAGCATTTGACAAAGTCCAACACCTATTCATGATTTAAAAAAAAAAAATCTCAGTAAACTAGGAAAAGAAGGGAACTTTCTCAACTTGATAAAGAATATCCATAAGAAACTCACAGCTAACATCATTGTTAATGGTGGAAAACTTGAAACTCTCTTACTAAACTTTACTCATAATTGCCAAAACTTGGAAGCAACTGAGATGTCCTTTAGCAGGTGAGTGGAAAAATATACTACATCCATACAGTAAAGTATTATTCAGCACTAAAAAGAAATGAGCTATTAAGCCATGAAAAAAACATGGAGCAAGCTTAAATGCATATTACTAAGTGAAAGAAATCAATCTGAAAATTCTACATACTATATGAGCCCAGCTATATGTCATTCTGAAAAAGGGGAAATTACTGAGATAGCAAAAAATCAGTGGTTGCCAGGGGTAAAGTGAAAGGAAGAGATGAATAGGAACAACACAGAGGCTTTTTCAGGGCAGTTAAACGGCTCTGTATGGTACTAGATGGATACGTATCATTTACATCTGTCCAAACCCACAGAATGCACAACACCAAGAATGAACCCTAACGTAAACTATGGACTTTAGATGATAATGATGTGTCAATGTAGGTTCATCAACTGTAACAAATACACCACTTTGTGTGTGTGGTCAGTAGTAAGGGAGGCTATGCATATGTTGTTGTGAGGGTTATATGGGAATTCCTTGCACTTTCTGCTCAATTTTTCTGAGAACCCAAGACTGCTCTAAAAAGGTAGTTTATTAATTAAAAAAAAAAACAAACTTGACCACATCTTTTTGAGAACAACAACAACAAAAATCACTTTATTTAAAAAGAGCAGCATGGGAGTATGTCAGCAAGATGCTTTCTAATTTGCAAAATATGTAAATACAAAAAATAAAGTTAGACAATAATAGTTACTAAAGCAGATACCAAAACCAAGGGTTTAAGTGTATGTAAATATGATGAAGAAATTGATCAAATAAGATATATTAGTAGAATTATAGAAATATAAGTGAATTAGGTAATTAATCACCTAACAAACTGTTTATCCTTAAAATATTACTCAACTTTTGCAGCCTAATAGGTAAAATAAAGAGATGAACTAAATAATCTCCAAACACCTCTCAAGACCTAAAATGATTAAATCTTAAACAGGTGTTCCTTAAAAGCAACTAAGTTCCCAGGGCTGTGAAATATGGAAATATAAGACTCAAAGTGTAAGATCATATGGGACGATAGTTCGCAGAATAAAGGTTCTAAAGAAAATAAATATGTGAAGGGTAGGTTGAAAGAAAGACAGTGAAAGAGAGAAAGGCTTAGAAAAAAGATAAAAATAATGCCTTTAGACAATGAGAAACGGAAAGGTAGATTGAGACAAGGCACAAAGAGAAAAGGGAAAGAAGAAAAGTTAGAGAATAGTTCTGTTAAAGGTCAATTTAACCTTCACATCAAAGCTTAACTCAATTTCCTAGACACATTTTGAGCTTAGTAATGTCTGCATTACTTAGTTTTCTCTGACTGCAGCTAGAATCTAAATGTGATTCTTATAAGTGCTAAGCACAGAAAGGTGTGTAACTAGTTTAAAGGTCTTGAAGGGTTGAGGTCACATCCAGCCAGCACTCACCACAGCAATCTCATCAGATTTGGAGGACAAGCGCACCCCTAAATAAAGTCTAGTGTGTCTGGTACATTAGAATCCTTGATATACCGTGAGGAAGCCTCTCATTTGTAAGACTTCTCCCTTCATTCACAGCTCAGCGGGATACAAATTTCTGGAGTAGAAACTGTGACTTACCAGAAGACATCTTAGCCTAGAAATGGTAAATTCAAGTCGTGATGCAGCTGCCTATTAGCCATTAATGTAGGTTTACTTTATCAGTCATCTCAGTTTTTCAGGAGCTAGTAGCTATGTCCATTCCACTCAGTATTAAAAGAATCCTGCCCAGGAAGGAAAAAAAAATAACATTAATTCAGCATTTTGTCTCTCTCAGGCACTTGTAACACATTTCACATGGATTAGCACATTTCATTCCCCTAAGAATTCAATAATGTGTATTCTATTGCTACTCCCAGTTTACCAAAGAGGTTAAGTGAGGATTTTATGAATGGGGCCTTGAGACACAGGTGGTTTATATAATAATATACCCAATGTCACAATACCAGTAGTAATCATGCTGTCAGGATTTCACTAAGGCAGTCCAACTTCTTAGATTCTTTATCTGCAATTCTATACTTTATCCCCACATATTGTATTTCAAGAAAAAATTACTGTTTTTCTTCTTTCAAAATGTTCAATCATTCTCCTAATCCTGTTGTCTTAAAATGTAGAGATTTTTGCCAAAGACATATTCAAGAGATAAAAATCTGCCCTCCTACGGTTTAAGTCAGTTTATGATATCAAATGACTTGTGTAAAAGAAATGGAGTTACTGAGAATGAGGTTAATACCTGGGTCATCTGTCCCAGAATATATACATGGTATGACAGTTATCCAATTTGAGTCCTTTCTTGGTAGCATCATTTTCACGAGACAATACTTTTGGTAATGAATAGCTACATGCATGGTTGTACCAGAAACTTGTAAGTCACTAATATCTGAACTCAAACTTTTCTAACTTTATTCCTTCAGCTGAAATCTACATTCTTAATAACAAATTCTGAAAAGTGCAGCATGTAGAAACGAAGTAGTCATGCATGCCTACATGTGAATGAATTTCTTTAGATCCCCTGCCGATAGCAGGTTTTGAAGGTGGGATGAGCAGAGTAAGCTTTGGTGATAGGCACTGAGAGAGACGGCTGAACATGTATCATTAATGTGATGAAGTCTATGAGCATGGAGACTGGCGACCCCACTGACACACATTTCCTGCATTCCAGTTTTGCTGGTGGCCTGCCCTGCCCTTTCTGCTTTCTCATCCTTACCGGAGATGACAAGTTCAATGGAAATTGAGGTGTTTCAGAAAAATTCTAAAATAAACCTCAAATACTTGTTTAGAGAATTCAAGTGATTTAAGTAAGATGTGACAATGGATGAAAACCCACCTGTTAAAAGTGGTCTCATTCCCCTATAAAAACTATTTGAAAGAGAGTACTTTTATCTCAGGAAGCTACATTCTCAAATTTGAGTTCTTAAATCAGGGTTGTCGAAACCTGGTTAACCAGTTCAGGTCCAGATGAGAGATAATATGATACAGATATAACCCAATTAAGTTTTAAGATAAATCCCTTCAGTTGTACTAATCATTGTTTTAGACTCTTTGGTGGTTCCTTATATATGTAAAGATATTAGTGAAGGGTTTCATTTTTGCTCTATTTTCTTAAGTTGACTAAAAAAATTATTCTTTCCATTTAATCTACATTTCATATTTTAGCCTACAATTTAAGGCTACATTCTGGTCACAGTACAAGCCTATTTAGTAATTTTGATAATTTTTCAGTTCTGAACATATTGCTTAGCATATGTTTTTTCTATAGGAACTCAACCAGGTACTCAGGAAAACTGTCTCAAAATTGCCTCTCCTGAAAAGCTATGCAATTTGTAGCAAATGCTCTGTCGATTTTATAACTTGTAAAAAGTGAAATGAGCACTGACTTGATGGTGACAAGATGAAAGATAATGGAAAAACCTCACTATTGTGTCATTCCTTTCATCATATGCAAATGTAATTATTATATTCACTATGAATTGTTGATCTTCATATTATCTTTTTATCTTCAGTACAAGTCTTATCTGAGAACTGACAGGTGCTAGTACCTGTGGACTTTTGTAGTGACCCTTAAGTGGTCTTAGCAGCTGCTGAATGCTTACACATAATGAAGGTAAATTTGGATAATTGAATCAACACCATTTCTTAAAATTGGTTTAAAAAGAAACTCTGCTTGTAATGCCAAGAAATAGTATTTTCTCTAGAAGAAGTAAAATTAGATACTGAGATATCCATTCAGGTGACAAATCTTATTTGATTTCCTACTATGTATCAAGCAGTGTGCCAAACAGTAGGGACAAGTGTGAGACAAAGTTCTCTGAACTCAGCAGTTGTAGTCTCACTGAAGGAAACAGATATTAAATTAAAAATATATATATATATATATATATGAACATGAACATCTTGGTGTTCTCAGTATTTCCTTATTTCTGCATTTCTCCTATGTGCTGCATAATTTTTTAAGGGATGCTCTTTTTGGCTAAGTAATGGCAGCTTTTTATTCCTTATAAATTGTGTTTTGTTTGTGTTGAGAATAAAATGCAGAGCCTATTTTTCTTATTGACTACCAATAAATTATTGAAAAGAAGTTCTATACTCATTCTTGTCATTTTTTTCCTGAACCTTGCATTTTATTGACATAAACTGATTCAATTTATTTTTTATACAAAAATAAAAATTTTGATGTATAATCAAATAATAATACATGCTTTAAGCATAAGACTCCAATGGGTATTGCCAAATATACACCATTACCACAATCAAAATACAAAATACTTGTGTCAACCCAAAACTCGTAGGTCCTTTTGTAGTAAGTCTTCAGACCACCCAGGTATCCACTGATGTATCTTTTTGTCACTGTAGATTAGTTTTGTCTTTCCTATAATTACATACAAATATAATCATCCAGGGAGCACTTATTTGTGATTGGCATTTTTCACTCAGCATATTTTTGAGATTCATCCATGTTGCTATGTGAATCAGTAGTTCATTCCTAATCATTTTTGGGCAGTCAACCAAGTTTGGATACCATACAATCTGTTTATTCTTCTACCTACTGATGCACATTTGGGAGGTTTCCAGTTTCTGTCTATTATAAACAATGTTGTCATAAACACTTTTTGTACAAGTTTTTGTATGGACATATTTTTGAGTATATAAATAAGAGTAGAATTGGTGGGTTGCATGCTAAGTGCATATAAGTAAGAAATTGGCTGTATTCCCACCAACAACTACTGAAAATGTCAACACTAGGTATTTTCAATCTTTTAATTTTAAACATTCTAGTGGGTATATAGTCATAGCTCATGGTGGTTTCAATTTGCATTTTACTAATTTCTAATGTTCTTTTGAATGTCTTTTCAGTTGCTTTGGGGCCATTAATATATTTTACTTTGTGAAGTATCTCTTCAACTATTTTACCTATTTTTAATCAAAATGGTTCTCCTTTTATTATTGAGTTGAAAGATATACATATATTTTTTAAAACTATGTAAGGTTTGTAACAAATTTCAAATAGGGTAGACAAATATTATATACATATATAATATTTTTATATATAATATATATATATAAAAATATTTTTTTCTAACTGGGAAACATACATACCTATCTATCCTCCATCTATCTATCCATCTATATATATCTGGACTGCATTTTGTACAAGTTTGTATGAACATATTTTTGTGTTTTCTTGGATAAATAACTAAGAGTAGAATTGATGGATTTTACGTTAAGTATAGATAGATAGGTCTGTTTTCTAGTTAGGAAATATTTATCTACTTCAAGGTCACAAACTTCATATGTTTTTAAAAGAAACTCCTTAGCTTTAGCACACATACTTTGGTCTAAGATCCATTTAAATTGAACTTTGTTTATGGGGAGGGGGGATCAGGTAAGGATAGAGGTTCATTTTTGTTTTTCCATATGGATACATAGTTGTTCCAGCACCTTTGTATCATTGTTGATGATCAGTGGAGCACATATGTGTAGATCTATTTCTGGACTCTCTACTTGGTTTCATATGTTTATTTTTATGTCAATACCACACTGTTTTGATTAAGGTAGCAAATAACACTTCAAGTCACATAGTGTGAGTCAAATGGGTTTTCCAACTTTCTTCTTTTTCAAAACTGTTTTGCATAATCTAGTTACTTTTCATTTTCATATAAATGTTGTGATCCTCCTATCAATTTCAGTCCATATGCATATATTTGGATTAGAATTACATTGATGTGATAGATCAATTTTAGAACTGACATCTTAACAATGCTAAGTCTTTCAAACAGGAACAAAATATATATCTCTAATTATTTGTCTCCTTTAGTATCTCTCAAAAAAGTTTTGCAGTTTTTAACATAGAGGTCTTACATATATTTTATTAAATATATACTTAGTTTTGTATATTATTGTGTGATAGTTTTATTTGTCAACTTGATGAGTCTTTACTACCCAGTTATTCAATCAAACACTAACATAGGTGTTACGGTGAAGGTATTTGTAGATGTGATTAACATCTGTAACCAGTTGATCTTATAAAGGAAATTATCCTGGATAATCTGGGTGAACATGATCCAATCAGTTGAAAGGCCTTAAAAACAACCAACTGTTTCTTTGTGAGCTGTGACATAAGCTCCTGCCCAAGAATTTCCCGTGTGGCTTTCCTGACAGGATGTCCTGTGAATTTTGGACTTGCTTAGCCAGGCCCCCAATCAATAAGTCAATTCTCTCTCTGTCTCTGTCTTAGTCTCTCTCTTCTGGTTCTATTTCTCTTACAGAACTGTGACTGAAGCATATTGAAACCCTATTTTAAATTTATTCATGTTACGTATTAAATCTGTGAGCTCTTCCTATATTTTCTTTAGGATATACTATGTACCTTATACATATACGATGATATACTCTTCAAATACAGATAATTTTAGTCATTGTTTTCTATTTTCACATATTCTATACTGTTTTTCCCATATTAAATATTCTAGGATCTCGAGTGAGTCTTACCAAAAGATTGGCATTGGACTCTCCATACCTGTTTAAGAATTGGTAACATCCAGGGAAACATTTGGTCAGGTGTTTTTACCAATCCTGTTACTCAGTCTGAAACGACTCCCTCAATTCCACTTCTTTGGCATGTAGTCAAGTGCCAAATGGGCGACTATTTATGCCCAGTTGAGCATACAATTTTGTCAGCTCTTTCCATAATGATTCCTATGATTCCCTCAAATCCCGTTAATTAGCATGTGAGGCCCTTCTCTTTCCTCTTCCAGAAAGCCATGCCTCTGCCAGTATCCCATTCTCATCACCAAAAACTGTCAAGAACTATGAATGGTTTGAGATCTTACTCCACGTCCCTGCCACCAAGTTAGCCTGTCCTAGTTTCATGGGAGACATCTAGGTCAAAGGATTTTGTTACTCACAATAATAGCAGCAATAAAAGTACCAGATTTTTGTTGTGCTGGTTCTGTTAAAGAAAAAAATTATTCATTCAATGGCATTTATTAAAGAACAGTAAGGCAGACTTTATTCAAGACCATGATGGTAAGAATACGGACTGATGCAATAGGGTTCTGCAATGGAGCAAGCTTGGGCTCAACTTCAAATACAACAGAGAAAAGTGGAAATTTGTAGTTAAGAAGCGGGGAGTCAGAGGGGGGCAGTCATTGGATGGAAAATTACAGAGAATAAACATCAGAGATAAGGGAGGATTCTGGCTAAACTGATCTAACAGGATTCTTGATAAAGGCAGACCAGGGTGATCAGACACCACCTACTCAGAACAAAAGGCAGACAGCGCTTTTGTTTGTAAGAGATGCAAACCCATGGAGAACTGTCTCAATATAAAATTGTATGAATATTAATAATGCAAAATTTAAAATCTGAATTAGGCATAATAGAGTCTATCTATTAGACATTATACCTAAAGTAACATTAGGATAATAATAACAGTCATTCAAAAATATGTGTTGGTTAATTACCATTGCTACAAATGCATCAGGTTGAAATTTATATTTGGGAAAAAAAAATCAGTATTGCCTTTAGATTCATATAAGAGGACTAGGTCTATTTGAGGTCCTCACATGTCACAAACACAATTATAAATAAAAATATTAAAGAACATATTGTTGATTTTTTTTACTTGGAATCTCTAATACAGAAAACACCTCTAACTTTACACAGCTACTCTAATCATTAATATTCATTAGGCCTTTGTGAAATGACTCTCCATAGCTCTTATGCTGTATCCTCAAGTGAAAAGGTGACTGTTCCAAAATCTATTAAGGTGTCTGGTTTATCTTGCTGTTAATCTGGAAGATGTGGTACAGAGGTCAACCAGTGGGTCAGGGATTGGATATGTTGAAATGAAGCTTGTTGAGATAATCATTGCATGCACCTTCAATGCTGAAATGAACAGCAACAGCCCAGTTTTCAAGCTAACAAAATATAGTATCAGGCATCGTTATGGAGGGAAGACTTGATGAGTGCAAGCACCAAGAGGGAAATAACAGATGCCAGAAGGTGACCTACATGCAGAAGCGGGGCCAAACCCAAAGCTGAACCCCAAGAGCTGTGCAAACAAAGAAGAGAAAGGGAAATTTCTCCATGCAGCTTCAGGAGCAGCAGATTAAATCCCCACAATCAACTCGAGGTACCCTGCATCTGTGGAATACCTGAATAGACAAAAAAATCATCCCCAAATTGAGGAAGTGAACTTTGGGAGCAACTGTAGACTTGGGGTTTGCTGTATGCCACTGACTAGTTTCTGATTTCTATATTTATCTTAGTTTAGTATTTACTGCTTGTTATCATTGGTGGATTTGTTTATTGGTTTGGTTACTTTCTTCTTTTTTTATTACTTTTTAAAATTTTGCTAATTTTCTTTTATTTCTTATTTTAACAACGATTTTTATTTATTTTTCTTTCTTTCTTTTTTTCTCACTTTTCTTCTGAGCTGTGTGGCTGACAGGGTCTTGGTGCTCCGGCCAGGTGTCGGGCCTGAGCCTCTGAGGTGGGAGAGCCAAGTTCAGGACATGGACCACCAGAGACCTCCTGGCCCCACATAATACCAATCGGTGAGAGCTCTCCCAGAGATCTCCAATTCAACGCTAAGACCCAGCTCCACTCAACGACCAGCAAGTTTAAGTGCTGGACACCCCATACCAAGCAATTAGCAAGAAAGGAACACAACCTCACCCATTAGCAGAGAGGCTGCCTAAAATCATAATAAGTTCAGAGATACCCTAAAACACACAACCGGATGCAGTCCTGCCCACCAGAAAGACAAGTTCCAGCCCCATCCACCAGAACATAGACACCAGTCCCCTCCACCAAGAAACCTACAGAACCTACTAAACCAACCTTACCCACTGTGGGCAGACACCAAAAACAACAGGAACTATGAACCTGCAGCCTGTGAAAAGGAGACCCCAAACACAGTAAGTTAAGCAAAGTGAGAAGACAGAGAAATATGCAGCAGATGAAGGAACAAGGTAAAAACCCACCAGGCCAAACCAAGGAAGAGAAATAGGCAGTCTACCTGAAAAAGAATTCAGAGTAATGATAGTAAAGATGATCCAAAATTTTGGAAATAGAATGGAGAAAATACAAGAAATGTTTAACAAGGACCTAGAAGAACTAAAGAACAAACAAACAATGATGAACAACACAATAAATGAAATTAAAAATTCTCTAGATGGAATCAATAGCAGAATAACTGAGGCAGAAGAAAGGATAAGTGACCTGGAAGATATGAGTGGAAATAACTACTGCAGAGCAGAATAAAGAAAAAAGAATGAAAAGAATTGAGAACTGTCTCAGAGACCTCTGGAACAACATTAAGTGCACCAACATTCAAATTATAGGGGTCCCAGAAGAGGAAGAGAAAAAGAGGGAGGAAGCAGAAAGGGACTGAGAAAATATTTGAAGAGATTATAGTTGAAAACTTCCCTAATATGGAAAAGGAAATAGTCAATCAAGTCCAGGAAGCAGAGAGAGTCCCATACAGGATAAGTCCAAGGAGAAACATGACAAGACACATATTAATCAAACTAGCAAAAATTAAATACAAAGAAAAAATATTAAAAGCAGCAAGGGAAAAGCAACAAAAAACATACAAGGGAATCCCCATAAGGTTAAGAGCTGATCTTTCAGCAGAAACTCTGCAAGCCGGAAGGAACTGGCAGGACATATTTAAAGTGATGAAAGGGAAAAAGCTACAACCAAGATTACTCTACCTAGCAAGGATCTCATTCAGATTTGACAGAGAAATTAAAACCTTTACAGGCAAGCAAAAGCTAAGAGAAAAAACCAAAAAACCAGCTTTTCAACAAACGCTAAAGGAATTTCTCTAGGCAGGAAACACAAGAGAAGGAAAGAACCTACAAAAACAAACCCAAAACAGTTAAGAAAATAGTAATAGGAACATATATATATATCAATAATTACCTTAAATGTGAAGGGATTAAATGCTCCCACCAAAAGACATAGACTGGCTGAATGGATACAAAACAGGACATGTATATATGGTGTCTACAAGAGACCCACTACAGACCTAGGAACACATGCAGACTGAAAGTAAGGGGATGGAAAAAGATATTCCATGCAAATGGAAGTCAAAAGAAAGCTGGAGTAGCAATTCTCATATCAGACAAAATAGACTTTAAAATAAAGACTATTACAAGAGACAAAGAAGGACACTACATAATGATCAAGGGATCAATCCAAGAAGAAGATATAACAATTGTAAATATTTATGCACCCAACATAGGAGCACCTCAATACATAAGGCAAATGTTAACAGCCATAAAAAGGGAAATCGACAGTAACACAGTCATAGTAGGGGACATTAACACCCCACTTTCACCAATGGATAGATCATCCAAAATGAAGAAGGGAGGGTGGGAAGGAGATGCAAAAGGGATGGGATATGGGGATATATGTATACGTATAGCTGATTCACTTTGTTATACAGCAAAAACTAACACAACATTGGAAAGCAATCACACTCCAATAAGATGTTAAAAAAAAGAGATATATTTCCTAATAATATTATCAGGTCCAATAGCACAACATGCATTAAAGACAATTTCTTTTATATATTGCATTTATCTTCCTAAGTGACTTAGCACTAATTATTTAATATTTTTTAAACTCCAAGAATGTCATTCCTGGAAATATCCATTCCCCTAAAGAACCTGAGATCAGTTCTAGATTCTTTAGGAAATTGTCACTATTTAAATTTAGGTTTATTTTTTAATTACCCCATGAAAAAATACGCACCCTTTGGGCAAATTTAGAAAGACTATGTAGAGACAGATATTTAGGGAAGAAAAGAAAAAGAAAGAAAAGAAAAGGAAAGAAAGAAAGGCAGGTGATTATTATTGATATTGATTAAGATTGTTCATCTATGTATGAACTGATAGGCCAGAGATATAAGATCAATGAAGTTCAGAAACATTCTAAATTGCCCCACAAATCACTAGGCTCAGAATAGAAAGTCTTGAGTGCTTCATCTGGCAGCCATTTGCCTAGGTTATGGTTTTATGCTGTTAATAACCCTTAATTCCTTCTGAGTCGTGTCCTCATAAACACACTATGTAAATAATTAACTGAATGTTTCACCACTGTTAATCTATACAACCTATTAGCATTCACTCATTCTGAAAATATTACATTTTTTCCCTCTTGCAAATGAACCATTGTATTTTTCTATTTACGTCATTGAGTCTCTGATGTTTATTCATTCTCAGCTGACTAGCTTTGAATAAACACTGCAACAATTGCAAAGTATCCCCATCTTATTTCACCTTGAGGAAACAAGGTCACATATGAAACAATTTATCAATAATGATCTTCCTAAATTTGAAATTAAGCCATAATTTACAAATCCGTTATTGTTCTTTACCTCCCATCCCTCCACCACGCCTTTCTGAGGAAGATGTATGATGTGATACCACATAAAGAAAGGGTAGATGTATCTGTGCTTATATTTCAGAAACACATACAAAATTTCAGATACAGTGATTATGCACCTGTGGAATCTGATGGATGAGTTAATTAATTAACACCAATTCTTGAAGGTAACCTGGTTTCACCTTAAAACCAGTAGAGTACCAATATTTGCCAAGTTTTGGCTAGTTGTTAAATTTGCTTTTGTTTTTGTTTTCTCTGAGAAAACATAATTAAAACTGAATGAGGGCTTCCCTGGTGGCGCAGTGGTTGAGAGTCCGCCTGCCGATGCAGGGGACATGGGTTCGTGCCCCGGTCCAGGAAGATCCCACATGCCGCGGAGCAGCTGGGCCCGTGAGCCATGGCCGTTGGGCCTGCGCGTCTGGAGCCTGTGCTCCACAACGGGAGAGGCCACAACAGTAAGAGGCCCACGTACCACAAAAAAAATAAAAATAAAAAACTGAATGAGGAATAAAGAGCAACTAAAAATCAAATTATATAGTTAAGGTTCATATTCTATAACACAGGAAGAAGTTAATTGAATGCTTAGTAACTATTTACTAGTGTTATTTTAAAATTATTCATTGATTTACTCATTCACTTAACATTTACTATGTGCGTATTATATGATAGTCATTGTCCTGGGTTCTAAGAGGTCAAACAATAAGTAAAGGCAAAAAACTTTCTGCCCCCCCAAAAAAAATCTCTTTGAACTCAATAAACTTGATGTATATAATTATATTAATTGTATATATAGATATATACATATATGTAACATAAATTATGTCTGTATATATATATATACATATATACATGTGTATATATAATATACAATGTGTACATATATACAAATACATATATACATGTTCTGACACTTAAAATATATTAAAAATTTTAAATAAAGACTTATAAATGATGCAATGAAAAATCTGAAAGAGCTTATGAGTGGTCTAGAATGATCTTTAGAAAGGAGAAACAGAAAGGTATTGAATTGAAACTTAAGTAATGAATAAGAAGCACTGCTACTCATGCACCCAAGCAACAAATGGAGTAGGAACTTTCTGATAGAGAAAACAACAAATGCATTGGCATGAAGAGGAGTTCAGCATGAACGTGTAATAAATTGTGGCCAATGTGGCAAGGGCTAGACAACAAAGGAATCTTTTTATTTTGCAAGGGAATTGAGATTTTACTCTTTAAGTAATTGTAAAATAATGAAGATTATTGATTGGGGATAGTTTTACCAGCATTAGCTTTCCCTGTAGAGAATGATAATTTCGGAGGCATTATAAAGGATAAATTGGAAAGGGGAAAAGTGATTTCCAACTAAGAAGGATGTGATTTGGAATAGATGAAGTGATAAATAATAAATTTTAAACAGACTAATAGCATTTGAAAAGAAAAAAGATGAATGATAGTAACATTATTATAATATAAGATCCTTAGGAAATGAGATTTTTATAGGGAGTGAAGGAAGAGACAGAGAGAAATCTAGGATAATACCAGTTTTTTGACATGGGTTCCTAAAGAAAAATTAGTATGACTCCACTGTCCAAAAGGTACCGAGTGTAGGATGGATGCTTTCGTCAGGAAAAGAACTAGGGAATTGTCAACTTTGCAAATTTAGAGAAGCTATTAAAGTTCTTGTGAAATATACATTTGAACGTCCAGATGGATGTGTGGATCCAGCATTTAGTAGGGATCTTGGCTAGAGATACAAATCCAGAAGTCATCAGCATTGCTAAACTAATTCTCTTGAGTAGTGAAAGCAAGTTAATAATTCCTAAAATCTTACTACAAGAATTCTGAGAGTAGAAAGACTTCATTTTAATAATATTTCAAAGGAATAGGGAATGGTTTCCACCAATCATTTTTTATGGTGATAATAGTTTAGTGCCATACTAAGCTTTTTCCATATAGTTTCTTTGTTTTAGAATAAAACATATAAACTATACCAGTTTTCTTGAGAATTTATAGAGCACATGTCATTTTTTCCTTTGTTTCAAACTTCAGCTACACTTATATACAGATTCTTTTCTCTAGAATAATAAAATTTTATCTATTTATTAAACTTTTACATTTCCATACAATACAATAATAATTAGAAGTCATAATACAATATTTTAAAAGAAAAAATTGTGTAGTTTGAAATTTTTAAATCATATAAAAGATATATCATAGTATAAAGAGGTTACTGGAGATACTGCTACAAGGTCAATTTATTTAGTCTGTTTGTGGAGAACTAACTAGTACTTCATGCTGACCCAAGAGAAGACAAAAGTGGATTTGCCCTATTCACTTCCTAGTTAGAATTTTTACATAGTCTATGAAAAGCTTTTAGACAACCAATCTAAGAATCAGGAAAAATGAATTTTGCCCTCAATTATGAGATAGTGCATGGCAGTAAAAAAAAAATCAAAGACAGGACTTCTCTATGAGAATATTAAGCTACATGATGCAAAGATCTACTCATGTGTGGAAGATGGTCACTCATCTATGCAGGCTTTAGCAGTAGGTTTAAATGAATATGCTTCATGAGATATTTGAATCCAATAAAGAAAGAAAACTTTATGGAGAAATTACTCTCTTCCTTATGTCAGTTTTCTTGCATCATTAAATTCAAGATAATACACCCAGTTACTCAAGCCAGAAATCTGAGTATCATCCTTGCCCCTTCATCTCCTTCACTTCCTACATCTAATCACCAAGACTGGTAGATTTACATGTCAATGTCTATCCTTACTCCTGCTACTTTATATTAGGCGACCATTCTTTCTTGCCTGGACTGGTGCAACAGCTTTTTGCAGTCTTATCTTTCACCAATTCATACTCCACCCTGTAGAAATGTTATATTTTTAAATTTACAGACATAATTATGTCTCTTTTCTGTCTAAGACCCTCAAATAATTTCCTATCACAGTCAGAATAATGTCCAAACTCCTGATAACTATCTTTAGGTGTTTCCTTATGATATGACTCTTTTATAATTGCTAAACACTTTGTGCCTTATGATCCAACCTTTAAGGGCCTTCACATATGGGTATGTCCTTACTTGCCTTATTTCCTCACTTTTCTCCCCCTACCACTTTTACCTTGTTAATCACTGAGATATCTCCTTCAGCAACCTTCTCTAAACTCCCAAACCCTACGAAAGTGCCTTCCTAGAAGTTCCATGGTACCTGTGTTTCTGATCAATATACTTATCATATTGTGCTACAAGACTGATTACTTGCTTATCTCCGTATTAGAATGCCAACAACTTCAGGAGAGAGAACATGTCTGATTTCTACTTCCTAATTATTCCCAGTCTATGGCCCAATTGCTGCTTGAATGAGGTAGGAAGTGTTTCAAACTCATTTTTATGTAATTAATCAGCCATACAACAATGATAAAAATGAGATTAGTGGAGTCTAACAAGTAATGATTATTCAGGTATCTTTTGTACTATATGAAATAATTTGTTAGCCTAAAAGTTAGTTTAGTTTAGAGAGTAGAACACAGCTACAGAAAATGTGAAAATGAATTTCAGTAGCTTGTTTATAAATGCTTTACTTTATATACTTTCAGAAACTTAATTTTCAAAAAATATTAAATAATATATGAAAACAGAATGTAAAATGTATTATATTTTAAAGTGTACCTGTAGTCAACATTTGTCTTTTTTTTCCTACTCCCCCTTCTGAACTCTCAATTAGTGTTTTACAAACATATTATAGCAATTTTTCTTAGTGCATATATACCATCTTCTTATCATCATGTGGCATCTCCCTCTAGCAGAATATCCTGGACTTTCCTATAGGATGGTAGCTAAGTTCCATGGGAACAGAAGCAGAGGTATCATAACTCTTAAGGTCTAGGAATGGAATTTGCACAGCTTCACTTCTTTTGCAATCTGTAGGTCAAAGCAAGTCATGAGGCCAGTCTATATTCAAGTAGAGAGAAAATGGACTCCACTTCTTGATGGAATGAGGAGCATCTAGGTATAGGGAGAGCAGAAACTGTTGCTGGCTATCTTTGGAGACTATCTCCATGGTACCTGATAAATTATTCATCTACATATGTGTTTTGTGTGTGTGTGTATAAAACAAGACTGAGCATAATCATACACTAGGCATTGCTCTGGGTATCTGAGATGTAGATATGAAAAAATTAAGCATTTATCCTATCCTCATGAGCTAATAATCCAGTGGAAGAGACAGTTTATAATCAAGAAGAAATAAAAAAGAGACAAATAAATATAAAGGGGGTATAATTATGGAAGACAAAATAGAGGACTTGCACTAGAAAAACTGATCAAGAAAAACCTTTAGGGAGGTATAATATTTGCGAAGTAATGTGTTTAAGGTAATGAAAAGCTCTCATTTGCCATTAATAGCAAAACTCTGGGGAATAAGCGTCTGTTGTCATAGAGAACAAAGGGTACCAGGAATTCAAGGACTATGGGTCAGAGTGGCTACTTCTAAAAGATAAACACAACTTTGAAAATATTGTGGTCTGAAGCTTTGAGACATTTTAGAATCTGTGTTAAAATAGTCTATCTCTTGCAGCTACAGGGCTGATTAACCAAAACCGAAATGCATTATTTGTTCCCGCTGACGGATAGATATCATCAGTTGAACTCACAGTCTTAACCTTAATGTAACAGGACATAACACTGTGAAAGACTGGGAAATAGTCTTAAAATCAGAATCATTATTTGAGGGATTCTGAAGACTTTGCATAGCCACACTCTAACTTATCCTCTTATCCCTTAAAAGTAGTCTTTTATTATCTAGTTGATCAGGCTGTTTCTGCCTTTTTAGAAAATTCTTTAAAATCTTTGCCTAAGAATCCACCCAAGAGACTGATTTAACTGGTTTGGGGTGTGGCCTTGTCATCAATAATTTTTACAAGCTCCCCAGGTAATTATAATGTGCAGCCAAGGTTGGGATTCACTGACTCAGAGAGAGTTTTGTTTGTTATTGTTGTTTTCCTTAATGAGCAAATTGGAACAGCTGTGAGTGGTTTTAATTGTTTGCTTGGTTGTAGACTTAAACATAGATTCACCTATGGAACCAAGTAAATTAAGTTGAGGTGCCAAACATTTTTTGATATTAGTAAAGGAAAGACTCCAAAGTATATAGGAATGAAAATGCTGGAGTGATTTTAACACTTATGACATGTCCAACCATTTCTCAAATAAATAACTTTTTGCAAGTCATTGCATTTCCTCCTTATAAAATGGGTTTTTTTTTAACATCTTTATTGGAGTATAATTGCTTTACAATGTTGTGTTAGTTTCTGCTGTATAATAAAGTGAATCAGCTATATGTATACATATATCCCCTCCCTCTTGTGTCTCCCTCCCACACTCCCTATCCCACCCCTCTAGGTGGTCACAAAGCACCAAGCTGATCTCCCTGTGCTATGTGGCTATTTCCCACTAGCTATCTATAAAATGGATTTTTAACAGTGCTTTTCTCATAGGATTATTGTGAGAAATAAATAAGTTAATATCATTAAAGAGTTGAGACAGCTTCCTAGTACATATTTAGTTATAGATAACTTATCAATAATAATGCTGGTACTCATAGTGATAATGATGACAAATTACAAGAGGGAAAGTGAACAATCTTTTGTTAAGACCCCAAGAAATATTTAGGGAGGGGATGTAACAATATTTGAGAAGTATTTTAGGCCAGGAATTTCAATGGATATGAATGAAAATCCCTAGGTGTTAAAAGGAAAGTAATAACACTTACTTGCTAGAGGTATGGTCTGAAAAATTACCATAATAGGCAGTAGAGTAAACTAAAATTATGACTCACATTGATTTTTGGTTTGGACTATTTGCTCTTGTAGCCAGTTAGAATAAAATAGATGGACAGTTTAACAAGGTCCTATATTACTAATGAAAAAAACCAAAAATCAGGTATGGAGATTAGACATGGCTTTGAGCCAGTGTGGTAGAGAACCATGGCTCCTTACTCAGTACCTGGATCCAATCTAAGCCAGTTTACTGGTACCAAATAATTTGAATGATTATGACTTATAGCTGTTTACCAGTTTCCCTGTAAATTATGGGTGGAAAATCCTCCAATCCTTCCTGAAAATTGATTTCTGGAGATCTAAAAGCTTCCACTTGCTACTTTCCACTGGTTAAATGGAAGAATTATGGCAATTAGGCCTAATAGAATACCAACCAATCTTGTTTTAATAATTCCTGAGTACATATTTCAAATGGTTATCTCCAGCAAATAGAAGTTTTGTGCTATTGACTTTCTGATTCCTTCAAAAATCATGTTTGTAAAAGAAGGGGCAAGAGGAAGATTGTCAACTAGTTGATGAAAATTTGGGGGGAAAAAGTGCATGAACATTGCTTTTTAGCATTTCATAAAGGATGAGAATATTTATCTATTTGAATGATTACAAAAGATTCCCCCAAAAGAGGGATGAAATGACCTTTTTGTGGATGCAAGTAAGCCTTCTTCCACAGCTATCTAATTTTTGCTCAATGAACTCAGTAACAATATGACTATAATGATACAGGTGGAGATTTTGTAAGAGATGGAAGGCATGCACTTCCTTACATAAGGTAAAATTGGTTACCATCTCTAAAGGTACCTAATTTTCCATCACCAGTGACCAGAGAAGAACTGGCAATGCAATATTATATTTCTCTACTAGGAAGTGGCAGATAGATTGCTTTAGACCTTTCTATCATGAAGAGACATTTTCATATCACGTTGTCAAGTGTTGGGTACTTTTTATGTTACCATGATATCCCATACAACAGCACCACTGAAAAGAAAAGGAACTGCAGTGAAAGAATTAAGGCTATAACTTGTGCCCATGGAATGTACTGTTCTTTCCATGTTCCAATTCATCCAGTGAGGCTAACTCATGAAAAAGGATGTTTCATTTAAGGTTCCTTGTAAGTTTGCGATGCTGTCCTACAGAATGTTCTGGGAAAATTGGTTCTACTTTTTCCCACATCTCAAATACCTGAGTACATAACACAAGAAGTGGAAATGTAGATAATACATATAATGACTTTCCCTAATGATCCTTTTTCAAAATTATTGTCTCCTGTCCCAGCATCCATGGGTGCTATTGACTTAAATGTTTTAGTAATTAAGGGGGGAATGCTTGCAACAGGAGACAAAGCTGTTCCTATTAATTTGGAAGGTAAGATTCTACCCAGGTCTTTTGGGCTTTTCATCTCTTAAATATATACAAGACAAAAAAAAAAAAAAAAAAAAAGGGAGGGAGGTGGGTTAGTGTTGTCTCAGAGGACTGAGTCTGACTAAAATCAGGGATAGGGAATGACTAAAAGAGCAGCAGGAAGCTGTATGAATAGAACAAAAAGGAACCTCTTTGTTCTTTCATATTCTGCTAATGATCAGTGTAAAAGTTTATGGGAAGGCTCCTCATTCATATACTAACACAAGGTCTCAGTTATCTCAGGAATGAAAGTTTGTGTCACTGAACTAGGGGAATAGCTGCAGCCACATGGGTGTTACTTGAAAACAAAAAGATTGCAGAAAGGTTTGAGAAGCTCAGTGTCACAAAGAAAGACTGTGATCAAATGCAGAAATGAGAACTTTTCCACTCTCAGCTACACCTTCCATTTAGTTTCATGTATATATTTACATATTTGAGGTAACTTCTTTTCTTTCCTCCTCTAACTAAAACTGAAACAGAAATATAAAAGGAGTAACTGTCACCAAGAAATCTGGGACGTGGAATTAGACAAACTATTTGCTGAAATTTTAGGTAATCTACTTTTTCAAAAGGAGGGAGTGGTGAGTAAATGCATGTTGGGTTGAGTGTAGCAGTATATTATGGACAATAAATTTTATTTTTATTTCTGAATGTCATTATGGGAGGAAAGATGTATTTATAATTTGAAGGTGGAAAGGAAACAAAATTAACGGGATCTTGTTGATATAGTTTTTACTATGGGTTTAAAATTTTCTATATGCTCTGTACTTTCCAGCAATTCTCCAGTGAATGAGTATTGGTGGAAGGGAAGGTCTGTCATCTACTACAATAGCAGGAAGTCCAAAAGTTTCTCCCAACCAGACATCCATATACACTCACCAACACAGATTCAAAAGAGCAAAAAGTAAATAATCTACTCAATCTCTTGATCCTACTCAGGATTTTTAACTGGATGAATAATTTAAAGAAGCAGGTTCCAGGAAGAATTCCATCCAGTAGACATACACTAGCGGTGTCACCAGTGTCCAGCAATGGAAGTCACCAGTAGAGGCAAGGCTTTCCACAAGAATGGTCCCTTATTTGACATTTTCTGTGGTTTTTGCCACCTAGAACCCCTAGGTTTTGGCTCATTTTTTGACTATGTATTTTACCTTCCTAGTTAGTCTCTAATATATCCAATAGCCTCCAAGAAATTACTTATATGCTTAAATTAACTGGAGTAAAAATCTGAGGTCTGCCACAAAATTGTTGGTTAATATATATGTGTACAAGGCTGAAATGAATTATCATGTTGATAAAAGGTATTTACAAAAGTGAAGCTTAGCAAGAATGGTAGAATATTTAAACTGAGATCAACGTAAGAGATCATACACCAGGACTGAGACAGCTAAAGCTTGGAAGTAATGAAATTTACTTGAAATGAATAACTAACAATAACATATTAAAAATTTACAATGTAATAAGCAGACACCATGCTAAGTACTTTGAATACATGATCTCATTTAATTCTAAATTATACATTGAGGAAAGTGGTATTTTTATATAAAATTTTGCTTTCTTCTGGATTGAGTACTTTTATGATGGTACATTCTTCATTGTTTTATTAGCTATCATTGTGCTATTTTATTAGTTGCATTAGAATTTATGCTATTACCCTTTAATTTAGTTATCATATTCTCTCATCTATGATAGTTTAGCACTTCATGTAAAGCATGAGAACCTTGTCTCATGTAAAGTTTGATGCTTTCACTTGTTTTATAAGCTTTGTTAGGTGAGGCAATAGTATATTCCCATTGTTTTTCTCTGGGTCTTTGGGCTATTGTTACTATACATTTTATTTATACATATGTTATAAATCCCATATTATATTATTATTTATATATTTAAAAAATAATGATCTTTGAAAGGGATTTAAATAATAAGAAAAAGATCATGTTTACTCATGTAGTACTATTTTGGTGCTCTTCATTGCTTTTTGCAGGTCCAGACATCATCTTTCATCATTTTCTTTTGGCTTGTAGGATTGCATTGAACATTTCTTGTAGTGTGGAACTACAATTGATAAATTCTTTCCATTTTTCATGTCTGATTAAGTCTCTCCTTCATTTTTAAAAGATACTTTCATTGATACAGAACTCTGGATTGCATATTTTAAAAAGCTTGATTCACTGCACGAAAATAATTTAACCTTGCTCAAAGAGACGTCTGACTTTGCCCTCAGCTCCTAGGAGGTACTCACTAAGCCCTTGGAATATACGTCCTGATAAAAGTGTCTTTTTTTGTGAGAGAATGGAATGGACATATACACACTACCAAGCGTAAAATAGATAGCTAGTGGGAAGCAGCCGCATAGCACAGGGAGATCAGCTCGGTGCTTTGTGACCACCTAGAGGGGTGGGATAGGGAGGGTGGGAGGGAGGGAGACGGAAGAGGGAAGAGATATGGGAACATATGTATATGTATAACTGATTCACTTTGTTATAAAGCAGAAACTAACACACCATTGTAAAGCAATTATACTCCAATAAAGATGTTTAAAAAAAAAGAAATAAAAAAAGAGTTCTTAAAGAAAAAAGTGTCTTTTTTAAGTTGGTGATTTGGGGCCATGCCTAAGTCTAACAATGTGATTTATGGTGGAGGCTTTGGGTCACGCACTATCAGATTCACTGCTGGAAGGGCTAAGAACTGAAATAAGTCCTTTGGGCAGTTAACCATGTCCACATGATCAAATACCAATAAAATACCTGAGCACCAAGGTGCTGGAAGCTTTTCTGCTTGGCAATAGTCTGCCTATTTTCACATATTTTTGCCAGGAAAATTAATGTCCAAAATCTGTCCAAAAATCCACCAGGAAAAGACAATTGGAATTTCCATGTGTAGAACTTTCCTGGACTCTGCCCCATACATTTCTTCCTTAGCTGATTTTAATTTGTGTCCTTTTGCTCTAATAAACAGTAACTGTGAGTATAACAGCTTTCAGTGAGTTCTGTGAGTCTTGCAGTTAATTATCAAAACTGAAGGTCATCTTGTGTGTGGGGGTCCTACACTTACATTTGGTGACAGAAATGAGGGCAGTATTGTAGAACGTTCCCAAACTCTACAATTGTCTTCTGTTTGCATTGTTTCGTATAAAAATTTGTTGTCATTCTTTTTTTTTTATCCTTTGTACATGATGTGTCTTTTTCCTTTGGTTGCTTTTAAGATTTTCTCTTTTTTGCTAGTTGTAAGCAATCTGATTGTGTATTTTTATTTCTTGTGCTTGGGGTTAATTAACTTCTTTGATATGTGAATCTATAGTGTCAACAAATTTGGATTATTTTTAGCCATTTTTATTAAATAATTTGTTTCTTCTCCCCCTCCTTTGGGAATTCTAACTACATATATTAGGCCACTTAGAGTTGTCCCACAAATTACTGATGCTCTGTTGATTTTTTTTAACATATTTTCTTCTCTCTGTATTTTATTTTGGATAGTTTTTGTTGCTATTTATTCAAGTTCTTTGCTTTTTTTGTATGCAACATCTAATCTGCTGTTAATTCCATTTTGTATATTTTTTACATCAGACATTGTAGTTTTCATCTCTAGAAATTGCACTTCGGGATTTTTTACATGTTCCTTGTCTCTACTTCATATGGTCATTTTATTTTCTTTAAGCTTCTAGAACATATACAATACAGTTATATAACTGTTTTAATGTCCTTATTAATTAATTCAATCATCTTTCATTTCTGGGTCATCTTAGTTCCCCCACCAGGGATCGAACCCATGGGTCCTGCAGTGGAAGCATGGAGTCTTAACCACCGGACCGCCAGGGAAGTCCCTGGGTCAGTTTTCATTGGTTATTTTCCTCCTCCTTACATGTTGTAATTTCTACTTTCTTGCATGACTAGTAATTTTTATTCATTGCCAGAGATTCTATTTTACCTTTATGTATGCACAATACACATATGGCTTTCATATGAATGTCCTTAAGTTTTTGCTCTGAGATTCAGCTAGTAACTTGGAACTAGTTTGATTCTACCACTTCTGGTTTTTAAGCCCTGTTAGGTGGGATAGGAATTGTGTTTCAGGTAGGATAATTTCATCCAAATCTTGAGGCAAAACAATTCTGAATAGTCTACCAGATGCCCCATGACTTATGAGGATTTCCACTATGGTTGGTTATAATAGGAACTAATCAAGGTCTTTTGTAAGACAAGGAAGAACACTGCTGATTCGTATCCTCCTGAAAAGTCAATCTAGACACTGAGAATTTTCAGAATGTTCTCTCTGTGTAGCTCTCTTTTCTTCAGTGATTTACTCTGTAAATCTTAACAGGCATGGCCTCCCAAACATTAAGCTTCATCTCCTCAGCTCCAGGAGGCTATTCCTAGGCTCCTTTCCCTCTCCACCAGTAAGCTGAAAAAAATCACAGTGCTCACCTCATTTTATTCTCATTTCTCAGGGACAACTGTCATTTGTTGCCTAATTTCCAGTGTATTGACTAACATTGATTTAATGTACTTCGTGTGGTTTTTAGTTATTTCAGGTGGGAGGGTAAGTCAAGTCCCTGTTATTCCATTTATACCAGAAGCAAACATCTCTACAATTTAACATATACTTTTGCATACAATTTGTACATATTTTAATGATGATTACCAATAGGTTGAACAGCTTCTCCAAGATTATAGCACTAGAAAGAGGCTACGAGGGGTTCAAACCCAGGCTATCTGACTCACATCTAAATTCTTCATGTTTTGTTTTCCAAGACCATGGAATAAATTTCAGAGACTTTATTCAAATCAAAATTGTTGACAAATACCATAGTGTTCTTTCCTCCAGATTACATCATGTTTATACTCTAAAATAACTTTACCAGTTTTTTAAATGACACTTTAACATAAAGATGCCATTTGATGAAATTTGCCTCATATTAAAGGCAAGGAACAATGCTCTTTCAGCATTAAAATCATTAGTCCAGCTACTTTAATTGCCACAGCGTAACAGGGTCTTTACTGGAAGTCAGTATAAGTTAAATAACGGGGACATTCTATCAAATGCTTACCAGTTTTTCTGTTTGATAGAGGAAACCTAGTTGCCAGGCTAGCAAGAAAATATTTGGCAAGCAGTGCATTTCCAATAATGAAACTGATAATTATACTTCTTTCACATAGCTGTAATTGAATAAATCTAATTGCCTCTTCTGCTTAATTTTAATGCTAGCTTTCAAACTGTTGTGTGGACAAGAAAGCAACATTAGAGGAATTACTCTAGTGTTGCTTTCCTTCCTATACAGTGGTTTGAACTTAGGCAATAAAGTTAAATGGAAAAGGCTCTATACTCAATTTTCAATTATAGCAAAGGCAGGGAGCCACAATTATCCCTTTCATTACCATGATGTTCTTCACTGCTGCCTGAACAAAACCTCTTCACTCTTGTTGTTTGCTGCTGCTGTGACTCTTAAAGTGAAGAGCACTTGAAATCAAAGGTTAAAAGTAAGGGACCAAATTAAAGTGAAGTGACATGTGTAAATGCAAACATTACATGAAAAAGAAGAAATGGTAAAGAAAAATATGTTAAGTGCTGGATTGACTTCCAGAAATTCTATGGGGGGAATGGAGAATCTTAAAAAGATTTAATTAATCTTTGTTTCAAATTCCAATTGTAATAATATTGCAATTTAGCTATTCAAAATTTAGAAATCTTCAAATAAGAACTACAGTAAGTCCCCTACATACAAACCTTCAAATTGTGAACTTTCAAAGATGTGAATGCGTGTTGTATGTCCAATCACTTAAGTTAGTTCATGTGTCTGATGTACACAGCCATGTGCATGCATCCTCCACAAGTTGTTGTGCTTTTGTGTACTTTACTGTACAGTACTGTATAGAGTATGGTAGTACAGTATCTTTATTTCAAGCCCAGGATGTCTGGAAGCAAGTGTAAAAGCAGTGGTGATAGAGCTGGTACTGCTAAGAAGCGCCAAGCCAAAAAGATGGAAACAAAGTGAAAATAATTGAGAGAGTGGAGCGACAAGAGAAAGAAAAAATAACTGAAGAACAGAAGAAATTCACGACGCAGGAAATGGCAAGGGGATTTTCTTTGTTTGAGGAGGCACTTTTAGATTTTGAGGCACAGGACCCAAATGTAGAATGGTACACGAAGGTTGTAGCAGCTGTTCAGAACACAATCCAGTGCTACCGTGTCATCTAAGATGAGAAAAGAAGAGCTACTACCCAGACATCACTGGATCGTTTTTCCAAGAGGGTAGATAGAATTGAATCCAGCAAGGAACCAGAACCTGTGGCGTCAATGTTAGGTGTGAGTGAAATTGCAGCTTGCCCCCCATCTCCTATTGTTGATGATCCTTCAGCTCTACCATCTCCCACCTCCTCTCCCTCCTCCAGTCAGTAACTCTTCTTGCCTGTTCACTTGACATACAGCCCCTGTATTCCAGCTGTTGTACCATACTACTGTACTTTTCAAGGTACTGTACTGTAAGATTAAAAATGTTTTCTTTATTTTTTGTGTTTGTTTTTTATGTATTATTTTTGTGAAAAGTATTATAAACCTATTACAGTACAGTACTATACAGACGACTATGTTAGTTAGGTACCTAGGCAAACTTTGTTGGACTTAAGAACAAATTGGATTTATGAACACGATCTCAGAACGGAACTATTTCTTATGTAGGGGACTTACTGTAATTTGTCTATATTAATTAGAATATATTCATCAATTTTTGATAAACACCTAATATTTTTAACATTGTGCTATTTGCAAACATTTCTCAAGGAATTAATTTCAAGAGCCTCTAGTTAACTATTATAAGGCTTTTTCTTCAGTCAATTGTTTCACTGTCCAGTTCCATACATTTACAATGAATTATTTTCCGTTTTAGCCATATGTCATATCAACTTCTTTCTTTTGATAGTTATCTAACTTTCTTTCCTTGGTGTTATCAAATAGATAACCAGCTATCTATTTGATAGCATCCCTCTGGCCTTTAAAATTTAACAATGCTATCTGTGAATCATATTTTTGTAAGTAGCCACAGAGAAACACAAATTTTAATAATAACATTATTAAAGGTCAATCTTGACTTTGCATGTCCCTTTTCTAAGAAACCTGATAATTAGATACCCGGCCTACTAGTTTATTAAACTGAATGGAACTAAATGGGGAGTATGGAATTAAAACATACAAAGACATATACAGACACAGACACACACACACACACACTTTACTAATATAGTATAAATGAAAATCACTCAAGGCTAGCTACCAAAGACTTCTTAGTACACAATTCTATTACAGACAACCAGATTTTAAGAGGTTATAGTAGATCCTCTAGAAGAGTTTATACTCAAGTCTTAGGGAAAACACCAAGTGCAGATTTAGGAAAATAATAATCATTGCATGGTTTTTAAAACACTTCTGTGATCATGTCTGTACCACATATTTATCAATGATGATATATGCACCTGCTTGGAACTGGATACTTACTCTCTAAAAATTATTGTTATCTTTTAAATTTGATGGACATAAACTGAGGTAAATTAATTAGCTGAAAGCAAGATCTTTTTTGGCCCACCTCCTACAGTAATGAAAATAAAAGCAAAAATAAACAAATGGGATCTAATTAAACTTAAAAGGTTTTGCATGGCAAAGGAAACCATAAACAAAATGAAAAGACAACCCTCAGAATGGGTGAAAGTAGAACTGGAACATGGAAATTAAGCCTTTTAGACATCTAAACTAGTAGGAATCCCAAAGAAATTATCTATTTATTGAAATATTTTTATAATTTTATTATGCACAGTTTACATATATTTTACAGATACCAATTGTTATGTGCTTTAATAAGAAGTTAAGAGATGTTTGTCTGTTCTTTTTCATCTCTAGTTTTAAACTAATATTTTACTTTCATTTTTATACATAATATAAGGAAGGCTTTGTTTTACCTGAGAATAATTAGCAATATGAGATACTTGTCTATCCTCAATAATTTCTATGAAAAATGACAAATTATTCATACTAATTAATCCTTTCAGGTTACACAATTTACTATTTAATATTATTTAAACATAAACATCAGTATCTATTTAGTATTATTTTATATTATTCATTAAATTATTTAAATAATAGAAAAGATGCAAATAAGCCATCTGAAGACCAAAAGCTCATATAACAACTTAATTTTTTCAGGGAAAAACTGGTGAAATTTGTATGAAACAAATTTCTTTATTACTCTAAAACAGATGATATAGGGTTGCCAGCTATATCCACTGAACTTAAAAAATTATGGTTCTCATATATTTCAAAGCATTTATAAATACAATTTGGCAAACTGTTTTACTAAAGATGGATATAAGAATATTTCTCATCCCACATGCTCTTTTGCAATGTGACCTGGCCACTGACCCAACAAGAGGTGTAGTCTATATCTCCTTGAATCTAAGCAGGCCCACAGACTGCCCTGACCAAAAGAATATGATGGAAATAAACCCATGTCAGTGCTAGGAATAGCCCTTCACTAGCCTGGGAACTCCTGCTTCTAATGCTACATGCCTGGAGCTTCCATGTATGAAGTACAGGCTCTCCTAACCAGAGAAGGCATGTGAAGCAACCCTGAGGGACCATACATGTTCATGAAGAAGCAACCTTGGATTATAGCCTCTGAATGACTTAATCCCCTGTTGCTATGTAACTGCAGATGTTTGGGAGATCCCAAATGAGAACCACCCAGTAGAGATCAGGAAATACACAGAATCATGAGAGACAATAATAAATTATTTTTAATAAGCTAATTTGAGGGATTGTGCTGGTATACAACAGTAGATAACAGAAATTGTTCATTTTTGGAATAATATCTAAAATAATACCTATACACAGTGATAATATTAAAAATAAGTAATAGTACGTTGCATTTCCTAGAGGCTTTTGACATTTCATAGCATATTTCTTCATAGTATACTAGTTTTATATATATAGCACATTTATAAAAATATTATTAAATGTTTCTTCTGCTAATTCTGAATATTCAGAAGTCTACTTTAGAGTATGTGAGCCAAACTGATTCATATGAAACCTGTCTTCTAGCTTTCTAAAGACTAATCTGTTAAAATCTATAGCATTGTGAGAAACAAAGGAACTATAAGCCAAAATATGGCAATTTTCAGAGATGTTTTATATGTATTTTTAAAGCAACATTGATTTGTCATTTTTTATTGAGCCCATATACTTTATGATGAGACATGCATTCAAAAAAAGCATAGGGCTTCCCTGGTGGCGCAGTGGTTGGGAGTCCGCCTGCCGATGCAGGGGACACGCGTTTGTGCCCTGGTCTGGGAGGATCCCACACACCGCGGAGTGGCTGGGCCCGTGAGCCATGGCCGCTGGGCCTGCGCGTCTGGAGCCTGTGCTCTGCAACGGGGGAGGCCGCAGTGGTGAGAGGCCCACATACCGCCAAAAAAAAAGCATAATATTATAGTAGCAAGGTTAACCCAAAACAAGTTTAGACTCGGAGAATTATTAAACCTTCTTTTCTAAGCAGTTGCACAATGCAGAATTATATGGTTAGTAGTCCATAACTATTCAACAATATTTAAAATCACTTGTCATAAAATGATAGCTAATTTTCTAAAATAATAGTTAAGATACCTGCTGATAAATTCTAGAAAAATGCTAAAGAGCTGAGAGCAGACATTTATTAATTATCAATAGCTGCCTTAAAATTCAACTCCAAACCTTAGAAGTTTAAACTACAATAAGCATGTAGAATCTCACAGTTCCTTGGTTTAGGAATTCAGGGGCAGCTTAGCTGGGAAGTTCTGTCTCAGGGTCTCTCATAAAATTGCCATTAAATTGTTAGCAGGGATAATAAACAAAACGGAGGCTGGAGGATCTGCTTCCAAGATGACTCACTGACATGCCTGGCAAGTTTGTGCTTGTAAGATCTTGTTTTGTTCCTTATGGGTCTCCGCAGGGTTTTTTGAGTATCCTCAGGGTGGTGGGTCCCCAGAGTAAGCAATCAAGTATGAGAACAAGGACAGCAGCAATGCCTTTTATATCCTGGCCTTGAAAGCCACTCACTGTCATTTCTGCCATCTTTTTACTTAGAGACACTCAGGCCAGCCCACATTCAAGGTGAGAGAAACTAGTGTCCACATTTTAAATGGAGGGGTGTCAAAGAATGCTTAGACAAACTTCAAAAACCACCTTAAGAGGTAACCCAATTTTATTTCATCATCACCTTCAAAGATTAATTGAAGCAAAGTGCTTGGCACATAGCTTGTGAGTGAGAAATTGAAGAAGGAAAAGATTTAAGAATGACTGTAGAATTTCTATGGAATTTTTGGCTCTCTAGGTAGTTTTAATTAGAGGTAGTTTCAAAACAAGTAATGTCCAATGTGATATTAAATATACAGATTTATTAAGAAAGCATACTACATTTTTTTTGTATAAACAAGGACAGGCACTATTTATTGCCAAGTTTAGCCACTTGATTTCTCTATATTTTAACTAAATACAGCTTATTATTATCTAATTGAAAAGTAAAGAGTTTCTTAATTTAGCATTAACCTTAAACATTTTTGATACATGTTATTTAACAGACTGGACTGAAGCATCAGTAGGGAAGTCAAGTCCTTAAAGACCTAGACTTGCTGGTAAAATTGCTAGGGTTTGAATCCAGGCTTTATCATTTGCAAACTATTTGGCCTTGGGAGGTAGCTTAACTTCTCTGAATCCTAGTTTACTTAGCTGTATAAAGATAAACACAGAACTTATTCCATGGGGTTGTTGTGAGGCTTAAAAGTCTTAGAAGAGTGTAGATAAGTAGCAAGTAATAGATCAATAAATGTAAGTTATTAGCATTATTAAGAACAATATGTAAACTTTGAGTAAGGCTATTTAATTATTTTCATTTTAAGGTAGTGAAATAATCTCAAATGCAGGCTTTTTTATTTTTAAATGAAGCATATTATTCAGTTAAAGGAGAAAGACAAAAAAGGAAAAGACAATCACATTTCCTCTTCAATTTTCAAGGCTTCTATTCAATTTTCCAGTGCTTTATCTGATCATCAGAAATCCACCTAACTGACCTACATTGCAGAGATGATTTTGTAATTTTGAAGAAAATCACAGGTAATGGATTGGAAAACATACTTCTTATGAATTCTTAGTGATTACCTTCACTGTTTTCTTAAATCCCAAGCAGATGAGCATCCCCATAAGACCTATTAGTAAGTACTCATCACACTTTATAAAGGTGTTCCCATGGTGATCTCAAGACCAAGTAGCCTTAAGTTCCCAGGTACAAAAGAGGGGCCTCTGGAGGAAACTTATATTTCACATTTCTGAGTTATGATTGTTTTCCCACTTTATTTATATCCACTTCTTTGCTCCCTCCTGTGGGAGAATTAAACAACAATTTTACTCACTGGAGCAATTAGTTCATCATTCACTTAATTTTAAATGAAATGTTGACATTAAACAGGACACTTTAACCATTGTAATGACCATAACTAGCTTCTATATTGTTCTTGAAAAAGCCTTCCTATTCCCTCTGGAATGTTATCATTATTACTCATCATTTTCTTTGGAAAAACCAGCATCAAGTTTTCCATTATAAACACACTGTAAGTCCTGTTTTTATCATACATTTGTTTTCTTCAATTCAGTTGCCTATAGATGGAACTGATAGGTAAGAATAACTCAAAATGGTAGCTTCTTTTCTTTTCTTTTTGTTTTTAAATTTATTTATTCATTTTTGGCTGCATTGGGTCTTTGTTGCTGCGCACTGGCTTTCTCTAGTTGTGGCGAGCAGGGGCTACTCTTCGTTGTGGTGCATGGGCTTTTCATTGCAATGGCTTCTCTTGTTGCAGAGCACAGGCTCTAGGCACGAGAGCTTCAGTAGCTGTGGTATGCAGGCTCAGTAGTTGTGGCTCACGGGCTCCAGGGCACAGGCTCAGTAGCTGTGGCGCACGGGCTTAGCTGCTCTGCGGCATGTGGATCCTCCTGAACAAGGGCTCGAACCCATGTCCCCTGCATTGGCAGGTGGATTCCCAACAACTGAGCCATCAGGGAAGCCCCGGTACCTTATTTTCAATCCTGACATTTTTCATTGATGCAATATGAATCCATACCCCTTCCCTGCTCAAGTTTTGTATTATCTTGTATCTTAGTGATTTTTTTATTTCTATGTTGGAAAAACGCACACAGGAAAAAATATATTTTTTAGTGAGGAATGGTCATATTGTTGTACTGGGATATCATAATTTTCTTACTGTACTCATGGTGAAAAAGTGATCTTTACAGTTGTAATGCTTTACAGAGCGGCTGAGGTGTCCAAGTGGTTGGAATGGGGCAAGGAAATTAATACCAATTGCATATATAATATTTCCATTATTGGTTAGCACACATTTTCTATTTTGTATCTTTCCCTAAGTTTATCACTCTACATTTTTATTACACTGAAATCTATGTACTAGAAAAATCAACCGAAGAATTTAAAGTCCCTAAATTTAATGCCATTAATTCTAATGATTTTGGTATAAATTTGACATTTTTGTATATTGTTTACTAATCAAATCATTGAAATGTTCTGTGGCAATAATTAAAACTGAAAAACCAGTCCTATTCTCTTATTCTTAATCAATTTTTCTCACTTGTATTTGAGCAGATTTTCACCCTAGCTTTTTCAAAATATTTTGAAATACTGAACAAGGAAAATAGCCATCATTCTATATTTTTCAATATAAATAACTATAGCAAAATTTAAAGAACAATCTTTCCACTCTGATGAATCAGTTTTGATTACTTCTAATTAGATCATCTTTCTGAGCTATTTCTTCAAAATAGCTAAGAAAGTAATTTTTACTGTTTTTCCCCATAGCTAATGAACGTTTAACCTGCCTATAATTACTTGCTGCATTATACGTCCCACTTTCTGAAAATCATGTTATGTTCACTTGAGATTATTCACTAGAGTATTTCTGAAAATAACCAAAGAAAACATATTAATTTCCCTCTCTCATTTTTTTCAAAGCCTTAGGTCTATGTGTTGGGCACACAGTTATTAAATTTTAATTCATATAAACTTTTGCTAACTTTGTGTAGTTGTCCCTTTAATCATAAGTTCTCAAATAAAGAACACATCCTACACAGAAACTAATCTTGATCAAGGTCATACAGCTCATTTGTATTAAATTTCAAACAACAAAAATATTCTGATTAAAGGTCAGGTTATTTACCATAACAATGTCCTTTATTTTCAGTTGCCTGACAAAACATAGACTTAAAATATTTGATAGCTCTAATTATCTCCTCTAAATTAGAAAAGCCATGTATTACCAAAAGTAGTAATCAGTTCAGTTTTTCCTTAAAGTTTTCATTGTAGCACTTCATGTTATAAAACCCTAAAGTCTGGGTTCTAAAGCTAGGCCTACATGGAATGAAACAAAAGATATTTATTGTAATAAAATGAGGTATACAGTACACTGGCTGTTGATAGATTGAAATTACTTTCTGTTGAGTGGAATTGCCCGGTTTATAACAGAGTAATATGTAGTGTAATAAATAGTCTGTCTCCATTTGCATGTTTAACTGCTGAGAGCTTTCAAGCCCCACTTCACTCTCTCCCCCTCTTGGCCCACATCTGGGAAAACCAAAAAAGATAGCCTGGGTGTTGTTGGCTCTTTTGGTCTGGAGGGAAGTTCAAACTAGGTAATACCTGGACTGGAGCAGTAACCCTCACCGCAGACACACCCGCTAACTATTTGTCCCACCTTGCTCTCTGAAGCCATTTTCAGACCAGTTTGGGTATCTGCCCTGCTCGTTACAGAACACCTCATGATACGAATAATAAACCTTTACATGTTATTCTTCATGCATGTGTGGCATCATCACTCTTAATATCTAAATCAAATTTTGGGTGGAATTTGGTTCTACCCTCTGTGGGGCAACCATAAGACACGTAGCAAGTAAATTGACTGATTTATCACAGTTCTGTATCTGTCCCAAGGTGAGAAAAAAAATCACTGGACTCTCTTACAGGGATCACAAATTCAGATTTCTAGGGGACACTAGGTTTAACAAACATGTTAGGTAGATTAAAGCCTATCTGGTCATCTAAGAAACAATAAGCATTTCCACTGAATTATTATCCATGTATGGAGTTTAATGTTAGATTTTATAATTTTCTCTCTTTAATTGAGGAAATAAGTTGACAGAAAATAAGTAACGAAATATAAGTTGAACCACAATATCATCAACTGGACTTAATTGACATTTTTATGATAGTTCACTCAACAATAACAGAATGCACACTTTTTAAGAATGTCCATGGAACTCTCAAAAAGATACACTATATGCTAGACTACAAAAAAGTCTCAACAATTTTTTTTTAAATTAGTGTCATACGGAGTATGTTTTCTGACCACAAAAAGGCTAAATTGAAAATCAATAACCAAAAGATATTAAGAATATCTGTGAATATTTGGAAAATTATCAACACATTTTTGGCTATCTCATGAGTCAAAGAAGAAATCAAAAGGGAAAATAGAAATTATAATAACAAAACATCAAAATTTACATGAAACAGCTAAAGAAGAGCTCAAGAGAATGTATAGATTTAAAGTTTCATGTTAGAAATGAAAATGATAAGAAAAGATGATGAGTGAACACATCTTTACAAGCTAGAAAGCAAATGATGAAACTAAAAGTAAGCAGAAGGAAAAGTAATGAAGATAAAATTAAAAACTGAAAATCAATAGAAAAATATGGTAAAACTAGAATCTGCCTTTTTGAGATCAATAATTTAGATAAAATAAACAAGTATCTTGAATAACTCAAATTACCAGAACTAACTGGGGCTATTCAGATAACTTGAATAGCTCTATGTCCATTTAAAAATATACGTATATAGGTGAAACACCTTCTCACAAGCAAAACTGCCCCAGACAGTTTCTCTGGTGAATTCCTCCAAACACATAAGGAAGAGGTGAGACCAAAAATAAAGAATTCTCATGAATATAGATCTAAAAATACATTTTAACTGAATTTTAGTTAATCAAATCTGAAATTGTATATAATGGGTAAAATACTTTGAATAATATTTATCCAAGGATTGTTTAACATTAAAAACATCAAGCAATGTATTATATCATATTAATAAAAATAAAATCCATATCATCTCAGATGCAGAAAAAGCATTTGACACAATTCAAAGTGCTTTCATGATTAAAACTTCTCAGGAAACAACAACAAAAATTGGGACCTTCCCAAACTGCTAAAGGGCATCTGCTAAAACCCCACAGTCAAATTCCTACTTATTTACAATACACTGAATGCTTTTCCTTGATTTAGCCAAGGATATCTAAAGTCTCACTTCTTTTCAACATTGTACTTGAGGTATCATCATTGCAGTAAGACAAGAGAAAGAAATACTTTTCACACATATGAAAAAGGAACCAGTAAAACTGAATTTATTATAAGCATCATGGCTATGTGTATAGAAATTCCTAAAGAATCCACAAATAAGCTTCCAGATCTTGTAAGTTAGTTAAGTCATAGGTTAGAATGCCAGTTGTACACGTTGGAGGATTTATATGCCTAATTTCAGGAGTTACTATTTGACACTACATGAATGAAGAGTGGATTAAATGTGGCTATATAAGTCAGTGAAACAGAAAAAAGAGTCCAATAAATAAACACAAACACATACGGCCTATTGAATTTTCACCAAAATGGCAAGGTAATTTAATGAGGAAATAGCCATTTTAAGAAACAGTGCTGGACTAATGGGATATCCATGTATAAAACAACATGAATTTAGACTTATCTTTAATGTATGTAAATTGCAATGTATCATAAAAATAAATATAAAAGATAAAATTATAGATTCTTAATGCAAACAAACTTGATTTAGTCAAATGTTTCTTAAACAGGAAATAAAAGGTACAAACCATAAAATAAAAATCAGTAAAATGATTTTTTCAAAATTAAAAATTTCTGCTCCCCAGAAGTTATTTTAAGAAAATGTAAACAATAAACTTTTAGAAAATGTTTGCAAAACACATATCTGATAAATGACCTGTATTGACAGTAAGTGACAACTACTTATATCTCAATACTAAGATAAAACACTAAATGAATCTGTAAATATAAAGGACAAAGCTTTTCACAGATGCTTTGATAGGAAAGCAATATGAATGGCTAATAAGAAAGGATGCTCAACCACATTAGTCATCATTAATCAACTTCATTAAAACCATAATTAGATATTACTAATTATCTAAGAGTATGACTAGAATTAAAAACAGACTGACAATAACAAGAGTTAGCAATTTGTGGAGAAATGAAACTCTAAATCAATCACTGCTGGTGAGAATGTAAAGTGATATATCTGCTTTGGAAGAGCGTTTTGCAGTTTAATATAAAGTTAAATCTACAGGTACCATATAACTCAGCCATTGCACTCCTAGGTATTTAATCAAGAGAAGTGAAAGCATATGTCCATAAAAACTTGTGCATAAATGTTCATAGTAGCTGTACTGTAATATCCTCAAACTGAAAACAACCCAAAAGTCTACCAGCAAGTGAATGGATAAACACCTTGTGGTAAATACATATTTGTATGGATACACAAATGGAATACTAATCTGCAGTTAAAAGGAATGTGCTATTGATACCCGTAGCAATATCTGTAACTCTCAAAATAAGTGTAAAGTGAATTAAGTCAAAGAAAAGAGAGTACATGCCATGGACACACGTGAATGATGTAGGAAATACAAGACATAATTTGGGACATTGGCTCTTCAAGATTTTTTCTATCATCTATCATGTTTTAGTCAGACTAAATATCATTTGAATTGACCAATAGGCAATGTTCTATTCAATTCTGATGTAATTACAGAGTGACTTAAAATTTTTAATCAATATTGGTAGACCCTAAAGTACATGTACTATTCTATAAAGGTATTATAGGGAATTTCTTTCCACTGCCAAAGTATTAAGTCAACTTGAAATAGAATATAATTTCTACCTTTATTAAACCTTTTTAATTCATCAACTATAAGCAGCTAATAAAGTTAACCCATTTGCTTTTACCATACTTCACCAAGTTTTTGGTAGCCTTGAGAATATAATTTACATTCTGAACATCAAGGAATATATTGGTCATCCTATCACACAATGGAACCTTTCTTATTATCCCCTCATACAGTGGTAAGTAGAAATCCACTGGTGAGTTATTTCCCTCCTATTACCACTGTATGTTTCTAGACTTCTTCAACCCTCCTATTTCAACCCTTGTAGGAAGCCTTCCTTTCCATGACACCAGCACACTTCCTTTCCATGACACCAGCACACTTCTATTTTAGTATTTATTATATAAATAAAAATGATATTTCACTTTGATATTATTGTTACTCTAATTTGTTCCCAAAGTGCTCAGATTGGGTTTGAAGTTATTTGCTGACTACATGTTTGCTGTCAACACACACACACACACACACACACACACACACACACACACACACCCCAGTTGCAATTAAATGACTGGAATGTAAGGAATATTCAATCTAAAAAGTATTTAGATATAACTATTTTTACTGTTTTCAAACACAGAAGGCTCACATTAATTTAGATCAACAGAGAAGGGGAAAATTGTGAAAAATAGGATTAAAGTGTTTAACACTAGATAATAGAGAGAGATACAATTCTCCAAATTTACTTCCTTATCTCTGATATCATCTATAAATCCAGTGAATTAATGCCCTACTTTAATTAACTCGTATTTAATTATGGATTCCATGTGGATACACTGCACTAAGTTCTTTTATGTGATAAAATTATGGTTTTATGTTTTAGACAAATTTTATATGTATTTCCTTTACAGAGAAAGCAATTCAAGTTAAAAATTATATATCATCATAAAAAGATATTGTTTTTCAAAATTTGCTATAGTACTTAATCAAATTTCATGTCACGATTAGAGAATTGTGGAAAACTGCTTACATAATTTAAAATCAG
Source organism: Delphinus delphis (assembly GCF_949987515.2). Taxonomy (NCBI): domain Eukaryota; kingdom Metazoa; phylum Chordata; class Mammalia; order Artiodactyla; family Delphinidae; genus Delphinus; species Delphinus delphis. The sequence goes on along the minus strand of NC_082687.1, from coordinate 79,787,946 downwards.
AATGAAAAATAAACAGTTGACAATAACAACTTTGGTGTTGATTCTGAGTAGATCTTCGTGTGTTTCAATTTAAAAGAAAATAATTATATAATTAGTCATGAGAACAGGGTTTAGGAAATGCCTCTATATTGAGCAAATCCACACCTGTTATTCTAAAAAGACACTTAACCAAGGAGGTTAGAGCAAATTAAGCACAGGTGGGCTCCTTCTGAAAAATCCTTTTAGTTCAGTTCTACTATCAATGTCCATCATCAGTTGTTAATACAATGATCTCTTTTCATCTGCAACAAAACAAAAAACTACCTTTCCCTGGGGTTGCCTGTTGCACGCTCCAAAGAGTGCACAGTGCTTATGTGACCAGGTGCGCACAACAGGAAGGGATTAAGATGAAGCCGTCAGAATGATAACAATCATGCCTTGATGAGTTCTTGTTATTTTAAGACACACCTGCTCCAAGTCAGCAGGATTTCTGAGGAAAATTTGAAATGTATTGGATGTATCCCAAGGCACATAAAAGACTGAATTCAATTCTGTCTAGCTGATGTTTAGAAATTTACAGCAGTGCTGACTGGGCTAAATGCCTTTCTTGCAAAATTCTAGAAGACACAGTGTTGTATTTGTCAGAGAAAATTACATAACAGATCCCTTGTAAAAATGCATAACTTCCTCCCTGCCCTCATCCTTCCTTCCTCCTTCCTGAGTAGGTGTGCTGGTCTTGACCAAACTAGAAATGTGATAGGAAGATATACTATTATTTATAAGGAAAGATTGGTGTCTCTTCACAATCTCAGGGTTAATTGATGATTCCTAAAGGGACAGCAATTGTACTATAAACTGTAGAAATTTAAAAAGGTATCAGTGCAGATATAAAAGTGTATGTATATGTTCATGTGTGTATATACATATACATATATGCATACACACAGAAAATCACTGGGTGAGCATGTTAGCTATATATAAATTAAATATACTATAATTATTGTCACTTTGTTGTTTATACTTTCCACTATTTACCTACTAGTTTTATAATCAGAAAAAAAGGCAATAAAGGTTTATTTTTATTTGTTGGGAAAGTGCAGCATAGAAAAACATAGAAATTAGAGACAACATTTACCTAGGAAATTTAAATAACATAATCCATTGCCTACTGTAATTTATGCAAAAAATTTAAAATGTGCTATAAGGTCCCATATTATGCAATTACAATTTTCACGGGGAAATGGTGAAAAAATGACAACCATATGTCAGAGGTAACTGTTTAAATGGGATTTTATCTAATATCTTGACAGAAATATGTATGCATATCATGTGTTATTCCAAACAATGTTATAATGCTATTTTAGAAATATATTTAATTCACGATGAAGTAAAAAATTAAAAGATGACATCAAAAGAGCAAAAGAAAAAGATGACATCAAGATGAACAAAGAAATTAAAAGATGACATCAAGTAGAACAAAGAGAAAAAGAAGATGAAGATCAAGAGGGAGGTTTGAACAATAAGTTGCATGCCTTTATTGCCTGTCTATTTTCTTGGTAAGACATGAAAATTCACACTGACATTTCTAGCAGAGATCACAAAGAGAAGGAAATGGGATCAATTACATGCTATAAAATGGTTGTAAAATTAGAACAACTACACAACCAAGATGGGCTGTGGCCTAAGAGAAGCTCAACTGCTCTACTTCCAGGGCTTTAAGGGAACAGGAATTTCCCCTTGGGTACACATGCTTTGGATCAAATATTTAGTTTGATAAACATTATCTAGAAAAATACTGATAATAAATACAGAACTAAGTAGATTTAAGGGGGGAAAACTCAGCATCTACTTTCAGCAGATCCCTTGGCACAGAGCAGAGAGTAAGGGGTTAGAAACCACAGGTTTTTGGTGTTTTGTTGTTGTTGTTGCTTTTAGTTTTAAAAATAAGAATAATAATAGGTTCTACTTATTAGGGGTGTTCTAGGAATTAAATGAGATATGCTTGGCTTAGAATTTGGCATAAAACAGCAAAAATAATGGTTATTATTATATGTGAAATGATGAATTGTGCTTCCTTTAGAAAACCATCCAAAAATATTATTTCTTTCAATGACTCTTTCAAGATGTCTTGTCTGGCACTGTGTTCAAAGGAATACTCATGAACTGAGTAGATTAAGTGCACCAATATTGTATGATCATTAACTACATACCCATAGGCCTTACCAAGTGGGCAGCTATGTTATGATGAGGCTTAAATTTGCTTAGGAAAAATGAGAAGCTCACTAGACCATCAGTGTAGTTAGTAAGCCACCTTTTGTCTACAGGTCAAAGGTGAGCTGCACATATAAAACAATTACTAAAACAATAAAAATAAAGAGATGTGTATATTGGTAGAAAGTAATAACAAGAGGGATGCAAAGTAGGGTTCTCGGACTCCAGGGCGTACAAAAAACAATGTGTTGTGACAGAGAAAGTGTTATAAAAAATGTGTTTGCTAACAAAGAAGTTAAGCTTTAATAATACTGTGAATTTTGCCAATACTGTAACATGACAGCTATCATATGTGAGTTAATCTAAGGGAAGAGTAGAGAGGGTGTGGGATGCTCTTACTCTTTCTTTTCCTCAGTACTTTGAGATTCATGGCCATTTCCAAATTAAACTAAAACAAAACAAACAAGCAGAAACCACTATACTATGGACAAGAGACATGAAAAAGAAATTTCCAAAGACATTTTGGATCAAGGATAATTCTAGTTATATACACACAGGTGAAAGAATAGGAAAGAACAGAGTTGACACGTTTTATACATCTGATAAAAGCCTACTATATACCAAATCACAGAGTACATCATAATCCAGTTAGATCCAATAGGAAATGGGCTAAAATTTTCAAAATATTAAGAGGTCTCTCAGAAATGTAGCTTCTAATTTTCTACTGTAGCTAGTACAGAAGGTAAAAATAATTTTTACATAAATAAATATACATTTACTGGAGTGAAAACAATATTTTACTGATTTGGATGTGTAATCGCATAATTGTGAGAACATCGGTGCATATGCTAAAGTGAATGATGAATTCTTCATAGAGGTCAGTGTTATGGAGGAGGATGGTTTACAAACTGGGACCTGAAGAATGGGGAGGGATGCACTGGTTGAAGGTAAGCTTCTGATTGAGGACATGATGTGCTGGGGCAAAGAACTGCATTGTGTAGCTAGGGATAGGAGATATTTAGGCAGGCTCAGTATAATAGACTGCATGCATATTTATTCTTTCATCCAAAGATCATACATCTTCTTATTGTTATCATAAGTTCATTTATCATCTTCTCCTCAAAAGTTGCTATAACCAAATGACTAATATTGAATAAAAAAAATGTTAGTGGTAGAAGAGTTCAAAATGTTCACTGAAGAGAAAGGTTTTCAAACAATTGTTTTTAAGGACTTTATTGGTATACAATTCACATACCATACAATTCATATATTTAAAGTGTACGGTTTAATGGTTTTTAGTAGTTTTCCAGACATGTGCAGCCATCACTACAGTCAATTTTAGAACATTTTCATCACTGATTGTTTTCAGCAGAAATATTTCTTTGGAGAAATTGAAGCCCAACTTGCAGAGTGGAGAAAAGGGACTTCCAGCTCCTGTTCCCAGGTAAGGAACGTGTAAGCCCCCACTCTGTCCTAAAAACAACGAAAAGGCTGAACAGACAGAAAAATCAACAACTCTTCCTGGATTTGTAAGAGGGGCGGACACAGGGCAAGACACTGGCTCCAAGACTGGAAAGACAGGCAAACACAGAACAACTAGTGAGTGGAGATTCAGGAGCAGAAACAGCTGAGAAACAAGGGCCAAGGTAGAAAAAGCTGGACTGTAATTTCCTTATTGCTGGAGGCTCTGTGTGGACCACTTTGAGAGTTAAAAACTCCAAAGGGTACCCAGTAATAAGGGAGTCCCACAATATTGCAAGATTTACCTTCAGGAACTCAACTAGGTTCCGACAGTAAATATTGGAGAAAAATTCCGTCATCCTTTTAGCAGAAGGAGGGGAAAGGAAACTTTTAAAATAAGGTAGAGTACTCTGTTCTTAGCAAGGCCTGACCTCAGGAGAAATTAGTTAACAAAAGCCATAACTGCTAGGGTATTGTCAGAGCCTAACCTGAGAGAATGGAACTGTCCAACTCCAGCCAGCTCTAGCCACCCTGTCCCACCCAAGTGGGGAGGAAAAAAAAACCTGAGAAACATTTGTGAAGTTCACAGTCCAGAGGCACAGGCTCACTAAAAGATTCAGGCCTAATCACAGGACTATAGCATTCTTCCCCTCCGCTCACACCTCACCCCATTACAAAAGCCTATTTACAATAGTCCTTTTACACAGTAAATCATATTCTGCTATCAAGAAAAAAAATTACAGGGACAGGCATACCTCGTTTTATTGCGCTTTACTTTACTGTGCTTTGCAAATACTGATTTTTTTACAAATTGAAAGTTTGTGACATCCCAGCATCTAGCAAGTCCATTGGCACCATTTTTCCAACAACATTTGTTCACTTTAAGTCTCTTTGTCACATTTTGTTAACTCTTGTAATAAAGGCATACCTTGGAGATATTGTAGGTTTGGTTCCAGATCACCCCAATAAAGTGAGTATCACGTTAAAGCTAGTCATAGGAATTTTTTGGTTTCCTAGTGCATATAAAAGTTATATTTAGGGACTTCCCTGGTGGCGCAGTGGTTAAAATCCACCTGCCAATGCAGGGGACACGGGTTCAAGCCCTGGTCTGGGAAGATCCCACATGCCACGGAGCAACTAAGCCCGTGCGCCACAAATACTGAAGCTCATGTGCCTAGACCCTGTGATCCGCAACAAGAGAAGCCACCGCAATGAGAAGCCCGTGTGCAGCAACGAAGACCCAACGCAGCCAAAATAAATAAATTAATTTTAAAAAAAGTTATATTTACATTATGCTGTATTTTATTAAGAGTGCAACACTATTATTTCTAAAAAACAACATGCATACCTTAATTAAAAAATAATGCTGTTGGAAATATGGTGCCAACAGTCATGCTAGACTCGGGGTTGCCACAAACCTTCATTTTGTAAAAACCACAATATGTGCAAAAAAAACAATAAAGTGTAACAAAACAAGGTATGGCTGTATTTCAAACTTTTTCATTATTATTTTATTTGTTATGGTGATCTGTGATCGGTGGTCTTTCATATTACAATTATGATTGTTTTGCGGCACCATGAACCTCATCCATATAAGACAGAAAACTTAATCCATAAATGTTGTGTATATTCTGACTGCTCCACTGACCCATCCCCTCATCTCTTTCCTTCTCCTCTGGCCTTCCTATTCCCTGAGATTCAACAATATTGAAATTACGTCCATTTTAACTCTACAATGGCCTCTAAGTGTTCAAGTAACCGCATGTTTCTCACTTTAAATCAAAAGTTAGAAATTACTAAGGTTAGTGAGGAAGGCATGTAGAAAGCCAAGACAGGCCAAGAGCTAGGCCTCTTACATCAGTTAGCCAAGTTGTGAATGCAAAGTAAAGGGTTTTGAAGGAAACTAAAAGTGCTATTCCAATGAACACATGAAAGATAAGAAAGTGAAACAGCCTTATTACTGATATGAAGAAAGTTTAAGTGGTCTCCATAGAAGATCAAACCAGTCACAACATTCCCTTAAGCCAAAAACCTAATCTAGATCAAGGCCTTAACTTTCTCCAATTCTATGAAGGCTGAGAAAAGTGAGAAAGCTATGGCAGAGAACATTGAAGCTGGCAGAGGTTGGTTCATTAGGTTTAAGGAAAGAAGCCACCTCCATAACGTGAAAGTGCAAGATGAGGGAGCCAAGTGCTGATATAGAAACTGCAAGTTATCCAGAAGATCTAGCTAAGATAATTAATGAAGGTGGCTATGCTAAACAACAGATTTTCAGTGTAGACAAAACAACCTTATATTGGAAGAAGATGCCATCTAGGACTTTCATAGCTAGAGAAGAGAAGTCAATGGCTGGCTTCAAAGCTTCAAGGAACAGGCTGAACCTCTTGTTAGTGGCTAATGCAGCTGGTGACTTTAAGTTGAAGCCAATGTTTATTTACCACATTTAAAGTCCTAGGGCCCTTAAAAATTATGCTAAATCTACTCTGCCTGTGCTCTATCAGTGGAACAACAAAGCCTGGATGACAGCACATGTGTTTACATTATAGTTTACTGAATATTTTAAGTCCACTATTGAGATTTACTGCGCAGAAAAAAAGATTCCTTTCAAAATATTACTGTTGATCACCCAAGAGCACTGGTGGAGATGTACAGTGAGATTAATGTTGTTTTCATGTCTGCTCACACAGCATCCATCTGCTGCCCATGGATCAAGGAGTCATTTTTTTTTTTTTTTTCCCCCTACGCGGGCCGCTCACTGTTGCGGCCTCTCCCGTTGCGGAGCACAGGCTCCGGACGCGCAGGCTCAGCGGCCACGGCTCACGGGCCCAGCCCCTCCGCGGCATGTGGGATCTTCCCGGACCGGGGCACGAACCCGTGTCCCCGGCATCGGCAGGCAGACTCTCAACCAGTGCGCCACCAGGGAAGCCCAAGGAGTCATTTTTTTTCAAACTTTATGATTTAAGAAATACATTTCATAAGGCTATATCTGCCATAGATAATGATTCCTTTGATGGATCTGGGAAAAGTCAATTGAAAACCTTCTGGAAATGCTTCACCATTCTTATATGTCATTAAGAACATTTGTGATTGATGGGAAGAATTCAAAATATCAACATTAACAGGAGTTTGGAAGAAGCTGATTCCAACCCTCATGGATGACTTTGAGAGGTTCCAGACTTCAGTGGATGAAGTAACTGCAGATGTGGTAGAAATAGCAAGAGAATTAGAATTAGAAGCGGAGCCTGAAGATGTGACTGAACTGCTGCAAGCTCATGATAAAACTTTAAGGAATGAGGAGTTGCTTCTTATGAATGAGCAAACAAAGCAGTTTCTTGAGATGGAATCTATTCCTGGTGAAGATGCTGTGAAGACTGTTGAAATGACAGTAGAGGATTTAGAATATTATGTAAACTTAGTTGACGAAGCAGTGTCAGAGCCTGAGAGGACTGATTCCAATTCTGAAAGAAGTTCTACCGTGGGTAAAATGTTGTCAAATATCATTGCATGCAACAGAGAAATTATTCATGAGAGGAAGAGTCAATTGACATGGAAAACTTCATTGTTATCTTAAACTGCCACAGCCACTCCAATCTTCAGCAATCACCACTCTGATCAGTCAGCAGCCAGCAACATGGAGGCAAGACAGTACAATGCAAACGTGACTTTTATATGTATTAGAAAACCAAAAAATTCACGCGACTTTCTTTATCATGATATTTGCTTTATTGCAGTGGTCTGGAACAGAGCCTGCAATATCTCCAGGGTATGCCTGTATAGTAAAAGGCAAAAAACACAAATTGAAGAGAGAGAAATCATCAAAACCTTACAGGGTAGGGATATTAGAATTATCAGATCAGGCATTTAAAATTACTATGATTAATGTGCTAAGCACTCTAATCGATAAAGTAGACAGTTGCCAGACAGATGGGCAATGTAAGCAGAGAGATAAAAATCCTAAGAAAATAAACAAAAGAAATGCTAGAGATCAAAAACACTATACTAGAAATGAACAGTGCTTTTGATGGGTTAATGTTGACTGGAAACAGCTGAGGAAAGAATCTCTGAGCTAGAGGATATATCACTAGAATCCTCAAAAAGCAAAAAGCAAAGAGAACAAAGACTGTAAAAAGCAGAACAGAATATCCGAGGACTGTGGGGCAACTACATAAGGTGTAACATATGTGTAATGGGAATACTAGAAGGAGATGAGAAAAAGGAACAGAAGAAATATTTGAAACAACAGTGACTGAGAATCCTCCAAAAATCAATGTCAGACACCAAAGCACAAATCCAGGAACCTCAGAGAACACCAAGCAGGATAAATGTCAATAAATAAATAAATAAAAATAAAGTGGGTAAAGGTTGTGCTTTAATTTGAGACAGTGTAGAGCATCCGAATGTGCTCAGCCTCCCTCATCCATGTTCCCTTCCTGTGGCAGCTTGATTGGGCTGAAATTGTGAGAAGTCCAGCTTGATTGTGAGAAATCCCCAAAGTAGCTTCAGATCTGAGCTTAAAAAGTAACTTATGTATTGCCAACTCCTCCATTTACAGTTAGAAAACTGGAAACCGTATCTATTAAATCATGTTCCTAAATTCTCCAAATTAATTGGAGAGCTAGGACTAGACACACAAATCTTTCCTTAGGCGAACTCATATACATCACTGTGTACAGAAGATGCCAAGTCTTACCTAATGACCAAACAGATAGGGTGTTACTAATATGGTCATGGTATTCCAAAACTTAAATATTCTCAGTAAAATAGCAAGAGCTAATGCAATGGATCAATAAGCCATTTTATAACTATGGATTAGTTTTAAATAACAAATTAAATTTCATGACTTTTTAAAGTTGTTTTACACTTCCTGACTTCATCAGAGTAGCATCTGATATCAAATATGAGTCAATATTAATGCATTTAAATACCTTTGAAAATTTTAGTTTTAATAGTCCTCTCTCACAGTAAATATATGTATTTATAAATCATTTGTTAAACAGAGCACAGTTTGACTTGTTACTGTTTAACTAATCTTGCTAAAGATTTTTTTTTCTTATACACACTTGCAGAAACTAATTATTTTCAACATTTTTTCCTGCAAAATAGATATTTGGGGGAGAAGATGTGGCAGAGTTTGCTTGTCTTTTTTGCTTCACTTGATAACTCTTCCATGCAAATAAGATAGGCTGAGAAATAATCAATAGATTACGAGAAATCATATGTGAGATAATACTCATTATATTTCTTAATAAGTGACTGAAAAAAAGTATTTTTAGTACGATAGTACACTGTGAGTCTGATGGCTTTCCAATTTAATCAAAATGCTGTTCATTATAGTGGGAAAATAAATATCTTTATGATTAAATGTATTTGAGTACGAAATACTTAGAGAAAATCTAGAACTTTATGGTTCCTGAAAATTGCATTTTGAACTGTATTTTGGGATAGTTTTCAAACTCAGAAACTTTTTTAAACAAATGACATTAAATGACTTAAATAGCAAAAATGTAATTAGATAAAATTATAATATTAATTAAAAATTTAAAATATATACCCATAGACTTGGAGATAGTGGTTAGTAAAATGCCTGGACATAATAATACATAGAATAAAAGATGGTGCTTATTATTAGTATGACTATTATTAACACAATTATCGCTATCATTATTTTTTGATGTGCTTATTTTCTCTTTTAAATCCCCACCTCATTTTCTGTCTATATCTCTCTATATATCCTTTTCTCAATTATTTGTATACATGTGTTAGCCTCTCTGCTCATTTTGTAACTTTCTTGATGTTAGGGATTTTATCTCAATCTCTCTGTCTTGTAAGTAATCTTCCCCACTTCCTGACACACAATAATTCAATAAATATGTGTTGAGTTTAAAACAGTATATATATATATATATATATATATATATATATATATACACACACACACACACACACATATAATTATAATATTAATTCAAAATATATTATATATACATATATATTTTTTGTACAATAATGAAAATAAAATATGACATTGTAAATAAATCTTTAAGATGAAACCAAATATTAGCATATACTTAGAAATTTGCATAAAAAATTTTAAACCAAAGAGAAAACCCTCTGTGGCTAATTTTCACCCAGCTCTACATTTGTAAGCAAGGTACAAAATATTGGTTTAGAAAAAATATTTTTAAAATTAGTTTTATAAGTAAGGTATAAACATGACTTGTACGGCTAAAATAATTGTAATATTCTTGTCCAAATCTATAAATGGCTAAATCCCCTTTAATCTTTGACTTAATATAATTATATTCCATTATTATTTGCTTTTAGAAATTACCAATATTAATTTATAAAATTAAATCATTAAAAAACTTCATGGAAAATCACACTTTGTTACAATCAAAAAACTGATCAATCATTCATTCAAGTAAAAGACTGCAAATAACGAGATTAAGAAAATCAATCATATTTACATTCTGTAATACCTGATACCAGTTAAAAATGATACTAACAAAAGTAATAAAGGAAATAAGCATACATTCCATCTATAAACGAGATGATTCAACATGAACAGAGAGTTCTTGCTGTCTTGTGTAGTCACTACAGTTTCCTGGGGTTGGCTCAATGAATAAATACTAATGCCCCCAAATAAGAACAAATGCATAATTAAAACTGCTATAGATGAATATTAATTGTTAAAAATAACATTTAATTATTTTAATGAGGGTGAAATTGAACCCAGAGCAATACCTTGTAGCATATCAGAAACACATTCGCAACAGAAGTAGAAATGTGCTGTTCGAAATAATTGGTTTTAAAATGTTAATTTCCCCCCCTTGTTTCCCTTTCTGAAGACACTGAAAAGCTCAAATATAGTGAACCATATTAAAATATCTAATATTTCCTGAGCTTCTATTATATGCTAAGCACCATTCTTTAAGGTGGGAATATTTGATCTCATTTTAATTATCATGTTGTAGGTCAGGGGTTAACAAAATGCTTCCTGAGGGCCAATCCAGTCTGTCACCTGTTTTTGTAAACAGTTTTGTTGGACCTCCACCTTGTCCGTTAATTTGTATTTTCTAGGATTGCTTTCATACTAACATGGAAGAGTTGAGTAGTTGCAAATGACCATATGATCAGCAAACCCTAAAATATTATCTGGCCACTTACAAAAAAAGTGATGTAGCTAATATGATTTTAATTTTCAATGAATCTTTGTATCACAACGGAAGACACAAACTGTAAACTTTGGAGTCAGAGAAGAAAGCCAGCTTTGATTGACTCCAGGTGATTTTATGTTTCTTACATTACACAACACAGAAGTTTAGAAAATCAACTATACAAGGATAGGATAGAGTAGACTTTTTTTTTTTTAGCTGTTTATGCATAAATGTCTTGGGGCTTTATTTGGCTGAAGGTCAAAAAAAAAGTTTATTTAATCATATGCTGAGTTTATAGAGTAACAGAATCCAGCCCACAGTATTTACTATATATACTCTCCTGCCTCAGACTGTTATACCATTGTCTTTAATTTTCAGTGCCACATTCATTTGTTCTTCCTTCCTTCCTGCTAGAAAAGGAGTGTCCCTTTTTCAACTTAAAGTTATTTCATTGACTCTGCTTTGGACTCCATTTCTTCTGACACTCCCAAGTCCTTCCTCTGTTTATTAGTCTCTCGCTTCACAGGCAATTTTTTGAAAAAAATTACTTCTACTACTTTGTTATTTTTTCATCTTTACTCCTTAACTCACTGTGGTCTAGCATCTACTTCATTCAATCTACTGAAATGGCTGTGGTCAAGATCAGTATAGAAATCCTTGTAGCTGAGGTCATTAGACACTTGTCAGTCCTTATCTAATTTGACTCTTTATATTCTACACTCTCTGATACTCCATTAATATTGAAATAGTCTATTCCCTTGTTTTGTGAAGTCACTCTCATTGCCTTTCCCTATTTTTCATGCTGTTGCTCTTATTCATCTTTGAGCTTATCTATTGCCAGCTCTATGCCACACATGTTAGTGTTCTCAATATTTTGTAATAGAATTTGTCTTTTTATTCTGTGCATTTCCCATGGGTAATCATGGAAAATATTTTAATTTTATTGATTGCTTATTGCTTATCATGTCTTTAATTAATATCAATATGATTAATAAATGTATATTTTGTTCCATATTTTCTCCTAAACTCCAGAATTATATATCAAACTGCCTTTGCCATGTATTCACTTACCACCCTAAGGCATCTCAAAATTAATAGGTCCCAGTTTAATGCCATTTTGGTCTCTGTCAGATGTATCTTCTTTTACCCTATGTGCTGTGTTCTCTATCACAGTAAATGGCATTTTTCTCTACCCTGGCTCAAGGCAGGCAGATATCTGAATAATACACTCAAGGCTGTATAAAAGTATAACACTAAACTATTAATTAAAGTGAGAAATATAGCCATCAAACAGATTGGTATGGTCATGTTTGCTGATTGATGCTTTTGCTCTAAAGTAAATTAAAATGAAAAAAAAATCAAAATTAAAAAGTTGTACGGGAGCATAAGTTGATAGCCAAGTTTATTTTAGGTCTTCATGCAACTGGACCAAACAAAGGTGTGGATGAATATTTGTGCAAAACATCTCAGATATCAAAGAAAAATATCTGTTAAATTAAGTTTCACAACAATGATTAAATATTCTGCAGTTATTTTGTATATTTTGTAATAATGGTATGAAAAATGCTCAAAATTAAATAAAGTCTCAAGATAGCATCTGTATGATAATCTCATATAAGTTATATTTTTATATATCTCTCTATAGGGAGAGATAGATAGACATATTAGATATTTTAATATAGACATAGATAAATGGATAGAGAAATATCTGAGTATTTTTAAAGGTATAATCAAATGTTAATAGAGGACGTCATGGCCTAACAGAATAACTAAGTAATTATCCTACTTTTCACATTCTGGTCAATTCACTTAAGAGAGTTATTCAAGCATTCATTTTCTTGATTTTGCAAAGTTGTATCACCACTGATATCCTGATAGGTTTGTCGTGACAATTTGTTTAAAAACCCAGATATACAGACTCTGGTATATTGTCTAACATATGACAGAACTCAGACATTGGAGCTGATCATTATAACAGTTAATATTTCAAAATCATGAGGATATAAATATGACTATGACAGCAAAATTGTTTTACAATAGAACTTACATGGTTAGAGTTGGCAAACAAGTAAACGAAAATGTATAATATAATTTCAGGTAGTGATATAATATAGCAGGATTGGAAATGTAGTCTTTGAAAGGGTTTTGTTAGATTGGGCAAACAGTGTTGACTTCTCTGAAGGGCTGATTTTGAGCTGAGATCTAAATGAGATCAGGGAGAAAAAGCCACAGGAAGGTCCAGGGAAAGAGCACCCCTGCAGTGGGCAGCAATGGCAAAGGCCCTCAGAACCAAGGGGCTGTATGGCAGTTGTGGCTGGAGCATAGAGAAGGAAGGTAGTCAAAGATGTAGGCAGGAAACAAAGCTCCATGAATATTTTCACATTTCTGCATGGCCAGGGCTTTCTGAGCAAAGAGCATTGACATCTGGGTTAAAGAATAATAGAACAACGACCCTAAAGATGGAGGTCTCCAAGATGATATTAAGTCTTATCTCTCATCAGTCACCTGTTTACTTTTCAGGGTGATGGCGTTCCTTCCTCTCCCCAGAGAGGATTTGTTTATGTTGCAAAGTATCTCTTCCTCTCTCCTGAGGGGAGGAGGAACAGATGTGCCAGGTTCCAGTTTTGTATTTTTGAGATTACTCTCCTGTGGTACAAACCCTATGGGCATGTACAAGTGACACCACATCCTCACATCATCCTGCAGGGAATCAGTGCCTAGGTGGCTGAAGCTAAGGTGCTCTGTGAGAAAATAATTGAAAACTCATGTTTCCTATCTACCTACCTACATGCATACACACATAGGAGCATCCATAAATACAACAGAGGAACCATATCCCTTTGTACCTCACTGAAAAGGTATTTGATTTTTATTTCAAGGGAGAGGTTAATGCTTACTTTAGCCAAGGTGGTAGGTGTGGAGATTTTGGTAATAAGTAAGAATAGGGAGGTACTTTGCATGTAAAGTTGTTGGAAAGATGTTAAAACTATTACATTAGAGGCCAAAACTGAACTCTCTACTTCTATTCTTGCCCATCTAGAATTTGTCATACAGTAACCAGAGAATGTTCTTTAAAACCATCATTCAAATCATATCACTTTTCTGCTTAAAATCATTCAATGATTTCCTTTCTCACACACAGTAAAATCTCAAGTCCTTACCTCTTGCCACGCCTTACCTGAATTAACCTTGTGCCTACCCCACCACCATGGTGTCCCTCCAGCCACATTGGCTTCTTTCGTTTTCTTCTGGCTGATGAGGCACACTCCTGCCTCAGAACCTTTGCACGTTTATTTCTGTCTGAAAAGTTCTTACCTCCGATATCTCTCTGACTTACTCCCTTGCAGAATATAGGCCCTGCTTAAGCACCACCTCAGCAAACAGCTTTACCTGTTCTTACCACTGTCAAAATCACCTACCACCCAACCAACAATATCCTTATATTACTTTTTTAAAGTTGTTTATCATTATTATCACCAGCCATGTCTTAGGTATTTATGTGTCTGTGTGTTTGCTAGTTTTTTACTGGAATATAAATGTATAACCACAGAGACTTATGTTTTCATTGCTGAATTCCCAAGATTTAGGATAGTCCCCAGTACAAAGTAGGCTTTCTAATGAATGAATAAAAATGCATTAGTGGAGTTACTGGATTGGGTTGTAGAAAAGATAAAATGAGGGCATATCTAAGATGTATTAATCAGCTGGGTATATGTAATGCCGTTTACAGATTTATGGAAGAGGAGGGCAGGAACAGCTTTGAGGAATCTTACCTTGTTTAACTCATACCATTTGAAAAACAGTGCATTTTTTATGTTAAAATATAGTAATAATTACAAAAATGTTTTAAGATGCAAATTCAAAAAATGAATGTAGAGTATCAGAAAAGACACCCATCTTAAAACACAAATATGTGAGTTTTGAATTTCACTAATATCCATGGAAATTCTCTAATTTACCTCTCTGAGTTTTCCTGGTTTCTATCCTTTTGACTTTTACTCACATTGTCCTTTCCAGCTTAGACTCAGTGCATAAGGATTATTGAGATCACTCCCCCAGCCTCTTTCTTATTCCTTTCTGAGAAACAGTCTTTTAAGTACTTTCTCAGAAGCAGATTCCCAGGACATGATACCCATCCTCATCAAATGCCTCTGTTATCTTTGTAAGCACATCATTATTCTCTTATTCCTTATTAAATGAGAACCGCTATTGACTAAGTTACTTTATAGATCCATATGGTATTTAAAATAAGAAGCACAATATTATAATGTAAGATGAACTAGTACACAGAAACACAGCCTAACTGGAATTAATTCAATCAATCACAACGTTGATGCTGCCAACATCAAGGGCTCAAATTAGTGCCAACATTGATTGTGATTCTTTCCTGACAATTGTTTTATGGGTATTAAATGAAAAGCATAATAGCATTGAACTCAAAGGAATCCTGTTGTTTCTCCTTTTCAAACACAACTTATCACTTACTGTAAATCTCTGCATCTGCTCAGCTTCTTTTCTAGCTTGTTATAGCATTGATTCAAAATCCTTGATTTTTCCTTAGTTGCATCTTGTAAAACAATTTACTACCTGTCTTTCTGAGATCTAGGTAAAAGACTCCCACCACCTTTGCCTCATCTACTTCCTTACTCACTGCAAAGACTTGATCAGATCTCTCGGGCCCTATCCCTTTCTCTTATAAAATGTTGGCAAAACAGTACACTCGATGCTCTTCTCTTGAAAACTTGCATGCTTGTTTATTGTAATTGAAGCACTTACTGGTTATAAAAACATCAGTTTCCAGGAGATTTTTTTACAGTCAATTTAACACAAATCAATTGTCTATTCAGGTTCTCAGAGGGATGACTGAAATAGTATGTTTCAGAATTTTGTACCCCTTTTGTCTCTTTTCCCCTCATATCACTGCAAAGACTGCTGACCACTCTCTCTTTCTGAAACTACTACGTTGACCTTTTTCACACCATTTCTTACTGATCCTCCTCCTACTTCTCTGATCATTTGCTCCTTTCCTTCCTTGTCTATCTTTTCCTCCAACAAGTTATTTGAACACTGGTGTTCATCAGGGTTTTTATACTCAACTCATTATTATTCTCCTACTATATATTTTCTCTGGGTGATCGATCTCATTTATTCTTGTCACAAACACTTTTCTCCCTTGAAAGTCTGTTGTTCATGTGTCTACTGAACTTGTATACTAACTTGTCTTTCTGTAGGAATGTTTAAGTCAACATTTCTATAACTGGCCTCATTTTTCACTGCATAATAACCTTGATCTCCTTTTTCCCCTCCTCATCGATTGTAACTATCTCCTACCTTGTTGCTCAATTCAGAAAACTGAGAGTCATATTAAACCTCTCCTTTCCCTCTTTCCAAATGTAATTAATCACATTCTACTGATTTTCATCTGTAAAACTTTCTAAATTCTGTTTCTTTTTCTATGAGGCTCCCCTATTGTTGTGTCAGGATCATGCCAAGAACCTCTTATGTATTCTTGCTATGATGGGTCTTCTGAAAGCCAACTATACACTGCAGCTAGACTATTCCATTTCACATCAACTGTTCAAATCTGTCAATCATTCTCTATCATGTAGGATGAACTTTAAGCTCCTTAGTTTTGAGAATAAAGTCCTACATATTGTGACCTAAGTATGCAAACTCATTCCCTACCTCTGTCTATCTGGAAATCTCATTTCTGGCAATTTTAATCAGTTACAGTTCCTTTACAAATTTAGCAGTGCTGATCTTTTTGTCTAGAAACCACTTTTTTCTTAATCTAAACTACATTTTATTGAATTTCAGAAGTTTCAGCAATATGTCTTTTATTCTGTACTCTCATAACATTTTATGTGCACAACTTCACCTCAGTTGTCACTTTATATTTAAACTAACCATTTCAATAAACTCCCCCCATTAGCCTGTGATTTAATAAAATAAAGCTTTAATGCCTTTTTCATCTCTTTGTAACTAGTATTTGGCACAAAATTGGCTCACAGGAGGTGTTACATAGAATCTGCCTGAAGGAAGATATTTACTAGGGATTTTTTCAGTTTTTATTAACTTTCTTGAACTTTAAAACATTTCATACCCTTGATTATTTTCTCTCTTTAAAAACAAAATTTACTTCCAGGTTTTATCCTATAAATCTACAACCTATTAGTAGTTTTTCACACCTCTTATTCCTCTATTCATGCTTTAAGTGTTCGATAGATATTTCGGAATCTACACTTTCTCTACTCTCAAATTGTTCCCTCCTTTGTAGAGGACCATAATGAGTTCTGTGTTTTTCATTTGATATCATTATGTTGACAACTTCCAAGTAATAACCTTGATTCCAGACCAGTATGTCTCATTGCCAAATAACATTTTAATTTGGTCTAACTGACATGTCAAACTCAATATATGCATGTTCGAATTTATTATATTCTCTCCAAATTGTGATTCATTTCCAGTGGTCAATATTTCAGTGTTAAAACTTTCCCCCTATCCAGCTGCTAAAATTAGAGATATGGGATTCATACTCAATACCGCCTTTCATGTCAACACTCACCCCCAAAAAATAAGGTACCAAAATTTGCTGATGCTTCATCTTAAACACATTTTAAATCTAACCATTTTCTTCATGTCCCTTACACTCCCTAGACCAGGCTACCATTATTTTTTGTATACCAGTATAAAAGCCTCATAATTAGTATGTGCTCATACTGGCTTCTCTTCAATCACCTTGATTTTAGCCCAGTGAGATCTGTGTCAGACTTCTATCTACAGATCTATAATCATTTGTGTTGTTTTAAGCCACTAAGTTTGTGGTAATTTGTCACAGCAGCAACTGAAGACTAATATACTACCTAAGAGCCAAATGGATCCTCCATCAAGTCTTGCCTTACATTTTATCTTCTGTAACTCTATATTCCTTCTAACTGCTGAAGGAAACCTTCTCTGACCCATACCTTTAGCCCATAGCACCCCAATCTCCTAATCTAAGTTATCTATCACTTTACCTAACACTAGCGTTTATCACAATCTAGATTAAATGATTTATCACATAATTACATATTGAATCTCCACCTCCTTAATAAGACTGTGAGTCCAGGAGGGCAGATGCCACACTACATTCATCTTTTTAAAGAATTTCTAGAGCCAGCAAAGTACCTTGAACTTAAGTAGGCATTTAAGAGATATTTGTTAAATAAGTGAGTGAGTGATTGAATGAATGCATTTATTGACTGTCTTCTGTGTATTATCAGTGTAAAACTTTTGATATGCATTATTTTTTTTTACTTCTAACAACATCTCAATAGTGTAACTATTACATGTATTTTATAGGCAAGAAAAGTGGAAGCTGGAGTAGTTAGAAATTTCTCTATAGGCCATATGGTTAGTAACGATATAGTCATAAGACAAAACAAAATTTTTGAGTATTCATTATGTTTTTCTTGAACTACACACAGTGTTTTTTTGAGAGATGCTACCAGGACCATCAGCAAACATCAGGTCAACAATCCTGCTTGAGTCCTGCTAGTAACTGAAAACATCTAGAAACACTGAAACAGCCTGAGATGAAAGTCTTTTTGTCTACCATTTTATATCCAGCACATGGTACAGTGCAGAGAATAAGTAACCTCTTAAATAACAAAATTTGAATTTTTAAAAAAATGAATGAAATAATTGATGAATAAGCAAACAAATATTCTAGACGACTACCTGATTTTAATTGGGGTGGAAAGAATGCCTGAGTAATGAAATCAGAATAAATGAAAATCTCAGCAGATAAATTTTTCAGTTATAGTTTTATTCTGAAGCTGGTTCTGATACCTTCTCTCTTCCTCCCTAGTATCTTTAAGTATTGGGGGTAGGTAAAGCAAATAAGACCATTCCATGTGAGGATACTACATTTCTACTAATATCCTGGACAGTAAGAGAAGTGATTTTAAAGTGAATAGAATCTGCCTAAATTAATGTGGCTCTACTTGTGTTAAACTTTATGGAAAAGAAAAAGAAATGGAAAAAAAATAGATACATAGCATATGTAGTAATAGTGTCAAAAAGAGCAATGAATGACAAATAGAAAGAGAATGAAAACAGCAATGTACACTCTCAATCTGAAACAAATAAAATTAACATTACATTATGAGGTTCGTTTTTAATAATTCCCAGGAAATATAATGTATGGTGTCATTATCATTCCCTGTTCTAGCAGTTTTATGTTTGTAGCAACATGACAAAGTTCATCTTGATTTTCTGATTAAGCTGAATCCCTCTGTGATGTCCCTTGAAGCTATTTAAAATCTATAACTATTTAGAGACAATACTATCCTTCATTAAGATCTTTCAAGAGTTAATCAAAATGTGTAGTTTATACCAGTTCACATGTAGCTGGTATGTTACTGGTGCGAATTTCCCCTTACTTCTTAAGAAGAAATGCCAAGGTAATATACCATAGAGTTTTAAAATATGGGCTTATAGTTAGAAAGATGTTGAAAATAAATCCCACTTCCAAAGCTTACTAGCTCAGTTTCCTCATCTGTTGAATGTGGATAATAAAAGAACCTGTTACAAAGAGTTGTTTGGGGGAATAATGAGATAAGGTATGTGAAGTGAGTGCTGTGTACAATGGTATAGCTTCAGAGCCAAATATATTTAATAAGAACTGTCATTATTATATCATAATTTTAATCATAATATTCTTATTACTAAATATGGAACATCTAAAAAAATCTCATAGAAAATGAAATAATGGTTTAGTTGTTGGTCAAATACTGAAACTCCTTTACAGAGCTTTAGTATGTGCTGTCTTGGATGAAAGACTATCATCTTTTTGTAGATTCTTAGCGATAGTCTGGACACATAGTGGTGATCTCTTTCCCGTACCCTGCTGAGTGACACCACGTTTCATCTTCCCTATCTGAGAATCCTGAGATGCTTCCTCCACTGCTGATCAAAAAATAAATCTTGGAAGGGATTTTAGGTTTACTCAAGTATCAAAAACAACAAAAAAGCCAGCCATTTGGGTGTGCCAAGGAATTGGGGTGTGATAGTTCATAGCTAGTGAGCACTCTCCTCTTTTCCTGTAAAACAGTGCTTAGAAATATGAAAGTTTATTATTCTTATATTTTTTTTAATTTTTATTTTATTTATTTATTTTGCAGTACGCGGGCCTCTCACTGTTGTGCCCTCTCCCGTTGCGGAGCACAGGCTCCGGACGCGCAGGCTCAGGGGCCATGGCTCACGGGCCCAGCCGCTCCGCCGCATGTAGGATCTTCCCGGACCGGGGCACGAACCCGTGTCCCCTGCATCGGCAGGTGGACTCTCAACCACTGCGCCACCAGGGAAGCCCAAAAGTTTATTATTTTTAAAATTTGAGTATGTGCTCCTTTAATTTCCAAAATGAAATCTTCATTTTAAAAATAATTATGCATCCTAAAATAAGGAGAAGTAAAATGAAGCCAGTCTTCTTGGAGAGAATCTAGCATGAGGGGTTGATATTTCACTGACCCATCTCAATTTTAAAGCTACTCCACCCCCTTTATTTGGTCATATATTCATTTATTCACGAGGATTTATTGAGGACTTTCTATGCTAGACACTTATGTTTGCTGGAATAAAACTATTAAACTAGACAGATAGAATACCTGTGAATTGGTTCTTCACTTCTGATTATTTTTAAATCAAACAACCTTGCTTCTTCTCAAACAACAAAAACAACGGTATTCATGTATTCACACAGAAGTTAAGATACACAATAAAAATTCTTGTAATAATGTTAAGCGTGTGGTTCAAGTAATCATTTTTTAGTACCTGTTTAATATTTTCTATGTATGTTTCAATATATTCTCAAGATGTCTTCCTTAAAATCCACTACCATTTAAAAACAAGTATTCCCAAATCTGAACTTACATATTTGTTATTTGTCACATTCTATTTGTCATCAGCTAAGTGTTATAATAAACTTCAATATTTGATTTATTACAAAGTAAATGCTAATATAATATCTTAAAAGTCTATTTTACAATTTTTTAAAACGATGGAGATTTATTTCTGATCTATGAAGAAGCAGAATATTTAAAATTGGCTTGGACCACAAAAACTTATTTCTAGTACCTTTATTTCCTTTCCATAAATCATTGTTCAGAACAGTAGGCCAATTTACTATTAGTTTCATTGATCCTTTCCACTGATCTTACAGTACTATAAAGAATTTTGTCAAAGGCTTTCCAAACATCTAAGTTTAAAATCCTCTTTAACTCCATTCCCACATTTGTCTACCTGGAGTGAAATCCCTGAAGAATTTCACAAAAGTAGTGAGTGATTCCTTTTATTCCCTAAATGTGTGTTGTCTGTTCTTAATCAAGCTGAGCTTTTCAAAGTGGTTTCCATTTGATCTCTAAAAATAGATTCTGAAAGTTTTCAGCATAACAGAAGTTAAAGGAAACTCTCTGAAATATCTAAGTGTGTTTCCAAGACTGGCCAGTTAGTATTTTATTTTCGTCCTAAATTTAAAGGAATGTTTTCTTAATAGAAAAAAAGTAAAATATTGTCATGGCAAAAGCTACATGTCATTTTTATTTAAAACTTAAATTTGTTGGTAAGGAAAAGTTTTAGTTTTCTATTAATTGGTTATCATATTGTATTATTTCTTCATTGACATCAGGAAACAAAACTTTTTTCTCTTCTGTCATGATTCTGGGTCTATTAGAGCAGTTCTGAATTCCAATAGCCATTACTAATAGGAGAGGAAGGGAACATCAATGTTTGTCAACGATTTCTCTTGAAACTATTAAAATGCTATTATTGTTTCATAGCAATTCACTCTATTCAGTATTGAGATTCATATACATCCACAGAAATCCTGTGTGGTCTTGTTTTGAAATATCTGATAAAAATGTAAGACTCTAATTACCTCTTTGCTCAGGATAAATGTGTGACCTTGGATGAACAACTAAAATTTTCTAAGCCTCAGTTTCCTCCCTAAAAGCAGAGGCCCAGAAAACTTTAGAAAATGGTGGAGGATAGAGATAATAAAATCAAAATGAATGTCTGCCTTCAAATTGCTGTGTTTTTCTATGTCCCATGTATTATAATGCACTTAGCAGTTCTTTGCAAACATGCACAAGCTTCTCAGTTTTCAGGTAGGGAGGATTAATCTGATCCCATTGAGGTGTTGCCTCCTCAATGCTGTCCAAAACTGTGTAAACATATTCTCCATTTTTTTTTGTAAAAATGAGCATATAGTTGTAACTGCATTGGTGGAGGACTTTATTTCTTTTAAGGTGAGCCTCTGTATCCCCCCAAAATCAAGGTGACTTTTTATGTATCAAATACTTCATGTTTAAAATAACCAAGAACCATTTTCCCCCTTAATAGCTTCTGACCCATTCAGTTCTCTTTCAGTGAAAAGTTTGGTCATTGAATCATAGGTAGATATCTTGAGAGAAGAGTCAACTATTAAATATCTAAGGTTACATGTCACCCTCCTTGACTTGCAACCTTGGATATTTTCAGCCAGTAAAATACTAAAATAGATTTTTCTACTTTACCCACACAGAACAATGGTTCAGAAAAGAGGATAAAAGAAAAGAATTTCCTGATATACAGACTACAGCTTTTGTGGGACTTCTTAATTTAGGGTTTATGGGCCCACTGAATTTTCAAAATAGGTTTCAGATAATCCACATTCTTGCTAAAGTCATGTGATAAATCATATGTACATGGGCCTCTTACATTCTCTGGGAGAAAAGATTCATGGTTCAAATAAAATTTACCATGGATTTCACACTACACACATGCTCACGTACTAATTACCAATTTCTTTTACCTATTATTAAAATGTTTAATTGTCATTGATTATCACCAAAACCTGAGAGAAAAGCAAAGCAGATATAATTCTACATGTTTCATAGATAAGAAAAGTACTACTGATAGTCTTTTTTATTTTTAGGGTTATTAAGAGATTTTATTGATAATAAGTTAATACATAGATAGCACTTTGAACAGTACCTGGTACATAGAAAGCATATGAATAATTTCCAAATCTACATCTCCAGCTCTTCTGGTGATTATTCCAAGCTCCAAACTAACAGATACAGTTTTTTACCGGACACAATTTTATAAATTCCCTGCTTTTTCTCATAACTAATTGAATACAGGTGTCAGCGTTTCCCTGAAGTCCAGCTCTCTATCCCAAGTTTTCCATTTCTATTAATGTCATCATCATTAACTAGATATCTGAACTAAAAGCCTCAGTCAACGTCTACACTTTATACCCTCTCTGATCCAAGTCCTATAAAATCTTTCATCAGTTACCTCCTTTTAATGCCCATTGCTACTATACTAGCTCAGATTCTTTTCTTCTCACCATTGGATTACTACACTAACCTTCTAACAAGACATTTTCTTCTGCACCCTCTCCCACCCTACTCCTAATTCATTATACTAATCATTAGCAAACTAATCTCCTGAGGAGTAGTTTCATAAAATCTTTCTTATACTCAACATTCTTCAATAAATCTTTGTCTTTTGGCTCCAAAATTGGCCCTCTACTTTTACAATCCTAATTCCTCTGAATTTATAATTTGTTTTGCCACTAATATTGTAATTAATCAATTGTTTTACCTTGTAAATCTCATATTAGTATTTAAAATTTATGGGATCATATCTTAACTGTCCTTATAAAATTATAAGCTGCTTCTGCACAATTACAAAATATTATACATTTTTTCTCCTATAGTAACTTGCCTTACAATGTGCCCAATAAATATTTAGCCTATTTTTTTTATTAGAGTATAATTGCTATACAATGGTGTGTTAGTTTCTGCTTCATAACTAAATGAGTCAGCTATATATATACATATGTTCCCATTATCTCTTCCCGCTTGCGTCTCCCTCCCTCCCACCCTCCCTATCCCACCCCTCCAGGCGGTCACAAAGCACCGAGCTGATCTCCCTGTGCTATGTGGCTGCTTCCCACTAGCTATCTACATTACGTTTGGTAGTGTATATATGTCCATGCCTCTCTCTCGCGTTGTCACAGCTTACCCTTCCCCCTCCCCATATCTTCAAGTCCATTCTCTAGTAAGTCTCCAAAATTTATAAGCAGCTCATGCAGCTTAATAACAAAAAAACAAACAACCCGATCCAAAAATGGGCAGAAGACCTAAATAGACATTTCTCCAAAGAAGACATACAGACTGCCAACAAACACATGAAAGAATGCTCAACATCATTAATCATTAGAGAAATGCAAATCAAAATTACAATGAGATATCATCTCACACCAGTCAGAATGGCCATCATCAAAAAATCTAGAAACAATAAATGCTGGAGAGGGTGTGGAGTAAAGGGAACACTCTTGCACTGCTGGTGGGAATGTGAATCGGTACAGCCACTATGGAGAACAGTATGGAGGTTCCTTAAAAAACTACAAATAGAACTACCATATGACACAGCAATCCCACTACTGGGCATATACCCTGAGAAAACCATAATTCAAAAAGAGTCATGTACCAAAATGTTCATTGCAGCTCTACTTACAATAGCCCAGAGATGGAAACAACCTAAGTGTCCATCATCGGATGAATGGATAAAGAAGATGTGGCACATATATACAATGGAATATTACTCAGCCATAAAAAGAAATGAAATTGAGCTATTTGTAATGAGGTGGATAGACCTAGAGTCTGTCATACAGAGTGAAGTAAGTCAGAAAGAGAGAAACAAATACCGTATGCTAACACATATATATGGAATTTAAGAAAACAAAATGTCATGAAGAACCTAGGGGTAAAACAGGATTTTTTTTTTTTTTTTGATATGGACCATTTTTAAAGTCTTTATTGAATTTGTTACAATATTGCTTCTGCTTTATGTTTTGTTTTTTTGGCCCTGAGACATGTGGGATCTTAGCTCCCTGACCAGGGATTGAACCTGCACCCCCTGCATTGGAAGGTGAAGTCTTAACCACTGGACTGCCAGGGAAGACCCTATTACTGATAGTCTTAACTAACATTTCCCAAAGCAAACATACAAATAAGTAGGAGGGTCAGATTCTGAATAAGATATCTGATCTCTGAACCACCACCTTATGTTTCCAACTGTTTCAATTACCAATTTACATTTTAAACATCCAGCATAGGTACTGAAAAATAGTAATTTATCCAAATTGTCTGACTTCCCCCATCCAGGTACATTATCTCCTTAGTAATGCTGATTGCCTTATTGACCATTATTTTCCTCATGCATCTCCTCAAATTATATTGTTTTCCTTCTAGTAGTGACCTTTATCAAGCCAATCTTAATTCTGTGGTTGCCCATAAAGTTTTCCCCAGTTGTCAACTTTAAAATTTCTACCACATATTTGATTAACTGTGTTGTAGTTTCCTATCTATTGCAGGAATCGTTTTGTATTTGTAGGCAGTGCAGGAACAGAAAGAACAAGGCTAGCAATGCAATCTTGTTCTCTCACATATCAGATAGTGAGGTTGTCTACTGAACTGTAAGACCATTTAATTAACATTTTCTTCTCATTTTTAACTGTTGATATTTCACTGGATAAGAGTTACAGGCAGACACATTTGTCATATAATGAATAGAATGAAATACGCTCTTCATTGATTAAAATGCTAGCTATTACATTCAGAATAAGCAAGTCTGTTGGGACTGATGTGGGCAAAGTAGACTAAAAATTGCAAAAGTATTCCATGCTATCTATTAAAGCTGGAAAGGGGGAATTCATATGCATGAGAGTGATAACATGAATTCTAATTCTAACACTGAGGGTAGAAACTTCGATAAGTGAGGCCTGTTCCTTTTTAGTACAGGTGCTGCAAGGAACTATTGCTCCACATTTGAGAAACAAGTTTAACTTTGTTTTATTATTATCAAATTCTTGCATAAACATGGAATCAGCTAACAGATGGTTTCCTAACCACTGAGTGAAAACTGAGTGACTAGTAGTTCAGTGTGGGACAGTACAGTTATCACTGTACTGTCATTTCAAATTGTGCGCAAGTTTTTGCTTCACTTTTTGTCTAAGCCTATGTCACTGCAATTTCTACTCGTTTGTTCTAGAATGTAAAACATTTATATAAGCTTGCATGAGTTTAAACAGGCTCAATTATTTAAGCCAATTATTTTAAGATGATGATTAGTCAACATGATTTCCTAATAATTTTGGTCACCTTCCTTTTAGGTACCCCAGTTCGCATACTGCTTTAAACTATATGTAATGCTCAGAGCTGGATATACTACATTTTACATACCATATGTATATATAGAGAAAGTTATATATAATAGTACTGTAAATGCTCTGAGTTGACATTATTTTAAAAGATTTCCAAGTTCATTAAATATGTAAATATGTTCAATATATTTTTAGCAATCAAGTAGAACATTAGCTTTTTTCACAGATCTAAATCAAAAAATATCATTTTATTTCCTGAAAATATTTTCTTGCACATTTTGATCTGTAGTCTGTCTCTTTTCATTATTTTGATTATTAAATTTTAATTTATGGCTCTAGCTAATTAAGTATTCACCAACAAGCAGCAAATGAGAAACTATTATTAAAAAAAAATACCACCTTGGGCTTCCCTGGTGGTGCAGTGGTTGAGAGTCCGCCTGCCTACGCAGGGGACAAGGGTTCGTGCCCCGGTCCGGGAAGATCCCACATGCCGTGGAGCGGCTAGGCCCGTGAGCCATGGCTGCTGAGCCTGCACGTCCGGAGCCTGTGCTCTGCAACGGGTGAGGCCACAACAGTGAGAGGCCCACATGCAGCAAAAAAAAAAAAAAAAAAAAAAAAAAATATATATATATATATATATATATATACCACCTTATTAGGCAACAAAAGTAACATGTAACATTTATTATAGGCCAAGTTTTTATATGAATTATTTTAATTTTCACATCAACCTTATAAAATATATACTACCATAATTCCTATTTAAAAGGGAAGTAAGATTAAAGTGTTTAGATAACATGACCAAGGTTACGGATAACTTACACCTCTCTGGCCTGCCTTATTGCCTTTAAACCAAACTCAATTCTTTTGAAATCATACAATAATTTTACTTTTAATTCAAGACTCAATCTTTCAATGAAAAATACCAGTATTGGATCCTCCTTAAAAACCTCCAGACATTCTTAGATAGACTTGAATTCAATATTTTATTTTCCAGGCCAGATATTAGAATGCCCTCTTCATCCACTGTGTCCTCATAAGGAATTCCTTGAAGATAACTTGCATGTAGGTAACATAGGAATCCACTATTCTCAGCCACAACTGATCAAATTGCAAGTAAGCACTAGACCCAAGTTTGGCCAATCTATAATCCTGATGCTCAATAGTATATGAGCCCTCTGGTATAACGCTCTTCCCGTGAGCACCATGGAGACTATCTGATGTAACTAAACATTTTAAATTTAAAATTAAGGTATAGAGACTCAGGCAAGTGTAACAGAGACTAAAGTAAAATTACACAATTGCTTTATTGTGTAAAAACTAGTTGTGTCTTTTTCTCTTATTTATGATTGCTAATTTTATTTCAAACATGAGTTTTAAAAGAATATAAATGATGTTCTGATAAGAAATATAAATGTTTAACACTTTCAACTTTTAACAATGCACCTTTTGGGCACAATCTGTATCAAGTATTTAAATGATATGAATAAGTAACTCATTTTGGTTGAAATAATCAAGATGTTTTCCAATCTGGAAATATAAATTATTTGTTATATCTGTAGTAAATTTTTTCACAATATTAAAAGGCTTTCAAGGTTCCTCTGATTTGTGCAAAGTGTCAGGAAGTGCTCTAGATTCTTCGTTATTAAACTCAACTACCCTTTGTTTTATCACAGATTCAGAAGAGTCATTTTTGTGGAATATTTAACATATTTTATTCTTTGCTATTTCATAATTTCCAGATTTAAAACAAATATATTTGTGTACATGTGTCTGTGTTAAGTATAATTGAAAATTAACAAAAATATTCTAATTTTTTGCTATATAAATGACCAACGTGGTTAAATGTATAATCATATGACTCTATAAAGCCTATAAAGAAAAAAGTACATTGAGAATTCCCTGGCAGTCTAGTGGTTAGGACTTAATGCTCTCACTTCTGAGGGCCCATTTTCAATCCCTGGTCTGGGAACCACAAGCCACACGGCATGGCCAAAAAAATAAATACAAAAATAACACATCAGAACATATTTCCTCAGTTGTTTCCACAGAAAACTTCTCAATAATATAATTTTAAGATAAGACTAACCAATATAACATGGAAATATATACTATTTATTACTTAATCAGATAACTGAAAAGAACTGGGAAGAAATTTTAACACATGCCAAGACCACTTGTTCTATAACCATTTATGCTTTGCTTCACAGGCTATGATCCATGTCTGCATAATTTTAGCATCTTCAAGTTTCACCTTTCTTCCTTATAAACTTATTTTCCAGTTAATAACTTTGTAGCAAATACAGAGGCACTATAATCTAAATTATAAATTAGACAACAGTAATATAATTATGAGAAGAAACTATACAGAAAAGAAACAAAGGTAAAGCAGACTAATTGTAAACTCATTAACTCCAAACTGTTCCAGTAACAATTTCTATTTTTGAAAATCCCTGGTTCCTCTGTATATCCAGGGACATTTTCATGGATCCATATCAATTACCAAGGGTACACACCAGGGAGAATTATATCATTTATGCATATGAGTCAGATGATTTAATTTCATAATTTTACAAGTAACTGGTTTATGGAGGCCAATTTTCAGGAGTTTTACTATTACCTATTGTTCTTCTATTTCACAGTTCATAATTCTCAAAGGAAATTAATTAAACATGATTTTTTAAAGATATAGTTTCCTCTGGGGCAGTGCATAAGTCATTTGTTATAATTCAACATTCACATACAACAAGTAAAATTGTCTTTTAAAATTATTGTCACTAGAAAATCACCAGAAATACAGAAAAAAAAACACTTGATATGGCAAAAACATCTATATAGGCACCTGAAGTTAATGAAGAACTCAGAGTGAAGTAAAGATACCAATAAAGCAAACATTTAGTCATTCTAAGTATTCTTTTATGTCTTAGGTATGAATTTCCATGTATCTGTTGCTCATCCTTTCCAAGCCCCAACATTATTCCAAATAACTTCAAATCAGTTGACAAATCATAAATTTTTCTCACATGGTATTCCTAATATATGCCTGTGGAATTTCCTTTTTTTATGTATACAAACTAAAATGTTATATATAATTTATATATACATAATAAATCATAAATTTATTAGTAACATTTCCTTACTCAAGCTCTTTGCCATTCCATCTGTTCTTCACTTAGACAATTTGAGTTATCTCACATGAAAGCAAGACAAACATTTTCTATATTTTGTCACATTCTTCTCATATAGGTCTAATCATATTTTTTAATTCATGAAATTCATCTATTGATTGTAAAAGAATATTTAATTAGGTAAAATCTAGCTTATTAATATCTTCATTTTGACTTAGAAGAAGATGAATTGAATTGATTAATTGGTACATTTCATCCTTTAAAAATGAAGAAATTTCTAGCCAACTTTAAATAAATGTAAAACTTTAATTTGGCAAGTTTTCAAAAGCAAAGATGTTTCTGGTTGCATCAAGGATTTTAAAAAAATGGTTTAAGATCCAACTTTAAAATGTGTGCATGTTGTCTGAGAAAGGTTTGCTGATTTAACCATTTTAGTTCTCATGGAGTACTTGTGAGCATATGGCTGGCAACTATTATTATCTCTTTTTCTCTCACACATTTGTGTTGCACTACAACAGAACAAAGGATGGAATAGTAGGACTTTTTAGAAGACAGTCATTTCATTGTTGGTTACAACTAAAGAAAAAAATATACATCTATGTACAAATATGACACACATATATATCTTTAAGTACTGTGTACATATTATCTTATGTAGTTGGGTGGCGGGTACTTTTGTTATATATATATATATATATATATATATATATGTATATATTTGTTGTTGTCGTTTTTGTTAGTACTAGTTTTCTTCCAGTGCTTAGCATAGAATCCAAACACTACCACTTAGGGGATGTGCTGGCTATAGAGAATTTTAAAGAACAAATGTTTTTAGAGATTCTAGAAAGATGTTTCTAGAGATTCAACTTTAGCAAATCAAATCACTCTGGAAGGAACATCTTTACAACGTGTCAAAAGAGAAATGCTATAAAGATCACTTTGCATTTTATTCTATTTCTGTGATCATAAGGTTAAAGTGGTAGACATTAAATTGGATCACATAATAATTCAAAGACTGAATTTCATGGTAAAGTAGGCTCATAAGTCAGGATAGAGAGCATCTAGAATACATTATTATATTTTTCTTAGAAAATAATTTTTATTTAGAAAAAAGCAATTTATACTTATTCTTGAAATTTGGAAATAAAATTTGCATAAATAAAAATCATCAGTATCATCCTGAAATAACTCTTGTGATCATTTTAAGAAATTACCTAATATATATAGTATTCACTGTTAGTGCTCTGGCTGTATCTCCCTTTACAGTTTTAGTGCACATTGGGACCCGTGCTTTCACTCCCATTAGCCAGCATCTGTTTCTTTGTTGGAGATCAGCTTGAGGCTGCCAAAACCCCCTTAGCCATTCACAGAGAGTCAGAATTTTCTGGGAATTTATGACCACATTCCTGCCCCCACCCTACCAATCTTAATGACTACCCTGTAGAGGTGGTATAAACAATCCCCTTGACTCCAGGTGTCACATACCAAGCTTTCCCTCTGGAATTGGGACAGAATTACCCTCTGAGGGATTTTCCTTGCATTGCCCTTTATTTGTTCTACTTTTATTCCTGTCCTATTTTCCCAGTTCCCTACCGGATTTTTTGTTTGTTTTTTTTCGGAAAACATCCTAAGAAGTTACTTTCAGACAAAATGTCTTATGAGAACCTCATTTTTTTTCCAGCAGCATACCATAAATATGTCTCATGTTTCATGTATTCAATAACTAAATCGTGTATTGAGGAATAGGAACATACGGAAAATGTTATCGTGGGTAGCTTATACCCAAGTCCACGCTCCTTTCCTTACTTTGTGTCACTCCTGACAACTAAATATATGTTTATTAACTAACTAGCTAGAACTAGTCCATTGTCCTAAGTAAATTTGGATTTATGAAAAATCTAAAAGACTTAATTATTTTGAATAAAAAAAAGGAAAAAGAATATAGATTTAAAAAGTAGCTCTAGGGGCTTCACTGGTGCCACAGTGGTTAAGAATCTGCCTGCCAATGCAGGGGACACGGGTTCGAGCCCTGGTCCGGGAAGATCCCACGTGCCGCGGAGCAACTAAGCCTGGGCGCCACAAC
Organism: Delphinus delphis; assembly: GCF_949987515.2. Lineage (NCBI taxonomy): Eukaryota > Metazoa > Chordata > Mammalia > Artiodactyla > Delphinidae > Delphinus > Delphinus delphis. The sequence goes on along the minus strand of NC_082687.1, from coordinate 79,756,734 downwards.
TACTAAGCCTGTGCTCTACAGCCCGCTAGCCACAACTACTGAAGCCCACATGCCTAGAGCCTGTGCTTCGCAACAAGAGAAGCCACCACAGTGAGAAGCCTGCGCACCGCAATGAAGAGTAGCCCCCGCTTGCCACAACTAGAGAAAAGCCCTGCGCGCAGCAACAAAGACCCAATGCAGCCAAAAATAAATAGATAAATAAATAAATAAATAAAAACTAGCTCTATACTAGACTACTGTATAGTCCTAAATTATTTGTTATAAACATTTTAAAAAGAAAGTTTTTAAAAGTCAATATTAATATTTAGAAAAAGATACAACACCTCTCAAGGAAAATGGATAAGTTGAATAATAAAGATTAAGAACTTAATCAGCTATAATATAGCAAATAAAGAAAATAACGACTGAAACTTACAGCTGGTTTTGGCCAACACTGCTAGCTGTTGCCACTATTTTCTCTCTCCCTTCTTCTTTAATAGTAGAATAATTAGTTTTAGCTGGGCATATTACAATGCCTCTTAAAAATGGTGTTTCTATTTCCTGGCTTCCCTAACAGAGAGGTTTGGCTATGTGACTAGGTTCTGGATAATAGGATAAGGTAACCTGTGTGCAACTTCTAGAAAATACCTTTAACAGGCAGATGAAAAACTTTCTCCTGTTGTTTGGAAAGTGGATATTATGTCTAAGGCTTAAGGCGTTATTCTTGCCCAAGAGGTAGAGAATGGTAATGTGATTATATACATTACAGAATCAGTCTTTTGTGATGATGCACTTGCCATTAAAACCTTGGAGTGCTTATGGCTCAATGTTGTCTATAAGAGAGAGTTCATTGCTCTTTCACTTTAGTTACTGCTACTTTAAGTTTCTTACCTCTGAAATTAAATCAAAACAGTTAAAGAAAATGAAAAGGACAAGTAGGCCAAATTATAAATTAGATATGAAAGTGAGATATTATTTACACATATAAAAAAAATTAAAAATATTATCAGAAAAAGTTTACCAATTATTTACTAATACATTTGAATATTTCCATAAACTATTATTTCCTGAAAGACAAAATTGATAAAATACATGGAAATCTAAATTAACCAGTAATGATGATGATGATAATGGTTGTAACATTAATACTAATTCTAATAATAATGATAATAATACAATTAAAGATGTATTATTGTCAAATATGAACTGTTTTTAAAATTTCTATGACACTAAATGATGAAAACTACCCAAAACATATTATGAAGCAAAGCCACATTTTCTTTAAGAACACTGACATGAGTCATCATCATCATTGTCATCAATATAAGTGCTTGATAGTCAGGATTTTTTTGTAATTTTTATTTTATATTGGAGTATAGTTGATTTACAATGTTGTGTTGGTTTCAGGTGTGATTTAGAAATACAAAAAGATTTATCCAAAGTCATAAAAGTAGAAATTGACATGGTTGTGATTTTAATCCTGTTTATCTGACACTGAAGTATTTATTTTTATTGATTGCATGCACTATTCCTCTCAAAATTTTTCAAACTATTCTAAGTTTTAGGAATGTTCATGGATATTACTTGAGGGAAGAAGGTTCAGCAGTAGAAATCTGGTAAGTAATGATTAATCAAAGTTAGTTAATTTTCTCTAGGCAAGCTTTCTTAGAATTATTAATATGCTAATGCAATTTTGGGCTTTTCAAGCAGTAAGCTGTAATGTTAGGGTTCTCAAACATATTTTGTTCATTAAATAGTTCTGAGAGTATATTTGGTAAACCTGTGTTCTGCATAGCTGAATTTGGAATATTGCTACAGAATACTTGCAGGCATCAACAGACAAGTAAAATTTGTACACGTTAAATCAATCACCACCTTTGAAAAAGGCTCTACATGGATTTTCATTTCAAGGCCTCAGTCTTCAATATTGGTTTCAGTTTATCCCTCTATGCTTATCTTTTTCTGAAATCAGTTTTCCAAATTTCAAAATTAGCTTTCTCCTTTGTTTGTCACCTTTTGGAATTTAATCATTCACATTATCTTTCCGCCTACAACACTGGTTCCTCTCAACAAAGGTTAGAATCCTAAAATAGTCTAATAAACTAACACCCTGTTGAATTCTCTTTTATTCTCAGATAGGGGTTGATTTGACTCTACTCAATTATATACAATATTGATAGTTTTATATCTTTTTTGAATAATATATTTAGTTTATTATTTTTCTTGTAATAATACATGATGTTGGACATTTAATGTTGAATTGCAGCCTCATCCTTTATGTTGTTATTATTATTAAAATAATTATTTCTATTATTACTGTGAGATGCATTGGATATATAAAAGGATATAAAATATATAAAGAATGCCTATTGATAAACCACCTTGTTTAAGAAATAAAATATTATATAGTTGAAATTACTAAGGGACTAGTTTATAGAGGCTGATAAAACAGTATAGCACCACAGAAGGTTACTAGAGAAATCCTGGGAGAACTGTGGATGTACTTTATAACCTGTAGGGGTAAGGGCTGGAATAATGACTTGCAGAGGGACATGTAGGGAGATATACCTTTTAAAATACCTTTGTGACCTTTGTAGATCAACTGCTTTCAAAAGAAGCTGTCCTGGGAGAATTAATGCTTATCTTCATCATCAATATTATATTCAAGTTCTTACTATCTGCTAAGCATTTTGCTAAGCATTTTGCTAAGCATATGCCATAAACTGTCACAATTAATTTTCCAAATAGTTTTATGAAGCAAATACTAACAATATGGCAATCTCATACATAGGGAAATAGGCTGTGATGGTTACTTTTATATGTCAATGTGGCTAGGCTACTTTGCCCAGATTATTTGGTCAAATATTATTCTGGATATTTCTGTGAAGGTTTTTTGTTATTTTGTTTTAAGATGAACACTTAACTTGGTGGACTTTGACTAAAGTAGATTGCCCTCCATAATGTGGGTGGGCCTCATCCAATCAGTTGGCAGACTGCCTTTAGACTCTATAACTGCAACTCTTCCCTGGGTATACAGCCTAACAGCCTATCCTGCGGATTTTGGATTTACCAAGCCTCCATAATTCTGTGAGCCAATTTCTTAAAATCTCCCTCCCTGTCTCTCTCTCTCTGTCTCTCTCAGGATAAAGAAAGATGATATATAGATATAGATACAGATATAGATATAGATATGGATATATAGATATCACATCCTGTTGTTCTGTTTCTCTGGAGAACTGTAACTTATGGGACTTAAAATTCCTCCCTGAAGGACACATACCTAGTAAATGGTAGAAAAATATTTCAAATAAGGTCTCTTCAGTATTGTCTCTTAACTAGTAATTCAAAAGATACACTCCCAAGGTTAGAGCCAAAGAATTTTAAAACTTCAGAATGGGTAAAATAATATTGTCTATACAATAGTTGACCTGATAGTTATAGTTCTGCCCTGTTCCACCAATCAATATGCACCAGTGTGTTTTAATATTTTCTTTAGAATTTCTGATTTAAATCAGTGAAAAATACTCTTTTTTTTGTATTTTTTAGAAAGTAAGTTAGAAAATAATGCCAGTTATTTACAAATGTTACTACTATCAAAGGCACATGGATTTATTTGGTTATGAATATTACCCGTTTAGAAAATTAAATTGGTCATATAGAAAACTTTAAGTCTTAAACCTCCAGCAGAATGTTAGTATATTCGAAATAGTAAATGGAGATGGGCAGTCAGACAACACAAGGCACAGATTTGCCAATATTAAGTTAAAACTGACCAACATAAATAGGCCTATTCTGATTCCACAATCACCCAGCAGTTTCCTCCAAAGATTCAAAAGAATCTTTGAACAGGATCTGCTTTTACATGCTTTACTCACTAGAGAGGGCTGGCCTCCAAATGAAGTTCATTACCAGTTTCAAAGCAGATCAAAATGGCCTAATTTCGGAGAGATGTCTTTCTGGTTTATCCACACACTGGCTTCCTTCTCTCTGCCCATGTTCACTTCCATCTCCTATTCCCCCACGATTATCATGCTATGTTTCTGGACACTCCACCCTCACCTCTTAGTTTAATAATTTTCTCCTTATATTTTATTTATGAGCTTCTTCTTCCAGGAGATAACAGAAATTGGAATCTAGGTATTCATTTCAGCTCCTGAGAATTTCGGTTGATCTGTCATTTTCCAAACAAACTAGTGAAATGTCTTTTTACTTTAATATTGTATGTGAACATCTTATATGCAATACACTATCTTCTCGCTGCACTTCGGCTTTTCCCTGAAACTGGTAGCTTTTTAAGTAGTTTGAAAGTCAGTGTGATATGTTCTACTATTTTTCAGGAAATATTTACACTTCCATTGTCTGACTCTGAATAAAAAGTATAATTTCCCTCTCTGTTAATAATGGATATATTGCTTGCTTTAGCTAAAGGAATGTGGTACCTCATGCCCAGGCAGAGCATTTATATGTGCTTGGGGAGTTGCCTTGGACCCTCCCAGTCCTGTCATCCACCAGGAAAACATCCTATATGCCAGGATGACTTGCTGAAACACTGCAACTTACCTACAGATCTATGAGAAAGAAATAAAGGTTTGTTGTTGGAAGTGACTGAGACAGTAAAGTTTTTAATATGGCACTATTACAGCAAAATATAAACAGCATATCATAGAGTATAAGAGGTCCAGATATCCTGGGTTATTATTGCCATGTGAATTAATGAAAAGCTCTTTGAACAAGAAACTTTTGGTGAAAAGAACTTATGGAGCAACTCACGTCAATGAGTGTGTGGCAGAGATACCAAGTACACCAGGTGGGGATTTGGCTTTTTATTCTTGAATGTCATCTTTGCTTTCTTCCAGTGTAACATTTAGCTTTGCCTTCTATATAGCCAGATGATTCATGATTTAAATATTTTAATCTCTTCAGGTACTGCCCTTCCTTTAAACACTACTCATGGTCCAAACAACTTACGGAAAAACCTGAGTGAACTTTTTGGCTAACCCATTACTTCTAGTTTACCATTTCTTTCCCAAGATTCTTTACTTTGGAAATCTCAATCTTAATTTCTGAAACAATGCTTCCTATCATCCTCATGAAGCTGCTTACTGACATTCACAAGGCAGCTGAATCAGCCTATTCTTAAATAGATACTCTATGCCAACAAATTCATTTTTAATTCATTTTTCTTTCTCCCTCATTTGGCCAATAACTCCTAGGGATAAGGAATTATGCCATATTTCACTGTGTACCTGCCACATTGTAACTTCTCAATAAATATGGATATATGACTACAGTTTGGCTGCTCTCTAACAATCTCTAATTTCTGTTTCTTTTGATTCTAGCCAGATTTTCCTATATATGAATATAACGTCGATGCTTATGTGTCTGACTGAGCTACCTTATGTAATACATTTTTTATTTAATTCCATGAAAGTATTTCAGGTAAAAAAAAATCCAACAAACTAAAATACTGAGCTAGGGGAATTCAAGAAATACGATGATACATTCATATGGAGAAACAGGCTGATTCATTTACAGATTGAATATTATAATTACTTTTTAAATCCCTTGAAGTCACAGAACAAATGGAAACAAGATATAGGTTTAATTACAAAATGAAAGGAAAAAAAAGTAATATAATTAGAAAAAGGATAATTTTCTTGATAATAGTTCAAACAAATTTTCATACCATATATAGAACTAAAACATTGATACAATTCACAACAGAAGTTTTCAGAAAATCATAAATAGCTTTCATTTGGTCATTTCTTACTTAAGTCCTTAATAAAAGCCAAAAACATCATACAAAGATTAACTATAGTTCTCACTCCTACTGTCTATGAATTCCTAGAGACTAGGGTTTATGATTTATTCATTTCAGTTTCCCTCAAACCAAGTATTGTCCTACATCATATAAGAAATGAATTTAACTGGAACCCTTTGGCTCTTTTGCTCTTTTGTTCAGAGTTAAGTGAATGTGATTTAGTTATAAAATTTCATGACTTATATGTATAACTAAAATTTATATATAACGTTATACATGTTATATAATAGTACACTATAATAACATATTTTTAAAATATGTATTATATTTAAAATGTATCTACATTTTCCCATTATATTTTTATTAAATTTTCCATTATATTTATAATTTTTAATAAATTTTCCATTATATTTCCAATATATCTTTTAGTACTCTGGAATATAGATATTTAAAGTCTTAATATTTTTCATTAAATAATTCCTTTATGCTTTAAACAACAGGCATGCAGACAACAAGCTTGAGATTATTCAATCAAAATAATAATAAATTTTCCATTTAAGAAAGTAATTTTTCAAACCCACACTTTCTATAAGTTTTGGCAGAAATTACTGCTGGCCACAAACTTCAAGATTCTTGTATAATTAGTTAAGTAAAATGATGCTAAAGTATGTAAAGAATATTTTAAATGCTATTATTTGGATTGTTTTAAATTGATGACATGAACATTGACAGTAATAAATTGATATAAATAAAATTTCATATTAAGAATTGGAAAATGTAAATTTTGAGTCATCTGCCAGGGGCTATAGAACACATTTTTCTGGCATTAACCATGATCAGTGTGCCCAACACATCCTTACCTCTCTCAAGAATTTGTTGTCAAATAACTTGATAAGTAAATTATCATAGTTTGCACAAGATATAATGATCAGTCTAGGTCTCTCAGAAAATAAGTCAAGGTGTGGTTCACAAGGAAAATCAGTAGTTTAAGGGTTTTTGCAATTGTTATCTACCATGTCACATTAAAGAAAGCATGTTTTGGAATGCTCTAAGACCAGGGGAAGTGTAAAAGTTTGCCTTTTAGAGATTATATTTTAATAATTTCATTATAAAATTATCATTCATCTAATATAGTTGTTCATTAACCTATGTGAGGGAGGAAGAAAATTTTCCTCCACACTTCTAGGTTCTTCTGGCTAGTCTAAGAACTAAATTGACATGACATTATATGCAGATGACATGATACTCTATATAGAAAACCCTAAGGACTCCACACAAAAACTATTAGAACTGATAAACAAATTCAGCAAGGTAGCAGAATACAAGACTAATATACAGAAATATGTTGCATTTCTTTACACTAACAATGAAATATGAGAGAGTGTAAAAAAAAATCCATTTAAAGTGAAATTTAAAAAAATACCTATGAATAAACCTAACAAGGAGGTGAAAGACTTATATGCTGATAACTATAAAATATTGAAAAAGGAAATCAAAGTTTGAAAGAATTAAAATGGCCATACTACTCAAAGCAATCTATAGATTTAATGTGATCCCTATCAAATTAACCATGACATTTTTCAGAGAACTAGAACAAACAATCCTAAAATTTATATGGAACCACAAAAGACCCATAATTGCCAAAGCAATCCTGAAGAAAGAGAACAAAGCTGGAGGCATAACCCTTCCAGACTTCAGACAATACTACAAAACTACAGTAATCAAAACAGTATGGTGTTGGCACAAAAACAGATATATAGATAAATGGAACAGAATAGAGAGCCCAGGAAAACCCACACACCTATGGTCAATTAATCTTTAACAAAGGAGACCAGAATATATTGATACAATGGAGAAAAGTCTGTCTTTTCAGCAAGTAGTGTTGGGAAAGCTGGACAGCCACATGCAAATTAATGAAGTTGGAACACACTCACACTATACACAAAAATAAACTCAAAATGGCTTAAAGACTTAAATATAAGACATTATACCATAAAACTCCTAGAAGAGGACATAGGCAAAATGTTCTCTGGCATAATTGTAGCAATATTTTCTTAGGTCAATCTCCCAAGGCAAAATAAATAAGAACAAAACTAAACAAATGGGACCTAATCAAGCTTATAAGCTTTTGCACAGCAACCGAAACCATGAACAAAAGGAAAAGACAACCTATGGACTGGGAGAAAATATTTGCAATGTGATCAAGAATGGCTTAATTTCCAAAATATCAAACAGTTCATACAAATCAATATAAAATAAAACCCCAAACAACCCAATAAAAAAATGGGCAGAAGACCTAAATAGACATTTCTCCAAAGGACACGTACAAATGACCAACAGGCACATGAAAATATGCTCAACATTGCTAATTATTAGAGAAATGAAAATCAAAACCACAATAACGTATCACTACTTCACATCAGTCAGAATGGCCATCATGAAAAAGTCTACAAATAATAAATGCTGGAGAGGGTGTGGAGAAAAGGAGCCCTCCTACACTGTTGGTGGGAATGTAAATTGGTGCAGCCACTGTGGAGAACAGTATGGAGGTTCCTTAAAAAACTAAAAATGGAATTCTTATATGATCCAGCAATCCCACTCCTGGGCATATATCCATAAAAGATGAAAATTCTAATTGGAAAATATACAGGCACCCCAATGTTCACAGCAGCACTATTTACAATAGCCAGGACATGGAAGCAACCTAAGTGTCCATCAACAGATGAATGGATAAAGAAGATGTGGTATATATATGCAATGGAATATTACTCATCCATAAGAAAGAATGAAATATTGCCATTTACAGCAACATGGATGGACCTAGAGGTTATCATACTAAGTGAAGTCAGACAGAGAAAGACAAATATTGTATGATATCACTTATATGTGGAATCTAAAAAATAATACAAATGAACTTATTTGCAAAACAGAAACAAACTCACAGACTTAGAAAACAAACCTATGGTTACCAAAGGGAAAGGGGGGTAGAGATAAATTAGGAGTATGTTTAACAGATATACACGACCATATATAAAATAAACAACAAAGATTCACTCTATAGCACAGGGATATTCAATATCTTGTAATAACCTATAACGGAAAAGAATCTAAAAAAGAACATATGGGCTTCCCTGGTGGTGCAGTGGTTGAGAGTCCACCTGCCGATGCAGGGGACACGGGTTCGTGCCCCGGTCCGGGAAGATCCCACATGCCACGGAACGGCTAGGTCCGTGAGCCATGGCCGCCGAGCCTGCGCGTCCGGAGCCTGTGTTCCGCAACGGGAGAGGCCACAATAGTGAGAGGCCCATGTACCGCAAAAAAAATAAAAAATAAAAATAAAAATATAATAAAAAGGAACATATACATACATATATATATATATATATATATATATATATATATATATGAAACCAAATCACTTTGCTGTACACCTGAAACTAAAAAACATTGTAAATCAACTATACTTCAATAAAAAAGTAAAATAAAATAAAAGTACTTTATTGCTAAAAAAAAAGCTAACCATCAAAAAAATTAAATTGATACAAGATAGAGTAACAGGAGAAAAATCAAAATTAATTTTTTATATACAAGAACCCCAAATACCTGACAGGGCTAGAGACCCTACATACATGAAAGGTTCAAAGACAAAAAGGTAAAATGAGGTATATATGCCATCGTGAGCTAAGGAATGGGATAGGGCTTGGGGCTTCCAAGGACAGGAGAGTCATTCACAGGATGTTAAAAGGAAGAGTAGATATTTGGTAATTAGATGTATGTTGCCATATATATGGAGCCCTCAGGTAAAATTCATTTGGGATAATAACTCCTTTTCTGGGAAAAAATGCCCAATTTAAATTCTCCTATGTAGTTAAATGAGGGGCACTTGTTTCTCTTGAGCCCACAGGGGTCAAAATACTCCATATTTTGCCTTTAGCTCAAAATAATCCACATGCCAAAGTAGCACATCTTGGGATGATCTGTTTTAAACCCCTATATCTTCCAAGGTTGTATAGCTTTGGTCATAGAAAATGCGGAGAGTAGCATATCCTTAGGATCGGGCTCTTTTCTTTTGCTCCAGTGTCATGTCGGTGGACGGCATGTAATTGAAGAGAAAGCCAGCTACAGAGACTTAATGTGAAAATGGAAAAACCACTATTTGAGTATCTATTACTCAAGGAGAAGTAGATTTTATTAGAAAATTAGTTGACAGGTAAGAAACTCTTTAGGAGTTGTTAACTAGTTAAATTACTCCAATCGTACCTACATATAAATTACAATAAAACTGTGGGACTGCTAGATTTGAAAGGCTGGAAGTAAAATTATCAAACTAGAGAACAGAGGTCTTTATTTTAAATCAATTATCACCTAAACCGTCAATGATTCTAATGAAAGGGAAATGAATTAGCAGAATCTACATGCTAATATAATTATCCTGAAGCTCCATATTTATGTTAATGTATTTGATCACTAAACTGATCATTTATTCACTGAATGCTGGAGTTTTTTGTCTGATAAAAGTAGGTGCCAAATATAAATCAAACATAGATTCTCCTGCATAAAGCCCACCGTCAGGACAGAAAGATTTTCCAGCAACAAAACCAACTATATTGCGAAGTTAAAATGGATAAATCAAATAATACATTTATTAACACTTACTATGGGAGCCTAGGAAGAGTAGAACATATTTACTTCCATGGAAGTTAGTTATCAACAGAATGCCAGTAACATCTCTGTGCATTCAGTCTTGCTTCGGGGATTAAGAGAATAGGATTTACAAATTAAGAATGTGGTTCTGGAGACAGATTGGAAGACCTATACATAGAGCAAGTGTGAGTCTCTGCTGACGTAACTGATAGAGACGTTCTTTTTAGGCATGGGCAAAAGATAATAATTGCCTGTTATGGGATGAATTGTGTCCCCCCAACATTCATGTGTTGAAGCTGTAACTCTCAATGAGACCATATCTTTAAAGGCATAAGTAAAGTTAAATTAAGGTCATAAGGGTGGGGCCCGAATCTAACACGACTGGTGTTCTTATAAGAGGACGAGATTGGACAGCTCCCACCACCACCTTCAGCCTAGCTTGTCCACCCAAGGATGGCAAAATGCAGCAAGGGTCTCAGGACAGGCAGCCAGAAGGGGCCAGAATCCCCTGCCCAAGTCTGGTTCCCTCTTCTCTCCCACCCCCTCCCCTATCTCCCATATGACTCCAGCCAGAGGTGGTGTTTCTAATCTGAGGATGACTTTGCAGAGCACAGCCCCTGCAAAGGGTCTTGGTCATTTGAAAGGGGGCACAGCGTCCCCTCTGGCCAGGGGTGTAAGAGAAGGAACAGTGAGGCTTTTTTGTTTTGATTTGTTTTAAGGTACTTGCTTGTTTAATGTAAATAATAGTCTTAAAATCTTTTCTGCAACACTGAGTAGTATTTTAATGTCATAGTTATTGCTATTATTGTTTTTGAGTTTGAGACTGAGCACAGATGCCCCTTAGATAAATACATTTTTGAGAAGTGTTCCACAGGTTTATGACTTTAATAGGTTTTTTTGTGTCAGAGGAGCATGAGGAATTTTTTCGTTGAGAGACTTTTAAAAGCTCAGAATCCTTGTCTTCCTTCTGGCCTTTTAAACATAAGCATACAAGGATCCTCAGTGAGAGGAGCATTCTCCTTCTCTAGGTTCCCTGGGGATTTGCCCTGGGTTGGGATTGCTCTACTGAGGAATATTTAGGGAGGTTCTGAAGACTTCAGTGCTCCAGGACAGTGGGTAGAGGATGAGGTGTCTCTTGGGAAGCTGATTTTAGAAGCTTAGAAGTGTCCTTCTCATTCTCTGAGGGATGCACATGCACTGGAGAAAGGTCATGAGAGGACATTGTCACAAGGCAACCATCTTCAAGCCAAGGAGAGAGACCTCCTGAGAAACCCAACCTCCCCACACCTTATCTTGCCCCTCCAGTCTCCAAAACCTTGAGAAAATGAATTGATGTTGCTTAAGCTGCCTAGCCTTTTGCTATGGCAGTGCTGACAGACTAATACATGGCCCTAATGCTTCTGTGCCATTTAAACAAATATAAGAAGAAATTGTAGAAAGAAGAATAACAGGATAAAATGACGTGAAGATAATTTACTAAAAAGAATAAAGCTAAACAAATGCAACCACAATTTTCAACCAAATTTCTTAACAATCACACTTAATATTTTTAAATAACTAAAATTTGTTTAATACATTTTTTGCATCTACCAGAAAAGATCTGAGGCTTATTCCAGTGAGAATTGAAGTAAATATGCAAGATACCAAAATGCAAGGTCCATTTTGTGACGTTAGAATTAAGAGCTAATGTAATAGAACTATTCTGCTTGCACCTCTGGGCACTTTTTAACTTGTAGAGAATGAACAGCAGTCTGCTTCTAGGCATGCACAGCTGTTCACTCCTATGAGGTCCAAAGCATTTCTATCAGACAAGGTTCCACTTTAACTTCATTTTTTTCAAAGCATAAATATAACAAATGCTACAGAGTTATTAAGACTTGATAAACTGATTTAATATATATCAGTATTGATACACTGATCAATTATTTCACATTATTTACAATCATTCCATGTCTAGCAATTTATTAAATGCAATACTCTTACTGCATAGGATGAGGTAAAGAAGCAGCAAATCATTCAAAGAGGAAACTGTGCCCTTATGCACACATATAAGGGCCTTGATGCTTAGGCTACATTGTGTGATTATACAGATATATCAACAAGTAGATATATTAAGATTTGTTGGGAGGATTGGAGACTCAACTATTTCTATAACCATAAGAATAAAGTTTATTCCACTCTTCGTAAATCCATAAAATTAAGATTAGATTCCAATTTTTTTTCAAAGCAGTATTGTTTTTAATAAATAAGAACTAGAAAAATCTCAGTATACACCAACAGTTGAATGACTAAAGTGTGGTATATAGATTCCAATTTTTAATGAAAGTCTGGATTTCACTCTGAATGAGAGAGTGAGAGAGAGAGAGAGACAGAGAGAAATGGCTAGATACATATATTAATTTTTTTATGGGTACTAAGCCAAAGCCCAAATGGGTAAAATTCTTTTAACTTGAAAATTATTTTGATGGACATTTTCTCTGGTAACTCCACATTTCAAATACTAGCGGCGGCAATGTTAATTTAAAAATAAAATATGCTTTATATATCACTGGGCATTAAAAATCCCCTTTTTCTTTTTCTCCAAAGGAAAGATAGCTTGTGATGCTATAGGTTAACAATTGCTTTTCTCTATTGTTGTGTTCTCTCATATCCATGTCTGTAAATCTTTGAGATTTAATATGCTCTATATTAAAGTTAACAATGAGCATGTTTCAAATTTCTTCTCTTATTTATAGACTACTCAGAAGAGTCTTTTGTTGTCAATATATTGTCTCAAGAAGTGTTTTGCTTTTCTCAACAATGAAAATTCAGCACCACCCATAACTAGAAAAACTAGTTTATTGACAGTCTGCCCAATTTGATGGGAAAAGAATCTAACAGCCTTGCTACACCTTGTAAGAAGTTAATGAGAAAAGAGACTAATTGTGTCAAGTTTGAATATTGGCATGACATGACTTCACATAATTTTTCATGGATATATCTTCTTTGGTCTATGTGATCATTAATTAGTTGTTAAAATTAGAGTTGCTTTAACAAAAGTTATTTTATTTTTTCCATAATTATTTTCAGAAATCAAAAAACAGACACAAAATTGATTAAATAGCTAGAATACAGATCAAGTACAAAAGGTTAAAGTTAATTTTAATTTAAAGCAAATATGAATTTAGGGAAAACTAAAAGGACTTGAGTATATGAGATAATACTGTGAGGTTTAAAAGTTGATGTTATTCATTATTCATCTCTAATCAGCACTTAAAATTTAACTTTAGCGTCATAAAGGTTAAATTAAATTAGACATGATTATGAAGTTTTTACCACAAATAGTTAGACACTAGGGTGAATCATTCATCCTTGTATTTGACTTCTCTTTGTGTTACCAGTCCTCAGCCCAACTGCGTAAATTAAATCAGAATATTTTGAGGCCTTAAAAGCCTTATTTGAGGTTGTCCATGCAGAATAGGGTTGTGAGATTCCCATGCAAGATATTTCTTTGGTAGTTAGTGAGAATAATGCTTTTTTTCTATGCTGGCTTAAAATTTCTTTTAACCTGAAATGCACACATGTTGCATTATTTATATAGGTCTCAATAAGCCTGATATTTGTGAATGAAGCCGTGTGCCTTCTGAATATTTTTCGCATTACCTGCATCGATAATCAATCAAGAAGTGCTCTTCTTTAACCATCACACTGTATTTGAGTCCTAACTTTCTCCATGCAGCTCCTCCATTTGTTGTAAAAATTAGACAACACTATACATTATTAAAATGGGGAAGGGTTTCACCAAAGTCCCATCTTGGGGCTCCTCTGATTGTGTTTTCCTAATTTTGTTAATTTTTTCTCTTTATTCTACTTTATCTTGTCTCCTACAGTTCTGCCATCGTGTTTTGCCTTCTCATTTCAGTACTTTTATTATTCTTTGAAGATGATCCTCAAATTATATGCCATCAAACTCTAATATTCCATTATAAATATGGTATTATTTAAGGTTTTACTACTCTGCACACACTCTGAAATATTATGTACACTTGCTTCACTTGTTTAAAGGAATATTTATATGCTACTTCAGCTTTCTAAGTCCAAATTGAATCCTCTCTCCAAAAATTAAAAAGAAAAATAACCCAATAGCTCTCACATTCCATAGGACACAGATTAGTTTCTTAGTAGAGCAAAAGAATCCATAATTAGGAGTAGAAAGCACTGGGAGAACACAGAAGGCTCAAGAAGTTAGATCAAGGAACAGATATAATAAGGGCTAACACTAATTTAGTGATTAATATGTGCTAAGTACAAAATTGGCACTTCACTGGTATCACTGCATTTATTTTCACACTAAGCTAATGACGTTACCACCAGTAATATCCCCATGTACACATAAAGAGACTAAAAAGAGATCTTTGTAAAGATCACATGGTTAGGAATTACTAAATTTGGGATTTTAATTTAGTAATTCCTCAGAAGCCCATACCAACATCCTAATATATCATATTTATTCCTCAACATTTTTCAGCATCTGTGTAGGCATGTTTCTCTCTAAAATAGTAAAAATAAAAATAGCTAACATGTATTGATCTTTTAATATGCACTGGAACCTCTGCTAAGAACTCTATGCCAATGCTAAGAACTACATCAGGTCCCATACAGCGTGAGCTATGTGAACAAGGTTAAAATGCAGATAAATACCACCTAGGGAAGAGAGAGGCATGTGATTCCAGATCACTGAGAAGAGAACACACACGCAACTCTCTTCCCTAAGTGGTACAAAGTGTAAGTGGTATAGCATTTACTTATAGCAATAGGGGAGAGAATGCCCCAAATCCAGCCTCTTGTAATGCGATAGCTTCCCAAGGCCAGCATATCCACTCCACAGCAGATGATGTGGCTGGACACAATACCCATCGTGCTGCAGTAGAAAGACCTCCACCCTGAAATACAGAAAGTTAGGGGCATGCCTGAGGGTTATTAACACATGTACCTAAGCAGGCAAAGCCCAGAATTGGGAAAGAGAAGCTGTACATGACTACCTTTCCCAACAAATATAATACTATACCATACTATTCTACACTATAAGTAATATTAATACAGATTACATTTATTATACAATATGATGATACTAGTTACCTACTTTCTCGGAGAAAAGTTAGGCCATGTCCTCAGAGATCCTTTTTTTTTTTTTTTTTTTTCCTGAATCCCTTTCTTGAAAAATGCATATATGCTAAGTTAATCTTTTAGAAGTTTCTCGTTTCTATCTCATGTGTAGATCATTGTTCTCCTTATCTGTGAATCTTTAAAGAAAGATGGAATCACACTTTTTTTTACACCAATCGTTTTATGGCTTCTTAATTGAAATATATAAGAATCAACTGGGGTTTCAATATCCAGAATGGTGGACAGAATAAAGACCTCTGAAAATCTGATCATAACAGCAAAAAGAACACTGGCAAAAACTGTCAAATTCAACTTGTTCAGGATTCTGGAAATTAACTGCAGGCTTGCAACAATGGAGGACTGTTCATTCAAGAAAGATGGCTGAATCTTGGTATTCTCCACTAGACTTAGCTACTCGACAATAACCACCAGTCTAACTTGCTTCTGTATCTCCATCATCTAACACAGTGCCTGCCACTTGTTCTGCAAGTATTTCTGGAGTGATGAAGGCCCATCCAAGCCTTTAATGAAGGACTCCTCCAGGCCCTGCAAGTCAGAGGTGCTGCTGCAGCATCTGAAGTCACCCAACTCCTGTGAACATCTATAGAAAGAAGAGCTGTGTATGCCCATGCCTGTGGTTCTCCTTTTGTGGCTCTATCATTTTGTCTCATAACTGATTCTCCTCCCTGTTCTTCAATGCCATTAGCAATCTACCTATAAAATAAATCCAGCCACACCATTGCCTTTCCTAAAAACAAAACAAAACAAAACACTCTTTGTTTAGTTTGTTTTCTGGCACTAACATCCAAAAATAGCCAAACAGGTGAAATGGGAGCTCCTGTGACCAAGGCTGGTCTGATAACAGTATGTTATTCCAGTGGCTACCAAGATTAATTCAAAGAGGTGGCACATCACCAAGGTTAATTACAATCTCTCTTCCTCTTTCCCTCCTTCTCTCTCTGTTTAACTTTGAATGGAAGAAGATATCCCATTTTCTCTTACGTTACCAAGAGCTTTCACCATCTCCTCTTTTCTGTGTGCTGTCAAATAGAAAACTCTAGTTAGCAATAGAAGAGAAATGGATTTTCATGCACAGAAAAACTAATGTGAGGAGAAGGGGAAAAATGTCTTAGAGTCATCAGGGCCTTGGTTGAAGCATTTACAATATGCACCCTTGCTCTTCATAATTATGCAAGCCCATTAATCCCCATTTATGCTGAAGTTAATTTGAGATGAGTTAATGTCACTTGCACCTGAAAGATTCCTAACACACATACCTATGTTAAGATGAAGATTTAGCTTCAGTATTTGCAGAATTTAGTTCAGACAATTAACAGCTGATTAAAAACATTTTAAACCACATTTTCTGTATGATTACATTCTAAGGCACTAAAGCAAAGGGTGTTCTGTCTGGCGTTTTTTTGAATATTGAGTAGGCAATAAAACTACTTGACTATTCATGAAAGAAACAAGTTACAAGGAGAAACATAGAATTCAATACTTAACAATTAGGAGTTCAAGTTCATGGAGGCTAAAATTCTCAAAGTAAAATATCATGAAGAGGGAAAAGGGAAACATCTTCATGTTCCTTCTCTGCACTCCCTGTATAATTACGTACGTAATAGGGAAGTCCCATTAAAAAACCAAGATGCCAACAAAGAATATATTAAAGTTGTTTGTGTTTTTAAATTTTTAATTAAAATATCCTTGTTGTTGTTGGAGTAAGAAGGACATTTTCAATTTCTTATATAATAATAGTGGGCAGGGAGTTACAAAACGGTGAAATCAATTACACTTGGCTTTACCATATGGAGAGCTAAGTATTTCAGAATTAGTTTTTTTCTGGCATGTGCACCTTTGTATTTTACAAGACATCAGGAGCCTATGCATTACACAGAAATTAAAAAGAGAGAGAAACTTTATTGTATCATCCCCTAGTGTGTAGCCAGTACAAATTCTTCTCAAGTGGGTTGGCGTTTTCTTCTAGATCAGTTAACCAATATCATATTGTTGCAGAATAGGGATTCATTACTAAAAAGTTAATTTCATTATAATTTTGAGATTGAATGTTTTGCTCTTTAAAGCCTAATTTTTAATTCCACTGTATTCAGACCATAAGAGTGAGCACTGACATCCCAAGTAGACAGCAAAACAGAAAGACATTGTGTATTCATGTTCAGAAGGAAGAAACCAGGGAGACATAGGCCCATAGAAATATATCCACATGGTTGCACACATAAGCTAAGATACTTTGTTTGTACTTTGTAATATATTTTACATACTGTGGTTGTCTGGGCAACATTCAGAGGACAAGGAAACTTCACAAAGTGAAGGATAGCAATAAATGTACTGAGAATTAAAATCCACTGAGTAAAACCGCAATGGTTTCAGTTTGGCATCTATATAAAACTGTCTTTCTTTTTGAGCTGGCTCATCCTTTTGTCAGTCAGTCAGATTCGAAACATTGCTGATGTGATCTGTCTTTCAATCAGCCTGAGAGTGGCTTCATTTGTAAAGAGAGGGGGGCAAGAATGGAGGTTCATGAACGAAGCCATCTGGGACTACCTTATGCTTTATGCATGTTGCACAATAAGAAAAAGTTTCTGATAATTCACTACTACCTTCTAAACTCTACCACCTATTTTGATCTTTATTCAGGCTTTATTAAGTAAGAGAAAAATCATATAGGGAATTTATCTGGTTCATATTTTTCCAAGAGTTGTATTTAGAGTGGATATTACTATGGAGTCCCTTAATATATCAATAATTTGGTCAACTATACCAAAGCTTTGAGATTAGAATATGTGTGACACTTGATCTTGTGACATTGCAGTTATCTGAGACTTAATAAAAAAGGAAAGGAAATCGAAAAACTCTACAGTGGACACTGAATAGTTTGAAACCCAACATGTTCATTCAGAGGCATTTCCTAGCTTTTTTTTTTTTTTGCCAGAGGTGAAAAGATGGCTGTTTTCAAAGATATACTCTAACAGTCAATCAAACATATTAAGACATATTTGCTGAAAAGCCAGAGTTTGTAAAAGTTAAAGACCTGACAGGTCAGGTTCTGTGACAGATGAAATGATTATAACTCTCGAATTAACTGTAAGATTTTCAAAAGGTTTAAGTTTAAGGCTCTGGTGCCTTTCAGTGTTGACAGAATTCTGTAAAACAATCTGAACCTGCATTTGTCAAGATGAAATATATATGCAGGATTCTGTAGTTGACTTTGTGTATATTTGGCCAAGGTTGTTCAAAGTTAAGGTCTTGAGCAACAGCAAAGTTTCCTCTTATATTTTATTTTTGACCAAAAGTAACACAAATACCCCCATTCCATCACTAACTTCCCTAAATTTCTGAATTTATCACCAAGTATAATAATTTGTCAGATGTTTCTTCTATAAAGTGTAAAAATCAAATCAAAACAAAACAAACCTGGCTCTGAGAATTTATACAAACAATCTGCATCATGTTGAGCATATTTTCAGAGGAAAATTTCAGAAGGAAACTTCCTCCAGGGAAATGAAAATTCTAGTTCAAACAATCTCTTATAAGGATATTTTTCGCAGGAAAAATGGTAGTTGTGCTACTCATAATGCAATTGAATCCACATGAGTAGATTATAAATGGGATACTGGGTTAACTGACATGACAAGCATATAATCAACTTGAGTATGGTTTTGCATTTTGTGGGCTTGTAGTGGTAATCATAAAAGGTACTGGAATTCCAAACTAGTTCTCCTCAAATTATATGAGCTGAAACAAGTCTAAGTATTAAAACATTCCAAAGCAATCCAGTATACACATATAAACCTCTCATTTTTAGTCCATTAAGAAGTTGATATTTCATATATAACACTGAAGTGTATGTCTAAAATATAGGAAAATTAAGGAATACCATCATTAGGTAAGAGAATAGAGTATAGGCATTATCCAGGATTGAATAAAACACAATATATTATAATATTTAGATAAAATTTCCTTGAATAGTTTTGAACCAAGTGTCGAAAAAGGTCCTGGGAAGGTGACTATCTATAGTTATAGAGACAGTGGAGGCAACAACAGGGAGGGAAGGAAAAAGAACTGCCAATTAACATTTCAGTATCAATGAGAATGAGAGCCAATGAGTTTTGACTGGGGTGGAATGTATATCATTCATACATTTATTAAACAAACAAAAAAAATGTTGAGTGCCTGTTTTATTTTAGGCATTTTACTAGTAAGGGTTGTCAGATAAGATAAAAAATATCCAGTTAAATTTGAGTTTTAGATAAACAACGAATATGCTTTTAGAATATGTATAACCCTTGCAATATTTGGGAGATGCTTATAGTAAGAACATATCTGCTGTGAAAATGACATTTGAATGGGTGTCTTTTTAATCTGCTAAATCTGGTGACCCTAACTAGATGTGGAGATAGAGTGATCAAAAAATATATAATATTTGACATGGCAGAACTCAGAAACAGAGAGATGTAAGAAAATGGACAAATGTTTTAAATCACCAAAATTTATATACCTAAAATATTAATGGAATGGAGAACAAAACTTTTAGGGAACTAAGTGGCTTGACTCACTACTCCAAATTTTATTTAACTTTTCAAAACAAGTGTATTTCTGACCATCTTTGCAATCACAGACTGCCTTCATCACCTGGCAGAAGATGTCTCGAATATAACCCATGCAGCAAATCCACAAAAATAGCTCTTTAATGAATATCTTGGTTACTTTAAGTGAGAAGCATATTACCAGTGCATATTTTAATAGTCTTCCTTGAAATCCATATTCAAATTTCTGAGTTTTTATGCTCATTTCAATATGAATAATGAGTTAAATTAGGGTTAATAAAATTATTTTCCCCAATAATTTAAAAATATTTTCCATGATTTTTTTCTATATAAACTTATGATGTATTTATTGTTAAACAAGTGGGTAAAATTGCATTTGGTTGTAACAGAACACCTCTATAATGCCATTAAACAGTATGTTGGGGTTTTTTTGTTTTGTTTTCTTTTCTTTTCTTTCTCTCTCTCATATAAACTCAGCTGAGGCAGACATTCTCTTTCTGCTCTGCTTTCTTCTAGTTTTGCCTTTAATTTTCAAGGTCTCAAAATGACTGCTTCAGCTTCAGGCATTTCACCTGCATTTCTGTTAGGAATAAGGAAGGAACTCAAAACATGTGTCTAAAGTCACATGAATATATTTTGTATGTAGTTTATTATTTTTTAAATTGAAGTAAATTTAATCTCTTTAAAGTGTATAATTCAATGGCATTTAGTACACACAAAATTGCACAAACATTACCTCTAGGTCCATGATATTTTCATTGCCACAAAAGGAAACAGTATATTCATTAAGCAATCTCTTCCCAGCCTTTGGTGAACACTAATTTGCTTTTACCTCTATGGATTTACCTAACCAGCATATTTCATAGATAGGGAATCATATGCTTTGTGACATTTTGTATCTGGCTTCTTTTATTTAGCATAATGTTTTTAAGGTTGATCCATATTGTAGCATGTATCAGTAGTTAACCTCTTTTATGGCTAAAATTCAATTGTACAGGTATACCACTTTTGTTTTTGCACTGCAGTTGATGTAAATTGGAGATATTTTCACCTTTTGGCTATTGAGACTAGTGCTGCTGTGAACATTCTTGTACAAGTGTTTGTTAGGATGCCTGTTTTCAACTTTGGGGGGTATATATTTAGTAGAATTTCTGACTTACATGAGAACTATGTGTTTTAACTTTTTGAGGACCTGACAACTGTTTTCCACTGAGATCATGATATTTTACATACTCAGCACCAATTAATGTGATTTTCAGTATCTCTACATCCTGGCCAATACCTCTTAGTTTCTTTCTTTCTTTTATAGTCATTAAATGAGTCCGAACTGGTATCTCATTTTGGTTTTGATTTCTATTACCCTACTGACTAATGAGGTTGAGCCCCTTTTCATGTGTTTATTAGCCATCTGCAAATTTTCTTTGGAAAAATGTTGAGTCAACTCCTTTGTCTGCTTTTAACTGGGTTGTTTGTCTTACTGTTGTTGAGTTGTAGGCGTTTTTTACATATTCTGGATACCAGACACTCATCGGGTATATGATTTGCAATTTTTTTCCATTCTGTGGGTTGTATTTTCACTTCCTTGATGTTATCCTTTGATGCACAAGTTTTTAATTTTTTTAAGTCAAATTTACCAGTTTTTTTCTTTTACTGCTTGTGCTTTTCATGCCACATCTAAAAATCCATTGCCAAATCTAAGATCATGAGGATTTATTCCAATATTTTCTTCTAGGAGTTGCACAGGTATAGCTCTTACATTCAGGTCTTCAGTCCATCTTTAGTTTATTTCTGTGTATGTTGCAAAATAGAAGTCCAAATTTATTCTTTTGCATGTGGATATCTAGTTGTTCAAACACCATTTGTTGAAGAGACTATTATTTTCTCATTGAATGATCTTGGCATCCATGTTGAAAAGTCAACTGGCCATCTATGGGTTTGTTAATGGACTCTCAATTCTATTCTATTGATCTATATGTCTATAATTAAGCCTATACTTCTGTGTTTATTATTGTAGCTTTGTAGTAAGTTTTGAAATTAATCCTCCAATTTTGTTTTTCTTTTAAAGACTGCTTTGTCTATTCTGTCTTTTGAAATTTCATATGAATTGCAGTATCAGTTTTTCTGTTCCTGGAAAAAAAAAAACTTTGGGGATTTGGTAGGGATTACATTGAACTTTTAGATCACTTTGGGTCACACTGCCATCCTAACAATAACAAAGGGTATTCTTCCAATTCATGAACACAGGATGCCTTTCCATGAGACACTAACTTCTTTATTTCCTTTCCAGCCACTGATGTCTACATATCATGGGCCACAGCTTTGTCATATCCCTATAACTAAAAGGAAACCTTGAGGACTAAGTTCAATGCTGTTCTGCCCTAAAAATATTGGGGTTAATTTATAAAGAAAGACTGTGAAATGGATATTGGGGGAAGGGCAATTAGCAGTGTTTACTATACGTCATTATAACAAAATTCATGTAGAATTGATATTTTCTAGTTTCATAATCATACATATATATTTTTAATGACTTTTTTAAGGCCCCAGTGGTTTTTTTTTTAAATAAATTTATTTATTTATTTTTGGCTGTGTTGGGTCTTCATTGCTGTGCACGGGCTTTCTCTAGTTGTGGCAAGTGGGGGCTACTTTTTGTTGCGGTGCGCGGGCTTCTCATTGCGGTAGCTTCTCTTGTTGCAGAGCATGGGCTCTAGGCACACGGGCTTCAGTAGTTGTGGCACATGAGCTCAGTAGTTGTGGCTCGTGGGCTCTAGAGTGCAGAGTCAGTAGTTGTGGCTCATGGGCTTAGTTGCTCTTAGGCATGTTGGATCTTCCCGGACCAGGGATTAAACCCGTGTCCCTTATATTGGCAGGCAGATTCTTAACCACTGTACCACCAGGGAAGTCCCCATAATCATATTTTTAAAGGCATTAAAATTGGTAGGACCTTTAAGAATCAGATTAACTTAAATTACAAAAAACTGAGAACCACTCTGCCAAGAGCCGTGGCTGTTATTGAAGCACACACACTTGGGTTTCTCATGTCATGGAAGTTAGATTCCCAAAAGCAATAATTTCAATAGACAAGAAGTAGGCCTGGCTCTGGAAACTGACACAGCATCAATTCTGCCACATTCTTTTGGTTAAAGCACTCATGAATCCTGTACAGATTAAAGGCAAAGGGAAAGACAGGCCACCTATCTTTCTAGACGGAAAGAATATCAAAGAATCTGTAGTTATATAAAGGCCACTAAAATCCATACTCCAGACACAAATTATTTACATTCCTTACACATACAAACTATCATCCTTCCAAGACTGTAGAAACCTAACCCATTAAAGGAACAAGAACAAGCACAAGAACAAGATCAAGGTCTAAGATCTCATCGTTTAAATCAGGCACAGAAATAAATGAAGTTTCTCAGATGCAGCTATTTTAAATTTAAGACCTGTGAACTAAAAAGACAGGCTATCTGCCTAAGATTTTTCTCAGGACTTAACATAGGCTACTATAATCTCATAATGAATTTGATCTTATCTGGATGTTACTTCTTACTTTAAGAATCATTTGCTGGAAGAGCCTAGAAATGAGAAACAATTTCATTTTCAAATCCAGAATTTCCTGCTCCTTTATATTTCCCTAAAACGCTACTCAAAATCTTAAAAGTTCCTTCTTTAAGCCATCTTCAGTCTTCCTGTATTTTATCATAGGCAGTTAGTTGAAGCCACATGTCATTCCATATATTGCTCTTGAAACTCTCTCCAGCTAAATTGCTACTAAACCAGATACTCTTTCTATGTTCCACATTCCTGCAGGTGACACTGTCGTCAAACTGGCAACCAATTTACAACGGTTATCCCTCTCCTGAATTTTCAACATTTTCTCACTATCCTTCAAGGCTTCAAGTTTTGATGTCTTGGCTTTCATGTACAGTCTCCTCACATCCCTTCCAGCCTCTGCTACCTGCCTAGTCTGAAGGCCAGTGTCACGTGTCTTAAGCTTTTGGTATGTAGTACTCCACTTCCAGATGCCCAATTTCCTTCAAGTTTTACGTTGGTATGTAATAAACTACTTTGTAACTCAGCGGCTTAAAACACCACTTTATTTTGTGAGTCAGAAATTTGGGAAGGATTTGGCTGGATTTTTCTTTCTCCTTTAAACTAGATAGTGCTAAGTGGGGTGGCTAGGACTGGAGAATGTACTTTCCAGGTTGCTTTCTTATTCACTTGTCTGGCACTTGAGTTGAGATGCTAGTAGTCGATGCTAGGAGCTCAAATTGGGCTGTGGAAAGTGCCTACATGTGGTTTCTCCATATGTCTTGAGTTTCTCACAGCATTTGTGGCTAGGTCCCAAAAGGGATGAAGCTATAAGCAAGCATTTCTAAAGTAGATGTAGAAGCCAGTCTCTTAAGGCCTTACCCCAGAAACAGGTACAACATCATTCTGCCATAGTCACTTGTTCTAGGAAGACACAGAGCCTGCCTAGATTCAAGGGAGTGGAACAAAATAGACCCCCGCCTCTAAATGGGAGTCTTGTCAAAGAATTTGTGGCTATCTCCCATCTTTAATCTGTCACTGTTAAAACTGACTAAAGCTGAACATATACATATCCTTTATCTCAACAAGCTTTCACTTCCAGTAAATTTCTTTAGGTATATACTCAACACACGTTTGTGCACATGTCCCCAAAAGACATGTACTGGAAGTTTCATAATCGCACTGCTTATAATTGAAAAAAAGAGAAAATATTTAAAATCCCATTAACAATGGAACTGATAAAGACATTGCAGTAGGGCTTCCCTGGTGGCACAGTGGTTGAGAATCCACCTGCTGATGCAGGGGACACGGGTTCGTGCCCCGGTCCGGGAGGATGCCACATGCCGCGGAGCGGCTGGGCCCGTGAGCCGTGGCCTCTGAGCCTGCGCGTCCAGAGCCTGTGCTCCACAACGGGAGAGGCCACAACAGTGAGAGGCCCGCGTACCGCAAAAAAAAAAAAAAAAAAAAAAAAGACATTGCAGTATATTAATACAATGATATACTATATAGAATTGAGTACTTAATGATATAAAACTACCCAAATAAATATGGATAAACACTATAGACATAGTGTTGAGTAAAAGGTTAAATAAAAAGATTACATAGTATATCATTCCATTTATATAAAGAGGCAAACTGAATGTATTAGGTTGAGCTTCTGGGTTGTGAGAATGTTCAGTTTCTTGGCCTTGTTTCTGGTTCAGAGTTATGTTCAGTTTGTGATAATATGTACATATTTCGTTTTGTGTATTTTACTACAATAAGTTAACAAAAAAGAATGAAAAAAAATGTGATCCCACACTGTATCAGTTTCCTGTTACTGTTGTAAAAAATTACCACAAACTTAGGGGATTAAAACAACACACATTTATTATCTCAGAGTTCTGGAGGCCAGAATATGAAATAAGTCTTACTGGACTAAAATCAAAGTGTTGGCAGGGCTGCATTCCTTCTGGAGGCTCTAGGAAAAAATTTGTGTCTTTTTTAAAGACACAAATTTAAAAATTTAAAATTTAAAATTTAAAATTTAAAAATTTGTGTCTTATTTAGCTTCTAGAGGCCATCTGCAGTCCCTGGCTCATGGTTCCCTCCCCCCATCTTCAAAGACAGCAGCATAACATCTTCAAATCTCTCTCTGACTGTGAGTGTCCTGGCTTGTGATTAAGTTGGGTCCATCCAGATGATCTGGGATAATCTTCCCATCTCAAGGTCCTTAACTTAATCACATCTGCAAAGTCCCTACTGCAATGTGAAGCACATATTCACAAGTTCCAGAATTAGAACATGGACATCTTTAGGAAGCCATTACTCTGCCTACCACACATATTGCTATCTCTAATTTACATTCATATTTTCTTTCTGACCTCCCACCATTTCCTATTTTTATTCTCTTTCTCCCATAGTGAAACTCTGGTTTTATTTATCAAATGGGCCCATAAGAACCTTTTCCTCAAATCACTTTTTGTTTAAATTAGAAAATTTATGGATAAATTGGGATAATTTATGAATGAATTGGGCAGCGAGTACTCAATATCATTTTACTTTGTAGGCATTGTAAAATCATATGTTGTGACAAAATGGGTCCTTTATTACCAAACATTCAGTGCAGGGAATAAATAAACAAAAATCAAATCTAGCTATTTTAAATAGGAAATGATGTAATACATGAAATCAGGTGCTTATAGAATTATCTCAAGGAAAGTATGGGCAGGTCCCTGGCTGAATAACGGATTTATCCCATAAAACAGACAATAGATCCAGGAGAGTTATTACTATTTCTGAGTAAAATAGAGCTAAGTCAGATAGTGGAATTGGACTGCTATCTCATCCTTCTCATGACCTTTTGCCAGTAGTAACTACCAAGAAACACAAAAGTAGGGTGTTCTTGTCACTTCTACCTTCCACATCTTACATGGGAGCATGTACTGTCAAGGTAGCTGAAAGTGAGGCTAGGAAATGTGCTTTTACTTCCACCATCTTCCAACAAAAAGGGGAGTAGAATGGATTTTGACTGCCGAATATGCTTCACAGACACCACATTCTAAAAGACTTTCAATAAAGGTGTTTCCTAGATTTTCTACAATCTAGTATTATCTCTAAATTTCTGCCAACATTCTTAGGACATATTCTAATATGTGCCACTTTGGATCAACTTTGCTGGATTGTGCTCCTATTATAACAACCCACCTTCTCAGTGGCTTAACCACAAAGAAGTTCTTCTTGTTCCCACTGCATGTCTGCCGCAGCTCTACTCTGGGATTGCTCCAACCACAGCAGTCAGCTATGACTCTTGCTCTGTTCTGCTTGGCTTTGCCCCATGAATATTCTTCATGCATGGATACGGGCTAAAGCAGCCACCATTTTGGAACATACTATTCTCTTTAGAGTGCTATCCAAAACTGGACTGAAATTCACTTAGAATTTGCATACTTCACTTCTGCTCATATCCCATTGGTTAAGTTAGTCAAAGGGACCAGCCACAACTCAATAAGGTAAGGAAATAAACTTCTCCTTCAGGAGAACTTTGGCTTCTACAACAAACACTGGCCTCAGTGAAGTCCTATTCTTCTGCATTTCGTGTTTTTTAATTTTTTGAAATTCTCCTTATTCCTCCTTAAGTTCCATCAACTTAAGTTAGCCAAAATAACTCTTTGGTTCTTACAAAGAAATGTAGGTATATTAAACAATTAATCATATATTTTTATGATTTATTATTTATATCCTCTGCATAGTGTTTGGTAATTAGTAAATGCTCAATAATAACTATATAACCCTATGTGCCAAAAAGAAATCTTATCATTTTCATGTGACAAAAATACGCTGATGGAAATCCTAGTATTATACTAATTTCAAATAAATGCAATTTGAGACTTAATTTTTTTTTCAGTGTTCCCAATGGCAGAGTCAATATTTAAACTCAGGCAATCTGACTCAAAAACATGTACCTAACTGAACACTATGCATTTAACTGAAATAAAGAAACATTGTGTTCAGTTAGGATGTGGTGAACTTCAGTGATACAAATTAGTTATATTTACAGGTTGTACATCATGTAATAAATATAACTAAAGTTATAAAGTTAAATGTTCAAGGAATTGTTAATTTACGTGCTATGTTTTTAACTGCGTATTTTCTAGCAGTTGCTTTTTTCTCTTTTTAAATTTTTTATTGAAATATAGTTGATGTACAAAATATGTTACTAACACACCATTGTAAAGCAATTATACTCCGATAAAGATGTTAAATAAATAAATAAATAAAATAAGCTACAAGGATATATTGTACAACACGGGTAATATGGTCGATATTTTATAATAACTATAAATGGAGTATAAGCTTGCAGTTGCTTTTAATGTGACAGTTTGTAAGACTGTAGTACTGTAGGTGGATTTTTTGCAAAGATGGCCACAGTAAAGTCTCTTCTACCAATGTTCATGCCTCTTTGTAATTAACTTTGATTCTCTTCCCATCAGGAGGTAGTGTGTGTTTTCACCCCTGAATTTGGGCCTGGGAAATAGTTAATCAATATGAGTGCTGTATCAACCTTTCTAAAAGCAATGTCATTAGTTCTGTATACAAGCAAAAACTTGTAATTAAAGGAAAGAAAGACATGCTTATACATTGTTATTTTTGAGGTTCAGATAATTACAGGTGCTACACAGAAAACTGAGCATATTTTCGAAGAAAAAACAGGATTTAAATGGTGACAAAGGGTGTTAATGTATATCATTCTGAATTAAGCTTAAATGTTATCCCAACAATCTTGAATCTATCCAAAGTGTTTATGTTTACATCTTTTCCATGCAGTAATTTTTTTTAGTATATTTAGTTTAAGTTCCCTTATAGATAGCAGTTTAATTTTTCCTCACTAACGGGAATAATAATAATAACAGTAATAGTAATGATAATAATCATGATAAATCAGGCCTGGGTTCCTTTTCACAGTCAATTTAAATAAAGACTAACTTTGAAAACTATAACTTGATGAAAACAGTAGTCACAGTACAAAGCTGCATTCTCCCCCTCAATGGATCTCTTAAAAGTGACATTATAATCAGATACTGCTGTGATGACAGAAAACAAAACAAAATAAAAACATAAATAGTACGAAGGGAATGCATTAAGTTTCATATGGTTGATATTTTTAAAATAATATTCCTTTACTAAAGCTTATAAAGTTTATTTTAGTTGTGTGTTCAAAGAGTTAATAACGTTGGTAGAAAAAAAGAACATTTGGCCTACATATTTAATATAAAAATATTGAATAAATAAAATAAAATTTTTTTTCAATTATCTAAGCACTATACATAAATTCATCCTTTAATCCAATAATTCTATTTATAGGCTCTATCCCCAAGGTGCACTCACACAGCATGAAAAGAGGTGTGCACAAGGGTATTTACTGCAGTCCTATTTGTAATAGCAGAAGGTTGGTGAAAATAGGCAACTGATTTAATGAACTAAGAAAAGCCATACAATAGAGTACTATGTAACTGTAAAAGGGAATGCTAAACTTATCTATAAAGAGAGGATAACAAGATTTATTAAGTTAAAAAACGTAAAGAGAAAATGAAATACATATATTTACAAAAGTAATATAAGTTCAAAACAATTAAAAAGCTAGCTAAAGAAGCTCCTATATATGCAAATATCTGTGTTTTCTCATTAAGCATTATCAGACACTAACCATAACATTTTAAAAATATTTGCTTATAGGTAAGGATGGGAATAGATTAGAGAGGATAATATTAGAATGAAGCTGTCTATGAATGTATATTATATTGTAAATATGACTTTGGAAACATATAAACATTTTGCATAATTATAAAACAAAATTAAATCAAAGATAAGCAAATTCCTAAAAATTGAAATTGAAGAAAGTGAAAATGTGTGTAGAGGTACAAACCTGTGATGTAACCGCACGAAGTGGAAGTCTTCCCAGTGGCATTCAACTAGAGTAATTTGATTACACATCCTGGTGGGATAATCCCTAAGGATAAAAAACATACAAAACAATGTTTATATTAATATAATTGTTATTTTTCACTAATTATATTGCTTATGGTATCATCAGTTTTGAGACTGTTAAGCATGTAGTGATGCAATGTAAGATAAAACAAATAAGTAACAAAGTTTATGTAATAAGATATTAAAAATTTTAGTGTGGGAGAATAGGGATTGAATAGAAGGATGAGACAAATCATATAATTTTGAAGGTGAACTGGGAACATTTTGGAACTTTTATTTCATTTTAAAAAAATATCTTTTTCTAGCTTAGTTAGGTAAAAACACTGAGAAACAAAAACACTGAGAAACAAGTGTCCATAGTCATGAACATTTCTTGTGTAGAGGTTTTGGTCTCTATTACCACTGTAAGGGACAGGGTTTCTTAGAGCAAGAGCTGCTTCACATCAGGGATAGAAAATGTTTGAGATGATCCTCAAGCATCAAGGGCACCAAAAAACACAGCTGAAGAACTCAAGAGCCAAACTGAATAACTTCCTCTTTACAAACCATGGATAATTTGAACATCTTCAGAATTAGAATTTCAATATGCTGAAATATGTAAACAATAATTAAATGCATGATTTCATAATGTTTAAAAACATATTTTTGGTCATTGTGCTGGAAGCTGAGAAATCAACTATTTATTTGGAAAATGACAAATAAAAAGAAAACTGGAGACTTTTTTGTCTTTTCTAAACAAATCAAAACAGAAAAACCAAAATACAAATTGTTATTCAGGAAAAATATATCTGTATAGAAATATTCTAGCTAATAAACAAAGAAGGGAAAATAATCAGAATATTAAGTTTTGCAATCTTCAATAAAATAATCCCAATTGTTACTAGCATTACAAAAAGTTAGGCAAGTAGACATTATCTAGTAGCTGGTATAAGTACACAACACCAGTTTTGAAGTTGTCTCTATATAGATTGATTCTGATGTAATCAGACCTCTAGATAGCATTATCAACTTCCAAGAAATACAGTGAACAGAGGCAAATACTTATAACACCACTGGGAAACAATCAGCAAAATTAAGGAAAAAATAACAAAAATTCTTTAATAACAACTGAAATTAAAGAAAATAAAATGATGGAGGAAGAAACTATAAATTAAAATAGATGTAAGAAACAAATTTTTAAAATACAATTACCTTTTTTTATTCTGATTCGAAGATATATGAGAAATGAACACTGGCTAGATATTTGATATAAAAAGCTATTAATATTTTTAAAGTGATGATAGCATTGAGATTTGCAAAAGAAGCCCTTAACTTTTAGAGGCACATACAAAATTATTTACAGACTAAATAACACAAATCCAACAATGTTACTCCAATAAATTTATTTAGCAGAAGCCAAATATTAACATGTCAGATTTGAAGTTCCTACAGAATGCACAAGGATGTTGATTATGGTATTACCCATAGTGGTTAAAAAAGGACAGAAAGAGAAATCAAATCAACATTGTAATGGGTGTATTATGGATTTCCAGAAAATATGGTTGAATGAGAGATTTGTGGAAAAGTGAGCATAGTAGGATTCCATTTTCTTTAGAAGAAACACGAACAAATAAAACTTCTCATTCTATATTTGTGCCTGACGGGTGTATGAACTCTTGTGCATTCATATATACATTTGTGTAATAGTATCATATGGATACCAGTAAAAGATGGAAGAATTTGTCCTAAGGTGATGCACGGAAATATTGGGGGTAAGTGGAGGTGATTCAGGCTGATAAGGGAGAAGACAGGGAGAGCAGAATCAACTCAAAAAAGGAAAGAAAAGATGGACAAAAATTACAAGAATGTATACAATTACACCTATACATATAATTAAAATTTAAAATATGTCTATATAGGAATTAAAGATCAAACAATATAAATTAAGTTAAAAAGAAACATAGCTCTAAGTGGTAATTTTTTCCTGCTTCCAAAAAATTAGTTAACCACTAATAGAAAGTAGTAGAGAAAAATGCCCTTCTATTAAATATACATTTTAAAAGAATATATTCTTAACAATAATCAAGTGAAGTCATGCTAGTTAATCTTGTATTTCCTCTACTTTTGGACCCTCACAAAATAACATTCTCTTTTTGGTAAAAGAAAGTTTTCTTTTTAAAATGTATTGCTATTACTAATATTATTAAGCTATGAGATATGTAAATTATATACACTTTCCTTATTTGAAAATTCTACTTCATATTTTTATGTTCTTTTAATAGCCTTCAGATAAATTTGAAACAAGATTGAAGAAGGTTATTTTATGCACAACTCAATAGCTTTAATTGCAACATTTATCATGCAAAAGTTCTGGCTGCCAAGAATGTGTTGGCACTAGGCAAAGGTGTAGCTTCCCCACAGGGATTTTATTATCCAACATCAAGGAATATCTGCAGCACAGCAGTCATTGTCACCAAGAGCCTGCCCTAAGCAACAGAATAACAAGTTTGAGAAGAGAATAGAGAGAAACTTAATTTAATTTTAAAATATAATATTTTTGTACAATACATGTTTTCCACTAACCCTTTATAATGGATTGCCATATATAAATATTAATACACTAAGTCACAAAAGCCATCAAATCACTGTTACTAGAGAAAGTAAAATCCTAAAAATAGCAACATCAAATTAACAATAAAGGCTATTTCCTAAGACTTCACTACTTAGTCCAGTTTATGAGGACTTAAATAGATTGTGCTGCACCTATATTTATTCCTAGAATATTTTCCCTGCATTATAAACTAATAAGTAAACAAAAAATGAAAATATAGTTTATTCCAACCAAGTGCTTAAAAGAAGAACAAAAGCCTTTCATAAAATCTGCCTACAATACAGAATACAGCAGTTATCATGGTTTTGTGGTTGTATTATAATAATTATGACATAGATTGTGAGTAAATGTTTATTACTGATAATAATGCAATTTAAAAAATTCTGGAGCATTGAAATAAATTGAATTAGCTTTTAAAGTAAAACAGTTTATCTTAAAACATATACACATATGTAACGAAGTAAAAAGAAACATTCCTTTTCACTTTAATATCAATATGCTTTTTTAGTGTTGTGAATATAAAAACTGAAAGTTATTAGTCATGTGAATCTCTACCGATGAAAAAAAAAGGAAATGTATTGTCAACCATCAGCCTATAGTACCAGTTATAAGATTGGACACAGAACCTAGTTACCTAACTGACTTTTTCTTTTTTTTTTTCTTTTTTCAATGGTGATTTATTCTGTGTTTATAATGCTTTTTTCTTTTTTTTTGAATTTTATTTTATTTATTTTTTATATAGCAGGTTCTTATTAGTTATCTATTTTATACATGTTAGTGAATATAGGTCAATCCCAATCTCCCAATTCATCCCACCACCACCACCACGCTGCATCCCTCCCCCGTGACTGACTTTTTCTATGTAAAGAGCTAGTACTGAGTGTGTGTGTGTGCGTGTGTGTGTGTGTGTGTGTGTGTGTGTGTGTGTGTGTGTAGAGGTTGAGGAGCTATTGATGGGGAAAGAGAAGTAAAACATGCCAAAACTGGAACCAAGAAAATGTGTCAGCAGGATGTAGCCACACACAAACTTTGTGCTAGAAGATACAGAGAAATACATTTCATGTGTAATATCCTTGTTTTCATTCTGGTGTATGATCCAGGGATATGCCAGGGGTTTCAGGGATATGCCAGAAGCCATGAAAGAAACATAGTGCTTCTCTGGGGAATAAAAAAATTTTTTGAAGCAATGGTGTCTGATGAGCAAAAACTCAATTCCAATTCCTTTCTCATTTGCTCGTATATATTAGAGAGGCTTGAGGGGTAGCCATGTGAAGTATGTCTGTCCAGGAAAATGTGAGTCTTGGGGGCGTTTCTAGGAAAAAAATGTGTTTTTGGTCAATACCTTACCTTTTTTCTTGCCTTGGGTGAAAATATACACTGGAGTTTAATTAGCTGTTTTGTAATCATGAGTTAAGAAAACTACACAGTAAGAGTGAAAAAGCAGAAATTTAGTATTTTTTTTCTTTTGTGAAATCGTTAGGACCCTGCACTATTCCTACATTCTCTTTCTCCAAATTTCTTGTTGTGAAAGATTTAAAAAATTGGTTAGTAAATTTTATTCAGTTATCTCACTACAAATATTATTTACTCCTACCTGAAATATTTCTGGTAGTACACAGAGGAAGTTAATTGATTTAACTTTTAATTTAAACCACTTTATGTTACATAAAATGTTGATGGGAAGAAACATTTATTTTTTATTTTATTTTTTTTAGTTAAATCAGGGAATTCCAAAGAAATCCCAAACATGTTGAGGGCTACTTCGTAGCAGACTTCAGATTGTTGGGGAATTTTCACTTTCCTTACACATATAAGGTTTATATATAACAATAAATTTGTTTGCAAACACAGATTTTATCTCTTCTCAACATGGGTATGCTTTCCACAGTCTGAGATAAATGACTGTGTATCGTTATTAATATTATCATATTATTATTGAATTAGTATTAGAGTAATTTGATAATGATGCATATTTGGGGTTAATCATGATAATGAAGTAATTTGGGTGTGGTCAAAGTTAAGTGGAAGTCACAGAGGGGAAGAGAGAGACTAAGGGCTATAGTCAAATGCAAAAGAACATCAGAGAGAAACTGAAGTCAGTAATGAATCTGCAGAGCCAGAAGTCAGGGAGGAGGCATAGGAGCAGACTGGCCTATACATTATGGGGCAACAAACGTCAAGGAAATATCAAAGGCTTTCTTCCTTTGAAGCTGTATCTTCGGGCTGGAGTTGAGCCTTGTCTGGGTTTCAGACAGCACTATTACTATGGGGCTGAGGAACAGCTTATGGCCTGGGAACTGAGGTCACCTCAGATCCTGCAGAGCTGGAAGATTGCATGAGCTAATGATTACTGACAGGTAAGCTATTTTTTTTTTTTTTGCGGTACACGGGCCTCTCACTGTTGTGGCCTCTCCCGTTGCAGAGCACAGGCTCCGGACGTGCAGGCTCAGCGGCCATGGCTCATGGGCCCAGCCGTTCCGCAGCATGTGGGATCTTCCCGGACCGGGGCACGAACCCGTGTCCCCTGCATCAGCAGGCAGACTCTCAACCACTGCGCCACCAGGAAAGCCCAGGTAAGCTATTTTTAATTTATACCAAAGCCTGATATTGTACCATTGCCAATCACTACAATTAAAATGTGCGTTGCCTAGATTCTTCCACTCTAGCCAGTAGGAGTAACTGATACTGGATGAACTCTCCTGCCTGAATAGTTATAAAACTGGGCAGAATATATGAGACAACTGTTTTCAGGCATTAGATAACAGACCTCACAGAACTACAATCCTTTAGAGAAAGGAAACACACATTTCTACTTTCACACCACCTTTCTTCCAGGGTCAATTTTCGGCCATGGTAGAAAGAGGTAGAGACCAAGTAGGGCACAAAGTTCTTTGGTGTGCCCAGGAGGCAGATAGCAGATTTCAAGGCTCCTGAGGTAGCTGGAATTTATGGAGCAGGTTACTAGAAGAAGGGAGCTACACAGAGGGCAATCCCTAAATCTACATGGGGGGGTTCCTGCAGGAGCCTGGCAGAAGATGAAGCCACATACATGCAGGGAAAGATTCAGTGGGACATGCATGTCAGGGAGATATTGGACCAGCCTAATTAGACTACAGATGCCTCACTGTGCATTTCCAGTATTCAGTTAAGTAAGACTCCATAAAAGCCACTTAGGAGTTAAGGACCATGACTGAAGGACAACATTCTGGGCTAAGGATAAAACTGAAATAAAACAAAGAATAAAACCAATCCTGACTGCCTGCCAGAAGGAATCGTAACACCCTTTAAAGCAGGGCTTGAAAACTTTTCTTGTAACAGGCCAAATAGTAAATATTTCAGGCTTGAGGGCCACACCTAGTCAACTCTGCAATTGCAGGTAGAAAGGAGCCTTAGACAATAGGTCAACAAATAAATGGGGCTGTGTTCCAACAAAACATTATTTACAAAAATATGCATTAAGCAGATTTAATCCATAACCATAATTTGCTGATCTCTGCTTTAAAGGAAGACAGTATAATCCAGACGCCCCAAAACTTATCCACAATATTGAGCATAAACGAATATAGGAGTTTCACTTTTAATCTTTGGTGTAGGCCAAGTGGTAGGGGTAACTTAGGAAAGTATACCTAAGCTCTAAATATACAATGGCATGCCAGATACTTGGAAGTGGTTATTTATTTATTTATTTATTTATTTATGT
The DNA here is from genome assembly GCF_949987515.2 of Delphinus delphis. Taxonomy (NCBI): domain Eukaryota; kingdom Metazoa; phylum Chordata; class Mammalia; order Artiodactyla; family Delphinidae; genus Delphinus; species Delphinus delphis. Next base: position 79,720,846 of record NC_082687.1, on the reverse strand, counting down.
ATTTATATCTTTATTGGAGTATAACTGCTTTACAATGTTGTGCTAGTTTCTGTTGTACAACAAAGTGAATCAGCTGTAAGTATACATATATCCCCATATCCCCTCCCTCTTGAGCCTCCCTCCCATCCTCCCTATCCCACCCCTCTAGGTGGTCACAAAGCACCAAGCTGATCTCCCTGCACTATGCAGCTGCTTCCCACTAGCCATCCATTTTACATTTGGTAGTGTATATATGTCCACGCTACTCTCTCACTTCGTCCCAGCTTCCCCTTCCCCCCACCGTGTCCTCAAGTCTGTTCTCTACATCTGCGTCTTTATTCCTGCCCTTCCACTAGGTTCATCAGTACCGTTTTTGTGCATTAGCATACGGTATTTGTTTTTCTCTTTCTGACTTACTTCACTCTCTATGATAGTGGAAGTCGTTAGTTTCACATTAATAAGTATCTTCATATAAATATGGAGATGTGATACTTAAATTATTTTTATAAATTTTTTTAATATTAGTAATGTGACACGTGTGCAGTTGAAATATCAACTGTCAAGGATGGATTTAAAATGAACATTGTTTTCCCCAATAAACACTTCCCATCCTGCAATTATTTCCAGAGATAACAATTTTAATTATTTTAATTTTTTTCCTGATAGTTCTATTCAGTATCTGAATCATTTGTCTATATACTATCCCTTGGATTATCAAATTTAGTCATTATCTATTTACATTTTCCACTTGGAGGTGAGATTTGGGCCCTCCTTTATAAATTCCATCTGTCCATTGCCATTTTTGCTAAACAATTATAGTACTATTTTTATTTTTCAATCAACAAAAAGTCATTATTTTTATAATTAAGCAAGTATTGTTAATTACAGAGCCAAAGTATATACTCTGGTTATATTTTCAATCATATACAGCTTTTGTTATTATTATTATTAGACTTATTATTTTCTTTCTTTTCCTCTTGCAGAACTTTCTTATAAGGATTTTTACATTTTATTCAAAAGATGTATAACATCACATATTTTGTTCAGTTCATAATTCACTGTGTGTGTGTGTGTGCGTGTGCATGTGTGTGCGTGTGAGAGAGAGAGAGAGAGAGAGAGAGAGAGAGACCTTTATTTATTTATTTTGCGGTACGCGGGCTTCTCACTGCTGCGGCCTCTCCCGCTGTGGAGCACAGGCTCCAGACGTGCAGGCCCAGAGGCCACGGCTCACGGGCCCAGCCACTCCGCAGCATGTGGGATCCTCCCGGACCGGGGCACGAACCCGCGTCCCCCGCATCGGCAGGCGGACTCCCAACCACCGCACCACTGGGAAGCCCGACCTTTATTTTTTATTTATTTTCATTTTACTTTTTACTTATTGCCTATCTATATCTACTAGAGCCTTCATTGTACAATCTGGTCTGTTCTTTAGACCTATTCTACACTATCTTCTTGGGCTTCTTGATGAATCAATTTGCTGAGTTCCATTTTATTTTTCCTTGTTTTAACTTGTTTTTTTTTAGAGAACAGTATCTAAAAGTTCCTAACAAAGTGTCAGTATGCCAACAAATTTTGAGGGATATGCTGTATTTCATCAACTTAAAGATCAACTTTTAAAAACATTTCTGAAATTAAGATGCATTGTTACAATGAAGGTGCCTTACAATTATTCTCAGCCAGGCAACAGTATTGATATAGTGCTTGATGTTAGTGCATGCAGTGAACTTACTCTAAAAGCCATCTGTTGATATTTTCTTATAAGATAACAAGGGACCAGGATCAAAATTTACGTAATAAATAATAGTGGCTTTGCAGCATCACCGTTAGCTTGATGTCACAGAGAACAATATTGTAAAGGAAATGAAAAACATTGATTATTCTGAGCCCAAAATAATTCAGAAGCATCATGCCCTAAATGAGAAGAAATTTTACAAATTCTTTAACTCTCTCAGTCAGAATTAGCTAGATTATGCTAGAGATTGCTATAGGCTATCACATCAAATGTTTGTCTATCATACAGATTTATAAAGATTATTCTGCCAAGCAGCGATTTAAGGTGTTTTTACCTTGTAATTCAATCATCTTACTGAGGCTACCTCCATAGTTACTGAAAAAGTAGAGAAGAGAGAGAATGGAAAAATCTCACATTACATGGGTTTCACTGCATTAGCATTGGTTAGAAGTAATCACGGGGGCCCATTCATGTGCAGACAGCCTAGGATGTGATGTCTTAATTTAGGGAAATAGAAGTAAACCTAATATTGGTGAATACAAATAATGACTATCACAGTTCACTACCTGATTGTCAAATATTTGATTCATGCCAAACAGATAGAACCCTCCCGAAGGAAGACAAGCCCCAAATCCCATTCAAATTCAAGACTGAGCTCAAAGACTAAGCTGTAATACACTATAGTTTTCATGTTCTTTTTTAGATAAGGTCATTTTCAATCTGAGGAGCTGTGAAAAAAAAAATTATCCATCCTTCGTATCCCGTATACCAAAATTCAGTTGCCTGTTCAGCAAGAGTCTATATGAAGAGATACGGCCACTGGTCCACAGCATCCTGAAATGCTATGTGCACCCGGGGCTCCTATTCTGGGGAGAGGATGTTCTCATTTCCTGTTAAGGCACTGATTTTGTTCTCTGTGAGTACGTTCCTTCTTTTCCTCTGGGGATGCTGGCTTTACTCTCTGGGAAGGAGATTTCTTTCTTTTCTACTATCTTCCTCAGCCAATGTGAAGTTGACAATGGGGAATGTGCTCTCTTTGAGGACTGACTACTTTTCTTAGTTTACTGCCTGCTCAAAAATGATTTAGAGTGTTTTTTTTTTTTTTATTTTTTTAGGTATCTTGTGATTATCCATTCAGTACAGATTCATTTCTTTGACAACTATACAAATTCTCAGATCTGCTGTATTTCCTTGCTTTCTTTGCCCCGTGTCTTTTGCTCTTTGATTTGGCAGAGACAATTTTGATGTTTTTGCAGTTTTAGAGAAGGCTAAAACTTAGTCAAATTTTTTTTCCCTAAATTACTGGACTCAATACCTTTAATCTTATCTGTTATAACAGGGAGATTTGCTCAGTTGAAAGGCTTCCTTGCATGTTTCCTTCTCATGTGTTTCTCAAACTTGTTGTTTATTCATTAGAATGGAGAAGCAGCTGTCTTTTCCAATTCTAAAGTCCATGAACTTCTGGACTCTTCTCACACCCGTATGCAAATCAACCAATTCTTTAACACACTAATTTCATTCTGAGATACCTAGCAAAAACAACATGATAACAACCAAAGTGCACTACTATTTCATTAAAAGTGTGATCTACTTCTCATGGTAGTGTACATAGTAATTTTAGTGAAAGTTTTGCCACTGAAACATGGAATGCCACCATTCCAGCCCCTACTGGTTTCTTCACTACTCATGGCCCAGCCATATATTTTAAGTTTCTATGTCATTGCCCTATTTTTGTGTCAGTATTTGCATCCATCAAAATGGGATATATTATACCGCAGTAACAGAATTTCAATGATTTAATGCAATAAAAGTTGATTTCTTACTTATGCAAATTATTTTGCAAATCTAGCTCAATTTTCAGAGAACTGTCTTCTGTGTGGTGCATCAATGGCCACGTTGCTTCAAACCTGTGGCTCCATTGTTGCATGAAGCTTCTCCAACAATCACCACTTCAGTGCAGAAATTTCATATTTCACTTCTGTTTCCATTTTATTATCAGGTCAACAGACATGGCAATAACTCACTGCATGGGGATTGAGACTCTCAGTCTTCCATGTATTCAGAAATGGAGGAAAATGGACACTTGTAAGATCTACCACTTAAACTGAGTTATTTTAGTCATATTTTCCTTTTATTAAGGAGAAAAAGCTATACCTAAATAAAATTAAGAGATCTGTCAAAGGGTATAAAATAAGTGTTCTATGTGAAATAAAGCCTGTGTTACAGCTTTTTTAGCAGGGTTTTTTCTCTCTAGTGACACATAAAAATGGTGTCTCTTACAACCAATGGCCTCATAGATTTGATGACAAATAGTACAGTTAAATATATAGATAGAAATAAATATCTATGAAATGATTTAAATAAAATTTATATGCATGCAAGTGTGCACTATTGTAAAAACCAGGTCAAAAACAATGTAAATTTTTTCAGTATATACATTTTTATGTCTTTTCTTTTCCACTTTTTAAAAACTTTACTTATTGAGTACTTACTTTCTGTCAGTAATAATTCTAAGCAATTACCCATATATCAAATTACTCATTATTGTAAATTATAAGAAAACGGTATTTAAAAGATAAAATCCATTAAACATAAAAATGATGTTATCCATACAATAAAGAAATTTCCCAGAAATTTTTGACCAATCCAGCTGTTTAGTTTTATAGATTTTCACTAAGTTTTGCAACTGTGCAAACCTGCCAATATTCAAAGTAGAATAATTGATTTCTATAGCAGTGTACTGATGATAGTGTATGAATCACAATTGTAAGTAATCATTGATATATATGTACTTTTATATAGTAGTCATTAAGATATGGGAAATAAAATAATATTAATATTAAAAATAATACTAAATTATAAGTCATAGAATTGTCTATAATTTATTTGTAGGAACAAGAGTGGATTTGAATTTTTTAATTGTTAAAGGCTCATGAGGAAAATATTTATTCCCACCAGTATGTTATGATCCACAATTTGAAAATCCTGGGTGAATATAAGTCTGATCTATTTCAGTGTTTCTCATACCTTCTTGTGTATCAGAGTCCCCTAGGATGTTTTGATAGAAATCAAATTCCATTCATTCCCACTCAGGGCAGTAAAATTAAAATCTCTGGAGCTTCACATAGCTGCTTACAATTTTTTGAAGCCCTTTGTAATTCCAGTGTTAAGCTAGTGTTCAGAATCACTGATGCTATGAAGACAATAAAAACAACCATCGAAAACAACAAAATAACACATTCTTTGTGGTTCAAATACCCTGCATTTAATTACTTTCTTTCATTTTTAACCTGCATTTTCAGGCAAGCTACCTAAACTCTATAAACTTTAATTTCCTCCTCTATTAAATGATTGATGACAGCTTCTATCCCAAAGAAACTATTCTGAATTTTTGTCAAATTAGCATTACTTCCAGTGCTGTTCTTTACAATGACGGGAAAAGATCTGGAACCATGTTTATCAGAATGCCCTCTCCGTATGATATTTAGTAAGAATAAGAATGAGACAAACTCATGTAAGACAAGGGGAATGGGAGTAAATTATGTGATTCCTAAGAAGTGGTTGTAGTGAACAAACATGAGATTCACAGAGCTTGGAACTGCTTATCTATCACCTGCTTTAATGCTGATGACAGAGACAGGAGGGACATTCTTGAGAATCACAACAGGTTCCTTTGAGAACCACCTGAGCTAACAGATCATGTTATGGGCCGCAGCCTCTACTTGCTTGACTTTCTGCTGTAGCAATCTTGGCCTTTTTGGTCACTTTACTCATCTTTGTTTCCCCACCTTCATATTTCTCTCCTGTAAATCCTAACTCCTATGTTAAAGTCCCTTATTCTGTTTTTCTGACTGAGCCTAGACTGAGATGGTATTATGGCGGAATTTAAGAAGATAGCATAATCTTTGGTTTGGAGATTACAGCTATGCAGGACAAAGCCCGAGTTCCCTAATGTGGTCACTCTTCTTTCTGTCAAACTTTCTTGCCAGAACCTAGAGACCAAATGAATGAATGAATAAATAAATAAATAAATAAACAAACAACTAGCATGTACAGTATAGACCACTGGTGTCCTCAGTTCCATTGTATCCATCATATCAATGCTGTGCTCCACTGTTGTTGCAGAGAGATAAACTGAATAATCTCTAGTTCCTCAACATTTACCCTGGTATGGAGTTCTTATTAATATTATATCAGCTCCCCACAAAATCCACATAATGGTTTGCTCCACTAACTAATTGTAATAGGGAAGCTCCCACTAGATACATGTTTAATACTTAAAAAGAAAATCTAAAATCAAACTAAGCATGTACCCTGAGGCCTGAGAGAAAAATAACTATAATCTTAAAAGCTAATGAAGTTCCCCATATTTTGTATTGTTCTGTTAATTAATGAAACCAATAACATTCTAACTTGGCTGAAGCTTCATCTAGTTGTGTTTCTAGACTAGTCCCTGTGGCCAATACTAAAGTCCCACAAATACTACAGAGTAAAAGAAAGAAAATATACTCATTCTGTACCCAGAAGCAGTGACAGACAACTTTCAAATATTCAGATTGGTTATATTTTTCTGCTTTTCATTTACTGAACTATCTTTGACATTTTTATCTCAATTTCACCTTTTATCATTAAACTGCTAGAAGCAAAGTAAACAAAGAAAATAAATATTCAGTTTTTAAAAAATCATAGCGTTTGAGGGTCAATGGATGGACCCTCAGGTTATTATGCTAAAGGAAGTAAGTTAGACAGAGAAAGACAAATACCATAAGATCTCTCTGACAGGTGGAATCTAAAGAAAAAAAAAAGACCTGGGACCTGAACCCACCCACAAGTGGGCCAGCACCAGCCCTGGGACCCCTCAGTTCCCGCAGCAAATCACACTGGAACCCGGCCCTGCCACCAGCAAGCTGGCAGCCACCACATGAGGCAGGGCCTGGTAGCCAACTGGGCTTGGGGCCAGCCCCATCAACAAGTTCACCCACAGTAATTGGCCTCAACACAACAGAAGGGGCCATGCGACTCACATAGGGGGCAGCTGTAGAGCATATAGCTTTGGTGATCAGAGAGGACTGTCCTTCTGGGCCCCATAGGACACCTCCTACATAAAGCCATTCCTCCAAAATTGGGAAACATAATTGACCAACATAATAAATAGAAATAAACAAGGAAAATTTGGCAAAAATGAGGAGACAGAATATGTTCCAAATGAAGGAACAAAAAATAACCTCAGAAAAAAGAACTAAATGAAGTGGAGATAAACAATTTACCTGATAAATAGTTCAAGATAATGATCATAAAGTTGCTCACTGAACTCAGAAGAAAAATGGCTGAACACGGTGAGAAGGTTAACAGAGAGTCATAAAATATGAAAAAGAACCAAACAGACTTGAAGAATACAAGAACTGAAAAACAAAACAAAACAAAACATAAAAACAAAACTAGAAGGAAACAGCAGTAAGTTAGATGATACAGAGGAATGTATTAGTGAATTGGAAGACAGAATTGTGGGAATTACCCAAGCTGAGCAGAAAAAATAATTTAAAAAAATGATGATAGGTTAAGAGATCTCTAAGAGAACATCAAGTATTATAGGGGTCCCAGAAGGAGAAAAAAGAAGGGGGGGGAGAACTTACTTGAAGGAATAATAGCTGAAAACTTCCCTAACCTGCTAAAGGAAACAGATATCCAGGTCTAAGAAGCATAGAGAGTCCCAAACAAGCTGAACTCAAAGAGGTCCAAATGAAGACACAATATAATTAAAATGGCAAAAATTAAAGATAAAGAGAGAATCATAAAATCAGCAAGAAAAAACTAATTTCATATAACGGAACTCATAAGACTCTCAGCTGACTTTTCAGCAGAAACTCTGCAGTCCAGAAATGTGTGGCATGATACATTCAAAGTGATGAAAGAAAACACCTATGAGCAAGAATACTCTACCCAGGAAGGCTATCATTCAGATTGGAAATAGAAATAAAAATTTTACAGATAAGCAAAAGCTAAGTGAGTTCAGCAGCACTACACCAGGTTTATAAGAAATGTTAAAGGGACTTCTCTAAGCAGAAAAGATAACAACTAGAAATGTGAAATTATGAAAGGAAAAATCTCACTGGCAAACATACAGTAAAAGTAGTAGATCAACCACTTATAAAACTAGAAGAAAGGTTAAAAGACAAAAGTAGTAAAATCATCTATATCCACAATAAGTAGTTAAGGGATACACAAGAAATCACTTTTGTCCTAATTCTTATCATCTAAAATAAAAATTACTATTTGTAGCAAGTTTTGAAACACTTCTCTAAAAAGTATATTTAAGTCTTGACCAGGAGAATAAGTAGTAGTAAGCAACATCATTAGCTTCAAAGTTAGCTTTGGAAAGGATTCACACAAGGGAAGACATTTACTCGTCAATGTTTTAGAATTATTTTTATGGCTTCATTGTGGAGTATAGATTGGAAGGGGATAAGAGGATAGACATGATTTCTAATCAGCAGACCTTTTACAGTAATATAGGTGAAAAGTGATGGTGTCTTCAATAACATAGTATATATAGAGAAAGAAAAAAGTAGGTGAATTTTACAAACAGATAAGTGGTGGTACGGTTTTAAAACTGGTGTTTGATGGAATATGAGAAGTGAGGGGAAGACAGAGTCACAGATATTTCCTAGGACAGAGAGAAGTATGGGAAGAAGAGATCGACAGGGGAAGAGGAGGAAAGTAAAAAGCTTTTAAAGTGATAGAGAATTCAGATGTGGATGTGTTGAGTTTAAGACGCATTCAAACTACTGAACATTTATTTTATAGTTGAGTATTGGGAATTAGAGCACAGATGGAGAAGGACAGAGGTATAGGAAAACTCAGAATTTAGTATCAGGGAAATCAAGGGATGAGTGTTTTACAAAAAAGGTGTTAAGAGTGTTAAGTTTGATATAACTACATTTCTAGAATTTTTTAAAATTAAAATTCATATTTTCACAAGAAAAGAATATTTTAAGTCCTTCATATGATTTATTTTCTCCTGTCAACCATAATAAGATGATATATAAATTCTGTATTAACCAGAGGGTTTATAAACACAGGCTTATCCAAGCCCACTTCCAGGCAAGACAAGTACTGCTTCTTGAAATGGTCCCACCATGGACCTTCTTGTCATCCAAACTAAATCACCCACTTTCCTGGCTTTATCTTCACTGTACTGTGTGGTCACTTCAACCAAAAAACCTTGAAGTTGTTATGAGTGACAAAGGCCTATTAAGATCAGAAAAAAGGAAGAGTTAAAACGAGTAGCTAATATAGATAAGGTACAATGGGAAATATATAATTTTCAATATTTCAGAACTTTGAGAATGTTTAAATGTTGATGAGAAGGGCCAAATTGAGATTGAATAATATGAATTTATCATGATGTCACAAGCCCAGTTTTGTGATTTTTTTTTTTCAGCAGCTATCAGAAGTCTGCACGAAGGCAAAGAGGAAACCAAAATATAAATGAAAGTGTGTGTGTGTATGTGTTTTCCTAGAAAGTTGTGACAGAAGCAGAAGGGCAAGGAAATTGAGAAAATTGTCCAAAGAGCCATGAAAAAGTTGAGCCATGATATGAAGGCACTTGTATCACACAGAGTTCTTGGTTACAACAATCAGAATTATATCAGACAATAAATTCATTAAACAATATTTCATACCTCACGGACTCTCCAGTAGTGCCAGAGGGTTTGGCAGGGGAAGTTACTAAGCAGGAAAAGTACATAGACTAGTATGGGAATTGCTTTAGGGAAGAAACAACCATTCTGCTACAACCATTCTGCAATGGGTAGTTCATCAAAGACATCTTGGCTTTTATAGGTAAATCAAGGGAGTGGACAGCAAAATTCCTGATCCTGCTGTCCTCCTAAAGCTAAATATCTCCAATGCCTCCTCAAGAAAAATAGAACTCTGTGCATCTGTGCTTTCTCGCTTTTGAATCACAGACCTGTGTTATCTCTGGTCCTATGACTAGAAAGGCAAGTTTTGGCTTTTACACTGGTAGATGTGAATCACAGTAGGAGAAATTTCCCAAGCCAAAGAAAGGAGTTCCAAAGATGTTTGATGATCATCACATGAAAAATTTCTATTCTACATATCTTTTCCTGTGTAATTCTCCGAATTTCCCTTATTTCTTCCCCAAAGATCAATAAAAAGCATTGCTTTCAGAGTGATGAATTCATACTTTTCACTCATCCCAGGATTTGACACACCGGTCTTTGCTAGCACCAATGTCTAGAAAACATACTTTGGGTCCCTTGTTACTAGAAAGATGCACAGATGTCTCTATGTTAACTCAGCTGTTTAAATACACATTTTCAAACAAAATATTTGCAGCGCTGATGCCAAATTCCTTCTGACATTCACAATAATATTGAATTTGACTCAACCAAACAAGTGCAACAATATCTGGAACAAAAGTTTCATCTAAGCTTTATCTGGTTAGAGTATTTAACAATCTTCTTTAATTTTCAGTTTGAAAAAGAATTTGAGAAAGTATTCGTGATTGAAGTTGTACAGCCATTAAATTCAAAAGGCATGCTACTACTATTTAAAGCATCTTCTAGCTTAAAGTTAAATTGTCCTTAAAATAGTTCTGGTTTAAGTCTGTAAAAAGCTTCACAATATGCTCAGTCTCTGTAGAACATTTTTCTCAAAGGTTGAAACTAAATTACTATGACATCTTCAATGTTATTTAAATAAAAACTTTGAAATCCCAGAGAACGTGTGACAAGTAATTCCTGTATCTTCGTGTTACATAATCACACCTAAAAACAGAAGTAGGGTTTTTTTTTTTTAAATGACAAAGACTCAGTTCAAATTAATTGTTTTAAGTAAGCACACACAGAAACATATACTTAGAAAAAATAATGAGATGCTAATAAAACCTAATTTCCCCTATTTGCATATATCTCCATCACAGCATTTAGAGAAGAATGTATCCCAGTGTGCTGTATGCAGGTATCTCCCTAATTTGTACCTTGAATGCCTTGATTATGCCTGTTTTTACATCTGTGCTCCTACTGCCTAGCAATATACCTCATATTTATTAGAGTTTTTATAAAGGTAAAAGGAAGAGAGACATTAAGGACAGATGAGAAGCACAAAGGTGGAATGCAAGCAAGCATCTGGGAAAAAATGCATGTATTAATATTTCCTCCTGGTCACCATAGAGAGAGCTAAATATGCTAGTCATGCCATGGCAAACACCAATATCACTGTTATTATGTTACTGGAATGAACAAGTTTTGCTTCAAAAGAAATAATCCAGTGACACATATTACCATATTTATACACCCAAACTGAGACTTGATACAGAAATGCACTTTGATTTGGGGGGACAGGCTGTAATCACTGACAAATTCTATAGCCTAAAAAATGTGATTAGAGTGATGAGAAAGTAGAAAATATATGAAGAAACACGGCATTTAGAATAGAGATAAGAAATAAAAACTAGAATATTATAATGGTTCTCCATGTAAAATGGAGGGAAAAAATTGAAAATTCTTCTGCTAGAGTGAAAATTCTTCTGCTCAGACAGTAGTTGTACCATTTTCTGGTTGTATGACCTTGGGCATGTTACTTAATTTTTCTGCATGTCCTATGCCTCCTATATAAAATGTGGATATTAACACAACCTCCAGATGGTTCAAAGGACTACCTTAAAAAAACCCAAAAAACAAATAGCCACTGGATAACATTTGATATATTGATATTTTAAGGTATTTTTCTTTATATTCCTGGCATCTATCTTATTCAGTCATTTAGATCTAATGATCTCTATGACCTCAGGGTGGGATGCTGAAGGAAAAAAAAAATAATAAAAGAAAAAAAACAAAAAGAAAAGAAAGATGTTTACACTTCAAACAGAAATGCCTTTAGAAAAAATTGGGCAAAAGTAACAGACTTCATGTATGCATCATTTTTTTAAAAAAAAAATTATTGGAGTATAGTTGATTTACAATGTTGTGTTAGTTTCAGGTGTACAGCAAAGTGAATCAGTTATACATATACGTATATCCACTCTTTTTTAGATTCTTTTCCCATATAGGCCATTATAGAATATTGAGTAGAGTTCTCTGTGCTATACAGTAGGTCCTTACTAGTTATCTCTTTTATATATAGTAGTGTATATATGTCAATCCCAATTTATCCCTCCCCACCTTACCCCTGGTAACCATAAGTTTGTTTTCTATATCTGTAACTCGATTTCTGTTTTGTAGATAAGTTCATTTTTTTAGATTCCACATATAAGCAGTATCATATATTTGTCTTTCTCTGTCTGACTTACTTCACTCAGTATGACAATCTCTAGGTCCATGCATGTTGCTGCAAATGGCATTATTCCATTCTTCAAAAATCAAATTCTTTAAAAAAATTCTTATTGGAGAATAGTTGCTTTACAATGTTGTGTTAGTTTCTACTGTACAGCAAAGTGAATCAGCTATATGTATACATATACCCCCTCTTTTTTGGATTCCTTTCCATTTAGGTCACCACAGAACATTGAGTAGAGTTCTCTGTGCTATTGATACATAGTATCAATAGTGTACATATGTCAATCCCAATCTCCCAATTCATCCCAACCCCCACCTTCCCCTTTGGTATACCTCTTGCATGGTTGGTGGAAATGTAAATTGATACAGCCACTATGGAGAACAGTATGGAGGTTCCTTAAAAAACTAAAAATAGAATTACCATGTGACCCAGAAATCCCACTACTGGGCGTATACCCAGAGAAAACCATGCATACATTCTTTAATTTTATAAATGTTTATTTATCACCTACTGTGCTCTAGATTTTGTTTTCATTATTTTGGATATATCTGTGAAAAGGCAGCATAGACATGTGACCTATTAAGCTTTTAATATAGAGATGAGATAAAAATTACCAGTAAATACAGTAAATAAGTAAATTATATTTTTAAAATGGAGATGAGAGTAAGCTAAAGAAGATTTAAAGAGGTCCAGGTTGGTGGGAAACTTGTAGTATTAAATAGGGTAGTCAGGAGTAGACTTAATTGAGAAGATAAGATTTAAGCCAAGCTTTGAAAGAAGTGATGGAATTATCCAAGTGAATAACTGGGGATTGAGTGATCCAGTCTGATCCAGTCAGAGGAAATATCCAGGAAAAAAAAAAAAAAAAAAAAACGACAACACTAAAATTAGAATATTCCTAGCATATTTTAATTACGCCAGGGAAGCTGGTATAGCTGGAGATGAATAAGCAATGAGTGAAAAGTAGATGATGAAGTCAATGGTAACGGGGAATTAACATCCTAGAAGTAATGAGGGAAGTATAGAAGGACCCTGTAGACCATTTCAATGGCTTTGGCATTGCATTTGTGGAATGAGAGGAATTATGAGATATTGAATGACAGAAGAGTGACATGATTCACTGACTCTAGCTGAAGAATAAAGAATAGACTGTTGGTGTCCAAGCATGGAAGCAGGGGAATCTATTAGAAGGCTATTTGTGCTAATCCAAAGAAAGAAATAACAGTGGCTTGGGCCAGAAGATAGTAGTATAGGATGATAAGTGACAGTACTTTAGATGTATTTTGAATGTTGAACACGTAAGACTTGTAACATATTCAACACAGGATACAAGAGAAAGAGAAAAACAAAGAATGACTTAAAAATGTTTGTTCCAAACAAGTGGAAAGATTGAGTTGTTGTCAACTAATTGAAGAAAGGTTATTGGTGAAGCAGGCTTGAGAAGAAAGGAGCAATTCTATCTTGGTCATATTAAATTTGAGGTATATTAGATATCCAAGTGGAAATGTCTAGAGTGGTGGAATATCAGGATGTAGAACTGTACTGGAGAAAAAAAATGGGAGTTATCAATATACAGATGGTTTTTAAGGCCATGAAACTTGACTACATCACCAAAGAATTATTGCTCTGACATTAAGTTTTTGGAGGTAAGGTGATTATGGTAACAAGGTATTAGATCTAATATCCACAAAAAGGGGCATGTTTTAGAGAGAATTATCAATAACTAGGCCAAAGAAAGTGTTTGCATATATTTGTGCAGGTAGATGTGTAGATATGACAATAGAAGTCTATGAAATTCCTTCCAATTATCCCAGTGAAGTACAGAGCAGGGGTATCACCTGAGGATGAGTATGAAAGGAAATACTGAGCAACTGATTAGAGATGAAAATGTGTGAAACAGTGATTCTTGGTAGTGGGAGAGTAAGTGACTTAGCGGAGTAAGGTTTGAGAGCCAGGAAGCACTGAAAAACCATGCACATGTTAACTGAGACCCAGTCCATGTGGTTGTGTTTTCCCTCCAGCCAGGTGAAGCTACACAAGAGCAAACACAGAATAGAAAGAGTTCAGGGTTTAACCATGGTTTTGGATTAGCTTCCTTCTAACTCATATGTCTCATCTAATGAAAGACTATTCATTGCTTTCTTCTTTATGGCTTTTAAATAATCCTAATTCTCTCTTATCCCTCTCACCTCTAAGTAGCTCAGGAACTAATATCATTTTCAAGGATAATTGTAACAACATTTGGATTGCTCTCTCTCCTTTCAATTTAATGCAATATCGCTATCAATATTTTCTCAATACTAAGGAAAGGATGTTATAAAATGAAAATGTGATCGTGTTTCTCCCTTTCAAAAAGTCAATGAAATTCCATCACTCTGGATAATTTTCCAAATTCCAGTGCTTTCATGACGTGGGTTTTTCCTTATTAACACTCTGGCTCTATATTCTGTCACATTTGCATTAGTACTCAACATTTTACCTAGATAGAATTATTTGCTGGTCCCTGATATGACATGCTTTCTCTTCTCTCTAGGCTCTTGCACAGGGTATTTATTTCTACTGTCCAGACTACCTATCTATAGCTCCCCACTCCTCCCTGGTCCACTTTGTCTTTGCCTGGAAAACTCTGATCAGGTAAGCCCGAGAAGGTGCTAAAAGCTAAGGTGTATTTTAATTTACTAGTTGATATGATTTTTGTCATTGCCCTCAACCAGGCTGATTTATTATTTGTTCAGTAACAGGAAAATAGCAATTGATTTGCCAAAAGTCCCACTGAATTTAGGGGGAAAATATGAACTAATATCAACAATATTAATCAGAAGTATCTATAATGTTTAGTTGAAGATATTCCCCCCCTTCTATTTTTTAAATAAATACATCCTATTAAGGAACAAAACTGAGCTGAAACTGAATCCCCAACTAATAAATTATTGGTTGAATATATGGGAGTGATTTTGACTTATTCTATGTCATTACATATGAAAAGTATTAAGAAAAAACATTGAAAATAAAGTGTTCCTTTTGGATGGTGGAACATGATTTCAATGCCAATTCTTCTAGTGCATTTGAATTTAATGAACATAATCGTTAATTTTGATTGCTATTACTTAAATTGTCCAACATAATTTTCCTGCAGCAGAGTCAAATGGGTAATTTCAAACTAAAAATGGCATACAACACTGATCTGAGGCGAGAAATATTGCTCAATTAATTTCTTCCTATGCTTTCAAAAGTCAGTGAACTCTACCATCTTAATACTATTCTTTCTAAATCAGAAAAGAATGGATTTTTTTTTTTCTGATGTGTGAACCAAATGAGGGAATAAAGATTTAGTCATAGATTTTTCTATACTAATACCAATTTATGAATAAATGGATAATACTTCTAAATGCATCCAAGCATTCACAGTTTCAGCCAAGTTGTTCTATAGTAATAATACAACTGTGTTTTGTCATCATCTTATATTATTTAGTAAGATATGTTTGAGAGATTTATCTTTGAATACCTATTATCTAAGAATGTGTGCCAGTAACTGGTCTATTTCCTCTTAGATGCATTCCTAACACTTCCTCTTCTTGCTGTCCTTAGTATTGTAGAACAAAATTGTCTAAGTGTCTGCCCTCTGGAATCAGAAGAATATAGGTCAAGTGTAGGAAAGAAGTGAGATTATTTCTAAGCTCTCTTCTCTGCTTCCAGTAGACTCACTGGCATCAGCTGTTACTTTCCATTATTCTCTTTCCTACAAAACAGCCCTTCCCTCCGGGTCTCAGTTCCTGCTGAGGTTTAGCCCTTGCTATAGAGTACCAGCTTCGGGGCTCTCATATCATCTCTTCTTTTATGAGTTTTCCAGTCTTAGTAGTGGTTGTACTTTCTGCTGTTTCTAATCTCTACTTACTTTCTCATAAACTATGTTCCTTTGGTCTTCAGTAAACTGTAACCAATTCCCTGTGTTAAATTTTCTCTGATTGAAACAATTAGACAATTTTAAGTTTCTCTGCTTACAAACAGGTTGTTGTTTATTTTTCAGGTGTAAAAAGATAAAGGCTAAGAAACGCTAACATGATTCTTTCTTCTTACAAGACTGAATCTCTTTGATAAAATTGTACTTCCAACACAACCCTCCAAGAAAAAAAAAAAAAAGACCCATGTTCTTGGGAATTAAAACTTTATATTTCATATTACATATTAAGAAGCCTATGAAGAAAATCTCATTACAATGTCCCCTGGATGACACATGAGTATTTTCCCCCTTCCTGATGCTTGAAGTCAATTAATGCCATCAACTGATACATTTCTAGTGATTTGTATGCACTTCATAAGCACTATTCTATGTACCCAGAATCCAAAGAAATATAATACACAATCTCTCCTCTCAAAAGATGTAGTGGGAGAGAAAAACTCATGGACAGAAAATGAAAGAAACAAAATAATGGAAAGAATGGAGATATGTATGTAGCAATATATGAACATATAAGACAAGAATAAAACTCAGCCAGAAGAGGCTTGTGGAAGGCCTCATAAAAGAGTTCAGTATAATTTTAAATGTAAGTCTGTAATCAATATCTATAACATAAATATCTCTATTTGTGAATTCCCTAGAATTCATTCCTTATATATGACATATCTCCAGAAAACCTATAATGATTTGTATCTGTTTACCTTAGGAAGAAGAGATCTAGCCCAGACCCTCACTGGCACACTACCCTGCACATCCAATAATCTGATACAGATTCTCATACTTCCCTCTTCTAAAATTCCTTTCTTACTAACAAATTTGTCCATATATTCAATTTTTTTAAAATGTTCCCTTCGTCTTTACTTCGTATTGTAAATTCACTGTTGGTTTCCTTCTAATAACTGATTTCCTTAAAGCCTTTTCAAGGGAAATCTGTATTTTCCCCCCATTTACTCCTGTACTTGGGGCCATGGGTTTGGGTACTTTATTTTCTTGTATCTCTTTGTTTTTCTAAATAATTTCTTCTCTTATCTCAATAACAATTTTCTTTTTTGTCTTTATGGCAGTTTTCTATTATTTCTCTCTATAGTTCCATTCAGACTTTTTTAATGTTGTCCCTTATTTCCAGCTTTCTAAATCCAATGATCAATTTATCTTTTCATATTTTTAAACTCAGATGTATTTGGAAAAAGTAATAACTTTTACCTTTTTGTTTGCTTTCTTTTAGCTTACATTTTATGGGTTTTTCTATCTCACTGACAACTCCTTTCCTTTCTCTTTTGTTAGCTCCTCCCTCTCTCCTACTTAAAGCTTTGGATTCATCTTGGGTTTTCTCTTATGATTGTATCTATGCTCTCCAGTGAGCATGCATTCAGGCTTTTGGATTTAAAACAATTATAATCTATAATTCTATTCTGAATCTTCAACACTGATTGCCTTTTCTACAAAATTTCAGATATGCATATTCAATGCTCACTTGATACCTTATCTTAAATGTTTAGTAGGCAACTCAAACTTAACATGGGCCCAAAAGGCTTACTGATTATTTCCCCAAATCTGTACCTCTGCCAGTCTGAGAAGGTTCTTCCTCTTAGAAAACTCCACCATGAGCAGTACAATTTTTCAAGTTAGAAATGTATATCTAGTTTTTGATAATTCTTTCTTTTACCCTCATATAAATCTATTCGCAATTAATTTTGTCTCTAACTCCAAATGCATCTAGAATTCATCTAATAAAATCTATTACCTCTGTGACCACTGTCACACAAGCTATAATCAACTCTTACTTGACCTATATGCTTCATGCTTCTAGCTTTGATCTTTTATAATTCATTCTTCAAAATGAAGCTAAAATGATCTTTTACAATTATGATCATAGTACTTTAATAATTAAACCACACATACCTAATTACTTAGTTATAATTTCTTTATCTGGATTACTTTTCCTCATATTACAGGCCAGCAATACATACTACTTCTTCAGGGAAGTGCTAGGGAAACTTTGTTAAACTCCCTAAATTAGATTAGGTCTCACTGGTAAGTGCTGCCAGCATTCTTCATTTCTCATCATAACTTTCATCACAGTTATTATTATGAACATATACGTATTAATCATCTCAGGCTGCCATAACAAAATAACCACAGACTGGTGTCTTAATCAATGAAAATTTATTTCTCACAGTTCTAAAGGCTGGGAGGCCCAAGATCAAGGGGTCAAACTATTCAGTCCCTAGTGAGAACTCTCTTCCTGACATGCAGACTGCTTGCTTATCTCTGTGTGCTTATATGACCTCTTCTTTGTGTGTGTATGTGGGAAATTGAGAGAGAGAGGGAGAAGGAAAGAGAGAAGGAGTTAGAGCCCCAGAGAGCTGCTTAGCTCTCTGGTGTTTCTTCTTATGCGAGCACTAATCTCATCATAAAATCTCTACCCTCATGATCTCATCTAACCTTAATTACCTGCCAAAGGCCACATCTGCAAAAGCAATCACACTGGGGGTTAGGAATTCAACATATGAATTTTGAGGGGGACACAGATATTCAGGCAACAACATCTTATACAAGATGTTATATAAACATTTAATGAACATACATACACTTACATTGTTATTTTTTATATTTCCCTTTATAAGATACATGAGAGCAAACAGCATTTCTCTCTCATAAGTTTATATATTTGGTGCTGAATAAATGTTTGTTGAGTGAATGAATAACTCAATGAGAAACTGAAATAAAGTTTCGGTCCTGAAATACAGATTGAATGCTTTGATGCTATTGTAATATATATTGTAATATATATATATATATATATATATATATATATATATATATGTAATATATATGTTGCCAAGAAGATACTTAAAAAAAGAGAAAAGAAAAGGAAAATATAGAAAAAAGACTTTGCAGTGGTGGTTCTCAAAAAACTAACCATGAGTTTGAAGACATAATGATATGGTGGACTTGGTTTTGGTTACAAAAAGTCACAGACTATCTTATTTTTATTTTTCTACTTTTTAAGCCTTTTGTCCTATTGAGTCAATAATTAAGGACTAATAATTTTACTTACTGAATAGGAAGAAAATCTAAGACTTTTTGATGTTCTTAGTATTGTTCTAATTTATTTCAAATGGTCTGGTATAAATTAAAGGATGATGCTTAATATCATTTTAAGATGTGATGCAGAGAGAGTGAGAGACAGTAAAATGGAAGGCACAACAAGTCCAGTATTGTCAGTGAGATTTTGATTTCAGGCTTAGATTTCAGGCATTTTAATAAGTTTTCCATGACAAAATATAAATAATACACACTATTTTCAACTCAGGTTGGGAGTGCAACTTTTGAGTTTGTGCCCAGTGTTGTCTATTAGTTGCTTTTGGAATCTGAGACCTAGAATAGAAATATGCCCTAAGGGCCTTTCTTGGCCTTTCAAAGGATCTACTCTTCTCTAATGCTACCAGCTGCAGCTGTAAACTGCTTTAGCAAGGAAAAACACACACATGAAAATATATCTTTTTTTTTTCGAAAGTAAGTATTTTATGTTAGCTATCTGTATTTTACAAACATCTGTCAGTAAGATATTGAGCAAGCAGTCAGAAGAAGTGACATCCACAAAACTTACTGCTAAGTTTTACTTCCTCACTTACCGTGATTGCATCTAATAACCAATAAGAAACAGTGAGTTTATTGATTTGCAGAAGGTCTGGGGTGGGGGTGAATATTAGGTGACTTTTTTAAATGAGGAATTTTGCTTTATTCTGGTCTCAGAATCACTCCATAAAATTTACTCAGTGGGGTTATCTTCCCCTGCCTCTCCATGAAAACATGATAGGCCCTATGCATTTTTTAGCTTATCCTTAGATAGTATACATTCTTGCAGGCATTTTAAGAACCAATATAGGGGGGCTAATGGCAGACTCTGGGAGGGCTCACACCAAGGAGTACTTCCCAGAAATTCTGCTGCCAGTGTCCTTGTCCCCACGGTGAGCCACTGCTACCCCCCCACCTATGCAGGAGACCCTCCAACACTGGCTGATACACCAGAAATACATCGACACGTGAAACAACTCCTACAGAACACCTACTGAACACTGGCAGAAGACCTCAGACCTCCCAAAAGCAAAAAACTCCCCCACGTACCTGGGTAGGGCAAAAGAAAAAACAGAGACAAAAGAATAGGGACGGGACCTGCACCACTGGGAGGGAGCTGTGGAGGAAAGGTTTCCACACACTAGAAGCCCCTTTGCGGGTGTAGAGACTGTGGGTGGCCGAGGGGGTAAGCATCGGAGCCACGGAGGAGAGTGCAGCAACAGGAGTGCGGAGGGCAAAACGGAGAGATTCCCGCACACAGGATTGGTGCCGACCGGCACTCACCAGCCTGAGAGGCTTGTCTGCTCACCCGCCGGGGCGGGCGGGGGCTGGGAGCTGAGGCTTGGGCTTCGGTCGGATCCCAGGGAGAGGACTGGCGATGTGAACACAGCCTGAAGGGGCTAGTGCACCACAGCTAACCAGGAGGGAGTCAGGGAAAAGTCTGGACCCACCGAAGAGACAAGAGACTTTTTCTTGACTCTTTATTTCCTGGTACACGAGGAGAGGGGATTAAGAGCGCTGCTTAAAGGAGCTCCAGACATGGGCGCGAGCTGCGGCTATCAGCGCGGACCCCACAGCCGGGCATAATACGCTAAGGCTGCTGTTGCCGCCACCAAGAAGCCTGTGTGCGAGCACAGGTCACTCTCCACACCTCCCCTACCAGGAGCCTGTGCAGCCCGCCACTGCCAGGGTCCCGTGATCCAGGGACAACTTCCCCGGGAGAATGCACAGCGCACTTCAGCTGGTGCAACGTCATGCCGGTCTCTGCCACCGCAGGCTTACCCCACATCCGTACCCCTCCCTAACCTCGGCCTGAGTGAGCCAGAGCCCCCAAATTAGCTGCTTCTTTAACCTGTCTGAGCTAAGAACAGAAACCTTCCGGCAGCCTACAAGCAGAGGCGGGGCCAAATCCAAAGCTGAGCCCCGGGAGCTGTGTGAACAAAGAAGAGAAAGGGAAATCTCTCCCAGCAGCCTCAGGAGCAGCGGATTAAATCTCCACAATCAACTTGATGTACCCTGCATCTGTGGAATACATGAATAGAAAACGAATCATCCCAAATTGAGGAGGTGGACTTTGAGAGCAAGATATATTACTTTTTCCCCTTTTCCTCTTTTTGTGAGTGTGTTATGTGTATGCTTCTGTGTGAGATTTTGTCTGTATAGCTTTGCTTTCACATTTGTCCCAGGGTTCTGTCTGTCCGTTTTTTGTTTGTTTGTTTTATTTTTTTTCTTAATAATTATTTTTTATTTAAATGACTTTATTTTATTTTATCTTACTTTATTTTATTTTATTCTCTTTCTTTCTACTTTTTCTCCCTTTTATTCTGAGCCATGTGGATGACAGGCTCTTGCTGCTGCAGCCAGGAGTCAGTGCTGTGCCTCTGATGTGGGAGAGCCAACTTCAGGACACTGGTCCACAAGAGACCTCCCAGCTCCACGTAATATCAAATGGTGAAAATCAACCAGAGATCTCCATCTCAACACCAGCACCCAGCTTCACTCAATGACCAGCAAGCTACAGTGCTGGATACCCTATGCCAAACAACTAGCAAGACAGGAACACAACCCCATCCATTAGCAGAGAGGCTGCCTAAAATCATAAGTCCACAGACACCCCAAAACACACCACCAGGTGTGGACCTTCCCACCAGAAAGACAAGATCCAGCCTCATCCACCAGAACACAGGCAGTAGTCCCCTCCACCAGGAAGCCTACACAACCCACTGAACCAACTTTAGCCACTAGGGACAGACACCAAAAACAACGAGAACTACAAACCTGCAGCCTGCAAAAAGGAGACCCCAAACACAGTAAGATATGCAAAATGAGAAGACAGAAAAACACACAGCAGATGAAGGAGCAAGATAAAAACGAACCAGACCTAACAAATGAAGAGGAAATAGGCACTCTACCTGAAAAAGCATTCAGAATAATGATAGTAAAGATGATCCAAAACCTTGGAAACAGAACAGACAAAATGCAAGAAACATTTAACAAGGACCTAGAAGAAATAAAGAGGAAACAAGCAACAATGAACACAATAAATGAAATTAAAAGTACTCTAGAAGGGAAAAATAGCAAAATAAATGAGGCAGAAGAATGGATAAGTGACCTGGAAGATAAAATAGTGGAAATAAGTACTGCAGGGCAGAACAAGGAAAAAAGAATGAAAAGAACTGAGGACAGTCTCAGAGACTTCTGGTACAACATTAAACGCACCAACATTTGAATTATAGGGGTTCCAGAAGAAGAAGAGAAAAAGAAAGGGACTGAGAAAATATTTGATGAGATTATAGTTGAAAATTTCCCTAATATGGGAAAGGAAATAGTTAATCAAGTCCAGGAAGCACAGAGAGTCCCATACAGGATAAATCCAAGGAGAAACATGCCAAGACACATATTAATCAAACTTTCAAACATTAAATACAAAGAAAACATATTAAAACCAGCAAGAGAGAAACAACAAATAACACACAAGGGAATCCCCATAAGGTAAACAGCTGATTTTTCAGCAGAAACTCTGCAAGCCAGAAGGGACTGGCAGAACATATTTAGAGTGATGAAGGAGAAAAACCTACAAGAAAGATTACTCTACCCAGCAAGGATCTCATTCAGATTTGATGGAGAAAAGAAAACCTTTACAGACAAGCAAAAGCTGAGAGAGTTCAGCAACACCAAACCAGCTTTACAAAAAATGCTATAGGAACTTCTCTAGGCAAGAAACACAAGAAAAGGAAAAGACCTACAATAACAAACCCAAAACAGTTAAGTAAATGGGAATAGGAACATACATATCGATAATTACATTAAATGTAAATGGATTAAATGCTCCCAGCAAAAGACACAGAGTGGCTGAATGGATACAAAAACAAGACCCATATATATGCTGTCTACAAGAGACCCAATTCAGACCTAAGGACACATACAGACTGAAAGTGAGGGGATGGAAAAAGATATTCCATGCAAATGGAAACCAAAAGAAAGCTGGAGTAGCAATTCTCCTAACAGACAAAATAGACTTTAAAATAAAGACTATTACAAGGGACAAAGAAGGACACTACATAATGATCAAGGATCAATCCAAGAAGAAGTTATAAAAATTGTAAATATTTATGAACCCAACATAGGAGCACCTCAATACATAAGGCAAATACTAAGAGCCATAAAAGGGGAAATTGACAGTAATACTTTCATAGTAGGGGACTTTAACACCCCACTTTCACCAATGGACAGATCATTCAAAATGAAAATAAATAAGGAAACACAAGCTTTAAATGATACATTAAACAAGATGGACTTAATTGATATTTATGGGACATTCCATCCAAAAACAACAGAATACACATTTTTCTCAAGTGCTCATGGAACATTCTGCAGGATAGATCATATCTTGGGTCACAAATCTAGCCTTGGTAAATTTAAGAAAATTGAAATCATATCAAGTATCTTTTCCGACCACAACACTATGAGACTAGATATCAATTACAGGAATAGATCTGTAAAAAATACAAACACATGGAGGCTAAAAAATACACTACTTAATAACGAAGCGATTACTGAAGAAATCAAAGAGGAAATCAAAAAATACCTAGAAACAACTGACAATGGAGACATGATGACCCAAAACCTGTGGAATGCAGCAAAAGCAGTTCTAAGAGAGAAGTTTATAGAAATACAATCCTACCTTAAGAAACAGGAAACATCTCGAATAAACAACCTAAACTTTCAGCTAAAGCAATTAGAGAAAAAAGAACAAAAAACCACAAAGTTAGCAGAAGGAAAGAAATCATAAAAATCAGATCAGAAATAAATGAAAAAGAAATGAAGGAAATGATAGCAAAGATCAATAAAGCTAAAAGCTGGTTATTTGAGAAGATAAACAAAATTGGTAAACCATTAGCCAGATTCATCAAGAAAAAAAGGGAGAAGACTCAAATCAATAGAATTAGAAATGAAAAAGGAGAAGTAACAACTGACACTGCAGAAATACAAAAGATCATGAGAGATTACTACAAGCAACTATATGCCAATAAAATGGACAACCTAGAAGCAATGGACAAATTCTTAGAAATGCACAACGTACCAAGACTGAATCAGGGAAAATAGAAAATATGAACAGACCAATCACAAGCACTGAAATTGAAACTGGGATTAAAAATCTTCCAACAAACAAAAGCCCAGGCCCAGATGGCTTCACAGGCGAATTCTATCAAACATTTAGAGAAGAGCTAACACATATCCTTCTCAAACTCTTCCAAAATATAGCAGAGGGAGGAACACTCCCAAACTCATTCTACGAGGACACCAGTACCCTGATACCAAAGCCAGAAAAACATGTCACAAAGAAAGAAAACTACAGGCCAATATCACTGATGAACATAGATGCAAAAATCCTCAATAAAATACTAGCAAACAGAATCCAACAGCACATTAAAAGGATCATACACCATGATCAAGTGTGGTTTATTCCAGGAATGCAAAGATTCTTCAATATACACAAATCAATAAACGTGATACATGATATTAACAAATTGAAGGAGAAAACCATATGATCATCTCAATAGAGGCAGAGAAAGCTTCTGACAAAATTCAACACCCATTTATGATAAAAACCCTGCAGAAAGTAGGCATACTTTCATACTCAACATAATAAAGGCCATAGCCAACATTGTCCTCAATGGTGAAAAACAGAAATCATTTCCACTAAGATCAGGAACAAGATCAGGTTGCCCACTGTCACCACTCTTATTCAACATAGTTTTGGAAGTTTTAGCCACAGCAATCAGAAAAGAAAAGGAAACCAAATCGGAAAAGAAGGAGTAAAGCTGTCACTGTTTGCAGATGACATGATATTATACATAGAGAATCCTGAAAATGCTACCAGAAAACTACTAGAGCTAATCAGTGAATTTGGTATAGTAGCACGATAAAAAGTTAATGAACAGAAATCTCTGGCATTCCTATACATTAATGATGCAAAATCTGAAAATGAAATGAAGAAAACACTCCCATTTACCATTGCAACAAAAAGAATAAAATATCTAGGAATAAACCTACATAAGGAGGCAAACAACCTGTATGCAGAAAATTATAAGACACTGATGAGAGAAATTAAAGATGATACAAATAGATGAAGAGATATACAATATTCTTGGATTGGAAGAATCAACATTGTGAAAATGACTCTACTACTCAAAGCAATCTACAGATTCAATGCAATCCCTATCAAACTACCAGTGGCATTTTTCACAGAACTAGAACAAAAAATTTCACAATTTGTATGGAAACACAAAAGACCCTGAATAGGCAAAGCAATCTTGTGAACGAACAATGGAGCTGGAGGAATCAGGCTCCCTGACTTAAGATTATACTACAAAGCTACAGTAATCAAGACAGTATGGTACTGGCACAAAAATAGAAATACAGATCAATGGAACAGGATAGAAAGCCCAGAGATAAACCCAAGCACATATGGTCACCTTATCTTTGATAAAGGAGGCAGGAATGTACAGTGGAGAAAGGACAGCCTCTTCAATAAGTGATGCTTGGAAAACTGGACAGCTACATGTAAAAGTATGAGATTAGAACACTCCTTAACACTATATTCAAAAATAAGCTCAAAATGGATTAAAGACCTAAATGTAAAGCCAGAAACTATCAAACTCTTAGAGGAAAACATAGGCAGAACACACTATGATATAAATCCCAGCAAGATCCTTTTTAACCCACCTCCTAGAGAAATGGAAATAAGAACAAAAATTAACAAATGGGACCTAATGAAATTTCAAATCTTTTGCACAGCAAAGGAAACCATAAACAAGCCAAAAGACCACCCTCAGAATGGGAGAAAATATTTGCAAATGAAGCAACTGTCAAAGGATTAATCTCCAAAATTTACAAGCTGCTCATGCAGCTCAATAACAAAAGAACAAACAATCCAATCCAAAAATGG
Organism: Delphinus delphis; assembly: GCF_949987515.2. NCBI lineage: Eukaryota > Metazoa > Chordata > Mammalia > Artiodactyla > Delphinidae > Delphinus > Delphinus delphis. The sequence goes on along the minus strand of NC_082687.1, from coordinate 79,694,845 downwards.
GCAGAAGACCTAAATAGATATTTCTCCAAAGAAGATATACAGACTGCCAACAAACATATGAAAGAATGCTCAGCATCATTAATCATTAGAGAAACGCAAATCAAAACTGCAATGAGATATCATCTCACACCAGTCAGAATGGCCTTCATCAAAAAAATCTAGAAACAATAAATGCTGGAGAGGGTGTGGAGAAAAGGGAACACTCTTGCACTGCTGGTGGGAATGTAAATTGGTGCAGCCACTGTGGAGAACAGTATGGAGGTTCCTTAAAAAACTACAAGTAGAACTACCATATGACCCAGCAATCCCACTACTGGGCATATACCCTGAGAAAACCATAATTCAAAAAGAGTCATGTACCAAAATGTTCATTGCAGCTCTATTTACAATAGCCAGGACATGGAAGCAATCTAAGTGTCCATCATTGGATGAATGGATAAAGAAGATGTGGCACATATATACAATGGAATATTACTCAACCATAAAAAGAAACAAAATTGAGTTATTTGTAGTGAGGTGGATGGACCTAGAGTCTGTCATACAGAGTGAAGTAAGTCAGAAAGAGAAAGACAAATACCATATGCTAACACATATATATGGAATTTAAGGGAAAAAAAATGCCATGAAGAACCTAGGGGTAAGATGGGAATAAAGACATAGACCTACTAGAGAATGGACTTGAGGATATGGGGAGGGGGAAGGGTAAGCTGTGACAAAGTGAGAGAGTGGCATAGACATATATACACTACCAAACTTAAAACAGATAGTGAGTGGGAAGCATCCGCATAGCACAGGGAGATCAGCTAGGTGCTTTGTGACCACCTAGAGGGGTGGGATAGGGAGAGTGGGAGGGAGGGAGACGCAAGAGGGAAGAGATATGGGAACATATGTATATGTGTAACAGATTCACTTTGTTATAAAGCAGAAACTAACACACCATTGTAAAGCAATTATACTCCAATAAAGATGTTAAAAAAAAAAAGAACAAATATAGTCACCATTTAGTAAATACATTTCAAGTATAAGTCTGTATAAAAAAATCACAACTACATATAAGATAAAATATTTCTCCTCAGGTCAGGCATCTGTGTGCAAAAAAATTTGTTCTTGTCCCCATTGCTATCTACACTTTATTTTTTTTTAATTTTTTATTTATTTTAATTATTTATTTATTTATTTATGGCTGTGTTGGGTCTTTGTTTCTGTGCGAGGGCTTTCTCCAGTTGTGGCAAGCGGGGGCCACTCTTCATCACGGTGCGCGGGCCTCTCCCTATTGTGGCCTTTCTTGTTGTGGAGCACAGGCTCCAGATGCACAGGCTCAGTTGTTGTGGCTCACGGACCTAGTTGTTCCGTGGCATGTGGGTTCTTCCCAGACCAGGGCTCGAACCTGTGCCCCCTGCATTGGCAGGCAGATTCTCAACAACTGCGCCACCAGGGAACCCCTACACTTTATTTTAATCAACTTTAATTTTTGGAACAGTTTTAGGTTCACCAAAAAATAGGAAAGTATAGCTTATCCATCTCCCTTCCCCCACACATGCACAGCCTCCACAATTATCAGTATCCCCCTCCAGAGGGGCACATTTATTACAATTGATGAACCTATACTGACACATCATAATCACCCAAAGTCCATAGTTTACATTACAGTTCACTCTTGGTGTTATACATTCTATGGATTTAGACAAATGTATAATGACATGTATTCATCATTACAGTGTCATATAGAGTATTTTGCTGCCCTAAAAATCCTCTGTACTCTACCTAGTCATCCCTCTCCCTCCAACCACCAGTAATCACTGATCTTTTTGTTATCTATTGTCCATAGGTTTGCCTTTTCTGAATTGTCATATAGTTGAACTCATATAGTACAGAGCCTTTTCAGACTGGCTTCTTTCACTTAGTAATGTGCATTTAAGTTTTCTTCATGTCTTTTTTATGGCTTGACAGCTCATTTCTTTTTAGCACTGAATAATATCCCATTATCTGGATGTACCACAATTTATTTATCCATTCACTTATTGAAGGACATCTTGGTTACTTCCAAGTTTTGGCAAGTATGAATAAAAGGGTAATGTTATTCCATTACATTAGCACAAAGACATTTTTAGTAATCTCCTAATAATGTATTTGACTTTAAAAAGTCTGTAATTCTCTTTCTGAAAGAAAGAAATTAGCTTTACAGTAAAATAATGTCTGTACCAATAATAAAATGCTTTTGCCAATTAGAATTGATGGATATATTACCACTGATAAACAATTTTTCATTAAAAATAAATGTTTATTAATAAGTCATTATGTATCAGAAAATGGAGAAATAAGATTAACAAGATAAAATTTCCCTTCTTTGAGTTTAGAGTGGAGATGTGAGTGGAATCTTTTTTACCATGGAAACTACTTGACACCTAGGTCAGTATTATTTGATGCAGATTAAAAATGTGGTTCTTTATCTTGATTCCATGAATTTCTGATGTAATAAATTTCTCTGAGTCTCTAAAATATGTATATTTAATAAGCATCTCAGATGACTCAGATATTTGAGAACCACTACTGTTCCAAAGAATGAGGCCCTAGAGAGGTACAAATAATAAAACACAATGAAATGGGGATTGATAGCAGCAAGATAGTGAAATAAGATATCTTTCACATGTATCTCCCCTCTACAACAACAACTTGGTGTTTATACAGACAGAAATGCCTTTGTGGGCACACTGGGATTGTGAAACCCTGGTGAAGTCCAAGACTGAGGAGAGATGTTTTGAGAAAGTAAGCCCACAGCTAGGTGGCTGACTTGTAACCATGGCCCTGGCTACAGACTCAGACATAGCTCAATATACCTGAGGAGTCAGCTGCAGCCCAGTTTGGCTCTGGTTCTGTCACCAGCAACATACACCAAGGTACCCAAGAGTAATCAGGCCCACCCATGCCTGGTTCTGTCACCAGCAACATACACCAAAGTACCCATGAGTAATCAGGCCCACCCACGCAACAGAGAATAGGTATACAGACCTCAGTCTTGCCTATAGAGACTGAAGTCTACAGCCCATGAACCAGCTTCAGCCCCTCTTAACACAATTCAAGAGTCCCTGAATAACACTGATATTTTCAATAACCTATGGACAAGACAGCCTTTGTGGAGGTCCAGGAATCCAGTGGAGAAGTTGCAGCTCACTTTTGGAGCAAAAAATCCAAGATTATATGCATTGAATCAGGTAATATGAGAAGGTTCACATCAATCCCTGCCTAAGGTGTGATGGTTCAACGCCAAGAAACACCTTCTTGACTTGTGATTTCTCTCATGGGGGAAAGTAAGAGCATGTAAGTTAGCATCTGCCTTGCTGAGCTTTGTTGGAAGTTGCTGGAGACTCACTTTTATCCTGCCCCACCCAGAATACTGAGGTGTGCTACATGACTAGGGGGCGGGGGCTATCTTGGAGAGCAGCAGATAGGACTCTTGTAGGGCATTACAGGAATGTGAATCCAACTAACTGCATCACAGACTCTATCAAGAAGCCTGCCCATGAGTGTTGGGAATGACTCATTTGTGGATACCCACAACAGGCCCCTGGGCACCACCAGTGTTCCAGTCGCCTCACCCACACACACCCCACCCTGTACCTGGATCCTTGTGCATATTACTGATGGTGGTAAGAGTGAGCCATTGCAGATGGCTAGTGAGTACACACCAATTCTATGGGCCTGGGAGAAACCACAAACTTGTACATCCAGCACCCATCTAGGGAAAGCAAAGGGGAGGCTGCCAGTATCCAGTCTTGCTTGGCAGAATCGAGAGAAGACATACAAGCTTAAGAATTCTGCCACAAGAGGAAGCAAGATGGGTGGAGTAGGCATGCCCATAGAGAAGATCTATGCCTCAGAATCCCCAGAGGGACTGAAAGAAAATATTTCACTCCCAAAGCCAGTCAGTAAAGGCTGGAGAAGGTGATTCCACTTCAAAATCAAAGACAGCAGTTCAAGATTTCAAGGAATATAAAAACTCAAGAAAACACAGTACCATCAAAGAAACACAATAATTTTCCAGTAACCAACCCAAAAGACATGGATTCATCCAATAAGATGAGTAAGAAATCACTATAGCTGTAAGAATCCAATAAGAATTCAAAATAAGCTGTTTTATGGAAGCTCAGTGAGCTACAATAAGACATGGAAAAACAATTCAATGAAATCAGGGAAACAGTACATGAATAGAATGAGAAGTTGAACAAGAAATAGAAGCCATTAAAAAAAAATCTAGGGGCTTCCCTGGTGGCACAGTGGTTGGGAGTCCACCTGCCGATGCAGGGGACACGGGTTCATGCCCCGGTCTGGGAGGATCCCACGTGCCGTGGAGCGGCTGGGCCCGTGGGCCATGGCTGCTGAGCCTGCGTGTCTGGAGCCCATGCTCTGCAATGGGAGAGGCCACAGCAGTGAGAGGCCGGCATACCGCAAAAAAAAAAAAAAAAAAAAAAAAAATCTAGAGCTGAAGAATACAGTCACAATGAAGAATTCAATAGAAATCTTTAATAGCACACTTGACCAGGCAGAAGAAAAATATCAGTGAGCAAACATGAAAATAGATCATTTGAAATTCTCCAGTCAGGACAGGAAAAAGAATGAATAAGAGTGAGAAAAAAGCCTATATGAATTGTGGGACACCATAAAAAAATAATTTACTCATTATTGTAGTTTTAGAAGGAGAAGAGAAGGAAGAAGGGCAGAATGCTTATTTAAAAAAAATAATGGTGAGAACTTCCCAAATTTAGTGTGACATTTGGGTATCCAAGTTCATAATATTCATGGTACCCAAAAAGTTTCAAACCAAAATAATCTTCTCCAAGATGCATTATAATAAACTGTCTGAAATCAGTGACAAAGAGAGAATTTTAAAAGCTGCAAGAGAAAAAAAAAATCCTCACATACAGGGGAACCCCCATAAGGCTGTAAGGTTTCTCAGCAAAAACCTTGCAGGCAAGGTCAGAGTGGAATCATACATTTAAAGTATTGAAATAAAAAGAAAGTTTACTAAGAATATTTTACCTGGCAAAGTTGTCTTTCAGAAATGAAGGAAAGATAAAGACTTTCCCAGATAAACAGAAACCAAGATAGATCATCACCACTAGCCCTGCTTTACAAAAAAAAAAAAAAAAAAAAAAAAAAGGTAAAATATGTTCCTTAAGCTGAAATGAAAGGATGCTAACAAGTAACATGAAAACATATGACTATATAAAACACAATGGCAAAGGTAAGTATATAGTAAAATCCAGAATAATCCAATACTGTTATATGGTAGTAGGTTAAGCACTTAACTCTAGTATAAATGATAAAGAACGAAAGTATTAAAAATAACTATAGCTATAATACTTTGTTAATAAATATGCAATATAAAAAATGTACATTGTGAGATCAAAAACATAAAAGGGGGGGAGGTAAAAAGGTAGGTTTTTGGTATGCAGTTGCTGTTAAGTTGTTATCAGCTTAAAATAGATGCTTATATGCTGTTTAATGTAAGCTTTATGGTAATCTCAAGGCAAAACCTACATAAGATTCACAAAAGATAAAGGGAAGGGAATCAAAGAACATCACTGAGGAAAATAATCAATTTATAAAAGAAATTGGTGAAAGAGGAAGACAAGAACAAGGCAGCTACAAAATAGCCAGACAATTAATAAGGGGGCAATAGTAACTCCTTACATATCAATAATTACATTAAATGCAAATAGATTAAATTCTCCTGTCAAAAGACATAGAATGGCTGAATGAATAAAAAACAAGGCCCAAATATATGCTGTCTATAAGGGACTCACTTTAGCTTTAATGAAACACAAAGGTGCAAGGTGAAGGGATGAAAATAGATATTACACACAAATGGAACCAAAAGACAGCAGGGATAGCTATATTTATATCAGACAAAAAAGATGAATCAAAAGTTGTAACAAGAGACAAAGAAGACATTACATAATGAAAAAGGGGTCAATTCATCAAGAGAATATAACAATTGTAAGTATACACGCACCCAACATCAGATGACCTAAATATATTTAGTAATTACTAATAGACCTGAAAGTAGAGATTGACAACAGAAGAATAATATTAGGGGCATCAATAATGCACATTAAACAATGGATAGATCATCCAGACAGAAAATCAATAAGGAAACACTAGAATTAAACTATACTGTAGAACAAATGAAACTAAAGTATAAATAAAGATAATTCTATCCAACTGCAGAAGAACACACTCTTCTCAAATGCAAACAGAACATTCTCCAGGACAGATTGCATGTTAGGTCACAAAACAAATCTTAAGAAATTTAAGAAGGAACTACCATTCTGCAGCCTGTGGAATGAAAACCACATTCACAGAAACATAGACAAAATGAAAAGGCAGACAACTATGTACCAGATGAAGGAACAAAATAAAACCCCAGAAAAACAACTAAATGAAGTGGAGATAGGCAACCTTCCAGAAAAAGAATTCAGAATAATGATAGTGAAGATGATCAAGGGCCTCGGAAAAAGAATGGAGGCAAAGATCAAGAAGATGCAAGAAATGTTTAACAAAGACCTAGAAGAATTAAAGAACAAACAAACAGAGATGAACAATACAATAACTGAAATGAAAACTACACTAGAAGGAATCAGTAGCAGAATAACTGAGGCAGAAGAATGGATAAGTGACCTGGAAGACAGAATGGTGGAATTCATTGCCACAGAACAGACTAAAGAAAAAATGAAAAGAAATGAAGACAGCCTAAGAGACCTCTAGGACAACATTAAATGCAACAACATTCACATTATACAGGTCCCAGAATGAGAAGAGAGAGAGAAAGGACCTGAGAAAATATTTGAAGAGATTATAGTAGAAAAATTCCCTAACATGGGAAAGGAAGTAGCCACCCAAGTCCAGGAAGTGCAGAGAGTCCTAGGGAAGATAAACCCAAGGAGAAACACACTGAAACACATAGTAATCAAACTGACAAAAATTAAAGACAAAGAAAAATTATTGAAAGCAACAAGGGAAAAATGGCAAACAACATACAAGGGAACTCCCTTAAGGTTAACAGCTGATTTCTCAGCAGAAACTCTACAAGCCAAAAGGAAGTGGTATGACATATTTAAAGTGATGAAAGGGAAGAACCTAAAACCAAGATTACTCTATCCAGCAAGGATCTCATTCAGATTTGATGGAGAAATCAAAAGCTTCACAGACAAGCAAAAGTTAGGAGAATTCAGCACCACCAAACCAGCTCTACAACAAATGATAAAGGAACTTCTCTAAGTGGGAAACACAAGAGAAAAAAAGAACATACAAAAACAAACCCATAACAATTAAGAAAATGGTAACAGGAACATACATATTGATAATTACCTTAAACGTGAATGGATTAAATGCTCCAAACAAAAGACACAGGCTCACTGAATGGATACAAAAACATAACCCATATATATGCTGTCTACAAGAGACCACTTCAGACCTAGGGACACATACAGACTGAAAGTGAGGGGATGGAAAAAGATATTCCATGCAAATCGAAATCAAAAGAAAGATGGAGTAGGAATACTCATATGAGGTAAAATACACTTTAAAATAAAGAATGTTACAAGATACAAGGAAGGACACTACATAATGATCAAGGGATCAATCCAAGAAGAAGATATAACAATTATAAGTATATATGCACCCAACATAGGAACACCTCAATACATAAGGCAACTGCTAACAGCTAAAAAAGAGGAAATCAACAGTAACACAATAATAGTGGGGGACTTTAACACCTCATTTACACCAATGGACAGATCATCCAGACAGAAAATTAATAAGGAAACACAAGCTTTAAATGACACAATAGACCAGAGAGATTTAAAGTACATTCCATCCAAAAACAGTAGATTACACTTTCTTCTCATGGGCACAGTGAACATTCTCCAGGATAGATCACATCTAGGATCACAAACAAAGCCTCAGTAAATTTAAGAAAACTGAGATCATATCAAGCATCTTTTCTGACCACAACACTATGAGATTAGAAATCAATTACAGGGAAAAAATGTAAAAAACACAAACACATGGAGGCTAAACAATACGTTACTAAATAACCAAGAGATCACTGAAGAAATCAAAGAGGAAACAAAAAAATACCTAGAGACAAATGACAACAAAAACACAATGATCCAAAACCTATGGGAGGCAGCAAAAGCAGTTCTAAGAGGAAAGTTTATAGCAATACAATCGTACCCTGAGAAAAAAGAAAATCTCAAATAAACAATCTAACTTTACACCTAAAGGAACTAGAGAAAGAAGAACAAACAAAACCCAAAATTAGTAGGAGGAAAGAAATTATAAAGATCAGATCAGAAATAAATGAAATAGTAACAAAGAAAACAATACCAAAGATCAATACAAGTAAAAGCTGGTTCTTTTTTTTTTTTTTTTTTTGCGGTATACAGGCCTCTCACTATTGTGGCCTCTCCTGTTGCAGAGCACAGGCTCCGGATGCGCAGGCTCAGCGGCCATGGCTCACAGGCCTAGCCGCTCCGTGGCATGTGGGATCCTTCTGGACTGCGGCACGAACCCGTGTCCCCTGCATCGGCAGGCGGACTCTCAACCACTGCACCACCAGGGAAGCCCAAAGCTGGTTCTTTGAGGAGACAAACAAAATTGATAAACCTTTAGCCAGACTCATCCAGAAAAAGAGGGAGAGGACTCAAATCAATAAAATTAGAAATGAAAAAGGAGAAGTTACAATGGACACCACAGAAATACAAAGCATCCTAAGAGACTACTACAAACAACTCTGTGCCAATAAAATGGACAACCTGGAAGAAACAGATGAATTTTTAGAAAGGTATAACCTTCTAAGACAACTAGGAAGAAATGGAAAATATGAACAGAGCAATCACAAGTAATGAAAGTGAAACTGTGATTTAAAATCTTCCAACAAACAAAAGTCCAGGACCAGATGGCTTCATAAGTGAATTCTATCAAATATTTATAGAAGAGATAACACCCATCCTTCTTAAACTCTTCCAAAAATTGAAAAAGAAGAAACACTCCCAAACCCCTCTGCGACACCACCATCACCCTGAAACCAAAACCAGACAGAGATACTACAAAAAAAGAAAATTACAGACCAATATCACTGATGAATATAGATGCAAAAATCCTCAACAGAATACTAGCAAACAGAATCCAACAACACATTAAAAGGATCATACACCATGATCAGTTGGGATTTATCCCAGGGATGCAATGTTTCTTCAATATACACAAATCAATCAATGTGACACACCATATTAACAAACTGAAGAATAAAAACCATATGATCATCTCAATAGATGCAGAAAACACTTCTGACAAAATTCAAAACCCATTTATGATAAAAACTCTCCAGAAAGTGGGCATAGAGGGAACCTACCTCAACATAATAAAGGCCATATATGACAAACCAACAGCAAACATCATTCTCAATGGTGAAAACTGATCCCCTAAGTTCAGGAACAAGACAAGGATGTCCACTCTTGCCACTATTATTCAAAAGAGTTTTGGAAGTCCTAGCCATGGTAATCAGAGAAGAAAAAGAAATAAAAGGAATACAAATTGGAGAAAAAGAAGGAAGACAGTCACTGTTTGCAGATGACATGATACTATAGATAGAAATCCTAAAGATGTCACCAGAAAACTACTGGAGCTAATCAATGAATTTGGTAAAGTTGCAGGATACAAAACTAATGCACAGAAATCTCTTGCATTCATGTATACTAACAACGAAAGATCAGAAAGAGAAATTAAGGAAACAATCCCATTCACCACTGCAGCAAAAAGAATAAAATACCTAGGAATAAACCTACCTAAGGAGGTAAAAGACCTGTATGCAGAAAACTATAAGGCAGTGAAGAAATCAAAGATGATTCAAACAGATGGAAATATATATATATATATATATATATGTATATATATATCAATGTTCTTGGATTGGAAGAATCAATTGTGAAAACGACTATACTACCCTAAGCAATCTACAGATTCAATGAAATTCCTATCAAATTACCAGTGGCATTTTTTACAGAACTAGAACAAAAAATCTTAAAATTTGTATGGAGACACAAAACACCCTGAATAGCCAAACCAGTCTTGAGGAAAAAAAAAAAAAGAGCTGGAGGAATCAGACTTCCTGACTTCAGATTATACTACAGGGCTACAATAATGAAGACAATATGGTACTGGCACGAAAACAGAAATATAGGTCAATGGAACAGGATAGAAAGCCCAGAGATAAACCCATGCACATATGGTCACCTTATCTTTGATAAAGGAGGCAAGAATATACAATGGAGAAAAGACAGTCTCTTCAATAAGTGGTGCTGGGGAAACTGGACTGCTACATGTAAAAGAATGAAATTAGAACACTCCCTAACACCATAAACAAAAATAAACTCAAAATGGATTAAATACCTAAATGTAAGATCAAACACTATAAAACTCTTAGAGTAAAATGTAGGAAGAACACTCTTTGACATAAATCACAGCAATATCCTTTTTGACCCACTTCCTAGAGTAATGGAAATAAAAACAAAAATATACAAATGGGACCTAATGAAACTTAAAAGCTTTTGCACAGCAAAGGAAACTATAAACAAAACAAAAAGACAACCCTCAAAATGGGAGATAATATTTTCAAACAAATCAATGGACAAAGGATTAATCTCCAAAATATATAAACAGCTCATAGAGCTCAATATTAAAAAAAAACAAACAACCCAATCAAACAATGGGCAGACCTAAATAGACATCTCTCCAAAGAAGACATACAGATGGCCAAGAGGCACATGAAAAGCTGTTCAACATCATTAATTATTAGAGAAATGCAAATCAAAACTACAATGAGGTATCACTTCACACCGGTTAGAATGGGCATCATCAGAAAATCTATAAATAACAAACGCTGGAGATGGCGTGGATGAAAGGGAACCCTCTTGAATTGTTGCTGGGAATGTAAATTGATACAGCCACTATGGAGAACAGTATGGAGGTTCCTTAAAAAACTAAAAATAGAATTACCATATGACCCAGCAATCCCACTACTGGGCATATACCCAGAGGAAACCGTAATTGAAAAAGATACATGCATCCCAATGTTCATTGCAGCACTATTTACAATAGCCAGGTCATGAAAGCAACCTAAATGCCCATCGACAGAGGAATGGATGAAGATGTGGTACATATATACAATGGAATATTACTCAGCCATAAAAAGGAATGAAATTGGGTCTTTTTTAGAGATGTGGATGGATCTAGAGACCGTCATACAGAGTGAAGTAAGTCAGAAAGAGAAAAAGAAATATCATATATTAACACATACATGTGGAATCTAGAAAAAAGGTACAGATGAACCGGTTTGCAAGGCAGAAATAGAGACACAGATATAGAGAATAAACATATGGACACCAAAGGGGGAAAGTGTGGGGTGGGGGGGGGGTGGATGAACTGGGAGATTTGGATTGACATATACACACTAATATGTATAAGAACCTGCTGTACAAAAAATAAAAAATATTAAAATAAAAAAAAATTTTAAATAAATTCAGGGAGCCTGAAATCATGCCAAGTATTTTTTTTTTTCCACCATGGTATGAAACTAGAATCAATAACAGTAGGAAAATCAGAAAATTCACAAAGATATGCAATTTAACAATATGCTCCCAAACAACCATTGTGTCAAAGAAGAAATCAAAAGGGAAATTTTTAAAAATCGTGAAACAAACAAACCAAAAAATGGAAGCACAACATACCAAAACTTATGTGATGCAGTAATAGCAGTTCTAGGGGGGAACTTTATAGTGATAAACACATATATCAACTAAAAGAGAAAGATCTCCAAAAAAGAAACTCATTCTATCAAACATTTAAAGAAGAATTAGAGTCAATTCCTCTTAAGTTATTTAAAAATTTGAAGAGGAGAAAACACAACCAAACTCTTTTATGAGGTTATTATGACCCTGGTACCAAAGCCAGATGACATTATAAGAAAAGAAAGCTACTGGCCGACATACATGATAAATACAGATGCAAAAATTCTCAAGAAAATACTAGCAGACTGAAATCAACAATACTAGCAAACTGAGATCCTTAAAAGGATTATCAGCATGATCAGGTGGGATTTATCCTTGGGATGTAGAAGTTGTTCAAGATACGCAAATCAGTTAATGTGATATACCACAGTAAGAGACTGAAAGATAAACATTATATAAACCTCTTAATAGACACAAAAGGGTTTTGACAAAATTTGACATTCATGTATGGTAAAAACTCTCAAATAATTGGGTATGAAAGAAATATACCATAACATAATAAAGACCTTATATGACAAATGCACAGCTAACGTTATACTCAACAGTGAAAGATTGAAAGCTTTTCCTCTAAGATCAGGACGAAAGCAAGTGTACCTATTCTCACCACTCCTGTTCAACATAGTGTTGGAAGTCCTGGCCAGAGTAATAAGGCAAGAAGAAATAAAAGGCTACAAATTAGAAAGGAGGAAGTAAAACTGTCTCTGTTTACAGACGATATGATCTTGTGCACAGAAAATCCTAAAGAACCCACCAAATAATGTTAGAACTAATCAACAAATTCAGTGAAGTTTCAAGATACAAAATCAACATGCAAAAATGAGTTGTGTTTCCATACACTAACAATGAACTAGCTGAAAAATAAAGAAAGGAAATAGAGTAGAATGGTGGTTACCAGCGGTTGTTGCAGTGGGGAGCAGGGAGGTGGAAAGAACCCAATCAAAGAGCACAGACTTCCAGCTTAAGATGAGTGAATTCTGGGAATCTAATGTAGAGCATGTGGCTATAGTTAACAATACTGTACTGCATTCTTGAAAGCTGCTACGAGAGTAAATATTGAAGGTTCTTACCACCAACAACACAACAACAAAACATTAATTTTGCTAGTTGAAGGATGTTTAACTGAACTTATTCTGGTAATCAGTTTGCAATGTATATGTGCATGAAATAATCACACTGTAAACCTTAAACAATTTTATGTGTCAATTATATCCCAATAAAGCTGGGACAAAAAACCACGATAGAAAGGGTATTGTGTTACTCTGCCCAACGATCCTTGGAAGGGTTGAAACATCTATCTCCTAGACAAAGGAGCTATCAGCTGCTGGGAAATTATAACTTAGTCACTCAGAGTTGCCCTTATCCTCAGGGAGCTGCCTAGTCCAGGGTTATTTCCTCTCCCAGAGTTAATATTTGGATAGGGAATTCATAGTATCAGCCCTATGGACTTGGAAGGAATATCACTGCTCCAGAACATTGTTTTGGAATTGGCTGAGGTTTCAGTTGCAAGTGCATTGATCGATGTTTCCTTCCTCAATTTCTTACAAGTGTATCTCCTGTGTCTCTCCTCAGTAAACCATCTGTGTGAAAGTTTTCATTTCAGAGTTTGTTTCCAGAGAACTCAATCAAATAGCAACAAGAGCAGTGCTCACTTGACCCCATATTTCTCTTCTAGTTGAAAGGAAAGACTAGAAGCCTGTGAAAGTTTTAAATATATTTACAAGCAACATATCAACATGTTGGAAAATTTAGACCCAAGGATAGTAAGTTTCAAATCGTAAAGTATTTATTTTTCTATCTCCATACTTGTGATCCCAATGTTTATCCCTCATTTTTTCCTTCCTTATTTCTTCCTTCCTTCGATCATTTCTTTCTTCTTTCTATTTTTTTCCTCTTCTCCCCATTTCCTGTCTTTTTTCCTTTCTTAATTTATTGTTTCCTGTCTTCTTTTCTTCCTTTCTTTTGTCAAAAAGCCACACATTTATTGGATATATATCACTATTCCTGATGTGGAAGAGAGAGCAATGATGCAGACAGAAAAAAAACACACCCTGCCTTAAATGAGCTTACATTCTATTATGAAGAAACAATCATCAGATAAGTAATATAGATAATATTTTTAATTTTGATAAGTTGTCTGAAGAAAAAATAAAGCATATAAGAGATATAAATATTACTAGGTTGGAATTACTATTTTAAATAGAGTCATTAAGGAAAGCCAAATTGATAAAAATAAAAGATTTGCACAGAAGCCTGAAGGAGACAAAGATGAGAGCCATGCAGTAATCTGGAGGAAAAGCATTTCAAGTACAGAAATCTGAAATGCAAAGATCTTCTTTGCAGTTTTGCATCAAAAGCAGATGTATGCTTTTGGTGTATTTGAGGAATATCAAGAATATTAGTTTTATCAGAGCAGACCTTGTGAAAGGAAAATGATTTAGATGAGCTCAGACAAAAGAGTGAGGAAATGTGCATATTTTTTAAAGAATTTTAGGCCATTGTATGGGATTTAAGTTTTACACTGAGTGAGATACCACTGCAGTAATTTGAGCAGAGGGATGATGTGATCTAACCCATGCCTTAAAAGGATTATTCTGGCTCCTATAATGAGAACACAGTTTGGGGGGTTCTTTTCTTTAAATATGACTATGAATTCAAAAGAATAGCTGCCTATATTTCTTAAGTATCATGTAAACTTTCAAAATTCACTTTCCAGAAGTGAATTTTGAATTTTAAATTTCACAACTTTAACTGAGTTTACGTTTAACTTAGGATTTTATGTGAAAGCTCTCAAATTAATGACCTAAGCTTCCTTCTTAAGAAGCTAAAGAAGGCAGTCAGATTATTCCTAAGGAAAACAGAAGAAAGAAAATAATAAAGTTCAGGACAAAAATCAACAAACAGAACTTCCAGTCCAGATAGATGGCATAGGTACATTTCTCACCGCTCCTCTCTACTAAGTAAAATTATATACCTTGGAAATAATAAAACAGGCATCCAAAGTAGAACTCTGAAGGGTAAAAAGAAGGAGGAATACTGGTTTAGGACCACATGACCAGAAAAATAACACAACGCTAAGGAATCTTAAGTATCCCCACCCAACAGAAGAAACGAATCCTGATCCAATGTTTCCCAACTCTCAAACTATCAACAGAAGGCCACTCAGGTAGACTCATTCTTCCCCTGACCACAAACAGTGCTATAGCTATAGGCCCCAATAGTTATTCCCTCATAACAAGTTGCCCAACCTGTGAAGTGTTCTCCATCACCCAGAGGCAGGCAGGGATCTTGTGAAAAACATCCTGGTCCTGTAAGCCTCTTTGTCCTCATAAGCCTGATACACACCTTTTACTGCCAGAGACTAAAGGGTTGCTGGGGACCACCCATAGTAGGTGATGCTACCACAGCAAGTACCTAGGGGAGAAATATTCTTGGTTCTCCACAGGTAGCGGAGAATTTCAACCACAACAAGCAACTATCATCACTGGGGGAAAATGAACAAACTATACATGGGATCACTATATTATTTGTTAGAATTGCGTGGGAATCTATAATTAAATCAATGTAAATTTCAATTAATATCAGTGATATAGAAAATAGAAAACCAATAGAAAAAATATCAATACAACAAAAACTGGTTCTTTTTGGAGTTATATCAGTGTGATAAGCCTATAGCTACAGTGACCATGAAGAAAAGATACTAATGTTAAGAATGAGAAGTGACATAACTACAGTTTTTAAGGATATTAAAAGAATATTAAGGGAATATTAAGGCAATAACAAAAGGCATAGAAAGAAGATGTCAGTAGTCAGAGAGAAAGAATCTATAAGAATTAAAAATTTTTTTTTGGCATTGGTGTAGCTGACAGAAGAAACGCCTGACAACAGGGAGGTATTAAGTGCTATTTATGTTTCATTCTTACATTAACAATGATAATTGTCATGCCTGAACTCAAAGTTTAGTTAGGACAACCAATACGCAAATATATATGCACAACTATTATTGACACTGAAGCTGAAAACAAAATTAACTCTTCCTGGACCAGGGCACGAACCCGTGTCCCCTGCATCGACAGGCGGACTCTCAACCACTGCGCCACCAAGGAAGCCCCAAAATTAACTCTTGAGTCATAGAAAAATACCTTATGGAAAATAGTGAGATTTATCCTTAACAGTGTTCTTACATGAAAGCTCAGCAATGTATTTTATTTAGGCCTTTTTCTTCATATTCCACAATGTATGGCAGTTCAGATATGATAGGTGCCAAGTGACATCTCAGAACCTTTGAAGTATTTTACATTGTAGGATAATCAGTTTGAACTTTGGGGTCGGGAAAATGACTTTGAGTTCAATGTAAAGTGGAATGGATGAGAGGAGGGAGACCAAAAAGTGGGCTATTATAGTAATTTAGCCAAAACATTATGGGTGCTTATGTGGCAAAAGTATAGATAGTTATAAAGGGTGGGATCACTTACAATATATTCGAGGTAAACTCTAAGAGACTGAGTGATGGATTAGGTATGAGAGTTTGAGTTAGAAGAAAGCAGAAAAAGCATGATGCCTATTTTTCTTGTTTATGTGGCTGGATGCATGGCAGTACCATAGTCTGAAAAAGAGATGGGAAATATTTTCATTAATGTAAATGTTATATCACATTATTAAGACAACTTTAAATGGAAGTACCAGAAAAATAACTTTATTCTATTTTAATGGATAATTTAGTCTGTTCCCAAATGAAATGGATCTTTGTTAAAATGTCAGTGGACATTGATTTTTTTTCAATGGTAATAGTTGCTATCACTGAAAATGTAATAAAATATTCTTGACAAATTTGGACTGGGAAAAAATGGCACAGAGTTATATCCCAAAAGGAAACCTAAGAATGACCAAGGAGTATAATTAGTAAATAATCAAATAGACAATAACAATATTAGGGTTTTTTTCTGAATGTTCAATTAAAGCCATTGTTCCCATATATTTTTTTAATAAGGGCAAGGTAGAAAAGTATAACTGCATTGCATAGAAAATTGATAAACATTAACATATGTTTGAGTGCTTCAAAAATTGTTTCTGAAAGAAAATTCAACTATGTTGATATAATTCTTATTAAAATATTTGTTTTCATAAACATGTAGTTAAAAAATTCATTAGATAGAAAATATCAGAGTTAAAATGGTAGTATTCTTCATTTGTAATGAACATTTTGACTACATTCTCTGTATTAAAGATTAAACATAATGCAAAAATTAATACCACAATATCTGACCTAATTAGAAGAAACCATATCTGACCTAATTTGGTTGTCAATTAGGAGAAACAAGGAAATACATAGCTTGATAGAATACTGTATTATAAGTGCCATAATAATAGTCTGGAAGGCTCCTCTGGGGACATATTAGCGAACAGGAGAGTATTAGAATCTCATTGTTCTTCACCTAGAGTCCTCCAAGGATGCTCTTAAGGTAGTCTTTCCTGTTGCTATGTAGGTCCATGCTTCTAGGGTACTGGATGAATTGGAAGTTACCAAAAGCTGCATACTATAATAATTACTGTTTTGCTCTGTCACTTCTAACTGCTACTTCACATTGTGAAATAAAATTCATATTTTATGGCAAGACCAGAAAAATTAAACATAAAATTTTTTTTCTCTGCCATGTGGCCTCCTCTCTCCCATATACTATGCATTGTGTATCTTCATTATGCATCCACCAAACCTCCCCCATCTGAAGAAATATCTGCTTAACCATAAAAAGCAACATTCCCCTACCACCAACAAGACAACTCCTTAAAAGGTAAAGTTCCTTCTTAATCTTGTAAGGGGCCACAATGACCATGACCTACTACCCACTAGACTGTATAAACCGTCAATAACAGGTCATTTAATGTACAGCTCTCTGTCTCAAAAACTTATGTAACTGTGCTTTGACCTCTAACTGGTGGAACAGTTCTTAGAGCTTTCTGAGAGGCTGTTCCATTTTTATAATCCTCAATCTGGTGTGAATACAATTTTCCATTTCTTTCTTAGATCGACTGGTTAATTTTTCTGTTGACATCAACCCTCTTTTACTCCCAAGTGCTCACCTCAAGCCTCATACATGTGAGCAAGTAAGCACAAGTAACCAAAGTTCTAGCTTGCATCTTCCAATTTATCTAGGTCAATATAAGTGCATGGTAAGTTCTCAGTAACAGTGAAAAAATTAGATAAATGTTTTTACTCATCCTATTGAATTCAGTGAAACACAGAAAGGGTAGTTTATTTTCTGTTAGCTATTGAGAATATCTACTTTTCTTTGCCATTCCAAGGCCCTTGTCCACGCAAGTAATAACAGTAGGAGTGGTCTATCTTCCACCAACTTGATGCCATGAAAGTGAGAGGAGAATTTCTTAATGGATTCTCACCTGTGGGCTCCATGACTAGAAATTCTAGTGTGCAGCTAAGCCAAAAGAACAAGAGGTAAATCAGTATCTTTAGTGGCTGGTATAAGACAGAATAGACAATAGAGAAAACACTGATATTATTCTCATCACTACGACTATCTAGCTATGCATAGACTTCATCTTTAAAAGGAGATCCAAGGTAATTTCTGGTGTTAGAAGATTCTGCTTCTAGAATGTAAAAGAGGATACATATATAAATTTAAAATAACAATTCCCCTAATATCTAGGGGGAAAAACACAAAGACATTATATTTTCCCCACCTATCTCTTTGGCTTGTTATAATTACTCTGCCTCAGGAGTGCTGTTAAGTATAGTTCAGACACGGCATAGCCGTAAGTAGGTAGGATTGTAGTTTGACTTCAGCATATCACTGCAATTTTACCTTTTCTTCTTCTTATTGTCCCTAGAATATATGTTTAAGAAAAAAGATCAACAGGTTTATTTTTGTCTCACCTCTAGTTTTCAAAGCATGTAATGCCAATTATCTAAATTTAAAGGAAAAGTATATTCCTGCTATTGGTGTTACGATTCTAATATTTCCACTTCCACACAAAAGAGCTCATATGCTACTGTCCTATGATGAAACAATAACAAAAAGAAAAATTTAAAGTTACATCCTTCTCCCCTGTTATATTGTCAGCAATTCATTTTAGATTATCCAGGCACATTTACCCTAAACCAAACCTCCAGAAATACTAGCAATCAATTTTCCATCATCATCTGACCTAAATGTTTCAGTAACAATGATTCCACCAGTTCCATTACACAAATTAACTCTCTAAGTATGAAGATATAAGTATTGACATGGGTTGCAAAGGAATCTAAGAGGAAGAATAAGATGGACGGGCCTTGCAACATTAGTTTATTTTTCAGCTACAAACCATGCATATTTTCCCAAATTGCTGATAATTCTCCCAATATCAAAACAGCTAATGACTAGGAGTGCTAGTGTGAGCTGAGGAAAGACGAGAAAGTGGTTTGAGATAGAACTAAAATCTCTTAGAAATACTGACAGTATTTGCATATTACAAAATGGTATCTTTCCCCCAAAACATATTAGTTCATGGAGTTCAAACTATACTTTTTTTTCGGAAGAAACATTGAAGATATGCAATTAGAAGAGCTAGAGAAAAAAAGTCTATTTGGAACATTGGTGCTAGAAACATAATTTCAAGAGGAAAACAAATACAATTACAACACCATAAAAAAGGCATTCCTCAATCAACAGGGTTAATTCTTTATGAATATTCACTTCGGTAATTCTAATTTTATGTGAAAAGCTTTTTAAACACAAAAATCAAGCAACTATTGTAGAAGTTAAGCAACTCTCCCCAAGCTCATACCACTTGTAAGGAGCTACATTAAGATTTACATCCAGATCTAGTTTGATTCTAGAAACTGAAGAATCTCAGTTGTAATATAGTCTGACATTAAATAGCCTCATGCATGAACAAAAGTACAGTGCACACAAGTAAAAGAATCATAAGTATACTATGTAGATATATCACTATAACAAGAAAGAACAGTTAAAAATGTAAAACCATAACATAGATACAAAAAATGACATATAAATAATTGCTACAGAGACATTAAATATTATATACATGCCAAATAATCATAAAGCTGGAGGAAATTAATCTGAGTCGATGAGATACAGAGAATGGGTGGTTTGATAAATCTAATCACAGGAAGAAATTTAGGTCTTAGGAAGGGATTGGATGCATCTGGGAAGATAAATTGAGGATACTGATGAGCACAGTGTCCTAAGAAACAGAAGTCCTGATTTCTAAGTTTCGTCAGCTATATGATCTCGAACAAGTAATAAAATGGTAAAAGGGTTAATTTAAAGAAACTTCAGAATTTAACCCAAGCCTTTTACTGGAGGAAAAACTGAGGACCATAAGAGTTAATGACTTCTCTATTTCCCGAAATCCTCACTAACTATGTACAGAGCTACTGGGCTCAGTTTACATATCTATAAAATGGGGAGAAAGTGCTAATCCTACCTAGTTTTCATGCTAAGCCTTAACCCTTTTAATTTATTTATTTTTAATTAATTAATTAATTTATTTTTGCAGTACGAGGGCCTCTCACTGCTGTGGTCTCTCCTGTTGCGGAGCACAGGCTCCGGACGCGCAGGCTCAGCGGCCATGGCTCACAGGGCTAGCCGCTCGGCGGCATGTGGGATCTTCCGGACCGGGGCACGAACCCGTGTCCTCTGGATCGGCAGGCGGACTCTCAACCACTACGCCACCTGGGAAGCCCACCTTAACCTTTTTTAAAAATAGATTATGGGTCTTAAAGAGTACAGTTGTCACACTGCGTAATTATTGTTTCTTCTGTAGGGGAGAACTTGCTATCTCCTTTACAGAACAGTATATTTCTTAAGGAGAAAGACAGTCTCTTTCCCTTTTAGTTAAAAAGTCCTTAAACATATGAATGAATGAATGAGGTTGATATAAATGAGGTAAAATTACCTTAAATAGTAAAGTTTAATAAATATCAGGTTTTTGGAAATTATGTTTTTCAACATGAGATGCCATTGTCATCGTCTACCTAAATATAGTGAGAAAATTTGATCCTTAGAAAACTTTTTTTTTTTAGTAATACTAAATCTATTTTTTTCATGATGACAGCTTTTAGAAAATTAGGACCAGGATTCATATGAAACTGATTTTGCTTTTAAGCCTATACTATATTTGGGATATTTTTCATATAACAAGTTGCACACAACTCGGTATAAATTGGTAACCTATCAAACTTAAAATGTATTGAAGTTTATTGAAAGAAATGCCGTGAACTTTAGTCAAAAGAACCTGGCCCCTAGAGAAATATACACACTCAGATACAAACACAGACATAAACAGAAATACATTCCATCACTACAAAATATTTGATTCATCAAGTTTGGAGCCGATATTAGTGTATTTAATTAACTAATTATTTAACAACTACTTGTTCTATCATTCTATTCAGAGTTTTAATGACATTCTATTTAACATTCTGTAGCATAACTGTGTCTATAAACTACAGCATCATTTACTGATTCAGACTTGTTCTTTCCTATTAATAAGAAGATACTGTTTCCTTTCAATCCCAGAATTTAGGAGCAAGTCTTGAATTGAACCCTACTCTCCTAAAAGGAAAAAGGAGTAAAGAGTACTTAACAGTGATTGAATCAGACAGTTTGTACAAAATCACAGGAAATGTGCATTCTAAAGAGGCAGATAATCAGTACAAGCATATTGCATGGAATACATAAGTGGAGCCCTGCCTGGAGGTCAAAAAGTAGAAGCAAACCAATTAAGCTAAGTATCCACTAAATTGTTTTTCATTGTCTAATTGAAAAGTGATCACAGGAATCAGGTTTAATTGAAAGGGCTTTTTAATTTAAATCCGACCTTAAGCCAATGTTATTTAAATATGGTAAATAATGCATTCTGGAAGAAACTTTTCTAGAAGTTCAAAATCCCACTTGAGTATGTATTTGGATCATTTCTGGGTTTCTTTCACTGCTATTTTCCAGCCTTTAGTTAATGAAAGGAGCATACTTATTTACATCAAATGTGAACATTACACATTTATTTGGAAATCTTATCTTAATCGCTATATGTTTCCAGTGAAATAAATTCATCCATTCATTCACTGCTTTTGCTGAATAATTTAGATCATTTAAGGAAAATGTGAAGCATTGGCCTAAACAAATTCATCTATTCGTTCATCGCTTTTGGTGAATAATTTAGCACATTAAAAAAAAACTGAGTATCTGCCTGCCATACGGGACTAATCGTCCCCTCAGCTAAAAGACATCACTAGCAATCAATGCTACTTGTGACTTCATAGTCTTGATGAAACTTGATTCTTATGTTGATCCTATACAAAAATGTTAGAGTTTAGGCACTGCTAAAAATAAAATAGGGAAAGAAAGGGGGAAAGAAAGTGCTCTTTCAAGGACCTATTCAGGGGACCAAACCCACACTTTGCCCTTCTGCCAACCATTATTTTCAGAAACCAGAACAGCTTTTAAAATACAGACAGAGAAGATCAAGAGGTACCAGGCATGGCTTCATCAAAAGCAGCATGTGTTCAAACTCAGCTTCTCCCCAGGCCTAAATGCATTTCCTTTACGAGGCTACAACTTTCAAATCGGCTTTACAAGACTATTCTGTCTTTGGATAAATGGAGTTGGGCAGAGAAGAGTAGTTTCTGTTGCTCCAGCTCTTTCAGGCCCGAATTCTTTACAAGCTCAAGACCAGGCCAGCAAATGTTGGATTGTGAGGTGTCTGGCTGCAGAAAGAAGAGGAGCCTCCTAGGTCCTGAGCAATGAACCTTCCATCACATACATACACCCTACACAGATTGTGCTCTCTCAGTGTTTCTGGAATAATTCCATGAGGCCCTATTAAGAGTTTGCTTAAGCAGAGAAAATATCAAAGCATTTAATTGTTTGCAATTCTGAAGCTGCAGAAACCAACAGCCAATTAGTACTCAAACTCCTCTTTTCAGATGGGAAACGAATCTCTTTTTAATAGAAACTTTTCTACTCATTTTTTTTCTTGGAAACACACTATACAACCCAAATCACACTTAGAATACAATGAAACAGAATATAAAATGATATTTTTCTGCAAACTATCATCTTTTCTGGTTCATTTTCAAGATCTTTGATATTTACATATGACCTTTCCATTTTTATTAACAGTTTATTGGATTTTTGCATTCCAGCCAGCAGGAGAAAGGTAATTTACAGAAAGATTTGACAGTTATATACACAGCTATAAACTTCAGTCCATTAACTTATTTCTCATGTAACCTTTAGACAATTCTACCAAAACATAAGCATATGCCTTTTCCCTTTATGTTAAAAAACTCTCATTATAGAGCCCTATTTATAGAATGTCAAATGAAAGGAGAACCATCTTATCATGTCTCTTTATGGTTTACAGATGTTTACAGCTCTAACTTTTTAAGGCACATAAGTAAAAGTCAAAGATATTTTTGTGTTGCTTAGGTTCTATTAGATGTGAATGGATATATATTTGACATCTTCTATTACTTTATTAATTTATAATTATGGATTTGATAAGTGGTAATAAATTGTTTTAATATATCTACTTTAAATAGTGGCATAGCATATTTTCATGTAATTCATCGCAGTGTCTAAAGCAATACATAACGTTATTTCTATACAAAGTATAGGAAAATTATCTATGTTAAAAATAATATTTGAGCTTTAAACTTGACTAAGATTTTTTTTTTAATGCAGCCATTTTGGTAGTTTCTTGAAAAGCCAAAGTCGATAGACTTCTATATAAATATAAGGACAGAACTGAATTATAGAAAAGTGGAAATGTTGCATATAATTTGGTTTATGCACAGCACAGGTATGTTTCTAATTAAATATTAATATTTAAATGCATGGCATAGCATTCTAAATGGATTTTTTATACCATTGTGTCCAGTCATTTTTTTATAATAAAAGGCACCAAAGAGAAGCTGCGAAATTTTTTAAAACAAGGAATTATAATAGAAGAAAATGTCCTTTTACATGAATCTTGTTCCATCATTCATAAAATACCACAACTTGGAGTGCTTTCTCCAACATGACTGAAAACCAAATACTATATATTCATATCATCTTCACTGTACAAAAAAGAAAAAAATAAAAGATATAGAAATTATGAAAATATATGAGATTAAGAAATAGAATAGTCATAATGTACTAAAAGTCTCAATTTGTCTGCATATCCCTTTTAGGCAGGAAAAAAGGACTAAGTGAACTATATTGATGCAACTTGAAAAGTAATAAGAGGTACAGTTCGGGCCAATTGAGTTTTGCAAGTACCATACTAGGAATGTGAACACTGAGAAATAATTAGTGATTATACCTTGATGGATTTCTAGCAGGCCCAGAAAATGGGTACAAAATGCATAAGATAATAAATTATTTCCCAAAAAATGAGTTTAACTCAAGGCTTTCTGGAATATTTAAAACAAAGTCCTATTACATATTTATTTGTACATACAGAATTACAGAGGGAAGAGCATGTTAGACCAGCATATTCTTGTGTTATATATTAAACAATAGTTCCAGCTGATCTTAGGAAACAGACATGAGAGACAAATTTACTCAACAATAGTTTTTCACTGTACTTCATCTCTTTTATCTCTGCTTGGCCTCTTAAGGAAATGGAAAAGTTCCATAGTGCCATCTGGTGTGAATTAAGGGAACAGCTTCCTTCAAGCAGCATCTACTAGAATATTCCTCTAAGCAGAAAGCTCAGACGGCTATAAAAAGTAAGTCTTAAAAAGACAGGAATAAAGACACAGACCTACTGGAGAACGGACTTGAGGATATGGGGAGGGGGAAGGGTGAGCTGTGACAAAGCGAGAGAGTGGCATGGACATATATACACTACCAAATGTATAGTGGGAAGCAGCCACATGGCACAGGGATATTGGCTCGGTGCTTTGTGACCGCCTGGAGGGGTGGGATAGGGAGGGTGGGACAGTGGGAGGGAGGGAGACGCAAGAGGGAAGAGATATGGGAACATATGTATATGTATAACTGATTCACTTTGTTATAAAGCAGAAACTAACACACCATTGTAAAGCAATTATACCCCAATAAAGATGTTAAAAAAAAAAGTCTTAAAAGATGAAAACCACTTAACCAATCTGATTATGACATATATATTTATGTTCACTTTTGCTTTATCATCTTTCTCTAGGGATATTAAATTGGAATTATTAGGATGTGTATACTTATGCATTAAAAAAACTGTATATATATAAAAGCAAAATAACAAATTTCTTATTGGTACATTACGAAGCTTTCTTCACACTTTCATTTAAATTGTCATTACTGCTGTGCTAATTTGCCAATACAAAATTAATAGTAGTGGTCCCAAATTTTTCCTGCAAAGTTTGGCATTGTGTGTATATGTGTATGAACATGAGACTATCTGAATTGCAAATGTCAGATGCAGATTTTCATGAAATGCTACAAAATTATGGATATTGTGCTTTCTCCATCACACATCTCATTTTCACTTTTATTTATCATATAATTTTTGATACTTATATGATCTACAATTATATATTTCTATGATTTCTACTGAAAATCTGGTAAAATGTTTTTTTTTCTCTAAATAACTTCATGCTATGCTGAATTTTTCTTAATTTCTAACCTTTCATTCATTTTACATTTTGTGTATCATGAAAGACTTTTTGTCTTTTATTTGTTGCTTGTTTTCTTATTGCTCCTTAGTTATTTGAAGGCCAATACTCTCTCTTTTATATCTTCTGTTACTTTCTTACACTGCATGCACTAATGTCCCAAATAATAGACTGAATATGGACCAGGCAAACTCCAGAGATTTCTTTTAAGACTAGAATCCTGTCCTGATTTCTGATTTTATTTTGATAGATAGCATTAAAAAGAAAGAGTTCCTTAAAATCCTACAGTACAGAAACTGACAAAATCATAGTTCCTCACATATTAGAATATTTACAACAAAACACTATTTTCCTCCAAATATTATACTGTTAAATATTTTTGTGTGCAAACTACCTGAATTTCCATTACTGTTGGAGAAACTGTGCAATAATCAGTCTATAGTACACACTCCTGTGTGTGTGTGTGCTTGTGTGTGTGTGCGTGTGTTACATATCTCTAAGAAAAACAATTTTCAGACAAGTCAACAAGGGGAAAAAGATCACTTTTAAAAGGCTTAACATGTCTTTAAAATTAACAAATCTCTCTGGAAAGGCTTCTGTCCAGTCACTCTTCAAAAATGGGCTGAACACTGAGAGTAGTGTTAATCACCATTTGCACATTTCTCTAAATGTAGAAAGAAACCACAGTGGCCCATTTTAACATTGCTTAGGTAAATTCTATCTGAGGCTAGAAAAGCAGCTGAATACTTCTCAAAACATTAACCCTCACAAGTCATGTGTTTCCTCTATTAGTATAGTATAAAAACCTGATTAAATTCTGAATACCTAAGTAAACCAACAATAACTGAAATAAAGTGATACATAAGAGATATAAACTTTGTTTTCTTTCTCACAATACCCATATACTAATTATGCAAACCAATCTACAAACTCTAAACAAGTAGTAAATACCCCAAAATGAACAACATACTATTATTTATATTACTCAAAGGACTTGTAAATGTCAGTAAAACCAAATTATGTGAGTTAGAGAAGTTAAGGAGAATTTCCCTAAAATACTGATTTCTAAATTATATCTTGAATAAAGAGTTAATTGGGAGATACTACAAAACTTCTCATTCAACCTTGTTAGGAACGGGGCACAGTTAAAGCTAAGTCCTATAGGTGGGAGCACATAAAGAATATTTGGGAAGTCTGAGAACTGCCTAAATATAGCACAAAGTTAATTTCAGCAGACCAACAAATGAGCTCATATGGCTTTGTCATTTTATCAATGAAGTGATATTGATTAAAAAAAAAGAGAAAGAGAAGTGACTCATTCTTCATATTTAAAAGACCTTGAGTGTTTTCAGTAAGGTGAAAACCTGGTTGAAAGCATTCTGTCACCAAAGTATTTCTGTAGGTATGTGCTGCAAAGGCACTTACATTGCACTGAGTAGCATTGGGAGAAGCACTTAAGAGAGCACTGGTCACAGATGCATGGTAGAAGTGAATATTGATTCTTAGAGCTAGAGCTATATTCATTGGCATCTGAAAGTGAGCTATGGGGGCTAATGGACCACAGATAATGGCCAAAAGTGTTACAATAGGCTCACATATTAAGAATAACTAATCCCTGTTAACATGTAGAGTCCTAAAGACCTTATGTTATCACAGGGCCAAGCCAGAACTAATCTTAGTAAACCAAGCCATGGAACGATTATTTGAAGATGTTATTTGACTCATCAATTAATATTCATATTAATACTCATTTATGACCACCAGAATATGCAAGTTGCAAGTTCTTGCCAAAGATGCTACTTTGACATCTTTGTATTAAAAGTGCGTAAGTAATTGGCAATGATATGTCTCTGTTGAAGTTAGGTATAAAATAATTATTTCTTAGTTTCTGACAATGCTATTTTACCCAAGGATTTTTTTATGAGTACAAGAGAATAAAAATGGCAGATAGAAGTTACTGGTTCAAGAAAAGTCTCAGGCATTTACATTTTGATACTAAGAACTAAAATTAAGACTATATGCTAATGCAGAAGGATGTACAATAATTCACTTCAATGCACAGCATACTGTAAAACTTTGTCTCCATACATAGAAAGTACCGAATAATGAGGAAACAAGATTGGTGATGGGTTTAGCTGTATATCTATCATTGTATTCATGAAATGAAAGTATGCAACCTTGTTAGCAATAAGGATCTGATTTGATGTGAAAGATACTCATGATTCAGTACAAATTACATGTATATGTATGTTAAAAAACAAAATCTGGTTCTTTACCTTACTAAGTCGATAAAATATTTGTCCTTAAGGGAAATGTAATTCAAATATTTCCATGATGAAGTACTATGCTTCTCTGCAGTTCCTTTCTGATTGGGGATATAAAGGTGCCAAGTGGCAACTCTTGAATCCTAGAGAGGGTCGTACTGTATGTTTAGAATGATGGGGAGGCTCCGAAAATATTCCATATCACCTTGGAATATTAAAGCAACAGAATTCACTTCAAAGGCCCATTATACAAAGAATATAACCTGAAATGACAGCTTCTTATAGAGGCTAGAAAATTTTAAACTTTTCATCACTCTCCTCCGGTCTATTCGTTCTGAAATAATTTAAGCCAGAGTTAGCCATCCAAGCAATCATTTACATTCTTGGACTCACTCAGCGAATGCTCATGTATAATCAACCTAATTCCTAAGAACATTTTAAAGGCATAATGATACTGAATATTTTAAACCAGATCATAATACTATACTGTGTTGCAATGTTATAGCACCTATCAAATTAGATTCACAGGTTACTAAAATTCATTATTTAAAGATTAGAAGTCTCTGTCATAGATCAGCATTTTATAAATGAGGATATGCTATCAATCTAGACAAAGAAACTTATCTAAAATTATAGATCATTGCAAACCAAGAAGGAAGGAGCATTGGTGCTTTTAGAAATTATATCTGTCCTTCAGAATGTGCTTATTATGATGGATTACCTATTAAGCTTATTTCTTCCACAAGTAGTGATTTCAAAACATTTGCAGCTTTCACTAGCAATTCCACCTGTCATCCTCAACATGCTCAGCCAGACTTTGCTTCTCACCTCTGAAGCCTCGTCTTGTGCTACTTACTGTATTTCTCTTGACTCTAGCCATTGTAGACTTCTTTATATTCCTGGATCATATCATGCCTTGCCTCTGTATCATCTTTTCTTCCTGAAAAGCCAACTCTCAAATTCTATTTTATAAATTAGGTCTTGTTTTAAATACCATTATTCTTAAGGAATCTTCTTTTGACCCTCCCCAAACTAGGTTTGACACCCCTCTGAAATGCTCTGAACCGTTGCTTTGAAAACACACATACTCAGTATGGGTGCATGATAAGACTTTAGGTCACTGTGACTGAAGCAGAAATTAAGTTCCATAGAGGTAGAGAGATATAGTTAACAGAGCTATCACAAAGACCAAAAAAGTAAAAATGCTATCTCTTTCAGATGTCCTTTCTCTACTGTTTCTGTTTTTGTTTCATGTTTGTGAGCTGAGGCAGAAAGAGGTTTAGAACTGAGCAAACTGCTTCAGATGAAAAGATGATTGAGTATATGTTTTCTTTTATGAAGGAGAGCCTACAGCATCCTTCATTGGTACTCAAGACCCCAGTGGACCCATTTAAACTGTGGCTATGCCACAGAGCTCACTGCACACTACATAAAGAATACAGAAAGGTGAGGCACCTTTGAGGTTTGTGTAAGCAACATTCCATTTCCCTGCCTGATGTTGGAGCAGTTGGGAGATAGTTGTTCAAGTTACACAAATGGAGGTAAAATATAATTTTCTTTATTAATGAAGTTTTTTTTTTATTAATGAAGTTTCTGATGAATGCAGATTTGGCACTGAGCCAAGGGTACTTGCTAATACTTCAGCAAAGAATATGGCAAATTTAGTCACCCATACAAAGGCAAATGGTCAAATTTAAGGCTAATCACAGGAACAGGGCTTGTACTGGCTCAGCTTAACAAGAGTCAAGAACTATTGGGAATGCATGCTTCTTCTAGGAAGACTTACCCCCAAAGAAATCTAGGAGTTTTGAGTTACACATGCCTAGTTCTTGTCTGAACTTTTAGTTGGATCCCTTCCCAGCGTGGAACTGAGTAAGGAAACAAGATGTTAACTGTAGGGATCACTTCTTCACGGAAACATGAAGGAATCGAGTCTCAAATCACAATAGAAATATCCTTACCTGGTAGTTCAATAAGCAGAACAGGTGTTAAATCACAGCTTTGTCTCATCTGAATTCCCTTTTGGTTCTATTAGTTAATGGTTAATTAGGTAGGGTTTAAAGAACTTTCTGTACATTTACTTGAAATGAACACCTTTACATTAGTATTTAAAATGCAACATGCTGAGTTGGAACTACTCATTCCCACTTGAAATCCTTGTTTTTCCTCAGCATAAAGGTCGTTTGTGGAAATAACTATATACTGCCAGTACATTCCTTACTGCCTTTCACTCCCCATGAACTATTTGACCAAATTCAGACTCTAGGTTTAGTTCTTTTGTATTGCTTCTTTTAACTGTTGTTTATCTTCCAGCCTCAGGCTCCATGATGCTAAGTTAACTAGTCCCTCCCCCCCCCCACCTTCCTTCTTTCCTCTCACATTTTATCAATATTTAAATAAAAAAAACTTTTTATAAAACTTCCTTTTAAAATAGCTATATATTGAATTGCACACCAACTCTAATCTCCTCCACCCCTCAGAGTGCATCTTGTATTTCCCAAAGCCATCAGCTTCAAAGTAATCTTGTAAATTATAAAATATGATAGGTAAAAAGTGTTTTAGAGATTGTCTAGTCTGATTCATTATTTTACAAATATGAAATTGAGGCACAGAGGATGAAATGGCTTGTTTGAAGCAACTTGGGTATTTAGTTAGGTGTTGCTAGACTATTCAACTAACTAGAATATGCTAGTATGACATTTCTTTTTATTTGTAATTGTAGATGTATTCTAAACATGCATCATTACTAAAATACAACCTTTCCTATATCATCTTAAATGCTACTTCCTATAAGAAACTCTTCACAGATTAAAATGAACTCTGAATTTCCCTACTGCTTAAATATCAATTCAGACCATTTTCAGGTCTGCTAAAATTTAGTTTTTAATGCTTGTATCCAAATACTTCTCTTTATGTGGGCCCCCAAACCACAGTTCAGATATGAAGATTCTTGGTTCTACCAGCCATTACGACCCAGTTGTGTTGCTCTAAATCCCACGTCTTTTTGGTACAAATTAAATGAGATTCTGCGGGGAATTTCTTTTGCAGCACTGTATTCCCCAATTAAAGTCCTGTGTTGAACTACATGTTCACTCGCCATGAAGCCTTAATCTCTACAAAGCTCTGGTCATTTTTCCTCCATTGTTATTGTTATCTTCCTGGAGAAACGAGGGATGGGTGGCTTCTAAAAACACTACTGACCACTGGTTAACTGACTTATCTGAATTGTGTCACCTACATGGCTTTATGTATCATATCTATAATATTCCATATTATAAATAGGCTGATAACAGCATGGCCAATATCATCAGTGTTCCCGTTGTTACATACAAATAATGTTTACTGGACACATAGAATTATATTCTTAAACACAATTCTACTTAGAAAACAGCTTTTCTAAGTACAAAAATATAAAATTAAAACCACCAAACTAGTCAAACAGTTGGTACCTAGCACTTCCTGCCTCAGCACACTTTCCTATCTTCCTCTCTATAGGCACAGTACTCTACACCTCACATAAGTTGCTATTTGGAATTAGCACCAGGTGATATGTAAGAACTGTAAGGTGCAGCCTTGGCCCACAAGGTGCTTATAGTCCTATCAGGTATCAAAATGAGTACTTGCTAAATAACAAATAATCTTACCACCAGTCTATGCTAGCTACTACCCAGTTCTCCGTTTCCATTAAAAAACAAAACAAAACAAACAAACAAAAACCTCTGTAGTCAAAAACTCAGTTGTCTCCAATTTTCATTCTCCTATTCTTTCCTGAAACTCTTATTGGTGTTTTCTCCCAACCATTCCACAGACATTGCTCTTGCCAAGTTTGTTAATGTCATCAATGTTGCTGAGTTCAAAGGTTAAGTCTAAGTCTTTCAAGTCTTTGGCAGTAGTGTTTGACTTAGCTGACTGATTGCTCCTTTACCCTGGAAACACTTTCTTCCACTGGCTTCCAGGAAACTATACTTTCCTTGTTTTCCCTTCCATCTTTGGCCCTTCTCAGTACCCTTCCTTGTTCCTCCTTATCTTCCTGATTGCTTATTATTGGAGTATCCCAGGACTCAGTCCTAGTATCTCTTCTGTAATTTCACTTACTTGCTTCCTGAATTCATTCAGTTACATAGCTTTAAATATTATCTATACACTAAGGCTGATGGTTCCCATATTTATATCTCCCACACAGACTTCTCCCTTCATTTCTAGACTCAGATGTTCAACAGATGATTAATGATTGCTTTATTGAACTATCAATAATATTTGTCTTTAACTGAATCACTAACAAGCTTCCCAAATTAATATGTATCAAATCAAATATCAGATTCCACTCCCTTCCCCTCCAAAACAAGCCCCTCCCATCATCTGCCTGAACTCAGTGGCAACTCCAGTAGACCTCAAGACAAAATCTTGGAATTATCCTTGGCTCCCCTCTTTCTCTTACACTCAACAGGCAAGTAGTCAGCAACCCTGTGGTCTCTACCTTCAAAATCTAACTAGAAACAAATCACTTTCACCACTATAATCTTGGTCCAAAATGCCATCACTTCTCACTATCTATTTTACTGAGAATGAAGTTCAAAGTTTTAACAATGACAACAAGGTCTTACACAATCTGAAGCCCTCTTATATTTCTAGTTTTGTTTCTTATTATTCTCCCCTTTGCTCACTCTGGCATAGTCCCATTTCATGGCTTTTGTACTTGATGTTTCCTCTGCCTGTAACCAAGGATGGCCTTATGGTGTGCATCCAGTGCAGTTCCACAAAACCCCACATTCAGAAGAGGGCCCCTATGTTGGGGTTTAATGCTTTACAGTCACACTTTTGAAATTATTAATATTTTATCATTGCATATGTGTTTTATAAATAAAGCCCAATGAGCATATGATGCATAGGTCATAGACTTGGAGTCTTGGCTCATGTGAGGTCCTTTCTCCTGCCTCCTCTCTCTTGGCTGGGAATAGATTCTCAAGCACCCACTCCTCTCTCCCCACCCAGTAACCACTGCCACTTCTTCCCCCAATGGGGGCTTAGATGTGGATATGAGGTAAATCAGGACACAAAGGCAAGAGGCTGGGCTTGTGAGGGTCTGCACTTTCACAGCAAGTAACCCATGCCCAAAGCACTGTGACATTAAATAGCAAATAAAACCCACGGCAAGTTGAGACACATCATGGGAGAAAAAGAAAAGCTTCTCGCTGCTTTTTAAACAGAAGGCCCTCACTTTTTATACTTCTCCTCACAAATTATGTAGCCAGTTCTACTTATGACATTGTATCCCCAGAAATCCATATAGGTAACTCGCTCACCTTCTTCAATTTTTGCTCAATAAAGACCTTCACATTAAGGCTTTGAATGATCACCCGTTTGAGAATCAAAACCCCTTCCAGACACACACTTTCCTCCCCAGAAAGTCATCCATTCCTTTAATTTTTCTCAAGGGCATCTGTTCTTAACTAGCACACTGTATAGTTTATCTATTTATTTTTGTTTATGTGTTTCCCTTCATTAATATGAGTCCTGTGATTAAGGGTTTAGTCAGTCCTATTAGTTTGAAAATAATCACATGTTAATAGAATTTGGCTGTCAAGTGTAAAAAAAGAGAGAAACCTCTACTAAATTGAGTTGACAAACCAGAAGGAGGAGCTGTCATGCCCTGCAACAATAGCAGCCCAGCAGGACGAAAACTCCTCTTTTTCCTGGCAAGGACTCATCTAATGAAAAGCCATGGACTTTTTGTTGACTGCACTCCCAACTTCCTTTTCCTTTGTAGAAAATTTTCCCCTTCAGTTTGGGGACCTACACAGGGCTTGCTCACCATGGCTGCAGATGCTGAATTGCAATTCTCTGCTTATCACAAATAAGCCCATCTTTGCTGGACAATAACTAGCAGTCTATTTGTTTTTTTTGTTTTGTTTTGTTTTTTGCGGTACGCGGGCCTCTCACTGTTGTGGCCTCTCCCGTTGCGGAGCACAGGCTCCAGACGCGCAGGCTCAGCGGCCATGGCTCACGGGCCCAGCCGCTCCGCGGCATGTGGGATCCTCCCGGACCCGGGCACGAACCCGTGCCCCCTGCATCGGCAGGCGGACTCTCAACCACTGCGCCACCAGGGAAGCCCGGTCTATTTGTTTTAAGAGAACATTTTGGTGGCCCGTATGGGGACCACAGAAGACTCCCGATGGCTCCAGGGCTGGTGAGCAAACAGGTGCTCTATTCACAAATGAACCCATTGTGGCTCACTGCTTTCTCAATGACTCTGGGGTCTGAAGGTGCATCTTTCTCCTGGATCTGAGTTTATGCCCTCATTGTATTTGCAGCTCTCAACTTTATTCAGGATCTATTCAAAAGTTTTGTCTCTTTTGTTAAGGCTTTGTTCTGTATGCAAGTACTCATTTGGCATTTAGGTCTGATTTTGAGATCTAACTGTTTCACTGAAATTGACTGGCTTTGGTCTGTTCCCTTCAGAAGAAGGGCTGCTTCTCCTGAAGCTGGCTAACCTTCAACCCATTCCATCGGGAACAGGGGGTGTTTCTCTGAAATGGTTTTTCAGACTTCAGCCTATTGGAAGGTCTGTCTTCTGGAGACTGGCTAAAAAAGAGGGTAAAAAAAAAGGTTTTGGACCAGCATTGAATAAAAACTGCTAATTAAGAAAATCCTGAAACGTCTCTAGAATTACAACCAGGTCAACAGCCTGCAAACTTTTTTTTTTTTTTTTTTGTGGTACACGGGCCTCTCACTGTTGTGGCCTCTCATGTTGCGGAGCACAGGCTCCGGACGCACAGGCTCAGCGGCCATGGCTCATGGGCCCAGCCGCTCCGCGGCATGTGGGATCTCCCCGGACCGTAGCACGAACCCCTGCAGCGGCAGGCGGACTCTCAACCACTGCGCCACCAGGGAAGCTCTAGCCTGCAAACTTTTATGATCGGTCTTAGGCAACTTCATTGAGCAATTCCTAGAGCAATTTCCAGGGCTTTTCCAAAGCCTGTTGATTAGAACAAAATTCAGGCTTACACACAAAAATGTGACAAACTCATTCATGAAAATTACAATCCACTTCAGATTGTTTTTAAAGAAAATTCTGGTCTTCCTTCAGAAGCTGATTTCACCTGGGTAGCTTTTAATTCTGTTTAATAAGGTGCTGAATCAGGACCTTTCCTTTTCAGTAAAAGGGACCTTTCCTTTCAGTAAAAGGGACCAGGATGGAGTAAGAAACTATGTCCATTAGTTAATCTGCAGATCAGTTTTCTCAGTCATCTCAGAGGAGGACTGTTAAAATTCTTAACCTTCAACTCCACCAAATGAAGGTTCCTAAACGAAACCAAAACCCTCCTAGCTTCTGCTATTATTGCAAACAAAAAAAGGTGGAACATTGGAAAAGAGATTGTTACAAATGTAAGTGCTTTAGGCACCTTCAGCCCTTTAACCAGCCTTTCCAACATCCTCCTAATTTTCAATGATGGGGCTCCAAGCACCTACAGAAGCTCTTTCCAGTACTCCCTCTTTTTTTTTTTTTTTCCCCCTGTGCCACATGGCTTGTGGGATCTTAGTTCCCTGACCAGGGATTGAACCTGGGCCCTCAGCAGTGAAAGCATGGAGTCTAACCACTGGACCACCAGGAATTCCCCAATCCCTTCCTCTTAATCAGATTGGAGAAACATTTCTCCAGATGGGGACGAATCCCTTCCAGTCCTAATTGACACTGGAGCCACATTCTCTGTGCTCAACCCCATTACTATAAAATAGACCCAGCTTCAGAGTACTAACATAGCATAAATTATGGGGATCTCTAATGAACCTCAAGAGGTTCCTGTTTCTGAACCTATTCCCTTTTGTTTAGGCCCTTTCAGAAATACACACGCTTTTCTCCTTATTTCCTCTGACCCTATTTATTTATTAGGCTGAGACTTCTTAGAGAATTATCATGCTGGAATTTCTTTTTCCCCAAAGGGGGAAATAATTCTAGAAATTGAGAGTACTCCAAAGTAACCCACCAGGTGAATTAAATGACTCTTTGATATCTTTAATTTTTTTCCATCTCTGATGATACTAGAGCTAATTCTGAGAATTAATCAATTAATCTGAGAATCAATTCTGAGAATTAATCAATATCCTGTAAGTAAAGAAGCTCTTCAAGGCATAGCACCCATAACAGAAAATTACAAGACTAAAGGCTTTATTGTGCTAGCCCCTATAACACTCCCATTTTACATGTGAGAAAAGGGATGAGGGTGGATGTTGTCCAGGACCTCAGAGCAATAAACATCATTTTTTACTGTCAACACCCTATAGTTCTTAACCCCTGTACATTACTAAAATCCATTGCCACCAGCCAGAAGTAAATTCATTACTGTAATTTGGGCAGTGCATTCTTCAGTATTCCAGTTGATGAATCATGCCAATATCTTTTGCCTTCATTTTGGAAGGAAAACAATTCACCTGGACAGTGATGCCTCAGGGTTATACTGAGAGTCCTTATTTCTCCTAGATCCTGAAGGCTGATCTGGATGACATAAAGTTCCCTAGAGGTTCTACTTTGTTGTAATATGGAAATGATTTGTTTTTTTGTTCTTCTTCTCAGGCTTCCTCAAAGGATTGACAACATCCGCTTGCTAAACCTTTCAGCCTTAAAGGGGCGTAAGGTCACCAAAGAAAAATTGTAGTTTGCCCAAACCTAGGTTAGATATTTAGGGTAGCCCAGAACAAGGGCTACACCTGTATCCAGATATACTTCATGGTGTCTTAAGTTTCCCCCAATCCAAAACTATATGCCAATTGCAAGGTTTTCTCAGGTTAGTTGGTTATTGCCAAAATTGGATTCCAAATTTTCTCTTATAGCCAAACCTCTATTTGTTTTACTCAACAGTAACAAGCCCGACCCAGAAGAAAGAAACGATATAGTCTTTAAGACCTTAAAAGAGTTTGATGAACCCACCTGCCTTTGGACTTCTCAATTATCAGATTCCCTTTTTCCTTTTTGTGTATGAAAAGGAAGGGAATGCCCTTGTGGTTCTCACCCAAAACACAGGGAACACCATCAACACATAAAATATTACAGCCAGCAACTGGACCCTGTGGCATGGAGATACCCTCGTGTCTTAGAGCCATTAAGGCCACTGCCCTTTTGGTTAAGGCCACAGAGAAAATCATTGTGGCATTCCATTTAACCATTTTGTACCTCATGCAGTAGAAGCTCTCCTAAATTCTCATCATGTTCAACATTTCTCAGCCAGCTGCTTCACCTCCTATGAAGTCCTTTTGTTAACTGCTCCTCACATAATTCTTTTACATTGTAATAACATTAACCTAGCCACTCTTCTCCCCTCTGTCACCAACAAAGTCTTTCACACTGCTTAACACTGACAAAACACCTCCTGACTCCTCATGATGACCTACAGGAAATTCTACTGGGTAACACTGATTTCTCAAGGTTCACTGATGATTCTTATTTAAAAGGTGACAATGAGAAATATTGTGCTCAATATGCTATTACAACTTCTTTTGATGTTGTTGAGCCAGCATCTTTACCTATGGCTACTTTGGCCCAAAAGGCTGAAATATACACTCTTACACAGGCTTTTACTTTAGCCAAGAGCAATACTCCCAATACTTATACTGATAGTAGATATGCTTTCAGAGTAGCTCATGATTTTGAAATGTTGTGGGAGCAATGTGGTTCCCTTACTTCCAGTGGAAACAAAATTTAAAATGGCCCCTATGTTTAGGAATTACTGAATGCAATATTTTTACCTGTTGTTTTAGCTCTTATTATGATCTCAGGGTATTCTAAATTTGACTCTCTGGAAGCTAAGGGAAATCACCTTGTTGATATTTCTGTAAGAAATGCTTCCCTTAAGGGGACAATAGTAGCCAAACCTCTGTCATTGTCCATTGTCTGATATTTCCTCAAATGATAACTGAGAAAAACTGGCTAGAGAGGCCCAAATATTGACCTCAGAAAAGGAAAACAAGGTTAGAAATTCAACAGTCGTTTGCTTGATAAAAAGAGAAAGCTCTGGTTTTGACCAACTAACAACCCACTCCTACCAGAAATTCTAAAATTCCCACTCTTCCCCACTACACATGCATTAAACCATTGGTCTCCTGACAAAATGATAGCCTTCATGAATCAATATTGGTGAGGAAACATTAACAAAGCCCCAAAAAGTACCTGCTTCACTTGTCCCACTTGTCCAAAGTACAAACAGGGAAGCCTGTTCATACTGATCCTGGATATTTTAAACTGCCTAATGAACCATTTAAGTTCTGGCAAATGGATCAAATGGATTTCATATGACTCCCTCTATCTAATGGGATATAAATATGTTTTAGTCACGGTCTGTATGTTTCACTCTGGTGTAGAGTCTTCCCTTGCAGATAGGCTACTTCTTCTGTGGCTAAAGTCCTATAGGAAAAGATTATCCCTACCTGGAAAACTCTTCTCAAACTTTATAGTGATCGAGGAGCCCATTTTACTAGGCATATGCTTCGATGAGTCTGTGCTGTTTGGCTGGTTTTATAGCACTTTCACTGGGCTTACCACTTTCAATCCTTTTATTTAGTTGAACACATTAATGGCATTATTAAGACTCAACTGGCAAAATGTGTGGAGGCCCTCCAAACATCGTGGACAAAAGCATTTGTGTCGGTCCTTCTAAATCCCACCCGTTTTGGAACTCATGAACTCTCATCCTTTGAGATAGTAATAGGATGCTCAATGTACTTGGTTCCTGCTTCTTTTGACCCACGACTGATAAAAGGAGAGATACTCCAATATTGCAAAGGTCTAATTGCATCTATTAAAAATAACCATGTTTTGGTAGAGCAATCTTTTCATAGTGAACCCTTGGGAGATGAAGACATTGAACATCACATTTTGCAACCTGAAGATTTTGTCTATTGGAAAATATACCTCCAGAAGAACTCTCTTCAACCTCACTGCAAAGGCCCCTTTCAAGAACTGCTCACCAACCCTTGTGCCGCCAAACTCCAAGGAAATGAATCTTGGATTCTGTGACACACCTAAACAAAGCACGAAACCTTGACTGGACCTGAACATCATCTGGTGACCTGAAAGTAAAGATTTCCTGGAATCAAAGCAGATGACATCTAATGAAACAGTTCTCCCAATATTTCCAGACCAGGCCTGTTAGAAGTTTGTTGGCAAACCTTTGATGATGACATAACACTTCAGATGATCTCCAGTTTCTCTAATCTTGATAACATATGGACTTTAGATTAAAAAATGCCTGAGAGTTCTCCCCCTACCCCTCTTTGTTACTCGATGTGACTTTAATAGATTTCCAATATGTGCATTTTCCCACTGAAATGATACACTACACCCAGAATAGATCTTTACTGACATTGAGGGACAAAAAGCTGGTGAAACTAGAAAATTTGACTCTAGATCAGCAATACTTTCAGAGAAAGATCTTGATCAAAACAGGGAAATGTAAGAAAATTAATTAACAGAAACTTCAATTAAATAAAGTTGGGAGACCAGAAGGGGGAGCCCTCACTCCCTGTGACAATAACAGAGCCCAACAGGAAGAAGAAAGACTTCACTTCTTTCCTGGCAACGCCTCAGCCAATGAAAAGCCAGGGACTCTGTTTACTACAGCCCTCCCAACTTCCTTTCCCTCTCTATAAAAATGTTCCCCTTTCCTTGGGGATGAGGACTTGTATGTGTTTCACCATGCTTGCAGACCCCAAATTGCAGTTCTCTGTGGATCCTGAATAAACCCATCTTTGCTGGGGAAATATCTGGTAGTCTGTTTGTTTCAGTCAATACTCGTTTTTATAGGGCAGCTTGGTACTTAAAGTCTCTTTGTGTTTAATTTGTAAAAGCACCATCAACTGTGAAGGGCAAAACCCCAAGAAAAAACTTTATGTCTACTTACTCACTGGGTTCAGCTATATAAAAATGAGACATAAGGCCAGACTGATATTAGAGCAATTCAGGTGGAGAGTATACCTGGTTCCTCCATCTCAGGTTATGAAGGAACTGAAAAGAATTGTATCCCTCCTGGTATTTAGCAACAGATATTAAAAGAAGAGAAATTCGTTATTGAGAAGATATAAATACATTCTAATTATCTAAACTACAAAATATATTAGATATATATAGTGTTTACATGCATGCATATATGCATTCATACATATATATGTCTTAGTTACAGAGGAAAAATTATTTTGTTTGTATTTTTTAAATGAATGTGTGTTTCTGCTATCTCTATTTTCTGGGATTTTTAATTCTGTGGGGATAATCGGGTCTTTAGAGAGGTAAGAATGGGTGAAAGCAAAACATTATTGAATTATAATGGTGTCAGGAGAGTGATAAGAAACAAAATTATGGAACAGCACACCATGTTAGAGACTATAAAGTAATTTATGATATTACATAATAAAAACTATATTTATTCTACTAAATTTTTAACTTTAATTCTTTAATTCAAAATTAAAATCAGAATTGAAGTTTTCTTCATTGATTTAAGAACAAAGGCACAGAAAGCTGTAGTGCCTTTGGAAAACTACAAACGGCAGTAGCACAAATAGAGAAATTCAAAAGTTTTTACCAAAGTAATAGTAAGTATCTTCGTAAGCCATCACAAATAAGACAACATGGAAAATTGAAATAGGAAGGGGAGGCTCACTTTAATTCATTGCCTCGATGTGTATTTACTGAACATATAGTTTGTGTCAGGTACCCTTCTATTTGGAACATAGCAGTGAATAAGAAAGAAAAAGATCCCAGCCTCAGCTATCAAGCAGTGTACTGAAAAAGGTGAAAGTGATTACTAGATGAAAACAACATGTGGAAGGAGAGTTAAAAGAAGCTAAATACACAGTACATGCATGGCAAGAAATCTGTTGAACAAAACAAATTACACAATACTTCCAGAATGACTCACTGCCTTGGGGAAATACAAAGTAGAACACAAAGAAGAAGGAAAAATCACTGAAAACTGCAATCATAACAACTATGAGAAAGATGGCACTGAAAAACAGAAACTCAGTAAAAATACTGTAATAGAATCAATCCCATGCAGCGCACAAATTAGATTTCCCAAGAAGCCGCGGAGGAAAAGCCAAATGTAGATGAAGAAAATGATGGGCAAGGATCAATCATCCATTTTAAGCAGCAGGCCTCCCTCTGATCATTAAAATAAATCTTATATGTGTATATATATATATATATATGTATGTATACACGTATACACACATAAATACATACACACATATATATTATACATACACATGCATATACATACATACATATATATATATATATATATATATATATATATATATATATACTGTAGAGCAGTCACTGAAACATATGACCCTCTAACTGCAAGGCAATTAAATGGCCCTAAGGAATTTTACAAAAAATAATTCATAAATACTTTTCTTTAAAGTTTCATTTTAATGTATAAGTAAGACATGCATTTATCATATGATAAATGATACATGTTGCCCTAATATGCAGTTGCCTTCCAAAAAACAACAGTTGCTTTGAAAATTCAATATAGGTTGTATATTGGGGTGTTTTCTTCTCCCTTTCATAGTTCCATATACTCTGGAGGTACAAATGTTTTTATGAAATTCAGATTCATATTTAACTTAATCTGGTTACAAAGTGTAAACTGTTACAAAGAAATATTGGTATTTGTAAGGAGCTCAGCTGAGCTGGAGAGAGAGCTGAGCTGCTAGAGTAGCCAATTAAACCAATCATGAGCGAAAATGAAAGTCATCTGGAAGCCTCTAATCACAGCAAAAGTAAAGCAGGATGCTAAAAAGGGAAGAGGCACCAACTCCCCACTGTTTCATTTCCCCTATTGAAGGGCACACCACTCAAGGGTCTGACGGATCAGCACGGATGTGGGGTCTTCTCCTTTGTGTCTTATTTTGTTGAGAGAGACCCCCAAAAAAGACCTGGTGGTTTTCTGGACCCGGGGGTAGGGGTAGGGCTATGGACTAGAAAGGTTAGGAGCAGAAAAGTACTGGGCACTGAATCTTAGGGGGGAAAGTGTCTTCAAGTTTTATCCCTTCTCTCCTCATGAGGAGGCCTCAGCAGAAACATCCGAGAAAGATCTCTACCAAAGGCTCCTGATAAAGAAATCTAGGAATAAAGGTGTCTAGTC
The DNA here is from genome assembly GCF_949987515.2 of Delphinus delphis. Lineage (NCBI taxonomy): Eukaryota > Metazoa > Chordata > Mammalia > Artiodactyla > Delphinidae > Delphinus > Delphinus delphis. Next base: position 79,652,982 of record NC_082687.1, on the reverse strand, counting down.
TAGGAATACAAAAATGCATAAAGAGCATGACCTTCCAGGAAGGGCCTGATTCCTTGACTGCAGCTCTCTTCCGAGACCACAATGCAATCGCTGTGCACCAAGTCCAGTGCGAGGGCAGCTTTCCTCCTGAGACCTACCAGATAAAACCTTTGTAATTGTCTACAGTTGGACTTGAAAAATCATACATAGGTTTTTAACCACAACTCAGACTCCTCACTGCTCTTAAACACAACACTTATTATGGGAAATTCAGAATAAGTGTCAACAAGTATGTTATGTGCTTAAAAATATATAAACAAACATGTTTGGGAAGTTGCTGGTTCTTAACAAATCAAGGGGCTGATATTTCACCCTCTGGTTAGCAAAATGTGCCTCACATTTTTAGGATGTAGTCTATATATTGAGAGGCCAGGGATATAGTACTACTCTTCACAATTCATTCAACTGCTTGTCATAGAAATCAAAAAACCCTTCTTGTTATTTCTTACTTCCCAACTTTTCATACTTAGCTCATGAAAATTCATGTAAGTTTTACTTTTTAATTCTTTAATATCTCTGCATTTTACCCACTGTTCAGCATTTTTTTCACCCACCAACATATGACAAACTAATGTCATCTCTCACCTAGACAGCATTAATGTCTATGGACTAATGTCTCTGCATCCACCTCTAAACTAGTATCTGAGAAATGTACATCTGATCATGTCATCTCCCACCTTCCAAAGTGCTTGGTTCCTGTCAGTAGCTTTCCATGGTTTTGAAAACCCCATCCAAAATCCTATATGGCCCTACATGACATACCCACTGCCTAACTCTACAGTCATTTGTGCATAATTGTTCCTCTACATTCCAGATTCACTGAAGTATTTTCAGTTCCTCAGACACTGCACACTACTTGTTTCAGAGCCTCTGTATATGCTGTTACTCTGTACACTGTCAAATTCCCATCCCAACTCAACTCAAATGAGGCATTAGTTTTTTATTTTCTTCATCCCCTTTATCACATATGTCAATTCGCTTATTTTATTAATGACTGCCACTCAAGAGACTGTAAGATATTTCATGTAAGCCTCTAGGAAAAATATAACTGTAAAGTTATAGAAAATAAAAATGAATCAAAGCACTTCAATACAAAATAATCAACAAAACACAAAGGTAGATGACAAGAGAAGGAAAGAGAGACAAAGGAACTACAATACTAAAAATAAAACAACTAATAAAAAGGCAATAATAAGTCCTTCATGATCAATAATTACTTTAAATGTAAATGGACTAAACTCCCCTATCAAGGCATAAGGTGGCTGAGTGGATCAAAACAGTAAGATTCAACTATATGCTGCCTATAAAAACCTCAATTTAGATTTAAGAACACACACTGGCTGAAAGTGAAAGATCGAAAAGATACTCCATGAAAATGGTAACTAATAAAGAGCAGGGATGGCTATAGTTGTATTAGAAAAAAAGAGACTTTAAATAAAATACTCTCAAACGAGACAAAGAAAAACATTATGTAATGATAAAGGATAAATCCATCAGGAAGATGTAACAAATATAACTGGCAATCAAAAACCACCAACAAAGAAAACCTCAAGAACAAGTGGCTTCATTGGTAAATTCTATGAGACATTTAAGGAAGAATTAACACCAATCCTTCTCAAGTTCCTCCAAGAATAGAGGAGGAGGGAAGAGTTTCAAAGTCATTTTATGAGGCCATCATTACTCTGACACCAGCGCTAGACAAAGACACCACAAGTAAAGATAATTACAGGCCAATATCTGTAAAGAATACAGAGTAAGTTGGTTCCGGGAAGATGGCGGAAGAGTAAGACGCGGAGATCACCTTCCTCCCCACAGATACACCAGAAATACATCTACACGTGGGACAACTCCTACAGAACACCTACTGAACGCTGGCAGAAGACCTCAGACCTCCCAAAAGGCAAGAAACCCCCCACATACCTGGATAGGGCAAAAGAAAAAAGAAAAAACAGAGACAAAAGGATAGGGACGGGACCTGCACCAGTGGGAGGGAGCTGTGAAGGAGGAAAGGTCTCCACACACTAGGAAGCCCCTTCGCGGGCGGAGACTGCGGGTGGTGAAGGGGGAAAGCTTCGGAGCCGCGGGGGAGAGCATAGCAACAGGGGTGCGGAGGGCAAAGCGAAGAGATTCCCGCACAGAGGATCAGGGCCAACCGGCACTCACCAGCCTGAGAGGCTTGTCTGCTCACCTGCCGGGGCGGGCGGGGCTGGGAGTTGAGGCTCGGGCTTCCGTCGGAGCGCCGGGAGAGGACTGGGGTTGGCGGCTGAACACAGCCTGAAGGGGTTAGTGCGTCACGGCTAGCTGGGAGGGAGTCCAGGGAAAAGTCTGGAGCTGCTGAAGAGGCAAGAGACTTTTTCTTCCCTTTGTTTCCTGGTGCGCGAGGAGAGGGGATTAAGAGGAGAGGGGATTAAGAGCGCTGTTTAAAGGAGCTCCAGAGACAGGTGCGAGCCGCGGCTAAAAGCGCGGACCCCAGAGACGGGCATGAGACGCCAAGCCTGCTGCTGCCGCCATCAAGAAGCCTGTGTGCGAGCACAGGTTACTATCCACACCCACCTTCCGGGGAGCCTGTCCAGCCCGCCACTGCCAGGGTCCCAGGATTCAGGGACAAGTTCCCCAGGAGAACGCACAGCACGCCTCAAGCTGGTGCAACGTCACGCCGCCGCAGGCCCGCCCCGCACTCCGTGCCCCTCCCTCCTCCCCCCGCCCGAGTGAGCCAGAGCCCTCGAATCAGCGGCTTCTTTAACCCCATCCTGTCTGAGCAAGGAACAGACGCCCTCCGGTGACCTACATGCAGAGGCGGGGCCAAATCCAAAGCTGAGCCCCTGGGAGCTCTGAGAACAAAGAAGAGAAAGGGAAATCTCTCCTAGCAGCCTCAGAAGCAGCAGATTAAAGCTCCACAATCAACTTGATGTCTGTGGAATACATGAATAGGCAACGAATCATCCCAAATTGAGGAGGTGGACTTTGAGAGCAAAATTTATGCTGTATAGCTTGGCTTCCACCATTTGTCCTAGGGTTTTATCCATGCGTTTTTGTTTTTGTTTTTCTAATTTTTTTTCTTAATAATTCTTTTATTTTAATAACTTTATTATATTTCATCTTACTTTATTTTATTTTACTTTATCTTCTTTTTCTTTTTTCCTTCCTTCCCCCTTCCTCCCTCCCTCCCTCCCTCCCTTCCTTCCTTTCTTTCTTTCTTTCTTCCTACTTCTACTAATTCTTTCTCTCTACTTTTTCTCCCTTTTATTCTGAGCCGTGTGGATGAAAGGCTCTTGGTGCTGCAGCCAGAAGTCAGTGCTGTGCCTCTGAGGTGGGAGAGCCAACTTCAGGACACTGGTCCACAAGAGACCTCCCAGCTCCACATAATATCGAATGGCGAAAATCTTCCAGAGATCTCTATCTCAACACCAGCACCCAGTTTCACTCAACGACCAGCAAGCTACAGTGCTGGACATCCTATGCCAAACAACTAGCAAGACAGGAACACAACCCCAACCATTAGCAGAGAGGCTGCCTAAAATCATAATAAGTCCACAGACACCCCAAAACACACCACCAGACGTGGACCTGCCCACCAGAAAGAAAAGATTCAGCCTCATCCCCCAGAACACAGGAACTAGTCCCCTCCACCAGGCAGCCTACACAACCCACTGAACCAACCTTAGCCACTGGGGACAGACACCAAAAACAACAGGAACTACAAGCCTGCAGCCTGCAAAAAGAAGACCCCAAACACAGTAAGATAAGCAAAATGAGAAGACAGAAAAACACACAGCAGATGAAGGAGCAAGATAAAAACGAACCAGACCTAACAAATGAAGAGGAAATAGGCACTCTACCTGAAAAAGCATTCAGAATAATGATAGTAAAGATGATCCAAAACCTTGGAAATAGAACAGACAAAATGCAAGAAACATTTAACAAGGACCTAGAAGAACTAAAGAGGAAAGAAGCAACGATGAACAACACAATAAATGAAATTAAAAATACTCTAAATGGGATCAATAGCAGAATAACTGGGTCAGAAGAATGGATAAGTGACCTGGAAGATAAAATAGTGGAAATAACTACTGCAGAGCAGAATAAAGAAAAAAGAACGAAAAGAACTGAGGACAGTCTCAGAGACCTCTGGGACAACATTAAATGCAGCAACATTCGAATTATAGGGGTCCCAGAAGAAGAAGAGAAAAAGAAAGGGACAGAGAAAATATTTGAAGAGATTATAGTTGAAAACTTCCCTCTTACGGGAAGGGAAATAGTTAATCAAGTCCAGGAAGCACAGAGAGTCCCATACAGGGTAAATCCAAGGAGAAATGCACCAAGACACATACTAATCAAACTGTCAAAAATTAAAACAAAGAAAACATATTAAAAGCAGCAAGGGAAAAACAACAGATAACACACAAGGGAATCCCCATAAGGTTAACGGTGGATCTCTCAGCAGAAACTCTGCAAGCCAGAAGGGACTGGCAGGACATATTTAAAGTGATGAAGGAGAAAAACCTGCAACCAAGATTACTCTACCCAGCAAGGATCTCATTCAGATTTGATGGAGAAATGAAAACCTTTACAGACAAGCAAAAGCTGAGGGAGTTCAGCACCACCAAACCAGCTTTACAAAACTGCTAAAGGAACTTCTCTAGGCAAGAAGCACAAGAGAAGGAAAAGACCTACAATAATGGACCCAAAACAATTAAGAAAATGGCAATAGGAACATACATATCGATAATTACCTTAAATGTAAATGGACTAAATGCTCCGACCAAAAGACACAGATTGGCTGAATGGATACAAAAACAAGACCCCTATATTTGCTGTCTACAAGAGACCCACTTCAGACCTAGAGACACTTACAGACTGGAAAGTAAGGGGATGGAAAAAGATATTTCATGCAAATGGAAACCAAAAGAAAGCTGGAGTAGCAATTCTCATATCAGACAAAATAGACTTTAAAACAAAGACTATTACAAGAGATAGAGAAGGACACTACATAATGATCAAGGGATCGATCCAAGAAGAAGATATAACAATTGTAAATATTTATGTACCCAAAATAGGAGTACCTCAATACATAAGGCAAATACTAACAGCCATAAAAGGGGAAATCGACAGTAACACATTCATACTAGGGGACTTTAACACCCTACTTTCACCAATGGACAGATCATTCAAAATGAAAATAAATAAGGAAGCACAAGTTTTAAATGATACATTAAACAAGACGGACTTAATTGATATTTATGGGACATTCCATCCAAAAACCACAGAATACACATTTTTCTCAAGTGCTCATGGAACATTCTCCAGGATAGATCATATCTTGGGTCACAAGTCAAGCCTTGGTAAATTTAAGAAAATTGAAACTGATTCAAGTATCTTTTCTGACCACAATGCTATGAGACTAGATATGAATTACAGGAAAAGATCTGTAAAAACTACAAACACATGGAGGCTAAACAATATACTACTTAATAACAAAGTGATCACTGTAGAAATCAAAGAGGAAATAAAAAAAAAATACCTAGAAACAAATGACAATGGAGACACGATGACCCAAAATCTATGGGATGCAGCAAAAGCAGTTCTAAGAGGGAAGTTTATAGCAATACAATCCTACCTTAAGAAACAGGAAACATCTCGAATAAACAACCTAACCTTGCACCTAAAGCAATTAGAAGAAGAAGAACAAAAACCCCCAGAGTTAGCAGAAGGAAAGAAATCATAAAAATCAGATCAGAAATAAATGGAAAAGAAATGAAGGAAATGATAGCAAAGGTCAATAAAACTAAAAGCTCATTCTTTGAGAAGATAAACAAAATTGATATACCATTAGCCAGACTCATCAAGAAAAAAAGGGAGAAGACTCAAATCAATAGAATTAGAAATGACAAAGGAGAAGTAAAAACTGACACTGCAGAAATACAACATATCATGAGAGATTACTACAAGCAACTATATGCCAATAAAATGGACAACGTGGAAGAAATGGACAAATTCTTAGAAAGGCACAACCTGCAAAGACTGAATCAGGAAGAATTAGAAAATATGAACAGACCAATTACAAGCACTGAAATTGAAACTGTGATTAAAAATCTTCCAACAAACAAAATCCCAGGACCAGATGGCTTCACAGGCGAATTCTATCAAACATTTAGAGAAGAGCTAACACCTATCCTTCTCAAACTCTTCCAAAATATAGCAGAGGGAGGAACACTCCCAAACTCATTCTACGAGAACACCATCACCTTGATACCAAAACCAGAAAAGGATGTCACAAAGAAAGAAAACTACTGGCCAATATCGCTGATGAGCATAGATGCAAAAATCCTCAACAAAATACTAGCAAACAGAATCCAAGAGCACATTGAAAGGATCATACACCATGATCAAGTGGGGTTTATTCCAGGAATGCAAGGATTCTTCAATATACACAAAATAATGCGATAAACCATATTAACAAACTGAAGGGGAAAAACCATATGATCATCTCAATAGATGCAGAGAAAGCTTTTGACAAAATTCAACACCCATTTATGATAAAAACCCTGCAGAAAGTAGGCATAGAGGGAACTTTCCTCAACATAATAAAGGCCATATATGACAAACCCACAGCCAACATCGTCTTCAATGGTGAAAAACTGAAAGAATTTCCACTAAGATCAGGAACAAGACAAGGTTGCCCACTCTCACCACTCTTATTCAACATAGTTTTGGAAGTTTTAGCCACAGCAATCAGAAAAGAAAAGGAAATAAAAGGAATCCAAATCAGAAAAGAAGAAGTAAAGCTGTTACTGTTTGCAGATGACATGATACTCTACATAGAGAATTCTAAAGATGCTACCAGAAAACCACTAGAGCTAATCAATGAATTTGGTAAAGTAGCAGGATACAAAATTAATGCACAGAAATCTCGCATTCTTATACACTAATGATGAAAAATCTGAAAGTGAAATCAAGAAAACACTCTCATTTACCACTGCAACAAAAAGAATAAAATATCTAGGAATAAACCTACCTAAGGAGACAAAAGACCTGTATGCAGAAAATTATAAGACACTGATGAAAGAAATTACAGATGATACAAATAGATCGAGAGATATACCATGTTCTTGGATTGGAAGAATCAACATTGTGAAAATGAGTCTACTACGCAAAGCAATCTACAGATTCAATGCAATCTCTATCAAAGTACCACTGGTATTTTTCACAAAACTAGAACAAAAAAATACACAATTTGTATGGAAACACAAAAGATCTCGGATAGCCAAAGCAATCTTGAAAACGAAAAATGGAGCTGGAGGAATCAGGCTCCCTGATTTCAGACTATACTACAAAACTACAGTAATCAAGACAGTGTGGTACTGGCACAAAAACAGGAAGACAGATCAATGGAACAGGATAGAAAGCCCAGAGATAAACCCATGCACATATGGTCACCTTATCTTTGATAAAGGAGGCAGGAATATACAGTGGAGAAAGGACAGCATTTTCAATAAGTGGTGCTGGGAAAACTGGACAGGTACATGTAAAGGTATGAGATTAGATCACTCCCTAACACCATACACAAAAATAAGCTCAAAATGGATTAAAGACCTAAATGTAAGGCCAAAAACTATCAAACTCTTAGAGGAAAACATAGGCAGAACACTCTATGACATAAATCACAGCAAGATACTTTCTGACCCACCTCCTAGAGAAATTAAAATAAAAACAAAAATAAACAAACGGGACCTAATGAAACTTCAGTGCTTTTGCACAGCAAAGGAAACCATAAACAAAACCAAAAGACAACCCTCAGAATGGGAGAAAATTTTTGCCAATGAAGCAACTGACAAAGGATCAATCTCCAAAATTTATAAGCAGCTCATGCAGCTCAATAACAAAAAAACAAACAACCCAATCCAAAAATGGGCAGAAGACCTAAATAGACATTTCTCCAAAGAAGATATACAGACTGCCAACAAACACATGAAAGAATGCTCCACTTCATTAATCATTAGAGAAATGCAAATCAAAACTACAATTAGATATCATCTCACACCAGTCAGAATGGTCATCATCAAGAAAGCTAGAAACAATAATGCTGGAAAGGGTGTGGAAAAAAGGGAACACTCTTGCACTGTTGGTGGGAATGTAAATTGATACAGCCACTGTGGAGAACAGTATGGAGGTTCCTTAAAAAACTACAAATAGAACTACCATATGACCCAGCAATCCCACTACTGGGCATATGCCCTGAGAAAATCATAGTTCAAAAAGAGTCATGTACCAAAATGTTCATTGCAGCTATATTTACAATAGCCCGGAGATGGAAACAACCTAAGTGTCCATCATTGGATGAATGGATAAAGAAGATGTGGCACATGTATACAATGGGATATTACTCAGCCATAAAAAGGAACGAAATTGAGCTATTTGTAATGAGGTGGATGGACCTAGCGTCTGTCATACAGAGTGAAGTAAGTCAGAAAGAGAAAGACAAATACCGTATGCTAAAACATACATATGGAATTTAAGGAAAAAAAAATGTCATGAAGAACCTAGGGGTAAGCCATGAATAAAGACACAGACCTACTAGAGAATGGAGTTGAGGATATGGGGAGGGGGAAGGGTAAGCCGTGAGAAAGCGAGAGAGAGGCATGGACATATATACACTACCAAACGTAAGGTAGATAGCTAGTGGGAAGCAGCTGCATAGCACAGGGAGATCAGCTCGGTGCTTTGTGACCACCTGGAGGGGTGGGATAGGGAGGGTGGGAGGGCGGGAGGCGCAAGAGGGAAGAGATATGGGAGCATATGTATATGTATAACTGATTCACTTTGTTATAAAGCAGAAACTAACACACCATTGTAAAGCAATTATACTCCAATAAAGATGTAAAAAAAAACAAAACAAAAAACAAAAAAAAATACAGAGTAAAAAAAATCAACAAAATACTCACAATCCAAATCCAACAATAGATTAAATGGATCACATATCATTTCCAAGTGGGATTTATCCCTGTGATGCAGGGATGGTTCAACATATATAAATCAATTAATATAATACACTACATTTATAGAATAATGTATAAAACTCACATGATTATCTCAATAGATTGGAAAGAAAAAACTTTTACAAAATTCAACACTCTCTAAGATAAAAACTCTCAAGGAACTAGGAATAGTAGGAATTTATATCAATGTAATAAAGACCATATATAAAAAGCCCACAGCTGACATCATACTCAATGATAAAAAAACTGAGAGCTTTTCCTATAAAATCAGGAACAAGACAAGGATCCCCACTGTAACCATTTTTATTGAACATAGTACTGAAAATCTAGTCAGAGCAAATAGACAAGAAAAATAAATAAAAGCCATCCAAGCTGCAAAGGAATAAAAATGGAAATAAAATGCCCCCTTTTATAGATGACATGATTTTATATCTAAAAAACTCTAAAGATTCCACTAAAAACCTGGTAGAACTACTAATTCAGTAATGTTACAGGATACAAAATCAAATAACAAAAATCAGTTGCATTTCTATACACTAACAACAAACTACGATAAAAAAAAATTACAACACAAATAAATGGAGAGACATCCTATGTTCATGATTTAGAATATTTAATATTATTAAAATGCCCATACTATCTAAAATAATATACAGATTCAATACAATCCTTATCAAAAATCCCACTGATACTTTTTACAGAAATAGGAAAAATAATTCTAAAATTCATGTGGAACCTCAAAAAAACCCAAAAATAGCCAAGTCAAAATTGAGAAAGAAGAACTAAGGTGGAGGCATCACACTTCCTGATTTCAAAATATATTACAAAACTACAGTAACCAAAACAGTATAGTACTGGCTTAAGGACAGACATAGAAACCAATGAAAAAACAAAAGGGAACCCAGAAATAAACTCACAATCCACGATCAACTGATCTGCAGCAAGGGTGCCAAGAATACACAATGGGGAAAGGTTAGTACCTTCAACAAATGGTGTTGTGAAAAATGGATATCCACATGAAAAAAAGTGAATCTGAACCCTTACCTTATTTATACCGTCCACAAAAATCAACCCAAAATTAATTAAAGACTTAAAGGTAAAAGCTGAAACTGTAAAACTTCTAGAAATGAACATAGGGGGAACATTTCATGACAGTCATTGTGGCAACACTTTCATGATTATGATACCAAAGCACAGACAACAAAAGCAAAAATAAACAAGTGGGGATATATCAAATATAAAAAGCTTTTGCACAGGAGAGGGTGAAAAGGCAGCCTATGGACTGGGAGAAAATATTTGCAAACTACATATCTGGTAAGGGGTCAATACCCAAATTATATAAAAAACTCCTACCACTCAGTAGCTTGAAAACAACAACGAAACCAAAATAATAACCTGATTCAAAAATGGGCTATTGACTTGAATAGACATTTTTCCAAAGAAGACATACAAATATCCAAAATGTATAAGAAAAAATGTTCAACATCATTTCCATGATGATTAAATGTCCAGTCGTTATGGAAATGCAAATCAAAACTACAATGAGATGACATCTCACACCAGTCAGGATGGCTGTTATCCCCCCACCACCAGAAAAAAAAAAAAAAAATTAAAATAAAAAAAAAAGAAAGAAACATGTTAAACAGAGGAAATGGAGAAAATCTGACCACTTTCAAAACTGGTGGTGGGAATGCCAATAGTAGAGCTTATATAGAAGACAGTATAGAGGTTTCTCAAAAAATTAAAAATAGAACTATTATATGATCCAGCAATCCCACTTCTGAGTATTATCCAAAAAAATTGAAATCGGGATCTCTAAGAGATATTAATTAGCACTCCTATGTTCCTTGCAGCACTACTCATAACAGCCAAGATATGGAAACAACCGGAATGTCCACCAACATATGAATGAATAAGAAAATGTGCTATGTACATACAATGGAATACTACTCAAGTTTTAAAAAATGAGGAAATTTTGAAATGTGCAAGAACATGGATGAATCCTGAGGACGTTATGCTAAGTAAAATAAATCAGGTATGGATAGACAAATACTGAATGATTCCACTTATATGACATATCTAAAATAGCCAAATTCATAGAATCAAAGAATAGAATAGAGGTTGCCAGGGCTAGAGTGAGGTACCTATTGTGGAGGTACTGGTCAAGGGCCAAAAAGTTTCAGTTAAGCAAGATGAATAAACTCTGGAAATCTGATGTACAGCAGTGTAGCTATAGCCAACAATAATGTATTATACACTTAACATTTTCAGAGAGTAGATCTAAAGTTAAGTGTTCTTAACACAAAAAGATAAAAAAAAAAAATCTAACCAGATAGTTGAAGAGAAATAACTTTTTTCTTCAGAAATAGTTTCTGTATATGATTTATGAATTAAATTTTAATGGGACATCAAAACACATAAAGGAAGGTGACTGCTTTGCAAATAATGCTTTTAAAGCCAAGACATTTCTCATATGTTCAATTCTCATGTGTTTGTAGTTTTCATAAAGACAAATCTCAAGAAATTTAGTGTTAAATTTAATTTTTATAATATCATTAATTTGTAAAAACTGAGAAATCTGATTCCATTCAGCACTTATGGACATATAATGATATGATTTTATACAACTTTGGCTTGCTGATCTGAGAACCTCATGATAATAATTGACTAGAAAATAATTTGGAAAAAAACACCTAATCTTAAATTTTGCATTTAAATTCTTAAGGTACACAGACTACACATCTACTTGAACTTAAGAACCTCTGACTAAGGAATATAAAAGTGTTAAATAACCTTTAAACCATTGCCTTTAGAATTCTTGTGCTTTAATATTTCCTGAAGAATTCTGAAAAAATATTGAATATATATATTTGAATATTTTGGAATACATACATTTTTGAGTATGTGTGTGTTTGTGTGTACATATCCCCTCACATATGTTTAGGCTGACATGAAAAATGGTTGTCATAAATGTAACTAGTTGTAGATGTAATTTCTGATGTCTTATAAATATTAAATTAAAAAATAAAATTGCTACATGACTTATTTAAACATTTCAACCAAATCTAAATGCCACAGCACTTTGATATATTTAACAGATTAAAGTTGAAAATTAAATTACTAACAACCCTGAATCAAAAATCAAGACATTGCAGTGTAGATTAGGGCAAGTGTGACAAGAACAAATTGGGAACACAGACAGGAATCCAGATTGCTAGAACCTCCCCACACTGCTCAGGCCTACTGTGAGTTACTAGTGAGGGCACACTACAAACTGATATCAGATTGCTATACATATAGACTGAATGTTTCAATCCAAAATCCATATGTTGAAATCCAATTCCCAATGTGATGGTATTTGGAGAAGGGGCCTTTGGGAGATGATTAGGTCATGAGGGTTCCACCCTCATCAGTGCCCCTACGAAAGAGGGCTCAGAGAGCTCCTTTGTCCCTTCCACCATGTGAGGATCTTAGGATTCTCAGCCTCTAGAACTGTGAGAAATAAATTTCTGTTCTTTCCAAGCTACCCAGTTTATGGTATTTTTTTATAGCAGCCCAAATGGACTAAGAAATATACTTGATATATGGTTAGAACATAATATTCATTCTGTATAGTACTATGTTTATAACTTTTATTACAGAATATGGATTAACCTATTCAATTACTTCTTTTATTAACTTAACAAATTTCCTTATAATTATATTTGCTTCATTTTAATCAGGGACAGTATATCTCACCTTAACTCAGTCTTTACTTATTGTTTCTATCCCCTTTTTTTTAAAACACCTCCAAATTTCCCACCCTTCAGTAAACACAATAATTAATTTTAGTCACTAGTGTACTGTTTAATTTTGGCACTCTGGCCTTATAAGTACAGCTGCAGTTATTAATCAGTATGGCAAGGTATTATCAGAAAGAAATTGTCTATAAATCCATTTATCATTACTTACAACTATATTCCACACTCACTGAAGGAAAAGGTCACTTCTTATTTTAACATTTCCTAATGGTAACTGAAGTGCTCCTTGAGAAGAGTATAGGTGAGCTGGAAACGTGAGATGAGAGATTAGACTAGATGATACTGTGTTCATTGGTTGAATTACTCGAATTGTGTAGGAAGGGTGGGCATGCCAGTGACTGGAAAATATTGTTGTTCCATGAATACATTTCTTAAATCAAAAAATGACATAAATACTAAAGGGATTAGAGTTCCAAAAATTATGAGTGGAAAAGCCAAACTATGATGCAGTCAATATTTATTACAAGCAGGATACACTTTAAGATTGATGTCTACAACATTGCCCTCAAAGCTTACACTGCCATTTTAACTCACTGCCTCATGAACAATATAAGGCTGTTTTACGGGTGGTATCAGCCATTTCTCATTCCTACTATCTTTCATTCCTACTGTCCACTGTTGAGGAATAAGGCACCTATCTAAAAATAGGCCTCTGGTGCTATCAACTAGAACTAAAATTATATCATCCAGGTGACAAAAATTCTCAAATATTCAGTCCTTTATAAAGGTAGAGTCCAGAATCACATTATTAAAATCACATCATTTGACAAAACATATGAAACATGAATGTTATTAAGGCATGTGCTCAAAATTGGCTTTATTATTGTTAGAACAAGTGATTCATCCTTTGACCAATTAGAGTTAAGACCACAACTATAGTGATACTAACCTAACTTTGCTTGGAAAAAAGAGGTATGCTTTACTCTTATTCAGATATAAGATAAAATTATGAATTGGTGATAACATACCAATTAAGGCAGTTGCATACAATTTTTAAAAAGCTGACTGATAAAAAAAAAGCTGACTGATAACTCTACATACTCTAAAGCCCATATTTTAAAAACCAGTTTTCTTTTCAATTCTGATAATCAGGAGTATTTATTTGGCATTTTCAAAATAAAACATGATGTGCTAACTAATAACTGTACCTAAAAATGCTACATCTGAAAATACCTATATCCAACTACAGGTGAAATAACTATGTAACAATACAGAAAGTTTCTACAACATATGGGATGAAGAACTCTTTCAACAGTATGGTTAGTAATCTGAAAAATATAAAAATTTCTGTAGAGAAAAATAAAAGGAAATACAACAATTTGTGGATATTACCTATATTCCTTGGCTGTAGTTATAATCATTTATTAATATAATTCAGTGTTTACCCCATTCATTAAAGAGAATAAGTTGCTTTTATAATAACAAAATTATTTTGAGATTTTGATGTTACACAAAACTCTTAATGTAATTTGTTTATAATTTTTAAAAAATATATTACTAAAACATTTTCAGGATTTATTATGACAGTTTGAAAACAAATCATACGCTACAGAATGAATAGTAAATATTAAAATAGATATTTGCTTCCTAAGGGAGTTGCAAATGTAAAATAACCGTAACTCTTTTATTAACTTTTCCATCGCTGCTACATGCCCAGTTATAACACGAACCGATGGAACCTATTTCCATTGTTCAGAGTATAAAAATTCTACCTGTGGTAAGATAACTTTTTAAGAAGTATAAATTTTAGACAAGTTATCAAATAGCAGCTTTTTTTTAACAAGACCTTGTTAAATACTCCTAATAATAGTAACAACTAACATAAACCATATCCAAATCTATAATTAATTTGAGCCTCAAAACTACTTTATTATTACCATGACTTTAGAAGTGGCAACTTAGGTGTATTGATTATATAACAGAATTTATCCCAGACTTTCTTCCAAATAATGTAGTGTTTTTTTCTTTTCTTTTCCTTAGCATAATCTAATTTCTGATGACGTTCTCTATTACAGTTATCTTTCCTTTTGGTAACGTCCTTTCATGGTCTCCCATTCGTTCCATTTTCATATGTTTTCTTGTTCCATTAAATGCTACATTTTATTTTTTACTTACCTATTAAGAGAGAAATTACACTGTACTAGTCAGTTAATACTGCTCTGAATTTAGAAACTAAAACAGAGGTACCTGTTTCCACAAATATTTTTATGCTTTTGAGAATTCTGCATTTTAAAAGGGATAGTTCTTTACATTCTTAGCACTGGTCTGAGATTCACCTTCTTTGTATCTGCTAAATCACATGCCACTGATTTATCTCCTTTCCAACTACAAAGTTTTCTTGCTGTTTCTCCTCTCCATTTCACCCTCTGGTCTATATTTAAAATATAAAAATCTCTGTGCAATTGTTTTAATGAAATGTTGGTATAGATTGAAATTATACTGCAGACATATCTAGATTCAATTTAATTTAAGAATCCTAGATTTAGAATGCACTTTTGTATTGCAAATTTGTTTTTCTTAAATCTAGAAAATAATCACCATTGGTATTTTTAAATGATTCTTTGCTAGCCATTTTCTCTATTTTATTTCTTTGTAATTTCTATTAGCAAAATGCCAGAGGTTAAAATATGGGGGCGGGTCTCAATTTTTTCAATAATAACTAAACTGATATTTGTCTTTGCTCCAGAGTTTATCTTTTTTTTTGTCAATGAGTATATTTTTCAGTGAAAATATAAGAATTATTGAAAAAGTCTTTCAATCAATAGTAGGTCACTCTCTATCTACATATCATTAGAAAATATGTTTAATATTAATAATAAGCACGGTTCCATGTGTTTTACAGGCATTAACTTCTTTAATCCTCATCATAGCATTGTGAGGTTGGAAATATTATTGCCTCCATTTTACAGATAAGAACAATGAAGTTAAATAAATTGCCTAAGGTTACACAGCTAGCAGGGATACGACTGGAATTCTGGCTGTCCAGCTTCATTATGCTTTCAATAGCAACATGATTAGTTGTAAAATGACAAAGAAGCTAGTTAAGGTATCACCCTCTAGTGAGGCTATAACTATTTTATTTAAAACAAACAATAACTACATTGACATTACAAAAAAGATGTATCATAATAAGGTAAACTTGTAAAATGACACTAGTACATAATGATGATTGACACTGTAAAGATTAATTTATATTATAAAGTAATAACCTATAAAGAAGGCATGAAACAATATTTATATTTTATGGTTTTAATAATTAGAAGAGTGATTTGTTGAAGAGTTGATTTATGGGTTTAGTATTTTTTTCAAGTATGTATCTGGTTAGAAATGTAGGTATACATTAAATATCTATGGAATCATAAAGGAGTGAACAAAAACTTTTGTGTTAAAACAGTCCTTCAAATATGAGGAACTATTCAAAGAATAAAAAGTACTTATTAGTGGGCTCATATAAAATATGAAGATGGAAGGGGAGTCCACCATCTAAATTATGTTGGTGGATGTTATACAAAAATCTAATTAGAAAGAAGGTATAACAGTATATTTAAATGATAAATTAGACAAATATTCTAAAAGGTGAGAGTTAATATGCAGGCACAATTACTCATATCAGAGGAAATTAAACCTCTTCTAATTATAACAGCCCTTACTAATTATTATAAAATACTAATGAGAAAAAATATACATTTTTAACAATGCTAATAAATCAGCTCTACATATAATCTTGACAAGACTATATGCCAGGTATCATTGGATATACACAAGTTAAGATATACTTACATTATGGAAAACCCAACATTTGTAAAATTTAAAATCTATATGAAAGATAACAAGTATAGATTTTTTGTCTGAGAGGAATCAGCCCAATGAGATTTGACCATGCCACAAGGTCCAGGTTTAAAGAGAGACAAAGTAAAAAAAAAGTGATACCTAGCAAATTTACTTAAACATTAGAGATGCTAAAAGCTGTAACTACAGTAAGGCATATTATAGGAAAAATAGTTAAATTTTTATATGGATTTGTTCAGATAGTTTTAACTCAATAGCATTAATGACATTTTAATAACTGTGTTCACATATAAATATATCTTCTGGTGACTGAAAAGTCCATTGGGATTGCCATTTCTATTATTCAAGTATACTGATTTTATTAACCAACATATTACCAATAAAGATACGAGCAAAGCAGTTGTCAATAGTTTAATTAGACATAGGTTTGGGGGCATTGAACAAATACTAATAAAAAGTTTCCTCTGGTATATAAAAGTATCTCTGACATGAAAGATCACGCAGTAGTATAATAGCATATGTAGTTGGGATGCTAAAATATGAGAAATGTTGGGAATTTTTAATAGATTATGGTGACACATAACAGTATATATGAAATTGGTATCATTCAGGAAAAATAATTGGATGCACTATATATTCCATTTAATTGTGACTTATTCTACAAGTATATTTTTTACTAATGTAAATTGAAATATTTTTTCATAATCATGTGTATGTGTATATTTCAAAGAGATAGAAGGAAGTTAATTACACAGTTTTTAGCTATCATGTAGTTGTCTCTTGGAAAGAGCTTGGCTTCTATTTTTTAAGTATAAACGCAAATTTTATAACATAAATATAGAGTTATAGATACGCATTATTGGCATTTTAGACAACACATAGAGACAGGTCAAGCTAACAGACTGCAATAATTGTATGGCTATTACTTCATAGTCTGAGATGTATATTCAATTGTTTATTACTATTGAAAGGCTCAAATTAAACGATAGAGAGCATATAACATCATGTCACAAAATTATAGTTTGTTGAAAAGGAACAAAGGTTGTGACCATCATTGCTGGCAGTGTGTGGTGAGTAATGATACATTATCTGATTTTTAAAATCGCAGTGACAAGAATCTTTTATATAAAGAGTAAATAATATAAATAATATGCAATTTCCCAATGAACTAAATTCGTAATAATTTTTTGAATGACAGGCCCTGACAATACAAAGTACAAAATATCATTTCTGAACAGAAATTAAAGTAGCTAATGTGGTTAATATATCACTTTGATGGGAGTTTTAGAGACAGCTCAGGAGAAAAAGAAAGAAGTATTCTAAATAGAGAAACATTAGAAAGGCACTAGAATCTAAAAATTAAATGTTGTCAGATGACTTAAAACTCAGCCTTGAATTTATTACTGAATACTGACCTGGAATCAAGTCGCTTAAATTTCATAGGTTATGTTTCTTATGTTAAAAAATAATAATAAGATAGTAGAACAAGATTACTCTTAACCCTGACCTCTCCGGCCTCAATTTTTGATTACTGTAAATATAATACTCAAAGATAACAGTTATGGGCTTCCCTGGTGGTGCAGTGGTTGAGAGTCCGCCTGCCATTGCAGGGGACATGGGTTCGTGCCCCGGTCCGGGAAGATCCCACATGCCACGGAGCGGCTGGGCCCGTGAGCCATGGCCGCTGAGCCTGCGCATCCGGAGCCTGTGCTCCGCAATGGGAGAGGCCACAACAGTGAGAGACCCATGTACCGCAAAAAAAAAAAAAAAAAAAAAAAAAAAGGATAACAGTTATGCTGTATGTCCAAAAGTAGTTATCATCTTAACCCTAAAACATGCTTTTCTACCACATTACTTGTGTGTGTGTGCATGTTAGCATTACAGGTATGTGTATACATACGTTCAAACTCATTAAATTACACATAATAAATATATGCAGTTTTTTGTATATTAATTATATCTCAATAAAGCTGTAAAAAATTTGTTAAGCAAGAGGCAGAAAAGCCGTCATGCTCAAGACCAAGACTATCTTCCTTTTGCAAACCAAAGTAAAGAAAAAATATAAATATAGTCAAATGCCCCACAAAGTTAGATAGTGCTTAAACAACAGACAGAAACAATGATAAATTTCTGTAATATATAAAATAAGTTGGGGGCAGGATTAACAAGAATCTCAATAATTAAAAATCCTGAAACACCATTTAAGCCAAAGAGAGATTACCTAATAAGAGGCGTTTTCTAATAAAAGTTGAATATCCTTCAATCATAGGAAGTGGAGCTGGCATAAAAGAAAGTGGAAGAAGAGGATTCATTAATTAAAATACTGAAAACAGTTTCAGGATTCTAGTTTTCATTTTCCCAATCAAACTAAATTTAAGAATGGTGACCGCTAAAATAAACTCAAGATCTATACCTGTACACCTCCAGAGGGGACATTTTTACTGTAGAGAAATGTGAGGTAGAGCTCTAGTGAATTGTAACTTCCAGAGGGACAAGAAGTTGACAGAACTAAAAGACTCAATGGGGACCTTAAAGCAAAGTCCAGCTAATTCCAGCATCCCATCATAAATATATTTTACTTTTGTAATTTAAATGCAAATGCTGAGAAAAAAAATTTTAACATATAATTCTTTATTCTGTCTTTCAAAAATCAAAGCAAGATAAAAATATATTTGACCATTCAAAAACATTCACCAGTAATATTATTTTTGAATAAAATCATAAGTAATCCAGTAAAATAAATATTAAATTAATAAATATTAGAAAGAGGACAACCTAAAATAAAAGAAAAATAAAAAGTAAAGAAATCAGTAAACTGAGTCATTGTTGACTCTCTAGCAGTGAAATTTAGAGAAAGTGTTGGTAATTCACAAATGGATCTAACGTAATACATGGAAATATTGGATAATAATTCATTCAAGGAATACCAACTATTGAGAAAAAAATTTAAGCAGTGGGGAAAATACAGTACTCAAACTGTATGAAAACTATATCCTCATTAAGCTTATAAAGGAGAAAACAAACATAAAGATAAATAAAATTTTTACATATTCTAAATAGAAAAATAAAGCAGAGAATGGATAAAAGATATTAAGGAGGGCCAGGAAAATCTGCAAACTTAGTGAAGACATGAAAGAATTCCGTGAAAATAGAATGCTTGACTAAAAAATGAAGAAAGTGTGAGAACAATGTTCTGAGAAAAGAACATTTCAGGCTGAAGAAATAGTAGCTATTAAATTACTGGGGTAGTTCAAGATACAATGAGGAGGGCAATACGGTTGGAAGATAAAGAACAAGATAAATAATGTAGTAGAAGATGATGTCAGAGAAATATCTTGGATTGGTGTGAGGAAGGAAGGAGTCAAATCATACATATCCTTAAAAGTCATTGTTGAGATTTTGGCCGTTGTATGAATGAGGACTGTGAGCAAAAGAATGACAGGATGTGACTTATCTTTAATATTTTAACAATTTTTTTCCTGGCTAATGGTTGAAAATAAACTATAGGTAACCCAGGGCAGAAGCAGGGGGACTAGTTAGGAAGCTACTACAACATTCTAGGCAAAATATGATGGTGGTTTGAACTGGATGACATTGTAATTTTCTTTATATTTTGAAGATATATTTAATGAGATTCTTGACATACTCAATTGGTTTTGAGAGAAAGCATTTAAGAATGACTAAGTTTTTTGGCTTAAGCAAGTGGAAGAATGAAGTTGCCATTTATAGCAATGGGAAAGACTCTTAGAGAAGCAAATGTGGGGAATATTTGAAGTTCATGTTCAAGTCATGATAAATTTAATAGTCCAAATAGGTATCCAGTCAGATATTTTTAGTTCACTGTTAGATATATGTTAGGCATTAAAGAGAACTGGAAAAGAGATATACATTTTAGAATCATTAGGATTTAGATGATATTTAACACCATGTTGGTGATTTTTGACTTTTACTATGGCAGGTGGGATGAGAGTTCAATTGAAATATGTTCAAAAAATAATGAAAGGAGAGAAATTTGAGACAGCAATATAAACAGTTACTTCAAGGAGTTTTGCTATAAGTGGAAGAAGAAAAGTAGGAGATAGGGGAAGTGGGTTCAAAAATTAGTTTCTTTCCTTCCTTTTTTTTTTTTTTGCTTGTTTTGTTTTTGTTTTACCATGGAAAAAACAGCTTCATGGTCACATGCTGAAATGAAGAGTTGAGGAGTAAAGAGGAGGGTTTTTTTTGTTTGTTTTTTTAAATGTAACAGAAGAGACATGGAAAAATGGCTGTTGAGAGGAGTTGGTTTTTAATCCAGGAACAGAAAGGTTTTCTTAGGACCATGCATTGTTCAGCTATAGAAAAGGATAGAAGGTGTACTATTTTTGTACTTATCCAACTATTAACCTAGAAGTAGTGAAATAAGAATCAAGCTCTTCAACAGAGAATGAGTAGTGAAAGATGAGTTAGAAGCTTAAAGAGAGAGAAAATATAAAGCTCCATTTAAGAGAGTGAGAAAACAAATTATACACATATTACAATAATACAGTGCTCTACTTTAAAAAAATAATGATAGAACATACAAGTATCTTTCAAGTTCAAAAAAGTAAAAGATAGAGAAATTTTCTTTAAATGAGCATTATTGAAAAGGAAATTGGGTATGTATCTGTAAGCAAATTTTAACTCCAAATGAAATAAATGATATTTTAGAAAAACCTATATGAACATATCTGCATTAAAAAGTTAACAACAACAACAGAAAATTTACTAGACCACCAATGATCTGAAGAAACCAAAAAAATTTAAGTTCAATGAATAGTATCTTGTCATGGCCATTGAAATCAGATTTTTTTCAGATTCTAGTATATACTGCAATCTTGGCAATTTTTATGCCCCAGTTCCCACATCTTTAGAAATACTGACATAATAAAAATACCTGCTTCATAATGCTTTTTGTTATTGTTGCATGAACTAAAAAACAGTTTATGTAAAGTTTTTAGTGTGTTGCCTTGCATATAAATTAATAATATTATTATATTCCCTACTCCCTTGAAAGGTCCATGTCCATTGTTTTAATATGTCTTTTCAAAAATGTAAGGTACTAAAATGTTAGAGTATTTACTGCAATATATATTTCTGTATAATGCTAACAACAAAATTGGCAAATATTATAAACATAAATGAATTCTATTTACCAGTATGGCTCAAACCAAATATAGTATTCAATACTACATTGAAATATACCATTCTCATACCTACTATTGCTGTAAAATTTATTATACCAAAACTTAGTGCCTTAAAGCATCAACTTTATTTTGTTACTAATTTTGTAGGTCAGAATCTCCAGAAGAGCGTGGCTAGGAAGGTTTCTCTTGAGTCTCTCATTTGGTTGCAGTTGAGTGTCACCTGAGGCTGCTGTCATCTGAAGTCCCAACAGGGCTGGTCATGCAAGATAACTTACTCACTTGGCTGGATGATGATTCAGTCAGCTTCAGCATTGCTGAAACTGCCCATTGGACTACCTCCACATGGCTTCTCCCTCAAAGTGATTTCAGTGTGATTTAACTTCTCATACTGTAACTCAGGAGTTCAAAAGTAAGTTCCCTACAGCCAAGGCAGAAGCTCTATGGCCTTTTATGACATAGTCTTGGAAATCTCACAATGGAACTTCTGCTATACTCTCTTGGTCAAAGCAGTTCCAAACCTCATATTCAAGGGGTAGGGCAGAGACTCCCACTTTTTGATGGGAACAGAGCCTTAATAGTATTAACCACAACACATACTTAAGAGGAATTAAGGGATGAAGGAATGGTTTATGTCAGAATTTCTCAATAGAGGTAGAAGAGATATTTGATAAAATTCACTGCTTACTCGATTAAAAAATTGAAGAGTATGCTACTAGGAATCTTCTGCAAATACTATTAATTGCCAGGGGAAAACAAAAACCTCAGTGGAAAAATATTTATTCATTTAACAAATATTTACTGAGCATCTATTCTGTGTAATACGATACAGGATATCCTTCCATTGAACACAGAGCTATGAATAAACGATGTCTATACTAACATGAAATTTACTAGAATAGAGGAAAAAAGAATAGTGTACTTCATTTTATCTTTATATGCTTAGGAAATTCCTACTTCTTCTTTCAGATGCAGCCCTCTCAAGTCCTACATTAAAACAGGCTGGCATACTATGGCCTGCCAGCTAAATCCATCTCACCTCCTGTTTTTGTAAATAAAGTTTTACTGGAACACACAGCAACATCCATCCCTTATTGCTTCTGGCTGCTTTGATGCTACATTGGTAGAGTCAAGTATTGAGACAAAGACCATATTGTCTGGAAACTTGAAAATGTTTACTAACTGGTTCTTTAAAGCAAAAGTTTGCTAACTTTTTTTCTATATAGAGATTTCTTGAATTTGCCAAACAAATGTTTTATAACATAAAAAATGCAGCTGGAATATGACTTTAATAGATCTTTTTATACTATATATAAACTTTGTTTTCCTCACCACACATAAGTTTTTGAGGATAAGGACTATGATTTAATCATCTTTGAGTATCCAGCTACTAATACAGTGTTAGATATATTGAGGTTATTCCATTGAGAAGTTTATAGCTACATGAATAAATGACTGAGCACTGGGTCCAGTTTTCCCTCATTACTCTTTCTCTGAGTGATCCCCTCTATTCCTGCAATTTCAGATAATACCTCTAGAGAAGTTTAATCCTCAATATAAAGGTGTAGGTGTCCTTTATGTTTATTCAACACCTGAGAGGGACGCTCCAAGCTGATATGTTGCAGGTGATTCAAATTCAATACATTCTTATCAAGACCAATTATTTTCTTCTACTGGAAATATACTTCTTTTTGTAATCATCATTTTAAAACAATGGCTTTACCATTGTTCCAGATAGTATTGCATAATGATTAAGAATATTAGCGGAAGAGACAAAGAGAAAAGAAGATAACCATATTAACTTTATCCAGACAAGAAAACTGAATGCCAATCCTGAGCATATGAGGTAATGGATAGGAAGTTACTAATTAGCAAACCAGTTGTGCTAATTCTACCTCTGAAATGTCTGTTATATTAGACTTCTTGTTTCCATTCAGCCACTAAACGCAGTCATTTCCCAAAGACCAGAGACCCAAACTTTTATGACAGAAATCTAATTCTTCTAGTTGTCCTGCCTCTTAACTGTGCTCACCAACTCATTCTTTTATTTATTTCACCCAGTATGTAATGCAAGAGTGTTAGGATATAAGAGGCATAGTGCTAGGTGCTGAGTATAGGACAGTGAACAAGAGAGTTCTAGGTCTTCAAGCCTTCTATTTGGAACAAAAATAAAAATTAAATTAAAAAAAATTAAATTATACAAGTTTTCGCTCCACATGGTATCAGAGTTATTTAATGAAAAATGAAAACAGAAAAGTCACTCTCTCCACTGATCAAAATCCTCCAATGAGTCTCTTTTCCTTCATTCAATCTCAATTCCTTTGCACATCTTTCAAGCTTATCCCCTTTCTGATGTCTATCTCTTTTGTTTCAACTCGCACCTTTTTCCTTTGAATACCATTTACGTTAGCCATTTTACAGCATATGTGGTATGCACTTTCACATTTCTGTAGCATTGCTTGAACCTCTACTTCTACATAAATCCTTACTTAAGTTCCTCCCTCAATTGCTATCCCCAGTAGAAATCAATCGCACCCCTACCCTCTACTGCCCGGGCCTTTGTATGGAAAAACATATATTTCTATGTCAGGATAACATTTACATTAATGTTATATTGTACATATCTATTTGTATTTTTCCTTCAGTAAATTATATGTCCCTAATTTTTAAATTTTCAATTGTTTTAATATTGCCTATGGGTATAGCACTGCAATATATGGGCTCAATATGTACTTATTGTGGCTTTAAAAATCCCATCACCATGTTCTTCTTTTAATTTCAAAGATTATGAAAAGAAACATAAACATCAATAGAGTCCAGTATCTAAAGCAGTTTAGCAGGTTGAATAAAATAAAATAATAATTGTTTGAAACAGAACTGTGTTTATTGCTCAGACTTCATAATATTTGCAAAAAATATATATTTACATAGCTTATTCATATTATGGGTTGATATTATTTTTAAAAAGTGAACTTCATATGTTATTTGAGACAATATTTTTATGCAAGCATCCATTAGATAAAATAATATTTCTGAGATATTTTTCTTAGGATACATTGGTTTCTACTGGAAAAACATAAAGCAAATACCGCAAAGAAAAAAAGTGGACATAAAATTTGTATAAGGGTAGAGTTACATAAAAACAAGGGAAACGTCAGTTTAGATTCCATATATATGTGTTAACATACGGTATTTATATTTATTCTGACTTATGTCACTCTGTATGACAGACTCTAGGTCCATCCACCTCACTACAAACAACTCAGTTTCATTTCTTTTTATGGCTGAGTAATATTCCATTGTGCATATGTGCCACATCTTCTTTATCCATTCATCTGTCGATGGACACTTATGTTGTTTCCATGTCCTGGCTATTGTAAATAGAGTTGCAATGAACACTGTGGGACATGACTCTTTTTTTTTTTTTTTTTTCTTTTTGCGGTATGCGGGCCTCTCACTGTTGTGGAGCACAGGCTCCTGACACGCAGGCTCAGCGGCCATGGCTCATGGGCCTAGCCACTCTGCGGCATGTGGGATCTTCCACGAACCCATGTCCCCTGCATTGGCAGGCAGACTCTCAACCACTGCGCCACCAGGGAAGCCCTAGACAGCATTTACATGGGTCTTGTTTTTATCCATTCAGCCAGTCTATGTCTTTTGGTGGGAGCATTTAATCCATTTACCTTTAAGGTAATTATTGATATGTATGTTCTTATTACCATTTTCTTAATTGTTTTGGTTTGTTTTTGTAGGTCTTTTCCTTCTCTTGTGTATACTGCCTAGAGAAGTCCCTTTATCATTTGTTGCAAAGCTGCTTTAGTGATGCTGAATTCTCTTAACTTTTGCTTGTCTGTAAAGGTTTTAATTTCTCCGTCAAATCTGAATGAGATCCTTGCTGGGTAGAGTAATGTTCGTTGTAGGTTTTACCCTTTCATAACTTTAAATATGTCCTGCCACTCCCTTCTGGCTTGCAGAGTTTCTGTTGAAAGATCATCTCTTAACCTTATGGGGTTTCCCTTGTATGTTATTTGTTGCTTTTCCCTTGCTGCTTTTAATATTTTTTCTTTGAATTTAATTTTTGATAATTTGATTAATATGTGTCCTGGTGTGTTTCTCCTTGGATTTATCCTGTATGGGACTCTCTTCGCTTCCTGGACTTGATTGACTATTTCTTTTCCCATGTTAGAGAAGTTTTCAACTATAATCTCTTCAAATATTTTCTCAGACTCTTTCTTTTTCTCTTCTTCTTCTGGGACCCCTATAATTTGAACGTTGGTGCATTTATGTTGTACCAGAGGCCTCTGAGACTGTCATCGATTCTTTTCATTCTTTTTCTTTATTCTGTTCTGCAGTAGTTATTTCCACTATTTTATCTTCCAGGTCACTTATCCGTTCTTCTGCATCAGTTATTCTGCTATTGACTCCTTCTAGGGAATTTTTAATTTCATCTATTGTGTTGTTCATCCTTGTTTGTTTGCTCTTTAGTTCTCCTAGTTCCTTGTTAAAAGTTTCTTGTATTTTCTTTTTTCTATTTCCAAGATTTTGGATATCTTTACTATCATTACTCTGAATTCTTTCTCAGGTAGACTGCCTATTTCCTCTTCATTTTCTTCGTCTGGTGTTTTTACCTTGCTCCTTCAACTGCTGCGTATTTTGCTGTCTTCTCATTTTGTTTAATTTACTGTGTTTGGGGTCTCCTTTTCGCAGGCTGCAGATTCATATTCCCATTGTTTTTTGGTGTCTCCCCCCAGTGGGTGAGTTTGGTTCAGTGGCTTGTGTAGCTTTCCTGGTGGAGGGGACTGATGCCTGTGTTGTGGAGCGTGGGGCTAGATCTTGTCTTTCTGGTGGGCAGGGCCTCTTCCGGTGGTGTGTTTTGGGGTGTCTGTGAACTCAGTATGATTTTAGGCAGCCTGTCTGCTGATGAGTGGGTTTGAGTTCCTATGTTGGTAGTTGTTTGGCATGGGGCATCCAGCACTAGAGGTTGCTGGCCATTGGGTGGAGCTAGGTCTTAGCATTGAGAGAAATCTCTGGGAGAGCTCTCACTGATTGATATTGTGTCACGCTGGGAGGTCTCTGGTGGTCCAATGTCCTGAACTCAGCTATCCCACCTCAGAGGCTCAGTCTGACACCAGGCTGCAGCACTAAGACCCTGTCAGCCACAGGGCATGTGGCAGGGGAAGTAATGGTCCCCCAAAGACACAGACTTCCAAATTCCAGGAACCACCTGGCTGGTGCACCGCAATGGGGACGTGGAGCTGCTGGAGGGGCAGGATGGTGGCCTGAGGCACACAGGGCAGCCTGGTGTCCTTGGGGTCAGAGCCAGGCTATCTGTGCTGCCTGCACCACCCAGCACGCCAGGGACTCCGCCTGAGCTTATTAGGTGTCTGCACCCCAGATTTCCGTCATACACTATTAACTAAAGAGAATCAGCTTGGTACTTTCTACTGTACATTCTCATCCACTAAATGTTATTAACTCTGCATACTGCAATTACTCTCAGGCAGTGAATGCTACCTTGTGCTCTCCTGAGTTCACTGTGATCTGGATTTTTGTCCTTCATTTCTCTATAATCTATTTTTCTGCCTTAATTTTTATTTGAGGGAATATTTTTAACCCATATTGCCTGACAAATGGTCAGGAAGTTAGATTTTTATCTCCTCCAAAGAAAAGGACAATTCTAAATGTAAAATATATGTTAGAGCTACACAAGGAATCTCTAAGGAAATCATGGCAGAAACAGGTAAAATTCAGAGAAAATTTTGAATTGTTGGAATTCCTATGCAATTTCAGAAAAGCACTTATAAACATTAGTGCTGCCTGGAAGAACTGAATCCCAATTGTAGGATGCTGGCTGAAAATGTGGCAGGGATTATGTTGTGATTTCTGGTGAGCCACCTCCATGGGAATTATGATAAAACAGCATTGTTCAGGAAATAATCTTACTTCTAGCAAAAAATGGCCCAATATAAACAGAGTATAATCGAAATATATATACCATCATATTAAAGGTGATTATCTTAAGGGACTGAAATTATAGCTGATATTTTATTGCTACATTAAAAATTGAAATGAAAATATTGACATTATTGAAGCTAACAAATTTTAAAAATTAGTTGTCTCTCCATTTCATCCCATCATTTCAGTCATGCTTCTTATATTTAGTTAAATGTCAAAAGTAGAAATATCATTTTTAAAGCGATCATTTTGAACTGAATTTTCCTACTAGAACTTTTGAACTGAATTTTCCTACTAGAACTTTAAAATCACTATTTACTTAGAAGAGAACTATACATTTAAAATATTTAAAATATTTATTTAAACTAAGGCTCAATTAGAAGGAACAACTCAAATCTATCACTTTATCATAAATGCAATTTACATATAGGTTTCATATTCGTCTCTGCATTAAAAGTATAATCTAAAAAATGTATTAAAATGTTTGAAAGCTTATGTGTTCAAGTATACTTTCTCTTATTATTCTATAATGCCATTCAGAGTACTATTACAGCGTGCAAAATAAAATTTCATTACTGATTAGAATACATGTTTAAAGGTCAGCTGTAGCAAAGCATTTCAAAACTTGATTAGATTATGCTTGTTAAAGTTTCTGCACACCTTTGAATTTCAAAGTAATTATAGTTGAACAATATACCGGAAGGAAAATATCGTGGTTATGTTACAAACTGTGACATTATTAGGTCAAATAAGGCATTTCTAAGCTTATGCCATTTAAAGGTCCTTATGTTTCCATAAGGCAAAAGAGAGAGCAAAATTTTAGGTTTATATTGGTTTTAAACTAATTAGGTACTTTTATATATTCTATTTCCTCTAGTAAGGAATGTATGTACATATATACTTTTAGACACTACATTTTTTAAAGTCTCTAGAATAGATTAGCTATTAGTTCCTTACATAATACTTCACAAATGTTCATTTATCATGTCTATTTTCCAAAAGAATTTTTTCAGTTATGTTACTCTTCTAATTATTTTGTTTTTTAAACTTATTAAAATTATTCTCCTAGAGATGGCAGAGTGCTGGTTACTTAGGCTTTAGTCATTTTTAAAATATAAATTTGTGAAATAATGTATTTTAAAATAATACATCTGATAAATTTTATCTTATATGTAGACAACCTGAATTTATAAATGGAGATATATTTATGACACTATATTCCAATAACACATTTTAAAATATTTGTAGTAGATCATATAGAATTGGAGAGAATGGCAGAATAAACATTCTTACAGATTGTCATGTAATGCAATCAATAACTCCATGAGCAATTGTATATAGCCTGAATCTTGATTCAAAAAACTTAATGAAGTATTTACTTTACTAATAAGGAGTTATCCTAAGCATCCTGTCAATCTTTGATAATAATACTGAATAATTAAATGAATAACTGTTTCCATATCTTTAAAGTTTGTTACCCAGTATTAGGGCCTTATATTGGATTGTAATTTTTACAAATTTTGCCTTGATATTAATCATTATGCCAGTATTATTTTGTAAAAATATACAATTATTTTTACTAAACCATTTCATATACAATTAACATCAATTGAAACCTGTGACATAAATTATCCTTTTAGTTATTAACCCAGTCTATACACAGTATTATTACAGGATGTCACAAAACTACCCATTAAGAAATAATTTCAAAATCTCTCAAAAGCCAACGTATTTTGAGAGAGAGAGAAATCCAGAGTGCATTGAATGAACTCATTAAATGCAATTTTATATGTCTTAAATCATCTCTAATGTCTGGCTTTGAAAAGAAAAGGAATTAATATAATCACAGGAGACAGATGTCCAATAAAATAATCAAATGTATCATATTCAGAAAGATCCACAGATCTGATCTTTAAGAACATGCTCAGGTATATACAGTAAGGAAGATACAGTTTACATCACTCAGTGATTCTTTATCATGTTCAAATATCAGTCCCTTCTAAAAAGGAAAAATGAAACTAGAGTGCTTTTCAAATTGTTAAAACTTTTAGTAATTATTGCTATTCTGTTCAATTTTTATGGCTAAATCTATGGAATAAAGACCAAAAATAGCTTCTTTCCAAAGGATTGATTTTTAGACCCAGTGTACGATATTCTAACTCAGGTGACAAATCATCTAAAAAAGTTCCTGCAACTTTCATTGAAGTGATCTTCACATTATTTTCCTTTAGAAACTCTGCATTTATACACAACTGGATGTTAAAATATTGTCAAAATGGTGAACATTACTCATGGAAAAAGAGAATCAACAGGCAGATTAATAGAATACTATAATGACTTTAGATCAAATATGAAGTTGATATCTCCATTTTCTTGATGAGGGTTACCTAATCTTGATTACACAAGGTAACATTACCAGGAATATCAACCAGGTAGCTTTCCGTTGGACTAGAGATAAATTTCCATAGCATTTTTAAGCTGCTGTGTCACACATGACCTAATACATGTTTCTGAAAATACAAAATCCCTATAATTTAAGCATTAGATAATTTTTCAATGAACTTATGTTTAAATAGAAAAATAATATCTATGAAACATTATGCAATTAAGTACTGGATGTTTTCGGACTCATTAGAGTTATCAATTTTCTTATACCTTTACGGCCTTCACTATACATACTTCCTGAACCATATTTCCCATCCTCATTACTTGCTTAACAATGGGGAGTGATCAAGTTTTGGAGTTTTTTACCTTGCAGTAATGGGCCAGCACTAATACAGTGCTCAGTAATTGCCTGGGACAGCCCACTGAAGGTGTGACTTAGGTGTAAAGATTGCTGTCAGGCAATTATGTACACTTCCTGCACAGAAGGTCTGAAAGACATGTTTGCATGACCATGTACATATATCAGTTTAGTAAAAATAATGGTAAAGCAAAAATAATTACAAAAACAATAACGGTCTTCCCTTGGTATCCAAGGGAAGCTGGTTGCAGGACCTGTCTCAAATTCCTCCATAACCATAGTTCTGCATGTACTGATTCAACGACCCTTGAATCGTGCAGTACTGTAGTATTTACCATTGAAAAAAAAGCTGCTTATAAGTGGACCTGTGCAGTTCAAACCCACTTTGTTCAAGGGTCAACTGTAACAGGTTTGATAACATCTAGGAGCATATTTTTTTAAAAGGTCAATAAAACACTAAATTTTTTTAGCAATTCAAATCAAGGAAAAATAAATCTCAGAAATATATTTATTTAGCAATAAAGAAGAATGCATATTTTGGAAATTATGACTATGGTCTCTGGAGCCAGAAATCCTTGGTCCAAATCTTGACTAATGTTACTGGATATGATAATAGACATGTGAGTTATCTTATTTAGAATTTAGTTAACTCGTCTGTAAAGTAGAGATATTAGTTCTTAACTCATGTTTTTTTAAATTTAAATGTGTGAATATATGTAAAATACACTTATGCCTGGCATACAGTAAATTCTGTATGAGTGTGTTCTCTTATTCAATAAAGACTATAAACTCCCAAATGTCAGAGACTTTTGTCTGCTTTGTTCATGGTCATATACTCTGTACTTAGAAGAATATCTGATAAGTAGTGTGTGATCAGTAAGTATCTGTTAAAGGAACAACTGAAAAAAGTAAGAAGTTGTAGTGGAGGCTCTCAAATTCCAATTTCAGCACCTTAGGACTCAATGTCCCAGCTGCTAGCAAGTGCTGGTGATTAAAGGCTTTCAGGAATTGCCTCAAGCAGTAAAAGACATCTTCCCGTGGCCCCTCCCCAGAGCATCCTGCACTGGCTGATCTATGCCAAGACATATAGGCCTGGTCCCCTTGCACCAAGGAGGAAAAATAATGAAGGACCATTCTGGCATTGGACTCCCTGTGGAATCACAGGATCAGCTAACATCTTCGTCAAGACTGTACTGCATTTCAACTTCTCACTCTGACCCATCTTATTTTCTCCATACCCTCCCCCTGGTGTTGACCTCTAAAGCACTACCCAGTAATCTTCCTACATCAAAACTCCATGTTAGAGTCTTGTTCCTGGAGAACCAATGGCAAACAGAAGTTTTTTAAAGACTACCCTCACAAATATGCCTTTTCAGATGTTTTATGACTAAGATATATATATATATATATATATATATATATATATATATATACACACACACACACACACACACACACACACATAGTATATATATACATATAAAAATACAATCCTAATAATTTGGTAATAAAACATTGAAAAAGATGAAATAAGAGAAAAAAAGCTGAAGCAGAAGGCTTGGAATTATTTTCTATTATCCATTTATACTAATTAGTAGACAAAATGAGATAGACTAAAACTAGCTTGTCTTCCTTCTTCCTCATTCCAAGGAAATCGTTTTAAGGAGCATTTATCGAATATCAAATCTAGCAATATATTTAAAAAAATTAAACAGTAAATCAAGTATGATTTATTGAATGAATAACAATAGGAAGTTAGACTACAAGATTCTATCATATCAACAGGTCAAAAAAGAAATATCACATTGTCAGCTATAAATGTTTGTTAAATCTCAACATTCATTAATCCATTACTGATAAAAAGGAAAACTATGGGGGCTTCCCTGGTGGCGCAGTGGTTGAGAATCTGCCTGCCAATGCAGGGGACACGGGTTCGGGCCCTGGTCTGGGAAGATCCCACATGCCTCGAAGCAACTGGGCCCGTGAGCCACAAGTACTGAGCCTGTGTGTTTGGAGCCTGTGCTCCGCAACAAGAGAGGCCGCGATAGTGAGAGGCCCGCGCACCGCGATGAAGAGTGGCCCCCGCTCGCCGCAGCTGGGGAAAGCCCTCACACAGAAATGAAGACCCAACACAGCCTAAATAAATAAATAAATTAATTAATTATTAAAAAAAAAAAAAAAAGGAAAACTATGTATGGGAATTTACTTTTTAAACACACCAAGGAATGTCTATCTGAATTCAAACACTAACATCAAATCTATCAAGAAAAATGTAGAATTTCCAATGAAGTCACATATAAGATAAATATGCTTAATATGTATGTTATATGACACTGTGTTTTGTGTTGGCCTCAGCCTATCAATAGTGACATTATCAGTTAGAAATCCATAGGCACTCACCTGGGCCTGTACTATTTGTGGGGAGCCTTCACAGACATTTCCCCAACCAAAGTCAATGTTGGTGGCTGTATCAAACCTTGTGGCTCTTATTATGATTACAAGATTCACCATAGCAACAACCATCAGAGAACTTTGAGATGACATAGTTTATTATCCATAGGTCCCGGAGGAACCATGGCATGCCTGGGGCCACACAGTGAGGTCATAGGAGGGGGAGAGAGAAAGAGAGAGAGAAGACCTGGGGTTCAGCTTTTTTTGGGGTGGACGGTGGAGTAATTAGGGTTTCGTGGGTTCACTCTTTATAGTTGAATCTAAAACGCAAGAGTGGGAATTAAAGTGAAGGAAGGGAAAAGCAAGCAGTGAAATATTCAGTTAAGTCAACCAGAGCTCTTCAAAAAAACCCGGCAACTTTATGGGTGGGCCAGCCTAGCTCTTTACCTAATTGTGTAGCTGGGAAGATGGATGTTTTTGAAGTAGAGGCCTCTGCCATCAAAAGCTAATGTCAGGCAGTTATAGAACAATCAAAAAGGCTAATTGGCAGGTGTTTTTACTATACATTGTTGTGGAAATTAACTCAAACACTTGAAAAAATGAAATGGGGCATAGTTTTTGAAAGAAGACAAAATTATCATCATTTGTAGTAGATATCAATATAATAGTTCATTTGAAGTACCCAAGACAATCAGGTAAAATCTAGGAGAACTATTAATTTCCTCTAGTGCAATAAGTGGAAAAGGATAGTTTATTGATAGTTATCACTCCATTGGATAACAATAACAGAAAATAAAAAACAAAAATTTCTCTACCTCATATCATATTAACAAAATAAATTTGAGAAAGACTAAGTAGCTTGAAAAAGATACAAAAAATTAAACATCTCATTATTGTGATTATACATATCACATGTTATTATATTTTCCTTTTCTTTATTTAGATAAGGCATCTGAGTTATCCAAATCTGTTAATTATGTTGTTTAATATAGTTTTGTATGTTTACTGTCACAGAACCTATGTATATATGCACAAATATCACTGATGACGATGGTTATGAAAACCTTGCAAAGAGATGATAGTTATTCTTTTAATTCCGCAGGAAGTATAGGGGTCATAATAGGTGCACAGTACATGCTTATCATATGGCTAAATAATGCAGAATAAATAAATACATAATATAATGCTATTACACATTGATGGTCTGACACCATCAAGAAATTAGAAAATTTTATTTTACTGTTTTCAAGTATTTAGGCATAGGTAGTTGAAAAGAAAGCATGTTTCTCTAAGCAGTTTTAGGCTCAAGGTAGTACACATTTACACTTAGAGTATTTACCTGTTTTCAATGATAAAGTTTCAAGCAAATGTTTTGCACCTGCACAGAAGAAAAGGCCCCCCCCCCCCCCACAAAGGATGCCCAAATATCAAGGCAAAAGAGACAAAGGTTATGTGGGGTAATCCTGACTCCTGGGCTCTCCACATGCTCCAGAACATATTAAATGCTTGAAAAGGAAGAATATGTTTTGGCAGCATTGCGAGATCCAAGGCAAAACTGAAGATATAGTTGCATTCAATACAGACATAGATCTCTAGAAAGATATTTTCATAAGCAAGCACTGCAGGCATTTAACTGTGCATGCTAAGAATATCTCATGAAACAGAGTGCAGGCCTGGAATGAACATGCTGGAATACAGAGGAAACTGTTGAAACAGTAACTGCTTCAGTGACACCCATAGCAGCAGGAGATGACAACAATGGTAGTATCAGCAGCAAAAAAGGGCTATTTTTCCACTTATAAATGCAATTGAACATATGGCCAGCTTAATTAGGACTTTTCTCATTAACTCAGAATAGGCAGCCTCTACTGAAGCTCCGTTGATAGAGAATCTGTGTTAATAACGATCTATAGGTTTGCAAAAAGACCATTTAATAAGTTGGAAACCAAGAAGTCAGCTATGAGCATCTGTGTAACATTTGCTTATTTTTTACCATATTTAGTCACTCTCTGCTGTGTACCAGGAGCCCTCGAGCCACATTCAAAACTCCCATTGATAAGAATGGTTTATTTAATGCCACCTTCAAAGAATTTGCCTGTAGTTAGAAGTTGAAGCATCATTAAAACATAAGAAAATATTAGCAGAGCTGTATGCAGAGAAAGTGTACATTTGTATGTTGTAATTATGTTAAGTCACAGGGGAAACATGAAAAATAAATTTGGTATTTTCCAATTAGAAACCTAGCACTGCCAGAATGTGTTCTCTTTCCTCTCCACAAATAAGTAAAATGAAACCTAAAATGTTATTAGCATGTGAACCTCTTACAGTATAAATACACAATACAATGACAGTATAATTTTTAGGAATACATAGGCCATTCTTTTGTATTTCATGTACTTAATATTTAGGATTTAGAGTGAGGCAAGGATAGCAGATGATTAAAGAATAGGTCCTTACAATTATAATGTCTGGATGAACTTAAACTGAGAAGCAAAGGTGGATGATATTTTTGTTGGAAATTTAAAGACATAAATAAGTAATTAAGACAGAAAGAGCCCAGGCACCTGAATTAGTGACCTGGTTTCAAGCATCCATTACTCCACTTTTCCCCTGAGGCAAATTACTTATCTTCACTGAGCTCATTTCCCAATCAGGAAGATGGATGTGATAACATTACCCTGCCTCATAAGGGTTAGTGTGAGTGGTAACCTTGATAATGCATTTAAAGCTTTAACAACATATCTACCAGAGGAGCAGAGTTTAATAAACATGAAATATTATGATGAAGAACACTTGGATTTTAGCATTTAAATTATTTAGATTTGAAGCCCAATTCTTTGTATTTAGTTTTCAGAGATGAGGTTACAAACTCAGTTGCTCTGAGCCAGTTTCCCAACTTGTTCTAATCATCAGAATCAGTTAGTTAAAATTCTGGGTTCCCAAGGCCTTCCCTTAGCGATTTCAATTTAGTAGAAATTGGGCAGATCATGGGAATCTGCCGAGTTTTAGACATACAAGCCATGTGGCTAGAAATTAAACACAATCCAAGTGAAAATTTCTTAGTGCCTTAAAAAAAATAGCCTGGAAATGAAATATAAAGTAATCTTGTTTCCTCATGATTATTAAATATTTAAGTAAAAACTAAATACTTGCTCTCCATAACCGAGACTAAACAATTCTTTAGTTCTCTGAAATGATGAAGGAGACAACATGTATGTTTTTTTTTTTTTTTTGCGGTACACGGGCCTCTCACTGTTATGGCCTCTCCCGTTGCGGAGCACAGGCTCCGGACGCGCAGGCTCAGCTGCCATGGCTCATGGGCCCAGCCGCTCCGCGGCATGTGGGATCTTCCCGGACCGGGGCACGAACCCGTGTTCCCTGCATCGGCAGGCGGACTCTCAACCACTGCGCCACCTGGGAAGCCCAACATGTATGTTTTTAAAGGAGAAAACATATCTAAAATACTCCCCTCTAGTATAAATTGAGTATAGTAAATTGTATTAATCAATAATGACAACATAAAAGTGTATTATTTCTTTTCTTGTATGTATTTCCTCATCTTGTGATGGGAGATGACTCTCTAGGGGTTTTTCATTTTTCTGCACATCTTAGAGCAGAGGTACTAATTTAATATTGTTCCAGACTATTTTTTCAAGATTTGTACAGTGAGCAGACTTGGTGCAGAGATAATATATCCCTCCAGAGCAAAGGGCAGGCATTCTTGCTATCACTATAAAAGATTTTGGTTCCCTAATCTCGGGGTCTGCCACCTATAATGAAGCTCACTGTGTGTGCAAGTATCCTCTGACCCTTTTTGCATAGCCCTGTAGAAACTGGTGATCAGAGGGCCAATTAAAAATGATAATACAATGCTTAGTGCCATTGCTGTGATTAATATATTGTCTTTTCTCTGACCCAGGAGATTTATGTCTTCTACCAGCATTCAGGAAAGTGTGGCATACTAACTTGTTGGCTTGCAAATAGGGTACAGTCTAAAACACTTCGCAGTTCTTGACAAATGTACGTAATTTCTTTTGTGTAAGCTTCTTTTTAGATATCCTGAATGCATGCTCTGCAATATGTCTGGAAGATCTAAAGTTAATGGGAATCCTGATATGAATGGTGTTATGAAATAAAGGAGAATTAAGAATGGCTGAATTTTTGGTTGTAAATATGTACTTTGATTTCCAAAATCAAAGATTCTAAAGGAATGAAAAGTAAATTTAACACACCAACTAGATCTCTGATAATTTAAAGATATTCCTGCAAATAAATTTCCATCTGTTTGGCTCTGGCTGGCTTCAAATCCATCTGTATCTCTTTTTGATTCTGATCAGATATAATTGCTCTCAGGGGAAAAGCTTTGCTGTCTTTCCAATGATTCATATTTTCTGGGTTAACCCTACATGGGGGGCAGTCCTAAGTCACACATCAGGCAGCCTAAATGATCAGTAGTTAGGCATTAAGTTTATAAAAAGTTTCAAGAACAGAGATTCTTAGTTTACATAGCAGGAGAAAAAAAAAAAGAGAGAGAGAGAAAATAGACTAAGATTTCCAAAGTTAGCCAGTTAGTTGATAAGATTCAGGATAAAAATCAACGGCACAGAATTTATAGTTCGAAGTTACAAATTAGTGTGAGAAAGAATCACTGGCAAGGGAGAGGATACTTCAGGTTTCAGATGACAGAGCGTTACTGGAACTGTCTTCCCTTCATTTGATTTATTCTTCACTGCCTTAAAAAAAACACCCTAAGTTTATTTTCTTTTTGAATCTTTAAACTATAACCAATTCTTTTGTTTTTGTATCTCTGAGAAATCTCTCCTTCCCACCATCCCCTGATGCCTTGCCCTCTTTAACCTCTGAGCAAACCAGTTATTCCACGAACTGTGAAATTTCTTTTTTTTTTAAACCTTGCTTAAATACAGCATCACTTAATAAGAATCATCCACAACTCATCTTTTCCATCTCTCAAAATAGTATAATTTTCACTTCCCATTTATGGTTTCTCATTTTCCTTTGCATGTAGATTCAGTATAATATACTATTCCTTTGGGTTTATAAATATGAATTCCTTATTTTTCTTTCTCTTTGATTTGTTACTAGCCTTAGAGGGATAGTGACAATGATTCCTAGTTCTTTGAACCCTATCCCAGCATACACTGCTAAATTATGATGATACCATGCTGCCTGCAGGAGACTATTTCCCTGCTGCCTCACTTCCGATATCCTTAATCTCTGAATTATGATGCCAAATGAAAACTATGTTGGGAAATCGGTCATACTTCTTTTAATTCACCGTGGTTCTCTTGATTATCTTTTTCATTATCACTAGAAACAATTTTCCTCCAAGAAGAAACAAGATTCATGGAGTAGTGACATTTTAACACTACCAGACAGTATTTCCAAAGCTAAAACCAACAGAATTGGTGCCAAGAAGAATTAACATGTAGCTCAACATTATCCTCCATGGGAAGAAAGCCAAAAGAGTGGTGTGAGTTGCCAAAACTCTGTAAACTTTTAATGTGAGCACTGTCTTTGACTGTTATTTGTTATTTTCTTGGAGGAAAAAAATAATACAAACTCACTTTTTATGAAAATAGTTTGTCTCTTGCAAATGAGATGGAGAATTAAAAAAAGAATGAAGTCATACTGTATATTAAATTTCCACATTATTTTAAAAGTTTTCCAAATATTATAACTTCTGCAATAGGTTTAGAAATAAATTGGGCACACATATATCGATTTACTAGGTTGAGATGTATCTTAAAAGATGAAAGCAGTTTTGTACTGAACCAAGCAAATGCCAACTGTCTACATTTCTCCCAACTCCAAGTTTCAGTGAAAATGTTCAGCAGATTGAAATTGGCCATTATGGGAATATTTATACTGTAAAAATCAGCAAATGCTATATTATGGCTTTGTAAATTTAATTTATTCTGAAGAGCTGGTTTACTGCAACACAGCTATTTACAGCTAAAGGCATAAACATACAATCATGGGCTATTATTAAACCTCAGATGTTAGATCTTCTGTTCAAAATGCTCATGCTTACAAAAACTTAAGGAAGTCACATGTAAGTACCAAATTGTGAGTTCAATGGAGATATTGATTAGTGCTTAACTTCATTTTGTTTTTTAATTGAAATATAGCTGATTTACAATATTGTATTACTTTCAGGTGTATAGCATAGTGATTCAATATTTTTATAGATTATATTCCCTTTAAAGTTATTATAAACTAATGGCTATATTTCCCTGTGCTGTACAATAGATCCTTGTTGCTTATCTATTTTATATGTAGTAGTTTTTATCTCTTAATCCCCTATCCCTATCTTGGCCCTCCCTCCTTCCCTCTCCCCACTGGTATCTACTAGTTTGTTATCTATATCTGTGCATCTGTTTCTAAATATTTTGTTATACATTAGTTTATTTTTTAGATTCCATATGTAAGTGATAACATACAGTATTTGTCTTTCTCTGACTTATTTCACTAAGCATAATACTTTCTAGGTCCATCCACATTGTTGCAAATAGCAGAATTTCATTCTTTTTTATGGCTGAGTAATATTCCATTGTATCTATATACCACAGCTTCTTTACCCATTCATCTGTTAGTGGACATTTGGGCTGCTTCCATAACTTGGCTATTGTAAATAATGCTGCTATGAACCTTGGGGTGCATGCAGTGTTTAAGTTCTTATTCTAACAATTCCCACTCAGATTATTGTTAAGCAAAAAAAAAAAAAAAGTATTAAATAAATTTGGGAGTTGACTATATTTTTCTGTAGAACTTCTATTCTCTACTTAAATTGGAAATCTAACAAAAACTAGTGTCTTGAAAAACTGTTTTAATGTTACCTTTTCACATTTTTATTCTTTTAAAATATTTTGATTTGAAAGTTCATTTTCCAGTGATCATTTATTATGGTATTTTTGAATTTTGAACAGAACACTACAATGTGTATTTTTCAAAGAAGGATTGTCAGGTGTCTAAGAATTGTTTAATCACAACTTATTAAAAGCATCACATAATTCAGCTAGCATTCTACATCTCAAAGTTTTAATCAATATTTATAAAATATAATGATCTATTTAATCCATATTATACAATCCATGTTACAAAAAATATGGTTCCATATTCTTTCCTCTGTGGCATATACATGAGTTTATATCTATAAATTTGTGTTATTATTAGTCAATATTTTACCCGCACAGTATAGGGCCTGATTCTGTTTCTCCTACTATTGTATCTCTATGACTGATACAATGCCTAACAAATATTTTTTGAAAGAATAAATAAATGAACAGAAAAAGATGAATAAAATATCTTTAATATAGTATTTTTTCTTCAAATAATTCTTTCTACAGAGTTATTTTCCCCAAATAGAGAAACCTGATGATTCTCAATTTGGTCTACCTTATAGTCAAAATACCTTTAATCCTATTCTTGTCTCTGCCTGGAAGGTTTATACCCTACTCAGATTACTGGGTGAATGCCAGTCATTTTTAATTTTTAGTTGTTTGATACCTTCCTTGATGAAATGGACCAAAGCAAAATTCATCCCTCTACCATGTGTTTAGTTAGATCTTAATGTAAAACATGAAGAAAAATAAAGGTTAAATTAAGCTAAAGGTATTCAATAGCACTTTATTGATTGGAGGGTATATTTCATTTTGCAAGTGTCTTTGCTTATTTTAATTAACAACTTAAAACTGGATCGAGTTACCATGTTTTTCTATTTCCTAGCCTATTTTCCTAGTGTTTTAGCTACTTTAATTATTGCTGATCACTGACCTGAAGCAAAGAAGCAATTTTCTTGTTAAAGTACTTATTACCAACTAAGTGCTTGGTATTCAGGGCATAGAAAACAAGGAAGAAAAGTAAGAATTAAGATGCTAATAAAGAGTGCTAAAATTTGTATTCATTTCCACTTATGCAGAGATCGAATATCTTTCTTCCCTGTAAATTTATAAAGAATCTCTATTTACCTTAAATATCCTATCAAAAAATAGTATACAGTGTAGTAATACCCTGAATCATATTCTTAAATGTTACATCAGTACATAATAAATGGGAGATTTAATTTCCACTCTATTATTGGTTACTGTAATATTTTTGTTACTCTAATACTTTTGTTAAGGAGAGAAAAAAAGGCAAAGAAATTAGAGATTTATAATCATAATATATAATAACTCTCAAAATATTTATTTTAACCTAATACTGTTTCATCAGACTTCATCATTATATTATTCTAAGCAATATAAGCACACATCCTGAAAAAAATAAAATTTTCATTGAGTGTACAGGAAGGGGGCAGGGCACAACGTTTAAAAGAATGACAGCTATTGAGCACACGACATAAACTGGTTAGAACCAACTAGGTCCAAGACGGCAAAAGAGTCAACTTCCACTAGACCTTGAGCCTTGTATATGCTCACTGTAATACAACAGCATGTTAAATGACACACCCACAGGTGCCATGACAGTTCCGAGGCCCACCATAAAAGGTCAAAAAGTGGGCGGTAGCCCAATTCCTGGAAATCCCCACCCCTTCCCCAAAATAGTTGGAATAATCCTCCCACTCACTAGCCTGGGAAATTACCTACCCCTCTAAAAACTGACAACCCCATACCCTGGGCCCTCTTGCCTTCCGAGATGGCCCAAAATCTGTCTGTGGAGTGTGTATCTCCTTGAATAAACATTCTTTCACTTTACTATGGCTTGCTCTTGAAATCTTTCCTGCAGGAAGCCAAGATCCCACACTTGGCGGCCATCCCAGGGACTCACCTGAGACCTGGGATGTGACCATCCTCCGAGCCCCACTTTCTTTCCTGCAACACATTCATTCAGTAAAAATAAAAGAAGTAAGGTTTAGCATGTATTTGTAATTAGACACTTACAGAAAACCAACTTATTTTAAAATTAAATTACACTTTGGTAGCCATCTATTCCTAACCAAAACAATTTTATGCATAACTACTGATGAAATAAAATTCATATTTTATGTCAAAACAAGAAAAATTTAAACATAAAATTTTTCTTTGCCCATTTGGGCCTCCTCTCTCCCCTTTATTGTGTGTTTTGCATCTTCAATAACCAGATCTCCTTAGGAGATAACCCTCCTTCTTAATCTTGTAAGGGGTCATGATGGCCCACTACTGGCTTTACATGTGCAGATCTGAATTGTGTGAACTGTTGACACATCATTTGAGGTATAATCCTTTGTCTCAAAATCTCATATAACTGTGTTTTGACCTCTAATGGGGGGAACAGTCCTCAGAGCTTTCTGAAAGACTGTCTCCTGGGTTATAATTCTCAGGTTGGATTGAATAAAATTATCCATTTCTTTCTTAGTTTGACTACTGATATTTTCATTGACAATACAAATTCATTAATGAGTGTGTTCTATTATTATTATTTACTATCATATTTTAAACTGATATTCCTATCTTATATGCTAAATTTAACTTGATTCTCCAGAAATATATTTGTTTTCACTTCAAACTCTGTGATATTTAACTCTTTAGTCTTATAACAGAAAAAAAAAAAAAAAAAACCCACAAAAACAGCTCTTAAGAGGCATCATGCTTATATCTTTAAAGCCTAATCAGCCAAGAACACCAGAATAAGGTTCTAGTCTGACAGCATCAGATTTACTTTGGATGCAGGGAAGGAAGAGGCTACACAGGAACCCAGAGATGCTGCTTCACAAGAGTTGAAGGGAAGTGTCTTTTGTAAGCTCTGGGTTTGTGCTGAGGGATAACAAGGAGAGCCTAAACTAGGAAACAGATTGGACTGAATTCTGTTTCTTAAGCAAGAGTAGAAGAGGGTAATAACCAAAGATGGGGTAATGTCATGAAATGTAGGCAGCTTAGCAACTGGATTTATAGTAATGAATTTAAGAAGCCAAATGGTTCTGAGGCATCACTAGTAAGAAAGAAGTTATCACTTAGGGGGTTCAAATGACATTTTACAACTTCCACTTGACCTTAAGAGAAACAAGTTTTCTTGTTAACTTTACTTCTGGCATTATCTGTCCATCCTTCCCCATGGCATAAAGTCAGGGCTACCTTTTTCTTCCTCAGTCCAAGCTGATTTTCAGCCTTTTAGTACTTATAAGTTTTATATTATTTTATCATCATAAATGAGTGATACACATAGTCTGTCTGGGATACTATAACAAAATAATACTATAAACTGGATGGTTTATAAACCTGACAAGTCTAAGATTAAGGCGTCAGCAGATCGGCTGTCTGGTGAGAGCCCACTTCCTAGATGACCATCTCTCCACTGTAACTTCATGTGGCAGAAGGGGCAAAGCTGCTTTCTAAGGCCTCTTTTTTAATGGCACTAATTCTATTCATGAGGGCTCCAACCTCAAGATATAATCACTTCCCAAAGGCCCCAATTCCTAATACCATCACAGTGGGGGGTTAGGATTTCAACATATAAATTTGGTGGGGGAAAGGGGAGCAGGTCATAAACATTCAGATCATAGCATACCTCTATATAAATTTCAGTAATTTTAAGCCATAAATTATTTTTTCTTTAAAGACAATTTCCCAACTTTCATGAATTTTCCCTTTACTTTTGTTTTCTTATTGATTTAATGGAGTTCTTCATATTTTCTAGCTACAAGGCTGTCAGATTTTATCTGTTTTGTGAACTTCTTCTACTCTATAGTGTGCCTTTTCACTTTCTTAATGTAATTGAAGGAGTTCTTACTTTTAATGTTTCATTTTTAATTTTTTTAAGCATTTGTGTCCTCATACATTAAAACATAAAAGGATATAAAATATTTTTTAAGAAGGTGGAAGGTAGGGAAGGACTTTCTACATTGCAAAGGTAGAAACCCAAAAGAGAAAAACAAGCCAAATGTGATCAATAATAAGTTTAAAATATTTTAGTACAAAAAAATTAAAATCAAATGGCATATTGAGACATTTTCTTTCATTGCATGTTAGAGATAATAGGAAAATCTACAACATAATTTTTTCTCAAGTAAGTTAAAATAGGACACACTTTCTAATGGAAAATTGTGAAAATATGAAGAAGTATAAACTCAATAAAGAAGAAATAACGCGTATTTTCAAATAAATGTAAAATTATCAAACAGTATAGTAAAAACAACAATAAAACACAATTCAATATCCACATAATTTATGAAGTATTTGGGAACGTACATGTAGAAGGAGAGTTGACCCTTTAACAACAAGGGTTTGAACTGTGTGAGTCCACTTATATGCATTTTTTTTTTTTTTTCTGAGTGACATGCTGGATGGCCTTTTGCTGATTAAGCCCTCTTATTATTTATTATTTTTAACAGCTTTATTGGAGTATAATTGCTTTAGAATGTTGTGTTAGTTTCTGCTGTATAACAAATTGAATCAGCTATACATATATCCTAATATCTTCCCCCTCTTGTGTCTCCCTCCCACCCTCCTTATCCCACCCCTCTAGGTGGACACAAAGCACCGAGCTGATCTCCCTGTGCTATGAGGCTGCTTTCCACTAGCTATCTATTTTACATTTGGTAGTGATGTCCATGTCACTCTGTCACTCTCTCACTTCACCCCCAGCTTACCCTTCCCCCTCCCGTGACCTCAAGTTCATTCTCTACATCTGCGTCTTTATTTCTGTGATGCCCCTAGGTTCTTCAGGACCTCTTTTTTTTTTTTTTTTTTTAGATTCCATATATATGTGTTAGCATATGGTATTTGTTTTTCTCTTTCTGACTTACTTCACTCTGTATGACAGACTATAGGTCCATCCACCTCACTACAAATAACTCAATTTTGTTTCTTTTTATGGTTGAGTAATATT
Organism: Delphinus delphis; assembly: GCF_949987515.2. Classification (NCBI taxonomy): domain Eukaryota; kingdom Metazoa; phylum Chordata; class Mammalia; order Artiodactyla; family Delphinidae; genus Delphinus; species Delphinus delphis. The sequence continues at coordinate 79,608,287 of NC_082687.1, read as the reverse complement.
CCATTGTATATATGTGCCACATCTTCTTTATCCATTCATCTGTCTATGGACACTTAGGTTGCTTCCATGTCCTGGCTATTGTAAATAGAGCTGCAATGAACATTGTGGTACATGACTCTTTTTGAATTATGGTTTTCTCAGGGTATATGCCCAGTAGTGGGATTGCTAGGTCATATGGTAGTTCTATTTTTAGTTTTTTAAGGAATATCCATACTCTTCTGCATAGTGGTTGTATCAATTTACATTCCCACAAACACTGCAAGAGTGTTCCCTTTTCTCCACACCCTCTCCAGCATTTATTGTTTGTAAATTTTTTGATGATGCCCATTCTGACCGGTGTGAGGGGATACCTCCTTATAGTTTTGATTTGCATTTCTCTAATGATTAGTGATTTTGAGCATCCTTTTCAGGTGTTTGTTGACAATCTGTATATCTTCTTTGGAGAAATGTCTCTTTAGGTCGGTCTTCTGCCCACTTTTGGATTGGGTTGTTTGTTTTTTTGATATTGAGCTGCTTATATATTTTAGGGATTAATCCTTTGTCAATTGCTTTGTTAGCAAAAATTTTCTCCCACTCTGAGGGTTGTCTTTTTGTCTTGTTTATGGCTTCCTTTGCTGTGCAAATGCTTTTAAGTTTCATTAGGTCCCATTTGTTTACTTTTGTTTTCATTTCCATTTCTCTAGGAAGTGGGTCAAAAAGGATCTTGCTGTGATTTATGTCAAAGAGTGTTCTGCCTATGTTTTCCTCTAAGAGTCTTATACTGTCTGGCCTTACATTTAGTTCTTTAGTCCATTTTGAGTTTATTTTTGTGTATGGTGTTAGAAAGTGTTCTAATTTCATTCTTTTATATGTAGCTGTCCAGTTTTCCCAGCACCACTTATTGAAGAGGCTGGCTTTTCTCCACTGTATATTCTAGTCTCCTTTATCAAAGATAAGGTGACCATATGTGTGTGGGTTTATATCTGGGCTTTCTATCCTGTTCCACAGATCTATATTTCTGTTTTTGTGCCAGCACCATACCGTCTTGTTTACTGTAGCTTTGTAGTATAGTCTGAAGTCAGGGACCCTGATTCCTCCAGCTCCATTTTTCTTTCTCAAGATTGCTTTGGCTATTTGGGATTTTTGTGTTTCCATAAAAATTGTGAAATTTTTTGTTCTAGTTCTGTGAAAAATGTCATTGGTAGCTTGAGAGGGATTGCATTGAATCTGTAGATTGCTTTGGGTAGTATAGTCATTTTCACAATGTTGATTCTTCCAATCCAAGAACATGGTGTATCTCTCCATCTGTTTGTATCATCTTTAATTTCTTTCATCAGTGTCTTACAGTTTTCTGCATACAGGTCTCTTATCTCCTTGGTGCTTTTAATATGTTTTCTTTGTACTTAATTTTTGATAGTTGGTTAATATGTGCCAGGGCATGTTTCTCCTTGGATTTATCCTGTATGGGACTCTCTGAGCTTCATGAACTTGAATGACTATTTCCTTTCCCATATTAGGGAAGTTTTCAACTATAATCTCTTCAAATATTTTCTCAGTCCCTTTTATTTCTCTTCTTCTTCTGTGACCCCTATAATTTGAATGTTGGTACGTTTAATGTTGTCCCAGCGGTCTCTGAGACTGTCCTCAATTTTTGTTCATTCTTTTTTCTTTATTCTGCTCTGTGGTAGTTATTTCCACTATTTTATCTTCCAGGTCACTTATCCGTTCTTCTGCCTCAGTTATTCTGCTATTGATTCCTATTGAATTTTTAATTTAATTTATTGTGTTGTTCATCCTTGTTTTTTCCTCTTTAGCTCTTCTAGGTCCTTGTTAAACGTTTTTGTGTTTTCTCCATTCTATTTCCAGGATTTTGGATCATCTTTACTATCATTACTCTTCTTTGTTCACACAGCTCCTGGGGTTAAGCTTTGGATTTGTCCCTGACTCTATGTGTAGGTCGCCTGAGGGCATTTGCTCTTCACTCAGACAGGACAGGGTTAAAGTAGCAGCTGATTAGGGGGCTCTGGCTCACTCAGGATGGGTGGAGAGAGGGGCACAGAATGTGGGGTGAGCCTGCGGCGGCAGAGCACACCATGATGTTGCAATAGCCTGAGTTGTGCCGTGTGTTCTCCCAGCGAAATTGTCCCTGGTTCACGGGACCCTGGCAGTGGCGGGCTGCACAGGCTCCTGTGAGCGGAGGTGTGGACAGTGACCTGTGCTTGCACACAGGCTTTTTGGCGGCTACAGCAGCACCGTTAGCATTTCATGCCCATCTCTGGTGTCTGTGCTGACAGCCACGGCTCGCACCCATCTCTGGAGCTCGTTTAGGCGGTGCTCTGAATCCCCTCTACTCATGCACCAGGAAACAATGGACTCTTGCCTCTTAGGCAGTTCCAGACGTTCTCCCAGACTCCCTCCTGGCTAGCTGTGGCACACTAGCCCCCTTCAGCCTGTGTTCATACAGCCAACCCCAGCCCTCTCCCTGGAATTTGACCTCCGAAGCCCGAGCTTCAGCTCCCAGCTCCCACCCGCCCCGGCGGGTGAGCATACAAGCCTCTCAGGCTGGTGAGTGCTGGTCAGCACCGGTCCTCTGTGCGGAATCCCTCTGCTTTGCCCTCTGTACCCCCGTTGCTCCACTCTCCTCTGTAGCTCCAAAGCTTCCCCACCGCCCACCCCCTGTCTCTGCCAGTGAAGGGGCTCCCTAGTGTGTGGAAACATTTCCTCGTTCACAGCTCCCTCCCCGAGGTGCAGGTTCCATCCCTATTCTTTTGTCTCTGTTTTTTCTTTTGCCCTACCCAGGTACATGGGGAGTTTCTTGCCTTTTGGGAAGTCTGAGGTCTTCTTGCATTTTTTTCAATAAAGAGTAACACAGTACTACATTATCCATGATTGGTAGGATCCATGGCCACAGAACTGCTGATACATAAGGCTGACTATGAAGTTACATGACTGTGCAGGGATCTGTGCCCCTAACTCCTGTATGGTTTAAGGGTCATTTGCATTTGGGAGGGTAAAGGGGCTCTTCATACACTATTCTGGGAATCATGAATCAACGATAATTATTAAGGGAAACTTACTTATATGCACCAAAATCTTAAAATGTGATTTATATTAGGTTCAACACTTTTATTTATAGGAACTGATCCTGAGGAATTAATTAAGGACATAGGCAAACATTAGATGTGATTGTTTTCCTATCAGTATTATTTAAAAGTAACAAAATAATTCAAGCACTCTTTATTTCTAAGAATAAGAGTTTCTTTGATAATATTTGTACACTATTAGAGCAATGTTTTAATGTTTATTTTTTCACCTGTATTTTCACTTTGCAAAATATAGAAATGACATGTTAAAAACCACAATGGGATTCCCTTAAGAGTTTCTGGCTAAAAAAAGTCTTCAGAGGCCTTCCAAGGGATTCCTGGTCCTTAAATTCTCCAATTACTGACCTATCTAAACAAGATTATATAGCCACTCCATGATTGTTGCTTACAAATTGAATAAAGCAACATCCTTGAATAAAATAGCAAAATCCAAGAAGCAACCCATGACCTTACATACACAGTCTTTTCCTCATATAACCAAAGTATTTTGACCTTTCACTCACTAAATTTTATAAGAAGAGCTTTTCTTGGTCTATCCACACATAAATTTAAAAGCCATAATTTATGAAATTCATTGGGAACAAGGTCCTGCAGGAATCGCTTGACAGGATGGAGAGTGGGGAAAGAGGTTCTTTTGTGAAAAGGACAAAGCTCTCTGCTATGTTGAAAACCCTATAGGCCAATCTGGTCTGAATTCCCATTTTTCTTTAGTCTTAGTTGGTCAAACTCTTATGAGCCAGACGTAGATCTTATCAGAAGGGGAAGTCACCTGAATGACTGAGGACATGGATCAGGTTGCATAATTGCCTGGTTCTTTCTGTCAGGAGGAAGAGATTTGGGAAAAGAATAGGATTTCCCCCTGGAGCTAAAGAAGACAGCACAGAGACCATATTTTCTTGCTATGGGTATGCTCAGTGTTCTCTGTTCTATGATCCATATGTATATCTGGGACTTCCCTGGTGATCCAGTAGTTAAGACACTGTGCTCCCAATGCAGGGGGCCTGGGTTTGATCCTTGGTCAGGGAACTAGATCCCACATGCATGCCGCAAGTAAAAGCCCACATACCACAACTAAAAGATCCCGTATGCTGCAACTAAAGATGTTGCATGCAGCAACGAAGATCCCGTGTGCCACAAATAAGACCTGGCTCAGCCAAATAAATATATTTTTTTAAAGAAAATCCTGTATATCAGAATAAATTAAATGAGGACAAGTCTATGTGCAACAGGACAGTAGGCGAGAAAGGCACATGCATTACTTGTAAATTTAGTGGAAACATGAATATAGTTACATAAGAGGAAGAAATGTAACAGTGATGGCGCAGTTTCTACAGACACACTCCAAATAGGGTTCCTGAGAGTAAAGCCAGTAGGATATTATACATTTGTCATCTAATTTGTGTGTATTCAGAGAAACAGCTTAATCTTAGCTCTATAGTTGCTAAATACAAATAAACACTGAACTGGAAGATAAACATATCTTTCCCAGACTAGCAGCGTGTTAGGTATAAAATTGGAAATTCTATTTAACTTTTTTGTGCTACAGACTCTAAAAGGAGAGAACAAGCGTCAATAATCTTTGAAGGTTTTTTTCAGATTTAACATTCTGAATTGTTCCCCTTTGTTTGAGCTTTAGATTTGAAATCTTTTTTTCTAATCAACAGTGTACTCCCTGTATTAAGGAAAACATACATATTTGCATATTGAAATACCAGTGTCTATCAGTATATATGTATGTTTGTGAGAATAATGCACATTCCTTGAAAAGTAAGTTATCACTCCTCCCTCACAGGTTTCTTGTTGTGGGAGTCTGTCCTGGCTCCTCCAATCACCTCTTCAGAAATAGTTGTCTCTTTCAAGTAAGTAGTTCGAAAAAGGGGAAAGTGGAGCAGTTGCTCCCAGAGAAGAGGGCACTGCAGACATCATTCAAATTGATGCTAATTCCTTTAGAGTGATCCATTGAAGTGCTAATGATGCAGGCTCATTGCCTCTGGCCCCAATGTTCTGAACTCTGCTTCCTCTCTCAGTACTGTACTACCTCTACAGTGCAGAATGAAAGGTAGAGCTGTGTACCTTTTGCTAAGCAGTAGGCATGTTTCACAGACAACTTATCACAGGAAGTTACAGCAAAAGGGAAAAAAAAATTTTTCTACAATGTGCAAGTGCTCTTTTTCTTATTTTAATAAAGAAGGTAAATAACCACCTTCTAGGAAAGTCTCCCAGAAAAGCCACATCTATAATTTCTTGGGTGTAATTATGTCCTAAAAACTAAAACTCCACAAGCCTATTGGTGCACATTTTGTTGTCCTCAAGGATGGTTTCTGAATGTAGAAAAGCCTATTAAGCAACTTAAGCAATTAGCATTCAATTTATGAAAGTTGTTGTTCCAAAACTTGACCTCCATCTTAGACTTTTAAACTCAGCTTTCAAATCTTGGGAGACTATGCACGTATCTAGCAAATTTTAACAAGTTTTGAGAAATTTTGTTCCCATCTACAAACCAGACTCAAAACAAAATTTATATAGTCAATATATTTTATTTATTCTTTAGAATTCGATTTTCAGATTTAGCCATATTCTAGGTACCTAAATAATTCCTATAAATATAATAAATGAAATTTACAAATAGAGTGAACCTAACTTCTCTTCCATGCTGTAGTGTCATGCATACATTTAATAAGATTTTAAGATAAAGTATAATGTTAAATTAATTATTCACATATATACTAAATTTTAATTACAAGGCAGTTATTCTAAAAGGCCAAGTTCTCTTAAATACACAAGAGTATATAATTGCACATTTGTCCTCTAGATTTAATTTCCTAATTTGTAGCTTTCCATTATGCACATGTTGTCCCCTCTTTGCTTATCCTCTATATTTAATAGTTTCTCTAAGACCATTTTGATCTTCTTAAAAATTTATTTCTTTTCCTTGTTTGGTTTTTCAGTTTGAGTCATTACTTTTTCATAAGTCATTTAAAATGATATATTGTAAACTTCTTGCATTACAGTAACAATATTTCAAGTTTTTATTATTGTCTTCAGAACACTTATATAGTCAACAAATACTTATGCATTAGCTACCACATGCAAGGCTTTGTTAAAAAAATATTGAATATAAGAAGTGATGTGTCTATTTTCCTAGATTGGTTACAATTCTGATAAATTTCCTGTACCTGGTATAGATGTAATGGTATAGATGAATGGATAAAGAAGATGTGGTATACACACGCACACACACACACACACACCCCTAACATGAATGGAACAAAATATTGTTGTGTTTTAAAATCTATAGGTACAATTATTTATATTTCTGCAAAAGAAACAATTAACTTTCATTGACAGAAATGAATACCTCTTTCCTCTAGAGAAACATCTAGCAAAACATATAGCCAAATTGTTTGTAACTTTTGTCTAGATGTGATTTCATATTTCTGAGTTCATAGGTGGGTATTTTGTGTAGCCAGATGCAGAACTAAAAACTATTATATTTCAAGCTACCCACTGCTTTTCAAACACTTATCAAATTTGCCTACAGAAAGTGTTTTCACATTTCTATAAAAGTTTATCATTTTTACCTTAGAACTTTATCACCAAAATGAAAGACTGAGTAGTTGTGGATTCAAAAGCTATTAGCTAATCATAATTTATTATCATTTCATAAAGGTGTTAAAAGTTTCTTGAAAAGCTTTTTTTCCCCTGAATTGTTTCCATTTTGCTATTATTACTAATAACACTACAAATAATATTGGTAGGTAAATGTCCTTTAATGAATTCAAACCAATAGTAGGCAACGTAGTACACAGAACCTAAAGTGGAGTTCAAAGACTGTTTAGCTGTATGGTGTTAGAGAATGTTCTGGATTAAAGACCTAAATGTAAGATGGGATACTATAAAACTCCTAGACGAAAACATAGGCAGAACACTTTTTGACATAAATTGCAGCAATATCTTTTTGGATCTGTCTCCTAGAATAATGGAAACAAACCCCAAAAATAAACAAATGGGATCTAATTAACAGCTTTTGTATAGCAAAGGAAACCATAAACAAAACAAAAAGACAACCTACAGAATGGGAGGAAATATATGCAAATGATGTGACTGACAAGGGATTAATTTCCAAAGTATAAACATCTCATACACCTCAATATCAAAAACAAACAAACAAACAAACAACCCAATCAAAAAATAGGCAGAAGATCTAAAAAGACATTTCTCCAAAGAAGACATACAGATGGCCAAAAAGCACATGAAAGGATGCTCAAGATCACTAATTATTACAGAAATGCAAATCAAAACTACAATGAGGTATCACCTCACCCTGGTCAGAATGGCCGACATCAAAAAGTCTACCAACAATAAATTCTGGAGAGGGTGTGGAGAAAAAGGAACCCTCCTACACTGTTGGTGGGGATGCAAACTGGTACAGCCACTGTGAAGAACAGTATGGAGTTTCCTTAAAAAAAAACTAGAAATAGAGCTACCATATGATCCTGCAATCCCACTGCTGGGCATATATCCAAAGAAAACCATAATTTGAAAACATACATGCAGCCCAATGTTCATAGCAGCTCTATTTACAATAGCCAAGACATGGAAGCAACCTAAGTGTCCATTGATAGATGAATGGATAAAGAAGATGTCGTATACACACACTGGAATATTACTCAGACATAAAAAAGAATGAAATAATGCCATCTGCAGCAACACGAATAGAGATTATCATAGTAAGTAAAGTATGCTAGACAGAGAAAGACAAATATATGTTATCACTTATATGTGGAATCTAAAAAAAATGGCACAAACAAACTTATTTACAAAACAGAAATAGACTCACAGCCATAGAATACAAACTTATGGTTACCAAAGGGGGGGAGAGATAAATTAGGAGTTTGAGATTAAAATATATACACTACTATATATAAAATAATCAACAAGGACCTACTATATAGCACAGGGAAACACACTCGATATCTTGTAATAAGCTATAATGGGAGAAAATGTTAAAAAAAAAATATATGTATGTATAACGGAATCACTTTGCTGTACACCTGAAACTAACACAACATTCCAAATCAAATATATTTCAATAAAAATTTTTAAAAATATATGTCTGTTTAACTGTTAGTTTACTGCTTATGAACATTTATTTCTATGTACTGATAAACAGGTAATAGGTGAGAAGGGCAAGTCTACAACAGTTTATGGGAAGAGCCAAGAAGATGGGTAGGATATGATAGTATACATACATATATATTTTTTCAAGTCTTGGGGATTTTTCCCTCCCTTTCTTTGTTGTTTCTTCTTCCCACTTAATTTATGTTTATTTTTTTCTTGTTTTTCTATAATATGGAAAACCTTTGATTTCTTTCTTATATAAGCATTTAAAGCTATAAAGTTCTAAGCATAGATTTAACTTGATTTGTTTCATTTTCATTCAGTACAGAATGTTTAAAAATTCATCTTGAGTTTTTCTTTTTCTTATGGATTTTAATTACATTTTTAATTTTCAAATATTTGAATATATTTATAATATAATTGTGTTATTAATGTCTAGTTAAATTTAATTGTGATCAGATAATATATTTTGTATAAATTCAATCTCTGTAAACTTGCTAAAATTTGTTAAAATTTGTTTTATGGCTCAGGATGTGGTATATCATAATCAATGTCACTATGTACTTGTACTTCTGTTGTTGGGTACAGTGTTATACAAATGTAAATTTGGCTCCATTGATGATATGATTCAAATGTTCTATAGTTTTACTGATTTTCTAAAGTCTACTTCTTTTATCAATTACAAAGAAAGGGGTGTTGAAATTTTCAACTGCATTTCATATTTGTTGATTTTTCATGTGTTTCTTATTCTTTTTTCTTGTATAATGAAGCTTTACAATAGTATACTCCCATTTCTCCATATTTTGAGGTATATTGATGTTTTACTAATGCATATATTTGAAATTCACAAAGTTTTGGTAATATTTTGCTTGAAGCAATCAATTATCTTTTAAAGCTTTGTTCGCATAGTAAAATTTATATTATTTTATTTTATTTTATTTATTTTATTTTATTTTATTTATTTTATTATATGCTAATAAAGCATAGTCTACATGCCTATTTCATCATATCTCTCATTTTTAGGTTTGATTCTATCCATAGATTTTTCTTCTGGTTATACATCATATTGTCCTACTTCTTCATTTGTTGTTATTGTTTTCTTGATACAGGACATAATTAAATTTCTGTTGTTGAATGATACATTTTGTGCTGGTGGTGATTTTTTTTCTAATTAATTAATTTTTGGCTGTATTCGGTCTTCCTTGCTGTGTGCGGGCTTTCTCTAGTTGCGGCGAGCAGGGGCTACTCTTTGTTGTAGTGCACGGGCTTCTCATTGTGGTGGCTTCTCTTGCTGCAGAGCATAGGCTCTAGGCATGTGGGCTTCAGTAGTTGTGGCTAGAGGGCTCTAGAGTGCAGGCTCAGTAGTTGTGGCGCATGGGCTTAGTTGCTCTGTGGCATGTGGGACCAGGGCTCGAACCCGTGTCCCCTGTATTGGCAGGCAAATTCTTAACCACTGCGCCACCAGGGAAATCCCTTTTCTTTTTGTCGCACCACGTGGCCTGCGGGATCTTATTTCCCTGACCAGGGATCGAACCCACTCCCCCTGAAGTGGAAGTTCAGATTCTTAACCACTGGACAACCAGGGAAGTCCCTGTTGTTGTTTTTAAAGACTGTTAAATAATGTTTTTCAGGCATTCTATAATGTGCAGTGAATGTGTCATATAAATAACAAGTTCTCTACTTTCTCACTAAAAGAATTTTAAACAATTCCCAGCTCTTTCTGAGCTCTGGGAATGGTTTGTCTTTCATATCTCTAATTGTTTTCTTATAAATTCTTGCCCAGTCTCATGGGTTTTCAGCCATGCATATGCAGATTGGCATATAGATAAAAACTAAGAGGTAACCCTATGCAAATTTCTGGAATGCTTTCTCCCTATACCTCTCTCCTCTCTGGAATTGTACTCTGTAAATATTCTAGTCCATTCAGTCTCCTTGAACTCAGATCTCTGTCTCCTCAATTCAGTGAGCCTATCACCTTTTTCCTCCCTGCATCACATACTGAAAACTGCCTCCCCACAGAGAGTCTGCGCAATGGTACAGCTTGGCTCCTATATGTTCCTTATCTTAGAGACTACTGTTCTGTGCTGGTCGTTGCCTGATATTTGACAACTGTTGTTTTCATACGTATTGTCAAGTTTTTTTTAGAATGTATGTCAGGAAAGTAACTTCAGACTCTGACCCTCTCATGAGCACAAGTGGAAATACTGTACCTCACTTCTGAATATTTTTTGCTTTTACCATACAATTTTTTCTAAGACTGAAATATGATAACTACATTCTTGAAACACTAAAATGGCTGATAGCTGCACAAAAAGATCCAAACTTAATAGTTGTTTAAAACACCCTTCAAGATTTTGTCCATACTTGCCTCTCCACCTTTCATTCTTACTACATCAATTATGTCAAGTATATATAATGACATATATATATAATATTGAAAATATACTCAATTAAAAATAATATCTGACATGAAATAATTTGGGGTTTCTCTAACACATTTTTGGTGTTTTCCTCTCAATTCCATTTAATTTTCTATCATTCATCATTTTTTCCAAATTTTTTTCAGATTTTCCTTTCTTAACATCTGCACTCTCTATCAGATATAAATTTAATATATGCATAAAGCATTTCATGCTTACATCAAGCTTTCCATAACACTACAAGATATGGAGAGCAATCTTTGTCATTATCTATCGCCAAGTTCCTTGCACAGTATCTTGCAAATAGCCATTTATTTATTTTATTTAACTTTACAGATGTCTTCAGTCAGATAGTAAGATCATAAAGAGAGGTCAATTCAAATCTTAAGAACTGATAGTTCTCAAAGTGGAAAATGATGAATCCTTATAGGAGGTGGATTGTGAAGCCTTTCTCAATTATTTATTGTTGTATCAAAAATGACTACATAACTTAGTGGATTAAATAGGAACAATTTTACTATTTCTCATGATTCTGTGAGCTGCAGTCAACTAAGACACTGACTCGTCTGGAACATCCAAACTGGCTCATTGACGCACTGATCGTTGGTGCAGACAATTAGCTGGGGGCTCAGCTGAGGCTGTCAAATGAAACACCTCTCCTCTTAACCATGTTATGTGCCTGGGCTTCTCAGAGCATGGTGGCTCAGTTCTAAGAGGCATGTAGTGAAAACTGGCAATCCTTAAAGTAAGGTTGGGTTTTAAAGTCTGTTAATGTTTCTTGTTATGCATTTCCTTGTCAAGACGAGTCACAAGGCCTACCCAGATTCAGGACAGAGAAAATAACCTCCACCTCTTTTTTTTTTTTTTTTTTTTCCAGTACGCGGGCCTCTCACTGTCGTGGCCTCTCCCGTTGCAGAGCACAGGCTCCGGACGCGCAGGTTCAGCGGCCATGGCTCACGGGCCATGGCTCAAGAAATTGGGAATATTAAAAACTGTAAATATATTCCACTCTAGTAACTGAGAAAAGGTGTAATATATTACAAAACAAATGACTTTTCATAACTATTAAAATAGCAGATCTCAGACATCTAACAATATTTGTCTTGAATATAGAATAATCTTTAAATATGTGGGAAAAAATCAATTACTCCATCCACAGTGTCAGGGATAATGCCTAAAGATATGCTTTTAAATATACCTGACATATCGATTTTTTTTTACTTTCTCAATATTCATCTCATATATGTATATGTGATTACAGATTTATGCCAGTTTAGATATTGGAATATGATACCATCAAAATGAATTTTTATCCAGATAGTAAAGATTATTCTTCTTCTTACATCTAACCATTCTGTAATGAAAATTATTTAGAAGTTTGCTTCCCTAAATTGATGGTTTTATCTTGAACTCTGAGAAACTATGAAAATCAGGCTCTTTAGGATACAGACACAAATTTACATTAGGTAGAATGTCTTTTAGCCAGGTTACAAAAAGGTAATCTAAATATGGCTTTAAAATTATGTAAATGTATTATCTTATATTAAAAACTTGTGAACTAGAAAGCTAGTCAGGCTTCTAATTCTTTGTCAATGCCATCATTAAGAAAAGTTCTTTCCATCTTTCTGTTGTACAGTCCACAGCATGTTTATTTTGCCCTTTAATTTAGCTCCCATCCTAGGCACAATACGGCTATTATAATTCCTGGCATTCCATCTAGAGGTGTAACATAAAACAGAAAAACAGAATATCTATTTTCCATGTTTTGCTTTTTAAGAGCAAAGATGTTTTTCTTGGTTATCCTGTAGCAGGCCTCTTCTCATTGCCCAAACTGAATCAAATTATGATTCAAAAGAACAATCCTTGTTAACAAAAATATTTGTCATTGGTTTAGGCTATTCAAATTTATTCTACATCTGGAGGCAGTCACTGTTATATAGTATGTAAATTATAGTGTTATGTGTGCTAGTGTGTGTGTGCACGTGTGTGTGCGTGTGTGTGTGTGTGTGTTTTAATCTACATCCAGGGATTTTCCAGTAATTATAATCTGAAATCATTATTAAATCTGAGATCTAATTCCACAATCCAGCTATATTTGTCATTGAGCAGTGCCAGAGATGTTGTTAATTAATGAAATCAAAGTTTGAAATAGATTTTTATGGAACAAATTGATAGCTCATTAATCAGTAAAATCAATATTATGAATTGAATATAATTGGTTAAGTTAGTGAATTGGTGAACGTGTATGGATCAGCTAAAATATTGTAGTGACACTAGCTGTGTTTGCATGAATGAGGCATAAGAATTTAGAAACCCTTCACTTTTTACCATTCAGAATGCTATGCAAGGTGTTTTTTTTGGAAATATTTCTGTGTCCAGAAACAGGAATATAGAAAACAGTGGGTATCTGGTCCCTTTTATAAGATTGACTGAACTCAGCCTCTAGAATAGTCATGTTACCTTGAGTAAAACCTTTCATTAAAAGTGAGTTTAAAGACTGATGTGCTCTTGTCAGTTTGTACCAATTTGCAAGCACCAATAGTTAGATTCTCTTCAGTGCAACACAGAGAGATATATCTACTGCTTAAAATTTTGGCCAGAATAAGAGTATTTACATCATGGAAATCAGCAAATGCTAAATATCAATTTTTGATTTTTGTATGGATGATGTACGTTTCTATGTATGTATGTATTCATATATTCACTGAGCTGGCTGGTGGGACTGAATGAAGTTATACAACAGATTAAATGATAGTGTGTTTATATGCCTCATTATTAATATATGATCTATGTGCAGAAGAATTTGGTCTGAGACTTGCTTTCACACTTTCAAGTTTGTGAAAAAAAATAAATGTAGCCCATAACATCCTCTAAATATTATTTTTCCATGTGCAAAAGAAAAGCAAAACAAATAAAACAAAAATAAAGCAAAAAACTCATAATTATGAACAACTGTCCTGAAAGTTCAAAAATCATCTTCCCTAGGTGTGGATACCTAAATTAATTTGATTTCTGTTATTAAGAAAGAAGAATATGATTTGGGTGGGCAAAAAGCTTTTACTAAAATTTCAAATCTATCTCAATTTTTTTCTCATTCTGTCTCAATCTCTTTCTCCCTGCCCCTCGCTGTATATATTCTTATGAGCCAGCTATTTCTGAAGAATGAACACAACAATACTCATTTATTCTCATTAGGCAGGATGCAGGTTCGCTAGGGGGTTGGCCAACCTATGCTGGGTTTGGCTGAGCTGTTCTGCTCAAGCTGAAGCTCCATCTGGGCTTGGCTCCTGATCCTTGGTTAGGCTTAGGTCTGCATCATGTTTGCTAATTCTATTGGGTTGGCCAAAAAGTTCGTTCGGGTTTTTCCTTAACATCAGAAAACCCCAAACAAACTTTTTGGCTAACCCAATATGTCCCAGGCTGGAGTGGCGGCAGCTAACCTGGTGGTGTCACTTTTATGTGATGATAGATTTGCAAAAGGCCAAAACTTAGTAAGTAGGCATGTGAAAAGTAACCTCGCACTATTCAAAGCAAGTTACAGAGCCAAGTCCAAAATTAAAAAGCAGGAAGTATATTCCCAACATGAAGTCAAAACATAATATAACCAAGTCCAACATTTTCTAAAAAATCAAATTAGGGAAATTATACCCAAAGTTTCACAGAAATAAACCTGTACAAACCTGGCATCTATACTTAGGATTTGTAGCAAGAACAATTTTATTGAAACTAATTAACAAAACAACAATATTAATGAGCTGACAGCTTCAGGGCCCAAGAGAATATTTTACAAATGTGCTTACATTTAAAACACTAAAATTTAGTAAGAAATTTCAAGTTATTAGGAAAACTCATAAGGGATGGATGACTTTGCCTCCATTTGAATGACCAGGATTCTGTCCTGAGCCAGAACAAAGTACTTTATACCTCATGGCACAGCAGGCAGCATGACCATCATCTTCCCTTTTGATCCTCTTGCTCTCAAGTTCCATGGAGGAAATGGGGGGATGCAGATGTCCAGGCAGATGTGATACAGCTCAGAAATCTTGAGCTTAGAGAAAACCTGAGTTTATAAGGGACGTGATAGCAAATATGCTCAGTCTTTGCTCTGGAGGGAGACATTCCTTTTACTTTCTTGGACAGCAAAGAAGTTAGCTCTCTCATCTGGAGGGATGAGAGAGCTAATTTCTTATAAAAAAAATCCCTAAAATATTTTAAAATTATTTGAACACCTGATTTTCTTGGGAGGTAGAACAGAGCCTTACTCTCTGGAAGATATATATTGTTTGCCCAAATTGAATGATCATAAATCATTTATCTGTCACTCATTAAATTATCTACAAAATATCAAAAGCATGTTAAGTAAAAAAGAAATTCAATATTTTCAATAGAAAGAAAAATTAAAGTGGTTAGTATTTAGTTTTATGCAATCATTGATTAAAAGCACAAGCTTTACAGCCAGACTTCTGATTTTAAATTGCCATTTACTAGCTGTGTGAGCAAAGCCATATTACTTAACTTTTTTGGGTCTTTGTTTCTTCACTAGTAAAGTGAGAATCATCATCATAATTTTCTTCTTCTTCTTCTTCATCATCATCATCATCATCACCACAACCACCATAGTGACTATCTTACAGGATGAATGTATAACATAGTGAAAGCACTTGGAAAAGTGCCTATTAGGTATCAAGCACTATATAAATAAACAATTATATCATAGCTTTTATACACTATTAAACCTTTACAAAGTCAGAAGGGCATTTGAAATTTATTTAGTTAAACTCTTATTTTCATGATGATAAAGACAATAGACCACTAAGCAAGTTTTCAAGGTCACAATTTCTTAGATGTGTGTACTAGGCCTGAGACCACGACTAATACCATCATCCTCCTTCTCATCTACTCATTCTCAGGGTCGCTCACCTGAAGACAACACTTCTGCTGGTCTACAGTGGTTTTTTAGTGGCATGAACCTGACCTTTATCCCTAAGGTGTCTGAGCCCTCACTGCTCTGCCCTTATGAGGTTCATTTGGTGCCATGGCCTATTTGCTATTGCTGATCACAACAGGCATCAAGAAGGATCACAGGGGGCTTCCCTGGTGGCACAGAGGTTTAGAATCTGCCTGCCAATGCAAGGGACATGGGTTCGAGCCCTGGTCTGGGAAGATCCCACACGCTGCGGAGCAACTAGGCCCGTGAGCCACAACTACTGAGCCTGTGTATCTGGAGCCTGTGCTCCGCAACGAGAGGCCGTGATAGTGAGAGGCCCACGCACCGCAATGAAGAGTGGCCCCTGCTTGCCGCAACTAGAGAAAGCCCTCACACAGAGACGAAGACCCAACGCAGCCAAAAATAAAAATTAATTAATTAATTAATTTAAAAAAAAAGAAAGATCACAGGGTATCCCCTGAGCCCTAGACATATACACCTCTGCTCCCATTACGTAGCATCAAACTCTTGATCTTCATAATAGTCAAGGCTAATTTCCCACACATTATTAAAACTTTTTTTTGTCTGCTGGTCTAATTCTACGTAGAGTCCGAAATAACCATGCAGCATGTAAAGCATATCTTTAGGGAATGGGGAAATGTTAGTGTCCCTAGGGGACTATACTACAGCTGCTGTAGGGGAATCACAAATTCCCCAAGTGAGTCATTGAGAGTGATGGTAAAATTACCAACCCTTCTTCTATCCTTTTTTGATTTCTGGATCTATGTATTCTAATAACATTGTAAAATGGCCATTGGATCAAACATAATACTGAAAATTGAAGGATACTCTCTCAACAGTGAAAGGGATCATCTCTAGACTGGTGCCCGGGTCAAACCTTTAAGAGACCATTTCAATAATCTACCAGGTAAGCAGTTTACAGTTGATGCTATATGTAACTATGGATCCCTTACCTATATGTGCATTGTCACACTTTCTATAAAATGAACATCTTTCTCCAGAGGAATGTTAGGCTGGATCCTATGGTAGCAATCAATATTTCAGCTCTCCAATAGAATTGCTGGCTGAGGCACTGCAGGAAATGAAGGCAAACCCAGACCTGTAATGCACAGTGATCTCAGTAAGGATGAATTATTGCCCTTGTTAAGATCAACTTGTCACAAAGTGTTTAGTTGTTCTCCTTGACGGGTGCTACTGCATCAAGGGTTTGATATTTGCCTCTTCTGCTGATATTTGATATTCTTCAGGAGTAGCAACTAGACAGTCTATGTGAATGAAAGTCTTTGTTGTGCTCATGCTTAGCCTTTGACTCTGCCACCATAACTGGTGAATGAATTACGTGGACAATAATCTAAGCATTTTGATGTGTCTTTGATATTTCTGTTCCATCAACATAATCAGACATCATATCTGTGTAACTTGATGCTTATCTTTCCTATTATCTGTTACAACTTAATACTTCTGCTATTTTTATTTCCCATTATCACTGTGAGTGAAGGAAAGATCAGTAGTGTCACCGTATCACAAGTTGTGATGAATCAAGTCAAGAGACAATGTGTAGAGCTCCAGACTCCCTCTTTCAGAGAACAGAAAAATATATTCCCTATCCTTTTAAAATAGGTACGTTTTCTTTCCAGATCTTCTCTTTATCCCTGCTTTCCTACTCCTTTGCTCAGAATAAGCCAGTCTAATTTATAACCTATTAATATCTATGTTATTCTATTCTGAAATCATATCTTTGTTGAAGATATGGTGAAGATGAAAACAACAATGAACCTAATGTCAAATTTTCAAGCACATGTATCAGTGACCTTCTTGCCTGACTGACTTTTATTTAGCTTAGTGCAAGGCTTTAGTTGCACAGTTATGAGGCAATATAATCTAACATGTGTTCTTCTCAGGAAAAGAAAATAAGTTCCATAGTTAAATAAATTTGGTCAACCTTCTTGGAGATTCATGAGGCAAATTACCCTTAAAAAGTTTCTGTGATGTCCTATGTTATAAAGAAATATATTCTAATACCCAGAGCTTTTTAAGAAATTTAATAACACAAACCTTACTCAAATTTTCTAAAGCATAAATTTATTGTATAAATTAGTCCATAGCATAAATTGTCTACAGGATGTCTGGATCCAAGAGCAAAATTTATATCATCAAGTGCTATTGTTCTTTTATTTCTTTTTCTGTTTATTTCTATATATTGGCTTCATTCCATAGAGGGAATCTCTTTGTGTAGTATGAAAAGGACCACTGACATATGTAGGTTTGCATTCTCTCTTATTGGTAAAGGGCTTTAACCAGACCCACCTAGGCTTTGGGCTTGCCATTGAAAAAATCTCTGATGCCAGCAGTACAATGATTGGCCCAGCAAGGTTTACATGGTTGGCTTAGGAAGCAAGAAAGCCGTCTCAAAGGAAATTGAGGGATCAGGACATGCCTTCTATATATTCTATTGTATATTAGCAAACTTGTTTGAACAGAGAGGACTTTTGTTAGAAATACCTAATAAAATATTTTTGCAGAGCCTATTCAGACATTGAAATTTTTGTATTTACCTATATCTACTTATATGTGATTCTTCCCATTAACATGAAGAAATACAACATATGTTGAATTTCATATACATGCATAATGGCTTGAATAAACATTGTCGTTATATCTTTGAATAAAGAAAAACAGTGATGATCTTCTAGGCATTGGTAACACATTTTAAAGACCTAACAATTTGTTACATAATCCACTGGTAGACTATTGGAGTTTAAAGATTTTTTTTAATACAAAAAAGTCAGGGTTGGATAATCTAGCCAAGAACATTGAGTGAGACGTGCTTTGATGCTTAGCTACATAATCAAACAATGTGACAATGGGAAGTAGGAAGGTCAAATGAAAAGAAGTGGTGACAAATGGGCATTGATTTCAGGTCACTGAAGTATATCTTGACCAGTAAAGTGGTCATTCCAAGTTGTTAAGAATTTCACAGTCCACAGAAAATAGAAAGTGTTCTAACACTGATATGTGAAAAACGTTGCAACATGTTTTTTTCTTAAAATATATGAGAACTATCCAGATTCCAAAATATCAAATTTAAAATGCAGTAGAAACATTCCATTTTTATATTTAAACTTGTCCATGTGTTTAGACTCAATGTTTGTAAATGTTCCTATAATGTGAAATGAATACAATTAGAAAAAGTAAAAATAATTTCAAATAACAATTGATTTGAAAGTAAAATTCAGAATTTTAGCCAGGGACTATTAAATTTAACTATTAAATTAAAATTTAGTTGGGAACATGTCAAAAAGATGGAAACAGTTTTTTTTTTTAAGTTTATAAATGCAGATTTCAGAAGACATAAAAATAACTTCAGTCCATTAACTAGTTTTTGAAACTAATCAAATTTCTAATGTTTCTATCCTCTAACTAATCCAAGGAAGAAAAAAAGAAATAATCCCTGACATTATTTGCTCCCTTATCACTCAGAATTAGCCATCAATCATGTATTGATGATTTTAACCCATTAAAAACTTTCATAATACTTTACCTTTAAATAATTCCCTTACTACTTCCCTAGTTCAGACATATTATTTGCCTAAACTACTGCATTAATTTATTACTCTTCTTCCTAATTCCAGTTTTTCCTCCTAAAATCAAGAATTTCTCTTTGAAGTCTAAACTTGATATCTTACTCTGCACCCTTCAGCAGGTGACCTTCAGTTACTATGTGAGTTTGGACTCCTTATTATCCATCATCCACAAGGAGTATATAACACAACTTCTGCTATGACTAAGCTTTATCTGTTGGAATTTAATGAAACAAACAACTGAGTATCTCCTCATACATGTGACTGAACTTAGGATGAATTCTGCTGCATATGTCTTAGCTCTCTGCTCAACCTGGCTTAAATAATATTTATTATTGCCAATAATAAGTATCCCCAAAATAAGATAGATTTCAGAGTTGATCAACTTATCCGAACAAAAATGTCAGCAATATCTAGGTATTTTCCATCTCTCAGCTCTGCCACTTTTGGTACTGGCTTCATCGCCAGCCTAGTAGCTATTCAGCCTCATATATACACACAGCAATATTAAAAAAAATAAAAGCTACCGTGATTTTCCTTCAGGAGCCAGATAACCACCTGTACATTTTTTCTTATATACCACTAGGTATGTTAGAATTGGGTAATATAATCATTTCTGAACCAGTCACATGCAAGAGGAAAGGGATTATCTCCAGAATAATCAGACTCACCACTGAAGGTCTGAGTAGGGCAGTGGAAACTGTGCGTCATGACTATATTTGGGAGATATGGCACCTGAACGAAACTGGCATCTTATTAGACAGACAGAATGAGGGAATGGATGTTATTTATTTTGTCTATTGATTTGCTAGGGAGGATTTCCTAAACGTAAACATTTAAAACATAAGTCAGACATTGTCTTCTTGAGGCAATCCCCTCTAATACCTTTCACCCTTGTGCCAGAGTGAGTGGGCAATTCTTTCTTGGAGCTCTAATAGGTTATACCTATCATTCAGTATTAGGGTTATTTGTTACTATAATTGGTTCTTCTAATAACCTCTGAGTACTAAGAGAGCAAAAATATTTCATATTCATTCTACTGTACACAATATGATATTTCCACAATATCTGTTGAATGAATAGCTGAACACTCTGCAAATTATTCAGTTACTAAAATGTTCTAGTAGAACCAGTTCTTTTGAGTAACTTAGAAAAACCTTTGGGTATTTGAAAATAGTAATTTATTTTAAAATATTTCCTTTCTTATAGTCTACTCAAAACTTGTTAGGATTATAAAATAAAACATAGAAGATGGAGTTTCCCTAACTTTCTAAACTAGGTTAGGGGTCTCTGATATATTCTGTTATTTTCAAGTCTTCCTTGAGGGAAGATGTGCCAGTGGGCCTGTCTGTCATAGTTCCCTCAGCATTTAGCCAGTGTGCATTCCATGGGCACTCCATAAATATATATGATTAAGTAAATATACTAAGAATATTTACAATTTTACTTGCTATGCAATATAACATCTTATTTACCTTTTCCTACATATATGTCTTTATTCATTAGTATGTTGCAGGAAATACCACTTAGGATCTCAGAGGAGAGTTCAAATTAATACTGTACTTATTGGCAGGAGTCAAGAGAGTGTCCATCCCTTTAAAGTTAGATCAGCTGCTTGTAAGCCTCAACTGACATCAGTCAAAATAGAGGTCCCCATTCTCAGACACAGAGATTTCAAGGCTTCCATCACAAAAAGGGAGCCTGTGCTATTGGAATAAGATCTTTGTTTTGCCAGTCTTGGTACCTGTCACCAAGAGTCATGAAGGACCCTCTGAACACTGAATGCTTCTGGCCAGATCACCCACTCCTCTTTCCCTTCTAACATTCTTTGCTCCCCACCACTGTCTGTCTTGGGAACAAAAGGTATAATCTCATTATGTCTTTTAAACCTGTCTCTGTCATTTAGCACAAGAACTTCAGTTCTGATAGATCAGTTCTTTTGCCTGGATTTCAGTCCCCATAGGATTCTATACACTGAGTTCCTTGTTTCCATCTTACAAACCTTATCAACTACCAAAATATTGCACTAAGCCATCTATAACTCATAGTCAGTCATCAGCAAAGTTTGTGACATTTTTCAATTCTTCCTTGAACAATCCTTTCATCTTTTTTCACTCTGAAACCTGGTTCTGCTTTGAGTTGACTGTATCAATGACAAAGTGTCAGTGTTTTGTTTTTTCCATACTTCTTGATCTACTGAAACTCAAGGTGGGTAGTTTTCTTCCTTACTCTTCCTTGTCTCTTTCAAATTGTTCTTTCTCTCTTCACCAGAAAAAAAGTTATTCAGCTGTGAATCAGACTCTACCACCAACTGTTATTACTTGTTTTAATTATCTGCTGATCCTTGGGTCAGTCTCCCTTCTGATATAAAGACTTTAGCTCCTGCCACACTGATGGTCTCTCCAACACAGCCACTGTCATGAATCTCAGTAATTTCAGTGTCTATTACCACAGTCTCTCAGTTTCGTGAAGTTCTCTCTTCCAATTGTCAGGTCTCCAGCCCCATCTTAGACTATACTAGATGTTGGCATTATCAGTAGCTCTGTCATTATCAATTAACTCAATTTCAAGCACCTCACTCTCCAGCCACCATCTCCCATTTGCCCAATTTCTTCATTAAACATACTTTCAGTCTTACTGAGAGCTGTAAAGCATTGCTTCCACTAATATCCCTCCTCCCGCTTCTAGCCTCCTTTCTTTGCTTACAGTTTTAATCCTATGTTTAATCATTGCATATCATCTAATTCCTTTCTCATCTTTTGCTCTGCTGTACTAATATGGCTAAATTACAATCCTGTATAAATCAAATCTCTACCCACATAACATCTGTATCACACAGAGAAACACAGATAGAAAAAAACACACAACCATTCTGACTAAATTTATGATCACCTACCTCAAGTAACATTTCTTCTTAGTTTGAAGTGTTAACACTTCTATTACAGGCAATTCTGTAATATTTCTTTAGTCCTTTCTCTTCCTCCTTCTCCTAAGTGACCATTTCAGTACTTCTCCTTTTCTTTAACATACATCTTTCCTCATCCTCACTCTCAAAATATGATCTGAGTAAAAGAAGCAATCACAAGAGAAAATCCAAACCCCCTGCTACTTCCTATACTTATCTGTACCTCTGCCCATATCTTCTATGCTTTATGTCAAAATGAATGAACTGTCTGTCCTCTTAGCAAAGGGTAGCCCCTTCATTTTACATTATACTTCATCTTTTCTGTACTACATGGGAACATGGGAACATTTCTCCAGAAATCCCATTGTCTGATTCCTGTAATATCAATCTCTCTACAGGACCATCCCCAGCAGTATAAAGACCAGATGTTATTTTCCCAACATAAATAAGCCTTTTTTAACCCAGTTTTCATGCCAGATTTTCAACCATTTGTTTCTTTCTGTTTACCATAAAACTTATTAAAGGAGTCTTCTATAATTGATCTCTATAAATCATCTGCCTATATTCTTTGTTCAGCCCACTCCTTTCAGCCTTTTGTCACCGGAATTTCATTATAACTGTTCATATCAAGGTCACCAGTGACCTCCAAATCTCGCTATATCCAAAGACCAATTTTTCAGGACTTTTTTCATTTAAACTTTAATAACTTTTTGGTAAAGTTGATTACATTCTTACACTTGAAACACTTTGTTTAATTACTTTCCAAAATATACCTTTTCTATTTTTTTCCTATCTCTCTGAGCGCTCAAACCCCTTTGCTGATTCTTCTTTAATTCTCTGCTGAAATGTCCTCAGGGTTAATCCTTGGACACTTTTTTTGAATAGCTATTGTTCTTCCTTAGTGATTTCACTGAATCTCCTCTCTTTAAATAACTTCCTAGGCTGATATTTGCCATATTTATATTCCCAAATTTGATGTCTTCATTGAATTCAAATTCATAATGTCCAAATGGCTATTCATTATCTCAGAGGCAACTAAATTCAATATGTGACAAACTGATCTTCTATGTCCCAAATGGGTTCCTCCTGTGAACTTTCCATCTTAGTAAATGAAACCCAGAAAGAAAATCTTGGAGTCACCAATGACTGGTCTTCTTTTTGTCTCTGTCTGTCTCTTTGTCACTATTTCATTCACTCCTCCTCTCTCCCTCTATCTCTCTTTCTTTGACACACCACACATATAACCCACCAACAAAGCATTTTGGCTATAATTACAAAATATATCCACATACGATAATTCACTTCCTTTGTTACCTTCCTCATCCAACCACTGTCACTCTAGATAGAATTATTGTAATATCTTTCCAACTCTTCTAACTACTCATGTCTTTGCCTTCCTTCCTTATATTTTGCACTCCATTAAACACAAAGCATATCATGCCCCCCATCTGCTCAAAATTCTTAAATATCTTTCTATTCCACTCAATAAAAGCCAGTTCTGATCACTGTTACAGCAAAACTTGCACCAAAGTTCAACAGGCAAGGATGACTTTCAAGGCTACTGCAACCGAGGAGAGAGAACATCATTTCAGTCTGAACAAAATTCTATTGAAATAAAGGGCAAGAGGATTTTTAAGCACTGTAGTGAGCTAAAGGAAAAGTACTGGAGGATGGTAGGGCACTGTGTTTGCTAATTGGATTTACCCAAAGGCAAAATAAACTTCTCATATATTTTCTCATATCTTTTAAGACAGAAGATAGTTTTACAACTTGGAGCAAGACATGCAGAGAAGTTAGGCTCCTATGCTCCCACAGAAATTGTACAACAGGGTGCTATCTTTCTAGACAATTACAGTTCAAAGGGATGGCTCCCCAGGTCCTCGAGAAAGACATTCCTGGGTTTTGAAAGTGGCAGGAGGCTTTTTAAAGGGTTTACATCTGAAAGGTGCAGAGGTACAGAAAAGGAATTTACAAGTTTTCTAAAGTAAATTCACTAAGAAAAAAGATATATAGATATATCTGTATATCTATATCTCTTTCTCTCTATATATACACTGATACATGTATACATGTATATGCTCATACCTATATGTATATTTACATCTATTTATATCTCTCCTCTAGTTTCTCTTTATATTTCTGGGTTTGAATCTTGAATAAGATGTAGAGTGGAACAATGAGACTGTCTTAGATAAAGTTTCCCAGAGGCAGATACTGAAGTAAAGATTCATATGCGAGTGACATACTGAGGAAGTGACTTATTAACGAATGAGAAGCAGGACAACAGATGTTAGAGAAAGCAAGGGTGCTATTTCTGAGGAAGACCCAGTGAAGTTGAATCCTACAGAAAATCCTAGAGTATAACTTTACCATTAAGGTTGACCCATCATCAATCCTAGAGTCAAGTGAAGTCGGCTTTCACAATTCTATACTGACAGTCATTGGCTGTGGGATGAACAAAGGAAATGTAAACTCTCATATACTTTGGGATCTCTGTACATGAGTCTGAAACAGCAGTAGTGTCCCCAGAAAGTTTTCTGACAGCAGTATGCTACCATTGATCAGAAACTGAGGAACAGACACCCAGAAGGGCCCTAAAAGTAATGTGCTGGAATAGTCTGTTGGGAATGTTCAATTGAGGAAACTCTGTCACTGTTTTTATTCAGAAGCCTTTGTATAAATAGCATATTGTATCTCTATACTATAGTGAGATCCTAGGGAAATTTTCATTAAGTAAGCTTGGCCCTGCTTTTGTATAATGAATCATCTTTGCACACTGGGCTTAATATATCTAGAGATAACATTTTCATAAGTTCCTTTTGTCTCAACTTATAAGGTGATAAATACAAGAAGTTAAGTATGCTGGGCACTGAGTAACTTAAAGATAAAATCTTCTTACTTTAATACAAAGAAGATTGTCTATCAAATTGCAATTCTAGATAGATTACTTGCTCTATTTTCTCAACCAATTTAACACACAATTTTACAGTTAAGTTCCAAGTGGAAAAGCCAAATACTTTTGCTTATTTCACAAGCAAATGAAATCAGTGGCTTATCCATGATCATTCCCTTTTTCTTCTGACTTTCCAACTATATTCATTAAAAAGTACTTTATAGTTCCAATAGTAAAGTGGTTTTGAGTTATCTGGTCATTCGGACCCTATCCTCTCTTCTAGACTTATATTAAATGGTAGAAGTAATTTTTCTACCATTTTGCAGTGGGATGAACTTTTCTTAAATAACATTATACATTGACCTTTGTTTTTATTCCTAAAAATGAAACTTTGATGGTATACTGTCTAATATTTTCCCACATATAGCAGTTCTGTAGATCATAAATATAATCAATAATAACTAAAATAGCAGATATTGATTAGTAAAAATAGAAAAGAAAATCAAAGACATAGTTATAGAATATAAATAGGTAGAATAAACAAATAGAAATCTACTATTTTACTAGCTATTGAGTGAAACCAAGTTGAGTTAAAAAATATTTCCCAAATTTTGATAAAGTTTATGTAACTCCAATGTCTGGCAAACTTTCCAATTTTTGCATATGATTATATCAAGTATTGAGACAGTATATCACAATTTTAATAGATTTTGTAAAAAGCAGTTTTAAGTTTACAAAAAATATGGAAAGTTACCATATACTCCCTCCCCACTCAATTTCCCCTACTATTAACATGTTGCATTAGGTGATACATTTGCTAGAATTGGTTAACTAATATGGATACATTATTATTAAATGAAGTCCCTAGTTTACTTTAGCATTCCCTCTTTGTGTTGTAGAGTTCTAAGGGGTTTGGAAAATCATAATGCCGTTTATCTGCTCTTACAATATCAGAATAGTTTCACTTCCCTAAAAATGCCTTGTATTCCATGTATTTATCCCTTCTACTTCTCTACCTGAATCCCTGGCAGCCACTCATCATAGTTTTGCCTTTCAATGTACATAGCACATTTTCATTCATAGT
Source organism: Delphinus delphis (assembly GCF_949987515.2). Taxonomy (NCBI): domain Eukaryota; kingdom Metazoa; phylum Chordata; class Mammalia; order Artiodactyla; family Delphinidae; genus Delphinus; species Delphinus delphis. The sequence continues at coordinate 79,582,252 of NC_082687.1, read as the reverse complement.
TTTTACAGCAGCAACACATTCTTTGTGTCTACAAATTAGTTGATCAAGGGAATTTTTGATTTTTTCAGACTTTAATATAAAGGATGATTGTGATATAGAATAAAATATTTGCCTAGGCAGAAATTAAGACTTTTGTTTGCTTCTCCTTTCCCCTTCATGTCTGAAATTTTGGTCACAGAACATATGTCCTGGTGAAGATTGACTTAAGTTTTCAATTCCTTTGTGTAAGTATCAAGAAACATGATTTCCTGATTATGTGTTAGGAGAATGTTTAGTTTTGTCAGAATCTGCCAAGCAAGAGTTCCTGTTACTCCAGCATTTTGTGTTATCAGTGTTCCAGATGTTGTTTATTTTAATAGGTGTGTAGTGGTATCTCACTGTTACTTTAATTTGCATTTCCTTGATGACATATGATGAGGAACATCATTTCTTATGCTGATTTGCCATCTGTACATCTTCTTTGGTAAAATGTCTATTAAATACTTTGACCCATTTTTTAAGCAGATTGTTTGTTTCCTTATTAAGAGTTTTTGTATATTTTAAATAAGAGACATTTTTAACGTATGTCTTTTGCAAATGACAAAACAAAAACAAAACAAACCAGCTTATAAGGAAGAAAAATAAAAAATGAAAAAAACTAATGACTAGCAGAGAATCAGTAAAGTTTTCTTGATGGTTTGGATTTATCTCTGGCAACCAGGAAAAAAAGGCATGTTTGGTGTACAGCTGCATATGCCGTGTGCTTCTCCAGCATACAACTTTCATGGCGCAGGTGAATACAAGAGGAATTTCTGTGAAAAACCTCTCAAGTTATTATAGGATAATCTTTATTAAAAAGTAAAACTCATATTTCTCATAGAAATGTAAAATAAGCACATGCCAAAAAATTTGTGTAACTCAATTAATGAGGGAGTCATTAAGGTGTTACAACCAGTTCAAAGGAGAAATCAAAACACCACATATCAAGAGTGTTGAAATTAAGGTGAAAGTAGATACAAAATTGGCTTCTTCCACAGTGGAGGTAGAGAGAGAAGAAGAATGGAAATTTGAGGGAAATCTGGAAGTATAGACCCTGGGTACTCAGTTTTTGTTTTATTTTTGTTTTCCTCATTTCAAAGGCTATCACAATTTTTTTTTGAACAGAAGATAAAGGTAAAATATTATTTACTATAGGAACATTTTTTTTACAAATATAAAATACAATAAAGGACATCTAACACATGCTCTTAGAAATCAGGATAGTGGCTTTTATAAACTAAATGTTTCTATCTCCCCAAAATTCATATGTTAAAGCCCTAACTCCCAAGGTGATGGTATTTAGAGATGGGGCTAGGTTTCAATGAGGCTATGAAGGTGGTGCCCTTATTATGGGATTAGTGCCCTTTAAATAAAAGAGGAGACAAGAGCTCTCTCTCTCTTTGCCATGTGAGAGCACAGCAGGAAGGTAGCCATCTGCAAGCCAGGAAGACATCCTTTACCTTAACTGAGTCTGCTGCCACCTTGATCTTCCAAGCTTCCAGAACTATCAGAAATAAATTTCTTAAATACATATTCTTCTCAACTTCATATGTAACATTCAACAAGATAGACTAGTCTTGAGCCATCAAATATACCTTAACAAATTTAAAGGAACAGAAATCATACAATGTATCCCTCAAATCACCATGGAATTAAACTAAAAATCAATAATGGAAAGATAGCTAGAAAACCCAAAAATCTTTAGAGATTAAACAATACACCTCTAAGTAATACATGGGCCACAGAACAAGCATCAAGATAAATTTTAAAATATTTTGAATTAAATGAAAATTAAAACACAACTTATCTAAATTTGTGGGATGCAGCAAAAGCACTGCTTAGAGGTAAATTTATGGCACTTAATGCGTGTATTAGACAAAAGAGAGACCTCAAATCAATAATCTAAGTTTTTACCTTAGGGAGCTAGAAAAGGAAAAGGAAATTAAAAGGAAGCAGAAGAAAAAATATATATAAATTAAAGCAGAAGTGAATGAAATTGAAAACAAGAAACTAATAAGAGAAAATCCATGAAACCAAAAGTTGGTTCATTGAAATGTTAAATAAAATTAATAACCTATTAGCCAGACAAATTGAGAAAAAAATTTTAAAAAAGAAACCACAAATTACTAACAGAAAAAATGAAAGAGTGGTCATCACTATTAATCTCATGGACATTAAAAGGATGATAGAGGAATATCATGAATCTATGCCCAGAAATTTGATAATTCAGATAACTGGGTCAATTATTTGAAAGACACTCTACCGAAACTCACACAAGGAAAAAGTAATAATCTGACTAGACCTATATCTATGAAAGAAATTGAATCAACATCAATAGCCTTGTAGAAAGCACCATTTCCAGATGGTTTTACTGGTGAGTTCCATGAAATATTTAAGGAAGAAATGATACAAATTCTCTGCAATCTTTCAGAAAGAAGAAGCAGAGGAAATACTTCCTGATTCATTCTATGAGTCTAAGATTGCCCTAATACCAAAACCAAACAAATACACTACAGGAAGGAAAATTACAGACCAATATCTCTCACAACATAAATGCAAAACTCCCAAACAAAATATTAGCAAATAGAATCCAACAATGCATAAAAATATATATCATAACCAAGTGAAATATTCTAAGTATGCAAGCCTTATTTAACATTTGAAAATCAATTAATGTAATCTATCACACCAAGAGGCTAAAAATAAAAATTATATGTTTTTATCAATTAATGAAGAAAAAGCATTTCATAAACTCTATCTATTCAAGTTAAAATCTGTAAGCAAACTGAAAATAGAGGGGAAATTCTTCAATTTGATAAAAAGCACCAAAAAAGAAAAAAAATCTCGAAATACTTTAAAAAATTATTTGAGAATCAAATCATCATGATTTTCCTAGTTTTAAATTCAAAACCACTTACATAATTTGGAATAAGCATACTCTGGTATATGTGTCCACATTTGTACATACAGATAAGTAATTTTTTTGAATGAAATAATAAATATGGAGCATGGCCCGGATAAATAATTCATAATTTGTATCAGTGCTTGTAAATGTGATCAAAATGGATAGAATAGATTTTATTGTTAACTAATGATTTTGGAAAGTCAAATTTAACCGTAATGTGAACTTAAATACTATTCTTACTCAAGCACTGGGTCAGTTAGGTTTTGAAGTTAGAGTATGTTAATGAGACAAAGGATTTTATTCTCATATGAGTCAGTATCATCATATATTGTGAAGCATTTTATTAAAGCTTCACCCCTATGAGTATACAACATATGTCAAAACGGAAGCTTGCTTCATAAAATATATGTGCTTCTGGGTAAGTCAACCATAATCACTGGAAATTCAACTTCACTCTTCTTAGTAAGTGGCATCTTCATATAAAGGGTATAATGTATAAGAAATGTATGTTTGTAGTCTATTTTCAACAATATTTTTAACTTTGTAGTGAATCACGAAGTAGGAAAAAAATTTGGCCTGGAGATCAACATTTTAATTTAAATTACATGTATGTTTTGTAAGTTCTCTTGAAATATTTTACATTATTAATTATCTTCATTAGGGAGGATCATAAAATATGCATAGTGTGACTCCAGGTCAGCTCAACACAAAGCAAAAACAAAAAGTTATACCTACTATTCTTCTTATCCTGAATAATGTTAATTCCTTTGTTATAACTTACAGAGTCCACTGGATAAACATTTTTTAAACCTTCTACTTCTGTGCTTTCAGTGTATGAAACTGAATTTGTGATCTGTAAAAACTATTGTTTTAGGTAAAATGTGATTCTTACTTGCTAGGAGATCCAGAGACAAACTTGAAATTTATATTTCTGGTTTTCTTCCACGCATTTTCATGAGAACTTTTACATTTACTCATTAATATTGACACAGATTTTAAATATATATATATTTATTTGTATATATTTATATCATAAATTACTTTCTTAACTTCTGTAATTTTTAGATACTTTGTAAGCTCTCTGCATTTTTTAGCACAGTGGGGAGGGGATTTCAGGAAATTTTGTTGTAGGGTTTTTTCCCCCAGTATATTCCTCTAACTTCAGATCATTTTTGTCATATAATTTTGCTTTTTTAAATTTTTGGTATCACAAGAGGTTTTGAATTTATTTTCTGTTCATAATTTTAAAAAATAGCAGTACAGATGACCTTTGATCAACACAAGTTTGAACTGCATGAGTCCACTTACACATGCATTTTTTAAAATAAATATGCAGTTGGCCCTCCATATCTGGGCATCTGCATCCATGGATTCAACCAATTGTAGATCACAGACTTAATACACTATCCACGGTTGGTTGAATCCATAGATGTGGAACTTGTGGACATGGGAATATGGATACCATTATGGATTTTGGTATTCCCAGTGGGCCCTAGAGCTAATCCTTCTTAGATATCAAAGGGAGACTGTAGTTGCTATAATTATTTAAGTGCACAACTGGGAGGAAAATATAATAAAGTGATGAAGTTTACTGATTCTATAGGCAAAAGCTCAAATAGAAAGAATCATGTATTTGACGTGAGAAGATCAGGGCTAAAGTTTCCCCCGTACTTACAACTAGCCATATGAACTCACCTATACATGTTAACTTCTCTGAGTGAGATTGTTTTATGATCTTTATTAAATAAGATAATGTTCCTCAATATGGAATAATATTAAGTTGCTTTAATTTTTTTATAGATTTCCAGTTGAATTCTGTTATTATTTTAATTAAAATGTTAAATATTTGCAAACATATAGGTAGATTTAAGCTTCTTATGCTTTTACTCATATGCAACTATGAAACAAAGAAAAATTTAGAAATTGAATACAAAAAAATCTAAAAATTAAATTTAAATTAGTACACCAATTTAATGTGACAAATGATTTATTTTATAAATTTAAATAGCTGTTCATATTAATTAAATCAGACAAAAATGGTTATTGAATGAAAATATTGGTTCACTTATTGTGACCTACCCTAGAATTACAGTGATGAGAAAAAACATACATGACTTTATTCTCAAGAATGTTCTTTTGAATTTAGCATGACTGCACCATGATTTACAATGTAATGACACAATTCTCACAAAAGTGAATCTGTTCAAATAACTCAAGAAAACATTATGTAAATTAATATTCAATTGAAGTTAGTTACAGAATAAAACATTTCTGGTTTTTTAAAAATTATTTCATGCAAATGAAAGGTCCTAAATTAGTAATAATTCACGTCAGCATGACACTAAACAAAACTACAAATGGAAGCACTAAAATCACTTGCCTGTATTTGGTTATAAGGATCCAGGTGAAACACAATATGCTTACAGTATTTTTTTAAAAGATTATCTTGAAAACAATTTTTTAAACCAAGAATTCCCAGTACATAATGCTTTTTTTATGGCTGGGTAATATTCCACTGTGTATATATACAACATCTTTATCCATTCATCTCTCAGTGGACACTTAGGTTGCTTCCATGTCTTGGCTATTGTAAATAGTGCTGCTATGAACACTGGTGTGTGTGTATCTTTTCAAATTATGATTTTCTCCTGATACATACCCAGGAGTGGGATTGAAGGATCATATGGTAGTTCTAGTTTTAGGAATCTCCATACTGTTCTCCATAGTGGCTGCACCAATGTACATCCCCATCAACAGTGTAGGAGGGTTACTTTTCTCCACACCATCTCCAGTATTTATTATTTGTAGAATTTTTTGATGATGTTCATTCTGACTGGTGTGAGGTGATACCTCATCATAGTTTTGACTTGCATTTCTCTAATAATTAGCAATGTTGTGCATCTTCTCATGTACCTTTTAGCCATCTGGATGTTGTCTTTGGAGAAAAGTCTATTTAGATCTTCTGCCCGTTTTTTGATTGGGTTGTTTGCTTTTTTGATATTGAGCTATATTAGTTGTTCTGTATATTTTGGAGATTAATCCCTTGTCAGTTGCATCATTTGCAAATATTTTCTCCCTATTTCCTTATTTAGATAACTGGCTTTGATGCTCTATATCTAGCCTTAGAATTTCAGTTATAGCACTATACTACACTCCAGGGATGGTTAGATTGAAATTGAGGAATGATAACATGATTTATCCAGATTCACTTTGGTGATCTGTTTCTCTGACCAAGAATCAATCCACTACTAATATCAGGAAATTTTAGGTGCTAAGTCTCAATGTAAAATAAACTATTTTATTATTTTATACTCACATGTTAACATGTCCATCCCTAGAACTACAAACCAATGATCTAATTAGTATATTCATATCTAGGAAACTACACTTTCCAATCAGTTTTGAACTTTGAGCTCTTTTGATCTAATTAATTTGATTATAACTACCAACTCATTTACCTGGAATTATGTTTGTTGTCCTAAAATTACTGGTGTAGATAAAGATTAATCTTTTGTTTTGTTTTGTAATGCTCTGAATGCGCTTTGTAATAATATATTTGCATAGAACTAAGTCCATGAATTAGGTAGGTCATGCATTATTTTATCAATATTATTATTTCTCCTTTTATAAGTTAATTTACTGTGGCTTAAAAATTGCTTCTAAATTCATGAATGTTAATATTATGGACAGAACTTGAACACAGATCTTCATACACTAAGTTATTTCTACTTACTAATATAATCGATATTATATCAGTTAAGTCTAACACTTGAAGTGTACTATAGTAGATACCAAGCATATAGATATTGATTTAAAAAAAGAAAAAAAAAAGAACCTCTGATACTAAGGCACTTTGAGCTCCTATAACAAAATATCATAGACTGAGTGGCCTATAAACAACAGAAATTTATTTCTCACAGATCTGGAGACTGGAAGTCAGAGGTCACGGTTCTGGTGAAGGCCCTCTTCTAGCTTGCTGACTGCTAACTTCTTGCTGTGTCCTTATACAGTGGAAGAGTTGAGGGATTTATCTCAGGCATCTTTTATAAGAATATTAATCCCATTCATGGGGGTTCTGCCCTCATGACCTAATTACCTCCCAAAGGTCCCACCTCTTAATACCTTCACCTTAGGTATTAGGTTTTCAACCTACAAATTTTGAGGCGACACAATTATTCAGAACATAGCAGAGACTAAGTTATTAATCACTAATCTATCATCAATCACTGAACATTGATTGGAATGATATGTCATAATAGAGAATTCACTATTATTATCACCAGTAGATATATAAAAAGAGATATGTACAACTGCCTCCCTTGAAGTATCAGAAAATGTTCACAGAAAAACTGGTGTTTGTGTTGAATCTTAAAGGCAATTCATGGATTTTATGACTGAGTTTAAAAAGAAAATTATTTCAGGTTAGAGGAAGTACCATGTGAAGTAGAATGGTGGAAAGATATAGGCTAAGATCACTGTAATCAAACAGTTGGTTCATGAAGAAACAGTGGAGATCTTTAATCAAGAGTTGACAAGATCAAATCTCTTTTGGTAAAAGGTAACATGGAGAGCATTAAAGAAGAGTTTGTAGAGAAATAGGAGTTTCTGGCAAAAACAAACAAACAAAAATCAAAGAAAACTAAATAAGATAAAATGTTAAAAGGATGCTGCATTGATCTGTCAGAATTGAACCTACTGAGAAAGTGGCATGAAGTGTACAGAAGGTTGAAGGATTTAATGATCATCTAGATTTTAAGAACTAAGGAGATGGATGAGTTGTGATTAACTGTGCAGATGGCAATGCTATCAACTAATGAAACAAACCAAAATAGTAATGATGATAATAATAATGATAATGAAAACTATGAGTCTGAAAGGGAACATTATAAATTGGAATTTGTGTGTATGCTAGGAATTTCTGAGATGCATCCATTCAATAATTTCAAAAGTGTATGTCTATTAAACACTTATTGTATGCTAGGTGCTGGTTTTTTATTTATGAATAAAACAGGCAAGATGAGATATTATAGGTTAGTGGATGAAGTAGGTAGTAAGCAGATTAACAAACAAATACACAGATAGCTGGAACTTGGAGCATTTTCTATGAAGAAAATTAATGGGATGCCATCATAGAAGAACTGAATTGATTTATTTAGATAAGGATGTCTTATCTCTGAGAAGGGAACAGCTGAAAACACAGGCATAGGCCTTAGAAGCTAGGTCTGAACTGAACATACAGATTGGAAGATCATCAACATATAGCTGGTAATTGAAATTGGGAAAGCTTCTAAGAGACAGTGTGACAAAGTAGAAAAAGCCATTTAGCTAATGATAAATTAACTGATTAACTGGCCATATTTATTTGTTTCAACAATACTGTAAAGAAATTGAGGCTACATTTATAGGCTTTTAGAAGGGATTATGTCATAGTAGGGTTTATGAAAATGGATCTATATAAAGAGAAAAATGAGTATTCCCAAGCCAGCCAGTAAATTGACATCATAGACAGCATAAAATATTGAGGTTCCTTTTTCTGGTTCATTCTTTATGACATAAATCTAAAATTAAATAATGTTCGTAAGATATAGTATAACTGTAAATGGTAACAATTTACTGGGATATGTAAACATGACTGTACATTCTAGGAAATAAAATTTTAATGCTAAAAATAAATTCCTTGGGAGTAGCTTATTTCTCACTAATGAGTAAAGGTAAACCCAAACTAATGCAATGATTTCATCTTTGTTGATAACATTAAACTCATTATTAGAGAAAGAAGTAGCATATTGTGAAATGAAGTCTTCAAATGATATACTCAAATAAAAATATGTTTATTCATATGGATAGGAGTTGGTTCTAAAACTCTAAATATTTTAATTATAACAGTACTTTACTCATATAAACATACAAGAACTTGTTCTTGTTACTGAATATAATACTCATTTTATTCAAGCAATCAAATGTGTTTTTTCATCTACTTACATATTGATGTAATAGCTGAGGTAATACCTTTCTTCTAAATATTCTTATGTTTGATGCAAAGAAAACAAAAACAAACAAAAAACTCTTATTTAAGGTCAGTTGTAAGTGAGGTTGCCTGTCGATTAAAAAGAAAAATCAATTCAGGCTATGTCAAACCAAAAATGAATAAGTTTTTGTACAGACCAAGACAAACCTGAAGAAGAGATTGAAACTAGTCACTAACCACTATTTTTAAAAAGCTATGTTAAGAAATCTAATTTGATCAATTAGCAACTGTTAGTGCCAATTTGAGTTAGTGCCCATGGAGAGAGTGGTTTGTTCATATTCAACTGCAGAGAATACTACTAACTGGTAATGAGATGTTATATAACCATAGAATAGGATGTGTACACTATACTACACTACAGAGCAGAATGTTTAACCTTCCTGCCAATTGTGTTGCAGAAATAAAACTATATGATGCATACATTAAAGATTTAAAACATGACTACCTATGAAATATAATCATTAATCTTTTTTTATTAGTCATTCTAATTTTCAGATATTTTAGGAAGTGTTTTGAAAGCAATGATCTCAACAGTTTCAGTACAATGAATTAAGACACTACGTGTCACATAAAATGCACTATCTGTTGGAAAATATAAAATAGTATGTTTCTGAAAATTACCTTTCCCCAGTGAAATATAGTTGTATTTTAAAGTTTTTATTTCAGTGTGTATTCAAAGTCTCTAAGAAATTAAATTCAAAATATATATTTACCTTAAAAATATGTTAGAATGGAAAAATTATTAGTTTACCTAATTACTATTAATTAGTCAGTGTTTTAGTCTTCCTAGACTTTATAATTCTCCACCCAAGAAAAAAATTGAAAATACAAAAGAAAGGACTTTCATGATATTAGTCCAGGGAATGTAAGGCACCATGATTGACTAAAGAGAAGAATTTGGTTGGAAGAGATCACCAGTGTCCTTTGAGCTATAGTGTTTTGTGTATAGTGACATTAAGTGGGATTTACAGATGGTTAGATAGGTGAACTATTTGGTTGGCCAATTAACTCTGAAGACTTTTCAAAAATTAAGATCCTAAAACTCTACATGGGTTTCATCTGTTTTTAAGGCTATATTTTTTTCATTTTCTTTATTTTTTTTTCATTTTTTTACCCATCCAGAGGAAGAGGGGGACTGGATGTTGTTTTCAAAAAAAACCAATGTAGTAGTTGTCCAACTAAAACATGATTTTACTTCAATGCTGACCAATACCCTTAATGGCCACTTATTTTTCCTACATTTCAAAATTGTTTTGAGTAGTCAGGGAGGGAAGTAGAGTGCATGTAATTCCTTCCTACTCCTCAGTTTCTTATATAATTCAACATCCAGCAGTGGCTCTATTGTCTCTGGAGTCTTTGTTGGGCTAAAGATGCCACTTCCTTCGGTTCATGTTCCTTTATTATAGAAAATATTTTAATTGCTGAAAGATAGCTATCCAGTTACAGCATTTTTTATTCACTTAATCAAAACTTCATCCAAGCCACCTGCGATTGCCCTGCTACATGTCTTTTCTACATCATTCCATATCTTACAGTTGAGGCACAACAGGTCTTCAGTTCTTTCAGTCTTTCCCTGGCTCATGATATGTTTATCGTGTTCATAAAATCCTCTCCAGAATGACCATAATGATATGCTCTCCTGAAATAGGAGAGAAGAGCGAGGTTCACTCCCTCCCCTCTGCCTAGCTTTGGGTATCCAGAGAAGATAGAAAACATCTTTCAGTGACTTACTTCTCACCACCCCTCACCCTATCATTCCTCAATATCTCTTCCCCAGGCAAGCATTGGTTAGATTACACAAAGACCAGTCTTAGCAGCGCATAGGATCAGCTGCCTGAAATGCAAGGTGAGACAACTTTGAAATGCACCTCCCTATCCTCTCTACCAATCCCACTCAGACCTGAAGTCATCTTCTTTACTACAATTAACTGAAGTGATCCACAGTTGGTTCTTTTTCCTTAATTAGCAATTAGTAGGAACTGTAAGAAAGTAGGTGTGTATAACTAGCAACCCTAAATCTCCAACACCCCTTATCATTTCTAATACAAATGCAAGGCATGTACTCTTAACACCAGATACTTAAAAAAAAAAAAAGAAGAATACAGACATCTCTGTTATCTTATTTATCCCCAAAGTGGAGAATATGAAAAACAGAAAGTTAATCAATATTTAAAATCATTGGGAAATAATTAGAAATCTTAATCATAATATGTTGTAAGCAAAATGTCTAGCATAAACATTGAAGTCAGGATTAAAATGACAATACATGTAGTAGCACCAATATTATTTAAAATGTTTTCTGGCTAGTTAATAAAATTAGTTAAGAGAAAGTTGTGAACAATTACAATTGAAAAGAAGAAATTTAATCATTTCTAGATGCTATAACTTACCTGAAGATACAAGAAAATATATTAAAACACTAATCCAAGATAATATATTAAAACACTATCCTAAACAAAATGAGGATTAAGGAAAGCTATGACAGCAAGAACTTTCTTATAGTTTCCCCTATATAAAGAGCTACAGTTGTAAAATGTAAGGGGAAAAAAACTGCATTTGCTACTGCATTAAAAGTATAAAATATCTAGGAATAACATAATATGAAATATACAAAGGCATATAAAGTACTCAGGACAAACATTCAGAGACATTGATGTTTAGAGTATAAATTGGAGCAATTTCTTTTGGGAACAATGTGACAATACATAGTACTTTTGAAACATACTTTTTTTTTTTCCCCAGAATTTCTACTTATGGTAATTTATCCTACAGACATACATATGTGCAAAAAAAGTATGACAAGTTTATCCATTACAGCACTATTTTTTATGGTAAAAGACTAAAAACAAATTAATTGCTTGTAAGTTAGGGGAAAGTAAAATAATTAATGGTACTTTTTAAAAATGAAATAAATCTATTAAAAAACCAGTCCTTTAGGGCTTCCCTGGTGGTGCAGTGGTTGAGAGTCCGCCTGCCGATGCAGGGGACACAGGTTCGTGCCCCGGTCCCGGAAGATCCCACATGCTGCGCAGCAGCTGGGCCCGCGAGCCATGGCCGCTGAGCCTGTGCGTCCGGAGCCTGTGCTGCGCAACGGGAGAGGCCACAACAGTGAGAGGCCCGCGTACCGCAAAAACAAAAACAAAAACAGAAAACAGTCATTTAGGTTACCTGATAAGGAATGACCCAAATATAGATTTTGGATGCCAAAGATTTAGAGTAGCTAGGAGTAGAGCATACTTGTAATTTTAAAAGGTGTACAACCACACATGCACACAAACACATGCATTCATATATATGCATAGATCCTCACTTGCATACATGCTTGTATATGCATTAGATTCTTGTGGATAGTTAACCCTGAAATGAAAATTGTCTACCCAAGAAGAGGCTGGGTGAATGTATAAGCACCACAGTATTTTTAAAGTGGGACTCTTTGTAAAGAACTAATCACTGGTGTCCTAACATATCCATGCATGCAAAAAATTAATCTCATAACTTTTTTTTTTTTTTTTTTTTTTTTGCGGTACGCGGGCCTCTCACTGTTGTGGCCTCTCCCGTTGCGGAGCACAGGCTCCGGACGCACAGGCTCAGCGGCCATGGCTCACGGGCCCAGCCGCTCCGCGGCATGTGGGATCTTCCCGGACCGGGGCACGAACCCGTGTCCCCTGCATCGGCAGGCGGACTCTCAACCACTGCGCCACCAGGGAAGCCCAATCTCATAACTTTTAATCTACAATGACTAGTTTTGTACCATCCTAAGGAGAAATGAGAAAATAAGTACTCCAATTACATTCTCTGCTCTGTGATTCAATGAAGAAGTCTGATTTAGAAGGCTAGAAGGTATGAGAGGGATATTTAAATTATATATCATTTGATACTGTTTGATTTTTTAACTCTTGAATATATTTATTCTTTTTACAATTTCTATTTTGTGGTCTAAATACTGTGTTTAGTGAACAAAGAAGTTATCTCATCCAAAGAACTGCTTCTACAACCCAGAATCTTTTCACAGATGTCCCTACACGGCTTAATGACTTTTAGGAAGTCCACACAACCAATTTCTTGGCCCACAGTCAACTGGGTCATGGCTATAAAGCAGTTCTGATTATAGATCTTGCCTCTGTGATGAGCACTGAAATGGTGGATGTGTCCTAGAATTTCTTTTTGCACATGGATTCTGAATAATGAACAATAGACCATTTTCCTTCGCTCCTTCTTCACTTTGAAGCTGAATGTAACTAACACAATTTAAATCCTAAAGTGGAAATAATGTTGAGATAACTGACAAATGAATGACAACTATAGTTCTTCACATTAAAAAATAGTACATTAAACAAATTTCTCTTGTGAATTCCTTTATTTTTTAGTCACATTTGATCTCTCTTCTTTGTCCTTGGATCTTTAAATCTTAAAGGCAGTTACAATACTTGACCTAGTAATAATGTTAGTTCATGTTCTTCAGTCAAATACTGGGTCTATCCTACTGGTAAGGGCAATACTTTGATGGTTTCTTTTGGAAAACATACAGTTAAATCAGAGTGCAAGAAAGCATTAAACTTTAGAATCAAAATCTACCCTGAATTTCTCCCTAGCTTGTGCTTTATTAAAACTTTCCTTGATTATAAGCATTATTACATTTGTTGTACAAGCAGACTAACACAATATTCATATCCATTCTATGCCATGATTTAAGACCATTTCTTATAAAAATGGATGCCCACTTTTCCTATCAAGTCAAAAAATTTGATCAAAAAATACATAAATGTTAAAGGGGAAAAAATGATAAAACTGTTTATGAATATCATTTAAGTTACTTATTTAAGCACATATTTAATTAGCATGTGTTAACTTAGAAAACCTGCTTTTGTACTTTACCTTTCATAAAATAATTTTATTAAAATCATTTATATATATGATGCCTTCAGTATCACGCAAACATTTTTTGGTGTCATCCCACAGTTTTTAGCGTGCATTATCCTCAATATGTCTTAACATGAGATACAGCACTTGTGGAAATCATATATTATGCTGTCACTGAAAATATATTCCAAATCCATAAGTACCCATTAATAGCACGGTTTTATTTTTTCATTCCTCCAATATATATATATATATATATGTGATCTCAAAAATGTCAACACTATTTTTTTATAAATAATCTTTATAAGATTTGTTTACAATATTACACTACAATAAATGTGTGGTCACATGCCCCAGGAACATCACTATGTCTTTGCTAATTCCTTTGCCTTCTATTTTACCTATTTCACTGGTTAACCTTTTTAAACATCCAGGATTGCTTGAGCTTATTTTAGTATCTTCTAAATCCAGGATATTTTAGTCTAATGTAAATTCTGGGCAATATGAAATCCCTTATACTTAAAAAAACAAGGCACATTATTCCTCTCTGAAAGGTAATTTTTAGGAGGAAAATATATATTTGCATTATATTTTTAAATATAGTGAAGTTATTTATTCACTGCTACACTGAAAAATCAAGCAAGAGTATGATGTTTCAATCATATTTTTTATTAGTCACAACAATTAATAAATATCTGAAAGGAGACAACTTTTACTACTGTTTCATTTTGTTTCATTGTATTTAATTTTTTATATTGCCTTTATGACTTTTACTAATTGGAAATGTCAAAAAAGATATAGGATTGCAGCTAAGAAGTTATGCTGCACAATATTTTAAAGTTTTCTTAAGAAGCTCCAGTACTGTCTCATTGCTCCCCAGTGTTTAGGATCTAATGCTTTCTGCTTTGTGTAGTTCAGTTGATGAGAGATGAGAGATAAGAGATGAGAGAGAGAGGGAGATTGAGATTAAACTACTTCTAACACTTTTTATCACTGATTAAATGGTTTCCAGTCAACTATGAAGAGTTGAAGAGTTGGGTTGTTAACAGAAACTTTAGATTGCAACTAAAGTTGCAGTGAGAAGCTGGATAAGAGATAATCTAGCCTTGTGGAATACCTGGAAAATAACCCTGTTTCAAACATATCACTTCCCAGAGGAAGAAAGGAAAAGGAAGGTGGCTTGGGAACATAGAAATAAAAAACAATATATTGCCCTTTTAAATGGCAAAGAACTAAGCAAAGGCAGCATCTCTTACTTCTTACCCACAGCACTATTCACAAATTAATTTTAGTTTAAATACATAAGCAGAGAAAGACCCTACACATGGGAAGCAATCAACCATTTATATCACAGGGTCCAGCACTGGTGCATAGTGAAACAATGGATTCTTATTTTTGAATACAAGTAATTATTTTTCCTTTACATTCCTGTGCTTGATGAAAAGCAATGGCAAAGATTTTCCCCCAAATTCTAATAGTTTCTGAAATGTGGCACTTAATTTTATATAAGGAAATAAAAACCTTTGATAATATAATACAGTTGTCTAGACAGATAGACATATAAAATTTTTTTAGTAGAGTTTTGGATTTACCAAAAAAAAAAAAAAATGCAAAAAAAGACAGTCTTGTCATATTATGCATTTCTCCCTGGGGTGCCCTGAGCTCCTAAATGATGTTTTTTAATTTGCATACATTAAGGCTCACTCTTTGTGCTGTAACTGTCTGTAGGTTTTGACAAATGCATACTGTCATGTATTCACAATTACTGTGTCAAAGAGAATAGTTTCACTGCCCTAAAATTCCCCTGTGCTTCACCTATTCAATTGCCTTCCCCTTCCACCAAACTTCAAGCAACCACTGATCTTTTTACTGTCATTATAGTTTTGCCTTTTCTAAAATGTCATATAACTGGATTCATACAGTATGTGGCATTTTCAGAATGAGTTCTTTCACTTAGCAACATATATTTAAAATTTATCCATATCTTTTTGTGAATTTATAGCTTATCTTTTGTCACCAAAAATTATTCCATTGTATGAGAGTAATGCAGTTTGTTTATACATTCATCTATTCAAGGACATCTAGGTTGCCTTCAGGTTTTGGCAATTAATAAAACTTCTGTGAACATGTGGGTGCAGATTTTCGTGTGAACATGTTTCCAAATCCATTAGGTAAATTCCTAGGACCATGATTCTTGGAGTATATGATAATACAACATTTACCTTTGTAAAAAAACAAACTATCTTCCAAAATAGCTGTACTATTTTGCATTTCTACCAGCAATAAATGAGAGTTCTTGTTTCATTTGATGCTATCCAATTTTTTAGATTTTAACTATTCTAATAAGTCTGTAGTGGTATCACACAATTTTGAGATGCCCTAATAACAAATGAGGTGAAGCATGTTTTCACGTGCTTAATTGCTATCGGTGCATCATTTTTGGTGAAGTGTCTGCTCAGATATTATGTTCAGTTTTTAACTGGTTGTTTGCTTTCTCATATTGGAGTCTTAAGAATTCTTTATATATTATACTTTGAACACAAGTGCTTTATCTTTTATGTGTTTAGCAAATATGTTCTCCCAGTTAGTAGCTTATTTTTTGTACAGCAGAAGTTTTAGCTTTAAGAGAGTCCAGCTTATCAAATTTTTTTCTTTCTTGGCTTGTTCTTTTGGTGTTGTATCTAAAAATCAACCACCAGAAGGCATCACTTAGATTTTCTTCTATATTTTCTTCTAAAAGTTTTATACTTTTGTGTTTTTTACTTAAGTCTATGCTTCATTGTGAACTAATTTTTGCAAAAGGTATAAGGTCTTCATCTAGGTGATGTTTTGCTTATAGATGTCTAATTGATCCATAACATTTGTTGAAAAGAATATTCTTTCTCCAAAGTATTGCCTTTGCATTTTTGTCAAAGATCAGTTGACTATATTTATGTGGGTCTATTTCTGGACTTTCACTTCTGTTCCATTGATCTATCTATTCAATTACTATTCATTCTGGATTACTGTATCTTTACTGTAAGTTCTGAAATGGGGTAGTGTGAGTCCTACAACTTTGTTCATTAGTTACAGTATTGGGTTATTTATTCTAGGTCCTGTGCCTTTCCCTAGGAACTTCAGAATAAATTTGTGATGTCCTGACTTGAGGCTACAGAATTCTGCATCCATTTTCACATGGCTTCTTTGTTTCAGTCCTTTCTTTCTCTTCTCTTCTAAGGACATTGTCATTTGACTTAAGGTCCACTTTAACCCAAGATAATATAACCTCTAGATCTTTAAAATAATTACATCTTCAAAGACCCTTTTTCCAAATAACATCACATTTCAATCTTTTTTGGGAGCTACCACTCAACCCACTAAAGGAAATATTCCCTCTGCTTCTGTGTTTTGCAAAACATTGTGGAGAATTGGTTTCACTTTACCTTAAATGTTTAGTGAAATCCATTAGTGAAACCATCTTGAACTAGTGCTTTGTGTTTTGGAAAATTATTAATTATTGTTTCAATACCTTTAAAAGATAAAGGCTTATTGGAGCAGGAGGGAGGGGCTGGGTGGGGGCGGAGTCTGCAGGGCAGAGCCGGCAGAGGCTCTGCCCTGGGGCCAGAGGAGCAAGGACACTACAGAGGAGGTATGTGCCACCAATGCAGCTGCTGCTGCTGGCTGCCACTGCTTGCTCTTCTCCAGAGCCGCCACTGCTGCCACCATTGGCATGCGGACCCTGGTGACATGGGCTCAGCAGAGGGGTGGAGGGCCCAATTAAAAAAAAAAGATAAAAGCCTATTTTTTTTTCCTTGTGCAACTTTTAGAATTTCACGACTAAAGAGTTTGTTAGTTTCATAAAAGAACCTGAATAGCCAAAGCAATCTTAAGAAAGAAGACCAAAGCTAAAAGTATCATGCTTCCTGACCTCAAACTATACTATAAAGCTATAGTCATCAAAATAGTATGGTAGTGGCACAAAAACAGATATATATATATATATATATATATATATATATATATATATATATATATATATATATATATAATCAATGGAACAGAATAGAGAGCCCAAAAATAAACCAATGCTTATATGGTCAATTAATCTATGACAAAGGAGGCAAGAATATATAATTGTGAAAACATAGTCTTTTCAATAAATGGTGTTGGAAAAACTGGACAGCTACAGGTAAAAAAAAAAAAAAAAAAAAGAAAACAGACCACTTTCTTACACCATACACAAAAATAAACTAAAAAATAAAGTCTTAAATATAAGACCTGAAGCCAGGTCTAACAGGCACGTGAAAAGATTCTCAACATTGCTAATTAGCAGAGAAATGCAAGTCAAAACCATAATGAGATATCACTTCACATCTCTCGGCATTAGTATTGTCAAAAAACAATAAATAACAAGTATTGGCAAGGATGTGGAGAAAATGAACTCCCTTGCACTGTTGGAAGGAATGTAAATTGGTACAACCACTATGGAGAATAGTATGGAGGTTCCTTAAAAAATGAAAACACTAAACCAAAAGGTATATGTGCCCCAATGTTCACAGCAGCATTATTTATAATAGTCAAGCTATGAAAGCCACCTGTGTCCATGTATAGACAGATAGATAAAGAAGATATATAATACATATAATATATATGTAATGAATAGTAGTCATTAAAAAAACAAATCTTGTCACTCATGACAACATGGATGGACATAGAGGGTATTATGCTCAGTGAAATAAGTCAGACAGAGAAAGAAAAATACTGTATATTTTCACTTATATGTGGAATCTAAAAAACAAAACAAATGAACAAATATAACAAAACAGAAACACACTCACAGATACATTGAACAAACTAGTGGTTGCCAAATGGGATGTGGTAGGGGATGGATGAAATAAGTGAAGAAGATTAAGAGGTACAAATTATCAGTTATAAAATAAGTCACAAGGATATAATTTACATCACAGGGACTACAGTCAATAATACTGTAATAACTTTGTATGGTGCATAATCTATAAAAATACTGAGTCACTATGTTGTACACTTGAAACTATTATAATGTTGTAAGTCAACTATACTTCAATTAAAAGGAGATTGGTTCATTTAATCTAAGTTATCAAAAATGTGCTTATAGAATTGTTCATAGTGCTTCTTTATTACCATTTAAAAAAAATTTCCATATAATCAGTACTGATTATCTCTCTTTCATTTCAGATTTATATTTATTTATTTTTATGTCTTTTTTTTTTTTTTTTTTTTTTTTTTTACGTGGGCCTCTCACTGTTATGACCTCTCCCGCTGCAGAGCACAGGCTCCGGACACGCAGGCTCAGCGGCCATGGCTCACGGGCCCAGCCACTCCACAGCATGTGGGATCTTCCCGGACCGAGGTACAAACCTGCGTCCTCTGCATCGGCAGGTGGACTCCCAACCACTGCGCCACCAGGGAAGCCTCATTTCAGATTTAGTTCATTATTTTCTCTGTTGAGAAACTGATTTTTCAATTTCATTGATTTCTGCTCTGAATTTTATTTTTCTTCTGGTTGTTTTAAGTTTAAATTGTTTTTCTCTCTCTAGTATGCTAAGCTGGTCATTTAGATTAATGATTTTAGATATTTTTCATTTTCTAATATACACATGTAGTTTGCCTCTAAGTATTGCTCTTGATGCATCACAAAATTTTTGATAAGATGTATTATTATTTTTAGTTAGTTCAAAATAATTTATAATTTCCCTTGAGGCTTCTTTGTCCCTTTTGTTAATTTGAGGTATATTATGCAGTTCCCTCAAATTTGGGGATTTTCTTTCTCTCTTTGTACTGTTAATTTCTCACTTAATTCCACTGTAGTTTGAAAATATGCTTTGTAATATTTCAGTTAAAAATGGTAATGTGTGTTTTATAGCCTATAATGTGTTCTTTCTTTGTGAATGTTTTACACAGGCTTAAGAAGAATATGTATTTTGCTGTTTCTAATAGAATATTGAACAAATCTTAATTTGATCAAGTTGATTATTAGTGCTGTTCAGGCCAACTATGTCCTTACTTATTTTCTGTTTGGTCTATCAATTAATAAAACAGAAGTGTTATAGTCTCCAACTGTAGTATTGGACTCTCTGTTTATCATTATGGTCATATTAATTCTTCGTGTATTTTGATTCTCTGTTGTTAGACATACATACATTAAGTATTATGTCTTCGTGGAGAACTGACCTCCATATCATTACATAAAGCCACTCTTTATCCCTAATATTTTTTTTTTATTCTGAAGTCTGCTTTGCCTGAAATTGATATAGCTACTCCAGCTTTCTTTTGATTTTAGTGTCGGAATGGCATATCTTTCTCCATCCCTTTAGTTGTAACCTGACTACTTATGTATAAAGTGGGCTTCTTATAGATATAAATATATACAGTTGAGTCTGCTTTTCAAATCTACTGACAATCTCTGTTTTTAAATTGCTGTATATGAAGTATTTACATTTATGTGATATGGACATAGTTGAGTTAATCCATCACAGTTGTAACTGTTTTCCATTCATTGCATTTTTTGTTCTTTTTTATTTTCCCTCATTTTTCTTAACATTATAGTATTTAGTGGGTATTGGAGTTATCTTGTAACAGAATATTTCCAATTATTCCCTCCCATACCATATGTCATTGCTGTTATTCATTTCATTTATGTATATGTTATAATCGTCCAATACATTGTTACTGCTATTAATTTACATAAACAGTTGTATTTTAGATCACTTAAGAATAACAACAATGACAAAAAAAGATTTCATTTTCCCTTCTTTTATCCCTTCTTTGAATCTCTCCCTTTATGTTGATCTGAGTTTCTGGCCCATATAATTTTCCCTTTTCATGAAGAATTTTTATTTTTTTTAAACATTTCTCACAGGAAAGAATCTGCCAACAATGCATTTTCTGTTTTTGCTTGTCTGAGAAAATTTTTATTTCTCATTCACTTTAGAAGGAGATATCACTGGATAGAGAATTTCAAGCTATAGGTTTTACTGTTTAACATTGAAAAGATTTCATCCTCCTCACTAATTGCTTGCATTGTGTCAAACATGAAATCTACCTTAATCCTTATCTTTTGTTCTTCTATAGGTAAGGTGTTTCTTTCTCTGATTTCTTTCAAGATTGTCTCTTTGTCCTTAGTTTTCTAGAATATGGAAATGATATGCTTAGATACACATTTCTGGGGGTTTTTATCTTGCTTAGAGTTCTCTCAGCTTTCTTAATTTATAGTCTTATGTGTCATTTATTTTAGACAATTCTCAGCCATTATTACTCCAATTATTTCTTTGCATACTTCCAGGACTCGTATATGCCAGAGAAAAAAACTGGAAGTTTAAAATAGACACTTGGGGCTCTAGTAAATCACAGTAAGCTCATGTCTAAGTTCTAAATGATTTGTCTTTTCTTCATTACACTATATCAAAAGACATTAATTCTTTAGACCTAAGATTAAGGTTAAGTTTCTTCAGTTAGTAACATAATGGTAGTATTTAAAAGCTCTGTTCAGTACATCAAGCACTAATTTCATGTTGGAACTATCTAACCCACCTACCTCAACAACAAATTTAAATTCAATATTTTAAAAACAACCAAAAGGTAAATATATTCTGTTTGAAAGCTTTATCTTAGTGTATAAGTATTTATTATATTTTTCTTTCATGGACATTGATGAAATGATTGAAAGAAATCTTTAGAAATATGATATCATAGCATTAATATATTTTCTTCTTATATAATAAATAGCTGCAGAATGAATTAAATTCACCAGTTTACTTACTTCATAATACCTTTATTGAAAGTAAATCAGAAAACCAGATTGCAAAAACAATTTAACTTGAAAACCTTGTTTTCTCTGTTTTCTGGCCAACAGCTGTATCTAAACAAATTAAAATTGAAACTGGTTTAAATACTCATTTTTCTATTTTTCTTTATACTTTTGATTTGAGAAGTTCTTTTATTAGTTCCCTGATTAATGACTCTAACTTAAAGAATCAATGTGTGCCATTGGAAGTGTTGTTGTATAATTGGTTCATTTTTCATAGATGGCCAGATCCTTGTTTTTTCCCTCCTCCCTCTCCTCTAGGAGGAAGGAAAATAAGCATTCTCTCTTTCTAAATTTATTTTTTCCAAATACTTACTTATGTATGGATATTCAAGGCACATTTATGCTCAGACAATCAAATTAATTTTATCTATTGTCAAGTCACATTAGTAGCTTCTCAATATCCAAAATAGGTATGAGACTGTTGCTCTTCAGATACACAGTATTTGCATTTAAAATGACCATATGTCAAGTGCATATATTAAGCAGAAATGATCAAGAATGGAATTAAAATAATTACTTAAAGAGGAAAATCACAATGATGCTTCTAGTTTGGGAATTTCCATTGCTTAGACATCTGTTTATTGTACCACACCCAAATGAATAGAACTTATATGCTATGTCATTATTCTTAATGTAGTATCGTCTCACCTAGACAACTGTTTTCCAAATATTACAGGAGGTTAAACCAATTTAGTTCACTTAAGTGCACATTTCCTACCAATTTAAAAAAGACCTGGTTTGTATTAACCTATTATCATAAAAAGTACAAAGGTTTAAAATTTTTTTAAAAATCAGAATTTTTACAGAATTCATTCTTAAAGTGTTTGGAAAGATATGAGAAATCTCTGTACTTTCCACTCAATTTTGTTGTGACCCTAAAACTTCTATGAACAATAAAGTCCATTAAAAAAATTAATTTTCTGATTCTTAAAATAGCTATTTAAAACTTATGCCAGAATAGTACTTGGAAAACATAAATATATATTTTAAATGTCATATGTAAATTGCAACTGTATGCAAATTGCATTGGTAAACTAGTTATGAATCCCCACGATAAATAATTCAAACTTAAAACCTTATACTTTATTATAAATTCACATGTATAAAAGGCCTATTTCAGTTATAATTGTGTGTATGCATGTTTTAATTTTTTGAAAATATACTTTTAACTTCTGCAAAGTATTTATTTAATTTACAAAAAAATTATACTGTGTTTAGGGATTACTTTTAGGTTCTAGACATTTTTTTTGTCCATGCATGAAACCACATGAGCTTTTTAAATGCAAACAAGTTGAAAACATACACCTCACTTCATTCAATATTGTTTTATAGTAGTGTATGTTACCTTTGATAATTATCTTTCTCTTAGATTCAATATATTTGAGTGTGCATAAGGGCTTTTATCTCCACAAACTTGTAAGAAACAAACACTCTTTCACAGTTTTGGAGCTCAAAATATATGCCTTATCTGCACAAGACAAAATATTATATTCTAGTGAATTCTTGTTATAAACATGCACTTCCTAAAAGTCTGTTGAGTTGAAATACATAATTATTATATACATGTAAAAAGGAATATAGGTGTTCCTCCAAATCTGTGTTACCCAAGCTTCAAAGATGCTTCTCATAACAGTATTTTAGTTTAGTTCTAGCTAAATGAGCAATATTCTACATTGCCAACATGTAGGTAAATATGGGGTTGTATTTAGCATACACTCTGAATTTCAAAATACCTTCCTCAAATTCATGTGCAGACCTCTTATCCTCCTCAAAGTGTTGCAATACTGTTTCTGGAAATCAAAAATGCACTGTAGGATAAACCAATAGTTAGATTAATAATGTAAAGATCTTCTGCAAAGCAGCGATACCAAATATTTAAATTGAAAGGAACTTGGTTGTTGATATTTCAAAAATAGTATTGAAGTCTTCATAAAATATCAGAACTATAATACCTCATAACACTAATTGTTTTGTGATAATATTATTTTTATTTTGTAAGAAAAATGGGGATTAAGACATTCACTTTAGTATGTAGTTCTTTGCAGATGGTCTCAATTTGGTCTTGTTTAAAGAATGTTTCCTGTATTACAATGAGCAGGAAATAAAAAGCAAAAGCAACAACTATAAAACATCAAAAACAAAAACAACAACACAAAAAATCTCCCCAAATCTCACTTCTGACCTATGTTGAATTTCTTCCAGCATTCTTTCAGCAATTCTACAGAGTATGATAGAATATACATTGCATGTGAGACTGACTCAATGGGTTTAGGTCTGGAAATCATGAAATTTTCTCTCATGTCACTTTTCACTTTTTCCCCTCAAAAAATAAATACCAAATGATCTCATAATAAGTAGTTAATCTGAATAGATCAATAGCAGTGGACAAAAATTATTCCATACAAGTTGATGTCTTCAGCAAGTTTCACTGCTGAGTTCTTTTAAACCTTTAAGTAGCAGATACTTTATCATTAGAATATGTTTGAGGACAGAAGAAAAAATGGAAAGCCGTGATTTTTTTTTTTTTTTTTTTTTTTTTTTGCGGTACGTGGGCCTCTCACTCTTGTGGCCTCTCCCGCTGCGGAGCACAGGCTCCGGACACGCAGGCTCAGCAGCCATGGCTCACGGGCCCAGCCGCTCCACGGCATGTGGGATCTTCCCAGACCGGGGCACGAACCCGTGTCCCCTGCATCGGCAGGTGGACTCTCAACTACTGCGCCACCAGGGAAGCCCACCGTGATTTTTTTTTAAACCAAGTTAATCTTGATTATGTAGACTGATTCTTGCAACACAAAGGACAATCTCATTTACAAATTCACATATATATTAAAAAATAGAGTAACAAAAATAATTCAATGGTATATTCAAAGAATAATTCACCTTTGATTAAGGTTTATTTTAAGAATGTCAAGATAATTTAATATTAGGAATTCTACTAAAATAATGCATTGCATTAATAAATGGATAAGTAACTTTTTTCACAACTTCAATGAAATTCTTAAAATTTATTAAATAAAAACCCCCAATTTTTTTCTTTTTTTCTTTTCTTATTGAAGTATAATTAATGTGTAATATTATATGTTATAGGTGTACAGTATAGTGATTCACAATTTTTAAAGATTATACTCCATTCATAGCTATTATAAAATATTGGCAGTATTTTCTGTGTTGCACATTATATCCTTGTAGTTTATTTTATACATAATAGTTTGTACCTCTTAAACCCTTACCACTATATTGTCCATCTCCCTTTCCCTCCCCCAACTGGTAACTGCTAATTTGTTCTCTGTATCTGTAAGTCTGTTTCTTTTTTGTTATATTCACTAGTTTGTTGTATTTTTTAGATTCCACATGTAAGTGGTATTATACAGAATTTGTCTTTCTCTATCTGACTTATTTCACTTAGCACAATACACTCTAACTCCATCCATGGTGCTGCAAATGGCAAATTTCCATTCACTTTTATGGCTGAGTAGTATTCCATTGTGTGTGTGTGTGTGTGTGTGTGTGTGTGTGTGTGTGTATACACACACACACACACACACACACACACCCCACATCATCTTTATTCATTCATCTGTTCATGGACACATAGGTTGTTTCCATATCTTGGTAATTGTAAATAATGCTGCTATGAACATCAGGGTGTGTGTATCTTTTCAAATTAGGGTTGCAATTTTTTTGGGCGGGGGTTATATACCCAGGAGTGGAATTGCTGGGTCATATGGCAGTTCTATTTTTAGTTTTATCAGAAATCTCCATACTCTTTTCCACAGTGGCTGTACCAATGTACATTCCCAACAACAGTATACTAAGGTTCCCTTTTCTACACATCCTCGCCAACATTTGTTAACTGTGTTCTTTTTCATTATAGCCATCCTGAAAGATATGAGGTGATATCTCATCGTGGTTTTGATTTGCATTTCTCTGGTGTTTAGTAATGTTGAACATCTTTTCATGTGCCTGTTGGCCATCTGCGTAACCTCTTTGGAAAAAATGTGTATTCAGGTCTTCTGCCCATTTTTGAATTGGGTTATTTGTGGCTTTTTTTAATACTGAGTTGTATGAGGCGTTTATATATTTTGGATATTAACCTCTTATTGGTCACATCATTTGCAAATATTTTCTCCAAGTCAGTAGGTTGTCTTTTCATTTTGAAAGGTCAACAATTTTTATGATAACTATTAGAAAGTTCTCCTTCTGCTTAGCACTACAGGAAGATTATATGTATATAAAATATATGACATAATATATAATTATATTATATACATATAATATATATAATATATGTATATTATATATATATAGTATATTTTATCATGCTTTGTATTGCACAGCCCTACTACTTGGACTGCGGTTTGATACCAGACCCCAATGTAGCCATCAAAAGAAGGCTAATGACGTATGACGTGGTCTAGTGTGGGGTTCAAGCCTAGACCAGACTTCTATTCTAGATGGCAATGCATAAATCAAATCAAACTGTCTGTTTTTAACATTACAAATGTAAGAAATATAAAGTGAAAAAAATTTGTGAGAAGATGAAAGGTATACAGAATGCAACATGCAGAAACTATGTCCCTCTTGAAAACGTGAGTGTTCATAGGCATAGTGCAGAGGAAATTTCAGTAGTGATAATGGCAAAAATAGAAAGAATGAATGATGTAAATTAAGCCATGGGTCTGACAGAGCCACTGGACTAAGAAACAATCACAATTAGAATTAATATTGAGATTCCAGAACTGCTGTCAGTCTCTTAAACCTTCTCTTATATAATGAAACATTTCAGTTTTTTGTCATTTGTGTCAAAAGCTGCTAAAACTATTTACTATGCTCCATTTATTTATTGATTCTAAAAATTTAACTTAATGACTTGTTCTTTGCCAGGCACAATTGTAGGCATTGGGGATGCAGTGATGAACAGGGTTAAACGTATATTTCATGGAGCCTGCATTCCAGTGCGGTAGACAGACAGTAAAAAAAGTAAATGTATAAACAAATATCATAACGTAGCACATGATAAATGCTATGAAGAAAATATGGCAGATGCTGTAAAGCAAAATTGTGAACTTTTAAAAAAATGTCCCTCCCCATCTCCTTCACAGTATATGACCTTTACGCCAAGCATTGTAAGAAATGTCTTTGCTTGGAGTTAAAAATATGGTTCACTATAAAAAGATTATAAAGGAAAATAAAGAGACAATATTCAGTTGCCAACACACTGAATAGAAGTTTTGGGGGAACCATTAACCTCACTTAGATGGTTGCCTTGAAGGAAGATATTTGAAATCACTTTATGACCTTTTTCCTTCCATTAAAGTGCCAGGAACTGAGGCCTGGAAACATCTCTTAGACTCCTGCTACCATCTAAAGAAAATAACCTTCTTCCTGTGATGATGGAACCATGATTTCTGCCCCTTATGAGCAAAATAAGTATCAGATGCATGGCAGTGAAATTAATAATAGTAATAATAACAACAATAATAAAAATACAACAACAAAAAAAGGAAACCTCTAGAGAGCCTGAAAGTTGAGGAAATTAGCGAAAGGGAAAGAGAGAGGGAGGAGTGTAAATTGGGCCAATCTGGCCCACTTTTTTCTCCTCTTTGGGCTCCAGCTCAGGGGATTAGACAAATGAGGAGTAAAATTCAAACCTCTCATATACCCACCCACACATTAAAATTCTGGAAAAAACAGCTGCCCTCTGGCTTCCACAGTACATGCCCATAGTGTAGATATAGATCAAACTATGGACACACTGGGGTCAGACGAAGTGGACCCCAAGGCTTGTCCCTTGAGTGCGTGGACGTGGAGTTGAGAGCTAGTGAATGTAGCAAGGGACTCACTGCAGCAGGATAAGGTAGGTGCACCACAGTGAGAGGTAGGGTATGGAAACAACCAGGACTCAGCCACAGGAGCCAGGGTGAAGCCAAGACAGCTGGGAAGATTAATGGGCTAACCAAGTTGAGGGACAGTTTCAGACCTCAGACACAGATGCCAATCAGGCAAGGAGTGACCGGATGGACAAAAGGGTCATGAGGAAGCAGAGAAAATCAAGCCAACAGACCTGCTCTTACATCTTCTGCAGGTCTGTGTGAGGTACAGCCTTCCCCACATCATACAGGGATACCGTCTCAGCAAAAGGAGCTAAGGGAAGAGAATCTCACTTGAAAAAATGAACCTTGAGGCCCCAGAGACTCTCAGTGCTAATAAAAGGACAACTTGAATATACTGGTTCAAGGATTATTTTAATCTTTGAAATGAACACAGTGTCTTTCGTTTATGAAAAGTATAAATGTCTTATGGCTGATAATAATGTGGGTTATTGGATAGTAATTTAAAAAATATTTTTTATAGTACATACTTAAAGTTAGCAGTTTTCTTCTCCATCCCTTTCTAGTTTTTATCTTTGTTTTGTTTTGTTTTGTTTTTTCCCCCCCATGAAGCTCAAATACAAAATAAGGGTTTAAGGCTTAGTCTCTTTTCTATTATCCCATTTAAATTTATTTAACACTATTGTTATTTTATGCTTCTTTGTTTATGACCTTATTTATTCATAGTTATTTATTCAAGAAATATTTACTAATATCATTTTTGCAAAGCATCATGCTGGACTCTGAATATAGGCAGTCATGAATAAACCATGGTGCCTCCTCTCACAAAGCTTATATTCTGTATACATGTTAGATTGTGCAAATAATTGATTGTGCAATTAATTATTAGAATACATTAGTGATAAGAACAATAGTTAATATTTATTAAGTTCTGACAAGACCTTTTACGCAGTCAGCTAAGCACCTACATACATTATGTTTTTAAATTATTATTAAAACTAATGAAGAAGCCAAGCCAGCCCTACGGGAAGTTACTTGAAGAAATATAAGATTCCATGAAACACCACTGAACTAAACTTATAAAATATAATTTGTCTCATTTCCACTGACAGTCAAATCTCAGGAACACTGTGAGAAACACAGGTAGTAGTGGGGAGTTTGTGCAGGAAAATAACAAAAACTTCTTTCTGGTCAAATTTATCTCTTTTGAACACCTTTGTAGCGATAATATGTAGATACGTTACCTTAAAGCTTAGAGTCAGCATTTTTTTCAAAGTGAAATAGAGTAGTAGTCTGTAAGAATTTATAATTGGATTTTTCCTTTTCCAAAAGTCAGATATTTTTGAGGTATAATTTAAACACAGTAAAATATATTCCATTTAGCTGTATATTTGTTTCATTTATATATATATTTATATACATTCAGTATAAACACACACACACATATACATTTGATGTATACACACACACACAAATACACACACATAAAAGTTCCCTTGCTCATCTGTGTTATCAATTCCCTTCCCTCCACCCCTATTCCCTAGGATCACTAATATGATTCCTGTGTTTTTAGTTTTGCCTTTTCCACAAGAGCATATAAATGGGATCATTCAGGTTATAGTCCCTTTGGTCTGACTTATTTCACTTAGCATTATGCTTTTGAGATACCTCTATTTTGTTGCATGTAATCATTAATCTTTCTTATTCTGTTGTACCAATGTATCATAATTTGTTTACCCATTCACCATTTGATGGACATTTGGGTTATATTCTATATTTAATGATTATGGACAAAGTTTTCATAAACATTCATACAACAGTCTTTGTGAGGACACGTGTTTTTATTTCTCTTGGATAAATACCTTGGATTAGGATTATTAACGGATCAGGTGGTTAATATTTAATTTTATAAGGCTATATAATTTTGAAATCCTATTAGCAATATATAAAAGTTAAATTTGCTCCAAATTCCCATCAACAATTGGTAGTGTAATTTTTTTATCTTTCTGAAAGGTGTCTGTTATTCATTTTGATGATGGCTCAAAAAATTATCATATTTCACCCAACTTAAACTGGCAATTTTTTTTCTATAATTGTAACTATATGCAATTAGGATTCAAAGAGGTACTCTGAAACTTTTTAAGAATTTTTTCCATTAATGTAAATTGAATATTATTTTAAATGAGAAAAAATTGAATAAATGCATGTATTTATTGTTTGCTACTCAGAAATATTATTAAGTTAACCATCTAAATTTATGCTCTTTAATGTGCCCTGTAAAAAGTTATTAAATTTGGAAGATCACAAAAGAAAGAAAATTACTGGAAAAAGAACAAGGGTACACAAAAGTGATAAATGTTTTGCCACTTGTACTCTTAACCTTATTTCAACATATAGAATTGGCTTAGTAAGTAAATCTATGCCTGTATAAATTTTCAGCAAAGTTTTCCACCAATATACAAAATAAAAGTTTATGATTACAGCCAGTTTGAAGAAATGTCGAAGTTCTCATACAAAGGAATGCCAGGGTACCCCATGATCTTTTAGTTCCCAACCTTTGCCACCCTACTCTTGATTAATGCAGCTAAGGTGAAATGCTTATGGTTATTGAAATAACTCTGGTCTATAGGATGGGGGAGGGCTTGGGAAGTCATCTCTGAGTAAATGCACTGTAATAAAAGAATTCTCCAAGAAGAGAGAAAAACGTGTTATTTCTGTAAGACAAAACAACACCAAAAACTTCATAATAGTTAACATTTCTCTTCATTTTCCCTTTCATAATGTATCTAAACAAAATTAATTTGTGGACTGATGTTAGAATAATTTACTTAAGTGCCATGATTAAAATACTATCAAATAATTCACCATTGTCTGATTTAGCAAAATGCGATATATGAGAGATGTCCATGCACCCTGTACCCTTAACAGGAAACTCACTTTAATAACCTTTTAAATGCCATGAACCACCCAAAACCTTGTTAGAATGAAGATTCTGATTCAGTATGCCCAGGTAAAATCTGAGAGTCTGCATTTCTACCCAATTCTTAGGTGGTGCCAAAGCTGCTTGTCTATGAGTCATGCTTTGAGTAGCCAAGCAATGGATCACATCTTCCCTACTCAAAGTCTTCATAATTCTCTCCTCTCTCTTGTATTATTATATTCCTCCTCTCTAGTGGATGATTCCTATCAACATAGAAGCATGATGTTATTTCTCCGATCTTCATCAGGATTTCACACCCTAAACTCCACCTAAACTATTCTTGCAAATTCGGCAGTGGCTTTCATGTCTTCAACCCAGTCTTTAATTCTTTCTCCTCACCCTATTGGATCTTTCATATGTATTTGATTTCTCCTAGAAATGCTTTTGTCACTTGGCTTGAAGCAGTCTCCTGCTTTTTCTTTCTACTTTATTGGCTCCTCCTCAGATTTCCTTGCTTATTCCTACTCAGCAACCGAACCACTGAATGCTGGGAAGCTCCAGTTCAATCCTTGGTACTCTTCTTTATTCACACCTACCCAGTTTCATTGATTTAAATATCATCTATTTCACAAATGTATATCACCCGACAATACTCTGAACTCATGACTTAAATGTATAGCATCCTTAACATTTCCCCTTCTAACAGACAACTCAAAAGTAATGTGCTCAGAAATATATAAATATATATTTATATAGTGATCACCAATCTCTATTTCTCCCTTCCTCCACTGCACAAATTCTCCCTTTCCCACTTAGTAAATGGCAATTCCATTTTTCCATTTGCTCATTCTAAGACACTGAGAAATTATCCTGGAATTTCTCCGGTTTTTTTTCAAAGCTTCCTTTAACGTATCAACAAATTTGTACAGCTCTACTTTTACCATATATCTAGAATCTGAATATTTATCATCATGTGTTTAGTTAACATTTTGGAAATAGCTGTCATCATGTCACACATAGGAAAACACAATAAGCTAAGTTTGTTCTCATTACTTGTAATTTAATTTTTATGGTCTTTTTTCAATACAAATGCCTGCATCTTTTAAACATGTGATTTATGCTGTCACTCACCTACTCAATACCCTTCAAGAGTTTGGCTCCCCACATAATTCATAATTAGATGAGAACTTAAGTTCTCATCTTTGTCTAATAGGATGTACATCATCCTACCACATTGCCTATTTAATCTCACTACTTACTTCTCTTTGCTGTCACACCAGCAGCCCTGATGATCTTCAAACATAGCAGGCATATTCCTGCCTCAGGTGCTTAATCTGGAAAGCTTTCTTACATATATGTGCATGATTCCCTCAGTTTTTTAAAAAAAGTTAAATCCCACCCACTAAATTAACGTTTCCTTACTTCTATGTTTAAAATTGCAACATACCTTCCTCTTACACATCGAGACTCCATATACTGTATTTCTTTTCTGATTAAAAAAAAAAAACTTTTTGTAGTTCTTTCACCATATGACACACTACATGCAGTCTTTTTCTTATTTTTTTTAGTTGAATGTCTCTTTCCCTCTAGAATGTAACCTCTATGAGAACAAGACTTTTTATCTGCTTTGTTTACATCTCTATCCCCAGGCTGGCACATAGTAGATATTCAATAAGTAACTGCTAAATAAATAAATGAAGAGAGTAAGGGAGGATAACTGATGATTGCTTCAACTTTAAGTGAAAGTATGCCACTGTAACACTGGTTTGTAAAACATATTCATTTATGGTAATAGAATACAAATATTTAGTAATTTTTAAATAGAGGGCAATTAGCATTAAAGTCATATGAAATACTAAAAAGAAATAGTAATTATTGAAGAACTATGGCAGAATAGTACTCACTGTGGAAATGAAACACCATTGTCGCCTAGAATTATGTAGGAACTGAGAATCATATTTGACAGTAACCCTTTGCAAGGAATCTATCGTCAAAGAATAACCACATCTATGCATCAAAATATGTGTGCAAAATGTGATTATTACACCATAATGTGAAATGGCAATCAACTGGAAACAAATATTCCTTAAAAGAGGAGTAGGAAAAAAAGTATATTTTTTTAATTTAAATTATATATTTTTTTTATGTTAGAGTATAGTTGATTAACAATGATGTGCTAGTTACAGGTGTACAGCAAAGTGATTCAGTTATACCCATACAAGTAGTTTCTTTTTCAGATTTTTTTCCCATTTAAATTACTATAAAATATTGAGCCGAGTTCCCTGTGCTATACAGTAGATCCTTGTTGGTTATCTATTTCAAATATAGTAGTGTGTACATGTCAATCCCAAAGAAAGGATACTTGTATAGGTATAACTGAATCACTATGCTTTACACCTATAACTAACACATCATTGTTAATCAACTATACTCCAATATAAAATAAAAAATTTAAAAATTTAAATAAAAAAGTATGTTATTTATGTAGTATGAACACCATGTCAGTCATTAAAGAAAAAATAACACCTACATGGGCTGAGAGGGAAAATCTATTATGTGGCTACACAGAAAAGAAAAAAAAAAACCTATATAAAAAGTATGATGAGATCCAAACTCTATTAAAATGAAATATTTGTGTAATATGTGTGTGTTCATGTGTGTTTGTGTGTGTGTGTACATACACCTATTGAAGTCTCAGTCATGTTTATTTCTGTGAGGGAATTAGAAATGTGACAGACCAGGGTCATAAAAGACTTAAAACTTCTGTTCTATATAATTATGTATTTCATGAATCTTTTATAGTTAGATTGCATTCATGAATTACTTTTACATTTCGTTTTAAAATAGCAGAAAATGTCAACCTAGGTTCAATGTGTCAGAAACATTTAAATTTCAATAAAATTAAAGAATAATGAATTACAAAGAGCAATACGTTTCTAAGACTTGGAAAGAGAAATCTTTTTCAGTGTCTGGAAACTGCTTATTTTTCACATGAATGCTTAGAAAGTTTAAGAGGAGTGTAGAACAGGCAAAAAGCTATCATTATTTTTGCTACTGGTTATAGAATCTATCAAGTTTTATTCTTATCCTTTCACAATTTCCCTACTACATATATATACATAGCTTTGTCTATTTTAGTTTATTAATCTATCTCCATCCTTCTTCTTATCTCCATTAGTATAGATACACTCTTCCCATATAATCGACCCCTTTCTCAGTAGCAGTCACAATAAAGCAACCCTAACAGCAAATAAGGGAGAGGTGTTAATGAACTGAAAATAACACTTATATGACTTTCCAAAGAGCCGAACACTATAATCCTAACATCCCCTAAGAAAACTTACTCTTATAGTGCGAGAACATTTTGAACTGCTATGACTTTCCTACTCTCCAACATAATGGCTTCCAGATGGCTTCCTATTAGAAAATACTAGTCACGGAGGATAAATTTGGAATTCCATTCGGAGTTTGTGAACATCTCTGAATATTAATGTATATTAGTGGCAATTTAATATTTAAAGGTCATTATTTTACCCATTCTCAGTAATGCAAGTTCTTTTGAACTAAATGCCACCTCTTAAGACATTGTTTATGCACATAAAAAATACATGACATTTAAAATTGCATCATATACAAAGTATTAATCTACTGTAAAGAGTACAAATAAATTTCAAGAATAACTTTTTTTTTTTTTTTTTTGTGGTACGCGGGCCTCTCACTGTTGTAGCCTCTCCTGCTGCGGAGCACAGGCTCTGGACACACAGGCTCAGTGGCCATAGCTCACAGGCCCAGCTGCTCCGTGGCACATGGGACCCTCCCGGACTGGGGTACGAACCCACGTCCCCTGCATCAGCAGGCGGACTCCCAACCACTGCGCCACCAGGGAAGCCCAAGAATAACTTTTAATTGCAATATTAAGAATAAAAGGATTTGTGGCAAAAATTTAAGGAATTTCTATTAGTAAATTTCTTCACCCATCATATGATTCTATATGATACCTATGACTCAACATGTTAGTGGGTATACTAGAAAATAGGTATGGTAGTCAGTATAATGGATTCCCACAGATATCAGTGTCTCAATCTCCAGAACCAAAGGGAATTGACAAATGTGATAAATGCTGAGAACTTTGAAATGGGAAGATTAGTCTAGATTATCCAGGTGGATCCAATCTACCCACATGAGTGCTAGAGAACACAGAACTTTTCCTGATTGTAGTGAGAGGGAAAAATGAAAGAAGAAGAAAAAAGTCAACATTTCTGACTTTGATGAAACAGGGGGCGCCCAAGTCAATGACTGTGAGCAGCTTCAGACGGAAAAGGGAAAGAAACAGATTCTTCCATGGAGCCTCTGGTAAGGAACGCAGTCCTACTGACATCTTGATTTTAGCCCAGTGTTTCTGTGTTGAACTTCCCATTTACAGAACTGTAGGATACAAAATTTGTGTTGTTTAAGTCACTAAATTTGTGGTAGTCTTACAGAAACCATGAATAGCTAGTACATGAGAATACAAAGATAAATAAGACACCCACTCTTCTTAAGTGAGTTAGGTAGTGTAATAATGGTATGTATTATCCTATTATTCTAAATGAAAATGAGGACAAGGAGGAGAAGGAAGAGTATAAGTAGTAGCATAGCATTCACTGAGTGGTTACTATGCACCAGGGATTTTTCTGAGTGTTTCACATAAATAAACCCAAAAGCAATACTTGTATGTTGTTTCCTTATAAGATACTGTCTCTTTTCTACAGACAAGAAAATGGAGGCACAAAGACTGTGTAACTTGCCAAAGATCACATACACAGAGGCCGGTAGAATTGGAATTCAAAATTAGGCACCTAACTTGTGAGGGGGTTGAAGTGTATCTTAAAATAAAAATAAAATTTTGGCAAGTAGACAAAAGGTAAAATGGAATTCCATTCAGAGTTTGTGAAATCCTTTGAGAAATTCCATTTCTTGGTGATTGAAAAAACTCCCTTTAATGAAATCAGACAAATTAAACTAGGGCGTGGCTCAAATATGCTCCAATTACCCTGACTGATAGGGTAGTGAGAGGTGAACTATTACATAGATATGAGCACTATCTGTCCCTATTAGAGTAGACTCTAGCAAAGGGAAGAAGCAATGCATAATTAAAGTACCATATGTATTTAAAATGACTAATTATGGGCATTTTTCAAATTGGCTTTTAAAATGTGAGATGATAGAAACTGGTTAAGGAAGTTATCTTTTGGGGGGTTTGTTGATTGGCAGAGGTTACCAAGTGGTTGGATGCTAATGACACTGAAAGTGAAAACATGGAATTAAGATCAGACGTGCCAAAGAGTTTGCATGCTTTAAGCTGAGATACCTGCAACACAGAGAAGTACATATGTGAAGTACGTAGATGATATATATCTCCATCTATCTCAAATAAAGGTCACTATCTGGGAATCATTGGCACATATATCACATTCAAAGTTGCCTAAATCCCCTAGAGAGAGAAGGAAAAGAGAGAGAAATGGTCAGGATAGAATCCTAGAGAATAGCACCAATTAGAGTGTGGAAGAGTAGAAGTATACAGGAGTTTGGACTGTGGTTGAAAAACCTCTAAAGAGTGGGAGCAAGCCATGAAAAAGAGTAATTTCTTGAGAAAGTGGTTAGTTCAGTTAAGGGCTGCTCTGATACCTAAATTTAAGTCTGAACAGCTGAACAGAGGTGATTGGGTGCCTTGGAATCACTCCACACTTGATAGAGTGATGGAAGTATGAGCAAGAGTTCATGGGGGTTGCAACATGAATGGGCGGCACAGGAAATGGAAACAGCATGTACAGGTCTATCTTTTAAGAAGTTTAGATATGAAGGGAATGAATGAAGTGGAACCTCTGCCATAGAGGAATGTGGGGATCAAAGGAGGTTTCATTTTGTTTGGTTTTCTTTCAAAAATTGTAGGAGTTAAGATATGTTTCTAGCCTACTGGCAAAAATACTGCAGACATGAGAAGCTTATAGCACCACTGAGAGGATGTCTGAAAAGGTGAAACTGCTGAGAATGTAAAATGGGAGAAGCATTTGTGGACAAGTTGACTTTGACAGGAGAGGAAACATTCCTCCCTTTTAGCAGTTGAGAAGAAAGCATCAATAACACAGACACAGCAAGGGTAGATTTTGGATGGGGAGAGGGAGTTCCTGTGTCA
Organism: Delphinus delphis; assembly: GCF_949987515.2. Classification (NCBI taxonomy): domain Eukaryota; kingdom Metazoa; phylum Chordata; class Mammalia; order Artiodactyla; family Delphinidae; genus Delphinus; species Delphinus delphis. The sequence continues at coordinate 79,545,690 of NC_082687.1, read as the reverse complement.
ATCCCTAAAAAGAGTAGAGAGCAGGATGGAATTTGAGAGGTGAACAGACTGCTGTGGACATGTGGTTCAGTTCAAGACTGCAGTGATTGGGACAACCCATGAGAGAAAAAGACTGTCCAATCACAGTGTGAGGGAATTCACAGAACTTCGGTCCTTCTTAAAATTATTGGTATTGCAGTCATGCTGCTGGACGTGTCACTTTTAGAAACTTGTTCTGTAGTGTTTAAAATGTCCTCTTTTAAGTGATAACTATCATGGAGGATTCAAGTAAAATGGCATTCAATTATTCCAAACTTCTATTTAGTGAGAAGAAATTAGTATGAATATATATCATTATTTTTACAATCAGCTGAGATGATCAAACTGAATGAGAACAGTGTGGTAGTTACTTGGAGAAAGAGGTAGTGTATATAAGAAGAAATGCTTCAGTGGGTTGTTTCTGTAATCCTAAAATTACCTATGAGAAGGGGAAACAGAAAAAGAGAACTATTTTCCATTCTGTTGAAGCTTAAACCAGGAAGACAATAACTAGAAGGCAGTTTGGTACTATAATTCACAAGTTGTGAATCCATGATTTATAATGGTATATAATAATGGTGGAATCCATATTTCTATGATATTAGAAAGAACTGAAGATTTGGACTCAATATTGCTTGGAAATTAATAACTTTTATACCTTTTTTTGTATTTCTATATACTATACATCATATCATACTATATTCTTTATAATTATAACTTGCACTAGAAAATGCTAAATACTACTCTAACAATCACAGTTATTGTATTAGAGCACCTCACATTATATTACCTTTCTGAGAATTCTGAGGGCATGAATGTAACACCTCATCTGAACTTCTGTTTCTCTGTAACAAACATTAAAACATCTTGCTATCACCAGGTGCATAGTTCCAGTATGGAGTCAATTGATTCATCGATTGCAAGGTCATCTCTTACCGTTTTCATTATTCTCATTTCTATACTTGGAATTCAAGAGATGGCAGACAAGTTAGAATCAATGAACTAAATTCATTTTCTCGAAAGGAACTTCTTTTTTCTTCATAACAAAATACACTCATGCCCATGATTTTAGAATCTGTTTTTTCGACTCTACCCTTCAATGTGATGGTATTGGAAATACAAAATTGGGAGGTAATTAGGTTTAGATGAGGTCATAAAGGTGAGGCCCTCAGGACGGGACTGATACCCATGTAAGAAGAGACTTTAGAGAGCTTGTTCTTACTCTCTTTCTGCCATGTGAAGACACAGCAAGAAGACGGCCATCTGTAAGCCACAAAGAGAGCTCTCACCAGATTCCAACAATGCTGGCACACTGATCTTGGACTAGCAGCCTCCAGAACTGTGAAATAATAAATTTATTTTGTTCAGCCTACCTAGTTTATGAAATTTTGTCATGGCAGCCCAAGCTAAGACACCAAGCATATTTCCTTATTGCTCCTTGGGCGTGTGGGATGTGGCAAGATCTCAGAAAAGATATCTGTGATGCACCAGCAAAGACTGGATTCAAGACCCGAGAGCTCCAATTATTGAATATACTTATTCTCAGTCATTTCCTAAAAGTAACAGAACTACTGAAACAAAAGACACCCGATTAAATGAACCATGTGCATCCCAGTAATAACCGTCATGAACAAATATCTAATGACTGGAGAAGCCTTATGCAATGCATATATGAGGTGATGGACTTAGACTTGATAATGACTGTTACTTAATTTCTTACTATTCCACCAGGCTGTGAGTTCAGAATCATACTTTAAATGACATATAAACTATCAAAATTTAACTTTTTGGTATGCTTGAATTTATGGATTATGAATTGAGATTCATATCCTTCTAAATTATATTGATTGGTTAAAATATATGTTTATTAAATAAATATTATTCGTTGGGTTTATCCTTCTGTAAACCATTAAATATGGCAATGGGGATATAGATAACAGACTGATAGATATGCAAGTATACTATGGATAATATTAAATCAGATATAGAAACAATAAAATGATTAAGCAATTAACTTATCAATTTCATGCTCATATTTAGCATTTTAGTGTAATATTTCTATTATATGTAATTACAGCTTGAACCAACAAATTTAGGTTATTAAAAATTAGTTTAAAAGAGATAATCAAGTAACAAAAAAATACATATTTAAATTTAACCATTAAAATAACAGCAAAAATACATTCTTTAGTAAGCACTGAGATCAATATAGATAAAGTAAAATTTTCCAAAAGTACCGGCTAAGCTATATTTAATAATTTAGGTTTAGTAGAACATTCCATTTCCTGAGAATTCTCTCAATGGTGTCATGTGTGTCCATAAACACACATATATATTCACCAGTAGCATCTATACATTCATCTAGGTATACATATATTCATATACCCATAATGCTTTTTTATTTTTTATATAAAATTCTAAAATACTGAATATAAATATGCAATAATTGTGAGTATTTTCACTGAGAAACATAGATATAAAAATTAACATGCCTGTAGAAATTCACAGAACTAGAAGTCATGCTCTACTTATTTAATCAGATATCTTCTTAGCTGTTTGACTTATATGATGTCATTGAATAAACCTGTGATGCATTATCCATATATATAAAACAAACAATATAATCTTAAATACCACTCCATTAAAATACATATTCCTAAATTGGAGGAAATACAACTTTAAAACATATGCCTCACAACTTTCCTCTATTCATACAGTGAATACACATCTTGTGCCATGTGAGATGTTTTCATCTCCAACATAATCGATTTTATTTTAAATATGAATTTGTGAGTTTTTCTTACAGTAAGAATGCTCCCAAAATTCTACACAGGAAAACAATGAAATGGCATTCTAATGCATGCTAACAAGAAAAGTTAAAATAGTGAACTTAATATCTCACAAGCCATTTATAAATAATGAAACAATAGCACATTCAGAGCACATTCGGGGAAGGCAAACACATCATAGTCTTAAATAACAAATAAATAAAAAGGACTTTAAGGGCTTAATTTATAATCTTTCACCCTCATCTACTGTGTATTCAGCCACACAACCCAATAGTATTGACAAATCTAATTTTCTAAAAAGCTGGAGGTTGTTTTTTGGTGCAACAGTGATAGGAAGGTTTTCCAGTGGGCTCCTAAATCCAGTGAGTATTGTATTACAGCAATGAGGCAGCATGCACAATGAAATGCATTCTGGCCAAACAATTCCCTTTTATATCCTTAATAATGTTATGTACCTTAATAGGGTAAATATCATTCTAGAACTTTTACTGATTTTCCAACTCATATATTAAAATGTAGACCTCAATCTCAGTCAAGTTTTGAAGTAATTAGAGGTAAGCAGAATTGTGTGAGGTAGGAGATTGAATAATGGCATTAGGAAAGTATTGGTTAGTTTTAAAAGGTATAATGAATACCACGGGTAGAAACTTCATTTTAAATCTGAAATCATTAAAAGGTTGCCCAAGGCCATGTTTGTTTCACTGTTTCAAACAAAGGCCAGCACCTGTTAAATCGTCACTACAAAAAGCTATAGAAATAATACTTTAAAATATGATAGTGGTAAAAAAGTTAATATGGGAACTTAGTGTGTTAAAAGTTTGTTACAGGATCAGCTGAACCTTCAGGATTTTATAACAAAGAATTTCCTTTTGGTGATACTTGAAACCATATACTATTGACCATTAGTTCAATCATATTACAACCTGAAAGTAAGTTATATATTATATTAGCTAGTTAGTCAAATAAGAAACATATCCATTCAAAATACAATGTTAGTATTCAGGGATTCTGAAATAAGCATTCAAAAAAAAGACTGAAAACATCTCTGCCATAATTTACATACAAGATTCAATCATTTAAGAAAGGAGACATAACCTGTACTTTAAAATTTCTAATAACACAGAGAAAGTATTTTACTTTTTCTACTCATCAAACCAGGGAAAAATACAGCAATATTTATCGAAAAAGGAGAAACAAAGATGTGCTCTACAGAACAGGTGAATCACAAGGAAAGAAAGAATGGGGTTCGATCAGCACAGAAGCATAGAATTCGACAAAGATTTATCAAGTGTATACTACATCTATTCTAGATTAGAAGGATGCTGCAGTAAACAAAAATGGCAGCAAGATAGAAAAAATAAATATAAAATATTTTAGAAGGAGATAAGCATTATGAAGGAAAATAAAGCATGTAAGAGAAGCACCACTTTTCAATAGCCTAATCAGGAAATGTCTCTCAGATAAGGTAGTGGAGCAATATGAAGGAGATAAGGAGGTGAATCATGCTGATAACCATGCTGATACCCAGGAAAATAATATTCTAGGGTACAGCAACTGCAAAGGTTCTTACAGTTTTAATTTAGAGATTGCCACATAATTTATGTGTAAATATATGTACAAATATAAATCTTTTAAAAGAAATTATTAATATGTATACTTTTACAGTATGAGGCATTCTTAAAAATGAGCAATTGTACCTGGGAATTTGGTAATATTATTTAGCAGCATTTAAATTTATTTTGCAATATATACGTGTATTGAATCATTATGTTGTATACCTGAAACTAATATAGTGTTACATGTCAATTATATCTCAACTATAAAATAGGTCAAAGAGAAAAGTGATTGTCCCTAAATTAATAGAATATAACATAAATATGAGTCACATATAAATATAGTAACTTGACAATACAGTTATTAATTATACCAGATTATTCAAGATGGTGTTTCATGTACCAAGCAATTCACATGTATACTATTATTTCTTCCATATCAGAATATAACACAGAGGAATTCAAGTGTATGCCTATTTTTCAGGATCCTTCTAATTTTCATCATATATATATATATATATATATATATATATAATTTTTTCATCATTCTATTCGAAGCTTCTCATTCCATTCTGTGCTTCTAGTAAAGCTAACAAAAAGCAAGTACTGAATAAACAGTTTTCAAATTAATATATGAATGGATAGATTCATGCATGTATGAATGAATTAAGGAATGGGTTAACTGATAACTTCAGGTGGTGTGTAAACTGTCCCAGAAACAAAAGCAGTATATATACATATAGTATATATTCTGGAAAGTTCACCATGATTGAATGCCCAGAATTATATAAGTAAATTATAAAATTAAATAATATAATCAAATTATATAACTATTTACCTAACAGAATTACATTTTATAAAAACAACTGTCACAGAATAAGGTAGTTTTTGTAGTTATACTAATTACGGAAGTATATATAATTTTTCAAAATTGTGCGTTAAGTGAAAAAATACAAACTGTCACAACTAAATTCTATACTCTGTATCCACTTTGTGTATGTCAGAAAAATTGGTGAAGTAAGGATCTCTAAAAATTCCCTCCTCCATAAAAGCAACAAGAAAACTAGCAAGGATTATCAGAATCATCTTTCTCAGAACTCTGGAAATTAACCAAAGGCTTGCAACAATCTAGGAATGTTAATTCAAGAAAAATGACTGAATCTTTATAAGAATTGTGAGATTTATTGTATTTTAACTTGCTCTAGTCCCATTCCCCGTTCTCCAACTGTATGTGAACCTTGAAAACTAACAACTTGCATTCACGGTGAAAACTGGCAGTCTTGCATGCACTGGAGGGAAAAGACTAAGGCTGGAGCTCCTTCAAAGCTCATTCCAAGAGAACTGACATTATTGTATCTGTTTGTGGTTTCCTGAAAGACTCCACTGGCAAGGCTGTTTGTATTTGACTTGGCTTAGAGATCACTCTATGTGAAAAGCCTTTCTCCCAAGGGTATTTGTCAAAAATAATTACAAGCAATTGTTAAACGTCACATCCTAAGACTGTAGATAAGAGTTGGGGCAAATAACTAACTAACAACAACAGCAACAACAAAATGCTGTAAAGAAAAATCTGGGTAATGAAGTGTTCACAGAGGCTTCATGAAGCTCTACATATTCATGGGAATCTAGAACGACACATACACACAGAGGGCATCTTGCCCACCCAGGACTGTACACAAGCTGAGGACAATCTGAGAAGGCCCTAGTCTCTCCTCTCTAGCTAAGCTTTAGGATATACATCGAGTAAGAAGTCAAGTCTAAGGCAGAGCTGTCAACTGCCAGCGTGAATATTGAAGGCATGACCTCCATACATACAGAATTTGTTCACAAAGTTTGGGAAACTTACTGGCTCCAGGCAGTTAAGAAACCTTTTGTGTTATCATTAGCTGACCACTAAATTAACTAAACAGAGACTACAGAAGACACACATGACAAAGAATACAGACTTGACAGAATTATTACAGTAAAGTCACTAAACAAAAAAACAACTAAAATAATCAGCAATAACAAAAACCTTGGGGAGGAGTTGATGTCAAGAGTAGCTACCTCACCTAAATAAAAATGTCCAGTTTTCAGCCAAAAATTACATGACATGCAAAAACAACAAGAGAATATGGCCCATATATAAGAAAAAAAAGTATTCCATAGAAACTGTCATGAGGAGATGCAGTGTTGAATCCATTAAACAAAGACTTTAAATCAGTTATTTTAAATATTTTCAAAGACGTAACAAAACGTCTATTGAACTAAAACAAAGTATCAGAATAGTGCTTCATCAAATAAAGAATATCAAGAAAGAGATAGAAATTAATTTTTTTTAAATGAACCAAAACGAAATTCTGGGGTTGAAAAGTCTAATAACTACAATGAAAAATGCACTAGATTCACAGAAGATTTGAGCAGGCAGGAAAACAAGAAAAGAGTGAACTTGAAGATAGGTTAATTGAGATTATCCAAGCTGATAAATAGGAAAAAAAAATACTAAGAAATCTACAAAAACAGAGCTAACAAGTTCAGCAATTTTGCAGAATGTAAGACCAATATACTAAAATCATTTGTATTTCTATATATTAGCAATATACAACTTGAAATTAAAATTAAGAAAATAATTCCAATTATCATAGCATTAAAAATAATAAAATGCTCAGGAATAGTTGAACCAAATTAAGCAGTAACTTGTATTCTTTTGTATTCTTAAAACTACAAAATATCATCAAAAGAAACTGAAGAACACCTAAATAAATGAGAAGACATATCATGTTCATGACTGGAAAATTTCATATTGTTAAGATGGCAAATACTCCCCAAATTGATCTAAAAATTTTATGCAGTGAGAAATTAGATTAAAGATAAAAACATAGATCAATGAAATAGAATTGAAAGTCCAGACATAAACCCTTACATTTATTGTCAGTTGATATTCACCAAAGGTGCCCAAGGTAAAGCAATGGGGAATGAGCAGTCTTTTCAAGAAATGGTGCTAGGACAATTGGATATCCACATACAGAAGAATAAATTGAGACCCTTATGTCACATTAAGTACCAAAATTAAGTAAAAGTGAATTATATTTCTAAATGTAAAAACTAAAATTAAAAAGAAAACTTAGAAAAATATAGGAATACATGTTTATAAACTTGTTTTATGCAATAGTTTCTTTGATTTGAAACCTAAAGCACAAGAAAACCAAGAAAAATCATTAAATTGAAAGGCATCAAAATTGAAAACTTTTGTATTTCAAAGGATACTATTAAGAAAGAAAAAAAGGCAAGTTGTGGAATGGGAACAGTATTTACAAATTATATATCTGGAAAGGGTCTATTTTCCAGGATATATGAAGGATATTTACAAATCAGCAATAAAAAGACAAATTACCTGGTAAAAAATGGGCAAAAGATTTAAATAGGCAATTCTCCAAAGAAGATCTACAAATGTCCAATTAGCATATATCAAAGAACAATGGCCAAACTGCTATGAAGGATTCAGTTGCAAACCTGAGAATTTAAGAGTCTGATGATATACATGCAATTGATATTGTCCATTTATTTTCTTTCCTAGAATTATCAATCTTTTAACATTTTTTTCAATAGCTATCTTCTAACAATAAATAAAACTCCAGGATTACAGGAATATATAGGTCTGTTTACATTTTACTTCCTGAGTATATGTTATGGTACATGTTCAAACATTTGTTAGCTAAATATGTGAACCAGAACAAGAGTCTCATCACAATCAGGATGATTTGGGGAATCACAATAACCTTCATATAATCAAAACTGGATTACAGGCAAGATGTCAGTTCCTCCCAACTTGATATATAGTTTCAGTGCAGTCCTAGTCAATACCCCAGCAAGTTATTTTGTGAATATTGACAAACTGATAATAATATTTATATGGAGAGGCAAAAGACACACAATAGTCAGTGATATTGAGAGGAAATAAAAAAGGAGGACTGATGCTACCCAATGTCAAGACTTACTATAAAGCTACAGTAATCAAGACAGTGAGTATTGGTAAAATAGACAAATATATCAATGAAATAAAACAGAGAGCCTAGAAATAGACCCCCATAAATATAGTCAACTGATATTTGACAAAGGAGCAAATGCAATACAATGGAATGAAGACAGTTTTTCCAACAAATGATGCTGGAACTACCACAAACGCATGTGCAGAAAAGATGAATCTAGATGCACACCTTACCACCTTCACAAAAATTAATTAAAACTGTATCAGAGATCTAAATGTGAAATGCAAAACTATAAAATTCCTAGGAGATAATATAGAAGAAAACTTACAAGACCTTGGCAACGGTGATTTCTTTTTACACAGGCTAACGTCCTAAATGCAGGCATCTTATGTGGTACTGTCACCTATGAATAAAGATTAATTAAAGAAATAATTGATAAATTGGACTTCCTTAAAATGAAAAAACTTCTGCTCTGCAAAGACAATATCAAGAGAATTAGAAGACAAAACATAGTCTAGGAGAAAATATTTGCAAAAGACACATTTGATAAAGACCTCTAACACAACATGCAAAGGACTCTTAAAACTCCACAGTATGAAAACATGCAACCTGATTAGGAAATGGACCAAATGCCTTAACAGATACTTCACCAAAGAAGATGTACAGATGGCAAATAAGTATATGAAAAGATGCTCCACATCATATCACTAGGGAAATGCAAATTAATGCACAATGGGGTACCAATATATACTTATTAGAATGGACAATATCCAGAACACCGACACACCCAATGGTGGTAAGGATTTGAAGCAACTGGAACTCAAATTCATTGTAAACTGTGGCACGTCCAGACAATGGGATTTTAACACTATAAAAACAAGCTATCAAGTAATGGAAAGTATGAGGAATCTTAAATACATTTACTAAGTGAAAGAAGCTAATCTGAAAGGCTACATACTATATGATTCCAACTACCTGACATTCTAGAAAGATAAAACTATGGAGATGATAAAAAATATCCATGGTTGTTAGGGGTTGGGTGTTGGGGAAAAATGAATAGGCAGAGTGAAGAGGATTTTTAGGGCAGTGAAATTATTCTGTATGATATAATGATGGATATATGTCACTATACATTTGTTCAAACTCATAGAATGACAACAAGAGTAAACTCTGAGATAAACTATGGACTTTGTGTGATTATGATGTGTCAATTAGGTTCACCCTTGGTAAAAACTGTACGATTCAGGTGAGTGATGTTGGTAATAGAGGAGGCTATGCAGGGGGTATATGAGAAAGCTCTGTACCTCACTTGCAATTTAGTTTAATCCTAAAACTGTCCTAAAAATAGTCTTAAAACTGTTACATAATGTAACAATGTTTTGTTTTTAAGAAATGTAACTATGAACTATTTTAGAAAGGTTAGCATTTATTTAGTCTCTCATTAATTCCCTGTGGGACCTTAGAAAATTCTAGAAACCGCCTTGGGATTCATGTTTTTCACACAAAAGAGAAAATGAATTCATAGCTAAAAGATATCTTCATACCTGAATAGTCTCTTTGTTCTACATCCTTCTTTAGAGCAAGCCTCTTTTTTTTTTTTTTTTTTTTCCCCAAAAAGGCAGACAGCCACAGGTAGCACCTCATTTGGAGGTGCCTGGAGTTTGGAAACTTGACTACCCTAAGTTCTCCTACAAATGGACCTTACAGAGCTTGTTTGGGATTCTAAAAGGAAAGGAGAGCATGGCTACTGGTATGCCCTAAAAAATGACTAAAGAATGATCCTCCTCCATCGGGAATCGTTGTCCTTTTCGACAGAGCATACTGTAGAAACATACGCAGTAGTGAGGAAGGGGACAGCTGCCTAGCCGGCCAAATCAGCCAAATCAACCCTGGAGATCAATGGAATGACAGATGTCACAGCCAAATCCCCTCATATCTAAGCCTCCGTTTAAAATAAGTCTCAGAGGGGCTTCCCTGGTGGTGCAGTGGTTGAGCGTCTGCCTGCCGATGCAGGCGACGCGGGTTCATGCCCCGGTCCAGGAAGATCCTACATGCCGCGGAGTGGCTGGGCCCATGAGCCATGGCCGCTGAGCCTGCACGTCCGGAGCCTGTGCTCCACAACGAGAGAGGCCACAGCAAGTGAGAGGCCCGCGTACCGCAAAAAAATAAAATAAAAAGTCTCAGAATTCCAAACCCATCAATATAAATAAGAAAAAGTGATTTTCATCCTTTTTTTTTACCACTTTTTTCTATTCTATTAGATGACTTTACCTCTTATTTGACTAAAGCCTCACAAAGTTTGCCTTTCCTGGTGAGTGTTCCATATTCTGGATCTATCTTTTGTCATGTTTTTTACATTAAAATCATACTGCTTTACCTCCAATTCCCTATAATCAACTGAAATATTAATCATATGACTTCCATCTTAATGTCTAGCATAACATATATAAACTTTCATGAACTATCCTCTGCATGTATCTCTATTTTCATCCTTCTCATGTTCTGTGGTGCAGAAATAGAACTCTTGAAACTCAGTTTCCCAAAACATCCACTATATATTTGCATTTCCTTTGCTCACATTTCTCCATCTGCCTGCATATGCTCCAATGTCATAGTTTCTCACTTTCAGGACTAAGTTGTAAAAACTTTTCCTTAATATTCACAGGTAGATAGGAATAAATGACTTCTCATTCCTTAAATCCAACAGTATACAATGACATATATCCTCATGCTATTATATTATGTTAATTAATCTCCCTTTTCAAGATTATAGAGACTTAGAAGATGGTATTTTGTCATGTAAATAGTTGGCTTATTAACACTTGGCATTAATAGGTACATAGTAAATATTCATATGTTTGTGAATAAATAAAATAATTAAATTCAAAAGCAATTTGGTATGCTAATTTATTCTCAAACATGTTATTTATTTATTTGTTTGTTTATTTATTTATTATAATATTACAGATACTTTGTAAGATGTAAAACTTGTGCCCCAATAGAATGGAAGGTACTGAATATAAATGACAGAAAACATCACAGGTCCACCTGTGAAACATTCATAACTTACATAAGCATGAAAAAGCAGAAAGCCTCATCATTATTAGAACAATTAGAAATATACATAACAGAAAATATTCTCAACACGCTAACTCTAAGGTTAAAAGAAAAAATCAACACTGGGAGAATTTATCATGTAGTTGGTGGGACTGTATTTTTAAGACAACTGCTCTTTTTCGTCTATGATCATTTCATATTGAATCTCAATTTTTAGATGTCAACATATGCATTTTACAACTGAGTTGGGAAATAATAAACAGAATTAGTTTGGTTCTGTATAAGAAAGTAGCCACAGACATTTTACTGACAATCACCCATTTCACCACAAAATGTGAAGAAATTTCTATGTTTGGCATCCTGCATATAATTCTGGGTAGTTCTGAAAAGAAAAGTAGTACTTAACAGAAAGTTTCTATGTTCAGTGTATCTTCAAAATGCCCCTTTTTCGGGTGCCATCTGCTTTTTGATTTTTCAACTGAAATAAAACCAGTTTTTAGAGATCCTGATACGTCACATGTGTACCTATTGACATTTCTTCACAATACATCAATATATTTACCTTGAAGGCCATGGAAGATACTGAAACAAGATGGGGAAATAGGAAATATTTAACTTTGACAGACAATTGCCCTCTGGACATGTGAATATCATTTCAGGTCTGGGCAATGATTATACAATTTTAGACAAATATTTACATAAACACTGTTGGGTCCATTTTATTAGTTATGCTTTTTTATTTGCTTTTTTACCTATAACTCAAAGAACATCATGCATTTCAAAAATCTTCGTGTATAGCATTAGATACTAGATGGAATATTCTTTTCCCACAAATATTGTGACCACCTGCCCTCTTCTCATCGAATTGTTGGCTTACACTTCCCTAAAGAAATGTTATTTCAAACAACTAGAGTAACTTCTTGTTCTGATGTACTTTTCTCCCTGAGGGAAAGCAATATCCAGATGTATAAAAGAAAGTTTTGAAAACTTTTGGACCAAGGAAGCTCTGCAAGGCATGTGGATAGCGGAACTAGTGACTCCTCTCTATTCCTCACTCCCCAGGATGTGTGCCCTGTGTAGTCACAGAGGGACCTATTAGTAGAGAGACACAATCTCTACTTGGAGTTCCTACTGGTGTCTATTAGCTGGATGCTGAAAGGCTATGAAGTTATTTCTCTGTTTTACCCAAACTCTGCTTCTGTCATGTCTTCTGTTACCTTTTTTGAGAGCAACTCCATGATGTGTTTTAGCTACTAGTCATTTGTGACGTTGTTCTCTACAGTGGTCCCCGAGCTGTTCATCACACTTGAGAATTTCCTTCACATGTGCCATTTATTCATGTATGTGTGGGGTATACCTCAGGACACAGTTTCATATCATATTCCTTTGTACCTCAGCTTCAGAGACATAGGATTTAGTATTAGGAAATATAGCTACATATGATATAACACCATCCAAGTCAACTGAACCAGAACCAAAAGACATATTTTTATTTCTCCATCAACATAATGTAAGATTTATGATGACAGGTATTTTGTTAGTTGACAGATTGCCAGTGTTTAAAACAGTGCCTGTCATATAGTAAATGCTTAATAAATATGTTTAACAAATATATTTCTAAACTTCTAAACCAAAATATTTTTCTTGGTCTCATACCATTTATGGATCTTATAGTATTACACAGAAATTTCATTTTGTTTATAGCTGGTACTAACACTAAAATGAGCAAATACAGTAAACTCCTATATACATGCTTTCTTAATGTTGTCTAATTGTGTTCTGATTTGTAATTATATTCAAATGCATTTTACAGCAGTTGGCTAAATAATTCAAGTAGGAAAAGTTATCTGAATATCTTCCATACAGAGTTAGCTTAATAAATAATCATGAGATGTTAGTAGTATTTTTTAAATTCTCTAAACGCTATGTTTTGGCACGGCTTATTGTTGGCCTATCTAAATATGTCATACAGCACTTCTTGGTGTAATCACTTTCATATCACACAAACAATAGTATTTATCAGGTCAACCTTTTCAATGACAAGTATCTATTGCTGAAGTTATTTTATTTATTTATCTTTAAATATTTACTTATTTATTTATTTGGCTGCACCAGGTCTTTAGTTGTGGCATGCGGGGTCTAGTTCCCTGACCAGGGATTGAACCCAGGCCCCCTGCACTGGGAGCACAGAGTCTTAACCGCTGGACCACCAGAGAAACCTCTGCTGAAGTTATTTTAACAGAGCTAAGAGAAAATGAAGCTAACAAAATATGCTGCAAATTCCTTTGATGGGACAGATAAGTCATGAAAATGTAAATATATTTCTTATTTTTATTAAAATATAGTTTACATAACGTGAAATGCACAGACCTGACATGTGCAGTCTGATTAGCTCTGGTGAATGAAAACACCTGTGTCACCCTCACCACTATCTAATCATTATATTTTTGAATGTTTGTCACTCCCTAGATATTTTTATAGTTTTTTTTGAAGCCAGAAATTATTTTTCTTTAAAGCTTCTCAAGAATCTTTAAAATGTTCAGAGTCCCTAGAATAGCCAACTTAAGATATCATAGTCAGGTGGTGACTGATGGTTTCTCCATTGCTAAAGCCTCAGAACGATCCTGGCATAATCTATGCCTCCAAAATTTTTCTTGTATGAAAGTTGATATCTGATGTCTGTCTTTCAAGAAAGAAAGGTGTGTGATCAGAGAACAAAGCCATCAAAGCATTGTTGAGTCACAATATTATTATTGCATTGTAGGTAGAATAAGTAGAAACATATGCAGAATCTATGTGAAAACCTTTCTTGCATTATTCTTTGAAACCAGGCCCTCCTGATTATCAGTTTGAAAAGCTGGGATCATGATGAATCTTACTGGTATTAAATGAAGCTCTTTCACAACTGAAATGGGCAAATACCTCTCAAGAGGAAAAATATTACTTGGGATTTTTTTTTACCAAAGTCAGATCATCAATATTTTACAGAGAAATCCTCAGTAAAATGCTTTAACTATCAATTTTTCTTGGTTTGTGGTAGGTTTATGGTATAAATTGTTTAACATCTACTAGTTGTTCATGTGGAAGGCTGTGGATATTCACAAATATAGCTCCTGGTACAAATATTATATATCTGAATGATATATAATATTAAAAAAGTATAGTTCTGCTCATCCAAAGATTTTACTTTTGAATAGGAAATTATAGTAGTGGATGATTTAACTTGAATAAAATAGGTTCCTTAGAATGAAAAGATTTGTATATCCATTTGAGCAACTTAGAGGAATGAAAAAGACCAGCTAACAAATGTGGTCTAAAGCCCTAGAAAATGATACATCCTGTTAGTTCTCTTCCTCTTTGATAAGAACAGGTGGACAGAGAGGCTTTCCCTACCCTGCAAACTTTGCTAAAGCTTATGAATAATGACACATTAGGCAATTATTAAAATTTAATGCAACCAAATTTCTCAATTTTTAATTTCTATTTTGGCATATCCTCCACTCACATGTTCAGTGATCCCATGTTTCTATTCTATTGTCACAAAACATATTTTTGGGTCCTTTATTCATACTTTTGTGTAGAAATGAGGTTAGACTATTGTGAACTATACTGGTGTTGGAACTGTAAAAGAACTTGATTTAAATTGATGAAGTTCTAGGAGCATGTTAGTCATCATCCTGTACTTGAGAAGGGTCTCTTAAGCCTCCCAGAGCTTTCATAGCACTTTTTAAATAATATCATTTAATTAAATGTTTACATAAATCAATCAAGCCAAAAGTATGTCAAAAACACAAGGGGAGATATGGGAAAGCTCTTGACAAATAATTGAAAACATGGAAACTCTCCTGAACTAGTAGTTTGTATGTAAGTATGTGTGTGTGTGTGCCTGTAGACCTAACACAGCTTGCTAAATATTAGCAGTATCACAGTAAGTGTTTCAAAATAAAACTGAGAGGGAAATGAATAAAATAATCTCAATGTTTTCCAAGAAATATGAGAAAATAATGGAATGTTACTGAAATAAAGGGCAACTTGAAATGTATCCAGATATTTATAATATGAAGTAATAAAAAGTCAGAAGGGACTCTAGTAAAGAAATCACATGGCCAAATCACCAAGGGAAATAAAATTTAAAAGATGAAAGTAACACATACAAATCTGCAAAAGGGAATTTAATCACCGTATGCTCTCCAAGCCCTCATGTTTGGCTGTCTGCAAGATATTTCTACTTGAATATCCTGCTGACACTTAAAACTTAACATGTCTATAGCCAAGCTCATTATTTTCTCTGTGTTCCCACCACCGTCAATATCATCATTACACTCCTGGCTCACCAGGCTACACTGACTGTGTAGATTAATTTATGGACTATTTTCATCTTAACTATATTAATTTTTCTATATCAAAGAAAAATTGATATAGACATGCTACCTGAAAATATAATTTTATTTCTTCCTTTGAAACCTGGAGGTCTTTCACTTACTTTTCTTGCTTTATTTCCTTAACTAGAACTTCCAGTTCAATTTTTATCCTGTTCTTGATCTTTCAGAGAAAACATTCAGTCTTTCACCATTGAGTATGTTAGCTGAGGGTTTTTCACAGTTGACCTCTATCCGACTGAGAAAGTTCCCTTGTGTTCCTAGTTTGTTTAGTGTTTTTACCATGTAAGTGTTGCACTTTGTCAAATGCTTTTTCTGCATTAAATGATCATGTGTTTTACCATTTATTTTATTAATATGGTATATTCCATAAGTTTACTTTATGTTAAACCAAACTTGCATTGCTGGCAAAATTCCTACTGGTCATAATGCATAATCCATTTTATATGTTGCTGGTTTGTTAAAATTTGGCTGAGGATTTTGTATCTCTCCTCATAATGGATATCTGACTGAAGTTGCCTTTTCCTGTGACGTCTTTGCTTATTTTTCTTAGTAATATTGATCTCACAGAATGAGTTAGGAGTGTTCCCTCCTCTTTATTTTCTTTGAAATAATTTGTGCCGTAACTTGTTCTTCATGTGTGTGGTAGAATTCACAAGTGAAGTCGTCTGGGGCTAAGCTTGTCTTGTGGGAAGTTTTTGATTACTAACTCAATTTCTTTTCTTGTCATAGGTCTATTCTGACTTTGGATATGTTCTAGGTCAGTTTTGGTAGTTTGTTTCTTTTAACAATGTGTCCATTTAATCTAGGTTATTTAAGTTTTTGGCATACAATTGTTTATAGTATCATCTCAATCTTTTTTTTTTAATTTATGTGAGATCAGTAGTGATAATCCTGTATCAATTTAGATTTAAGTACTTGAGTCTTCTTTCTTTATTTCTTGGTGTGTCTCACTAAATATCTTATAATTTTTTGATAACATCAAAGAACAGTCTTTGGTTTTGTTGATTTTCTCTAGAAATTGTTTCAAACAATACAAACTAGTAATTCAAAATTATATCTAGGACTAAGCAAAGAACACACTTTTCTTTTTTTTAATAAAACTATCAATATTGTGGATATAAAGATTATTTGGCTTTTGAACTTCCTTTTAAAGTTAGTTGAGGAAAATCAGAAAAGATAAAACTTACAATGATAAGTTGAAGTCTGAACTAAAATATTTAATTAAAAAAAGCTGAAACTGGAATTTCAATAGTGATAAATTCACCATTAGATAAAAATGAGACCAAAACAATCTGATCTACTTGAAAAATACTAAACACACCCTTTGAAAAAAAATTTAAAGATAGGTTAAACAGAAATATTAGAAAATATTATAACACAAATGACAGATAAGTGATGGTTATAAAAAGGGCATTTAGAAATCACAAAGAAAAACTCAAATTTATCTCAAAACTCAAATTTGAGTTTATCTCAGAGATAAACTCAAATTTATCAAACACACATGAAAAGACAAGTCCCAGGACAGAATTCAAAATGCACAATATAACATAACAAAATGCCCAACATTTTCAGCAATCAGAGAAATGCAAATTAAAGTAAAAGTGGGATATCATTTTATACTTAGTAGATTGGCAAACATGAAATAGACAACATTTATTTTTGTCAGGGATCTGAATAAAATGTCTGTCTTTATGTACCATGTCAAAAGTATGAATCATTACATAATTTTGGGAAAGTAACTCGATAACATTACATAACATGTCAGAAGTATGAATTGTTACATAATTTTGGGAAAGCAATTTGATAACTTCTACTACAATTCAATGTAACTGTGTACACTATATATCATAAAATCAATCCCATAATGATATGATACCTACATTTATATATATGAGAATATTGTATTTACTGCAACCTATTTATAATAGAAAAAAATAAGTAAATTATTGTTGATAAAAAAACATGATTAAACAAACAATGGAACATATACACTGGTGGATATTATGCAGCCACTAACAATAATTAATTAGAGGATTATGCCTAATGGATATGGTGAAATTTCCACGGAGTTAAAAACTAACAACTGGATGTTACAGAGTAGATAGAAGTATCTGTTCCCACCTGTGGTTAGAGAGTCAATAATTTACAGGAGCTAGGACTTCCCTGGTGGTCCAGTGGTAAATAACCCTCTTTCCAATGCAGGGGACATGGGTTCGATCCCTGGTCAGGGAACTAAGATCCCACATGCTGCGGGGCAACTAAGCCCACGCGCCACAACTATTGAACTTGTGCATCTCAACGAGAGAGCTCACGTGCCGCAAACTACGGAGCCCACGCACTCTGGAGCCTGCACACCACAACTAGAGAGAGAAAACCTGCACACCACAACTAGAGAGAAGCCTGAGCACCACAATGAAGAGCCCATGCGCTGCAACAAAAGATCCTGCATGCCTCAACCAAGATCCCATGTGCTGCAACTAAGACCCTACGCAGCCAAAAAAAAAAAAATAAGAAAAAATAAATATACAGGAGCCTAGACAACAGGTGAGAATGGCTGTTCCAAGATTTGGCTTCTATGAATTCATGACTTGCTTTGCATAGTAGGGTAAGACAAAGCCCAGAAATATAACGGTTATAGATAGTTCTTACAGGGAGTGGGATAAAAACTAGACCAACACATCACATAAACATTCTCAAGAAGAAGGCAGGTCAAAATAGCAATATTTTTAGTTAACTACTTTTATGACACTACAACAAGCAGTAAGAGGAAGATCTCAAACCCTTCATCTAAAATTATTCCAAGTATAGTGAGTTTCTTCTTTGCTATTGGTCTTACAGCTCTCAAGTTTTCTAACAGGTATAAACTTCAGTATGAGCAGAGAGGGTTTAAAAGTGTTTTCTAGGCCTTTCTCACCTTCTGAGATGGCCCACAATCTGTCTGTGGACTGTTTCTCTCTAAATAAATCCACTTCTTACCGATCACTTTGTCTCTCACTGAGTTCTTTCTATGATGAGACATCAAGAACCTGAGTTTCATTAAGTTCTGAAACCAGGTGTGTGATCTCAGTTGGAAGACTGTGGGTTTAGGCTGGGTTCGAGCCCGGGCACGTGGGTTCAAGTCCCAATCTGAGGTACACGGTTTCAGCTGGGGCTCAGGCCAGAGGCAGCTGGCGGTCGGGGTGGGCCAGCTGGTCTCCGGGGGCACAGGGTGCCGTGTGGCCAGGGAGGAGGCAGAGGCCACAACACGCCCACGGGAAAGGCATGACAGAATGTTCCATCCCTGGAGCACTCTGGTCCTCTCCCTAAAGCAGCCTCCATTCCTGTTCCTGAAAATGCTCTTTCCACTCACCTTTGTCTCTTGAAAATTTATTTTCTTCCTGTCTTTGAGAGAAGCTAGGAGGTCCTTCTCTCATGGGGTTACTGGGGGGGCAGGTTGTGGAGAGGGACAAGGCATTCCTGACCTTCTAAGCTTTACCTGTGTTGGCCTTGTCTTCATGGCAGCAGCCCGGGCTGGGGGCCAGGTCTCCAGGTATGTTACGAGCCATCAGGTTTTTGTGGGCTACCCCCAGGTCTAAAGACCACACCATGCAAAAGGTTTATGAGTGAATGTTGAGAGCATAACTATCTCATATTTGAGAAACTGTCTGGTCAAGGAATTTTTTATTAAACATACAACAACTATTTATTGTGTAGTTACCATGTCAGGCTTGGTTGTAGCTCTAGAGGGATTTCAGAGAGCAAGACACACAAATCTCTGCCTACCCTCATTAGAGTGGCAGGAGATAGGCAATAAACAAAAGAGAAAAAAAAGTGTTCTAGCTTTGGACAAATTAGTAAAGAAATGGTAGAGGACACGTCATGTTTTACTAGAAGTTCTATTTCAGATATAAAATATCTATAAAAGCTAAATAAAGTCTTCTCTTTTAAAAACTTTGTATTAAAGATGTTAATTACTAAAACTAGAAGCAGAATTCTACTTTCCAGCATTTGTAAAAATGACATAGAAATGTTAAAGATAAGTAACAGACAAATCCAAAAAAAAAGAAAAAACATGATTTTTTTTTTTTCTCCAGTGAAACAGTAAATGAAATTTACAATGAGGTCATTTTTAACTTATCTTTTTTGGTCAAAAGTTTTTTTATTTTTTTAACTTGTAAATCTCATTGTTGCCAAAGTTGAGGGCAAAAATTGGTATGGACTTTCTGGAGGAAATATTGGCATTATATTTAAATGTTTAATATCATTAACCATCAGTTTTATTCTTAGGAATTTAGCCTAAGGCAGTAATAAAAATTATGGGCCAAGATTTACTTACAAAGATATTCATGACTTTATAATTGATTTATAGTTCCAGAAAACCCAAAATTAATGTTAATAAAAATAAGGAAATTCAATATTGTGGTTCATCTATAAAATATTAAAAAACAATTCAAAAATATAATGGCTTGGACAAAATTTATAAGGTAATGTTAAATTCAGAGAACTGATTTTATTTAAATTCATGTGTGCATGTATAGAATAAGTCTGGAAAAGATGTATAGAGTTATGGCTGTATTCAACTGAAGGTACTTTCTGTCTATTGTTTTTAATATTTTAAAAATCTCTTCCCAAGAGTACATATAACATTTTTTTTTTTTTTTTTTTCGGTACGCGGGCCTCTCACTGTTGTGGCCTCTCCCGTTGCGGAGCACAGGCTCCGGACGCGCAGGCTCAGCGGCCATGGCTCACGGGCCCAGCCGCTCCGCAGCATGTGGGATCTTCCCGGACTGGGGCATGAACCCGTGTCCCCTGCATCAGCAGGCAGACTCTCAACCACTGTGCCACCAGGGAAGCCCTACATATAATTTTTGAAATTATAAAAATGTTATTTGTGAAAAATGAAGATTCAGATTTGGCATCTCAATTCAAAATTCCCAACATCAAAATGTTATTTTGTGTGATTTTATTTTCAGTGATGTCTCTTTACTGATGTTTAAAGTGGCTCTGGCTAGCATTTCCCTACCTTTGATAAGCTTTTCCTTTAGACCAGTTGAGGTACAGTGAATAATTTTTTTTTAGCGTATCTCACATTAAAGTGTGAGGCTTCCTTGTGGAATTTAAAAGCCACAAAACTTTATAAACATAAGAATTACTTCCACATTAAAGGACTAAACGCAGCAGGATACTACTGTAGGCTCAGGGAAAGACTTAGTCACTGAATTGAAATGGAATACTCCCCCCAGGTGATTTAGAAAATGTCATAATCTTTTCAATATGATGAACTGAACAGGCTTAGGGAGATCAAGGTAAAGCCAGTTTGGAGGCTAAAAGGTGCAATCATCACAATTTGAACTTTTAATCTGAAAGACCTTCAATTTCCTCTCCCATCGGCATCCACGGGATTGCTTAACTATAGGATTCACCTAATTCCAGCTCAACTATTTGAAGGTACTTTAAAAGCATCTATAAAGCATTGGGACCATTCAAGAAGCTAACAGATTTGGGCATTCAAAGTCTCCGAATGCTAGCATCAGAGATTGTATCTTTTAAGTACCTTCATGCTTCAAATATAAGGATAGGCCCCCTTAAGATTATTGCCAATAAAGACATAAATGTCAAAATCTGTTAGACACTTATAGGACTGTTGTAATTGATGTTATGTGGATAAGACTGAGTAGACTGGTGTATGAAATTTGTGATCTTTCGGATGACAGTGTTCAACTGCTATAACTGTGACCCAGATCCTTTAATTGGAACCATAAACTTAGCAAGTCAAATGAAATAGTGAAAAATGGCAGCCTTTCAGGGGACACAGATTAAGGATCAATGTGCAAGTCTTAGAAAAATACAATAGGCTGCAGTGACTGACAGGGATGTCCCATTTCAAAACATGGGTAAAAGAGCTCCCTCTGAAGCACAGAACCTGCATACAAAGACATAAAGGGATTTCACCAAACTGTCAGGAAAATGGAGTGTCAGGCACATTGCTAAACTCCAGAAAACTAGCAAAGAACATCTGTGTGGTTAAGATAAAGTTCTGCTTCAAAATTAGGAGACTGTGCCAATGACAGACAGAACATGGGAAAATGCCATTTGGACAAAAGGAAAAATGGATTCTAGGATTATAGGAAATACATGTACTAAAGAAAAATGCCAAACTATCACTCTATAGGTTCCCATGCAAATTAATTTGAATTTTTAGATATTTTTAGGGAATACAGAGAAGTAGGACATAGACTCTCTTCATGCAATTCTATTTAAGAATACGTACACTATTATTTCTAGCAATGAATCCATACAAATAAGACCTAATGTTAAAATTTTATTACTTTTCAAATACATTTCAGGTACTACTTTAAAAGTATTCATTTGTTTAATCCTCACCACAAACCTGTAAGTATCACTGATTTCTCCATTTTACAAATCAGCAAAAAGGCAAAGAGATATTAAGTAATTGGTGTGATGTCATGCAGATAGTAAGTGGGAGAGTCGGGAGTTAAACCCAGGCAGTGTGATTTCACTGCCCACAGGCTAATCAACACACTAGCATCCCCACTCTGAGGAGACATAATAAAGCCCGTCTTCACTCTGCCAGAATCAGTATCCAGCATCAAAATATACTGGCTGTGAGAAAAAGAAACTGAATTACTGAGAACCTGTTTGACTCTAGATTTCATACTGTCTGGTATGTGTAGATGTCATTATCTTTGATAATATCCAATTACTATATTACTTACATGGTATTTCTATGCACAATGTAGTACCTGCAGACACACACACACAGTCCTTACTTATTCTTTCCCCATGTTGTGCTAGCTCAGTGGTTCTC
Source organism: Delphinus delphis (assembly GCF_949987515.2). NCBI lineage: Eukaryota > Metazoa > Chordata > Mammalia > Artiodactyla > Delphinidae > Delphinus > Delphinus delphis. Next base: position 79,523,115 of record NC_082687.1, on the reverse strand, counting down.
AGACTTAGAGCGTGTAAGAAATACAAGGGAGCCTTTTATATAAACACATTTTGATCTGTCTTATTCTAAGAAAACTAGATTCAGAAGGCATAAGGTCAATACAAGAATTTGCATTTTTAACAAATTCCCAGATAATGGCAAGACTGTTGATAAAGGGATCTCACTGACCAGTGTTCTAGCAGAAAACTCTCCAACATTTATCTTTCTCCAAGGACATTTCATGACAATTTTTACTTCTGATTCTTCATGGTTGTTAAATCACAATATCTAAAATTGCCCTCTTTACATTTCTGAAAAATCAGGCCCAAGGTTCATTCATCAGGCAATGGTATTCATGTTTGCCTGTGTTTATTTTTGGTTAAGGCAAACAATGCATGAAACAATTAGTATCCAGCATGGCCTCATGTAATTTTTTTTAACATCTTTATTGCACTATAATTGCTTTACAATGTTGTATTAGTTTCTGCTGTAAAACTAAAGGGAATCAGCTATATGTATACATATATCCCCGTAAACCATCCCTCTTGTGTCTCCCTCCCACCCTCCCTATCCCACCCCTCTAGGTGGACACAAAGCACCGAGCTGATCTCCCTGTGCTATGAGGCTGCTTCCCACTAACTACCTATTTTACATTTGGTAGTGTATATACGTCTATGCCACTCTCTCACTTTGTCCCAGCTTACACTTCCACTCTCCATGTCCTCAAGTCCATTCTCTACATCTCCATCTTTATTCCTGTCTTGCTCCTAGGTTCATAAGAACCATTTTTTTTTTAAATTCCATATATATGTGTTACCATACGGTATTTGTTTTCCTGTTTCTGACATACTTCACTCTGTATGACAGACTCTAGGCCCATCCACCGAATTACAAATAACTCAATTTCGTTTCCTTTTATGGCTGAGTAATATTCTATTGTATATATGTGCTACATCTTCTTTATCCATTCATCTGTCTATGGACACTTAGGTTGCTTACATCTCCTAGTTATTGTACATAGAGCTGCAATGAACATTGTGGTACATGACTCTTTCTGAATTTTGGTTTTCTCAGGGTATATGCCCAGAAGTGGGATTGTTGGGCCATATGGTAGTTCTATTTGTAGTTTTTTAAGGAACCTCCATACTGTTCTCCATAGTGGCTGTACCAATTCACATTCCCACTAACAGTGCAAGAGGGTTCCATTTTCTCCACATCCTCTCCAGCATTTGTTTGTAGATTTTTTGATGATGGTCATTCTGACCAGTGAGAGGTGATACCTCATTGTGGTTTTGATTTGCATTTCTCTAATGATTAGTGATGTTGAGCATCCTTTCATGTGTTTGTTGGCAATCTGTATATCTTCTTTGGAGAAATGTCTCTTTAGGTCTTCTGCCCATGTTTGCATTGGGTTGTTTGTTTTTTTGATACTGAACTGCAAGTGCTATTTGTATATTTTGGAGATTAATCCTTTGTCAGCTGCTTCGTTTGCAAATATTTTCTCCCATTCTGAAGGTTCTTTTTTCGTCTTATTTATGGTTTCCTTTGCTTGCAAAAGTTTTAAGTTTCATTAGGTCCCATTTGTTTATTTAATTTTTATTTCCATTTCTCTAGGAGGTGGGTCAAAAAGGATCTTGCTGTGATTTATGTCATCGAGGGTTCTGCCTATGTTTTCCTCTAAGAGTTTTATAGTGTCTGGCCTTACACTTAGGTCTTTAATCCATTTTGACTTTATTTTTGTGTATGGTGTTAGGAAGTGTTCTAATTTCATTCTTTTACGTGTAGCTGCCCAGTTTTCCCAGCACCACTTAGCAAAGTGGCTGTCTTTTCTTCATTCTATTCTTACCTCCTTTGTCAAAGATAAGGTGACCACATGTGCATGGGTTTACCTCTGGGCTTTCTATCCTGTTCCATTGATCTATATTTCTGTTTTTGTGCCAGTACCATACTGCCTTGATTACTGTAGCTCTGTAGTATAGTATGAAGTCAGGGAGCCTGATTCCTGAAGCTCCGTTTTTCTTTCTCAAGATTGCTTTGGCTATTCGGGGTCTTTTGTGTTTCCATATAAATTGGAAAAGTTTTTGTTCTAGTTTCATGAAAAATGCCACTGGTGGTTTCACAGGGATTGCATTGAAACTGTACATTGCTTTGGGTGTTATAGTCATTTTCACAATGTTGATTCTTCCAATCTGAGAACATGGTATATCTCTCCATCTGTTTGTATCATCTTTGATTGCTTTCATCAGTGTCTTATAGTTTTCTGCATACAGGTCTTTTGTCTCCTTAGGTATATTTATTCCTATGTATTTCATTCTTTTTGTTGCAATGGTTAACGGGAATATTTCCTTAATTTCTCTCTCAGATTTTTCATAATTAGTATATAGGAATGCAAGAGATTAATGTGCATTAATCTTATGCCCTGCTACTTTACCAAATTCATTGATTAGCTCTTGATTATTAGCTTTCTGGTAGCATCTTTAGCATTCTCTATGTATATTATCATGTCATCTACAAACAGTGACAGTTTTACTTCTTCTTTTCAGATTTGGATTATTTTCATTTCTTTTTCTTCTCTGATAGCTGTGGCTAAAACTTCCAAAACTATGTTGAATAATAGTGATGAGAGTGGGCAACATTGTATTCTTCCTGATCTTAGAGGAAATGGTTTCAGGTTTTCACCATTGAGAACAACATTGGCTGTGGGTTTGTCATTTATGGCCAATACTATACTGAGGTAAGTTCCCTCTATGCCTACTTTATGGAGAGTTTTTATTTTAAATGGGTGTTGAATTTTGTTGAAAGCTTTTCCTGCATCTATTGAGATGATCATATGGTTCTTCTCCTTCAGTTTTTAATATGGTGTATCACGTTGATTGATTTGCACATACTGAAGAATCCTTGCATTCCTGGGATAAACTCCACTTGATTATGGGGTATGATCCTTTTAATGTGCTTTTGGATTTTGTTTGCTAGTATTTTGTTGAGGATTCTTGCATCTATGTTCATCAGTGATACTGACCTGTAGTTTCCTTTCTTTGTGACATCTTTGTCTGATTTTGGTATCAGGGTGATGGTGGCCTCGTAGAATGAGCAGAGGCGTGTTCCTCCCTCTGCTATATTTTGGAAGAGTTTGAGAAGGATAGGTGTTAGCTCTTCTCTAAATGTTTGCTAGAATTCAGCTGTGAAGCCATTTGGTCCTGGGCTTTTGTTTGTTGGAAGATTTTTAATCACAGTTTCAATTTCAGTGCTTGTGATTGGTCTGTTTATATTTTCTATTTCTTCCTGGTTCAGTCTTGGAAGGTTGTGCTTTTCCAAGAATGTGTCCATTTCTTCCAGGTTGTCCACCTTATTGGCATGTAGTTGCTTTTAGTAGACTCTCATGATCCTTTGTATTTCTGCAGTGTCAGTTGTTACTTCTTTTGCCTTATGTTGATTTGAGCCTTCTTCCTTTTTTTCTTGATGAGTCTGGCTAATGGTTTGTCAATTTTGATAACCTTCTCAAAGAACCAGCTTTTAGTTTTATTGATGTTTGCTATTGTCTCCTTCATTTCTTTTTCATTTATTTCTGATCTGATCTTTGTGATTCCTTTCCTTCTGCTAACTTTGGGGTTTTCTGTTGTTGTTATTCTTTCTCTCATTGCTTTAGGTGTAAGGTTAGGTTGTTTATTTTGAGATTTTTCTTGTTTCTTGAGGTTGGGTTGTATAGCTATAAACTTCCGTGTTAGAATTGCTTTTACTGCATCCCATAGGTTTTGTGCCGTCATGTTTTCACTGTCATTTGTTTCTAGGTATTTTTTGATTTTGTCTTTGATTTCTTCAGTGATCTCTTGGTTTTTTGGTAGCATATTGTTTAGCTTCCATGTGTTTGTATTTTTTACAGTTCTTTTTCCTGTAATTGATACCTAGTCTCATAGCATTGTGGTCGGAAATGATACCTGATATGATTTCAGTTTTTTTAAATTTACCGAGGCTTGATTTGTGACCCAAGATATAATCTATCCTGCAGAATGTTCCATGAGCACTTGAAAAGAAAGCGTATTCTCTTGTTTATGGATGGAATGTCTTATAAATATTAATTAAGCCCATCTGGTCTAATGTGTCATTTAAAGCTTGTGTTTCCTTGTTTATTTTCATTTTGGATGATCTGTCCATTGGTGAAAGTGGGGTGTTAAAGTCCCCAGCTGTTATACTGTCAATTTTTTATGGTTGTTAGCACTTGCCTTATGTATTGAGGTGGTTCTATGCTGGATGCATAAATATTTACAATTGTTATATCTTCTTCTTGTATTGATACCTTGATCATTATGTAGTGTCCTTCTTTGTCTCTTATTATAGTCTTTATTTTAAAGTTTATTTTTTCTGATATGAGAATTGCTACTCCAGTTTTCTTTTGATTTCCATTTGCATGGCGTATCTTTTTCCATCCCCTCACTTTTAGTCTATATGTGTCCCTGGATCTGGAGTGGGTCTCTTGTAGACAGCATTCATATGGTTCTTGTTTTTGTATCCATTCAGCTAGTCTATATCTTTTGGTTGGAGCATTTAATCCATTTACATTTAAGGTAATTATTGATATGTATGTTCCTATTACTATTTTCTTAATTGTTTTGGGTTTGTTTTTGTAGGTCTTTTCCTTCTCTTGTGTTTCCTGCCTAGAGAAGTTCCCTTAGCATTTGTTGTAAAGCTGGTTTGGTGGTGCTGAGTTCTCTTAACTTTTGCTTGCCTGTAAAGGTTTTAATTTCTCCTACGAATCTGAATGACATCCTTTCCGGGAAGAGTAATCTTGGTTGTAGGTTTTTTCCTTTCACCACTTTAAATATGTCCTGCCACTCCCTTCTGGCTTGCAGAGTTTCTGCTGAAAGATCAGCTGTTAACCTATGGGGATTCCCTTGTATGTTATTTGTTGCTTTTCCCTTGCTGCTTTTAATATTTTTTCTTTGAACTTAATTTTTGGTAGTTTTATTAATATGTGTTTTGGTGTGTTTCTCCCTGGATTTATCGAGTATGGGATTCTCTGTGCTCCCTGGACTTGATTGACTATTTATTTTCCTATGTTAGGGAAGTTTTCAACTATAATCTCTTCCAGTATTTTCCCAGACCTTTTCTTTTTCTCTTCTTCTTCTGGGACCCCTATAATTCGAATGTTGGTGCATTTAATGTTGTCCCAAAGGTCTCTGAGACTGTCCTCAATCCTCTTCATTATTTTTTTCTTTATTCTGCTGTGCAGTAGTTATTTCCACTATTTTATCTTCCAGGTCATTTATCAGCTCTTCTGCCTCAGATATTCTGCTATTGATTCCTTCTAGAGAATTTTTTATTTCATTTATTGTGCTGTTCATCGTTTGTTTGCTCTTTAGTTTTTCTAGGTCCTTGTTAAACGTTTCCTGCATTTTCTCCATTCTATTTCCAAGATTTTGGATTATCTTTACTATCATTACTCTGAATTCTTTTTCAGGTAGACTGCCTATTACCTCTTCATTTGTTTGGTGTGGTGGGTTTTTACCTTGCTCTTTCATCTGCTGCATATTTCTCTGTCTCCTCATTTTGTTTAAGTTACTGTGTTTGGGGTCTCTTTTTCCAGGCTGCAGGTCTGTAGTTCCCGTTGTTTTTAGTGTTTGCCCCCAATGGGTGAGCTCGGTCCAGTGGCCTGTGTAGGCTTCCTAGTGGAGGGGACTGGTGCCTGTGTTCTGTTGGGTGGGGCTGGATCTTGTCCTTCTGGTGGACAGGGTCATGTCCAGTGGTGTGTTTTGGGGTGTCTGTGAACTTATTATGATTTTAGGCAGCCTCTCTGCTAATGGGTGGGGTTGTGTTCCTGTCTTGTTAGTTGTTTGGCATGGAGCATTCAGTACTGGAGCTTGCTGGCCATAGGGTGGAGTTGGGTCTTAGCGTTGAGATGGAGGTCTCTGGGGGACCTCTTGCTGACTGATATTATGTGGGTCTGGGAGGCCTCTCGTGGTCCAATGTCCTGAACTTGGCTCTCCCACCTCGGTGGCTCAGGCCTGACACCAGGCCAGAGCACCAAAACCCTATCAGCCACACAGCTCAGCAGAGAAGGGAGAAAAAAAGAAAGAAAAAATAATAATAAATTTAAAAATTATTAAAATAAAAAAAATGAAAAAAAAAGAAGAGAGTAACCAAACCAATAAACAAATCCCCCAATGGTAACACCTGCTAAAAGCTAAAGTAAGATAAACATAAAAATCAGAAACAAGTAAGTCACAGACAGTACATCCCAAGTCTACAGTTGCCGCCAAAGTCCACCGCCTCAATTTTGGGATGATTCATTGTTTATTCAGGTATTCCACAGATGCAGGGTACATCAAGTTGATTGTGAGGATTTAATCCGCTGCTCCTGAGGCTGCTGGTAGAAATTTCCCTTTCTCTTCTTTTTTTGCACAGCTCCCGGGGTTCAGCTTTGGTTTGGGCCCCACTTCTGTGTGTAGGTCGCCTGAGGACATCTGTTCCCTGCCCAGACAGCACAGGGTTAAAGTAGCAGCTCATTAGGGGGCTCTTGCTCATTCAGGCTGGGAGGTGGGAGGAGTATGTAGTTATAATTGGAATGCGGGGCGAGCCTGCAGCAGCAGAGGCCAGCGTGATGTTGCAACAGCCTGAGGTGCACCATGTGTTCTGCTGGGGAATTTGTCCCTGGATCACAGGACCCTGGTAGTGGTGTGCTGCACAGGCTCCTGGGGGCGGGTGTGTGAATAGTGACCTGCACTTGCACACCAGAGTCTTGGTGGCTTCAGCAGCAGCGTTAGTGTTTCATGCCTGTCTCCGGTGTCCAAGCTGAAAGCCATGGCTCATGCCCATCTCTAGAGCTCCTTTAGGCAGTGTTCTGCCTTCTGTGTGCAGACGGGGAAGGAATCCCCTCTCCTCATGCACCCCGAAACAATGGTCTCTTGACTCACAGGCAAGTTTAGACTTTTTCCCAGACTCCCTCCTGGCTAGCTGTTGCACACTAGCCCCCTCAGGCTGTGTTCATGAAGCCAACCCCACTCCTCTCCCTGGGATCGGAACTCCAAAGCCCAGGACTCAGCTCCCAGCCCCCACCCGCCCCAGTGGGTGAACACATAAGCCTCTCAGGCTGGTGGGTGCTTGTTGGCACTGATCCTCTGTGCAGGAATCTCTCTGGTTTGCCCTCTGCACCCCTCTTGCTGCACTCTCCTCTGTGGCTCTGAAGCTTCACCCCCACCCACCACCCATCTCCGCCAGTGAAGGGGCTTCCTAGTGTGTCAAAACTTTTCCTCCTTCACAGCTCTCTCCCGGAGGTGCAGGTCCAGTCCCTGTTCTTTTGTCTCTGTTTTTTCTTTTTTCTTTTGCCCTACCCAGGTACATGGGGAATTTCTTGCCTTTTGGGAGTCTGAGGTCTTCTGCCATCGTTTAGCAGGTGTTCTGTAGGAGTTGTTCCACATGTAGATGTAGTTTTGATGTATTTTTGGGGAGGAAGGTGATCTCCACGTTTTAGGCCTCCGCCATCTTGAAGGTCCCCCCTCATGTAACTTTTAAGTGAGTTCATATCATGAGGTTATTAGCAAATTTCTTGTTATGTTTCTATTAATGCTTCACTGATTAACTCTTACCTTCTAGATATCTACTCTATTCCTTTTATATATATTATACTCTTGGAATATTTTCCAGTGTGTTTTCCCTGTTCATTTATTTATTTCTGCCATTTTTTCTTTACTTTTGTTTACTCATCATACAATACTGGGGGAAAATAAACTATAAAGCAGCAGCCAACATGAAAAATAGGCAAAGAGGAAGGTGAAAGATAATATGATCCACGACCTATCATAATACAAAACAAAAAAAATATACAACAGTCATAATCCTATATACAAAGAGACATATGTACCTGTTGAATTGTCAATTCAATTAAATTTTATTGTCAGAACAAAAAAAAAAATGAAAACTTGGAAACAGGCTTATGGAGTTAGAATAAGCAAAGGAACTCAACTTGTTTCTACAAGTCTTCTGAACTCAGATTCTGGAGCCGTATACATCTGCAACCCAGAGTTCATTATAATGGGGTTATCAGATACTACATACTTGAAAATTCAACAGTAAGACAGAAAGAAAGGAACTGAAGGAGTTAGATTTTAACAGAAAAAGTGCATTTTACAAACTAGATTTATGATAAAGAAAAACAGCTGAGTCAGATGAAGAAGGATATCCTGTACTTGATAAACGCTAAACTACTTCTCAGCCCCAGGCTGCCAAGACCACAGCATAATTATGACCTAGCGGCACAAATAAATTCAACTGAAAAAGCAAATAACTAAATTGGAAACCAAAGGAAATTATTAATAAGAGATACAAAAATAACATCATTTAATTATAAAGTATACTTAAACATCATGAAAAATATATACATCAATAGAAAAATAAAAGGTTTGGGTCCAAAAATTGTAACTCTCTAAGGAAGAAATAGAAATGTTCCAAATACCTAGTAATTATGTATGTGGTATTTTACACATCTCAAATAGTGAAAGAGTAAAATATTAAAGGATATAGCAACATTTGGCATTTTCATCTTCCCAGGATTTTCAAATAGTTCTAGGTTAATACTTTGAACATGCCATCATCCATTAGGTCATTGAAAGGGGTATCTTCTTAGGAAATATTTTTCTGAAGTACCCAATTCAATGGTCTCTTGTAAAAAAAAAGAAAATACATGTTTTTTCTAAATCATTTGAGGTATACTGTCAATTCTCTTTATTCACACATTTGGTTTTTAAGAATTTGAATACTCACAAAAACTTATTTGTAATCCCAAAATCAACCTTCACAACATTTTCACAGTCACTTGTGGACATGACACAGAGCTGCACAAAATGTGAGTCCCCCACAGTGCACTTTCCCAGTTGAGGTGGAGTAGGATGATGCTCTGCCTTCGTGTTGCAATTCTCATACTGTAAACAAGTCTCCTTTGTGCAGTCTATTTAGTACCACTTTACACTCTGTTTTTGTGCTTTTATGTGGATTTTATTTCTGAAAAATGCCCCAAGAGCATAGTGTTGAGGGCTATTGTGCTCCTAAGCACAAAAAGGCTCTGACGTGCTTTATGGGAAAAATGCATGTTAGATAAGTGTTCAGGCAAGAGTTATAGTGCTGTAGTGTCTGAGTTCAATGTTAATGAATTAACAATACACACTAAATAAGGTGTTTTTAAGCAGAAACAGACATAAAAGTATGTATTGATCAGTTGTCTAAGTGTTGTGAACAGAGGCTCTGCAGGAACCTAACCCTGAATTTCCATGTTTGTTAATTCAGTGTCCACACAACTTGATAGAACAGAACTACCATGAATAACAAGAATTGACTATATCTCTAATTTTGTCATTTTCCTCTTTTCTTTCATTGTTTGTTTCACGTTTACAAAGTTCCTTATTTCACTTTGGAAACTGGATTTTATTTTCTACTCATGAAATTCACATCAAGAGCAAACAAAAATTATCAGGAGCAAAAACAGTGGAATTCTAAGTACAACTGCTGACCAACTGTATATCAATAATTTCTGGTGGAGGCTTAATCACAAGATTTACAATATAGGCTTAGGGGCAGAATGACCACTGTACTCAGGAGGTCACTAGGACCTAGACTAGTAATCCAACTAAATGTCCTGTACGATACCACATAAAACAGAGGACAGACTTCAGTCTGAACCTTGAGAATTAGCATTGTAAAATCACTACAAGGATTTCATCATTTTTGTTTTGCTTTCTTTTTTATTGTTCAGGGAATTAAACCTAAAGAAATACAGATTCAGCACTATCATTCCTTTTGAAATCATATTTGATATGGCAAGAATCATTGTGTTGCCCAACAGGGATTATCATTTTAATGGTAAAATTACTGTCCACATCACAGTTTTGCAAAGTGAAGCCATCGGCTGTTTTGATGGTCCCTATGGAAGTTAATGTCAGAACTATTTTTTCCATTCAAAAACCTCATGATAAACTTGGGACTTTGTATATTTGAGTTACTGATATGAACATCAGATCCTTTAGGGTCTTCTGGGAATTCTATAATTTGATAGTAGGAGCCCAAAACTCCCAGGACAGTTTAGTTCTGAATTTATAAAGATGTATTTCCAGATGCCTTCCATTTCTTGATTTACATCCCAGTCTTCCCTAGGGCTTTAGAAAAGACATTAAGTAAAGGTTTTTAAATGGTTCCTGAGCATATCTCCTTTCTTCAAACAAATAAATGAATGCATCTTAAAAGACTACTGGAAGAGGCATTTAAAACACTTCACTGTTTAACAGAAAAACCTAACAAGATACTTTGCATCTCTGGGTGTGTTTTTAAAATAAGATGGTTTCTGTGAAGAATTCCACACTTAAGGGGAGTATTAGTATTCAAGGAGCATATGTTTTATCATTAATCATTGATGAGACCAAAAACACTTGCAGCAGGAAAGAATAAAGTGCTGATTTGAAGTTGAAAATTGAAATGACCATTTAAAAATGACATGAAGGCCAGAGCAAGTGAAGAAATTCAAAGGAATGTTCATAGGGCCACTTCTTTCAGGCATTTATCATTTGCTAATGTGACGCTCTGACCTAAATTAAACCTTTGAAATCCCATTTCCATTATTTGAACGCCCTTCCTATCCAGTACAATTTTAATACAAAGATGACTTGGCCACATTATCTCCCATACTCCCTTCCCTTGAAATGATTCTCTCCCTTTCCTCCTCCTAATACCGTAGTCCTCTTCAACACTTCTATAAGTCCTAGTAAGCCAAATAAATGCCCTTTAACTTTAGCAGTTTCTTTTTAACCAAATCCCTTCCTCTGAATCTCTGGCTCATCCAGTTATATAGTTTGTAGAACTAAGTATAAATCTTCATTCACTGACGTTGTGTATTCATTTACCCTTGTAGAGAATTTAGAGCTCAATCACCAAGGCTAAGAGGAGAAACTAAGAATTTAATATAAAAAAGCAATTATAAATACATTAAAAAATCAGCTAAGTAGCTAAGACTATGTAATTGGCTAAAAGTTTTAAGTTTGAGATTAAATAAATGATGGTAACTCTAAACACTGATGCTATGCAACCATTTACATTGGAATAGAGAGGGAGAGTAGGGGAGAAAAACAGAGATTAAGACCCAAAGAATTGATGGGGAAAAACCCATAAAAGTAAGAACAGTTCTAGCATGTGGCTCTTCAGAGGGACTAGCTGAGCTCCACGAGGGGGAAATGTCCCGGCTGCACCAGGATGTCAGGCTGTGTAGATCACCACACATAATACAATGTTAAACTGCTAACTGTTAAAACTGTTCCCAGGGAAAAGTTAGGAGTTTTGCTTCAGTTATGGAGGTGGAAGAATGAGAAGGCAAGGATGGTTGATGAAGAAATTCAGATAAAACCCCAAAAAAGGGATTTTGAAAGCATGATGGGGTTCAGGTGCTCAGTGAGCAGTGGGGGAAGGAAAGAGTCAGGGTCAGGTCTTGAGAAAGTATTGCAGGTTAGGAGACAAAGTGATGAGTCATAACAAATTAAAAGAAAACAATGGGGGTGGGGGTGGAAGGCACTATTAAAGTATAAATCAGATTTTAATTTTTATGTATAAAAATGAAAAAATAAAAACATTTATAAAATGGATTTAAAAGTGCTACTATTAATAGCATTGGTAGTACTTTTCTGTAATAGAAGAAATGAAACTCAGAATAGTAATTGAGGTCCTAGTTTATGCCAAATGCTGTGCCAAACCATGAGCTACAATGGTGACTCAAAACAAAAATACACTCCCATCACATACTCTAGCTTATAGTCTCAGAGGGAGACATACTCAGACACACACAACACATACACCACATATAATCAAACAGGAAATTTACAACTGTGACAACTGCTGAGAAAAACACATGAGGAAGATAATATGAGAGCTTATAATAACAGGTTGCCTTGAATAGTCAATAGTCTTGGAAGAGTCACTACAGCAAAAATGGTATGGCTTTATTAGGCAAAGTGGAAAAGCACCTACATTTGAAGTTGAGGGGAACAGTTGATAAGGAAAATACACAGCAGATAAGGAAAATATAAGGATCAAATCTAGGTATCCTGAGGAATGTGTAGTTTTTATTTTATTCATAATTCAATCTGGTTGTGTCATTTATAGAAAACTGAAAAATGCTGACTTTAAGCTTTAAAGTCACTTCCATTAAGCTACTGATATACTGCTCTTCAGCCCATTTTCCCTGACCAAATTTTAGTTCCCTGAAGAGCATGTGGCACAATTCATGGAATTTTTGTATTGCCACAATTGAAATATGTTTTTCCTAGTGTTTATTTAAAGTAAGGACTATTCTGAAAGTTGATGCATACATTTTTATATGACGTTAGCAGAAATAATTTGCCTTTACTAGGTGAAGAAAATCTTGCTCCACTCAAAAGTCAAGTATGCTACTTCTCAAAGCATGGTCAGTGACCATCTTCCCTGCAAGATGGTCAATGATCAATTGCAGATTAATTCATTTTTTCTCAGTGAGTACTCAAAAGGTGCACTCAAAAGTGTACTTTGTCAATGCATACTCAAAACACAATTACTGCCCACAGGTCACTTATAGTTCAACACATGATTGGCATTCTTGACAAAGAAGGGTAGGATAAAGGAACCATATGCAGTCATGCTCAATTATGTCTTATTTAAATCAGCACAAAACTGCTGTGGCATGAATCATTTAATTGTCATTTTACAGATTTGGAATCTTAATCTGGGCACATTTAAATATTTTAACAAATACTCCATAGCTAGTAAATAGTGAATGTATCGTAAGTTCAAATGTCACAGTTGATTATTTATAGAATAAGTAGAAAATGCATATGATAATAATTTAATAAAATAAATCTAAGTATAACCTCGAGTAGTATTACGTGTTTGATGCTGTTACTTCAGGAAATTACATATAATTGAAAAAACCTTTTGAAACAGAAGGAGAAAATATTTTTGCAAATATGAAAATATTTAAAGAAGACTTTCCTCTTTGTTTTACTTCATTCAATATCTCTTCTGCTTTTCTTTTTGCACATTTCTATATTGTATCAAGTAATCTATGGACTAAAAAAGGAAAAATAAAATATTCCTATAGAATCATTCTAATCAGTAGTGTAAATTCCGCAGCTTATTTTAAATGAATCTATACTTGAAGACTAATTGTTTATTTGATAGTTTGATTCATTCATTTTGTGACAAGTAAAGCAGCTATATCTATGGGTTAGGGCAGACCCCTAACCTCAATAAGCTTACTCAGAAACCAAACAGGTTATACACATATTTAATAACTGAAATTATGGGAATAGTACTATGAACTACTATCTAGTTTTTACAGTACAATTCTGTTAGCTAACAATGAATGAATATTTTTAGAAACGTAGAGAAGCCTCTTGAAATCTATTTTCTCATAGCAGTCAAAATAATTTTAGCCCAAGACACCAGGGTGTGTGAACTAGTGATCAATCTATCTCCATATTATTTCTCTCTCCAGTGTACTCCCTTCTCCTCTAACTGTATTCTCTTTAGGCTGATTAATAATAATAATAGCTGTTTGTTCATAGTTGATCTCAATCCAGAATTCCTCTTGGGGTGTATCTGCAAGTGTATTTGCCCTTATTATGTTCTGGCAGAATGTGCTAGTACTTGATATTCTTCCATGACTGTGACTCCTGGGTAAAGAATAATCTTCAAGAACAGGGAAAACTTTTTTGCAACAAAACATAGATCATGAGTATGACTCCTGGGTAAACAAGAATCTTAAGGAACAGGGAAAAACAAAACAAAACAAACAAACTTCTATGGAACTATGCATAGCTCTGTGGTGACTAAGGGCCTTTATTTCAGCCTGTGAGTTGATACACCACACTAAATATTACAACTGATCATGTGATCATTACTTGGTGAAAATCAGCAAATAAATATGGAATTCTAAGGAATATTCAGGTTTTCAGAATAATAAGACACATGATTACAGTTGGATTCAAAGAAAATAACCAGTTAAGTCTGTTTCTTCTACAGGAAATGTCCATTTCTTTATATATTTTTTTACTAGATTATTTAACAAAAGTATACCCTCATCCACTAAGTAAATTAGATTTTTCAGAGAATGTAAATCATGTTGAAATGTTACATTCTTGACAATGAACATGTTTAATTGAATAATAATACAAATATTTAAAACTCTTCATAGTAGAGTTTCTGTTTTTGTTTTTGGCCATGCTGCGTAGCATGGGGGATCTTATTGCCCCAACCAGGGATCGAACCTGTGTCCTCTGCAGTGGAAGTGCAGAGTCTTAACCAGTGGACGGCCATGGAAGCCCCAAGTTTCTGTTTTCAACCATTCGCTTTTCATATTTTCATTTTCTTTATACTTTATCACATGTCCTGAATTTTAATAGAAGTAAAGTGCACCAACCAGCAAGCAACACCCATGTGTCTGGCACTTTGCACATTACATTTATTTTCTCAATAATATATTGATTACAAATATTTGATAGCAATAAGAAAATTTTAAAAGTACCCTTTAAATTGACTAACCTGGTTTATTTCTTTAACAGGTAAAACATATATGATATACAACATATTTAGCTAAGTGCATATACTGAAATCAATTTTATTTCCACAGATGGTACATTTTGAGGGATTATACAGTCAAATACCTCTGTTTTACTCTCCAGCTCACACATCAAGGGCTCCCTGTTTGCTATTTAACTGAGGAGTCAGATCTCGGCTGAAATGTATAAAAGTATTATGTAAACTAGATTGTTTTCATAGAAGTTTATTCTAAAATTAACTTTTATATTTCCTCTCAATCTAGTTCAGGAGAAGTGGTCTATTCCCTTCTTGGAGAGTCCCTAAATCTCATTTTTTTCTCCTTTGAATTGAGCTGTTTCAGATTATACGTGGATTCAAAGAAAACCAGTTAAGTTCTATTTATTCTACAGGTAAATATATTTCTTTATGTGTGTGTATTTGAACACACATATACGTATATATGTATCTTTTTTTGTTTACTAGGTTCTTTATTTCAAGCATCTTTTCTGACCACAATGGCATGGAACTAGAAATCAAAACAAAACAAAAAAGAAACGAGAAAAAACAATTATGTGGAGACTAAACAACATGCTACTAAAAAAAAAAAAAAAAGGTCAACCATGGAATTAAAGAGAAAATTTAAAAATACCTTGAGACAAATGACAGTGAAAACATAACTGCACAAATCTATGGAATGCAGCAAAAGCAATTCTTAGAGGGATGTTCATAGTGATACAGGCCTTCCTCAAAAAATAAGAAAAATATCAAATAAACAACCTAACCTACCACCTAAAAGAATTAGAAAAAGAAGAACAAACAAAACCTAAAGGCAGCAGAAGGAAAGAAAAAAAAAAGATCAAAGAGGAAATAAATAAAATACAGATTAAAAAAAGGAATTAGAAAAATCAATGAAACCAAGAGTTGGTTTTTTGAAAGGGTAAACAAAATCGACAAACCTCTGGCCAGGCTCACCAAGAAGAAAAGAGAGAAAACCCAAATAAACAAAATAAGAAATGAATATGAAAGAGGGAAATTACACCTGATACCACAGAAATACAAAGAGAATACTATAAACAATTATATGTCAACAAATTGGACAACCTAGAAGAAATAAAGTTTCCAGAAACATACAACCCACCAAAACTGAATCAAGAAGAAATAGACAATTTGAACAGACCAATAACTAGAAGTGAAATAGAATCTATTAAAAAAACAAACAAACAAAGAAACAAACCCCAAAAAAGAAACAAAACCTCCCTGCAAACCAAAGTCCAGAAACAGATGGCTTCACTGGGGAATTACACCAAACTTACAAAGAACTTATACCAATCCTTCTCAAACTCTTCCAAAAGATTGAAGAGGAGGGAATATTCCTAAAGTCATTCTATGAAGCCACCATCACCCTGGTACCAAAACTACACAAAGACACTAACAAAAAAGAAAATTATAGGCCAATATCTTTAATGAATATAGACGTAAAAATTCTCAACAAAATATTAGCAAAATGAATACAACACATAAAAACGATCATACACCATGACCAAGCTGGATTCATCCCAGGGTCACAATAACGGTTCAACATATGCAAATCAATCAATATGGTACACCGCATCAACAAAAGAAAAGACAAAAACCACATGATCATCTCAACAGATGCAGAAAAAGCATCTGACAAAACTCAACGTCTATTCATGACAGAAACTCTTACCAAAGTGTATACAGAGGGAACATATCCCAACATAATAAAAGCTATTTATGACAAATCAACAGCCAACATAATACCCAATGGTGAAAAGCTGAAAGCCTTCCTGCTAAAATCTGGAACAAGACAAGGATGCCCACTCTCACCACCTCTCTTCAACATAGTCCTGGAAGTCCTGGCCACAACAATCAGACAAGAAAAAGAAGTAAAATGTATCCACATTGGAAGGGAACAGGTAAAACTGTCATTATATGCAGATGATATGATGTTATATATGGAAAAACCCTAAAGACTCCACAAAAAAAATACTAGAACTGACAAACAAATTCAGCAAGATAGCAGGGTACAAGATTAACATACAGAAACCGGTTGTATTTCTTTATACTAACAATGAAATATAAGAAAGGGAAAGTGAAAAAGAATTCCTTTTAAAATTGCATCAAAAAAATCCTTAGGAATAAAGCCAACTAAGGAGGTGAAAGACTAATACACTGAGAACTGTAAAACATTGATAAAGGAAATTAAAGATGATTTAAATAAACAGAAAGATATCACATGCTCGTGGACTGGAATAATTAATAGTGTTAAAATGACCATACAATCCAAAGCAATCTACAGATTTAATGAAATCCCTATCAAATTACCCATGGCATTTTTCACATAGCTAGGACAAATAATCCTAAAATTTATATGGAACCATAAAACACCCAGAATTGCCAAAGCCATACTGAGGAAAAAGAACAAACCAGGAGGAATAACTCTCCCAGACATCAGACAATACTACAAAGTTACAGTTATCAAAACAGCATGGTATTGGCACAGAAACAGACATACAGATCAATGGAACAGAATAGAGATCTCATAAATAAACCCACACACCTATGGTCAATTAATCTTTGATAAAGGAAGCTAGAATATACAATGGGGAAAAGATAGTCTCTTAAGCAAATGGTGTTGGTAAAGTTGGACAGCTGCATGTAAATCAATGAGGTTAGAACACACCTTCACACCATACACAAAAATAAACTCAAAATGGATTAAAGACTTAAATATAAGACATAACACCATAAAACTCCTAGAAAAGAACACAGTCAAAATATTATCTGACATAAATCATACCAATGTTTTCTTAGGTCAGTCTACCAGGGCAATAGAAATAAAAGCAAAAATAAACAAATGGGACCAGTCAAACTTATAAGCTTTTGCACAGCAAAGAAAACCATAAAAAAAAATAAAAAGAAACCTACAGATGGGGAGAAAATATTTGCAAATGATGCGACCAACTAGGGCTTAATTTCCAAAATATACAAACAGCTCATACAACTCAATAACAAAGAAAAAATACAAAACCCAATCAAAAAATGTGCAGAAGGGCTTCCCTAGTGGCACAGTGGTTGAGAGTCCGCCTGCCGATGCAGGGGACATGGGTTTGTGCTCCGGTCCAGGAAGATCCCACATGCCGCGGAGCGGCTGGGCCCGTGAGCCATGGCCACTGAGCCTGTGCATCCGGAGCCTGTGCTCTGCAATGGGAGAGGCCACAACAGTGACAGGCCCATGTACCGCAAAAAAAAAAAAAAAAAGGGCAGAAGACCTAAACAGACTCTTCTTCAAAGAAGACATACAAATGGTCAATAGGCTCATGAAATGATGCTGAACATTTCTAATTACTAGAGAAATGCAAATCAAAACTACAGTGAGGTACGACTTCACACTGGTCAGAATGGCCACCATTAAACACTCTACAAATAACAAATGCTGGAAAGGGTATGGAGAAAAGGGAACCCTCCTACACTACACTGTTGGTGGGAATGTAAGTTGGTGCAGCCACTATGGAGAACACTATGGAAGTTCCTCAAAAAACTAAAATAGAGTTACCATATGATCCAGCAATTCCACTCCTGGGCACATATCTGGAAAAAACTATAATTCGAAAAGATACATGCATCCTTATGTTCATGGTAGCACTACTTTGCTACCAATAGCCAAGACACAGAAACAACCTAAATGTCCATCAGCAGATAAATGGATAAAGACGACATGGTACATATACACAATGGAATATTACTCAGCCATAAAAAAGAATGAAATAATGTCTTTTGCAGCTACATGGATGGACCTAAATATTATCATACTGAGTGAAGTAAGTCAGAAAGAGAAAGAAAAATACCATATGACATCACTTATATGTGGAATCTAAAATAGGACACAAATGAATTTAACTACAAAACAGAAACAGACTCACAGACATAGAGAACAGACTTGTGGTGGCCAAAGGGAGGGCCGGGGGAGGGCTGGATTGGGAGTTTGGGACTAGCAGATGCAGACTATTATATATAGAATGGATAAACAACAATTTCCTACTGTATAGCACAGGGATCTATATTCACTATCCTGTAATAAACCATAATGGAAAAGAATATGAAAAGTATATATATGTATTTACTCTATAAAAGTATATATATATATATATATATATATATATATATGTAACTGAATCACTTTGGTGTGCACCTGAAACTAACATAACATTGTAAAACAACAATAAAAAATAATGAAAAATAAAATTTAACAAGTTTTCATAGGTTGGTTCAGATTGTATACAGTGAAGATACAGTTATTATCTAATGGGTCATATTCATTTCATCAATGATCCAATGCTCTATAAAACTCTCCTTAAAAACTCCAACAAGATTATGCATTCCCTCAGTTCTACCTTTTGTAATTTAAACAAGCTATATCATTTCATATTCTACACCATATTTTAATCTGCTTTTCCTTTCCATTTTGTTCCCCCACCCCCAACCAAGAAAACTGTGAAGTCTTTGAGCACAGAGAATATATCTCATTCTCCTTTACTTCCCTAATATACAATACAATGCAATGGAAGGTACAATGATTTTGTATCGCATGGTTGAATAAATGAATGAGTGAATGAAGTTCATCTTTATGATTATTAGACAACTTTCACATAGGTTGTTTCAGATTAATTTATTGAGGTATTTTACTCTCTCTCTTCTGAGTGGTGAATTCCTCAGTGAGGGACTTGGAATGACTCATACAGAGTCAAATCCTGCACAAGGCCAGAGAAGTCCAGTGTCAAACATACATTCTCTTATTTGATCCTAAAAAAGCTGATTTTCAGCATGAGAATGTCTCATCAAAGTTTGATTCTGTTGCTTTGTTTCTTGCTTTATTTCCTTGTTTATTGTGCAGATAAGCAGAAGTAACCTAAACACCACTGAAATATACAGAAAAACAAATCTTTGCTGCTGAAAATGAATCTTGTAAGTTTATTGTTGGCAAAGACTAGAGAAAGGCTTTAGATAATCTATGGTATTTTTGGCTATCTCCCATGGGAAACCAAATACTATAATTTTTACAAACAGGTTTTCTCTAAACCATGAATATATTGTTTTCAGAACTGTTTGTATCATGGTCATTTAAAACTAAAGATGATTTTTTTTTAATGGAAACAGTGGTATGCCAGTGAATGTCATAAAGGATCCTAGACAACTTGCTCATAATACACTGCAGAATACACTAAAATTATAGACTCTTTGTCTCTTCCTTTTTCACTCTTCCTGGATACTTTCTCCCAGATGTCTATGTCCTCCTACAAATAACTTTAAATCAGATATTAGTAAACTATTTTCGACATAGCCTCTACCACCGATTATCTTAAACTTCCCCTTCACTCAGTAACATTTTCAGTCTTTCAGCAAAGTTTCATTAGGTGGTAGGTGAAAATTAATTATATTGTACCAATTCACACCAATGTTATAATCAATGTTTGCTATTGTTGGAGCTATGAGACCGACATTTCTGATTTTTTTTGAAATAGAATATTTATTAAAAACAATAATCTGTAAATCATAAAAAAATTTAACACAGTTTACAAAGTTAAATAGAGTTAATCAGTAAATACTGGAATGATGACTTTTTTTTTTTTTTTGGAAGAGGTGGTGGAGGCTATGAATTTTGAGAGAGCCATTATTGGGAGTCTATCAAGGGATGGCTATTCTAAAGGTTTTCTTGTTGTTGCCGTTGTTTTGAGAGTGGGTCTTTGCTCTTTCCTTCCTTCCTTTCTGATTGCACAGTTTCTGAGAAGTTCTAAGCCTTTTCAGCTCTCTCTAAGGAGGTATAGCAATGGACTACAGGTAGAGTGATATAGATAAAACAGAGCTTAGGGTGATCTTACATAGTTTATATGTAAGATAGTTGTTTGTATTTCAAGAATTCCTTATAAATTGTTCTTTAATGTCTTACTTTATTAAAACAATTATATGTGTAAGTCATTAACTATAAGCAATGACACAATATGGAAGTATAATCATAATAAATTTTTGAATACAAACTTCCACTTAAATTGAGAATGTCAAAGTAGCAATGCTATTTTATATATTATAAACATGTATTTTGTGTTGATTTTTTGCAGTGTTAAACTGTTATGCTAAAAAAGTCTTATACTTCTATTTTTATTGTTTTTCAATTTTCCCCATTGTGATATTTTATATAGGTTAAATTTGTATGACATATACGTTTTATATATTTTGGTATAATTACATTACATATTATATAATAGAGTATGCATTACATATCAAATAGCATTTTATATGTTTGCTATATGTATCACATATATTGTAAATCTTTGCTATAATTTGTACTCCCCACAGTATGTGCTCATGCTGTCACAAATATTTCACATTTTTAATTTAATATTCACAACAATCTTAAAGAATAGAGAGCTACCAGTATTTTCCCACATTTCATAGGTAGTATACTGAGGGACAGAGAGGTTGCATGCATTGGTCAAGATCTCCTAGAATACTAGAGGGAAGCTCGGCATCAAACTCGGCTACCTGTCTTCTAAGAACATGCCCTAACCACTATTCCATACCATATCATATCATATATGCCGATATAATAGCATAGACATAATTAGTTTGACTGCAAGCAATATTTTTAAATGCATGTATAAGAGATTATTTATTATATATTTAATCTCTTGCTGAAAAAATAGTTCATGTAAAATTTGATGCAATCTCTTCAACAGGTAAGGAAGCTTAGAACATTGAAAAGGTGGCACTTATAAACACAAACACTATATTTCTAGCATAGGCTTATACATGATGTCCAGACTTGCTCCCTTCCCTGCCATTTAAAGCAGGCCATTCTTTATGATTAGTTAATATATCCAAATGTAGTTATATGAATTTTCTTTTTCTATTAAAAATCTTAAGATATTGATTTCTCTTTCTGACCTCTACATTATTTTGCAAGAAGTAAACTCCTAATAAGTATGAGAATGACTTTGAAAATTGAGATCTTTCAATGTAACTAATTTAAAATCACTGGTAAACCCACATGTTGATTATTTTAGTCTAGGCACAGAGTCAATAGCAATCTTGAGGCTAAACATCAAACTGCCTCATTCAGTATTAAAATAGTCCTGTTGATTTGCTAAAGGACAAACTGAACATGCTTTGTTTAAGGCTCCTTCATAGACAATAGTTTGATATTGTTTTGCTTGCTTGATTTCAATAAACATTTTATCTTTTTATTGCAAAGTTAAACTTAGCATGTGCTTTCAAAATCGTTTATATATACTAAAATTCCAATAATGCTGCAAGGTTAAGCCCTAATACAAACCATAAATAGCAGAGTTCACATACTATAATGTCATTAGAACTCTTCCTTCTCTGAAACTTGTCATATGATCATAACTGTTTCAGAGTCATAGTTTCTCAAAATGACATTTAATGTGTAATAAAACCTTAGACATTTTTACTATTCAGTTAGTATACGCTAATTTTTAATGGAAATTGATCTTATATATCCTGATTATCTGGGGGACAATGATTAGTGGCCAGATTGAAGATATCACATTACAGATCTATCACATTACAGATCTATCAGATGGCAAAGGTTTTCTCAGAAATAAATTTCAAAACTGATCAATAGCCTCCATAATAAGGAAATGGGAATAGTTTCTGTTCTCAAATAATAATGGCTCATGATGTTTTCTTTCCATACAATTGCACAATGATTAAAAAAAAGAAGTATAAATTTTAGAAGTCACTTTAGCATTATCCCCAAGCATTAGGAAAAACTGGCACATGTACAGAATTTAATATAAGTACTGGCGTGTAGCCATCCAATATGTATTTTCATTGCTATTTCTCATCTTGATGTTATTGTTGCTGTTTCTAGCATTCCTATTTACAAAAGGCAAAGAAATAATTATTAGAAGCATGAAGAATAAGTATCTATTGCTAGTTATTTGAAAGCATATAGACTTTTAATTTTAATTTGCATTATGTAGAAGACATTAAACTACTCCACTTTGCTGAAGATTTTTAAAACTTCCTGTACTTCTCTGATTCCTAAATATTAAAAGTTTCAAATATAGAGCATACTTACTTTATTGTGTAATTTGAAACTACCTAGTGTCAGAAAATATACAGAGTATACAGTGTTAAGGCTCAATTCAATTTCCAAAGGAAAATCTCTAAGTATTCTACTAATATAAGATCTTTTATGGTAAAATTTATCTTCAAATCACGTAAATGATACAATTCAGATATTCTACTTGTTTTCAAGATCGTTTCTTCAGATATTTTATGGTTCTCAAATGCAGCTACAATTTGTATATATATGTGTGAGGTATATGTGTGGCTTCTTACATCACATAGCATAAAGGATATTGTATTTAACTCCATTAAATACTCTTTGTTTTAATTTTTTTCAAGTGATTCAATTTTTATCCAAATTCTAGGAGTTATGTGTATAGTTATATAAAAATTTTAAAATATTTTCATATTTTGCCTACTGTTCCTAAATTTAATTTACTACTGTGTAAAAAAGCTTATGAATTATTAATGAAAAATTTTAAAGATATATTGTTATAAAGTAACACATTATTTGGATTCTAGAATACAGCCTGACCACATCAAAATGCTATAGTGTAAGCATCAATTCATGTCTCAATCTAACAAGATATATTAAAAAATGCCTCATCACAGCTCATAAACATTCTGCCCATCTGGTTTGCCCTCTGCTATCAAAAGTCACCAAAAAACAAACAAAAAAGTCTCTCCTTTGGGAAGCAATTGACACAGATGCTGGGTTATCATTCATTCATTCATTCACTTAGATATTTACTGGATGCCAGAATCGCTGTTCTCGGCACCTGAAAGGCATCACTGAACAAAACAGATTGAAAAAAAAAAAAATCTTGCCCAGCAGAGTTTACAGAAGCAGCATAATAAACAGTAAATTGTATAGCAAACTAGAACGTCAAAGTAGTATTGAAGGGGAAAAAAAGGAGCAGGGATAAGTTGAATCACATACACCAATCTGTGAGGGGATAAGGACAGGTCACAATTTTAAAAAGAATGATTCAAGTGGGGCCTCTGTGAGAAGATGACATTTATGCAATGACTTGAAGGAGAAGAAGGTGCTAGCTATGTGGATACCTGGAGAAAGTTCTCTTCATGTGGAGGGAACATCCAGTTCAAGGGTTTATGGTTGGGACTTACCTGAATGTTTGAGGCACATCAAGGAGATGATGTAGGTGAATCAGTGATTAAGGAAGAAATAGTAGGAGATTAATTCAGAGAGCAAACTGAGGACCTGATTGTGGTCAAATGCTGTATAGCACTGTGAGGGTCTTGGCTTTGACTCAGTGAAATCGGGAGACTTTGGAGGATTTTAAGCACAGAAAAGGCTTGATCTATCTTTGAAGAATCACACTGGCTGACATATTGAACATGGTTTGTAGGAGAATGAGAATAGAAGCAGGCTGACTAGTTTAAAAAGCTTAGCCAGGATGGTAGCATTAGAATAGCAGTACAGGTTTTGAAGTAGTGGTAAGACTTTGGACACAATTTGATGGCTTGGAAATACGATGTGAGAGAAAAAGAAATAAAGGAAGCCTGACTTTTTTGGTCTGATTAAATAGAAAGATGAAATGTTCATTAATTGAGATGGGAAAGAGTAAACCATCAAGATTTCTGTACTATGCCAGATTAACACCTTTTATTTACATCAAATAATATGATTATGAAAATTAATTTGATAAATAGTATTGACTCTTCTTTGAAGTCTACCAATTGAAGTCTACTTATTTTGTAGATGCTGGACATTACGTTTTGTTAGCACTTTGAAGATGTGCTATTTCCATGACCCAAATGAGCAATTAACTAATGGGTTGGTAAGACTTCTATATGATTTTTGTCTAGGTTATAGATCCACAGGGATATTATTGATCACAGGCTCAAGTAGTCTCATTGGTACTGTCTGTTTAAAATGCTTATATTACACCTTCAAGTTAGCTGAGAAAAATAAAACTTTCATTAGAATACTAATCAGTGTGCTGGAGACCTCTGTAGGGAGACATTAAATGTGTGCTTTAAATTTAACAAGTATTCTCTTTGAAGCACATCATCACCTTTGTCATGATATATGTGTCTCATTTACTAATATGTAATGAAAAAGTGCTTGAAACAAAATACTTCTGGAGATTTTGTTTTGCTACTTGAAATAATCTTTTGGTAAATTTTAGTAATTTCAATATTGTGAATGACAGCTGGCATCACCTCACAATCTAATATCCAATAGTTAAACATGGAAGAAAAGGAATGGCAGAAAGTAGAATAAATTATAAAAATACTATTCCCACATAATCAGAACTTTTGTCTATTGCAAATTATGGAGATAAAGTATATCTTTAAAAACCTAGAAAAACTTAAATGAGAGGGGTATTCAATAAAATATAATTAATAAACAGCTGTTAATATCCATGTGAAGATGATGCCTAGAAGCCTACTGACTTCCTGCATGAAAGATAAAGGCCCATTTAAAATGTCAAAAAAAAATCTTAGAATATTCTCTTATATTATTTCATTTACTATTGACATGAAGCTATAAATTTTGTGAAAGAACTTTCACTAGGGGGAGATTTCTGTAAAATTTCTGTAAAGGGAAAAAAGTATATATATGTGTGTATACATATATATATATATACATACACACACACACACACACACACACACACACACACACACACACACACACACACACACACACATATATACACGCCTCGATGAAGCTTACCCAGATTTTATACTTTCTCCATCTGTTTGTCTGGCTCAATAATTCTGGGCACAAGTATGTTTAAAGCAAGTGATACTGTTTGCCCAACAGAAATCTATAGTCATCAACCTCATTTCTATTTCTGCCTTCCACAGTTAGGCCAGAGAGTTTTGCTTAAGACTTAAGAAAAAAAAGAAAGAAAAGAAAACACTGTAATGTGACTATGTTTTTACCTGTATAGGTTCTCCCAAAAGAACCTGTAATATTATCCAAAAGTATTGGGAATATTAAGGGAAGGAGGAATAAAAAATTTCTTTCTTTAGGAGGGTGCTTAATCAATTAGAGAAAAGCTAATAACTAGGAATAAAAACTTCTCTTTCAAACCACTAAAATAACTACCTACCTGAAAAAAGCTATCTTTTTAATATGTTCCTCTGTGGCTTCTATCAAGAAACACTTCTTCACCTACTGATAGTTTCATATGTATATTTGATGTTAAAAAACTATTCTAGTTCTATATATATCCTAACATTTTATAACATTTTAATTTAGATTGGCTTAATCAGTTCTTAAAATTATGATTCTCTAACTGCTATGTAACACAAGTTATCATCAAGTATGAATCAGTTGTTTCTCCATATGACTTTTAAATGCAGTCTTCATAATCTATGTATTTAATATCATTTACTAAAGTTGTACCCACCCTATTCCTACCCACTTGGTACATGGGCACTAATTTATTTAGTCATTCGATATATTTTTAAGCATTTAATATATAGTAATCTCCATGCTAGTTGCTAGAGATACAGCAATGTAAATGACAGACATAATGCTTGTCCTAACAGAGCTTAAAATATGCAGGACAAAAGGATCTTATACATATAATTAAGAATAATCTCTTACTTTTGAAGTTAAATACTGGGAAGATAGATGTATAACATGCCATGAAGTGTGTATAGGAAAGATAACTTATTCTGGGAAATTTCAATAAAGTTTCCCTAAGGAAATGGCATTTTAACTGAGAACTGAAATATAAAGTTATGTAGGTTGAGGCAACAGTACGTGTGAAAAAAACGTAGACGGACCTATCTAAAGAGGTAAGATAATTTTGTTTCTTTTTAAATAATTGGAGTCAACAAGCTAGACAGAGGCTATATATTGGCATGATTCCAACTGTGTAACATTTTGGAAAAGGCAAAACTATGGAGACTAAAAAATCAGTGGTTGCCAGTGGTTGGAGGAAGGGAGAGATGAATAGGAGGAACAGAGGATTTTCAGGGCAGTGGAACTACTTTGCCTGATGCTGTAATGGTGGATACATGTTA
Source organism: Delphinus delphis (assembly GCF_949987515.2). Taxonomy (NCBI): domain Eukaryota; kingdom Metazoa; phylum Chordata; class Mammalia; order Artiodactyla; family Delphinidae; genus Delphinus; species Delphinus delphis. The sequence goes on along the minus strand of NC_082687.1, from coordinate 79,496,478 downwards.
TTATAAATTTGTTTAAACCCTTAAAATGTACAGCAGCAATAAGGGAACCCTTCATGTAAACTATGGATGATAGGTGATAAAGATGTATCAATGTAGGTTCATCAATTGCAACAAATATATCACTCTGATGAGGATGTTAATAAGGAAGGAGGCTATGCACGTGCAGTAGCAGGGGCTATATGGGAAATCTCTGTATCTTCCACTCAATTTTGCCGTTAATCTAAAACGGCTCTGAAAAATAAAGTCTATTAAAAACAAAAACAAAACAAGTCTAGGGCCTTCCCTGGTGGCGCAGTGGTTGAGAATCTGCCTGCTAATGCAGGGTACACGGGTTCGAGCCCTGGTCTGGGAGGATACCACATGCCGCGGAGCAACTAAGCCCGTGAGCCACAACTGCTGAGCCTGCGCGTCTGGAGCCTGTGCTCCGCAACAAGAGAGGCTGCAATAGTGAGAGGCCTGCGCACTGCGATGAAGAGTGGCCCCCACTTGTCACAACTAGAGAAAGCCATCACACAGAAATGAAGACCCAACACAGCCCATAAATTAAAAAAAAAAAAAAAGGTAGTGATCTTTAAAAAAAAAAAAAGTCTAGGCTAAGGGGTCATAAAAAGAAGAGAGAAAACTGTTCTACTAATAGAGACATAAATTTTAATAAATATTTTAGACCTTAAGAGAAATGGGAAACCATAACATAGTTTAATTAGCATAGTGACATGTACAGGTTCTTATTCTACTCTGGGAGCAGAGTCGTGAATGGATTGGAGGTGTTGAGGAAGAGAAAATAAAGGAAGATCAGTTTCAAGAGGCTGCTATACTAGACAGAGAAATGAAAGCTGAAGACACTGGGAATTAGATTAATAGATATGTGAGATAACCAGGAGGAAGAGCACAGAATTTAGAGAGTAGAGGGGGTGAGGCACAAGGGATTGAGTGGAGTCAAATATAACAGCCGATATTCAGGCTTCTCAGCAGTGTTTATGCTGGTGGCATTGGCCAAGCTAAGGGAACACTGTAGAAGAAGCTAGCTCTGAGGAGGGAAGGGGAGAGCCCATTATGTTTTAGTATTGATTATTAGGAATCCATGCACAGTGTACTAGGAAATAGAAACCACAGAGAGGATCTGAAGTTGAAAATTAAAAGGAAGTACTTCAATAAGAGCTTTGTTCTAGAGGAAGAAGCTCTGAACCAGGTATCTAGATGTATCAATGGCATCTAATGACCTTAGGCAAGACATTTAATTACACCAAACATTACTTTTTTAATCCTGAAAACACAGAAGGTTGAAATGCAATTTAATCTTCTTTTTGCTACTATCGAGCTAAGATTGAATCATTTTGTCCATTTCAGTTTCTTAATTTCCATAACGAAAAACTGGAAATGTAATCAAACACTATTGTATATTTGAAAGTTACTGAGAGTATATCTTAAAAGTTCTTATCATAAGAAAAAAATTGTAACTTTGTATGGTGATGAATATTAACTAGACTTATTTTGGTAATCATTTTGCAGTATATACATATATCAAATCATTACGTTGTACACCTGAAACTAATATAATGTTATATGTCAATTATATCTCAATTAAAATTTGTAACAAATTAAGAATATCATTTAGGACTCATCCACGTCAAACCCATTTTAACATACTTGATGCTTACCCTGTTGCTTGGAAAAGGATTCTGAAATCATGTCCAAGCACAACAGAGGTCTCTTGATTCTAAGTGTGGGAGGAAAAAGTGGGGAAACATAAGTCCAGTGTGAACAATTTCTGGACAAGATTTTGTGTTTCCATCTCTATATTTTTATGATATGTTTATGAGTCTTTATATAAATTTAGACAATTCCAAGTTCATGGAACCAAATAAAGAACTGCATACTGTATAAGAGGAAATATTTTTAAAAGTGAAGAGCACCAAGTACATCGTTATCTGTCACCAAGTTTACAAGAGGTTACAAACACGGTTGCCCCTAGCAACAAGACTACTTGTATCTAAGGAAAACCTTCTATTGCAGTGCAGTTTTATTTCTCCAGAACTCATCATGAGGGAAGATGAGACAAATTGCCCCATTTGTGAATAATGGAAGAAGATAGTCTTTTCAGCCTGTCCCAGTTTGTTGTCAATTATCTAATTCTTTTTTTTTTTTTTTGTATGTCAGAATCATCTGTAAAAAGACATGGAATAGAACTACAGAATCATCATTTATTGATTATATGACAGTACTTTCTTAATTTATTTTTGAAATAAGCAAAACAACATATAAAACTATAACATACATAACAGAAATAAGACTCACCTGAATAGCATCCTAAGAATTAACAGGCATTACTATCTGAACACCTGGACCGTAAATAAAATTGCCAGAGGAGTGTGTGTGTGTGTGTGTGTGTGTGTGTGTGTGTGTGTGCGCTTGTGTGACAGATTTTATCACTATGCAATGATTTTTTTGCTCACTCAATCCACAACATCAAAAGCAAACCATACGTGTAATTCTGTGTAACAATATACAGCTTATTTCTATATGCAAACTATAAATATAATACAGAGAAGATTTGATTTCACTCTGCAGGAAGCAATAAAGTCCTTAGTCAGGTTTGTGTAGGAAATATATGTATTTTTCCTGTTTGACTTCTGTCTTTTTTTGGGGGCTTTTTTTCTCCTTTAAGCGTACTTAATGTTATTTTGTGTCTCAGGTTATTTCCATCCCATGCCAGCGTGTGCTGGGTTATGCTTTTCTAGGTAGGAGTGTGCCGGTATCTAATTTATACTAATAATGTTTATTTTTTTTTATCCCTCAAATAACTTTTCATAATTTCACTTTCTAGCATTTTTATCTTTGCCTTTGCTCATTTTACACAATTTAACCAATCTCTCTCATCTTTTCCCTCTACTTTTCAGCTATTAGAAAACATCTATTTATTCTCTGAATACCTTTCACCCAGGTCTCTCTCATGGGCACATTTTCTTTTTCAGTTGATTAGTAGGCCTAATAACTTGGATGGACCAAAGACACATTAAAGTTAACATGTACAGAAAACAATTCATTATCATTTTCCTCAAGTTGCTTTTTCTTTCATATTCTCATTTTTTTGTGTCATAATCCTAGGTGTCATTTTTGATGGTTTGCTCTAAATCTCTGTTCACAGTATATGCAAAGCTGGGCCAAATCTACTTCTCTAAAGATCTCTGGAATCCTTTTTCACCTGCACTGCCCCTATCCCGTTCCCCCCCATTATCTTCTTTGGCGGGGGTTACTGTCACAGGATTCTAATAGAATTTATACTTTTTAGTCTAATCTCCAATCAATCATTTTCCATATAGCAAAATCCTCTTTACACAAAGAATGTAAGTCCGTCCTCATCTTAAGGTCCTATTTAAAGTTTAAATTCCTCCTTACGTTTTCAACTAGTGTCCCTAATCTTTTAAATATTTCAGTTTCTAATTCTCTGGCCCATGTTTACCTCTCCAACATTATCTCTTGCCATCAGCACAACCCCCACCTTTGCCTCTCTAGTGTATCATACATATGTACCATAACACTTTGCATCTCAGCCTGTACCCCACATTACTATCTATAACAATGTACCGAAACATCTAGTTCCTCAAGTGACTCACTCTAATCTCTGGACCTTACTCCAAGCTGTTCCCTCTGCTTAGAAAACTTTCCTCACCCATTTCCCTTCTGTTTGACCAAATCTTCTTTCTTCTTCCCTACCCTGCTTATATGACTCTTCCTTTAGAAAACTTCTCATCAACTTCCCCCCACCCAGTCTGTATGTATTAGTTGCACTTCATTTCCATGACAACAGTGTTGACAACTACTGCAGTATTTCCAATCTTCATTGTAACTATGCTTTTACTTGTCTTTATCTTGTACTCTCATAAGAGGTCTATCATCATTGCACACTGAATGATTTTTGAGATTCTTTTTTTAACCATTCAGGTCATCATATATCATATCCTATTGGGACTATTATGTTAATTGATTTCTATATTTATACCACAAATCATGATGGATTCAGATCAACAATATGTTCCACAGGTCATACAGTTGAGTATATATTTTGTGGGACCTTTCATACTGGTTAATTTTCTATTTTATGAAATATAGCCATGATAAATGATTATAACATTTGTTATTTATGGAGACAGAGACCAAAAGTATATTTAGAGGATTTTGATATATAATTTTCAAACTGCTTTCTAAAAACAATATGACGAATTGAGTGATCAATTACAGCATAAGCAAATGCTATCTTTCACTGTTTCCTCAACAGGAGGGATGCTATTTTTAAAATATTGGCTAATTGGGTAAAAATATAAAATGTTTAATTTTCTCAGTTTACTAAAGTAAGAACATATTGTTTTCCTTAATTTGTATTTTATTCTTTGTTGTCTATTGCCTCATTTATGTATCTATTTGCTGAACTGTAGTGTGATACTTGTTAATTTTTATAACTAATTTAAGTATTGAGGGACATAACTTTCATCTGGGTTATGTACACTTAAAATTGCCCTGAATATCTTCTTTAGATTTGATTCTTTGGTTTGCATTTATGTGTAGACATTTAATTTGTGTGTGCTAGTGTGAGTATATGTGTGCATATTCAACAGTTTTAAAATTTTTTATCCAGCTTTATTGATATATAATTGACATACAGCATTGTATAAGTTTAAGGTATACAGCATAATGATTTGATTAACATACATCATGAAGTGATTATCACAATTTTAGTGACCATCGATCAACCCACATAGACACAAAATTAAAGAAATAGGGGAAATTTTGTTTTCTTGTGATGAGAACTCTTAGAATTTACTCTCAACTTTCATATATAACACACAGCAGTGTTAATTATATTTATTGTGTTGTACATTACATCCCTAGTACTTATTTACCTTATAACTGGAAGTTTGTACCTTTTGACTGCCTTCATCCAATTCCCCTTCCCCACGTTCCCCACCTAGGGTAACCACAAATCTTATCTTTTACAATGAGTTTGTTTTTGAAGTATAACTGACCTATAACACTGTTAGTTTCCTGTCACACAACATACTGTAACTAGACATATTGTGGTGATGAGTTTGAAATGTATAGAAATATATTCAATCTCTTGATTGTATATATTTACTAACTTAAAAAAATTACCCATTATCTTCTAGTTAATTTTCCAATACAAGGTGCCAAGTCAACTGAATATTCAGAAGGGATCAAAAGAAATTCTTATCCTTACTTCACACTTTAACAAATATTAATTCCATATGGATTACAGAGCTAAATCTAAAGGATTAAAAAATAAAGTTTTAAAAAATAAATGGATTATAGTCTTATGATTTGATTATGCCAATTTATTTTTAAACAGAATGGAAAATCTCTTTCTAAAAATGAGAAAATAATAAATCAGATTCTATTAAAAGTTAAAAATTGTTATCAAAATAATAACACAATAACATGGTTTATTCTCATGAACATAATTGGAAACAAATATGATACAAGAGATATTATGTGATTCTACTTACATAATGTTCAAAAAAAGGCAAAACTAATCCATGATTTTAGAAGGCAAGATGATGACTACTTTTTGTAAGTGTTGCTTAGAAGGAATAGTATGGAGGCATTCTGGGATTGTGGTATGTTTTGTTTCTTGATCTGGTTGCTAGCCACATGGGCAGCCTCAGATTTTGAAAATCAATCAAATATACATTTATGATTTATGATTTTTTTCTGTTAAATGTTATACTTCAATATCATTTTAATAAAACTAAATACTGTTCATATATACGAGAGTATAGGAAATAAAGTATATGTGCCACTATTACTTTTAAAATATCTACATTTAAATGTATAAATATATAAAGAATAGATGCAAATAAGATATTACAGCAGGATGCTTGTTTCAACTTAGACATTCAATGTACTCTGCTTTGACTATAAAACTACTGAGAGATTTGTTTTTGACAACAGTGATTATGTTTTGGGTAGTAACAAAGAGAGAGTCCAGCATTTTTATTTTATATGACACATGCTTAAGATGTTTAATGAATTCCTCAAATGCTGATAATGTGTTTATAGTAATTTTGTCCTGCTTTTAAAAGAGCTAATATCAAATAACTGTAGAGAATTTTACATTTTGACTGACTGATGAACTGGTATTATGACTGGTATTGCTGATTAGAATATCTACGAATCAAATGCCAGATGCATACAGATAAATAATTTTAATTATAAAATTTGTTTTAATATTTCACACCCGCAATGAAACATTTAGACACATACATGTGTGTACACACACAAGACAATATACAGCATAACCATGCTTACATGTCATCATAAGAAACCTTTTATTCCTCTTTTTAAACAAAATCAACATGGAACTGGACAAATCAGATTATTCAATTCAAGAAAAGGAAGTCAAAGAAGTAAAATAAAATACAGTTGACCCTTGAAAAATGAGGGGGTTCAACCCCTGGCAGTTGAAAATCCTTGCATAACTTCATAATTGGACCTCTGCATCCAATGTTCCTTATCAGCAGATTCAACCAACCATGGATCATATAGTACTGTAGTATATATTGAAAAAAAATACTCGTAAAGTGGATCCCCAAAGTTCAAACACCTATTGTTCAAGAGTCAACTATATTCCTACTGAAGCTTGGGTCCCAAGTCCCAAAATCACTTCAGCTAACTATCCTGAATTATGTCTCAGGCTCCATTTGCTTGAAGAGGTTTGACTTAAAGAGTCAACTTCTACCCCACCTCTAACCCAAATCTTAACTTTGAAACCATGCCATCCCAGGGTTGGGAAGAGTAACAAGTCAAAGATCGGAAACAGAAGTAAGAGGACATTTGCCATAGTGCCTATGAAAGGAGGGGTCTAGAGTACATGTCTAGTGACATCTTGATAAAGTGAAGTACGGCAGCCTCCAAACCTATTTTAATTTTTCTGTCTATTAGAAAGAAAGAGTAAACCTTAAAGGGAAAATAATGATGGCTCATTATTTCATGAAAAGACAGCTTGGGACTTTAACAGTTGAAAGTGAGAGATTCAGAACAAAGCAGAGGGAATAAAGACAGATTCTATCTTCCATATGAGAAAATACATGGGCCTGTACCATACCTACAGCTCTAAAAGAGTAAGAGATCACAAAAAGAGAGATAAAATAAATTTTTATATGTTGTGACTTTTACCCTTTAACCTATTTGAAAGCTTTAACCCATAAGACTGTTTTCTAGTTTGAATTTTGGGAATTTGATCAATAAAGTTTGGCTTTCCTCCACCCAGTAGCATGGAGTAAAGTAGTAGGAGAGGCTTTGGCATTCTCATTTCCCAAACATCTCATTTCTCATTTTCAGTTACTTTAAAACTACTGTTAGTGGTGACTGGGGTGGGGGGAGAGCTATATTAACTATGAAGTTAATTTTATAGATATAAATAATTTGATAAAGTAATGAATATAAATTATTCATTCATTTATGACAAATGTGCTAAATACATATGCATTAAGAATAAAAACATACTTATATGTCTGATATATTTATGAAATGTAAATGAAATAAAAATACTGCATGGATATAAAATACAGTATATATTGATAAGCTACAAAAGATAAGTTTAGTTTAAGATATTTAATATATCATGTAAAACATAGGATGCTCAGAAATAATTGAAGGAATAAAGACCTAAAAGGAAAAATGTATTACTTTCCCCCAAACACCTATTTTTCATGAAGATGAAAGTCTTTGTTTTAGAGCAAAACTATCAAACAAAAAATTGCCTTCATCAAATTATATTCTTCTAAATATTCTTATCTGTTTTCAGGACAGGGTAAAAAACTAAGAATAAGATTTTGAAGTCCTTTTTATGGTGACAAATCTGGATGGGCTTCCTTTGGGACTTTTGTGAAAAGTAGGTGACCAGATAAATCTATGTAACCTTTGAGGAATACAGCATGAAGCTACCAATGGAAAAGGCAGGTAAAAGAAAAAAGGAAGGTGAATCAATAGATTTTTGTTGATAATAAGCATCTGTTCTAAATCCCAGTTATTTTTTTTTTTTGCAACATGGTATGTCCTTAGAAGTTGAACTGAGAGTCTAGAGGATGTCTGGTAACATTTCCCTTTAAAATAAGGCAACCTGAACTTAATAAATTTACCTCTTCTAGGAAAAAAAAATGGAAACTATTAGGCTGTTATCTATGATTCTCAAGTCAGTCCCATTGCAATCTGTATGCACCATTCTCCGTATCACATTAGACAAATGGAACATGTAATGTTTACAAAGTTCCTAGAAAAATATGTCTAAAATATTTCCCTAGCGTTTGTGAGAGATAATGCATCTATAAAAGTAAATCGAGGTCCCAGAACATTGAAACTTCCTTAAATAACATAACATCTACTTTAAAATAAGTTGAAATAAATTAAACTACATTAAAAGAGGTTTATAAGGGGTCAGAATAGAAAAAAACATTAAACAAAATGAAAATATTTACAAACTCCAATATAAAGTCATGAAATATTAAAATATTCCTGTAGTTACATGATATAACATGAGAATAAACCTGTAAAAATATTAAAAATAAAATTATTTTTATGTATAAGTTCAAATATTGTCTAATTTTACCAAAGAGACTATTATGAAAAATATTGAACTACAAATTTATAAGCATATGTGTGTATATATATGTGTGTATATATATATATAAATATACAGTTGCATTATACATGCATATATGCACACACATGTATCCAGAATGGCTTCCACATAAAGGTGTACATCATTATCTCCACTTTATTCTATTTATAGGAAGCAAGATATTATATAAAGCCAGCCCACACTCAAGAGGAAGGAATTACATTTCTACATTTTTAAATGAGAAATATTAAAGAATTTGTGGTTATATTTTAAGGAAAGAAGGAAGGGAGGGAGGGAGGGAGGGAAACAGAGGGGAGAAAAGAGAGAGAGAAACAGAGAGAAACAGACAACAAGCAGCAAGCTCCAGTACAGGTGACAATGTAGGTAAATATATAAACACATGGTGTGATACAAAAAACTACACTAGTTTTTGAAAGAAATCTGATAAATCCCTGAGAGAACTGACCATGTTGTTTTTTTTTATAATTCTACTCCATTTCTTAAACACCAATATGTAAGAAATATGTATATAAGATGACTGACACAGCATTTTATGCATAGAAGATATTGGTAATAACCATAACTCATTTATTGAGCAACTGTATGATAAAGGTTAAAAGAAATGAACCTAGGTAAGGTGTAACAAGTTCTGATGATTGTATTTTAGAATTATCAGGGAAGACCTCTTTGATTAGGTGACATTTCAGCTAAGACATAAATGAAATGACAGATCAAGCCATGCAGATATCTACAGATATCTACAGGAATTACATCAGCTAAATGACAAGTCTAAATACCCAAAGGCTAGAACATGTTTGGTGTCTCCAATAAAGCGTTAAGTAGAGAGGTAGAACGGGAATAGAGGCAATGACAATAAAAATGTTATGAAGTGAAATCTGAGGAGTAATGGTGTGTGTGTTGGGGTGGCGGGGGGCAGGAGTCACGCATATGTAGGGACAGGATCTCAATGAGTGAAGGAGAATGAGATCCAGGTAAAATGGGAGGTCCCTTAAGAATGTGGAACACGGGTATTATGATGTGACCTGATTAGTACCTTCAAATATCACTGCTGCTATTGTATAAAGATTTTAGGAAACCAAGAGAGAAGCAGGGAGAATGACTAGAGTACTATTGCCATATTCCAGGTGGAAAATGGTGCTGTCTTTGACTAAGAAGTGGTAAAAACTGGTTGTATTACAGATAGGTTTCTAAGTTAAGAGCAGAATTTGTCAATAAACTGTTGCAGGATGCAAAAGAAAGTGAGAAGTTGAGGAAGGTTTAAGGGATTTTGGTCTGACAACTCAAAGAACAGAGCTGCCATTTACTGAACTGGGGAAGATAATGGGAAATTTAGTGCGAAGTCAAAATTTCTATCTTGGGCACATTAAGTATAAGATGCCTATTAGATGCAAAGTTGAAGTTACCAGTAGACTACTAAACCACTTTGTAGTTTAGAGGAGAGTTTCAGCCTGGATTAAAAATTTAGGGAGCTGTCATAATATAACGGTTCTTAAAAACCGTGGGGCTAGATGAACCAAGAGAATGAATGTATATAAAAGAGAAAAGGCTTTGGGGCTTAGTTCCAAACTTACAGCTAGAGAAGATGAGGAACTACCTACAAATGTTGCTGCAACAGTTAAGTAGGAAATTGAGAGATGGCGGCAGCTCAGAGGCCAAAGAGGGAAAAAAGAAAGTATTGCAATAAGGAAGGAATGAAGACTTGGGCAAATATTACACATAGTTTGAGAATGACGTTGACAATTTAACATTGGCTTTTCTGGTATGATGGAAGCCAGAGTATTACTGGAAGATGTGCAAGAGAGAAAGGAAGGAAGCGAAGAGATAATATGGAGATAATATGGTTAAATAGCTAAATAGCTTAGGGAACAGACATATTATTAGAATACAATTTAGCTGTATGTTAAAGAATGAACTAGTCCTTAAGGTGTGATCTTTTGAGAAAAGTTTAAGTAAAATGTTTAAGTAAAAAAAAAATAGACTACGGTGGATATTTTCATCCCATTTGGCTGAGTAACTGCGTGGTAGAAATTTTTAAAAAAATTTAAAACATGCATATTTATATTTGTGTCTATTTGCACGCTAAGTGAGATATAACGATTGAAAGTTCATGTACCACACTTCCAGCTTTTATCAATGGGGTAGTGGTGGGAGGATCGGAAAAAAGAAGAGGTAATTGACTTCGTTCAATTTACTTTCACATTTTCTGGCTGATTTTTGTGGAATCTGCATGACTCTTGCAGTTTCAAGGAATATCTAATAGAGGGTAAATGTACAGGCAAAATAGACTAAGAGATTATTGTTTATGCAATCCTTCATTCAACCCACAGATGCTTAGTAAGTCAGGCAATATGCAAGGCCTATATGTTCACATATGTCTTGTGAACAAGACATATGTAGTTCCTGTCTTCAAAGATTCTACATTCTAGAGCAGTTGTTTTCAACCCTGGCTGCATGTTAGAATTGAACAATCCGGATGCATAGCCCATACCACAGAGTAATTGAAATGAACCCTTGAGGTTGAAGTTTGGGCATGCATATATATATATATATATATATATATATATATATATATATATATATTTTTTTTTTTTTTTTTTGGCGGTACACAGGCCTCTCACCGCTGTGGTCTCTGCAGGCTCCGGACACGCAGGCTCAGCAGCCATGGCTCACGGGCCCAGCTGCTCCGCGGCATGTGGGATCTTCCCGGACCGGGGCACGAACCCGTGTCCCCTGCATCGGCAGGCGGACTCTCAACCAGTGCGCCACCAGGGAAGCCCTGGGCAGCTATATTTTTTAAAGGCCACTAAGCAATTCTATTGCACTGAGAGTTTCGTACTGCTACTCGAAGAAATGGCTAAGGTTTAGTAAATATATCTAACCTGTAAAAACAATATTTGGAGAAAACTAGGATGCCCTCTCCACAAACACACACCACTTCACCCAGATAAGTGAAGAGCAAAATTTCAATGTTTTTCCGTAACACATCCTTGCTGGAATTAATCAATATATTTTTTTGTGTATACTTTTTATTGTGGTAAAATATATTTACATAAAATTTACTCTTCTAACTATTTTTAGGGGTAGAATCGCTAATCAGCATGTTTTTAAAGGAAGAAGTAGTTTGTGGACTATCAACAACTACAACCATATACTACTTTCTGTGTGTGGCAATGACATCTAACAAAAAGTTAGCTTCCAAAAAAATTCCATTGGCCAAGTTTTTTGTTTTGTTTTGTTTTTGTCGACTATTATTTGGAGAGGGCACTATTTGTATTTTGCTCTTTGTTCACTAATAAACAAATTGCATAAAATTATACCTTTACTACAAATTATATCAGTATAAACCATGGAAGTGTAGTCCCTTTAGATTTTGATGAAGTACCCCGGTAAGGAAATAAGCACTACTTTACAAAAATCATACACCAAGCACTCATCATCCCTCAGGTCTTATAGTTGGAAGGGTCCATAGGCTCACCTTCTTTTAACCATCCTTTCTGTTGATTTATTTTTTAAAAATAAGCATATTTAAACCCAGAGAGACAAGGTGAACCAGAGAGGCCTTAGTTACATAACAGAACCAAGACTGATACCTAGGTTTGTGAGTCCTGCGGTCTCTCCTCTATTAATAAATTCCCTTTACACTTCCGCACATCAATGTATTAGAGAGTTTCAGCAATGCTATTTATTCATTTATAACCCATTCTGTTCTGTTCGTCTTTTCTCTACTTGCTTTCTCTTTTACTTCTCACTTTTCTCTTCTCCATCTCTTCTTTCCTGGCTAAGCTGTGATGCTGTACTTGCTTTTCTTTATTTTCAAGGCAAGACTGCCTTTGGCTGCCGGCCAACCGTCACTTTCTTTTTTTTTCAAAGAGTGCTGTTTGTTATGTGCAACGTTGTTTGTTTTCCGTTTGCTGTTTGTTATGTGCAACGTTGCTGTTTTCCGTTCTTGGAAAAGTCAAACAGAGAGTATATTCAGCCAGCATTTTTTCCAGCTCATTTGAACAAAGATGTTTCTTCCTCAGATTTCCATCAGAAAGTGACTTCAAGCAAGCTCAGCCTCTGGCATTCAACTGGACTTTCAACATTGTGATTGGATCTGGCTTTTCAGTTCAATCATGTGCTAATTTAATCTGCTGACTTTTTGCCTTCCACTCTCATTTTCTAAGAACATTTAACCATGGGCAGTCATTTTATCTTCAAGAGTTTTCAGTCCCCTGTGGCATGTTCTCCTCATAGAATACATTCAAACAAAATCAAATGCATACAATCAAATCATGCTTATAGAATCTAGGGAGAGATTTACTAACACAATTTTTTGGAAAATACAAGTTATAATTAAGGGCAACGGCCTGATAGCCATTGACTTCACATAGTAATTTAATGTAAAAACAGGAGTGTTTTTGATTTTTAAGCTCATTGGTTTGAGTAACTAACAATGAAAGTGGTACTCATAACCTCCTGAGGAATCAGGATAAAAAGTTATAATCAAATAACAATAATAATAATACAAAGCCATAGGATTTCTTTCTAAATGGCTTGCTTTAATATATAAGCATTCATATAGATATATATACATATAGTATTTCATTTAAGAGGGTATTAATGCATGCTTTTCCCATAGTTCCCCCACCCCTATAAATAGCTTCAAGTAGATTAATGTTTTCTCTAAACTCTATTCACCTAAGTTTCATAACTTTACATCATCAGGTGTGTTCAGCAAATCTGAGCTACATTTTGATCGTCTCCTAAGATTTTGTGTTTCTGCCTCCTAGCCACATGTTTAGCTCCATTGTTCTTTGAGATAGCTAAGAGTACTTCCTAATATGTTATTTTAAAACTAAATTTAAATTTCTCTTCTCAGTTTCCCTGATAACATTTTTGGTTTTATTCTATATCCTTTTGTGTATAAAATTAATCATATTTTTTTCTGGGTTTTCACATAATGATGTGTTGTCCAGATAGATACTTACATTTCTTCTGATCTGACTTTAAAAATTATGGTTGTATGAACTTTAATTTTTATTTATTAAAAGAGGTCAACTCTAAGTGTAAATTAGTTGGATTAAAATGCTGGATGTTTGCATAGAGAGGATTTGTTTTCTCAAAACCTAAAGCAGAAATTAATTCAGAATGTTAGTTACCTTTAAGCATAAGTGAGCTACAGTTGAATATATAATCCCTAATTCAATTCTCACCTGGGTGTTTTGGACTCAAATCTATTTTCTAGCTGTACTCAATCAGTACATTGGAGAGGATTTGGAAACAGAATCAAAGTCAAGTGTAAATTCTTTCTGAAAAATGAACATCATATTTCCATAATTAACTTGTTTACACATCATAGTTTCCAGAGCCTTTGAAATTTTGAGCCTGTATAAGAAGGTAGGTAAATGACTAGAAAAGTGCAGTATTAATAGCATTTTTATTATGTTTTTTGAAAATCACCTAAAACCCGACCCTGTTTTTTTCTATATGACTTTATTTTAGTTAAACTTTTTCACTCTAATGTATGGATTAGGTATTACAAAGTTTTAGATGTGTGTGTGTTTTAATGTGGTTGCCAAGACACCAAAACAATTTCTTAAGGGATTTGTGTCTAGATTTAAACAAATGGATAAATTCACATCAGGTGTCTGCCTGTGTGGGTTTGTTCAATATATTTAAGCATAAAAAATGTCATATTTTGTTATATTTATAAACCAAATTTGTGCTTGCTCAACTACTACCTGCTAGAATTAATAGAATATATAACCTCATCATTGGTGGCAAGGGAGACTCTTCTCTCTTTGTGGAGAGTTAAAAAAAAAAAAAAAAAAGGAATATAAAAAGGAAGGAAAAAAAGAAAAAAAAAAAAAGGAATAACCAAACCAAGAGAATTGGGTAAGGAACTCTGATCTTCATTCTACTATGAAGCCAATTTTAAAACATTGCCCAAGAGTGGCTTTCCTGAAATATAATTTGGACTTTAGTCTCCCCAAAATCCCTATCACCACCCAAAAACCAATATAAAACAAACATCTTTTTGTTTGATTGTTTATTGTGTAAAATCAGTTTCAAGAAATTTCTCCTAACTCTTCTTTTCAATTTGCTCACCAGTGGTAAATACCTTCCAAAGAAATTAAAATGTTCTACTCTTGCCTAAATTTTTATGGTCTGCTTAAAATTGGTGGGGTTTATGCCCATGACCTTTTTGACCTCCATGATAAATTACTGAACAGTTACTATAGTTTCTAAGACCACAGTGTTCAAAAAACATTTGCTCCCATTAGGACCCTCTGACCTTGAGGATTTTCTGTGGGAGGGAGCAAAGGATTTTGATATTCTGGCAATCTGATATCCCTCCATTCATCCAATTTTGAGACAAACTCTCTTATATTAGGTCAACCCACCTTGACTTTGCCCAGATTCTGTAATCAAGAACTGAGATTCTACAATGTTAAATAAACAAACCAGTAAATGAAACACCAAGTTACTTTGTGAGAGGAAAATAAGATGGTTGTAGGAACACAGGTCATTTGCCCAAGGATAGAGTGGTTATTAATCTCCACATAGTGCAAGCTACAAAGACAGTCCTCTTTTCCTATTATTTCTTGTGATGTTTCTATAGACCTAAGGAGAAGCCTTACTCTAGGAAAGAAATAGGTCCTATAAAAATCTAAAACATTGGGTTGTAATTCTCTTTCTTCCAGTGGTGGCAATAGAAGGTTTTTTTAACCCAAGATCATTACCTTGACCATTACCATTACCTTCTCCTTGAAAAGGAGATGGTACTGCAGTGACAGATAAAACCTATAATTCTTAATAAATGGTCATTCACTTACTTTTTAATGGCCATAATTAAAAAGAAATAGAGATATGGACATCTGTATATTTTTCAAAGCTGTTAAAGTTTCATATAAAAGTAAATTAGAGTATTTCATCATATACTTTTAAAATGTATAAAATATAATTAGTTTCTCAGTAAATTCACCTATAGCTCTTATGATAAACAATCTGGACTAGAGTCATTTTGGGGAAATAAATATAGAAGGCAATAAATTTTGATAAGCCTATGTTAACTTTTGACAAGTTTCAAATATCATAATCACTCACTTATTCATTGAACTTGGCCTAATTAAATTCATTTTCTATTAAAAAACAACAAAAACAAAAATTCAAACACACCTTCAAAAATCAGTACTTCTAAACATGATAATATTCTAAAAAATAACTCACATTAATTCAAAAGAATATCTAAGAAAATTCTACAATGTGCTAGATTCTTTGTAGGTAATTTGGGAAGATTTTTTTTCCAAGTAAGGAAAATATACATTGTGTTCCAAAATCAGTGGACCAAATATTTAGTCTCCCAGAGAGAATGCGCTGAGGAGTAGGAATTTAATTTGGATGTTTCCTTCTTTGTAAACAGGGAATCAACGATATAGACTTCCACTTATTCCACATTTAAATAGCCATAATATCCAAACTCTAAAATGAATATTTAATTGAATAAGAGAGAGTAACTTTTCTATTGGGTAGATTTGTTGCATTTAAAATAAGAAAATTTTGCTAAAATCTGATCCAATGACAAATAAGAAACATTACTTCACATATATTATTTTGCACCATCTTAGTAAGCAAAGATTTTAAGGTAAATAATCTTTTACAAAAACATACACTGTTCTCTCAAGTCTCTTCTGAGAATTTACTTTATTTCCCAAGATGATTTTGCTAATTAGACTCGAAATATACTTTCTTTGGTAGAAGGGGCTTTATCACAATTTTCAGTACTATACCATTGAATTAAGAATTCTCATAAGAATGCATCTCAGTAAAATGTTCACTTTTACTTTTCCAGATATGTGAATGTAATGTAAAACTTAGAAGAAAATTTTGCTTGTATTTGTGAACTTATTAAATTACTTTTTATTAGACAACTTTTATAGGGCAGAAGTTGTATTTATTTGCTTAGGACATTAATCTATTGATAAAGCATATCATAAGTACATTAATGTAAGGCAGGATGTTTTTTTCCCAAAAAAAAATCATCTCTGAGAAATGAAGTCATCTTTCATTTAATTCCTTACAAAGTCTCCATAGTAACAGGCACTCTCTCAACTACTTTTATATTATTTTTATTGAATTAGTTGATTTATAATATTATATTAGTTTCAGGTATATAACATAGCAATTCAATATTTTTGTAGATTATGTTCCATTTAATGTTATTACAAAATAATGGTGATATTTCCCTGTATTGTTATCCTATTTTTATAGCTTATTTACTTTATACATAGTAGCTTGCATCTCAGTTCCCTACCCCTATATTTCCCCTCCTCCCTTCCTTCTCTCCACTGGTAATCATTAGTTTTTTCTCTATATTTGTTACTTGTTTATTTTGTTAGAGTTATTTAATTTTTTTTTTTAGATTCCACATAAGTGGTAACATACAGTATTTGTCTTTCTTGTTTGACTTATTTAATTAAGCATAACACCCTCTAGGTCTATCCAAGTTGTTGCATATGGAAGAATTTCATTATTTTTATGACTAATATTCCATTGTGTGAGACATATATATGTATGTACATATGTGTATGTGTATATATATATATGTATGTATACATACACACACGCACACACACACACACACACAGAGCACATCTTCTTTATCCATTCATTAATTCAACCATAATCTCATCAAGTTTTTTTTAGATACATAATTTATTATTCAGAATCAGTATACTTCTTACTAATTTTTATTTATACTCTGACTCTTTCCACAAAGGATTTAGATGGTTATATAAATTTTTTTTTTTTGAATTTTAAAATTATTTTCAAGGTAACAGTAGTTTTCTTTTTTCTTTTAAATTGCACATGTCTATAGACCTAATAAATAGTTTTTTTCTTTTTTTTTTTATATACAGTAGGTTCTTATTAGTCATCAATTTTATACACATCAGTGTATACAGGTCAATTCCAATCGCCCAATTCATCACACCCCCACCCCCACTCCCCTGCGGCTTTCCCTGCTTGGTGTCCATATGTTTGTTCTCTACATCTGTGTCTCAATTTCTGCCTTGCAAACCAGTTCACCTGTATCATTTTTCTAGGTTCCACATATATGCATTAATATACGATATTTGTTTTTCTCTTTCTGACTTACTTCACTCTGTATGACAGTCTCTAGATCCATCCACGTCTCAACAAATGACCCAATTTTGTTCCTTTTTATGGCTGAGTAATATTCCATTGTACATATGTACCACATCTTCTTTATCCATTCGTCTATCTATGGGCATTTAGGTTGCTTCCATGACCTGGCTATTGTAAATAATGCTGCAATGAACATTGGGGTGCATGTGTCTTTTTGAATTGTGGTTTTCTCTGTGTATATGCCCAGTAGTGGGATTGCTGGATCATATGGTAATTCTATTTTTAGTTTTTTAAGGAACCTCCATACCATTCTCCATAGTGGCCGTATCAGTTTTCATTCTCACCAACAATGCAAGAGGGCTCCCTTTTCTCCACACCCTCTCCAGCATTTGTTGTTTGTAGATGAAGCCCATTCTAACTGGTGTGAGATGATACCTCACTGTAGTTTTAATTTGCATTTCTCTAATAATTAGTGATGTTGAGCAGCTTTTCATGTGCTTCTTGGCCATCTGTATGTTTTCTTTGGAGAAATGTCTATTTAGGTCTTCTGCACATTTTTGGATTGGGTTGTTTGTTTTTTTTAATATTGAGCTGCATGAGCTGTTTATATATTTTGGAGATTAATCCTTTGTCCGTTGATTCATTTGCAAATATTTTCTCCCATTCTGGGGGTTGTCTTTTCATCTTGTTTATGGCTTCCTTTGCTGTACAAAAGCTTTTAAGTTTCATTAGGTCCCATTTGTTTATTTTTGTTTTTATTTCCATTACTCTAGGAGGTGGATCAACAAAGATCTTGCTGTGATTTATGTCAAAGAATGTTCTTCCTATAAACCCACGCACCTATAGTCAACTAATCTATGACAAAGGAGGCAAGGATATACAATGGAGAAAAGACAGTCTCTTCAATAAGTGGTGCTGGGAAAACTGGACAGCTACATGTAAAAGAATGAAATTAGAACACTCTCATCAAGTTTTGGCTTCCTTCTCTGTCTTCTCCTTCTGGGACTCCTATAATGTGAACGGTGGTACTGTTGATGTCATAGAGATCCCTCAAACTGTTCTCACATTTTTTTTTTTCTTTCTGCTGTTCTGATTTGGTGGTAGGGTGATTTCTACTATTCTATCTTCCAAATCACTTATGTGCTCTTCTGTAACACTAATCTGCTGCTAATTCCTTCTAGTGTAATTTTCATTTCAGTTATTATACTCTTCAGTGCTGACTGGTTCTTTTTAATATTTTCTAATTTGTTAAAATCCTGTGTTTATCTATTCTTTTCCCTAATTCAGTAAGCATTCTTATTACTAATGCTTTGAACTGTATCCAGTAAATTATCTGTTTTGTTAGTTGTTTTTTCAGGGGTTTTCTTTTTCTCTAATTTGAAATCAATTCTTCTGTGTTCTCATTCTCCTTAACCTTCTCTATCTCTACGAGATTAGGTGAAACAGCTACCTATTCTGGTCTTGATGGGGTTTCCTTGTGTGGGAGCATCCGTATACAGTCCACATGTACCCAGTGGCCTCGGTAGTGACCTGGGTCTGACATGAGCACAAGTTCTGTCTTCCCCCAGAGTGTGCTGGCAGCTATTGCTTTGGTAGGACATGGAGGGGCTAGAGCCAAAGTCAGGTATGAGCTGGGGCTTCTCCTCTGCTCAGTGGCCAACACCACCCTATTAGGGGCAGGGTAGGATTCCAAGATGCTGGAGCAGAAGCCCTAAGGTTCTGAGCTGGCTCCATTTCCACTAAGTGTGTGCTTTCTCCGCCCACCCCCACCCAGTACCGTCACCCTCACCCGAGGGGAGCAGTGCTGGAACAAGAGGGGCTGGAGCGGGTACTCAGCATGGATTGGGGTGTGGGCTGTGTCAGTCAAGGCCCCAGTCAGAGTTTCAGACTGCTCCCAATGGGCAGCCACTTCAAGTGCCAGCAATGGCCACCCTCACTGGATTCAGATGCTGTACCAGGTTTGAACAAGCCCTACTGCCCACAACTGTGCATACCCCTCAGCTGAGGTAGCCTTCACACAAATGTGGAGCTGTTCCTCTGCAAAGGAGGGGTCAGAGCGGGCACTTGACTCAGGCTACAGTGCAGGAAACCTGCCAGAGTCCCAGGCAGTTTCAACCTGTTTCCTCTGCCTCGTTTCGGGAGTAAACAAGTATTTGTGCACTCTTCACGAGAGTTTTAGGTTTCTTATAGCCATCCTGTTCATCCCACTGGTTGTCAAACCTGGGATTTGTCTTCCAGGTTTTGGAGGGCTGGGGTGCCTGATATGTGGTTCGAACTGCTCATTCCAAAGGGAGGATCTCTGATCCCAAGTAAATCCCCTCCTTTTCTATGTCCCCTCCCAGGAGCACAGGCCCTGACCTGATTGCTTCTCTTCCCTTCCTACCTGACTCCATGTGGATCTTTCTTAGGGCCTTGGCTGTATCAGTCCTTCTGCCAGTCTCCAGTTTGTTTTCAGTGAGAACTGCATCACATGTAGATGTATGCAGATGTATTTGTGATGTGTTCATAGGCAGAGGTGAGCTCTGTGTCTTCCTACTCCACCACGCCATCTTGATTTCCCCTATCAGGTACTTTATTTTAAATAACTTTTGTAAAAGGTGTATTAATTTGAAATTATCTTAGTCAAAGCTAATATGGGGTGCTATAGCAGTCTTCTGATGAAATTCCATTAAAGGAAAAGATGAACAGGACTATCCTGCAATCATTATTGCTCAGCATGTTATCATGATTTTAAGTATATGTTGCCACTGTAAATAAGTCTACATTTAAAAATCAATTTAAAGGGTGATAAGAGTTTAGTTCTTCTGGAGTAGCCTGCAACAGGCTTATCATAAACTATCTTCAAATTGATTTTTTTTTAAAGTCTGAATATCTCAGTTTCATAAATAAATTAAAAAAAAGAAATAAAACACAGGTGGTTGGCTCCTTCCCTCAATCAATATCTGAAAATTCCACCAGAGAGATGGATATATCTGAAATGTTTAATATATTAAAGTTCCAAAAGTAATTGTTGAGAGACACAAGGGGTTATATCATGTTTGTTGTGGGGAAATGACCACTCAGATAAAGAGGCCTGGACAATTTGGGTGAAGAAAAAAATATATATGTATGTTGCACCATCCCTGGCACTCACATGATTAAGAACTTCCTTCTTAGAACTGCTTTTTCTGCATCCCATAGGTTTTGGGTCATCGTGTTTTCATGTCATTTGTTTCTAGGTACTTTTTGATTTCCTCTTTGGTTTCTTCAGTGATCCATTGGTTATTTAGTAACATATTATTTACCCTCCATGTGTTTCATTTTCTTTTTTAAACAGGGTTTTTTTTTGTTTGTTTGTTTGTTTCCTGTAATTGATTTCCAATCTCATAGCTTTGTGGTCAGAAATGATGCTTGATATGATTTCAATTTTCTTAAATTTACCAAGGCTTGTAAAGCATTTCTTATTTTTCAAATTTCAGGGAACACCAACACTGTAAAGCTTGGAAATTAAGAATGCTTGTCCAGTTTTCTCAGTTTTAATAAGGAAGAAGAACTGTCAAGGATTTTGTATTACAATACATATAGACAGCTGCCAAAACCATCTAAATTTAATTGTCTAAATGAACAACTCTTAGAACCACAATTTATTATACTGAAAGTTGAATGCCAAACCCTCTAAAGTATCAGAACTCTTAAATTAATTACACAATGAGGTCATTAGATTGAGATGGCTCTAATGTGGTGGTGGCCTAGTTAAGGAAACCAAAATTTAAGCCTGTAAATGCCTCAAGGTTATGAAACTGAAATACTAAGGACAACTAATCACAAATAACCAATGAGGCTTTAAGGCATAGCCAACCAAATTTTTCCTTTCTTTGCTTCCATATTTTCTCTGTGTTTTTCCCCTAACTACTGTGGGAGCAGTGCTCCTAACCACTTCTGATTTGTGCTGCCTCATTCCAAACAGATTTTCACTCAAACTCTTAAAAATTTTAATATGCAGCAGTTAATCTTTTAACAGACTACATTTTTTTAACATCTTTATTGGGGTATAATTGCTTTACAATGGTGTGTTAGTTTCTGCCCCATAACAAATTGAATCAGTTATACATATACCAGACTACATTTTTAATAAAGAAACTAATACAGTAGAGCCAATTCTATACCTGAAATAAGGCTTTCATCTTCTGAGCAAAAATACAAAAGTTCTATTGGAATTGGAAATAAAATACTATATGGTATATAATACAAAATAGTCTAAATTTTAAGCAATTGACACTTCAAAACAGCTATTAAGATCTAGAAAATATTGGAAGATAAAATTTATCTTTTATTGATATTTCTCAAATAAATGTCAGTTCATTTATCTAATTTGCTTGAGGTCTAATTCAAACACATATTTATAAATTTAAAGCACATGAACCTTTCTGTATGAGGTCATCAGGTCTGTTTTAGTACAGAAAACATAGCATTTATAAGAAAGGGCTGACTTTACTTAGAACTGCCTATAGTAGATGGTACAAATGAGAAGCTCTGGGTACTCGTGGAACATTTCCAGCCTTTGCTGCATGTACTTATCTAATGCATTTGGATTCATGATTCATCTATAGATAATGGAAGCTAGATTAAGGCTATTTCTAAACAGTACAAAATTTCAGATGAAAAACTTTCAATGACTTAAATTTCACAAGTTCTAGAAAATTGCTTATATAACAATCAGCCATTTGAAGCAATAAAAATCCTCTAAAATCACTGGAAAATTGTTGTTTCCTACTGGCATTCTTGTATTCCAGATTTATTGTGAACGTTTGGAGAGCTATTTTACATTTTACTAGTTACCATTTTTTAATAAATTTAATTCAATTTTCAAAATATTAGATAGATACTAATTAGATATTTTCTTTGATTACATTAAATACTTTTTTGTTTCTTTTTTTGCCTCAAACACTATTTTATTACACAGTACTCTCAATATAAATACTAATATAAATGAATTGTGAATCATTTTTATTTCATCATATGCATATGTGAGAGAATGTGTCCTTGCTGCTTTGCTAATCTATATTTCTCGGTCCCTAGAACCTAACAGCAATTCTCCTATAAATAACAGGAACTCAAGTATATGTTGTATATCTGAGGGGCATATCATTATTTTTTTTGAGTAAACTGAGAGATAAATGAAAAATAAATACAACATGATCTCCTGGGTTGGATCCTTTTTCTCTAAAGGATTTATTAGGGCAATCAACAGAACAACAGACAAAGGAATAATCTCCAAAATACACAAACAGCTCATGGAGTTCAATATCAAAAAAACAAACAACCCAATTAAAAAATGGGTGGAAGACCTAAATAGACATTTCACCAAAGAAGATATACAGATGGCCAAGATGCTCAACATCACTAATTATTAGAGAAATGCAAGTCAAAACTACAATGAGGTATCACCTCACACTAGTAGGAATGGCCATTATCAAAAAATACAGAAACAATAAATGCTGGAGAACGTGTGGTGAAAAGGGAACCCTCCTGCACTGTTGGTGGGAATGTAAACTGATATAACCACTATGGAGAACAGTATGGAGGTTCCTTAAAAAATCTAAAAACAGAATTACTGTATGACCCAGAAATCCCACTACTGGGCATATACCCTGAGAAAAACATAATTCAAAAAGAGACATGTACCACAATGTTCACTGCAGCACTATTTACAACAGCCAGGACACAGAAGCAACCTAAATGTCCACAGACAGATGAATGGATAAAGAATATGTGGCACCTATATACAATGGAATATTACTCAGCCATAAAAAGAAACAAAATTGAGTTATTTGTAGTGAGGTGGATGGACCTGAAATCTGTCATACAGAGTGAAGTAAGTCAGAAAGAGGAAAACAAATACCGTATGCTAATGCATACATATGGAACCTAAAAAGAAAAAATGGTACTGATGAACTTAGTGGCAGGGCAGGAATAAAGACATAGACATAGAGAATGGACTTGAGGACATGGAGAGGGGAGGGGGAAACTGGGGCGAAGTGAGAGTAGCATCGACATATATACACTACCAAATGTAAAATAGATAGCTAGTGGGAAGCAGCAGCATAGCACAGGGAGACAGGTCGGTGCTTTGTGATGACCCAGAGGGCTGGGATAGGGAGGGTGGAGGGAGGCTCAAGAGGGAGGGAATATGGGGGTATATGTATTCATATGGCTGATTCACTTTGTTGTACAACAGAAACTAACAAAGCATTGTGAAGCAATTATACTTCAATAAAGATGTATTAAAAAAACTTGATGAGGTTTGAGCATTTGATAATAATTTATCAATGTAATTTCTTATTATTTTGGCTGGCCATTATGTCAGCAACTTATCTGCAAATGTTCAGGAAAATAAAGAGTTACTTTAAAAATTCTCATAACTATTCTGTATACTTGAAGTTATTTCAAAGTACAAAGAAAACTGACCAGGGAATATTGAGTTAAGTTTAAAAACTAACAGCATATCATCTGTATGTCAATCTATCTATCTAATAAACAAAATTTTAGCCTTAAATCTAATCATTGACATGGTTCAATCAATGTTGTAATGTTAAAGATATATTTTTAAAAATGCTACAGAAGATTTCATTCCTGTTAGGGAAATCATTTCTAATTATCTTTAAAAAAAATTAACCTGAAGTGTTTAATCCTATCAGAAATTAATAAAATCTATTTGAATGGCTGTCTGACAGCAGATGAAAAATATAATCCTAGAAAACATCTCTCTTACTATGGGGCACTCACTATTCTAAATACCATATATAATTAAATTATTTCATTATCATTAATGCCCTAAGTTATTGATCCCAATTTTACAGATGAGGAAACTTTAAGGCCCAAAGCAGTAGATAAGGGATCTCCAACTTCTATAACAGGCCAATGTCTTTTTAAGTTGGACCAATTATGGTCAAAGAAAAAGAAGAGGGTAGGGAACATATCTTGCTATTTGCCAATTTCTTGGTCCTTTTACTTCATATTTGAATCAGTTGAGAAAGTTCAAAAAGACTATTTGCGTTCCATCAACATCTGCTCAGCATTCTTGAATTAAGTACCAAATTATAGCTAATAGAGAAGTTTTGACACTTTAATAAGCATATCATCTCATTCTTAGAATGACATAAGAAAAATGGCTATAAATCAATTGTATTTATTTTAAATAACCTCATTTATTACATTCTTTTTACAAGCATTATAGTTAGAGTACTAAGTTAATACAGAATTCTGCCTTAAGTTACCATGAAGAACAAACATTACATTTGGGTTAAGGAATTTCCTATCAGTATTTTTTAATGCAAGTTTAAGTTCTTAGAACCAACAGAAACATACGCTCTTCCTTAAAGATAAATTAGGCACTTTGGGTGGATACATATCACATACTGCATTTTCAATATTTATGCATATAGATTGTTTTCTAAAAAGTATCATTAGGCTAGATAACATTATTATAAGCATATTTTGTGAGACAATTTATATTCTGTTGAATATTAGTGAACTTTACATATATATTAAATGAAATAAATGAATATAATATTCCTAACTTCTGTAACAATACATGAATAATCACACATGACTATGCCCTCTAAGGCATAATAACAGAACCATACAAGAACTTCTGTAAACGATCTGACCTTTAAACGTGAGGAAATGTCATCTTTGTCTCCCTACAGTCTCCCTCCTACAGTCAACATCTAGCATTACATTTGTGCATAATATTTGAGGAATATATGAGAAAATATATTAAACCAGCATGGTTTTCAATAATGAGGTAAAACTAAAATGGCTATGTAAATTGGTATATAGAAAAAATAGAAACAAAACAAAACAAAACCTCTACCCAACATGTTTTATTAATTGTTTTGTTTGGAATGGTTCAATAGTGGCTTAGCTGCTATTTATCTATGCATTTATTTACTCAACACATGGTTTATGAATATCCTGAATTAAAAATAAAACAAAAATCAAATATTGTAAACCAAAGCATGTCAAGGTTCTCTTGACCTCAAAAGAGCAAAACCTCTACTCTGATCTTTTCCTAATTTTTTTCTGAATTGTATGATTTTAAAACTGATTTAACCTCTATTTTGGGGACAGTGGAGCTGGGAAGTGTAGATGAATATATACATATTTATTCATACATACATATTCATATGAGATAGATGGGAGTTTTATAGACTAGCCTAATAAATCAATCACCCCTCAGTAGTATTTCTATAAAATGTATCCCACTGTTTTTTAAACTAACTTACCAGCTGATTTTGTAGGAAAAAAAACTGTTCTAAATTGGAGATAGGCTTGGAATAATTTTGTTTGTTTGTTTCAGGACAGTAACAAAACAAAACCGGCATTCAAGATACCCTGATTATGAAAAGATTAGGCAGAACACCAGAGCACAGATGAGTTTTAGGGCAATGAAAATACTCTGTATGATACTATTACGATGGATACATGTCATTATACGTTTGTCTAAACCTATAGTATGTACAACACCAAGAGCGAAACCTAAAGTCAATTATGGAACTTTGGATGATAATACATCAATGTAGGTTCATCAATTGTAATGAAAGTACCACTCTGGCAGGGGGTGGTGTGTGTTGATAACAGGGAAGGCTGTATGTATACGGGAAAAGGAGGTATATGGGACATCTCTGTACATTCCTCACAATTCTGTCAACCTAAGACTCCTCTAAAAAACAAAGTGTATTAAAAATGAATATAAAAAATCTTGAATAACCAGACTTGAATCTCTATGTCTGCAGTACTTCTCTAAGAACACAGTTTTTTATTTTTCATACTACATAGTCTGAGCTATAGTATTTATTATGTGATATGGCTAAGAGTAAAAGTAAAATCTTGACAATACCATGTGCTCTAAATTTGGTAGAGTTTTGAAAATCTATATCGTACACAAAAAATTATAATAGATCACCTCACTTTAGTCAGTACCTCAGTTTAAACTGTTTTTAGTGAGATGGTAGATATTTTTTTCCAAATTTCTATTAATCATAGGAGAGAAATTCATCTAATCTCTTCTGAATCTTAATTTTATGTCATCCAAGTCTGAGACTTCAGTAGTTGTCACTTGTTAAAAAAATTTCCTCATACGTGCCCTGTCATTACCTTTCATTACTACTGGGGTTCTGTTTTTTTTTTTTTTTTTTTTTGCGGTACGTGGGCCTCTCACCGTTGCGGCCTCTCCCGCTGCGGAGCACAGGCTCTGGACGCGCAGGCTCAGTGGCCATGGCTCACGGGCCTAGTCGCTCCGCGGCATGTGGGATCTTCCCGGACCGGGGCACGAACCCGTGTGCCCTGCATCGGCACGCGGACTCTCAACCACTGCGCCACCAGGAAGCCCACTTCTGGGATTCTTAATCACTATTTGGAGTTCTCCCTGGGACATTTCCTTTCTAAACAGTACAGAATTTGCTAGTCAAAGTGCTCTTTAATTTGCAACCTCTGAGATATTCACAAAAACTGCTAATTCAAGGCAGGTGAAGATACTCTGACTCACAGGTGCAGCTGGATTGAGCTGTGTAGGAGGGTAGTATAGATAATCGTTTGCTAATGTCTTAATTTACTTTTAATGGAAAAAGTGAAATCTTTATGTTTGTTTTTTTCTCTTTAATTACTTGTACCAAATTTTCACGTTTTAAAACTAAACTTTGGGGCTTCCCTGGTGGCGCAGTGGTTGAGAGTCCGCCTGCCAATGCAGGGGACACGGGTTCGTGCCCCGGTCCGGTAAGATCCCATATGCCGCGGAGCGGCTGGGCCCGTGAGCCATGGCCGCTGAGCCTGCGCGTCTGGAGCCTGTGCTCCGCAACGGGAGAGGCCACAATAGTGAGAGGCCCGCGTACCACAAAAAAACCCAAAAAACCCAAAAAAACTAAACTTTGCACAATTATATAAAAAATTACATGTTGTTTAATGTTATTAAATTCTTAGATTCTACAATAACTAATCACCTTAATGAATACAGTTTGGGGATCTTCAAAGACTCAAATCATTGTCTGCTGTACAAGCAGTGATGATGGTAAACTCTATAAAAATGTGAAAAAAAGTAGTTCCCGAGTAGAGCTATTTATTTATCACATAATTATCTCTCATTAATAGAAAACAACAATATTATAAATGAAAGAAAAAAGTCATAATCCTCTAAGCATTCTTTTCCAGCTTAATATTAAAATGTATGAAATTTTAACTCCCAGCAACGATAATACAATTTTAATTAACAGTTAAATCTGTACTGTGCATACAATATATATAACACAGTTATAAGAAGATTATTCATCATATTGGCTAGATATGTGTTTTATAAATATGAACAAGGTTATATTTTATATTTTTCTTCTGAATATTACATGAATTCATATGACACTTTACTATTTATAAGTCACTGAATTTATCTCCTCATATTTATTTCTATATTATTTTGGCTCTCTTACTTGTTGGAGTGGCTATTTTTAATATCTGTGGCTTGAGGTATCTTATAAGGAGAGCATAATAGATTGGACTGAAAAAATTTTTATCAGTGTGTCCAGTTTTACCTTGGTTAGCCTATACTGAGAATGTTTCCAACAAAAAAGTTATTGGGAAGCCTGAGTGGTTACCAAATTATTAAATCCTAAGGTCATATTAACCTTGTTGAATTCAGCATTGCCATGAGTTTGGTTCTACGTCCAGATGAGTTAGGATCTTAATTTCTTCTGTATCAGAGTGACTGAAAACATATTCACAAAATATTTAACACAGTAATATGTAACCCACAATGTCAACATGTTAAAGTACACTTATTCCAAAGTAAATAAAGAACTGAACTGTCTATGTGCCTGTCAAACACATTTTCTCCTTTTGAGTAAGTGACATGCTGAATACAATTACCAAAATGCTTTGAGCATGGTATTAACAAAAGGAGATATAGATATTGTTAAAGGTATGGGCCTCTGGGATACTTACAAGTCATGATTTAAATAGTTCAATGTTTGATTAATGTCCTACTTGAGAAGCATATTTCTACAATGACAACAAAATTCTAACAAAAATCTTTTTAAAAAGTTGTGCTTGCTATTCTAGTCACTATACTGGGAGAAATATAGATTATAGCAACAATATTTCTTAAAGCCTTCTCCTGTCCATCTCCCAAGCGAGATCCCTAGTCAAAGACTCTCCTCATGCCCTCAGACTTTTCAGGCTCCAAAAAATTTGGAAGATCAAGAGATTATGTACTCCTTGGGCAGAGAGTTCCTTGAGAAATAGTTTTTGTTCTGTTTTCACTACTTTTTTATCATTAATTTGAGGATTCTGATGCTGCTGCTGCTGTTGATAATGATGACAATGATGCTGAAACCCACCACTGTGGCTCTTGTTATCCCTCTACCTGTTTCTCTTCCACTGCACACATCCCACATACCTATGACTAAAGACTTATTTCCCTTAGTTTAATTTCAAGAAACTTCAGGCCAGGTGGCTTTAAAAATTGACAAATTTCCATGATTAATTAGAAGCAATTCCAGAATTCAAATTCTGACTATCTTTCTCTAAATCTAGGGTTTTTAATCATCATAATAATAACAGGTCTCCAGAATATCCACCAGAAGTTTTATTCCACTGATTTTTTTATTCTGTTGGTTTTGTCTACTCAACTTCTTGACTCTGCAGTCAATTGACTTGTACAGATTAGGTTATATAACTCTAGCTATGGTGGCACCCTTTGCTGAATTCTAAGCAGTTCTGAGTTACAAGAACTCTGAATATAAGTAGGCATGCATCTCATTGGCTTAGAATCAGGACTACATTGTTGATATTCCTATTCTGAATTTATATTTGACCTATATTTTGTTCTCTTTTCTGTATACCAGTCTTTTCAGACCCAAGGACACAAACTATATTTAGAGTAGCTATATCTTTGATACTTATGTCTGGATCTTCTTCAAAACCCTTATTTATGTACTTGTATCAGTCACGGTACAATGAGGAGAGAGAAATCATAGAGTAATTTGAACAGGGAAAGTTTAATATATAAATTAATTAATGTTAACAGAGAGGAATAATAAGGAATGAAAGACAACTGTACAGAAATAGATACAAGGAGTTCAAGAAAGAGTCCCCTCTTGACCCTCAAAGGATGAGTTTCAGAGATTTTTGTAAATGGAACCAGTGTCACTCATTGGGAGAAAATGTGATATGGCACCACATCAGGGGAACTTGATGACTTGTTGAAAATCTGCCACTTGGAAATTTCTATAAATCTACCACTTAAGAGTGTTGGACAAAATCAAAAGACTTGCATTTCATATATATTTTTTTACTTCTTTATTGCCATCCATATAACTTGGTGTAAATTAACCTTGAGTTTCATTCTTACCTATAATGAGCAACCCCATCATATTCAGTCAATAAAAACAGCTAAGAGCCTTATAAATTATGAAACTAACAAATAAAAACATTACTGATTGAAAGCATCAGAAAGCAACTAAGGTACCAGGACTTGATAGTAAAGACCCTATCTATAGAGGTTCACCAAGATTGAATTCAGAGTAGCCTTCTCCCTGAAAAGCTATTATTTGCTCTCCTTATCTTTAGTTGTAGAGCCTGATCAGAGAGTATGATCAGGAAGGAACTTGTGTTGTTTCCACTGAACTGGTGCAACAGATAGTGAAGTTCATGGATGCCAGAGCAACCAGGGATTAAGAGGACAGAACAGCAGAAAAATGGAAGGATGGAAGTCAATCCAGGCCTTCTATATACAATCCCTCAAAAGGCATTTACCAATTCCTAAGTTGGACATGCCTAGAGTAAAAAGTCAAAAACAACAAAGAAAAACGGCTACTGAGAAAAACAACAAAACTATACCAAGGTCCTGGCAGTCTCAGAGTTCTAAGGCAAACACTGATATAGTTGAAGTCCTAAAAAGGAAGTCAGACCCTGCAATCACTCCAGGTTTATAGTTCATAGTTCTAAAGGGCTATGCCCTAAAAGAAAGGACATGTAAGAAATAGATGAACCTTCACAACTTTAAAGCTTCAAGCATTCACAGTCATTGCTGTAGTAAGGTGATTTGTTTGTGTGCTCTCAGTAGAGAAAAAGATAGTCTTTTTTGGAGGATGATAATATTATCCAGAGACTTCACAACTTTTCACTTAAAGTATCCAAGATAATACCAAGCATGCCAGCAAATAAAACTCGATGAAAAAAAAAAAAAAATAGAAAGACCAAACATAAGCCAGGTATAGAAGACTGACTAAATTATAAGAAAAATAGAAAAGATGAGTGTGGTTGAGTTACACTCTCTGATCAGCCTCTTAATCTGAATCACATGGACTTAAAAAAATAGAATTGCTAGAACTTCAGAATGCCAAATCACTTGAATTACATTAACAAATAGTTTCAATACAAGAGAAAATGATGGCCTTCTTAATAAACGGTATCAGAATAATTGTCCCATATGGAAAAAAAATTATGACTTCTAGTTCACACCACATACAAAATCAATTCTAAATGGATCATAAATAATCTGAAAGGTGAAACAACAAATTTTCTGCCACATTGCATAGAAGAGTGACATTTAAAAAGCATACTATTTCCTCAACATTACACAATATTTACTATGAAAGAAAAGAATGATAAATTGAACTTTATTAAAATTAAGAAATTCTTAATTCATTAGAAAACAATTTTGAAAGAATGTGTAAATGGCACTCCACAGATTAGAGTGAGATGTTTGCAACACACATAACCAATTAAAGATTCATAGAAATACATAAAAAATAAGTACAAATCAATAATGAAGAGATAAACAACTACATCTAAAACAAAAATGAGCAAATCAATTGAACAGGCACTTTAACAAGATGTTATCCAAAGGTAAGCTTATAAAAATATGCCTAACATACTTAGTTATTAGCAAAACACAGATAAAACTATAATAAAATATCATTATAAAAGAATTAGAATGGTTACAACTAAATAAAAAACAGCAATGCCAAGTGATAGTAGGGCTATAGAGTAACAGGAACTCTCAGACACTTCTAGTGAAAGTGTAAATTGTTACAAACACTTTGAACTGTTTAGCAGTATCTACCAAATCTGAACATACGTATACTTATGAATCAATTAAATTCTTAGATATATTTTAGAAATTTATGTATACACTTCACAGAAATCTGTGTATGTTACCAACGTGCAAGAATATTTAAGGAAGCACTATTCGTAGCATCCCCAGACTAGAAATTACCAAAATTATCACAACAGTAAAATAGGTAAAGTAGGATGAAAAACTTCAGAATTACTACTAAAATGGAATATTATACATTAATAGGAACAAGCTATAACTATGTACAACAACACAGATGAACCTCACAGTGTTTAGTAAAAATGAAATCCATAGAAAGAATAGTGAACACCAATTATGTTTGAGAACATGCAGGGCCTTTTTACGGTAGTAGATATTAGTAGAGTGATTACACTTTTGGAAGGGCTAGTAACTAAGTAAAGTCATAAGGGAATATGTTGGAGGCTGGTAATATTCTAGATCTTGATATATTTGATATTTATACAGGAATGCTTAGTTTTAAAAATACAGTGATCTATATGCTTAAAAGTTATTCATTTTAATTTGTGGGGTTATACTGCAATTAAAAAGCAAAGGATAAAAACAGTTTACTATGTTTAGATCTTACCTCATTTACTAAGAAGTGGCTGAACTTAAATATCAAAATGAGTGTACAAATTTCTATGATTTTGCAATAAATTTGAGATAGTTAAACTCCTTTTGTATTTTGGGCTACATTTATAATAGATTGCAAATCACTCTATTCCCAGATGACTTACTTTACTCAGAGCATTTATGTACCATGTTATCTTATTTCACACATCTAATGTTTTGTGTCTGATACAAAATCCTGTCTATGGACAAAATTTTGAAAGTACCAATATGAGTGTTTAATTCCCCTATGAAAATCCATTTGCTGAGGGTTAAACTGAAAAAAACATAGCAAGGGATAATGTAGGGGAAATTGTGCTTAGTTTTTTTCATATTCAGTGTATTATGTTGCTAGGAAAAATGTGTGTGTGTGTGTGTGTGTGTGTGTGTGTTTTAATAATTGGGTTCTCCATTAATCTTATTTAAAAGGGAAAGATTTATATGTTCCAAGAAAGTTTTAATGGACTATGAAAATCACTGATTTCAGAGGACACAGTATGGCTAAAGTCTGAGACAGATTGGAAGATAAAATGTCACATTAAAAACAAAAGAAAAAAATTATTAACTTTTCTATTTTCTCTACTTGGCCCTATCTTGAAATGTAAATGAAGATCTGATAGCCTATATTGATAGATGTGTACAGATCCACATGCTTTATCAACTGGGTTGGAGCTTTATTTATTTATTCTTTTTATTTACCAAATATTATTTTACTGTATAACATGTGCCCATCCCTTAGGGTGACAGAAAGGTT
This sequence comes from Delphinus delphis, assembly GCF_949987515.2. NCBI lineage: Eukaryota > Metazoa > Chordata > Mammalia > Artiodactyla > Delphinidae > Delphinus > Delphinus delphis. The sequence goes on along the minus strand of NC_082687.1, from coordinate 79,463,226 downwards.
TGACCTGCTCCCCTTTCTAATTATAAAGCCCCACTACCTACTTATAGGTGTTTGACAAGTACAATTGCCAGACACAGTCTTTCCCCTAAATACTGTTTGGAGTCTAATCCAACACAAAGTAGCAAAGTCAATTGAGGATTCAAATTTCTGTGCTATAATATATGAACATATTTTTAACTGGTATTATTACTTAACCAAAATTTGTAAAAGTCTAATTTATCATCAAAATTTATTACATTACTTTATAAAAGCTTTTTTAAAAAAAAGAAGCAGGCACAAGAATTAAGCAGTCAAAAAGAATTGAATGAAATTTGGATTGTTCTGGTGATATCGATCAGTGGTTTACTATCTATAAATATACCTTTAAACAACATGTCTTTTTCTTATTCAGAATAGACACTTTCAACCTTTTAGTCTCCAAGTTAGGATTACACTTCTCAGGGACTGCTAATATTTTCAAATAATACTGGTTCATTCTTAATGCGTTTTTACTATGTACTGGATATTTTGCATAGATTAACTCCTATGTGGAATTATCTACGGTCCAGTCATTCTGTGTGTTATAGAAAGTTGAGGTATCAGATGTACCATTATCCCATCAATTGACTGAAATTGTTACTAAGAAGCCTATCAACTTGTCAAAGTTAAAAGTACCACTTATTAGCACTGATACCAGACATGTGTGTTACATTTAACTTTCATAATTAAATTCTAAGAGTGCTAATAGTATTTGTTTCACACATGACTTACCTCAATGCTTTGTTGTGATATATATCAATGTGGTGAGGGAAAAGAAACACATGTCAAAGGAGTGACTTTTTTAGATAAGAGACCATATATTCTTCAAACACTGGAAAGGTTCCTAACCAGGAAATTGTAAATTTAAAGGATTCCAAATTTATAATTTTGTTTTTTCTTAAGCTGTGTCCAATTAACAGGTACATTATGCAATCACATTCATTTAAATTCAAATGGAAGTCCTTTAGAACATTTTATAAGTTATCCACTGTATTTATTGGTTGTGCTATAATCAACATATTAAAGTTCAATCATTCTAGAAGTAAATTTAAAAAAAATATTGAGGATTTCTGTTTTTCAGTTACAGATGTAAGGAGCCTGGAAGCTAGCACTTCAAACTAACAACAAGTAAAAAACCAGAGAGACTGGAAAAAAAAAACAACAAAACTCTTCTTGGATCAATAAGAGAGGAGAGGATGCAGAGCAAAACACTGACCCCAATATTAGAGACAGAGTAGTGAACATGGGGAGTCACGACTTACCAGACCAGAGACTCAAGAGTGAAACTGCCACAGGAACCGGTGCCAGGATAGGAAAACTGAAAATGTAGTCAACAAACTGCTGAAGGCTCAGTGTGGACAACTCTGAGAGTTAAAAACTTCATGAAGAACCAGTCGACAGTGGAGGGGGTACCCCACAATAATGGGAGATTTGCTTCCAGGAGCTTGGCCAGGTTCCCACAGTAAATATTGGAGAAAAATCCCCTCCTGCTTCCTGCAAGAAGGGAAAAGGAACCATTTTGAAATACGCCAGGGCACTCTGCTCTTCTTAACAAGGCCTGCGCTCAGGTGAAACTAGTAACCAGAACCTAACTTGCTGTATTGTTAGAGCCTAACTGACATAGGGAAGGGAAATAACACAACTCCAGCCCATGTGAGCCAGCTTATCCCATTTAAAGATTGAGAAAAAATCCAGAAATTCTTGTGAAGCTCACAGTCCAGAGGCATAGGCTGATACCTAATCATTGGACCACAGAACACTTCCACTCTCCCCGCACCTTACCTGCACATTATTAAAGAACTATTTATAGCAGTCTCTTTTGCCCAGTTCATCATGTTTAGTTATCAAGAAAAAAATGCAAGCCATACCAAAAGATTTAAAAAATACAATTTAAGAGGCAGAGCAAGCATCAGAACAAGAAATGGTAGCAATGTTGAATTATCAGACTGGGAATTTAAAATAACTATGATTAATATGGTAAGGGTGTTAATGGATAAAATAGCATGCAAAAGCAGATGGGCAATGTAGGCAGAGAGATGTAAATGCTAAGAAAGAATCAAAAAGAAATACTAGAAATCAAAAACACTGCAACAGAAATGAATAATTACTTTGATGAGCTTATTAGTACATTGGACACAGCTGGGGAAAGACTCTCTAAGCTTGAGGATATTTCAACAGAAACATCCAAACCTGAAAAGTAAAGAGAAAAAAGACTGAAAAAAAAGAACAGAATATCCAAGAACTATGAGACAACTACAAAATGTGTAACATTAATATAATGGGAATATCAAAAGGAGAAAAAAAAGCAGAAGAAATATTAGAAATATTAATAACTGGTAAGATCCTCAAATTAATGTTAGGCACCAAACCACAGATCCAGGAAGCTCTGAGAGTACAAAATAGAATAAATACCAAAAATTCTACACAGAGGCACATAATTTTCAAACTACAGAAAATTAAAGATAAAGAAAAATATCTGAAATAAACCAAAGGGGGAAAAATGCATTGCCTATAGAGGAACAAATATAAGAATTACATACTTCTACTCGAGAAACTATGCAAGGAAAAGAGAGTGGACTGAAATGTTGAAAGTATTGAAAGGAAAACAAACAAACCCCCCCCCCCACCAAACCAGAATTCTGTACCTAAGAAACTATCCTTCAAAAGTGAGGGAGAAATAAAGACTTTCCCAGAGAAAGAAAAATTGGTGGAATCTGTTGGTAGTAGACCTGCTTTGCAAGAAATGTTAAAAGAAATACTTTAAATAGAAAGAAAATGATATTTTTTAAAACTTTTAATTGGTCTAACAGATAACAGTTTGTTTAAAATAATAGTAACAATATATTTGATTATGTATGCTTATGTATACAGTGTGTGTATATATATACATATATATACAGACACACATATATATGCTTATATAATGAAGTGAATTACAGCAATAAGACAAGGGATGGGGAGAAAAATTAGGATTATGTTGTTATTATAAGGTACCCCCACCACCTGTGAGGTATGGGGGCGTGATTTGAAAGTAAACTTGGATTAGCTATAAATGTATGTTGCAAACTCTAGGGCAACCACAAATAAAGTAAAAAAGAAGTATAGCTGATTTTCTAAGAAAGGAAAGAAAATGGAATCATATGCAGTGCTCAATTATAATCTAAAAAAGCAGAAAAAAGAATGGAAGATAAAAATTAGGAACAAAAAATAAGGACAACAAGTAGAACATAATAACATTACACGGCTATTTAAATGACAAAAATCCATAGCACTGATAATACTAAATGCTGATAAAGGTGTGGAGCAACAGAAACTCTTTTTTATTCATTGCTGATGAGAATGTAAAATGATACAGATATTGTGGAAGACAGTTTGACAGTTTGCAAAATTAAATATACTTTCATCATATGAGCCAGCAATCACACTTCTTGGTATTTGCCCAAAGGAGATAAAAACTTACACGCACACAAAAACCTGCACACAAATGTTTATAGCATATTTATTCATAATTGCCAAAACTTGGAAGCAACCACAATGTCCTGTGGGAGGTGAATGGAAACATAAACTGTGGTACGTCTATACTATGGGATATTATTCAGCGATAAGAAGAAATGAGCTATAAAGCCATGAAAAGACATGTAGGATCCTTAAATGCATATTACTAAGTGAAAGAAGCCAATCTGAAAAGTGTACATACTGTATGATCCAACCATATAACATTCTAAGAAAGGCAAAAGTACTGAGACAGCAAAAAGATCTCAGTGGTCACCAGGAGTTGGGGAGGCAGTGGGATAAACAGGCTGAGCACAGAGTCTATCTGGGGCAGTGAAACTGCTCTGTATGCACTGTATGATACTATAATGATGGAGACCCATCATTACACATTTGTCAAAGTCACAGAACGAATGGACAACACCAAGAATGAGCCCTAATGTAAGCTATGGACTTTGGATGATAATGATCTATCAGTACAGTTTCACTGATTCTAACAAATGTACCACTCGGTGGAGAATGCTGACAATGTGTGAGGGCTGGGAGTATATAGGAAGTACTCTTAATTTTGCTGTAAACCTAAATTTTCTCTAAAAAAAAATAAAAGCTACAAATAAATAAAAAAATTGTTTCCACAATTTTTTCATTTTCTAATTAGAAACAAATTTTATGGTAGTAAACATGACATAGATTTCTAACACTAGTTTCCCAATGTTTTACCGGTGTAACTCAAGGTATTAATTTGAACACATATAGATCACATAGATTCCTTAGTAACTAAAACAGATCAGCACAAATGTCATAATGAATTATCTGCCAGTTTTAGGTGGAGGGAATTTGAAAGTGTCAACTATTAGATCATTTATTAATTTATTTGCTCACATTTTTTCTTTCCCTTGAGGTTCTGCTCAATATAATACTTCTGTGTAGAAATTCAAATCCATGAAAAAGTATGACTATATGAAAATGACTCTTCTCCCCAAATTAATCTAACAAATCAATGAATTAAAAAAAACTTTCAATGGGATGTTTGATGGGTTCGACAAGCTAACTACATACTGAAAAATATCAACTAATATATTTACACAGGAAAATATGCAAGAATATCAAATGAATATGAAGAAGGACTTGTTACATGAGGTAACATAGTAAACTGTAAAGCTGTAAAAATTCAGAGTAAGTTACTGATGCAGGTAAGAGAACATTATCGTGGGTAGAGTGAGGACAGTACTTTCACTCTTTATCCTTATATGTGTCAGTATTCCTTTTCTTATTACAAGAGAATGCATTTGTATATTATTTGTACAATTTAAAAATTTAAGAGGAATAGCACTACTTGCTAACATTTTCGAGAGCTATGTGCTATGTATGAATTGTTCCAGGTGTTTTCACAGGTCTTGCTGAATTCTCACAGCAGCCTTATTGTCCCTATGTTTCAGAAGAGAAAACTGACACTAGAAAAATTAATTTGCCTAAAGTTGCACAACATGGAAGTGTCAAAGCTGGGATTTGAATCAGGCAGCCTGGCTCCACATGCTGCACTGTTAACCACCATATAATGCATAGAGTTCCCTGAGCTAAGAAGGCAATATATCCAGTTTATATTAAGAAGATAATTAAGACAAGTTAAAGAAAAATGTGTATGTTAAATTTTCAAAATAATAGGGATATATATACACACGCATGTGTAAACATAAATTATATTTACACTGAATAATGTATAATATTATATATTTAACATATTCAATTTCCATGAATATAGAGGATTCAAGATAATCTATTTATAATAAAATATAAATAGTGTGTATCAGTTCGCTGCTGCCTAACAAATTACCACAGACAGTAGCTTAAAGTAACACCTATTTATCAGCTTATAATTCTCTAGGTCAGAGTCCAGCAAGGCATGACTGGGTTCTTTGCTCAGGTTATCACAAGATAGGGTTTTTATGTTGCAGCACTGAAGAGTGAGACAGGCTGTTCTCATCTGGAGGCTTGGAGGAAGATTCTGCTTGAGAGCTCATTCAGATTGTTGGCAGAATTCATTGCCCTATGGTTGTAGAACTGAGGTCTCCATTTTCTTGCTGTCAGCTGGAGCATTTGGTGCCTAGGGGCCTAGGGGCCAGGCCACCTGCCCTCTTGCCATGGGCCTCATTCTTCTTCAAAGCCAGCAATGGAAAATTTCTCATGGCTCAAATGCCATTCATGATTTAAACATATCATACTTCCTTTTTTGACCACTTAACCCAGATTTAACAGCCTCATGTAATTATGTCAGGCTTACCCCAATACCCTATCTTAGGATCAGCTGATTTAGGATCTTAATTGCATCTTCAAAATCCATTACAGTAGTGCCTAGATTAGTGTGTGGATTAATTTTCTTAATTTTAAGCTTTGGTGCCCAGTTGCTCAGTCAAACACTAGTCTAGATGTTGCTGTGAAGGTATTTTTAAGATGTGATTAACATTTACAATCTGTAACTTTAAGTAAAGCAAATTATGCCCCATAATGTGAATGGGCCTCATTCAATCATTTTGAGCAAGGCCTTAAGAGCAAAAGACTGAAGTTTCCTGAAGAAAGAGAAATTCTGCATCAAGGTTGCAACACTGAAACCCTGCCTGAGCTTTCAGCCCTTTGGCCTGTCCTAACAAGACCACAACATTATCTCCTACATGAATTTCCAGCCGGCTGGCTTGCCCTGTAGATTTTGCACTGTTAGCTTCCTTAATTGTGTGAGCCAATTCCTTAAAGGCTCTCAGTCTCATTCTTAACTCCTGACACTTACTTTCCACACATTCTTGTTTAATCTTTTTAGTCACTGATTTTTAACAGCAGGACTTAGTAAAAAAATCATAGATATAAAGAGGATTTTTCTCTGAGATAGGGTTGCTATATTTAGGAAATAAAAATAGACAATACACAGTTAAATTTGAAAATCAGATACAGAATGGATAATGTTTTAGTATAAATATCTCCATAATACTTATACTAAATACTTACACTAAAAAACAATCCATTATTTATCTTAAATTCGAATTTAGCTGGTGCCCTGTATTTTATCTGGCAACCCTACACTGAGAACATTTTTTAATCTTGAGATTTCAATGAATCTCCCTGCTTTTCTTTTTGTTTGCTTATTTAAAATTTGGAAAGAAATTGTTTAAATATTTAGGATGATACTTGTATATGTAATGGTTTCAGCAGTCAGCATATAATTAAACCAGTTGTGTTTTAGATTGTAAATACTTTCAAAGGCAATAATACAGAAGCTCATGCTGTTTTGAAGCCATTTTAAAAAAACTGATACATATTTATGTATATGGAGCTTGCAGAAAGTTTAAAGATTCTGTGAGGTATTCTGAGACTTTCAAAACAAATGGCACATATTGCTAAGTACACATTAGTTAGCAAGCACTGCAATTCACTTGTGTAATAATAAGCTGTTCAAACAACAGTATTATGTACTCCTCTCCTTTCCCAAGTTCACTGAAGACACTAGCTCTGCTCTTGAACTTCCTATTAATGAAGATGGAAGCAGTGTGAGAAGGCAGGTTCACTTGTCCTGGGCTTAGGAAATACAGATCACAATCATGATTGGGGTGTACCACCATTTGTCCAAGAATCTTTCAGAACGAACGTTGATCCATTTTTCAAATACAGAAAACAGCAACAACTTCAGATAAAACAGAATCAACTTCAAATGGATTACTGTCAGGATTAAGTGAGAATATATTTGTGAAAATATTTTATAAAAACTGTACATTATTGTGAATGTTATTGTGATGCAGTAATGATTCATTTGTTCTTCAGTTGAACTATAATCTCAACTCACTGATTTAAAAAATGTTTCTTATGAAAATTAGCACATATTTAATTTTAACTTTTGTCAAGTAATATTCTCAAAAAAGATTACTGACATTGCAGACATTCTATAGAAATCTAGTTATTATCCTGTTACTGACCAATAGGTTTATTTAAATAAACATTGTACTTGAGGTTAAATGAATAAACAGTTCTTTTTGTAGCATGATCATTTGTATAGGCACTGTGTATTTTATTTTTTTTAATTAACAGACTTTCTTTTTAGAGTGGCTAAAGATTTACAGAAAAACTGAGCAGAAAGTACAGAGAGTTCTAATATATTCCCTTCTCCTTGCCCCATCAAAATCCTCTAATATTAGTCTTTTACACTGATGTGTACTTTTGTTACAATTGATGAACCAATATTGATACATTATTAAAAACCTATAGTGTATTTTAGAATCCACTATGGGTTTTGTCAAATGCATACTGTCATATATTCACAACTACAGGATCATACAGAATAATTTCACTGCCTGCAAATTTCCCTGTGCTCAACCTATTCTTTCCTCCCTTCTTCCTCCCAACCCCTGGCAACCACTGATCTTTTTACTAACTTGGTAGTAATGCCTTTTCTAGAATGTCCTGTAGTTGAAATCATACAGTATGCAGGCTTTTCAGACTGACTTCTTTCATTTAGCAATCTGCATTTAAAGTTCCTCTGTGTCTTTTCACAGCTTGAGAGATCATTTCTTTTAGTGCTGAATAATATTTCATTGTACGGATGTACCACGGTTTGTTTTTCCATTCACCTATTGAAGGATATCTTGGTTGTTTCCATGTTTTGGAGATTATGAATAAACTATAATACAAACATTTGTGTGCAGGTTCTCACGTGTACATAAGTTTTCAACTCATTTCAGCAAGTGCCTAGGACTGCAACTGCTGGATTATAGGCAAGGCTATGTTTAGCTTTGTAAGAAACTGCCAAACTGTCTTCCAGAGTGGATATTTAATTCTATCTTTCCACCAGCAATGAATGAGCTCTTATTGCTCCACCCTCACCAGCATTTGGTATTCTTAGTGTTTTGGGTTTTAGCTTAATAGGGGCATAGTCGTATTGGATTGAAGGTGTGCTAAGACCAGGTTGACTGTTCCTGGTCACAGGCCACAAGATAAAGACAGCAATAACTGAAAAACTCAGCACCGGAAACATTCTGACAACTTTTGTGTATACTATCACACATGGCAGAAAGCATGAGAAACCAGAGCAAAAAGGTTTAGCTAGATCAATAATCATTCTGTACCAACAGTACGAGCTCACCATAGGCTAGCCAGACTGAACTTTACGTAAAAAAAAATGTTTTCAAAATTTACTTTTCCCCAAACATGGTCTTTGTGAAACAGCAATATGGCCAAGGAAATTTATGTGCCAAGGGGAGTCACTATAAACAAGTTCCTGGAGCTGCTGCTTGCTGCATTTAGCAGAGAGTTGGAATTTGATCTTGGGGATGTCACTTACGCCGCTGGGAATGAGTTTCTGATTTACAAAGATGTTTGAGTGAATTTTCCTAAATTCTGATCTTGTAATATTTTTATTATGTAATATGTTTTAGAAATTCTTCTCCAAGAGATTTAGGCAGTTATGGGGTTTTGTATCACATGCTCTCTATTATCCAAACACAGTGATGTCTGGGTGGGAAGAGGCTGTCGCTGGGTACCAGGCACAGTATGAAATGACCTGCGCATTTGCAATATGGATACTCTAAATCTAAAAACCGTATTTCTCAAACTTACTTGCTGCCAGGATTCTAGATGTGTAGAAGATGGAACACACACATGAGACCGGAAAGCAGAAAATTTAAAATGTTCACAATAAATTGATTTATCTTTCTAGCATGGTTGGAGTAGTTTTATCTGGAACAAATCAGGCAGACATTATAGTGTTCAATCCCTATTTACTTATTCATCTCCTATTTCACAAGCTTTTAGCTAATGCTTGATGAGTATCAGATGTTTTTAATATTCATTCATTTAATCTTCATGACAACATTAGAAGACAGGCACTATTACTTTTTTGTAGATGGAGGGAACTGAAGCACAGCTGATATCCTAACAAGGCCAAGGTCACAGGGTTAATGAATGGTGAAAGCAAGATTTGAATTTAGCTAGTCCTGCTCCAGAGTCCATGCTCTAAACCACTATGCTAGGCTACCTTTTCTGTTATCTTTCCTAGCCTCCCTAGAATCTCAGATATTGAGTAATGTGGTGGTGCATCAATGGAATTTCCAGAAGAATCTTTAGAAGAAATATTTAGAAAAGTATTATAGTGTATCTCATTGTTATTTATAACTAGAAAAACAAATATATATATATATATATACATATTCCGAGCTATGCAGTACTTAAACTTTGCTTATTTGGGAGATTCTGAAAATTATTTAATATGACCCTTTCTTCATAAATTAGCATGCGTATTATTGCCTGAAACTAAAGAATTATAAGCAATACAGTAATTGGTTACAAAGGTGCTTGCAAAAAAAGACACTCTCAGGGATATTTAGGATTAGTGATTTCACAAGGTTGAGATTAAGTCAGTGAGGAGTCAATTAACACAAAAAAGCAAGACACTAATAATCCATGGCATGCAGTGGCAAAATACTTAGTTTAAATATTACCTACGGTTGCCTGAAATGAATTGCCTATTGAGAGCTAAGCTTTAAGAGATGTAGTGGTATTAGGACAGATGATCATGACAATGTTCTCACAGGGCAGTAGGGCTGAGGGAGGGAGGGAGGGCTGGCAGCTTCTACTATGCTACAAAGATGGTGACCAGCTCAAGATTTAAATTCTCACCTCAAAGCCTGGTGAGAACACCAGGATTTTCTTTTTCAATAAAGTAATCATTTATCGTTAACGGCAAGGTTCACATAGGTATAAATTCAAAACTAAAATCTAACCCTTCAGTTTGGTGAATTATGGCACTGCATTAGTTTCCTAGGGTTGCCCTAACAAAGTCCTAAAAAACGGTAGCTTAAGACAACTGAAGTTTACTGTATCCCAGTTCTGGAGGCTAGAAGTACAAAATTAAGGTGTCAGGAGAGTCATGTTCTCTCTGACCGCTCTGGAGCAGAATCCTTCCTTGCCTCTTCTGGTTTCTATTATTTGCTAGCAATCCTCGGCGTTCCTTGGCTTGTAGATGCATCATTCCAGTCACACGACTGAATTCTCCCTGTGTGTCTTCACAATGCCTTCCCTCTGTTGCATGCCTGTCTCTGTTTCCAAATTTCCCCCTTTTTATAAGGACCCCTGTCACATTAAATTAGGGCCCACCCTAATAAGCTCATTTTAACTTTATTCTCTCTGTAAAGTATACCTATTTCCAAATAAGGGAATATTCTGAGGTACTGAGAGTTATGGCTTCAACATATATTTTTTGAGTTACACAATTCAATCCATAATAAGTGTAGATTGAACATGTAGCCTTTTCAAATATGTTAAAAATTAGGACACCTATTAAGTGAAAGTGGGATAGTGAAATTTGGAAACAGGTCATTTGATAGGATTTGAGTGACAGGAACATGATTCTAAAACCTCTCCAAAAACCTCTGGCAAAATATGATAAGGCTTTCTAGCCTTTTTTCAAACAAATATAATGAATCCACATGAGGAAATAGCATTGATGAGAATGCAAATTCCCCTCATACTCCTTTCTTATCTTCTTTTATTGCCACCAGATCTACAATATACATCACACTCAAGATGTTCCAAGAGAGAAACTGCAAAGCCAAAACTTGTATAAAATGGTTTATACACCAACATAATTGCAAGATTTGGCTCATACATTCAGGCCAGGAACCTAGGAGTTATGTGTGGATATTTTTAGATTGCTAGATGGAGAAGAAAATAATAGTATATTAGGCCAAATTTATTAATGTGGAACACTTGCCAGAAATTTCTGAATCAATCTACTAGTTTGAAAAGCTAGGAGTGGTTTCAACTGCTGATTCATTTCTTGGCTTAATCTGAAAGTTATTAGTGGTTTATTTTATTGGAAGTTGATTCCATGATAAAATACAGAGGAAGATATCCAAACACTTAGAGAATTGAAATGTTGGAGTTAATGAATTATATGTGATACAACATTCACCTCCTACCTATGTCCCTGAGAGAATTCAGAGAACACTGTATTTTCCAAAGCACTGAGAAATACACTGATGAGTAGAATATCAGCCTTACAGTCCCTTAAAACGGTTCTATTGTTATAGAAGAAATGCTACCACTGAAGTAGATTCTCTATTTGGAATCGATTGATGGATTCCTGGAGTGGCAGAAACAAAGCAGTAACACAAAATTGCTAAAGCAACGCTGTCTTGGTTTCTCTAACAGCCAACTACTTGCATTTGTAATCAGAACATCAACTTCATGAATCTTTGGCCAACCAGTGGTATGAGGCCTAGGACTAAGTCTCACCAAGATCTTCTTTGATTAACTTAACTGGAGTTGGGGAGAGGGGGAAGGAGGGAGCCCTCTAATTCTGGAGACTAATTTGAATTTCCTTAAATGGCCCTGATGTAATTCCCAGCCCTGAGGCAATTCATAGATACAGAATTTCTTCAAAGAAGCTGAGGCTGGGTTTCATTTTGAAAGAATCCTGAGAGAACTCCATAAGTACATCTTCCTTCCAGTGTTCCCCGATGGACTTGCAGTCATTTATCAGAGAAAATGTTCACTGGGGAAAGCACATTTTGGAAGAATTTTGGAAATGTTCTCTGAGCTGACACTTACGTCCCTGGGAACAGAAAATTCTACCATTGTCCACAAGCCAGAAGGGGCTTATCTTGATAAATGATTCATAAAGAGCTCAGTAGCCCTGGGAAACTGTTTTATAGTGATTTCCTCAGTTCCAGATTTATAACTTTTTAGACTTATTTTATTATAAAATAATTGAAGGTTTACAGAAAGATGCAAAGATAGTACAGATAGGGCCAATAAACTCTTTACCCATTTCTCCCAATGGTGACATATTACATAATTATAACCAGGAATTTGATGCTGGCACAATATGTGTGTATAGTTCTATGACATTCATTACATACAATTAAGGGCATCCAAAATACAAAACTATTCCATTAAAAAAAACAAGTTCTCCCTTATGCTACCTCTGTAGTCACATCCACCTCCATACCCCTAATGTGGAAGCACTAATGTGCTTTCCACCTCTATCATCTGTAATTTTGACATTTTGAGAATGTTATACAATTGAATTTAAACTATCGGCCCATAAACAGATCCAGTATATTTTGCTGAAATAACCAGGTGCGAAACAACTTAGAGGATTCCCTTAAAAGTTCTTGAAGGGCAGTTCCCTCTCCAAGGGAACTTGGAGGAACTCTTCCTTCCTCCAGCGAACATGGAAGGAGCTTTTTCTTCCCTTTCCTTCCTTCTCTTTCTTTTTTTTTTTAACAATATATGCTTCCCTAAAATTGTTATTTTATTGAAACAAAGTACTTATTATTTTGTAACTTTTTAACAATTTAAATGTACCCAGGTTGGGGTTTTGATCATTCAGATCACAGTGTTCCCCCACTGCTCTGCCACCCTACCGTCCCTGAATGTGAGCTGCTCCTTTTTACTTCCTGTTCCCCAGTCAGAGACACCACCTGCGTTCTCCACCTGCCCCAACCCTCCCATTCTTCAGATCTCAACACACAGACCTCATTTCGTCTCACGGTTTTCTGGTTTTCTCTGCTTTCTCAACTTATACACGTCCCTTTGTGCGCCGAGGGCTGACAACAGGTTACACCGCGGTGCCGCCTTGAACCTGCGTGGTGCGTGCGGTGCGCGGCGCGGACGGTGCGTGGTGCGAGGTCGGTGCGTGGTGCGCGGTCGTGAGCGTGGTGGGCGTGGTGAGCGTGGTGCGCATGCGTGGGAAAGAGCCGCGGCGTTCGTAAAGCTCCGCGAGCAGTCGTCTCAGTCCCGCCAAGTTTTCACCCCACAGGCCGGTACCCCAAGGCGACTCAGCTGACATGTCGTTAGATCCGTGGGGCTGGAAGAGCTGACCGCCCTCTGACAGATGGAGTAACTTGTAAACAGGTAGGGAAGAGAGAGGTGGGGGTCCAGCCTTGGGCCTGTATGTCTGGGGTGAGGGGCAGAGTTTCCTCACCTAAGTCAGAACGCTGCCGCTCAAAATATGGGAGGGGGACAGCAGCAGCAGCATCTCCTGGACATGTGTTTGAGATGCAGGATCTAAGTCAGAATCTGCAAGTGAATTTGCATGTTGCAGTGTGAGAAGCACAGGCTAGTCGTCTTTCTGGTTCATGTGCGCATTAAAGTTTGAGAAGCTCTGGCATGGGAGTCTCCCAGGATTCCAAGTAGAAGTCAGAACACCAACAACTAGCATGAATGATCGTAATAGGGTGGAGGTCAAATCCTTACTGAGTGTTCTGGAGCCACAGGTGATTCCCAAAACAAAAGAGATCTCTCTGATAGTGTAACATTTGAGCTGAGCACCAGAATAAGCGAAGCCATAGCCAAAACGGTATTCAGACAATAAGCGGCAAGTATAAAGGCCCTGGAGTGGAATGTGCTCGGTGTGTGTGAAAAAACAAGGAGCCTGTGTGTCTGGGGCAGAGTGAGGGAGACTGTGATAGGAGATAGTGGGGATGGATTTTATTGACCTTGTAGATCATGGTAAGGGCTTGGGGTAGTATCATGAGTGTAATGGGATGCCATTGGAGGATTTTGGGTAGAGAAGTCACATGATCTGACTTTTAACAGGTATCTCTCTAAGTGATGTGCTGAGAATAGTCTGAGGGGGAAAGACAGGGAAGGCAGGTCAGAGGCAACTGCACCCTGGAGAGAGATGAACAAGGTGGCTTGGAACAGGGTGGAAGCAATGGAGGTAAGGAGACACGCTTAGAACCTGGTCATATTTTGAAAGTAGAACTGGCAGGACTTGCTGATGATTGATTGATAGTGAGTGGGAACAAGAGAAGAATCTCCCCAGGGCTATTGCGTACAGCTGGTTAGATCAGCCTTCCCTGAAGGCTTCATATATCCCCTTCTGAGGCTGCCACAGGCTGGGGAAGTTGTCTCTCTAACAGGAAAAGAAAAAAAAAAAGTTCAGGAAAGTTATCTCACAAAATGATAGAAATTATGAGGGTAATTTTCAAAGTTTTATTATTTGGCAAAATGGAAGGTTGGCAACACCTAAGATTTTGTTATTGTTGTAATGGTAAGGGTCAATAAAATTCAAAATCTGGGGACCTCTGAAATAGAGGCTGGTTTGTGAGGTCTGTAGCGTTTTTTTGGGTTTTTTTTTTTGCCATGCTGCGCCTCCTGCTTCTCATTTATATATTGCCTTGTACTGAGGTTACATGTCTACAAGTCAATTCTCCTCTACCGTTTTGGACAGTGACTTTTTTTCTTCTGGTACCTTGTTCGATAACTACTTGCTGAATAAATTAATGAATGAATGGATGACTTTCAGGAGCTAAGAATGTGGGCTAGATTAAAAATCATTTTTGCATGGTGTTTAAGAATCATATTTTCATTAATCATAGTATAGTATATAATTAAGCCTAGGCACAGATCCTATCCAAATCTGCATTTTAATAAGGACTTATGCATTGTGAGTGTCTAACAGGAGTTTCATAATGATGCTCGTTCTGTGAACAACATGGTTATCTTCCTTAACTTGGTTTTATAAGACTTGTCCTGTGAGAAGTATGCAGGAGGACCTCATCCCACAATCAGCATTGTGCGGGAGGTGGTCTTGCACAGTTCTGAAGAGGTGTTTCAGAAATTCCCTCATCCATGAGAGGGGTTTGGGCATCAGAGGGCTACTCCAGATAAAGCTGGAGGAGAAGATAATGCTTCCTTATGCAACTATTTAAAGAAACCGTTATTTTTCACTAAGAGGGAGAGCAGGGTGATTGCTGTGTGCTGAAGCGGGGTGGGTGTTGATACCACTACCAGCTAGTTCTGATTCCATTGTGAGAATGTGTTCACCAGGGCTAGGAGGGCTTTAGATCAACATCACTTCCCAATAGTTTCTTGTTTCATTGTCCAAACCTTCCATCTTTTAATTTTATTGTTTTAATGACCAAACCTTGCATCTCCAGCTTAGACATTTCTTGTGAGCTTTCAGACTCATAAATCCAAATGACTGTTCAACAACTCTTTATTCAAATTATTCAAAGTCATCTTAAAACACTAAATATTTGGGCTTCCCTGGTGGCGCAGTGGTTGAGAGTCTGCCTGCCGATGCATGGGACACGGGTTTGTGCCCCGGTCCGGGAAGATCCCACATGCTGCGGAGCGGCTGCGCCCGTGAGCCATGGCCGCTGAGCCTGCGCGTCCGGAGCCTGTGCTCCGCAACGGGAGAGGCCACAACAATGAGAGGCCCGCATACCGCAAAAAACAAAACAAACAAACAAAAAAACTAAATATTTTCAGGTCTTATGCCCACAAAAATTCACAGAGCCTCTTCTTGATGTCTCCAATTCCCATGGTTGGCAGGAACAATTACCTCATTCCTTGCTCAAGCTGGGAATCCTTCTTAACTCTCTTGTTCATTTTTCACATCCAGGGTAGTAAGAAGAATTGTAGGCTTTGTCTCCTAAATGTCTCTTGAATCTCTCAGATTGTCAGCAGCTTCACTGCCAAACCTTTAATCCCCCTCTAACTCAGCTATCATCTCTTGGTGGTTCTCCCATGATAGCTGGTCTTCCCAAACAACCCTGGTCTCCTGCAATACCGTCTCCATGCTCTTAGACTTTAGGTTTGAGCAGCAAGGACTTCCTTGACCAGAGTATCCAAAAGGGCCACATAGCCCACGCCATATAACCCTATATTCTGCTATATAAGTTTCCTGTAGCTGTTGTAACAAATTACCACAAACTTGGTGGCCTGAAACAACAGAAATTTGTTTTCTCATCATTCTGGAGATCAGAAGCCCAAAATCAGTATCACAGGACCAAAATCAAAATGTTCGCAGGGTCACACTCCCTCTGCATGCTCTAGGGGAGAATCCATTCTTTGCTTCCTACATCGTCTGGTGGCTGTCAGCATTCCTTGGCTTATGTTCACATCACTCCAGTCTCCAAGGTCAGAATCTTCAAATCTCTCTCTTCTCCGTCTTCATATTACCTATTCCTGTGTGTATGTCAAATCTCTCTCTATCTTCCTCTTTTAAGGTTACACTTAATTGCCTTTATTACCAGCTTGCTTAGATAATCCAGGATAATCTCCCCATTTCAGGATCCTTAATTGCATCATTAAAGACTTCCCCTCTCCTTTTTTGACCATAAAAGTTAACATTCAGGCATACAAAAATGGAATCAGGCAGCCACTGAGGTTCTGGGATCAGACACATTCCTGCACCACTGAGGACATGAACTTTCTTTGAACTGTACCAAACCCAAGGACACCACATGCCATATTCAGGATGACATTTATAAGCTGCAGCCTTATGGTCTCAAGGTTCCCCCTTGTAACTATGCAATCATTTCAGACTCCAGCCAACTGTTGCTTAACAAGAACCCTCACTTCTTGCCAGCTCCAATTATAATTATTGACAAACAACTTATGAAACAAACTGTGGCATTGCAGCTTTTGCCTTTATAGCTTCCTCGATTTTGTAGTCTGGAAGAACACAATTTAAGTGCTTCTTTAATCTGTGTCTCTGGGGCAGCAGTCCTAACAAGTCCCCCAATAAACACCTCTTTATTTTAATCAGGTCTCCGTTTCTGAAATTTTGGTGAACACAGCTGGCGTAGTTGGCAGGATCTGGAGTGACCCCCCACTCAGCCGTCCAGCACCTTTTCTGACTCTACGTATGGTACCTACACAAACCCATTGTGTCCAGCCTTCTCTTCAATTGCATCAGAACTGCAGGGTGAGTGCTCCTGGATCCGAACCTCCCATTTGGTTGAGGTTCAGGTCTTTATTTGAGGATTTCTTTTAGGTTTTTCTATCTCAAGATTCGGGTTCAAGGTTTTTCCATCTTGTGATTTAGGTTTTCTGTCTTCACCGATTGGTAAGAGATTTGGGTTTCAGGATTTCTTTCTACTTTTCGTGAGTTCTCAGAATAATGAGAAGTTCTTACAGGAAGAATTTAAAGGAAGATGCACCCTCCCCCCACCCCCCACCAAGGAACCTCTGCCAGCTTTATATTTAACACCTGTGGATCCCCGTCCTGTAACTATTTATCTAAATGGGTCCATTTAACCTGGGACTACTTAAATTTACATTGTCCAAGGTGGAGAGTTTTCAAAATTCCCAAATTAATCTATCTTCGTACACCACTCGAAAAAATATCAGAGTTAGACAAAATGAGTGGGAAGCCTATTTTAATTGGTATCGAGAGGACTCTAAGCTTAACATTGAGAAAATTACTTCCCTCCCAACTGTAGATGAAAAGTTGACTCAGGCTGTTTCTAAACTTAAGAAATCAAGTGAACTTCCTCACCCTCTCCAGTCTTCTCCCAAATTCTGCACCTTCTGCATCCCTTTACTTACCTCTTTCCAATGAAGGGTACCTTGATTGTGAACAAGCAGTCTGTAGGGTTTTGAAGGCAGGAGACCATATTATTAGATATAGTTTAATGCCAGTGAAGTCTTGTTTTGGGAGGTGGATTAGAGGGTAGTTATTATATTGTTAAAAATACTTACATATATACATGGAATATGTATGCTATGCAGGGATCAGTGATGAGCTTGTGAGACTGTACCATGAACTAAGGAGTATATTTATGCAGTTCTGAGCAATTGAGATTAAAAACAAGGATACTCTAAACTGCATTTGTATATACATACACTCACATACATATGTACACACACCCCCACATACAATACACACATACATTCACTATTATGTAGCATTTGAATATAAAAATTTAAAAATACCTTTTACAATAGCATCCCAAAACATGAAATACTGAGGGATAAAGTTAACAAAACGTAAGACTTCCATACTGAAAACTATGAAACATTGCTGAGAGAAATAAAAGAAAAACCTAAATAAATAGAAATATATATGGTATAGATTGAAATTCAATACTGTGAAAATGTCAGTTCTCTTCAGATTTATCTATCAGTGCAATGCAACCCCAATCTAAATCTCTAGGTTTTTGAAAATATAAATTTACAAGCTGATTCTGAAATTTTTATAGAAATTCAAAGGATCTATAGTTAGAAGTAAAATTGATTAGATATTAGGTATATGGATTTTTAACCTCATTAGGTAATAAATAAATGATAATTATTTTCCAAAGTTATAGCAATTTACACTTTCACCAACAGTAAGGAGAGTCCCCACTGCTTGGAACTTTCTTGCTAATTCATGATGTCAAACTTTTAAATTTTTTGCCAATCTGATAGATATATAATAGTATCTCTTTGTAATTTAAATTTGAATTCCTCTGATTTCTAATATTACACATCCTTTTTAGCTTATTGGCCATTAGACTTCTTTTTCGGGGGTTCTTTCACTTTTTTCTTTGTAATAGATACAAAGAAACTCCTAAAATCTTTGATTACTTAGTGTTCTGTCAGTTATATGTGTCATCAGTTATTATTGTAATAATAATGTTGCATAACAAACAAAAATCAGTCTTTAATGGCATACAAAATAAACATATATTTACCCCATCAACTTGAGACTTGGATACCTAGGCTCGGCACACTGGCACTTTCTGTGTTTTTGCTAGGTTCATCTACACATCTACACATCTAGTCTGACAGGATTTGGCTGATCTATTAATTATAAAATAATCCATGTATTAATATATTATTTAATTAATCACTCTTTTATTTAATACTTAGTTTAGTTTCTAATTGTTTTCTATTAGCAGAGCTATAATGAATATTCTTAGAAATTTTGCACATGTCTGAATTATAAGTTCTTTTTTTTTTAACCAGGGTAATTGATTTTGTTTAATTCATCTATGCATCCAGCAGAAATTATGTATTTTGAATCTATTATATATCAGTAGAGAAAATGAGGAACATAAAAAATTATGCATGTCAAAATCCTTGCCTAGAAGAAGAGATATATAGGATATATATTAAGTATATGCTCCAGAGAAACTCTTGTACATATATAATAGAATGTTCATAACAGCATTGTTAATAATAACAAACACTGGAATCCAACAAAAGGCCTGTTGATACTATATTAGACTGATCTATTGTAGTATAGCTATTTATCAGAATACTATACAACAGTGAAAATGACCAAACTACAGAAAGATGAGTCAGAATGGTTAAATTGCACAAATAAATTGTTTAGTATAATAACAGTCGTAAAAGAATGAAAAAGAGTGTTTTGATTTAAATAAAATTTTAAAATATGAAAATTTAATGTACTTGATGAGTTCATACATAGGTTTAAAAAAAACATAAAGAAAAAGCATAAGAATAATCATCTCAAAATTCACAATAGTGGCAGTAGATAGGGAAATGCTGTGGAATGGGCCATGTCGAGTGGCTCTAAGTTACTGCAATGCATATTTCTTGAGTCATATATAATTTATAGATAACCAGAAAGAAAAGAAAGTAGGTAGTTACTGACATTCCTTTACTATATAGAATCGTAGAGGAAAATTGCATTTCAGGAAGGGTAAAAAAAAAAAAAATTCAAAGAATATAGATTAGATTATTTAAAAAGAAAAGCAAATTTTGTGTACTTAACTACTTGACTTCAAAATTTTATATAAAGCTAGAGAGATGAAGACATACTGTATTTATGTAAGAATAGACAAATCAGTGGAACAAAGTGGAAGTTCCATAAATAAATTGACACATATATGATGAAATGATTTTTCAGCAAAATGCCAAAGCAATTCAATGGGAAAATAATTTTTGTTTTTCTAAAATTGGTGTGGTAATAAGTGGATATCCATATGACAGGGAAAGACAGAATCTCGGCTCACACCTCATATCACACAAAAAAGTTATTTCAAGATCAATCATAGACCTCATCATAAAAACTAAAAATGTAAGTCTTATAGGAAAAAAACTAGGAAAATATTTTCATGGCTTTGTGGTTACACATAAATTTGTTAGAGAAACCATAGAAGGCACTAACCATGAAAAGGTTGTTGATAAATTGGACCTTATCAAAAGTTAAAACTTTGACTCATTAAAAGACATTGTGAAACTTAGTATGTCAGCCATAGATAATGAGAAAATATTCAACTATATCATCAAGGGAATGGTTTCAAGAAACAAACATACAGAAAACCCTGCTAAAATTCAATAATAAAAAGACAGCCTAATTTAAAAGTAAAAGCCTTGAACAGATACTTTACAAACTAAGATCTATGGCCAATAAGTTAATGAAAAGATGCCCAGCATCATTAACCATTAGGGAAATTCAGATTAAAACCATTATGAGATATGACCACATAATTACTAGAGTGGCTAAAATGAAAAAAAAAATGGTGACCATATCAAGTATTGCAGAGGTTGTAGAGCAACTGGAACCCTCATACATTACTGGTGGGGGTCTAAAATGATATAACCACCCTGGAAACCATTTGGTAGTTTCTTAAAAATTTAAACTTATGTATATCCTGTGCCTCACAACTCAATTCCTAGAGAGAGATGAGATATATGTCCACAGTAGCCTTACACAGAACTATTTATTGCAACTTTAATCATACTAATCCAAAGCTAGAAACAACTAAAATGTCCATAAGCATGTGAAAGGATAACCAAATTGTAGTATTTCCATTCAGTGGAATACTATCAATACTTAGGACAAGGTACCCAGATATTTGTTAAACACTAGCATAGATGTTGCTGCAAAGGTATTTTATAGATGAGATTAATATTTAAATCAGTAGACTTTGAGTAAAGCATATGTAAAGCATATGTTCCACCACAATGTGGGTTGGTCTCATCCAATCAGTTGAAGGCCTTAAGAGAAAAAACTGACAACTCCCAGGAAAAGGTAATTTTTCCTGCAGTCTGTCTTGGGATTTGAGCTGCAACATCAACTCTTCCCTGGATCTCCAGCCTGCTAGCCCACAACTGCATGAGCCGATTTGTTAAAATACAGCTTTATCTTAGATCTAAGTATCTATCTATTAGGCACACAATTTTATATATAATTATTATCATTATTATATACACTCATCATGTTGGTTCTCCAGTTTCTGTTGAGTCTAATACAGATTTTGGTACCAGAAGTGGTTCCAGAGGAACAGAATCTTAAGGATGAGTTTTCTGAATTCGTTCTGGAGATTCTGGAATTGTTTCTGTGATCTGTTAGATTTAAAGACACTAACACTATTTTCAGTAGTAAAAAGAGCACTGATAGTCCATAGTGTGACGTGGCAATAGACACATGCAAAATATCACCATTGGATACTCCAAATACTTTATAAGAGGTAAGCATCTAGGTGACCATATATATGATACCTTTGGACATTTTTGTCAAACAAACATGTCTAATGAGAATGGCTTGTTGCTCCTAACTTCACTAGGCAAAGTGGGGAAAGAAAAGGATGAGTGTAGGAATTCAAATTCCCAGCTCAAGTGCTACATATGTGACCTGAAAGCGTCTTATGTTTTCCCTGAAAGAGTCCCTTATCTCCTATAGCCAGGTAGGTGAGATTGCTGAAAGCCAAACCCAGAGTCTTTTCCTGCAAGTAGCTGAATTACAATCAAATTGAAATCACAACCTTTCAGGGTGCCTAATGTTAAAGTGAATGCGTTGATTAGGAAGGAATGGGATCCTTAAAACTGAAATGGGGACACATGAAAAGATCCTGATGAGGTTGAGGATGTCGAAGCCTTAAATTCCGATGTGTCTTCTTCGCGTATAGGATTAGACAAACCACTGCTGTCTGAGGGTATTAACTCTGCTTTGCCTGAGAAAACTTGAATGGCCTCCCCTGAGGTATTTGCCTTGCAAGACCCAGCCGGTTCTCCTCAGGACCCACCCCCACTACTCTTCTTTTCTTCTAGGCCAAAAACTCGACTCAAATCCCAGCAGGCCCCTAAGTGTATGATAAAAAGTGTGACCCATGAGGAAGGATGCTACACTCCAAAATAACTGCATGATTTTTCCAATGTGTTATAGACAGAAAGCCAGGGAATAGCTATAGGAACGAATATTAAGGGTATGTGATAATGGTGGAAGGAACTTAAAGTTGTATCAGGTTGAATATGAGCCCATTAAGCAGAGATTCTGGGTTTAATGTTGCAGCTAAGGGTGTTAGAAAGATCTCTAACGTTTTGTTAGGCTGAATTGATTGAAACAAACACCAAAAGATGACCCACACTAAATAAATTAAAATGCCAGACCTCCCTTGGTAATTGTAGAGGAAGGGATTCAACGGCTTAGCAAGATTGTAATGTTAGAATGGATTCATCATTTAAGATCCACCCTGGGAGAGTCTCGAGGACATACCTTTTACCTTGACAGTGAAAATAAATTTGTGAAGGGTGCCTCAGTGTCACGGAGCTTCAGCTCTGATTGCTCTTCTTGTATGTCACAAATTACAGCAGGAATTGCTGCCACTGAATTGAGAAGCATGAATGAAATGGAGTAATTGGATCCCAGGGTGGGAGGAGCCAGGTGGCAGCACTCAATTGCCAGAATTAAAAGAAGTGGGAGGGCTTCCCTGGTGGCACAGTGGTTGAGAGTCCGCCTGCCGATGCAGGGGACATGGGTTCATGCCCTGGTCTGGGAAGATCCCACATGCCGCAGAGCGGCTGGGCCCGTGAGCCATGGCCGCTGAGCCTGCACATCCGGAGCCTGTGCTCCGCAACGGAAGAGGCCACAACAGTGAAAGGCTCGCGTACCGCAAAAAAAAAAAAAAAAAAAAGAAAAGAAAAGAAAAAAAGAAGTGGGATTACCATAATGCACAATAGAGTCAACACAGCAACCTGAATAATCTGACATGCAGAGAGCTATGGTCTTGGCAAGTTGATCAAAGTGTTTCTAGGAGTGAAATAGATAGGAAGCCTAAGTTCTTACTTGCACTATATAAGGGGAAGGGTTCTAGATCAAATAAACAAAGTTCTAACTTGAATTATAAAAAGAAAGTCATGGTCTGTCAATAAATTCCCACATTAGAGCAAGTTTGTAGATCCAAAATTTCTTGAATAAAATGGAGAAACCAAGTGCCCCTGAAGAACTCTGCTACACTGCCAAAAATTTATACCATTATTCTTTCTCCCATCCTTCAGCAAAGGGACCTATGACCTTTTACCAGGGTAACTGTGCATTGGAGAAAAGGAAATCATCAGAAATTTCAGAGATTACTGGACATTGGTTCTGACTGGCACTAATTCCAGGAGACCCAAAACATCTTTGTGGTCCACCAGTCAAAGTATGCCCTTATGGAGGTCAGGTAATCGATGGAGTTTGAGCTCAAGACCATTCCACAGTGGTGCTGGTAGGTTCCTGATCCTGTCTTGCAGTTATCTCCCCAGTGCTGGAATGCATCATTAGCATAGACATAAATAGCAACTGGCAGAATCCCCACATTGGTTCCCTGAGCTGTGGATTGAGGACAATTATGGTGGGAAAGCCCAAATGGAAACCATTAGAATTGCTTCAACATATAAAAAATAGTAAGCCAAAAGCAATACCAAATCCTGGAAGGATTGCAGAAATCAGTGCCACCATCAAAGACTCAAAGAATGCAGGGATGGTTACTGCATCCCCATTCAATTCACTTATTTGGCCATGAAGAAGACAGATGGATCTGAGAGCATGGCAGTGGATTATTGTAAGCTTAATCAGGTGGTGATTCTAAATGCACCTGCTGTAACAGATGTGATTTAATTGCTTGAGCAAATTAACACATCCCCTGGTACTTGGTATGTAGCTATTGCTCTACCACACGCCTTTTTTTCCATTCGTCTGTAAGGCTCATCAGAAGCATTTTGTTTTCAGATGGTAAGGCTAGCAATACACCTTCACTGTTCTACCTCAAGAGTGTATCAGTTCTCCTGCCCTATGTCATAATTTATATCACAGGGATCTTGACTGCCTTTCCCTTCCACAAGATAGCACACTTGTCCATTAAATTGACAACATTTATGCTGATTGAACCTACTGAGCAAGAAGTAGCAAGTACTCTAGACTTATCATTAAAATATTTGTATGTCAGAGGGAGGGAAATAAATCTGAAAAAAAATTCAGGGGCCTTATACCTCAATGCAAATCTGGGAATTCCCTGGCAGTCCAGTGGTTAGGACTAGGCACTTTCACTGCCTTGGCCCTGGGTTCGATCCCTGGTCAGGGAACTAAGATCCCACAAGCCAAAAAAAAGAAAATTTGAGGAGCCCAGTGATGTGGGGCATGTTTAGATATCCCTTCTAAGGTGAAGCATGAGTTATTGCATCTGGCCTCTACTACAGCCAGGAGGGAAGCACAACACTTAGTGGGCCTCTTTGGATTTTGGAGGCTACATGTTCCTTATCTGGGTGGGCTACTCTGATCTATTTACTGAGTGATCCAAAAATCTGCCAGTTTTGAGTGGGGCCAAGAACTAAGGCTCTACAACAGGTTCAGATGGTTGTGCAAGCTTCTCTATCACTTAGATTACAAGATCCACCAAATCCTGTGGTGCCTGAAGTGACAGTGGCAGATAGGGAAGCTGTTAGGAGCCTTTGGCGGGCCCCTATGAGTAAATAGTAGCACAGGCCCTTAGGATTTTGGAGCAAAGCTCTGCCATCCTCTGCAGATAACTACTATCTTTTTGAGAAACAGCTCTTGACCTTTTACTGGGCCTTAGTAAAAGACTGAAGCCTTATCCATGGGCACCAAATTACTTTCCAACCTGAGCTATCAAGAATCGGGTGTTTTCTGACACACCAAGTCATAAAGTTGGGCATACACAGCAGCACCCCATCATCGAATGGAAGGGGTATGTATGAAATCAAGCTCAAGCAGGTGCTAAAGTCCCAAGTAATTTACATTAAGTAAATTAATTTACTTAATTACATTAAGTAATTACAATTACATTAAGTAATTACAAGTAATTTACATTAAGAAGTGGCTCAAACGTCAATGATCCTCACTCCTGCTACACTACGTTCTCTCTCCTAATCTGCACCTAGGGCTTCATGGGGTATCCCCTACAATCAGTTGATGGAAAAGTATAGAAAAGTCATGCCTGGTTTACAGATTTTTCTATGTGAAATGTAGGCACCACCCAGAAATGGACAGCTGTAGCACTATATCCCCTTTCTGGAATGTTCCTAAAAGACAATTGAAAGGAAATCCTTTCAATGGGCAGAACTTTTTTTTTTTTTTAATTTTCCTTTTTTTTTTTTTCCTTGCGGTATGCAGGCCTCTCACTGCTGTGGCCTCTCCCGCCGCAGAGCACAGGCTCCGGATGCGCAGGCCCAGCCACTCCGTGGCATGCGGGATCCTCCCAGACCGGGGCACGAACCCGCATCCCCTGCATTGGCAGGTGGACTCCCAACCACTGCGCCACCAGGGAAGCCCCAATGGGCAGAACTTTAAGGACTACTCCTGGTTGTTCATTTTGCTTAAAAGTAGAAATGGCCAGGCAGACATTTATATACTGATTTATGGGATACGGACAATGATTTGACTTGGAAGAAACATATTTGGAAAATTGATAACAAGGAGGTGTTGGGAAGAGGTATATGGATAGAGCTCTCTGAATGGGCGAAGTATGTGAAATATTTGTGTCCCATGTGAATGCTTACTAAATGATGACTCCAGAAAAAAATGATTTTGATAATTGAGTGGATAGGATGATCTGTTTTTTGGATGTCAGTCTCTTTCTGAAGGTACTCTTGTCATTGCCCAATAAGCTCATGAACAGAGTGGTTAGTTGGAAGAGATGGGAGTTATACATGGGCTCAGCAACATGGGATTCCCACTTGCCAAGGCCAGCCTGGCTACAGCCACTGTTGAGTACCAATCTGCTAGTAGAAACTGACACTGAGTCTCTGGTATGGCACCATGAACAAGGGTTATCAGTCAGCTGCCAGGTGACAGGTTGCTTACATTGAATGACTTCCATCATAGAAGGGACAGCATTTTGTTCTTGCTAAAATAGATACTTACTCTGGACATGTATTTTTTTCTTCTGCCTGCAAAACTGCTGTCTGTTGACTTATAGAATGCTTTATCCTCTGTCATGGTATTCTATGCAACATTGTTTCTGATCAAGGAACTCACTTCACAACGAATAGTATCACAGTGGGTCCAAACTCATGGAATTCACTGGTCTTACCATGTTCCCTACCATTCTGAAGAAACTGGATTTAATGTAATGGTGTAATAAATTTCGAAGAATCACTTACAACACCAAGTAGGTGGCAATATCAGGGCAGGGCAATGTCTTCCTGAAGGCCGTATACACTCTAAATCAGTATAGCCACGATGCATGGGTCCAGAAACCGAGGGGTGGAAATTGGAGTGGCAGTACCCACTCTTACCCGTAGTAACTCACCCATAAAATAAATCACTTCCTGTTCCTGTAGTCTTATGATTTACTGAACTAGAGGTCTTAGTTCCAAGGTGAAGGAGGCCTCTATCAGGAGGCACAACAATGATTCCATTAAACTGGAAGTTAAAATTGCCACCTAGCCACTTTGGGCTCCTCATGCCTCTGAATCAACAGACAGAAAAGAGTATTACTGTACTGGCTGAAGTAATTAATTCTGACTCCCAAGAGGTAATTGGATTGCTACTACACAATAAGAATAAGGAAGAGGATGTCAAGAATACAGAGATCCCTTAGGGTACCTCTTAGTATTACCTTGCCCTGTGATTAAAGTCAATGGATAACTATTACAACAACCCAATTCAGGCAGGACTACTAATGACCCAGACACTTTAGGAATGTAGGTTTGGGTAAAGAAACATGATCAGTTGAGGACGAAGAGAATACAGAATGGGTAGTGGAAAAATTTATAAATACCAGCTACAATCATGTAACAAGTTACAGAAATGATGACTATAATAGTTACGAGTATTTTTCCTTATTTTATTATGAAAATTTCTTATGTGTATACACACATACATATACATATATAGATATATCTTTGCTTTCTTCTTATTCTGCTACCATATAAAATAGAATATATTAACTTTATATCACAGTATTTAAGTATCATTAATTTTATAACACAGTATTTAAGTTATTACAGGATATCAAGAATAAAAGTAATGAACTAAGGACTTTGCATCCTCTTCTGGGGAAAAAGTAGCGCATTTTCACAGTTTGCAGGATAGTTGTATCATGCTTGGCGGAAGCATAAACTTGTTTTTGTCTTTATTTGGAGATTAGGTGTGGTTAATGTAATGTGCACAGGTTCCAAGCTAATAAAGAGTGGAATTGTGTTGGTTACTTTTATGTGTCAACTTTGCTAGACCATGGTATTCAGATATTTGACCAAACGTGTTTGGATATTGCTGTGAAACTATTTTTTGGATTAGACTGACATTGAAATGAGTAAACTGAGTAAAGCAGATTAACTTCCATAAGATGCGTGGGCCTTATCCAGTCAGGTAAAGGGCTTAAGAGAAAGATCAACCTCTCCTGAGAAGGAGGGAGTTCTTCCAGCCAACTCCTTTAGGACTCAAGCTGTAATACCAAGAATGTCTGAGTCAGTCCAACAAGTACAGCGTCCTGACTATTGGAGTTGCTGGATGAAGACAAGGATAAATGGAGGGATAAGGTAAGGAGAAAATTATAAATATTATTGCCTTGGGACTTATTTCAGAAAGAAGAAATGTAGGTGCTAGTTAAATGTGTTACTTCATTTGTTATGTGCATATTTATATTTATTAATTTTCCCTTTCCCTCTTCTCTCTTTCTTCTGTAACTGTATTCAGAGGATGAATCTTGTTATTAAATATATAATTTAGTCCTTATTTACAGTGTCACAGGATTGTAACTGAATTTAGGGAGGAATGAACATTAGCCAGAGAAAGATACAGTGACTATTGAAACATTACCTCTTACCTTTAGGTGAAAGGGCAAGTGGATTTCATTTTTATGAAGTAAAATGGTGTTTCGTTAGACAAGGATATATTGGGTTGGCCAAAAAGTTCGTTTGGGTTTTTCCATAACATCTTACGGGAAAACCCAAATGAACTTTTTGGCCAACCCAGCAGTTTTGTCATTGTTGTCTTCCATATGGTGACTAAGTACATGGATGTTGAGCACTCAAAATAGTGAAAGTAAAGTGTATTCTATGGATTAGCTTACTCTGTATCTATTCTTCTTCAACATTTTCTTTCAGTAAAACAATATTTCTCAGGCTTCCTTTTCACTAGGGTAGGGTTCTAGATATGGTCTAGGTTAGGCCAAGCAGTAGCCCCACCATACAACCTGGAAAGAAGACATGAGCAACGTGGAACACTGCATGTTAATGGGAGATGTGTATTTCTTCTAGGCATACTGCTAGAACTATTTGGTTCTTTTAGTTCACTTCCAGTGAAGGGTCACTATTTGGTCTATAGCATCATAAATGGCAAGAGAAATAGCATGGCAGTAGTGGTTTTCTGATAGAATAGTCTTGTAGTATGGAAGAATATTGTTGGCTGCAATGGATTTTTCAAAGACTACTTAAACTAATACATCTGTTTCTGCTAAAACCATCGAGAAAGGTGAGGATATCTGTAACTCAGAAACTTAAGCAACATAGAGTGAATCAATTTTCTATATTATATGTTTTCTATATTATAATAACTGAGAATCTTTATTTAAGAAGCATACTAATCAGAAATGCAAACCAAAACCACAATGAGATATCACCTCACCCCTGTGAGGATGGCTGTTATCAAAAAGATAAAAGATAACAACTGTTGGTGAGGATGTAGAGAAAAGCATACCCTTGTGCACAGTTGGTAGAAATATAAGTTGATGCAGCCACGATGGAAAACAGTATGGATGGTCATCAGAGAATTAAAAAGAGTACTACCGTACTATAAATCCCACTTCTGTATATTTATATGAAGGAAACAAAATCAGTATCTAGAAGAGATCTCTGCACACCAAATGTTCATTACAGCATTATTGACAATAGCCAAGGTATGGAAACAACCTAAGTGTCCTTCAATGGATGGATGGATGGAGAAGATGCAGTTTGTATGTATGTGTATATGTATACATACATACATACAATTAAATATTATTCAGCCTTGATAAAGAATGAAATACTGACATTTGTGACATCATAGATGAACCTGGAGGGCGTTATGCTTAGTGAAGTAAACCAGATAAAGACGATACTATGTGGTCTCCAAAAACAAAAACAAAAACTGATTTCATAGGTACAGAGAATAGAATGGTAATTTTTATGGGGCTTACGGGGAGAGGAAATGGGGAGATGTAAGTCAATCAGTATAAACTTACAGTTATAAGATGAATAAGTTCTAAGGATCTAATGTATAGCATGGTGACTATAGTTAATAATATGGCATTGTATTTTTAACATTCACTGAGAGTGGATCTTAAACATTCTCACCAAAAAAAAAAAAAGTTAGCTATGTGAAGCAATAGATGTGTTAATTATTTTGATCCTAGTAATCATGTCACAATGTATAAGTATATCAAATCATAATGTACACTTAAATATATACAATTATATTGGTCAGTTATTCTTTAGTAAAGCTGGAGGGGGGAAGAAACATCAAAGGACAAAGCATGTTTTAAGACTATTGTAGTCCATGTACATGTTCCTTTTATTTTGTTGACTTTTAAATTTAGTCATCTTCATAAACCTTTTAAGCTAACTTTCTCATGACTTAAATTCACCTGGCAGCCAATTTCCGAAAAGCAATCACATAGCAGCATTTCATTTTTACCAATGGAGAAATCACAGGAGCAATTTCTTTCATTTTTCCAAACAAGTATAGCTATTCTTACTAGAACCACTCCAGTTAAAGGTCACTTGCTATTTCGGTTAGAATGCCTCTTTTCGGAGGTATATTTCTCAGCCATTTAAATTTACTTTAAATGTGCAGTTGATATCTTTGGGTACAATTATTTTATTGGAAAATTACATAAGTTTATTTTCATGGCATGTACAAAAAATAGAATCTGTTTTAAAGGGTAACACTCAGTATCTATCATTCCATGAGAATTTGTGGGTTTTTTATTTGTAAATTATATATTTTAATAAAAATGGGTCAATAATATCTACTGATTTTAATGAAATTCTTAGAATATAGGTATCATTTCAGATCAAACTCTTCTAATGCAAGTTTAACCAGCCCATATGGGCCTAAGGTTTTATTTTTGAAATGAGTTTTAATAACAGATTAAACTATTTAAATAGATATTAGCTATTTCAGATTATCTCTTACTCTCATTTTAAAGTTGATTATTTTATAAAAACATTTAATCAAAATTTTCAAATTTATTGCTGTAAAATTGTTTCTATTTTTTTAAATAATATTTAATATCTTCTTGATCTATAGTAATTCCCCTTATTTAATTGTCAGTATTAAGTTTGTTCTGTCTCTTTTTCATCAGTCTAGTAGCTAGGACTTTGCAAATTGGCTTAATAGTTTCAAAAACTCAACTTTTGTCTTTGTTGATTTTCTCAGTTCTATATTTGCTTTCTATTTTATGCTTGTTTTTATCTGTGTTAGTTTCTTCTGTTTTTTTACTTTGCTTTTTGTTGTCTTGCTTTAAGATTTATTTATCTTCTAGAAATAATCTCTGGAAGTAAATAATAAAATTTATATAATATGGAATTTAGGTTTCGTGTTCAATTTCTTTTGTTCTTATGAACACTTTAAGTTGCCTTAAAAATAAATTTTTTAAATGTGTACAAAGTGTGCCTAACAAAATGCTGGAGTAGATAATTTCTTGATGTGACAATACTGTAACTTCCACAGAGGAATAAGTACAGACGAGATAATATATTGGAATAAAATTGGTGGTAGGATCTCTTCAATAAGCTCCACTTAATTGACACACACCAGCATGCTTACCTCAGCAAACATTGACTCTTTTCACCATGCTCTGAGCTACTAACACCAATTGAACTGAAGGCTTATTGAATGTTGTTTGTACTTGTTCCCAAATATGGTTATACAAGTAGGATTTTACATTTTAATTACATATTTTAATAAAATATTTGATGGGCAGTTGGAATCAGAGTCTGTAAGTGAAGAGAATGTTTCATTAAATACTAAATGAAACTAAATAACTAAATATTGGGGGAAGTCCAAGACAGTTAAGTTGTTAATAAGAATGGTATCAAATTAAATGCTGGCCAACACTATGAAATAAAATCCAGAAATAAAGTAATACAATTTAGATTAATTATTCTGTCAGTGTGTTGTTAAATGTCTTTAAGATGTAACTCTCAAAAGAAAACTAAAACTAGAAATGATAAAAGATTCATCATGGTTATGATACCACAGGACAATCAGTAAGACAGATTCAGTGGAAAGACAACAACAAATAAAAAACCCTTAGACTTACTGAAGTGTTTGGCAAATAGAGAACACTGAACATCTACTAAAGATAATATTAGCTTATTTGTGGCTTTAATCAACATGTCATGGGCTGTTGACTCTATGAACAGGAACAAGTGTATCTGTTTTGGAGTAGGCTACTTTCCTAATTACAGATATTTCTATGGAAAGTATATCAGTAGGACATCCAGTGTCAGACCAACGAGAGTGAAAACATGTTTTAGTGGTTACATGTTACCAGTGTTGAAAAGCAGAATTTGTGCATACAGCTGTTGTAACATCTCTTTAAAATTTTCTTTAACAAACAGTAAATGCTGGAGAGGGTGTGGAGAAAAGGGAACCCTCTTACACTGTTGGTGGGAATGTAAATTGATACAGCCACTATGGAGAACAATATGGAGGTTCCTTAAAAAACTAAAAATAGAACTACCATATGACCCAGAAATCCCACCCCTGGACATATACCCGGAGAAAACCATAATTCAAAAAGATACATGCACCCCACTGTTCACTGCAGCACTATTTACAGTAGCCAGGACATGGAAGCAACCTAAATGTCCATCAGCAGAAGAATGGATAAAGAAGATGTGATACATATATAAAATGGAATATCACTCAGCTATAAAAAGGAACAAAATTGTGCAATTTGCCAAGACGTGGATGGACCTAGAGACTGTCATAGAGAGTGAAGTAAGTCAGAAAGAGGAAAACAAATATCGTATAATATTGCTTATATGTGGAATCTAGAAGAATGATACAAATGACTTTATTTGCAAAGCAGAAATAGAGACTTAGACATAGAGAATGGATGTATGGATTCCATGGGGGGAGGGGGGTGGGATGAACTGGGAGATTGGGATTGACATATACACACTATTGATATTATGTATGAAATAGGTAACTAATGAGAACCTGTTGTACAGCACAGGGAACTCAGTGCTCTGTGGTGACCTAAATGGGAAGGAAATCCAAAAAAGAGGGTTACGTGTATACATATAGCTGATTCACTTTGCTGTACAGCAGAAACTAACACAACGTTGTAAAGCAACTATACTCCAATGGAAATTAATTAAAAGTTTTCTTAATCATCTTAACATATAAATAGGATATCATGAGCACATAATACACCCTATGAGCTAATTTTTGTTATGTTATATCCTTGGTAGAAGTCCTACCAACTTTTTTTTTTTTTAGGTACAGAGATTTCCCATATACTTTCCCCACCCCACCCCACCCCCACAGCCTCCCTCAGCATCAACATCCTGTGCCAGCATATAGTACACTTACTACAAGCAATGGCCCTGCGCTGATAAACATCATTATCCCCCAAAGTCCACAGTTTACCTTAGGCTTCCCGCTTGGCGTGATACCTTCTGTTGTTTTTGTCAGTTGGATAAAGACATGTATTCACCTTTGTAGCAGCATACAAGTTGGTTTCACTACCCTGAAAATCCATGCTTTGTCTATTCACCCCTCCACCTCTAAGCCTGGCAACCACTCATCTTTTGTCTCCATAGTTTTACCTTTTCCAGAATGTCAAATAGATGGAGTCATACAGGATTTAGATTTTCAGATTGACTTCTTTCACTTTTTGATATGTATTTGTGATTGCTTCATGTCTATTCATGTTGTGATAGCTCATCAGTTTTTAGCACTGAATAATATTCCGTTGTCTGGATGTAACACAGTTTGTTTATGTATTCACCTACTGAAGGAGATCTTGGTTGCTTCCAAGGTTTGGCAATTATGAACAGAGCTGCTGTAAGCATTGTGTGTACATTTTCAATTCCTTTACGTAAATACCAAGGAGCACAATTGCTGGATTATATGGAAGATTATGCTTAATTTTGTATGAAACTGCGAAAGTCTTTTTCAAAGTGACTGTACAATTTTACATTCCCACCAGCAATAATGAATGCCCTTGTTGAACCATATCCTCAACAGCATTTGGTGTTGTCAGATTGGGATTGACACATATACACTAATATGTATAAAATGGATAACTAATAAGAACCTACTGTATAAAAAAATAAATAAAATAAAATTCAAAAATTCAAAAAAAAAGTGTTTTGGACTTTGACCATTCTAATAGGTATAGTATATCATTGTTATTTTAATTTGCAGTTTCCTAATAACATGATGTTGAGCATCTTATTATATGCTTATTTGCTATATCTTGTTGGTGAAGTGTTAGTTCGAACGTTTTACCCATTTTAAATTAGGTGCTTATTTTCTTACTGAGTTCTAGGAGTTTTGTGTATATTTTGGGTAACTATTCTTTATCAGATATGTCTTTGCAAATATTTTCTCCAAGTCTGTGGCTTGATATATAGTCTTGCACTGTGCATTTTGGTCTATAATCCATTTTGAGTTAATTTTTGTGAATGGTATGAGGTCTGTGTCTAGATTCTTTATTTTTTCTTTAGTTTTTATTTTTATTTATTTATTTATTTATTTGCATGTGGATATTCAGTTGTTCTAGCACCATTTGTTGAAAATATTATCTTTGCTCCATTGTATTACCTTTGCTCCTTTGGAAAAGATCAGTTGACTGTATCTCTGTGGGTCTACTTCTGGGTTCTCTCTTCTGTTCCATTGGTTTATTTGTGTATTCTTTTGCCAATACCACACTTTCTTGATTACTGTAGTTTTAGTAAGTTTTGACATTGAGTAGTGTCGGTCCTCCAACTTTGTTCTTCCTCAATATTGTGTTGGTTATTCTGGGTCTTTTGCCTCTGCATATAAACTTTAGAATCAGTTTCTAAATTTCTATAAAATAATCTTCTGGGATTTTGATTTGGATTACGTTTAATCTGTAGATCAATTTGGGAAGAACTAATTTGACAGTATTGAATCTTCCTATTTATGAACATGTACTACCTCTCCATTTATTGAGTTGTTCAATTTCTTTCATCAGAATTTTGTATTTTCTTCATATATATCTTGTGCATATTTTGTTAGTTTATACCTAGGTATTTGACTTTTTGGTATGCTAATTAAAATGGTATTATGTATGAAATTTCAACTTCTACCTATTCATTCTTGGCATGTAGGAAGGCGATTGATTTTTGTTCATTAACTTTGTATCCTGCAACCTTGCTACAATTACTTATTACTTCCAGAAGATTTTGTTTGTTTGTTTTGTTTCTTCCATATTTTCTACATAGACAGTCATGTCATCTGTGAACAACTCAATAAAT
Organism: Delphinus delphis; assembly: GCF_949987515.2. Taxonomy (NCBI): domain Eukaryota; kingdom Metazoa; phylum Chordata; class Mammalia; order Artiodactyla; family Delphinidae; genus Delphinus; species Delphinus delphis. The sequence goes on along the minus strand of NC_082687.1, from coordinate 79,428,273 downwards.
GGAGAGGTAGTTTATTTCTTCTTTGCCACTCTCTACATTTTTATTTCCTTTTCTTGACCTTTTGTATTAGCTGGAACTTTTGGCACAATGTTGAAAAGGAGTGGTGAGAGGAAACTTCCTTGCCTTTTCCCTAATCTTAGTGTGGGAAACTTTGAGTTTCTCACTATGAAGTATGTTAGGTTTAGGCTTTTGTAGATGTTTTTTTAATCAAGTTGATGATATCCCCTCTAATCCTAGTTTCCTGGCAGTTTCTATTATCAATGAGTATTGGAGCCTCCTCCCCCACCAAATTTAACTTTATACATAATAATCTCACTTAACAGGTTACTTCACTACATGCTAGTGCAATTTTTGTTTTGTCAAAAGAATACAGAAGTAACGTTATTTTAAGCTAACTCTATCATGGATTTGTTGGTGAGATTTTACAAAATGTCGGCTAATATCTACCCTGATGTTATATTAGGGTAAACTACTGTGGGAAACAGAATAATGCCTCTTCTCCCCAAAATGCCCATGTCCTTATCCCTGGAACTGTGAATTTGTTACCTTACATGGCAAGAAGTTTTTTTCTTATGTGATAAAGGTTAAAGATCTTGAGATGGAGAGATTATCTTGAATTACCTGGATGGGCCTAGTATAATCATTAGAGTACTTAGAAGGATGTAGATAGTCAGAATTAGAGTAGAAAATGTGATAACACAAACAGAGGATACAGATATTAAACTGCTGCCTTCAAGGATGGAGGAAGGGGCCGTGTACCAATGCATCCAGGTGACCTATAGAAGTTAGAACAGGCAAGGAAACAGTTTCCCCCCTACAGTCTCCAAAAGGAATACAGAACTGCTTACTATTTTGGCCTTTGGACCAACAGAATTGTATAACAAAATAAATTGGTATTGCTTTAAGTCATTTGATTTGTGATGTTTGTCATGGAAGGAATAGGAAATTTAAACTACCACTTTTCATTATACTATTGTGAGATGAGTTTGGGAAAACTGGTCATTTGTTTGACTTGGAGAAAATTTACATAATTTAAAGCAAATCCTGGCTGTTCTATCAGTTCATCACAGAGAATTGCTTTTTATTTAAAGAAATGACCTCTTTTTTGTCACCTGTGCTTACTATAGTGTTTATCTGTTTATACAAAACTAAGTCTTGGTGTTACATGGCTGTATTCAATAAGCAAATCGACTAGCTGTTACATCCAACCCAGTATTTATCAAAAGTTCAGCTGAGAAAATAAGTAAAACTATTGGGAAAAACACTTAATTTCTTTTCATTTGTGCTATAAAGATACCAAGATTCAGTAATATTAGCTGGTATTCAGGTTCCTATAACAGTATTGCTTTTTTCTACCCATATTCCAGTCTTCCTTTCCATTGTCTCATGAATAACTGTCCTTGTTTAATAAAGGCTCTGTTGAGTCATTCCTGAATGATGTTAGATCCTGGTGGATAAATTGTTTCTTTTATATTTTGTGGATGTTTTAGACATAAGATTTCCTTTTTGAGTAATCTTTTAAAAGCTTTAGAGACAAGCTTGCATTTAATTCATGGGAAGAAAACTATATCCAACTTTGAAATAGTCATTTTATCCTCATTCTTAACTCTAGTTATTCTCATCCCTATTTTTATATCTTATATATTATATTTAATTTATTAATTTTATCATATTTTATGAACTCTTCTTATAGGCCAGTTTAAAAGGTTTAGGTACATAACTAATTAATTAAATAAAATTGGTGAAAATACATAATAGCAAACCTATATTTTTGAAAGTTGGGTATAATGATGACAAAGTAACAGGATTCATTTGTATTGGTAAAATTTTCCAGCAGCACAATTGAGTTAATTACTCCTATTTTCTTACCAGAAGCATTATTTATTATAATTTCCTGTGAGTTTCTTTGAATAATGTTAGAATTTTCCTTGATCCCCTGGTATTCAGAGAGTTGAATGATCAATTTTTTTTTGGAAACTTACTGAGTCCATTAATTATTATTTTATATTTTGATTTCACTTGTTCTGTTTTACTGAAACATTTTTGTTTTACAATAAAATTTGAGCTTATGAAGGCAAAAGCTATTTCTATTTATTTCATTTTTTTAAGTCTCTCATTATGACTTTCTTGCTTACATTTTTGTTGCTTTCTCTGGGGGTTAGCACAATTAATAAGCCAAGTTATGAGAACAGAATTTGCTCTAAGCATTCTCAGTATAAAAGGCTTAATATAGGAATTAAAAGTTAAATGACTATCAGAAAAGCTGAGGGCAGAGTAAAAGTCAAGAGAGCTTCTGAAAAGTTCAGAAAGTTGCCAACCAAGATCAAGGAAGCACATATGGAAGTTCTCCCTTGAGATAACAAATTAAGGATGTCAGAATCACACTGTAAACTGCTCAGAGTCTCCCTATTACTCAACCAATCCCTAACTTGAATATAACAAATACATGCAGCTGTGGATCCAATTTGCATCCTGATTTATCCACATGGAGAATCAAACTTTACAGTTTCTGTTCAGCAGTCTCAACCAACAAGTTGTGTGTGTGTGTGTGTGTGTGTGTGGATGTGTAGAGGGAGAGAGGGATGGGGGGAAGGAGAGAGAGAAAGAGAAATAAGCTACTTTTAAAAATTGGCTCATGCAATTGTGAAAGCTTGGGAAGTCCAAAATGTGCAAGATGGGTCAGCAGACTGGAGATGAGGGAAGAGTTGAACTTCAAGTCCAAAGGCAGTGTACTGGCAGAATTTCTTCTTCCTTAAAAGAGGCTAGTCTTTGTGCTATTAAGGTCTTGAATTTATCGGATGAACCCCACCCACATTATGGAGGTCACTCTGATTTTCTCTAAGTTCACCAATATAAATGTTAATCTCATCCAAAAAACTCACCTTCACAGAAACATCCAGAACAAAGTTTGACCAAATATCTGGGCATCATGACTCAGCCAAGTTGACACATAAAACTAACCATCACAGCCATACTACAAGCTTTCAGTTTCTTTGTTTATTTCTTGTTCTCAGAACTTAAAACCATGAGTTTAATGCTTTATTTATCCAAGTTTTCCAGTGTGGTAAGGAGTTATCTCATATTATAACCTCTTTGTTTTATTTTCATCTGTAAGATTCTGTTATTACTAAAATGTACTACAATCTCAAATCTCACTCTTCTTTAGGCCCTTGAATACATGCAAATAGAATTTATGTAACTATTTTGGCCCTTTTCTACCAGGACCTCATTTAATATTGGTAATGAAATCATTGCTACCTTTTATTTCTAATCAGATCAAAGAACTTATTCCAGAGCCCCATGTTTAAGATTCTATTCTTTTGAGACCATTTTCAGTATCTTAAATTGAATTTATACAGTAAAATGTATGCCAGTTAATATATTCCGAGTATAAAATATTTAATATAGGAATTATGGACTTACATAATAAAGGCAAAGCTGAATAGTGAAGGACAGGGATGCAGGTGCTAGAAGTCAGAGAAGCTGAGTCTGAAGATCTGATCCTACAACACCAAGGAGTGTATTTCTCTCAGTCTCCCAATAAAGCTGTTGCAATCTTCAGGAATTAATGCCCAACTATACAGGAAATGTGTTTTGAAGAAATATAAATGCAAGATTCTCTTCTGCAGTTCAGAAGAGACCTTTGCGAGGGATGACAGTGTTGCCAAGTTTATAACAGTCACCCATAAGTTCTGGGCTTATCAGCTAGTGCCCAAAACAAAGCACATTAGTTTTTAAGAATCAAGTCATTCCTCTGATCAAAAAGTTTAGCGTATTACCATGTTAGAATGCTTTCCAGATTCCTAGAGAATCTTAACACATCTATCATGGTCCTGCATAATCTTGCCATTGCCTGTGTCCAGAACCTAATTTTCTGTCACTGGCTTTATTAATATACTGCAGCCATACCAGCTTGCTTTCTCTTCCTCAAAATTGCCCAGCTCATTACTGTCTCAGACCTTGGCATAGGCTGCATTCTCTGTGTGGAATTAATGCCCTTGGAACTGACCATGTCTGACTTTGCATAATCATTCAGATCTCAGCTCAAATAGACAATTCTCAGAGAGGCTCTTCCTGACACATATATCTTGCCTCTTCCCAGTAATTCCCTCTAGATCAGTCCCCTGTTTTATATCTCAACTACCATTTATATCTGAAATTATCTCAATTATTTAACATTTATGATCGCTTCTTCTCTATTAAATATCAGGGATGCAGTTTGTTTAGTGTTGCTTTCTTGGTGCCTGGATCAGTTTCTAGAGCAATCTGTGTGTATTTGTGTGTGTGGATGTGTGGTTATCTACATATACACAGAATAAACACAGATGTAATTAATCAATTAAATCTCTGTATCTTAACTCTTTTCACGTAAAACTGAAGACCCACTGGAGACTTTTTTAATTTGGCAAAATCTCTGTCAGATTCTGGAAGCCACCCAAAGAAGACATACTATCTAACCAAAAGCAGTGTGCTTGCTTTTAAATGTAACAAGGGAAACCCCAGTACCTAGATATTTCTTCCAACTGTATTACAGATGCTGGCCTTTTTGATGTAGAATTCTTAGAACTGCTATAGTCTACAGATGCTCAAATTGCTTAGTGAATCACCATCTTTGTACTTATGGTAAATGGCTCCAGTTTCCCAAATCTGGCCTATAGCCTTCTGTTGACTAAGCTAGCTGTCTGGCCACCTTCTGATTTCTGTGGGATTGTTTCTCCTCAGTTGCATGTTTTCCTAATGTCTTTGACCCAAATGTGAACACAGAAATGCCTATTCATTGCCCACAAGGACAGTGGCTGCACCTTCAGCAGTACTTTAATTAAAGTCAGGAATGGCCCAAGGGAAACAGATGAATATAGAGACACATTTACAAATGCTATTAGGTGGAGCTTCTCTAATAGGCCTTGGACCCACAGACCCAGAGACCACTGCTGATCTCTGTCATCCTAGGAAGATGCCTCCCTACCCATTCCCAAGACCATGCTATGTGACAGCATCTGGCTTTCCTTCTCCTCGCAGAAGTATCTTTGAATATGCCTCGGAAATTACTGGAGCAAACTTTTTTTAAAGGTGTTTTCAAGGTCTAATTGACATGCAACAAACAACACATTTCAAGTACAATTTGATGAATTTTGACATAGCTAGACTCCCGTGCAACCATCAGCATAATCAAGATTTCTTTGACTCATGAGTTATTCAGAAGTTTATTTAAACTTTAGATATTTGGGGATTTCTCAGTTTTTCTATTATGGATATCTGATTTATTTCTGTTGTGATCAGAGAATATGTATTACTTGAATCATTTTAAATTTATTGAGACTTTTTTATGGCCCGAATATAGTCTATTTTGATAAATTTTCCATGTGATCTTGAAAAGAATTTATATTCTAATGTTACTGGAAAAATTACATCAATTTAGTTGATAATATCTTTTAAGTCTTCCATATGCCTAGCAATTTTCTGTAAGAGGTGAAATTTTTACTACAATTGGAAAAATGTCTATTATGGACAGATCTTGAAGATTACCAGATTTTGTTTCATATTGTCTGAAAATATGCATTTAGGTACATAAATATGATTGGTTAATTGATTATCATTATAAAACAGATCTCTGAACCCCAGTATTATTTTTTTAACATTTTTATTGGATTATAATTGCTTTACAATGGTGTGTTAGTTTCTGCTTTATAACAAAGTAAATCAGCTATACATATACATATATCCCCATATCTCTCCCTCTTGCGTCTCCCTCCTGCCCTCCCTATCCCACCCCTCTAGGTGGTCAAAAAGCACCGAGCTGATCTCCCTGTGCTATGCAGCTGCTTCCCACTAGCTATCTGTTTTACATTTGGTAGTATATATAAGTCCATGCCACTCTCTAACTTCGTCCCAGTTTACCCTTCCCCTCCCCATGTCTTCGAGTCCATTCTCTATGTCTGCATCTTTATTCCTCTCCTGCCCGTAGGTTCGTCATAAACTGTTTTTTTGATTTTTTAGATTATATATATATATATATATATATATATTTATTAACATAGAGTATTTGTTTTCCTCTTTCTGACTTACTTCACTCTGTATGACAGACTCTAAGACCATCCACCTCACTACAGATAACTCAATTTTGTTTCTTTTTATGGCTCAGTAATATTCCATTGTATATATGTGCCACATATTCTTTATCCATTCCTCTGTTGACGGACAATTAGGTTCTTGCCATGCCCTGACTACTGTAAATAGTGCTGCAATGAACACTGTGGTACATGACTCTTTTTGAATTATGGTTTTCTCATGGTATATGCCCAGTAGTGGGATTGCTAAGTCGTATGGTAGTTCTGTTTTGAGTTTTTCAAGGAACCTCCATACGCTTCTCCATAGTGGCTGTATCAGTTTACATTCCCACCAACAGTGAAAGAGGGTTCCCTTTTCTCCACACCCTCTCCAGCATCTATTGTTTGTAGACTTTTTGATGATGGCCATTCTGACAGGTGTGAGGTGATACCTCATTGTAGTTTTGTTTTGCATTTCTCTAATGATTTGTGATGTTGAGCATTCTTTCATGTGTTTGTTGGCAATCTGTATGTCTTCTTTGGAGAAAAGTCTATTTAGGTCTTCTGCCCATTTTTGGATTGGGTTGTTTGTTTTTTTGATATTGAGCTGCATGAGTTGCTTGTAAATTTTGGAGATAAATCTATTGTCAGTAGCTTCATTTGCAAATATTTTCTCCCATTCTGAGAGTTGTCCTTTCATCTTATTTATGGTTTCCTTTGCTATGAAAAAGCTTTTAAGTTTCATTTGGTCCCATTTGTTTATTTTTCTTTTTTTTTCCATTTCTCTAGGAGGTGGGTCAAAAAAGATCTTGCTGTGATTTATGTTATAGAGTGTTCTGCCTATGTTTTCCTCTAAGAGTTTTATAGTGTCTGGCCTTACATTTAGATCTTTAATCTTTTTCGAGTTTATTTTTGTGTATGGTGTTAGGGAGTGTTCTAATTTCATTCTCTTACATGTAGTTGTCCAGTTTTCCCAGCACCACTTATTGAAGAGGTTGTGTTTTCTCCATTGTATATTCTTGCTTCCTTTATCAAAAATAAGGTGACCATATGTGCATGGGTTTATATCTGGGCTTTCTATCCTGTTCCATTGATCTATATTTCTGTTTTTGTGCCAGTACCATACTGTCTTGATTACTGTAGCTTTGTAGTATAGTCTGAAGTCAGGGAGCCTGATTAAGTAACAAAGATACAATAATCCACTAATATTGGTTCAAAATGTATTAGTTAATTACATTAGTATGGTATAATGTAGCTTGAATTCATCTAAAATTTTATTCATAGCAGTTATAGTCACAGAGCTAAACTAAAAGAAGCAGGACAGTAAGCATTATTTTTGTCAAGGGTTCTTGAAGAATGTACTACTATTAAAACTTCATTGGCATCCACCAGCATAAGTTTCTTTGGATTATGTCAATTTTTTCAGAAATAGTATGAGTCAGAAAATCATTGTCACCTTTCATGGAATAACTTGAAAGTGATGTGATCTTCTTTCAGAGCCTAACTTGATGACATGTTCTAAAAATGTGTTTTCTAGAAATCTCGTTATATCCTGTTTTTCAGTGTATCTCCTATGTGCTTTTATGTATTTTTAATTGTGTTTAATTCTGGACACTGACATTTATTTTGATTGATGTCCTGTTATTTGTCATGAAATACAATAAACCTTTGGAATTATTTACACTTTTCAATAGCTGTGTCCCTCTGGTAATTCCAGGCATTCTTCATCATAAAACCTGACTTTAAGACTTACTATAAAGCTACAGTATTCAAGAGAGGGTGGTATTGGCATGAAAACAGACCAATCAGTAGAAACAAATAGAGAACCCGGAAATAGCCCTGAACATATATGTAATACAATTTTTGACAAAGTTGTCAAGACAATTGGAAGGAGAAAACATAAAGTTTAACAAAAATGGGGCTATGACAACTTGATATCCATATGCAAAGGAACCATACCTTGCACTATATGCAAAAATTAATTCAAAATGAATCATAGACCTAAATATAAACCCTAAAATTGTAAGGCTTCTAGAAGAAAATATCGGGAAAGTTCTTTGTGACCTTGTGTTAGGCAAAGACGCCTTAGGTGCAACACCAATAGCATGACCCGTAAAGAAAACGTTGATACTTTTGACTTGATCAAATTCAGAAAGTGTTCTAAAGACACTGCTAAATTAATAAGAGGTAAAACATACTCTTAAATATTACCCACCTTTTTCAATCCTGGGTATTTTCCCAAGAGAAATGAAAGTATGTCCTTAGAAATTTTGTACCCCAATTTTTTATAGCTGTTTGTGTTAATCAAAAACTGGAAATAACATAAATATCCTTTAATACATAAAAGAATATACATGTTTCATATTTATACAATAGAATACTACTAAACTATAAAAAGAATAAACTATTTACTCACATAACAAGGATGAATTCCTTTATCCCTTAAAATATTTGCTCTGACCCATTTTCTCTGATCTCTTCTTTTGGACTCTTGAGTCCACATATTTTAGATTGTTGGATTTTTGTCACTGATATCCTGGATATTCATGTGTATTGTCAGTGTTGTCTTTCCTATAGAGAGAAGACTGTGGGACATGCATATATTTGGTGGGTATTCACATCATGTTAATCACAATATTGGATGGGTGTGTGTGATACATATGTTCACTCCCACTGAAGAGACAACATACATAGAAACACATGTTCACACACAAACACATATTCTTACACAGACACACCCTTTCGGTAGTATATTACTGTGCCTTAGAGAAAATGTGTACTTAAATGATAAAAATATAATGAAATACATTTAAAACAATCATTTTCTTCTTTTATATTCTACTTACATTCCTCCTTTGCCTTATCTTCCCTCTGTAAAATGATGAAATACCTAAAGACTATAGTAATTAGGTGAAATACAAATATATTGAACACACAGAATGAAAGGAGTTTCACTTGTGTGCTATACTAGCTTAAATATAAGCCATCTTATAAGTGTTTGATATTCTGTTTCTATTCTGACACAGAAAACTCATTTTCAACTTAAGGTATCCACAACAAAAAAACCCAATCTGAAGAGTGACAATAGTAACATTGCTGTTTGTAATGGTGTATCTAGAAAGTTGCATGCTTATGGCATTTATTTCTTTAAAAAGCACTATGTTTAATAGTAATTTATACTTTAAATTACTATGTTTTGGTGAATTTATACACTGTTACAATTTTTTGAAACGTTATTTTGCTCGTTCTTGTTTATTTGGTTAAACACTTGCCTTGACAGTATGTTCACTGTTTCACAGTAATTTAATTAATAAGTCCTTTGGCATAATGTAAAACTTATGCAAAATGTAGATATAAATCTTTTGTAGTAGAGTGAGCTTAATGAGAGAAGAATTAGGTGTGACAATCCAGTTGCTTCTTTGAAGAAGGGATCAGCTAGAAAGCCAGTTGACCACCATTTAAATCTAGTTTCTCTGTATAAGCAGTATGTGATGTTCTGCTTATCTCTAATGTCTCATAGCCTCAGTTTCTCCAATGTAAAATGAATATAATGATGCTTAATTCAAAAATTTGTAGGGATTAAACTAGAGATTACTTATAACTTTCTTGTCATACTGCAAACATCAGTATATGAAAGCTATTCTGTTGCTCAGATCTTGTTGATCTGAGACGTCACAAAGTAGTTCATTTCCTAGGAAAAAGAGATGAAGTAGTCCCTTCTATTCTTCTGAACTTCTTTTCACATTCTGTGATTACAGCATTTCGGATGAAATATGCATTAGGTGAAACTGAACACAAACACACACACCCACATTCAGGCGCAGTAGGGTGACATAAAACGTCCAAGTTTACAAGGTCTTATTGAAAAGAGGAGAGCAGAAGAGCAGAAGAGATTGCATGTGACAGAATATACAGTAGCTTAGCAGTCGGATGTTAGTGGCATTATCTGAACAAGGTAAACCCAATACGTTGGCAGAGTTTAATTATTGACTTAATACTGCATTTTTGTCAAAATTTACATTATCTTTCCAGAAGTATGTGGACTCCTTTTAAGTGAATGTTGACAAATACTGAGTTCTGAGAAACACCCAGTCACATTCTCTGCTGAAGGGAGGAAGGACAATTAGTGGTGTCATGATTTTGACAATATTTCAGCCTCCATATTTCTATCTTTCTGGAAAAACTTATCTGCATAATAAATGATACATCAAATTCTGTTTTATAATGTTTTAATTATTCCCTGTGTCATCTTATCACTTAGATTTGAAGTAACTGTATGGAAGAATTCTTATTTTTTTTCCATTGTGTAGATTCAGTAAATGTACGATTTTTGATGCTTTTATTTTCAAGTGAATTTTCAATGCAGATTATATCTACCAAAAGAGAATTCCAAGTGTAAATAAATATATTTTGATTAACATCATTAAATATATTATACCTATAAACATTAAAACTAGATTGTTTAAATGTGAAATGATCACAGGCTTAAATGTTTAGAATTCATTGTTCCATATTATTTAAAATATAAGACATTTCATTTAAATTTTTTCATTTATTTTTTATATATTTCCCTTAATATACAAATTAAATTTGTAAATATCAAATGTGGTTCAGTTTCTATAAGAGCACCTTATTCTTATTGGGTATCTTCTTTATTTTAATATTTTTGATAACTTCATCCGTTTACCTACCATATGGATTATATAATTTTAATAGAATTCTACTTTGACAGAACCAAAATTAGAGAGTTTTTGAAAACCCATAACCTGTAAATTTCAGAGGGTAACTATAGAGAATAGTCAAATTATCTACCAAAACCTAAACCTTCAATGCTAAGAAAATATGTCATTGGCCAGATTGTTAAATGTCCAGAAAGTTTACTCAAATGGCAGTTGAGCTCTTTTACAAAAACAATATTTTATTATGCCATCAATTTTGCTTATATAAATCTCTGGATTATGTTTGTTCTTGAGTTCTATTGCTATTACAAATGAGCATTTGGTATTCATAGTTAGTACAGGAAAACATATGAAGAATGGTTGGAAGTTAATTTATTTTCATATTCTTAAAAGCATGTGCAAACAGGAAAAATAACTGCTTCAGAATTGTCTATTATGCACATTATAATTTCATAGTTGTTTCTCGCATCGCTTACATCATGACTGCTAATAAAAAAATAATAATTCTAGCATAACTCTAACAGTGACTGAACTGCCAAAAATATCACTGCCAATGAATTAAATCATGTTGTTTACAATAATTTGCTGATTTTTAATCTGAAGAAAGTACACTGTGGAACTAATACTGATGCTAATTCTGCATTTTTATGCTCTGAAATGACAATGATATTATGAAAAATGAATCTCGTTTTAGTGTGCATTTTGGATACAAAGCACAAAGACATTACAAAAGACATCTTGATAGAAGTCTGTTAAAAAGTAAAGTTTTTAGAAAACCTAAATATTTCTTCTTATTTATATACAGCTTATTGAAGTCTGTTAAAAAGTAAAGTTTTTAGAAAACCTAAGTTATTATTCTTATTTATACCCTACGCTGTCAATTTTGTGTGTGTGTAGGGGGAGGGTGGAACATATAATAAGTGGTACAGAAAGAAAGAAATATTTATTTTTTATGGCTATATACTGAAATATACGTCAGAATGTATAGAACAGTAACAATAAAAAATGTGTGATAGAACATTAAAATGTGAAACTTAATTTTACAAGGTAAATATAATACTACAATTTGTAGCATTTTAGCAATAACACCATTTGCCCTTGATTATTTAGTAACTAGTTGTTAATTTACTTGATTTTATAGCTCTTTGACCCTTGCTATCAGTCCTTTTGGATACTTTTTAGCATATGAAAGGCATGGAAAGAAAGAACACCAAACTTAAATTATCTAAGATTATTATTATCATTATTATTATCTTCATTTGTGAACAATTCTATCATTATGCTTAGTGACAAAGCTGAGTAAAATAAGATCTGGAGAAAATCTCCCAAATGAAAATTAGCATGTTCACAAATGTCAAAGGAAATCAAGATTAGAATCATCTTTAAACAGTTTTCTACTAGTAAGGTTTCATGGGTTTCTCAGTTGGAGATTTACAATTACTTTTCAAAATGGATAAATCATTTGGTTCAACTGTAAACTTCGTCCAAAACTTGAAAATGTCTTAACACAGTTAAATTCAAATTCTATAACTTGTAAAGATCCTCAAAAGGTATATGCTTTCTTAAACTCTATATTATTTTACTTGATTTGTTCAATACTCTTAAATGCAAAAATGAATGATATAACTTGATTTCTCAAATAGATGTTCTTTCGGTATCTCTTTGTTTTTGAAATGATCTAACGCCAACATGTAAAAATTACGTAACTTAATAAAATCATAAATATTTTAAATTTAGAACATGCATGGTATCCAATAGTGAACTTTTTTGTTAATTATGTATTCCCCATTTAAATCTGCATTGCTTAATATACATGTTTAGTTTATTCAAAATGAAACTAAGAAATTCCTATTGCCCACAATATAACACAGATATCAATAGAAATTAAATGATAAAACCTGATTAGTGGGCTTCCCTGGTGGCGCAGTGGTTGAGAGTCCGCCTGCCAATGCAGGGGACACAAGTTCGTGCCCCGGTCTGGGAAGATCCCACATGCCGCAGAGCGGCTGGGCCCGTGAGCCATGGCCACTGAGCCTGTGCGTCTGGAGCCTGTGCATCCGGAGCCTGTGCTCCGCAACGGGAGAGGCCACAACAGTGAGAGGCCCGCGTACCACACAAAAACAAAAAAAAAACAAAAAAAAAACAAAACCTGATTAGTACCTAGGATTCTGTACACATATAATCATGTTGTATATAAGTAAATAAACACTGTTTTATTTTATTCCCTTCTAAATGTATGGTTTTATCTATTTTTTGGCCATTTGTAACGTTTAGGACCTGCACATTCTTGTTGTGTCGTGAGTCTTGGGGGGGGGAAATATGGTTGTTCTTTCACCATTTAATATGATTTTATTAGTTTTTTACTCTTGTGTTACAAATTACCAAGAACTTGGCAGGTTAAATCAGTATACTTTTATTATCTTATACTTTCTGTTGGTCATGAGTGGGGCATGAGTCTTTTGATCAGGGTTAGGGTGAACTCAGTTTGTCAACCGGCTGTCTTCTGATCTGGAGGCGTCAGTGGGGAAGAATTTGCTTTCAGCTTATTTCAGTTTGTTGGAGAATTCATTTCTTTGTTAATATCATAGTAATCGTTCATATAATTGTAGTGTTGTTTTCATGAAACAATTTGAAAAGTATTACCTCTTAATTTTTCAAAGAGCTGGTGGGACATGAATATTGTTTATTTCTTAAATATCTGATAGAATTTATTGGTAAGTGTCCATCCTTATTGCTGGTAATGTTTCTTTTTCCTCAGTCTACTTGTCTAATATGCACATAGTCACTCAAGATTTCTTTTGGTGAAACATTTTATGGTGTATAATTTTTCACCTGCTTTTTTATCTTTCTTTTTGTTTAAAGTGGATTTCTGTAGACAGTATATGATTTGTATTTTTTTCTATTGTTACAATCTCTGTTTTCAATGGGAGTTATTAGATTACTTACTTTTAATATAAATGTGTTGCTGTGTTTGGATTTAAAGCTTCTATCTTGCTCTTGTTTTTCTACTGTCTAAATGTCATATAGGAGGAGTTTCAAGGAAGCGGGCTCAACCAAGCAGGTGGGGGGCTGAGAGAGAATAATGACCTAAGGGAAAGTGCCTTTATTCGGGGTCAAGGTGGAATGCACAGTAAAAGTCATGAGGGGACTTCATTGGTACATTTAAATATCACTATGTCACAGTCAGGGGAGGGTAAGGAGGGGAGCTGGTGGCAGGGACCAGACATATCACACTGGTGCACTTGATCACCCAGGCAGGGTGCTCACAGCCTGTTTGTGGGGATGTCGAGGCATCAGGAAAACATCAAATTTAAAAAATTTACAATGTAAATTTACAAATTGTAAATTTGTAAAATTTGATGTGATTGTCAACATCGTAAACAATACTAATTGGGATGGATAACACTTGTCACCTTGGTTGTGGAGATGTTAAAGTTGAGTGGGACAACTTGAAAAAGTGGGCCAACTCTGACAAAAGTAACAGCTAGGAAGAGTCCTATTGGGCATATGAGGAAGGTTTGAAACCTAATTCACAACCAGGCATATCACTTTGCATGATCACCAAGAGAATTTGTCAAGTATCTCTGATTTTAAGGAAATCTGATAGAAAACTTTGGCTATGTTATAAAGGTTCTTTACCTTTTGGCCTATTTCTCATAATTTTGCCTGTACCTATTCAGAGCTAATAATGAACATACAGCAGGATGTATGGGACAAATCATTTTTTCCTGGCTAGTAAGTAGTCAAGAGCTAGTATGTCATCTTTTACTATTTGAGCTGGAGACTTATAGGCTTGTTGCATACGGAACAATATTTCATGCACTGTTTGAATGTGACGTAAAGGGCCACTGAAAAGTGTTAGTTGACAGTTATGATTTGATTTTGTTGACAAAGCCTGCTTTACTGGTGTCAATAGTAGTGGCTACTGTGACTCTGGCAAGTCCTATTAAGATAGGAATAAATAGTCTTCATTTTACCTGGCGTCCTTTGGTTGATGGAAACAGGGAGGTGTCTGGTGGATAAAAAACTATGGAAATCCCCAGCATAGCAACTGCACAATGGAGTATGGCTTCATTAGGGTAACCCTGCTGGGGAGTTGGCAAGGAAAAATATAAAAGGTGCTGTGCCTGTGAATTTGGGCCACAGTAGAACCTGAAGTTATAATTATTCATAACATAATGTAACTGAGAGAATGTGGTGTTGTGTTTAACCAAGGGGAAAAACTGGTTGTGTAGTGGTCATGATTGGAGGTGCAAGGCAAGAGAGAGTTGTGGAAAGCTGGAAAAGGATAGTAGGAAAAGGCATCAGGAAGTGGGTGGTCCTCTCTTCAGGGAGTGAAGGGGTTGACTAATATGAAGCAGGTGCCTCATGGGGAAAGCAATAATCTCCATTAATTTTAGTAACCTCTACCAGATTTCCCTTTAGGCCTTGTAGTGTAGGGATGAAAGTTTTAGCTGAAAGCAAAGAATATACCAAGATGACAGCCTAAGCAGACAGTGAACTTAGAAACATAATAAAATCCCTAATATCAAAGGATCAGAAGCAAAAATGTCCTATGACTTTAAGGCAGTCTGTGGACATTGCTTGGGCAGAGACCTCAGTGTCCAAGTGAAATTGTCCCTGGCACAGGGGGTGAAGTCATCTGAGGCAATGTCATCTACAGTGGTGAGCTCCTGGGTTACGTAATGTCATCTGGTATGTGGCGCTGGAGTATCCTTTCCAGGTGAGTATCCACTTGAATTGATGTGGGTTTCTGGATTGTAAGCCAATGGAAGCACCCAGACCAGCAGTAATAAGACCAACAGTCAACAGAATGGTATGCAGATGTACTTGACATGGTTTTTGTTTTTGTTTTGGTAGAAATCTAGGTTCAAATGGATCCTGTATCAAATGAGTAGCTGACCAGCCTGCAATGAGATCTATAGTTAATAAGGTCCAGGAGATTATGTGCCGAGGATCTGGGGGGGAAGAGCTAAAATGTATAAAATTAGGTTAAGACCTGAGAAAGATAGAGAACTCTAGGGGGTTATTTGCTATATTGGAATTTGAAAAGAAGTTCTTCAAGGAGAATAATATGTCTCCCAATTAAACTAGTTATATGGGAACTATCAGGCACGTGAAAGTTCTACTGAATATTTCTTTCAAGAGTCCAATGTCTGTGAGTGTATTTATGGTTACCAAAGGGGAAAGAGGGAGGAGAGATAACTTAGGAGTTTGGGATTAACAGATACATACTACTATATATAAAATAGGTAAACAACAAGAACATATTGTGTAGCACAGGGAACTATATTCCATATCTTGTAATAACTTACAATGGAAAAGAATCTAAAAAAGAGCATATATATATGTATGTATGTGTGTGTGTATATATATATATATTAGGTATGCAGGTCTTGATGGATGGGAACACAGGCCTTTATGGATGGGAACGTAGTTGTAGTAATCCACCAAAAAGTTTGCTTTATTTTTCCCAGATTTAAGAATGGGCAAAATTGAGCTGCCAAATAAAGAAGCCATGGAGATAATCACCCCTTTGTTGATTAGGTTTCATATAATAAGTTTTAATCTTTAAAAGCTCTATTTTAATTTAGTTTGCACCATATTAGCTGGGTGGTCCTTGGGGTTCCATTTATCAAGTCAATTTGTAAGTGTCAAACACTTTAATTTTAATTTATTATTCATTATGTTAGAGCTCAATATGGAATATTTTAGGGTTCCATGGGTACTAGAACTATGAGAAATTTAGGCAAGTCTACAGTGAGGCATGTCAGTTTTTCCTCTATTTGTATTTAATTAACTTTTTTAAGATTATAGGAGGCACTGTGTCTAAATTTAGTAGAATCCCCAGGTATAATTATAATTTGAGCCCTGGTATAAATTAAATCTATGAATGCATCTATGATGCATTTTAGCTAATGTTAAAGTTAATTGAGAACCTATGTTGTATAGGCACAAAGTCTAATCTCTGTCCTCTTTACCTTTTGTTACACAAATTCTTTATATAGATTTTATATATAAATTTTGGATTTCCAATTGGATCAAATTATTAAACTTTGTTTTAATTTTGTTTTTTATATATATATACACATGTATACACATATGATGTATTATATATTTTATAAAAATATATATAAATGTTTAATTACATTATTTAATTACATTTTATTTTCTCCCCCTATATCTAGGAATTTTTAAATTGATACAGTTGACACATTCTGTTAGTTTCAGGTGTACAGCAATGATTCTATATTGTACATGTTGTGCAATGATCACCACAGTAAGTCTAGTTGGCATCTATCACCTCACATAGTTACAAATATTTTTTCATGTGGTGATAATTTTAAGATCTACTCTCTTAGCAACTTTCAAATATGCAATTCAGTATTATTAACTACAGTCACCATGCTGTATATTATTATCCCCATGACATTTAAAAAAAATCTTTACTGGAGTATGATTGCTTCACAATGCTGTGTTAGTTTCTGTTGTACAACAAAGTGAATCAGTCATATGCATACATATATCCCTATATCCCCTCCCTCTTGAGCTTCCCTCCCACCCTCCCTATCCCACCTTTCTAGGTCATCACAAAGCACTGAGCTGATCTCCCTGTGCTATGCAGCTGCTTCCCACTAGCTAACTATTTTACATTCGGTAGTGTATATATGTCAATGCTACTCTCTCACTTCGCCCCAGCTTCCCCCTCCCCACCCCCGTGTCCTCAAGTCCATTCTCTATGTCTGAGTCTTTATTCCTCCCCTGTCACTAGGTTCATCAGTACCATTTTTTTTTTTTTTTTAGATTCCATATATATGCGTTAGCGTACAGTATTTGTTTTTCTCTTTCTGACTTACTTCACTCTGTATGACAGACTCTACGTCCATCCACCTCACTACAAATAACTCAATTTTGTTTCTTTTTATGGCTGAGTAATATTCCATTGTATATATGTGCCACATCTTCTTTATCCATTCATCTGTTGATGGACATTTAGGTTGGTTCCATGTCCTGCCTGCAGTAGTGCTGCAATGAACATTGTGGTACATGTCTCTTTTTGAATTATGGTTTCCTCAGGGTGCAAATATTTTCTCCTATTCTGAGCGCTGTCTTTTCATCTTGTTTATGGTTTCCTTAGCTGTGCAAAAGCTTTTAAATTTAATTAGATCGCATTTGTTTATTTTTGTTTTTATTTCCATTACTCTAGGAGGTGGGTCAAGAAAGATCTTGCTGTGGTTTATGTCAAAGAATGTTTTTTCTGTGTTTTCCTCTAAGAGTTTAATAGTGTCTGGCCTTACATTTAGGTCTTTAATCCATTTGTAGTTTATTTTTGTGTATGGCGTTAGGGAGTGTTCTAATTTCATTCTTTTACATGTAGCTGTCCAGTTTTCCCAGCACCACTTATTGAAGAAACCGTCTTTTCTCCATTGTACATTCTTGCCCCCTTTATCAAAGATAAGGTGACTATATATGCGTGGGTTTATCTCTGGGCTTTCTATCCTGTACCATTGATCTATATTTCTGTTTTTGTGACAGTACCATACTGTCTTGATTACTGTAGCCTGTGGTATAGTCTGAAGTCCGGGAGCCTGATTCCTCCAGCTCCATTTTTCTTTCTCAGTTTGCTTTGGCTATTCAGGGTCTTTTGTGTTTCCATATGAATTGCAAGATTTTTTTGTTCTAGTTCTGTGAAGAATGCCATTGGTAGTTTGATAGGGATTGCATTGAATCTGTAGATTGCTTTGGACAGTATAGTCATTTTCCCAATGTTGATTCTTCCAATCCAAGAACATTTTTATAACTGGAACTTTGAACCTTTTGACTCCCTTCACCTATTTACCCACCATCCACCTCCTGCCTCTGGCAACCACCATTCTGTTCTCTAGAACGGTGAGTTCAGTTTTTGTTTGTTTCAAGATTCCACTGTAAAAGAGATCATACAGTATTCTTTCTCTGTGTGACTTATTTCACTTAGTGTAATACCCTCCAGGTCCATCCATATTGTTGCAAATGACAAGATTTTCTTCTTTTTTAATGGCTGATTAATAGTCCATTATATGTATAGGTAGATAGATAGATACAGATATCTATTATAGATATCTATATATATCACATTTTCTTTATCCATTCATCCATTGATGAACACTTAGGTTGCTTCCATGTCTTGGCTATTGTGAATAATGTTGCAGTGAACATGGAGGTGCATATATCTTTTTTGAGTTAGTGTTTTCATTTCTGTTGGATAAGTACCCAAAAGTGGAAACACTAAGTGGTAGCTCTATAGGGGTTTGTTTTTAAATCAATAAGTTATCTAGGGCTAGCATTATGTTTGCTAGACATGGCATTTGCTAAATATGTTGTTTGTTTCCTTTTTCTTTTTTCTCCTTTCTGTCTTTTTTTTTTCCTGCTTTAGTCTTTTAGCTTCCTGAAACCTGAGTCATTAGTTTCTGACTCTGTCTTGTAAGAGGAAAAGAGGGAAAGTGGAAGAGCCCAGGTAAACCTCTTGGCAACATTTCCCTGGGATGACCCCTGTCTGGCGGAGAATGTTTCCCCCTTCCCACCTCCTCTTCTTATTTTCTTAAGCAAAATCTTTTTGTAATTATTACTTGTGTATCTTGGTGGTTATAAGTATTTTCTCTCTCTTTAGATGTTTGGCAGGGGGTGGGGCCTCTTTAGGATGATCCAGTCAACCTCCAAGGGGCTGAGGTATATACATTTAGGAGAACAGTAGTAACCTCAGCTTTGTCTCTTATTTTCTTTTTTTTGTGACAATTTAATTTTAAGGAGGAGATTCTTAGCATGTCAAATGATAGCCATGCCAAAGCAGATTGACTGGGAGATCTGTAATCACAACTGATCTCAAGAAAAATTATGATTTTATACATTATCAAAAAAATTGTCATTAGAGTAGGGACAATATTTTCTTGAAACTTTCTACATCCTAACCAAACAAACTCCTCAAAGGTTGGCTTTAATCTTTGTTAAATTAGATTCAGTGAACTCACTAAAGGTGGATGTCCCCCTACTACTAGTACATGGCCATGCAAGAGTTGTCACTGATGTCACTCCATGCTGATTGGCTCTTTGGAAACTGAACAGCTTCTAGAATTTTGAAACTTCTGTAGTATATGTTCAGCTCAGAGCTCCCTATACCTTTTCTCTCACAATCTACAGAGTTTTGTCCTTCCTATGCAGAGATTATTACTTAGACAATTCAAGAAATCCCTATTTATATTTAAGGACTTCCTCCTCTCTGGTACCCTGACCTACAAATTTTCAGCAGCCTCTGCATCCCCAACTCTTATCTCCATGGCGGCCATCATATTTTTGTACTCCAGCTTCCTACATTACAATCTTGAAGGTGCCTATAAAAGGAAAGCTGAGCAATTGTGTGTTTCATTTCATATTTTTCCCTTCCCACAGAATTTGCATTTTTGTATTGGATGTTGTCCAACATCTAAAAACATTTGCTTTATATATTTTGTTCAGTCTTCTAACTGTTTATGCATGGAGGGTACTCTAAAATGATTAGTCTGTTACAATCTCAAGATGACGTTGACCTTTATTAATTTTAATGATAATGTTATGAGGAACTTTAACAGTTAAACAGAATCTGACACATATATATAGGCATTATGTAGGTCATTTCTGTATTTTTTGCCACTATAAAAGCTATTTTAAAATAAAAGTAATATGCCCCACATTGAAAGTGAGGACTAAGACCCTTTCAACCTATTCAACATTTTCTTTCATCCATATATTCTGGACAACATATTAACACAAAACAAAACGACAATAATTTTTTAAAAACCCAGGAAGTTACCATAGAAGCCAGTATCCCACCACAGAACCCAAGAATTTAGAGCACAGTGGAACTTAGTGATAATTTTGGTAAACTCTTAATTTTATAGAACTTGAAGCCTAAATAAAAAAAAATACTTAAGTTCATAACAGAAAATTACTAATGGCTTTTGCTATCAGACCCAGGATTTAGATTAATGGAATTTAGGTGTAGATACTGTTGAACTCTTCCCATTCCAAGCCCAAAATTTAAAATATTTTATATAAGTAAAAACAAGAAAAAGTAAAGAATTTAAGTAAAATGTTACAGGTTTTTTTTGGATTCGAAATAGCTTTAATTAATTTGTTTTTACAGAATAAAGTTTTTAAATACTCAGCTGAATAAATATTTGGTAAGCATATCTGTATTATTATCATAGCTTAATTGAGAATAAAAAGGTTATTATGGCTCAAATTATCATTATATTCATAAATAATATTAATTTCAACATTTTATCATAAATTGCTTAAACTTGATTTTGGGGGGTTTATGCCAACATTTCAAGCCATAAACATATTTAATTTTTCATGGAACATGAGGAGCATAATAAATTAGGTAAGTGACAGAATGCTCAGTTAAAATAACTTATGACTGGGAAGATGGAGAGAATTCTGTTATAGCCTCTACAACTATGTGTGTGATTATTGGCTAATTCTGAAACACTATTCAATCATTCCACAAATATTTATTGAACTCTTCCTATGTCCGTGGCTCTGGAGCTACAGAATGATAGAAAAATGCCCTCATGAGGCTTATACTCTACCAGAAAACAGACAATTTGATAGTTTTTTTACACCAACTTGTACAGAATGTGTTATTATGTGTATGTGTGTATTCTTCAAAATTAGCACTTAGTATGGGGAGATAAAACTATATACAGAAATATAGACCAAGGAAGACCCCTTGATAAAAGGATGTTTAAGTTGCAGCCTGAAAAACATTCATGAATGATCCTTAAAAAGATATTTTGCCCTAGAGAGAATAGAATATATGAAGTCCAGGAGAGGAAGAGAAGTTTGCTATTTTTTTTTTGATAAATGATTATTTAGCATATATATGCCAAGCAGTATATCAGGCTGAGGGAGTTGGTAAAGGTATGTAGTATACAAAAAGCTACATTTGAGGTAACACTAATGAAGGCTGAAATGGAAACCAAGTCATCTTGATATATACCAAAGAGCTCAACTCCCTCATCTTCTTATATACAGATCAGCCAAGACATTGATATGAATATAAGGAGGCTTCTATGTATTGAGCCTAAGAAGAAGGTCTTCTCTCCATTCCATTCCAGATCACTCCAGATAAGTGATCATGAAAAGGTCAGGCTCTTCTTTAAAAACTAAAGTTTAAGTTGAAGAAAGAAATAGAGAATTAGTAAGTGCTCCCTCTAAAAAACATAAGTCTACTTAGAGTAAACATTCCAAAATAAGAAACTTCTGTTCAATATGTAAGGTGTATGTAAATCTTTTTCTGGAAATGACTTTATTTTGTGTATGCCAGGAAATCAGCATTTGAAACCTTTAAGAATAAGGAGTTTATATACTATGGAGAGTTTACTAGGTTGATAATGCCTCAGGAATTCTCTTGAGAAAGAGCCAACTGGAATTCCTTAGAATATCCCAGTGTTTTGTTGTTTACATGACATTTCTTGCCAAAGTTTATACAATGCTTTTATTCATGACAAAGCAGCCTGTGGAAATATTAATATAAAATTGTATCTGACAGTTGTAGGCTAATCAGTTGAAGAGCAGCAGTGTTGTTATACATACTGAGAACAACGGATAATTTACCTTAGGAATTTTGCAAGAAAAATATTCCATGTGATACTAAAACTTTATCATTATTATTAATAATATAAATTTTCTTGATAAGTGTCTTTTCCGTGAGGGTAACAGGTTATTAACTATTTTTACCACCAACAGTGTTTTCCTAGGATTGTATACATTCAATTTACATAGAATAAAATCTAATTTTTACAAGTACCCTTTGTATATTATTCTCTGAATAGCAGAACCATCAATAAAGTGTTCTTGCCGAATGATTTCCTAGTGTTCTGCAAATTTTATAGAATTTATGATTATAGGTTTTGAAGAACTATGCATAAATACATGATTACATATATAAAATTCAGAACTCCTCCCCTCCCATTTGACTTTGAAATTTTGATCGTTTATTTGAGAAATGAAAGCATAAGTACAAGAGAGAGGAGAAAACATTCTATGGCTGGCTCAGAATAGCCTTTATCCCGCTAGTCTTCAACTTAGAATCATTAACTTCTTAAAATGGCCATGTTTACTAATCGCAAGTGTTCTCATCAACATTGTTCCTAATTATAATACTCTGGTTTCCAAATCCCACAGAACTTTATACTTCAGTTGTTTAATAAAAGAAAAGAAAAGAAAAGAAAAACATTTCCTGACTCTCTTCATTGATGTCTCCCATTGATAAATTTATGGGATCATCTTCACTGGTAACCAGAAAATAATATAACATCAAATACTTTGGCTACTTGAGTGCTAATGGAATTAACAAATACAACAAATGATTTTATAACATTAACACCAAATAAGGGAGTCTGAAGTAAGGCATAGAACTTTTTATTTTATTTTTAATTTTTATTTTATTTCATTTATTGAAGTATAATTGACTTACTATATTATGAAAGTTTCTAGTATACAACATATTTTTTCATTATTTTATACATTATGAAATAATCAGCACGATAAATCTAGTTACTATCTGTCAACATATAAATTTATAACAATATTACTGACTGTTATTCCCTGTGCTATAGATTACATCTTCATGACTTACATATTTTATAGCTGAAAATTTTTCCGTGTTAATCCCCTTCACTTATTTCTCACATCACTCCCCTCCACTCTGGCCATCACCAGTTTGTTTTCTGAATCTGTGAGTCTGTTTCTGCTTTTTGTTTTTCCATTTGTTTTGGTTTTTGTTTTTTGACTCTAAAAAACAAAACAAATGGAATGTGTCTTTCTCTGTCAGACTTATTTCATTTAGCACGACACCCTCAAGGTCCATCCATGTTGTTGTAAATGGCAAGACTTCATTCTTCTTTATTTCATTGTACATATATACCACATCTTCTTTATCCATTCATCCACAGATGGGCACAGGTTGTTTCCATATCTTGGATATTTTAAATAATGATGCAGTGAACATAGAGGTGCATATATCTTTTAAAATCAGTGCTTTTATTTTCTTCAGATAAATAGAATTTCTGGATAATATGGTTTTATTTTTAATTTTGTGAGTAACCACCATACTGTTTTCCACAGTGTCTCTACCAATTTACCTTCCCAAAAACTGTGCACAAGAGTTCCCATTTCTCCACATCTTTGCCAACATTTGTTATTTGTTGTCTTTTTGATAATAGCCATTCTGACAGGTGTGAGTTGACATCTCATTTTGGTTTTGATTTACATTTCCCTTATGATTAGTGATGTTGAAAATCTTTTCATGTGCCTGTTGGCCATCTGTAGGTTTTCACTAAAAAAATACCTACTCAGGACATCTGCTCATTTTTAGTCATATTCTTTCTTTCTTTCTTTGGATATTGAGCTGTATGTTTTCATTGTATATTTTAGATATTAACCCTTTACCAGATTTATCATTTACAAATATATTCCCCCATTAAGTAAGTTGCCTTTACCTTTTGTTGATGGTTTCCATTGATGTACAAAAGCTGTTTAGCTTGATGAGGTCTGTTTTTAAATTTGTTTGTCCTTGCCTAAGGAGATAGATCCAAAAAATAATGCTAAGACCCATGTCAAAGAACATGTTGCCTATATTTACATCTAAGAGTTTTATGACTTCTGTTCTTAGATGTAGGTCTTTAATCCTTTTTGAATTATTTTTGTTAATATGATGTAAAAATTAGTCTAGTTTTATTCTCTTATATGTAGCTATCCAGCTTTCCAAATATCTTCATATCTATTGAAGATGCTTTCTTTTCCCCATTGTATATTCTTACCTCCTTTGTCATAGATTAGTTGACCGTGTAAGTGTGGTTTTATTTCTGGGCTCTTGATTCTGTTCCATTGATCTATGTGTCTGTTTTTGTGGCAATGTTACACTGTTTTGATTACTATAGCTTTGAAATATAGTTTGAAGTCAGAGAGCTTGATACCTACGGCTTTGTTCTTCTTTCTTAAGAATGCTTTGACTATTTTGGGGCTTTTGTGGTTTCATAAAAATTAAGGATTGTTTGTTCTTGTTCTTTGAAAAAATTCCATTGGTATTTTGATAGGGATTATGCTGAAACTGTAGAATACTTGAGTAGTATTGATTTTTAACAATAGCAATTCTTCCTGTCCATGAGCACAATATATCTTGCTATTTATTTGTTCCGTCTTCAATTTTTTCATCAGTGTCTTAATAGCTTTCAAATTACAGGTCTTTCACCTCTTTGGATAAATTTATTCTTAGGTATTTTATTCTTTTTGATGCAATTGTAAATGGAATTGATTTCTTAATTTTTGTTTCTGATAGTTTGTTAATAGTGTATAGAAATGCAACTGATTTATGTATATTTATTCTGTATCCTTCAACTTTACTATAGTAATTTATTAATTCTAAAAGCTCTCTTGTAGAGTCTTTAGTGGTTTCTGTATATAAGAAGTTATTTGCAAATAATGACAGTTTTACTTCTTTCTTTCCAGTTTAGTTGCTTTTTCTTGTATGATTGCTATTGCTAGGATTTCCAATATTATGTTGAATAAAAGTGGCAAGAGCAAGCATCCTTGTCTTCTTTCTTATCCAAGAGGAGAAGCTCTGAACTTTTCACTGTTGAGTACGAGGTTAGCTGTAAGCCTGTCATATATGACCTTTATTATGTTAAAGTATATCCCCTCTCTACCTTTGTTGAGAGTTTTTATTATAAATGGATGTTGAATTTTGTCAAATGCTTTTTCTGTGTCTATTGAATTGATTGTGTGGTTTTTATCTTTCATTTATTAAAGTGATATATTGCATTGATTGACTTGCAGATATTAAACCATCCTTGTATCTCTGGAATAAACCCTAATTATTCATGGTGTATGATCCTTTTAATGAATTGTTGAATTTGGTTTGCTAATATTTTCTGGAGGATGTTTGCATCTATATTCATCAGGGATATTGGTCATAATTTTCTTTTGTGTAGCACCTTTGTCTTGTTTTGGTATCAGAGTAATGCCGAATTAATAGAATAAACTTGGAAGTGTTCCTTTCTCTTCAGTTATTGGAATAATTTGAGAAGGATAGGCATTAAATCATTTGTAAATGTTTAGTAGAATTTATCTGGGAAGTTGTCTAGCCCTGAACTTTTTTTTGTTGGGAATTTATAGAGTACTCTTTCAATTGCATTACTAGTAATTAGTCTGGTCAGATTTTCTTTTTCAAATTATTTATTGGAATGTAGTGGTTTTACAATGCTGTGTAAGTTTTATGTGTACAGCAAAGTGATTCAGTTAAACTATCTATCTATATCTATTCTTTTTTAGATTCTTTTCCATTATAGGCTATTATAAGATATTGAGTACAGTTCCCTGTGCTATACAGTAGGTCCTTGTTGGTTATCTATTTTATACACAGTAATGTCTATATTTTAATCCCAAACTCCTAAGTTATCCCTCCCCCCTTTCCCCTTTGGATGAATTTCCAAAGTATACAAACAGCTCATAAAACTCAATATCAAAAATAAAACAAACAAATGCAAAAGAACCCAATCAAAAAATGGGTAGAAGATCTAAATAGACATTTCTCCAAAGAAGACATACAAATGGCCAAAAGGCACATGAAAAGATGTTCAGCATTGCTAATCATTGGAGAAATGCAGATCAAAACTACAGTAGGGTATCACCTCATACTGGTCAGAATGGCCATCATCAATAAATCTACAAATAATAAATGTTGGAGAGGGTGTTGAGAAAAAGGAACCCTCCTACACTGTTGGTGGGAATGTAAATTGGTACAGCCACTATGGAGAAGAGTAGGGAGGTTCCTTAAAAAACTAAAAATAGAGCTACCATATGATCCAGCAATCCCACTCCTAGGCATATATCTGGAGAAAACCGCAATTCAAAAAGATATATGCACCCCACTGTTCACTGCAGCACTATTTACAATAGCTAAGACATGGAAGCAACCTAAGTGTCCATCAACAGATAAATGTATAAAGAAGATGTGGTATTGCTTATATGTAGAATCTAAAAAAAAAAAAAAAAAAAAAAAGATACAAATGAACCTATTTACAAAACAGAAATAGAGTCACAGAGGTAGAAAACAAGCTTATGGTTACCAAGGGGGAAAGAGGGGAGGGATGAATTGGGAGATTGGGATTGACATATACACACTACTATATATAAAATAGATAACTAATAAGAACCTACTGCATAGCACAGGGAACTCTACTCAGTATTCTGTAATGACCTATATGAGAATAGAACCTAAAAAAGAGTGGATATATATGTATGTATAACTGATTCACTTTGCTGTACAACAGAAGCTAACACAACATTGTAAATCAACTATACTTCAATAAAAATTTAAAAACATGAAGATGTGGTATGTATACACAGTGGAATGTTACTTAGCCATAAAAAAGAATGAAATAATGCCATTTGCAGCAACGTGGATGGACATAGAGATTATCATACTAAGTGAAGTAAGCCAGACAAAGACAAATATCATATGATATTGCTTATATATGGAATCTAAAATAAATGATACAAATGAACTTATTTACAGAATAGAAATAGACCCACAGACAGAAAATAAACTTATGCTTACCAAAGGTGAAAGGGGAGGAGGGATAAATTAGGAGTTTGGCACTGACATATACACACTACTGTATATAAAATAGATAACCAGCAAGGACCTGCTGTATAGCTCAGGAAACTATACTCTATTTTGTAATAACCTATAAGGGAAAAAAATCTGAAAAAGTACATATATATATATATATATATATATATATAACTGAATCACTTTGCTGTACACCTGAAACAGACACAACATTGTAAATCAACTATACTTTAATAAAAAAGTGAAAAAAAATAAAATGCTTGGGGTTGATAATTCTCCAGAGTGGCATTGAGAAGACATGTAGTTATATCTTTGTCTTATTTTTAAGTTTAGATTTTTTTTTAGCAAGTTGAGTTGGAAACAGTCTTGATATATAATCCACCATGATTTGGATCTATTATCATAGTTCAAAGTATGGGACAGATCTTTCCACTGTAATGTTTATCCTGTACAAGTAATGCTGGTAAACTGGACCTGATTTAGACTTTTTACAATTCATAGATAAGAGGAAAAATGTAAAGAAGTAGTAACTAAAGAAGTAGACTTGCTATCTTGCTCTGTGAAGGGAAGCCTCCTGTAGGAGATGCTATAAGCTCAAAATCCAAGCAAGCTTGGATTTCTTCACTAGGTCACCAAAGGGAATGTGAAGCCATGTGCTGAGGCACAGCTTCAATTGCCTAGACGTGAGGACCAATTTTTCCCCATGTAGATACAAAACATTAATATACGGTGATGATAGGATACTGTAACAAGCATCCAATATTAAACTATTGATGTGGCAGTTGCTTTAGGAAATATTTAAAGGAAGAAATAAGTTTTGTTTTGAGAAATGATGGCTTACACAGAGCACAAACATACTTTTCGTATGGATGTAATGAGTGAATAGAAAAAGCTGCGTTTGTATTTTATCTAAAATTAATAGAACAGAATAAATGAGAATCTTAGGATTTACAAAAGGCAGGAGCTGAGGTGAATTTGAGGCAGTATAGACCCCTTTGGGATTAATTGGAATTAGTGCTAACAGTTAAGAAATGTTCATTGGAGGGGTTGATACACTGTAACACCTTGTATAATAGATTGACCTGGTTATTACATATAAAGCAGAATGAAACTTGGGAATTACAGTTGATCACAGGGGAGTCCATGAAGGCATTCCTCCACTGGCATGATACCTGAGGTAAAATATGTTAAGCAGGCTGAGCATAATCAAACTTGCTAATACCTTTTCTGGTTCAATCTCAGAGACTAGCTAGGGGACTATATGTGGAATGAAATGCATTATTAGTCATCTGTCACTGCATGGCAGATTACCTGTCAAATTAGCACTTGTTAAGTGGAGCACAGGATGTTGGATGGTGAGCCACGGTTCCACAGAAGACCGCAAAGGAAAGTGAAATATAGAAATTTATTATTCACAGTTCCTAGAAGTACCTGGCACACCTCGTGGGACCCCATGGGGAGGCTAAAGCAACGTGCCCACAAAGAGAAAGAGGAAGGAACTGGGGAACATGGCTTCATTAGATAAAGTGTTTTGGAGTTCCCAGATTAAGACCAAATTGGTGAATTAAAACCAAAAGAGCAGGCTTTCCCCATGGGTGAGTGGGGGGGATCTTATCAAAGGGTTATATAAGGTGAATGCATTGGGAAGTAGAGAAGACTGTTGATTGCAAGGGCTGTTGAAGAAGTCATATCTGGGACTTATATTTGCTTGTGACTCTGGGCTTCTATCTAGGGCATATGCTTACTTGAGGTTTAAGGATCCTGCAGGCCACGTGGCCAAGTAAAATGGATACAGAGGCAAAAACACTATGGAATACCTTAGCTACTCTTGACATTGCCCCCAAAATTTAGTGTCTTAAAACAACAAGTAGAACATTATCTTACAGTTTCAGGGGATCAAGAATTCAGGAGTAATTTACATTAGTGAATTTTACATGTGGTTGCAGTCAGCGTGTCAGCAGGAGCATTGTTAATATGAAGTCTAATCTGTGGCTGAATGATGTAGTTCCAAAATAGCTCTCCTACAGGTTTGTGGGCAGAAGCCCTTGATTCCTCACCATGTGGGCTTCTGCTCATGAGATGGTACCTGACTTTCCCCAGAGCAAGTGAGCCTCAAGAGAAAACAAGGAAGGGACTGTGGATGTATTTTATAACCTAGTTTCTATCTCCAAAACCACCCACCACTATTTGCACTTCATTCCATTTGTTAGAAATAAGTTATTGAGTCCATCCCACAGTCAAGGAAAGAATTAGGTTCCAGCTATTCTAGGAAAGGGATATCAAAGAATTAGTAAACATGTTCTTTTTTTTTTTTATGTTTTAACTTTATCGAGGACTAATTGGCAAATAAATTAAATATATTTGGGCTTCCATGGTGGCGCAGTGGTTGAGAGTCTGCCTGCCGATGCGGGGGACACGGGTTCGTGCCCCGGTCTGGGGGGATCCCACATGCCGCGGAGCGGCTAGGCCTGTGAGCTATGGCCGCTGGGCCTGCGCGTCCGGAGCCTGTGCACTGCAAAGGGAGAGGCCACAACGGTGAGAGGCCCGCGTACTGCAAATAAATAAATAAATAAATAAATAAATATATTTGAAGTGTACAACATGATGATTAGATATGCATGAACATTGTAAAACAATTACTAACATAAAGATAATTTAACACATCCTTAGCCTCACATAATTAACCTGGTGAAGATGTTTTAAAGCCATCACAGATGCAGTATATCTTCATGTGGTGCCAACAGGTTATGTTAATTTTCTTGAAAATGGGACAAAATCAGGAAATATCTGATTGTGATAACCAGCACCTGTATTATAATTAATTTCCTTATGGTAAAATATTAGCAGAAAGTCATAGACAAAGAAGTAGTTTTGTGATATGAAGAAGTTATTATAACACATGGCATTCTGAGATTGACTGGTCAGTCCAGCCAAAGTGAGAATGACATACATTTAGGCTACTCAGATATTGCCAAACAATGACAACAAAACCATGAAAACCAGAACGACAAGAACAAATATGTAGCAATAAAATCTCTACTATCTCAGAAACAAATACCGTATGCTAACACACATATATGGAATCTAAAAAAAGGTACTGATGAACCTACTGGCAGGGCAGGAATAAAGACCCAGATGTAGGGAATGGACTGGAGGACACAGAGGGGGAAGGGGAAGCTGGGATGAAGTGAGAGAGTAGCATTGACATATATACACTACCAAATGTAAAATAGATGGCTAGTGGGAAGCTGCTGCATAGCACAGGGAGATCAGCTCAGTGCTTTGTGACCACCTAGAGGGCTGAGATAGGGAGCGTGGGAGGCTGGTTCAAGAGGGAGGAGATATGGGGATATATGTATACTTATATCTGATTCACTTTGTTGTACAGCAGAAACTAACACAACATTGTAAAGCAATGATACTCCAATAAAGATATTTTAAAAATCTCTATTATTTCTTATCTCACATCAAGATGAATAAATAATTAAGGATTATTATTACTTGCACTTTAGAGGAATTGTATTTCAAACTTGGGTGTGCTTATGATATCCATGTAACAAGTGGCATGTAAAAATACCTTTTTTTTTTTTTTTTTTTTTTTTTTTTTTTTTTTGCGGTACGCAAGCCTCTCACTGTTGTCGCCTCACCCATTGTGGAGCACAGGCTCATGGACCCAGCCGCTCCGTGGCATGTGGGATCCTCCCGGACCGGGGCATGAACCCGTGTCCCCTGCATTGGTAGGCGGACTCTCAACCACTGCACCACCAGGGAAGCCCCAAAACATACCATTTTTAAATGAGGAAGAGAGAAGCAGCAGGATGAACTAACTGAACTTGGAAAAAAAAAAACTGTAGCATGGTTAGGTCCTTTAAGAATAGTTCTTACTCTAATCTACTTATTATGTTAAAAGAATCTGGTAGAGGATCTAATTCTGTCTGGAGATTCTAGCAGAAGTCAGTGAAGAACATTACTACTTGGGCATAGCATGACAAACTATACTTTTTAAATACATTTAAGTCCGTCATCTTTCTGTAGTGTGCATGCATAGCTAGGAAATGGCTTCCCACTTAGGGACTTCCTTTTCTGGCTCTTATGCAATTAGGCATGCCATGTGAGTAGTTCTTGCCAATGCATGTAGGTAGAAGTGAACATACAAAATCTGGGTCAAGGTTTATAGAAGCAGGTACAAAATATCCAGTTTCAAAGCATTATATCTAAACCTGAAATATATCCCGTGAAGATCCTGGAATTTAGCATATATGGTACGAATGGTTGGAACTATAGGTTCCATCTCCCCTTGTCCGTCTCTGACCTTGCAGTGGGTGTGGCATGAATGTATTCTATCTGTGGAAATAAGTGTGTGCACAGATATTTCATGTACTGCATTTTTCTAAAACCCTATTCTCTCCTTTATAATATACAGTTATAGCTAGAATGCACCTGCAGAGCTAGGTACTGCATTTCCCAGTCCTGTTTATACTTTGTTATGATCACGTGAATAGTTTTGCTGATGAAAAGTGAGTAGAATTTTTGTGCCACTTCTGGTAAAAAGATTATTGAATAATTGGTGTACTTCCTCCATACTCTCTTTCCCTTCCAACATCTGAATAAAATGACAGTAACATTGTGAGGGTACAAGTGACACAAATAATTATGTGGAAGAGAGTCATCCATCAATCAGGGACATCTACCTTAGACTCTTATGTGAGCAAGAAAAAAAAAAGTCTATTGTCTTTGAACTTTACTTATCTTTAGTTTGGTTTTTATAGAAGTTTAGTATACCTTAACTAATACAAAGTGCCATTGGGTCTTAAAACTGAAAATATTCTAACACAGCCACAATACTGCAAGGCTAGCTAACACTGGCTGAGAGTGAACAAGATGACTTGAAAAGTCTCAAATAGCTCGGGGACCAGATGTTTCAATGAAAATCTTTTTCTGTTATGAAATAATAATCCAAAAACATTTTTGGAGCTTCTTTTATGCCAGTCACTCTTACAGATTCCAGGGATGCAGTTGAGGTAAACATATACAGAAAGTAGTTTGTACACTACATCACTCAGGGGAGTTGCATTTGGAATAGTGCAGTGTACTTGTCATGGAGCAATTCTCATAGATTAAGGTGGTAATTGTGACCCTAGCCTAAAATTATTGGTACTTGGGGAATTACATACAGTAGTGAATCAAGTGGACAGTCTTCTTGCTTTCATAAAATTTACAATCTAGAGTGAGAAATAGGCAATAATTTAACTATAAATAAAAGTAAACTATAAATCTCTGTAGTGTTTTGAATAAAAGTTGAGCTTAAGAACAGACTAATCATGGTAAAAGATGGTAATTTATATAGGGATATCAGGAAAGGCCTCATAGTGTGAGTAATATTTGAATACCACTTGATATGAGATACTACTAACCTATATATGTGGCTATTTGAGGGAAAAACATATCAGGCAGAGGGAAACACTAGTACCAAAGTTTTGATAATGGTATATGCTTAGTATATTCCATGAACAGCAAGAAAGCCAGTGTGGAGAGAAAGTAGTGAGAAAAGTGGACAGTATTAGAAAATGAGTTTGAAATTCTACACATGTGCTAGATCATGGAGGACTTTGTGGTCCTCAAGGCCTTAAGAATTTGTTTTAATTTTAATGGGAAATTAACAGTGAGAGAAGCTCTCCCATAATACAAATAAAATATTTAAAGAAATAAATACTATTCATATTTTTCCAATACTCCCAAAAGGTAATAAAAGTTATTCTTGGACTCCAACTTCCTGGATCATCATCTTGAAAGTGTCTATAGGAGGGAAGCTGAGCAATTGTGTGTTTCACACAATTAGCTCACTGACATTTTCTTTTGAGATGAAATTTGACTATGAGAATAGGAGGGAGTCCATCATCAAGTAGCAGCTATTTTGACACCATCCAAGCCAGACCATCTTTATATTATATTTTGTTTATGGCTTTTTACATTGGAAACTTTAAATTCCAAAGAAAAAGACCAAGTTTGCTTTTTACTGGGAATATCATCTTATTGACTGAGAAGGGTTATAGTTGGATGTCTTGAATCATTCATCCAGTTCAGAAAATGATTCTCAAAGAAAGAAAGTCTAATCTGTCTAATGGACTGGTTTTTATGTAGTATGCTTGGCACACCAAACCCAGATATAAAAACATCCAATTGTGCTCCAAGGATTTATGTTGACTCTGGCTGTCTGTTCCAACAGATAGACTAGAAAGAGGTGTTGAAACATTTCTGTTTAGGGATAAAATTGTGAAAATGTGTATAGGCTTTTGAGTTGTAAATGTAGGTTGTTGGAGGAGTGAAATGCTGTAATATGAAGGCAGAAATTTTGGCATAGGCTTTAAAGATGACAAATTGGGTCTGTGCAAAAGTGGGTTCATGAAGTGAGTTATGTAAGCAGTAGGTTCAAGACAATATTTTTTCTAGGTACCCCTGAGGCTGTTTGTTTGTCAGGATTGCCCGTCTTGCCAACAGCACAGAGCAGGTTTTGCTTGGTTTGGCAGACATAAGTTTGAATAGGATACTTAATAAGTGTCAGCTCTTTTCCAAGGGCCATGAGCAAAATTTTACCAGGAAACACAACTATTGAAACTCAGTACAAGACATGTGAACATAGTTTTATGTGTTGGCATCAGTCAGAATGATGACATGCCAAGGGCCTAGATACAGTAGATTATAGCTGGAAGCTACTTGTCAGATGTGGATGAACATGTTTGTGCCCCAGCAAGAGATCATTAATTTGTTCAACAAGTATTCACTGAAATGCTGCTAAAGGTCAAGCTCAGTTCTAACTGCTAGAGATTCAGAATAACCCATATTCTAAATATGGTACCCAAACTATTTCTGGCTTTCACATGGCTATATCTATGTTATCTATCTATCTATCTATCTATCTATCTATCTATCTATCTATCTATCTATCTATCTATGACTACAGATGGATTCTTATTTGCCAAAAGAGAAAGAGGAGTTCTCAATAGGAACTTTATCTATAAGTTCAATGTTGGATGTGCTGGCAGCTGGAACTAAATGTAGTGTAGGGTGCATCTTCATGGTACTTACAATATACTTGGTGCAATTGACTTATAAAAACATAATTAGGGAACAATTTTAGTCAATGTATGATTGAGTGCTAAAATTGGGCTAAGAAAAATTAATGCTGAGGAACCAAACCTCATGGGTGAACAATGCACCACGATGCAAAAATCAGGTTAAGAAAATAAAGATTAGCTTACAGTGGAAGGGTGAAAAATAAATAGCAAATATTTTAACCTGCAAATAAATGTGTTCAAAAGTTCTCTAATTTTGTACTATGAAAACTTAAGCCCCAAATAAAGTTACCATTGAGAGTTAAAGAGAATATCAAGTTTATTAAATATATAGAAATTCACATAACATACCTAAATATATAGCTTTGTTCTCCAGAAGCAGTCACTCCCCAGTAGTAACAAGCACACCTAGTATCCAGATGTTGGTCTTAATACCATTTTCTAGTAAAAAGAACCAAAGCTCCTTGGAGAAATGGCTCATTCTAGGACTTGGTCAGGAAATATACAGAATGAGCCTGGAGCATCTGGTAGTGTCCGAAAGCAAGAAAGTGCTAAGGAAAAGAATGATGGGGGTAGGACAAAGGGACACAGAAAACTGTCAGGACAAGTCAAAGAGCTCTCAGTGGCTAAAGTTGGAACATTTTGAGCCATATAAAAATATAATAATAGTATTGGATTATACCCAAAATATAAAATAAATATCCATATGCCCATACTGATATAAATGACTGAATTCATACATAAGTGGGGGAGGATAGATAAATCTCCAGTGCATAAGAATGCCAAATAAAGTAACGCTTAGGGAGGTAAAGCCTGACTCCCACTCCTTAAGTGTGGAACACACATGGAGTTCCTTCCAAAGCATACTCTATGGAAATCGCGAAAAAAAGAGTAACTTTAGTGTAGAAACCTGGAAACACTACCTCAGCCAGAAAATCAAGGTAAATCAGCAGTGATAAGTAGTGTTCAGTGGTATGTAACCTTGACATGTTATAATGAAAGTAGCACTTCTCCTCTGTAGTGTTTCTCCCCCAAACCAGTAACCTAGGTCTAATAAAGAAAAACACATCAGGCATATCCAAATTTAGAGACATTCTTTAGAATACCTGACCAGGACTTCTCAAAAATGATAAGGGCAATAAAAACAAGGAAAATCTGAGTAACTGTCACAGCCAAGAGGAACCTAAGGAAATGTGTCAACTCAATATAATGTAGTATCCTGGATGGAATTCTGAAGTAGAAAATGGATACTAGGTAAAACTAATAAAATCTGAATAATATAAGGACCTAAGTTAAATAATAATTTATCAGCATTTATTCATTAATTGTGATGTGTACCATACTGATGTAAGATATTACTAATAGGGGAAACGATGTGGGGTATATGGGAACTCTCTCTACTATCTTCCCTATTTTTCTATAAGTCTATAATTAAAGTAAAAAGTTAAAAAAAAGCAACTTAGGCAAACCATAGACCTGGAGACAATATTTGTAAAATATACATGTGATAAAAATATGTACTTAGAATATATAATTTTTATAACTCATTAAGAAGAGGAGAATTAACTCAATTTTTGAGAAAACTTTGGGGAACTATAGAAAAATTATCTTGATTGAGGTGATGTTACAAGACTGTATACATTTGTCAAAACTCATTGAACTCTATAATTTTTTTGATGAATTTCATTAAAGAGTATAGCTCAATAAACCTGTTTTTAGAAAAATGGAATAAAAATTTATTTAATTATTCAAAATGGCAGAAAAAATGAATTAAAAAAAACCCTTGGGCTTCCCTGGTGGCACAGTGGTTAAGAATCTGCCTGCCAGTGCAGGGGACATGGGTTTGAGCCCTGGTCTGGGAAGATCCCACATGCCACGGAGCAACTAAGCCTGTGCGCCACAACTACTGAAGCCTGCGCACCTATAGTCCATGCTCCGCAACAAGAGAAGCCACCGCAATGAGAAGCCCGCACACCGCAACAAAGAGTAGACCCCGCTCGCTGCAACTAGAGAAAGCCCTCACGCAGCGACGAAGACCCAATGCAGCCAAAAATAAATTAATTAATTAATTTAAAAAAACCAAAATTCATGGGGCAAATAGAAATACCAACATAAATATCAATAACCACATCAAATCGAAGTGGTATAAAAACACCAATTAAGAGGCAAAAATTGGGCTTCTCTGGTGGCGCAGTGGTTGAGAGTCCACCTGCCGATGCAGGGGACACGGATTCATGCCCCGGTCTGGAAAGATCCCACATACCGTGGAGCGGCTGGGCCCATGAGCCATGGCCACTGAGCCTGCGCGTCCGGAGCCTGTGCTCTGCAACGGGAGAGGCCACAACAGTGAGAGGCACGCGTACCGCAAAAAAAAAAAAAAAAAGCAAAAATTCTCAGATTGGATAAAAAAGCAAGACTCAAATATATGCCGTCTATAAATACTGCTTCAAATATAAAGACATAAAATTTTTAAAAGTAAAATAATAGAAAAGCATACAGTACTAAACTTCAGTAAAAATAAAATTGGAATGTTTATATAAACATCAAAGTGGATTTTATAATAAAATGTGTTAACCAGAGATAAAAAGATTATTTTCATGATAATGAATGGTCCAGTTTAACAAGAAAGCATAAAAATTTTTATGTCTATGCACCTAATAACATGAAAAAAATTCTCAAAATAATTTATGTTGAATGACAAAAAGGACAAAAATAGTATTTATCGCATGTTTCCATTTATATAAAATGCTTGAAGGCACAGAATAGTCTATAGTTACAGAAAGCCTATCTGTGTTTTCCTGGGCATGGTGGTACGAGAGTAAATTGAGAGGAAAAATGATAAAATGGCAGAGCAAACTTTGCAGTGAGGGATGTTTTTGTTGTCTTAATTGTGATGATTGCTTCATGGTTGCATATATATGTCAAAATGTATCCAGTTATACATTTTAATCATATATGTTGTAAACCACTTATTACTCAATAAAACTTTAAAAGTAAGAAGTAAAAATAAATTTTAAAATCAATATGCAAACATATCCTTCTTCTCAAAACATTTAAATGGGTTCCCATCATACTCAGAACATAATCTAAAAATATTGCCTTAGTAAAGTTCTGAAAGGATTTTCCTTCTGCCGAAGCCTCTAATCGCTTTCTGGCCTTTCTTCCAATGCCTCATTCTCTCTAGCCTCACAAGACTTGTTTTCTTGTGAACACAGCATGTCAATTCTAATTTCATGAAATTTATCGTTGCTGTGTTCTCTATCCATTATACTTCTCCTTTTATTACTCTTTTAAATTTTCTTTGATTTTCTAAATATGCCATTATATAAAAACTATTGTTTATCAATATTGATTTTTTTCTTTCCAGTGGTTAAGGATTTGCATGTTTTCTGCTCTACAGATTTAGATAAAAACTTCCAAAAATATAATAGTTTTAATAGAGTCTTAGTTCTGTTTTTTATACATACGAATCTACTCTTTCACTCTTAATGAACTATAAATGTTGATTTAATGTTATATCATTCTTACCTTTATTTGAAAATAATCTTCAGATATTTCTAGAATTAACCAAAGGCAAGTATTAATATTTATAGACAATATTTCATTATTTTACATATTAATAAATAGTCAAATACTGAATCTTTGTGTTACTTAATTCTGTATTATATGTGTAAGATGTTATTTATGTTTGGATTCTAAAATTTATTTGGAAAATTGTGTCAGAATTTTAAAAATAATGACTCCTTATGTTTATTGTATTCTTTTTATCTTTTTCTTCTATAAGCATTATTCAATTTTCACAAAAATTAGTATTCCATCTTCTTCAGTATTTTAGAGTATTTCAGAAGAATAGATACTACCTCTTCTTTGTATGTTTGGTAGAATTCCCCTGTGAAGCTATCTAGTCCTGTACTTTGTTTGCTGGAAATATTATTATTTCATTTTCACTACTACTGATCAGTCTGTTCAGATTGTATATTTCTTCTTGATTCTGTCTTGGGAGGTTGCATGTTTCTAGAAATTTGTCCATTTCTTCAAGGTTGTCCAATCTGTTGGTATATAACTGTTCACCGTATTTCCTTATGATTTTTTGTATTTCTGTGGTATTGGTTGTTATTTCTCCTTTTCCATTTCTTATTTTGTTTATTTGTATCCTCTCTCTTTTCTTGTTGATGAGCCTGGCTAAAGATTTATCAATTATGTTTATCTTTTCAAAGAACCAGCTTTTGATTTTATTAATCTTTATAATTTTTGTCTCTATTTTATTCACTTCCTCTCTTATCTTCATTATATCCTTCCTTCTGCTGACATTGGGATTTGTTTTTTTTCTTTTTCTAGTTCTTTTAAATGGATGGTTAAGTTGTTTGAGATTTTTCCTGTTTATTGAGGAAGGCCTGTATTGCTGTGAACTTCTCTCTTAGAACTAATTTTGCTGTATCCAGTAGAATTTGGAAATTTGTATTTCCATTTTCATTTGTCTTGAGGTGTTTTTTTTTGATTTACTCTTTGATTACTCACTAATTAGTTTTTTTAGTAGCATGTTCATTAGTCTCCACGTTTTTGTTATTTCCCCTTTTTTTCCCCTGTAATTAACTTCTAGTTTTATACCATTATGTTCAGAAAAAATGCTTGACATAATTTCTATCTTCTTTGTTGAGACTTGTTCTGTGGCTTAGTATAAGATTTGTTGTCAAGAATGCTCCATGTGCACTTGAAAAGATATGTATTCTGCTGCTTTGGGATGGAATGTCCTGTAGATATCTATTAAATATAACTGGTCTATTGTATCATTTAAGACCACTGTTCCCTTATTGATTTTCTGTTTGGAAGATCTGTCCATTGATGTAAGTTGGGTTTTAAAGTCCTCACTAGTATTGTGTTGTTGTCAATTTTTCCTTTTATATTTGTTAATATTTGCTCTATATATTTAGGTGCTCTTGTATTGCGTACATATATGTTAATGAGTATAATATCCTCTTCTTGCGTTGATTCTTTTATCATTATATAATGCCTTTCTTTTTCTTCTGTTTTAGACTTTGTTTATAAATCAATTTTGTCTTATGAGTGTTGCTACCCTCACTTTGTGTGTCCATTTGCACAGAATATCTTTTTTCATCCCCTCATATTCAGTCTGTGCATTTTTAGTTCTGAAGTGAGTTTCTTGTAGGCGGCATATAGATGAGTCTTGTTTTTCATCCAGTCAGCCACCCTATGTCTTTTGATCGGAGCATTTAGTCCATTGACATTTAAAGTAATTATTGATAGGTATGTACTTATTGTCATTTTCCTTATTGTCATTTTATTACTTGTTTTCCAGTTGTTTTTGTATTTCTTCTCTGCTGTTTTTCTTTCTTTTTTTCTTTTTATTATTTTTTATGTATTTTGCCTTAGATGACCCAGATGTAGGAAGAGAGTTTTTCTTATTCCCAAATCATGAAAATATTTATCTATATTTTCCTCTAAAAACTGTGTCATTTAAACTTTTACGTTGAGGTTTATGAGCCATCTAAATTTAGTCTTTGTGTATAATCTGATATGAGGCTAAGTTTTTGGGGTTTTTTTCATGTGAATACCCAGTTAATCCAGCACCATTTATTGAAAATACAGTTCCTTTCCCATTAGCTTGTTGTGGAATATTTGTCAGAAATTACTGTACATATGTGATTTTGTTTATGAAGATTGCTGTGTACTTTTCTTCTTGCTCTCACTTTTTTTTAATAGAATGTCTTTTTTAGGATTTAGTATTAAAGATGTGCTGATTCATACAAAGAGTTGGAAAGTGTTCTTTCTTTATTTCCTGATGCAGCTTATGTAAGAGTTTTGTTATTTATGTCTTAAGTATTAAATAGAATTCACCAGTGAAACAATTCTGTGCCTGGAATTTTATTTGATGGAAAGTTTTTAGT
This sequence comes from Delphinus delphis, assembly GCF_949987515.2. Taxonomy (NCBI): domain Eukaryota; kingdom Metazoa; phylum Chordata; class Mammalia; order Artiodactyla; family Delphinidae; genus Delphinus; species Delphinus delphis. Next base: position 79,387,917 of record NC_082687.1, on the reverse strand, counting down.
TTTAGTTTTTAAAATTTATTTATTTTTTAAATTTATTTTATTTTTGGCTGTGTTGGGTCTTCGTTGCTGCTCGCGGGCTTTTCTCTGGTTGTGGCGAGCAGGACTACTCTTCGTTGTGGTGTGCAGACTTCTCATTGTGGTAGCTTCTCTTGTTGCGGAGCGTGGGCTCTAGGTGCGTGGGCTTCAGTAATTGTGGCACGCGGGCTCAGTAGTTGTGGCTCATGGGCTCTACAGCGCAGGCTCAGTAGTTGCAGTGCATGAGCTTAGTTGCTCCGCAGCATGTAGGATCTTCCCAGACCAGAGCTTGAACCCATGTCCCCTACATTGGCAGGTGGATTCTTAATCACTGCGAAATCAGGGAAACCCAGAAAGTTTTTAAATAAAAATTCAATGTATTTAATAGATATCATGCTATGAATATTTTCTATTTCATCTTGTGTCATTTTTGCTAAATTGTATTTTTTAATGGGTATATCTTCTAATTTTTTAAAAAAATTGTTGTCATAAAAGTGGTTCATAATAGACCTTTATTAATGCTATGTCTATCAGACCCATGAAGGTATATCTTTACATGCACATCTCTTGAATTCTTGATATTGATAAATTCCATACTCTAATTTATTTGTTCTGTCTACCTAGAGGTTTACTTTGCTTTTAACCTTGTGTTTAGTGTTTCAAAGAGTCAACATTTGGCTATATTAACTTTCTCTATTGTTTGTCTCTTTCTTCCAATTTTTGGCTCACCTCCAGAGCCTTACGGCTTCTATTCACTTTGAAGTGCCATAAGGTCATTCAATTTTTTGATTTTCTCAAGAATTTATAGTCATTATAGATGCTGTATCAGAATTGGAAGCCAGATATTGGCATTTTGAAATTTAAAGAATAATCTATGTCATATGTAAAAGTGTGCAGTGAAATCTACATGTCATAGCATTTTGTCTCCATCATAATCCATGAAAAAGTACTCAAGAAAAATTATATTAGTTTGTATTCTTCCAAGCATAATTCTCTTAGAGCACATGCAGTAGTGCACAAATGATAAACGAATTACAATGAATGAATTTTAACATATAATTATCAAAGAAAATATTTTTGGAATGCATTAAATAATCAGAAAAATAAAAGTATTATATTTACTCTTCTCTATTTAGCTCACATATGTGAATGAATAATATTACTAGAATGAAGAAAGGTTAACTATCAGTTATATTCATTAATTTGGTATATTTGGATACAAACACTAAGAAATCTTATTAACATAATTAAGTAGATTGGAACTGAAGTATCTTGTTATGGTGTTTATCCTTTTTTTCTTTTAAATCTTTCTGTTGTAAGCACAATTGTATAAAATATAAAAGATTTTTTGGTCCTATTTAAATTTTGTTTAAATTCCTAATTGTATTTTCTCCAAGTTTCACAATATTTTATTACTGAGGCATTGATACAAAGTTATTTACTTCCTCATATTTCAAAGGCATGTGTAAGAAGAGATATAGTAAAACATTATCCAATGAATGGCTACTTATTAGACATTACCCTTTAAATTAGAGACATCTTGTATAACCTAAAAATGCTGTGAAAATTAAAATATTGTTGTTTTAAATACTCCATTGTCAATATATTTTTGATAAAATGTCTTTATCTTATTAAATACATTCTTTCTATATATGTATGTATTTTTTAAAATACATCTTTATTGAAGTATAATTGCTTCACAATACCATGTTAGTTTCTGTTGCACAACAAAGAGAATAAGCCATATGCATACACATGTCCCCATATCCCCTCCCTCTTGAGCCTCACTTCCATCCTCCCTATCCCACCCCTCTAGGTCATCGCAAATCACTTAGCCATTCTCCCTGTGCTATTCTGCTGCTTCCCACCAGCCAACTGTTTTACATTTGGTAGTGTATATATGTCGATGCTACTCTCACTTCACCCCAGCTTCCCCACCCCCACCCCCGTGTCCTCAAGTCCATTCTCTATGTCTGCGTCTTTATTCCTGCCCTGCCACCAGGTTTATCAGTACCATTTTTTTTTTTTTAAGATTTCATATATATGCGTTAGCATATGGTTTTGTTTTTCTCTTTCTGGCTTACTTCACTTTGTATGACAGACTCTAGGTCCATCCACCTCACTACAAATAATGTAAATTTGTTTCTTTTTATGGCTGAGTAATATTCCATTGTATATATGTGCCACATCTTCTTTATCCATTCATCTGTCGATGCACATTTAGGTTGGTTCCGTGTCCTGGCTATTGTAAATAGGGCTGCAGTGAACATTGTGTTGCATGTCTCTTTTTAAATTACGGTTTTCTCAGGGTATATGCCCACTAGTAGGATTGCTGGGTCATATGGTAGTTCTGTTTTTAGTTTTTTAAGGAACCTCCATACTGTTTTCCATAGTGGTTGTATCAATTTACATTCCCACCAACAGTGTAGGAGGGTTCCCTTTTCACCATACCCTTTCGAGCATTTGTTGTTTCTAGCTTTTTTGATAATGGCCATTCTGACTGGTGTGAGGTGATACCTCATTGTAGTTTTGATTTGCATTTCTCTAATAACTAGTGATGTTGAGCATCTTTTCATGTGCCTCTTGACCATCTGTATGTCTTCCTTGGTAAAATGTCTATTTAGGTCTTGCACCCATTTTTTAAGTGGATTGTTTGTTTTTTTTGATATTGAGCTCCATGAGCTGTTTATATATTTTGGAGATTAATCCTTTGTGTGTTGTTTCATTTGCAAATATTTTCTCCCATTCTGAGGGTTGTCTTTTTGCCTTGCTTATGGTTTCCTTTGCTGTGCAAAAGCTTGTAAGTTTAATTAAGTCCCATTTGTTTATTTTTATTTCCATTACTCTAGGAAGTGGGTCAAAAAAGATCTTGCTGTGGTTTATGTCAACGAGTGTTTTTCCTGTTTTCCTGTAAAAGTTCTATAGTGTCTGGTCTTACATTTAAGTCATTAATCCATTTGGAGTTTATTTTTGTGTATGGTGTAAAGTAGTGTTCTAATTTCATTCTTTTACATGTAGCTGTCCAGTTTTCCCAGCACCACTTATTGAAGAGGCTGTCTTTTCTCTGTTGTATGTTCTTGCCTCCTTTGTCGTAAATTAGGTGACCATATGTACGTGGGTTTATCTATGGGCGTTCTGTCTTGTACCATTGATCTATATTTCTGTTTTTGTGCCAGTACCATACTGTCTTGATTACTGTAGCATTGTGGTATAGTTTGAAGTTGGGGAGCCTGATTCCTTCAACTCCATTTTTCTTTCTCAATATTGCTTTGGCTATTCGGAGTCTTTTGTGTTTCCATACGAATTATTTATATTTTTAAATATTGTGGTTGTAATTAGTTTGTTTAGTTCATAAAAGCCACTTGTAAAAGGCAATTTTTTTTTACCAAACAAGCAAAAAATTTGCCTTATTTTCCATTAGAAAATATTTGATTTCATTATTAATTTTGAAAAATATTTTAACATTCATCGTTTTGATATACATTTTATTTCTGAATTCTAGCTCTAGTAATATATGGCCATGAATTTGACCCTTAGGTAATAATTTTTTTCCATGGGCCAGTATGTCTTGACTCTAGTATGAGGCTTAGTCTTTAGAAATGGAAAAGGTAAAAAAAGAAGTCCTTCAGATTGCATGCACTTCTTGATTAAAGGAGTCTTTGCTTATGTCAATATTTTACTTTCAAACTTGCTTCTTTGTTTGGGTACTTAGGACAATAGGGCAACACATTACAGTAAAATTCATTTAATTGAGATATATATATCTTTCTTCTACATAGTGAGGTTAGGTGGTTGTGAACAGTGAGGTGTAGGGAAGGAGATTGTGCACTGTCCCTCAGTTACATACACGTCCTCAAGCATGTGAATTTTAGGGGAGTTGTAGCTTGGAATCAATAATCTTAGAAATCCATTGCCTTAAACAGTCCATGTCCTGTGCTCCTTGAAAAGTATTGTACTCTGGATCACATACCCTAATTGAAAGGCATACCTGGTCTTGATGAAATTAGCATAGCTGAGGCATCTCAGCTTGTATAAATGTGGAGGTGATAGAAAGGCAATAAATGAGAAAGGGACAGGACTAAATTATAATTAAGGAGACATTTTTGGACATATCACAAAAGTGCATATGTATAAAATAACTGATATTCTTTCCTTTACAGATGTTTATTGTTCATTTAGAAAGCTTCTAAAGCTAAAGTGTGATTTTTGCCCTTTTTTCTATTCAGTTTTTTTTGTCTTATTAATTTACAGGAGTGCTTTATGTATTCTGGATAGAAGCCTTTTGAGAGTGATATATGTTGGAAATATTTTACACCACATTTGGTCACTTCTCTTTTTATCACTGAAGGAAGAAGAACTCTTACAATATTTTCCATCCATGTCAAGCCAGGGCAAATATTTTACTTTTTATCTTTTTGGCTATTAAATTAATCATTTGACAAAAAGGGCACAAATACGGCAACTGACTCTTTTATATGCAGTTTTTTATATTATTATCTTCCATTCTCTTATTTGGTTCTACAGGTCTATTAGGCAGGACTTCATTTCTTCTACAGCTAAAATTGTGAAACCCTTGCCAGCCATTTAGTATACAAGAAAGGGCCATTGCATATATTCTAACATCTTATATTTATATTAATGAAAGTATTCCCAGATATAAGACAAACGTACCAATCATTTTTGTTTTTACTGAAGTAGTGTTCTTTTACCATGACAGATAAACTGCATATTAAAAATCCAGACACGCTTTGTAATAGTTCTTTGCGTTTCAAATTTTCCGTGACACATGAAAAGGAATGTTTAAAATTAAGTTGAATTTATTGGAAAGGAGTCAATGAGTCAGAGCAAATGTTGAATTTTTCACTTAAATCTTCTCTGCACGTCCACTTAAACAATTCTCTCTTCCTCCAAATAGATTCATAATAATGACTGAAGTTTAATTCCAATAAATGAAATTGGTTTGTTGTTCAGTAAATGTACACTATAACTGCAGAACTAAAAATATATCTAACTAATCACAACATTTACCAGTGTCAATGAGATTAAAATATTACATTATTATTATCATGAAGTTGAGAATTATTCTTAAGAAAAAGGCACATCCTCAAAACAAATGAGGAAAATTACAAATCCAGCACTAGCCTAAATTGAATGGATTCTTGTTTTTTTTTGTTGTTGTGTTTTTGTTTTTGCGGCACGTGGGCCTCTCACTGTTGTGGCCTCTCCCGTTGCGGAGCACAAGCTCCAGACGCGCAGGCTCAGCGGCCATGGCTCACGGGCCCAGCCACTCTGCGGCATGTGGGATCTTCCCGGACTGGGGCACGAACCTGTGTCCCCTGCATCGGCAGGCGGACTCTCAACCACTGCGCCACCAGGGAAGCCCTGAATGGATTCTTGATGTGACAATCTAAAAATCCCTTTCCAATTAAAATTTTAATTTTAATTTAGTTCAATTAAGATCTGTCCTCATAAAAGTGTTAGATTATTGTCACTCTTAGCAAGAAGTAGATTAGAGTTCTGTCCTTTAGATGAAACGATATGAGTAGTAGAACTCCCTTAAAGTCATATGCCGAACATGCTTTTAGAGATATAATGCAATGCTAAAGAAGAAATGTACTCTGTCGTAAGAATATAAGAATATGGTTGTATAGAACTTAAGAAGAAACTTCTTTGCCTAGAAAAACTTATAGTCACATTATTTTCACATTTGCCTTCCTTCTAAATAACTCAGGGTTTTACAGGTGTGTTTGTGTGTGTGTGTGTGCATGCACGTGCTACTGAAAGAGTTATGGCATATCATTTTTAATTAAATTTAAGCAGTATTTGTAGTCAACATCCAAAAACAACACCTAACAGAAAAGAAATTTTAAATTAAACTATGAGGTTTTGTAATATTCATGCTACTGGCTAGGTATGTGGAATCATTTTATTGAATATATGTGACTAATACAGCAATCATGTTGACTTACTGGGGAGATGAATCATTACCAAAAGAGAGAATTCAACTCATTTTAATTACTTGATTTATAAAATATAAAAAGGAAGAAATAAAATCTCTAAGCATGATTTAACAAAAAAATTATATGTCTCATGCAAGTATATATACACACACACACACAAACACAACTTGAATATCTTATAAATCCATATTTTGGGGAAAAAAAGTTTTCTGTAAAAATATTAAATATCACTTAAAATTTGAGAATAATTTTCATAATAAACCTGAATGGTGATAAATTATTTGAGATGTCAGGACTTCCCTGGTGGTTCAGCAGTAAAGAATCCTCCTTACAATGCAGGGGACACAAGTTCGATCCCTGGAGAGGAAACTAGGATCCCACATGCTGCGGGGCAACTAGGCCTGTGCGCCACAACCGCTGAGCTCGCACGCCTCAACTAGAGGGCCTGCCTGCTGCAAACTACAGAGCCCATGTGCTCTGGAACCCACACGCCACAACTACTGAGCCCACATGCCCTGGAGCCTGCACACCACAACTAGAGAAGAGAAAAAAACCCGCACGTCATAACTAGAGAGAAGCCCATGTGCTGCAACAAAAGATGCTGCAGCGAAAGATCCCACATGCCTCAATAAAGATCCCACGTGCCGCAACTAAGATCTGACATAGCCAAAAATAAAATATAAATAAATAATAATAAATCTTAAAAAAAAAATTAAAAAATTTGAGAAGAGGTTTCTATGCAATGTAAACTTCATTGTTTTTTGCTATTGGATTCCCCTATGTTTTTATTAATGTTGTTTTAAGTAGACTGGGAAGAAATTATACAGTATTTACTAATCAATTTTCTGATTCTGTAAGTTCTATATTTAAAAATTAGTGTCTATTTTTTTCCAGAAATCTGAGCCCTACGAACAATTCCAGGCATGTCTCACGTTTCTGGAGAAGAGGGCTTGAATTTTCATTTTACTTACCTATTCTTTATTCTTCCTTTTTTGTTTCTGTCCATCTCATATAAACACATACACACACAAAGAACAATCAAGAACTGACAATTTCTGTGTCTATCCCTTCAATTTTTTTCCTTTATTCCTTGAGCTTGGATTTAACACAGAACTTAATGAATGTATAAGAGTGGAATATAATTTGTTGAGTGCTATAGAAATCTGTAATGGTGCAGAATTCCATGGTTCTAGATTTTCTACTAAATTAAAAAGTGTCTAGTATGAAAATAGACCTACTACTAGGTTGTGATTTTCAACTGTGTTCTCAGTAATGTGATTCAAGAGGATGGTACAATATATCATGTGAATAAAAATACCTGTGGTTATATAAATATGGAACATATTGGATTTAACACACTTAAGCAGATTTTTTAAATTGGAAGACTTCTCGGAAAAGCCATCTCATAAAGTGTACTGAAATGCTTTATACATCCATACAGGCCTCATCTATTTGCAGAAAATCTCTGGAGGCAGGTGTGCAATACGGGAACATACTTTAGGGAAAAAAACAAACTATACTACCTATGAAAATAAAGTGTGTAGGCTGCTTGACTTAACTTTCTCACCATTACTTAAAAATCCAATGAATGCCTTAATTGTATACCACAACAATTGTCTTGTTCAACCATCCATTTATTTCAGAGATTCCTTACCATATTTCTAAATATTTTCCTATTTATTATTTAAACTATGGACATTACAAAGAAACATAATATAAATAAAATGATAATTTAAAATATTTTTAATTAAAAGTCAGCAAAATCCCAAATGTTTTCTTGAAATTGTTACATAATATATTGTATTTATGACATTTTATAGTTTACAAAACACTACCGCACATATTCATTTTATATCGCAAAATAATTCTTTATAATTATATTTATTTTGCAGATGAAGAAGCTAAGACTCAGAGAGTAAAATTATTTTACTTTGACATATTACAAACATGTTAGCATTTATTAAGAACTTGTTCCTTCTTTTCTTTCTCTGCTTCTTTCAAAGTATATAAACTGCATCAGGATTCCTTCAACTATAAATGAGAGAAAATCAAGGTAAATTATTTTAGCGAAAAGGAGATTTAGTGGCCTCAAGCAACTGAGAAGATCAGAAGTAGATATGGCTTCAGACATTGATACAACAAAAATATAATGATGTATTAGCCAGGTTCTCCAGAAAAATAGAACCAGCAGGGTGTGTGGAAACTCAGGAAAGAGTTGAAATTCAAGTCCAAAGGCAGTCTGCTAGCAGAATTCCTTCTTGTGCAGGAGTTGTCAATCTTTGTTCTATTAAGGCTATCAACTGATTTGATGAGGTCCACCCACATAATGGAGGTAATCTACTTTACTCAAAGTCAGATGATGTAAATGTTGATACCAAAATACACTTTCGCAGAAACTTCCAGAATAATGCTTGACCAAATAACTGGGCACCATAGCCTAGCCAAGTTGACACATAAAATTAACCATCACAAGTGATGATCTTTTTTTTCTTCATCTCTTTACGTCTCTCTCTCTCTCTCTCTCTCTTAATCTCTTTCTGCATCTCTGTCTTACCACTCTCTCTCTCTCTTTCTCTCTCTCCCAATGAGCACAGAAATGCCAGTCTCTCCTTACAAGTTAAAGAATATTAAGAAAATGAGTGAATTTCTTTTCTGGTTGTTTTAACATATTCTCAAAATCTTTGGACTTACTTAGTCCAACACCTTTTACAAATCATTGTGGCTATAAAGATGCAAAGTCTGATGATACTGGGTCTGAACCAGATCGCTAAGTATAAACATTGTAATCTCTTGCTAGAACAACAGAGGTACCCAATGAAAAGCCTAAATTATATCACTCCCATTTTATTAATCATGAAACTTTTAATTTAAAATAAACCATTTTATGTAAAATGTTAAGGTAGCTATTTTTTAAGTTAAACTAAAGTTTAATGAATAATGATCTTACTGAAATATTCTCATTCAGATGGAGTATATTGAAGAGAGGGTCATAATAATAAATTGGTGTTAAGCTTCCCCAGCTGTTCTTTCTTGCCACAATGATGAAAATCTTTCTTCAAAATGGGAGCAGACAAATAAAACATTTACAGTGAACTGAAGAGACAATATTTTATGTGTAAGAGCAAAAATTTGAATGAAAAGTGTATATTTCAATGTTTAAAGCTTGTGAATACTTTGATATTAATGGATTATTATAATTATTCAGTCTGCTTTATACTTCTTTTTGTTTAAAATACTCAATATGAAATTATCACATATTTTCAATGCCCTGAAATAAATTGGAAATAAACAGACACTAAGAGAAAACTGATTTCTAGTTTGTTCCAGTAAAAGTTAATATTCAGTTAGAAAATTATCCAATCTTTTTAAGTTGAACATAGCATTTATTTCCCGATGCATGCAGACATAAACATTCAAAGATATGTTCGAATGTCTCTAAACTTGTTAGACTTTTTTTTGTAATCTTTAACATTAGTTCTTAATTCCACTTGGCATCCTTCCCCTGTACGTTTTAGTCACAAGCTTTTAGAATAGTTTCTTTAAATGGAATGCCATATTTTCCTATTTGTCCCTTTTCTGCTTTTCAAATGCCTTTAGTCTTACTGCAAAATATGATCTGAAGACTTAGATACTATTTTTTTTGCTTAACTGTTATATAAAATAATGCATGTTTTCAAGAACCCAGGCTTCACACTTCCAATATTATGATACATGCCTATCTCATCAGCCCAATTATACGTGGTGGTGAATTGTCTCTATGTAGATAAAATTCATACATTCCTCTTAATAGATCTTAGCATTACTTATCAAACTTATAATAACATTCTTCAAATTTCAGAGATGAGCATCTCTAAGTCAAAAACGACAAGGAAATTGTTGGAGTCTCACATCATAATTCCTGGATGATACTTTGAAAGGCCATCAATATAAATGGTGTGCATTTATTTCTGAATCTGCTTGAGCTGTTCATATATCTTTAGACCATTATGCGTGGAGTATCATGTAATTTGACTCTGTTGTGTGATAAACCTTTAGGATGATTTATAGATTTAAAACGACAATTAATTCTATAATGGGTGAACCAAGTAATGTCAGAATGAATCCATAGTGACCATTTAAAATGGAATTCAAGAAAAAGAACACTTTATTTGCTGCATAAAAGCCTGTGAGGCTTTGCTATTGAGTAACGTAAGCAGAATGCAGCCATATAAATCTTCTTAATTTACATCTTGGGCTTCATTATGCATATTTGATAGCACTCTGCAGAACTTTAATTTATAGACTTTTGGAATTTTACCAATCCCGAAAGCAGTGCTAAACATGCCTGTTGGAACATTTAACTGAAGTAAGTCACTGGAGAGTTCCTCAATGAGTGTAGAATTATCAGTTATTTGCATTCCTTGTAGATTTAAAGCAATAGGGCCTATTAACAAAATAATGGCAAATGCTTTTTGAATGCAAGTATTGCTTGAGCCATTTACTATCATGCACACCTCAGAGTATATGTTTTCAAGTGTGAATTGAAATTGAGTTAGTTTGTTCACCTCATCTAAATAGGTGGCATGATACAGTCACATGTTGAAATGTGTGCCAATGAACCAACTTAAAAGAACCACCTGATATGATCTAGAGACCAAATCTTGAGTGTGAATTGGTCTTATCACTTACCATGTACATAATTGATTAGAATATACAAAATAAAATTGTAGTAACTTATATTAAAGTGTTTTCAGTAAATCAAATTATTCCAACCTTCAACAAGGTTGAATTATAACTATTTTTCATCTTTTTAAGAAGGTTCTGGTTCAGGAAGCTTAGCACTGAATGTGTACATTACCCTTTCATAAAACACAAGTGTTAGCTGTTTGTTTTTCTCACAACACTAACTACATTATGATTCATAAATGCGAGAGAAGTAGGCTGATGATGTAAAATTATAAAACTGACATTCCTTGAAAGAGAAACATTTATCTGTGATTACTTCACCTTGCCTTCATTTTTTCCTTCTAACAGCCTAAATATCTGCCTACCCATGTGTATAGTGGAATGATGAGTTTAATCTTAGACCACACATAATAGGGTAATTGATTTCTATTATGAGGCATATAATACATTTGCCATAGTAAAATAGCAATGCTAAGTAAACCCTTGAAATTAGGATGCATTAGATGTTACCATGCTCTATAGGGAATTAGCCAGAGTTCTAAGCCTTGCCAAACACATAGTCGCTTTTTAATTCCATCAGGCAGAGGAATGTTTCTTTTGTTAAACAATGTAAATAATATATGTCTCTTGAGTCTGAGACACTGCCCTGTTAATATTAAGAAGCATTTGATGTGGAATTTGTGAGAACTAATATCATAATATTATTGACTTTTTCATTATAACTGAAAATTATTGTCATTTTGCTTGGGGTCCATTTTTAAATTCCAAAATTCTTACTTGACTCCTATGGATGGATAACTCTTCAATAATTTAATATCAACATCTCTAAAATGGACATAATCATAAATGGTACTTCCTAGGGCAAAAAATACCTTCACCTAGTAAGCTTTTGAAAATGAGGGAATAAGATTGAGAACTTGACTCTACACTCTGAATTATCATATAACGGAGAAGAATAGAGATGGGTGAAGACCAGTGTGTAATGTGAATGACATAGCACATGTAGACCATTATGTATGAAATATATGAAATGATATTTAAGTATGTAGTTATACAATTATATGCATGTATGAGTCATTGTGGATGGTGTTGCTCAGCAAACAAAGAATAGGAGAGTCACCTATACACGTTGCCACCACTATCCAGACTCCACCTGGGACAGGGTATCTATTAGGGTTAATTTGGATATCTTATCTTCCTGGTAGGCAAATCCCAATCACATAGAATTGTGTGTTAGGCTAACAAAGCCTGATATTGCTCATGTGTCATGTAGCTAAATCAATTTGCACCACTTCCATGCTCACTGAGAAAAATTCCAATTGTAATTTGGCTTCGCTTAAAGCCTGTTCAAAATGAGAGAATGATGGTAAAGCTGATCTAATTCTGAGAATTATATTTCTCCTTATAAAAAACGAATTGACATCGTGGCAATGTGTACCCTTCTCTCATAAGCTTTGGTTATTATGAATTAGAATTCTTAAATTTGATTACTTCGGGGACACAGGTAATATCAAGTTTCTGTGCCTTGAAGACGGAGAGTTAAAACTACACTTGCCAAAGTCACACAGCTCAAAGCCATCTGGTGAGGATCTCTTTGGGCAACCTGCCAGTTACCCCTGGTAATGACCCTCTCATAATTATGATACAGAATATTCTATTTTCAACTGTATTCTCCAAGACATAACAACATATTACTTGTCCTGTTTTGCAAATATCAGTTGCAATGCTTCTAATAAAGCCTTCTAATGAAACACACTAGTTGGGTTCAAATTTTGCTCCAATTCTTACAAGCTGAAGGATTTATGGCAAAGTACTTAGCTATTTTTTGCCTCAGTTTCTTCACTTCTGTAATGGTTAATAATGGTACATTCCTTTTAGGGTTTTAAGATGATTAAATGGCTGAAAGTTTGTAAGACAAGACCTGCTACAGACTCTTACAGGCTTTTGTTAATGTAATTAACTATCCTTGGATCACTTTCTGCACATAAAATAGGTTGGCAAATTTTGTCAATTCTGTCATTATAATGCCACTTAAAGCAGCAGTTCTTGCTTCTGGGAATGTATCCCTACTGACTTGATTTCATTCTTTAAACTCACATGTAAACTATTTTAATATTTTCCAGAATTCTCAGCCTGCCTAAAATATTTTACCATTCTGATTCCATACTGCCTCTACAGTTACCTTAAGACATTCATCTGATTATTAAACTTCTTCTCCTCATATTTAACAGTCACTGAGTATTGCTTATAGAGTGAATTCTAAACTCTGCAGCAAGGCATGCTAGGCCATCCACAATCTGTTCCTAATCTCACGCTTCAGCCTCATTTCACATTATGTCCTTCAAAATCACTGAAGTCTAATTATACTCTTCTGCTGGTCCCCAAATGTGTCAACCAAGTTTTCAGGGGGGGAGTAACTACTATTCTGTTGTTAAGAGCTTGAGCAGTGAAGTCAGACTTCCTTAGGCTCAATTCCCAGTGATATCACTTATTTGGTTATGGCCTTTGGCAAATCCTTTAATCTCTTTATATTTCAATTTCCTGGAAAAATAAGACCAAGCTCATAGAATTAAATGAGATAATACATGGCTCTTAGCACTCATGTTTGATACTTATTATGTGATTGGTAGAAGACATCTGTCATTTTTTGGTTACCTTTGTTGTTCCCTCAGCCCAAAACACTTCTACCATTTTCTTTAACAATCTCTTACCGTTATGCAAAAACCAAATTAAATAGTAGTATGTCAAATATGTCCTGTTCCTCCAAATACAACATAAGGTATTTCTGTTGTGGAAACCATGCATTGTGTTATTTTTACTTATGTTTAGAATTCAGAATTGTTTGTTTATATGTCTTTTTCTCAGACTAGACAGTGAATTCATTGAAGGAGGAGACCATGTCTTATTAATCTGTTTCCTCCAGCCCTTTCCCATCAAAAATGCTGCCTTAAAATATTAGACCTTCCAAAGAAAAGTACCCCTTACTCAAAACAAATTGAGGAAGGAAGACAAGTCAGGCCTCATGTCTCATATTTTGTTACATTTTCTACTTCACATTCAACCCACTGCTCTTCCTACATGGTTAGCTAGCTCTTTGACTTTGAGGAAATTACTTGTTCCATTTAAGACTCAGTTTCTTCCTCTGCATTGCACTCATAATGAGTGTACCTATTTGAAAGGCTGTCATGAGGATTAAATAAGATGATTCAAGCAGCACTGATTGTCCCCGTAGTGAGTGCTCAGCCATTCTTATGAATTGTTGCTATCATTATTACTTTTTGACTGAATTATGGTTTGGGATGAGAAAGAAGTGAGGCTAGAAAACATAATAATTTCTTTTTTTTATATTTATTTATTTATTTATTTAATTTTTGGCTGCATTGGGTCTTCACTGCTGCATGTGGGTTTTCTCTAGCTGCTGAGAGCAGAGACTACTCTTCATTGCGGTGCGTGGGTTTCTCATTGCGGTGGCTTCTCTTGTTGCAGAGCACAGGCTCTAGGCACGTGGGCTTCAGTAGTTGTGGCTCACGGGCTCTAGAGCGCAGGCTCAGTAGTTGTGGCACACGGGCTTAGTTGCTTCACGGCATGTGGGATCTTCCCGGACCAGGGCTCGAACCTGTGTCCCCTGCATTGGCAGGCGGATTCTTAACCACTGTGCCACCAGGGAAGCCCGAAAACATAACAATTTCTTATTTCCATGTCTAATATAGGAAGAAAGGTATGTGTTTTGTGACTCTTATTACTACAGTTGCAAAATGGACACTGGGGAAACTGAGATTTCACCATATGAATGCAAAAAATGTCAATTGCAAATGTGTTTTCCTCAAGACAACTTAGAAAAAAGCAACATTCCTTGTTATTTATTCTTGGTTAAATCCTAGAAATCTTTCAGAAACTAAATACAGTACAATCAAATAAAACTAGTTCAAAAAAAAAGCAACCCTCTAATAAAACAGCATATGTCTACTCTTAAAGTATATAGGCAAGATGGTATGTCATTCCCCTTGCTACCTTTATTAGATTATCTTTGATTTGTAACATTGTTAGGTGAAATGCAGTCTTAGAACTATCTCTTGATATTTTAACATTAGGATGTTTTTACAATGATGTATAGGTAACATAGGTATCTGATCCAAGGAACAAACTTCATTAATTCCACTTATGCCACTTTTGTGATTAGTCCCTTTTCCCCCTAATATAAGCCCTATAACAAATGATATCTATGCATTTTAAGAAAAAAAATTACTTTGTTGATTTTTGATGCTGTTTTCTCTTTCCCTGTTACATGCTGAAGTGATTAGCAGAGGTTTTCAAAGTGAGATCTAAGATTCACATGGTGTGCTCAGTAAAAATGCAGGGATTTTGTTCCATTCCAAACCTGCTAATCCACATTTCTTGGAGTGAGGAGGCTTGAAGTCTAAATTTTATCTGGTTTCCTAGATGACGTTTATGCACATCAAAAAGTGAGAACCAACAAATTAGATGGATGCTATTTAGAAAAATGTATTTATGGATATTTTCCAGTTTTCAAACTGATTTATAAGAGAACATAAATACATTTTACAAGTTTTTCCCCCTACCATTTACTGTGGTCCTCACAGTTTTTAGAATTTTAGTATTAGGTTGTTTCTGAGGCCAGGTTGTGTTAACAACCAATTTGGTACTGTTTCATTCTGTAAAGTATTGCTTAGCTTTATACTGAATTCACAGTGCTGCCTCAGAAGTTTGAACTACTCTACAAAGCGATGACAGATTTCCTTGCTTTCAGAGTGTCCTTTGAAAACTAAAGCCCTTCTCTATAATTAGAGGTTTCTGTTATAAGTACCTTTGTAAATACACTCAATTCCCTTGTAGTCTGGCCTTTTACTGTATCTGATGTTGTCAATACATGCAACAGGGATTACATTTTACTCATCCTTAACAACAGCAATAGTTCATTCATTTACCTTTCTTTTACTCCATTTTTAATTTTTTTTTTCTTTTTTTGAGGGCTTGGAGCCTGATTTTTGTTTGTTTGTCTGTTTTTTTTTGTTTTAAGACATAGTTCTATCACCCATTAAAATCTCCAAGTAATTTCATTAGGTCAGAGACTCATCTGATACCTGAACAAATACTACTTGCTTGTCTACATATTCAGTAGGTTGAAATTTAATTACTTAATTATCGTTCGGTGAATTAGGTCAATGGAAGCAGTCAATCCCTTCTCAAACTCCTTGTAACTCACAAACAAAACGCCATACCTATACCCAACAGCTCTGGTGTGTTTTGTAGCTCCAGAAATTTAACTTAAAAATAATGCATTTTAAAATTTCATCTGATTATTGGTCAAGTGTTCTTAGGAATGGAGAATGAATTAAAGAATGAAATCCAGGTTTCAATAATTTCTATATTCCATATACTATTATTCCAATGAATTAGGTGTAGTATATATATTTCACCATATATATACTTAATAAAAAAATTATTTATTAAGTATATATATACTTAAAAAATCAATTAAGTATATATATAATTTACTTTTTATTTATAACTAATTGAATAATTAGTAAGTTAACATCCTAATTAGTCAGTTCTATCTGATTAATCTTATGTTGTTACATAAGAAAATTGAATCATATGATCTAAATTTGGAAAAAATATGGTTTATATTGAAGTTGAAATTCATAATTTATATTATCTGTAAGGGAAAGAGGAAACTAATATTGACATTTTGGGCTTGTTCTTTCACATTTGGAATTAAAATATCAAGACCACTGATCCTTAAACAACTAAAATAAGAAAGAAAAGCACCCCATGTAAGAAAAGAAAGATAAGGACCACAAAAATATTCAGTAAAGCAATGAGTGGGGATATAGTTTTTCCTTGGCCCACATACTATCAGTTGATTGGAACATATAGTGTCAGCAGATCCTTCTGAAAATAAATGTTTGTGGTCTTTACTTATTAAGATCCAGAGATGGAAAGGAAACTTATGAGGACCAACTCTGAAACTTCATGAGTGTGAAAGTCAGTGCAACGAGGACACCAAATAAAGAGATACATCTTTAAGTTTGATTAGGTCCCATTTGTTTATTTTTGCTTTTATCTGTTTTACCTTGGGAGACTGATCAAAGAAAATATTGCTATGATTTATGTCTGAGAAGGTTTTGCCTATGTTCTCTTCTAGGATTTTTATGGTGTCATGTTTTATATTCAGGTCTTTAAACAATTTTGAGTTTATTTTTGTACATGGTATGAGGGAGTATTCTAATTTCATTGATTGACATGTAGCTGTCCACCTTTCCTAACACCACTTGCTAAAGAGACTGTCTTTTCTCCATTGTATAGTCTTGCCTCCTTTGTCATAAATTAATTGACCGTAGGTGTGTGGGTTTATTTATGGTTGCTCTATTCTGTTCCATTAATCTGTATGTCTGTTTTTGTGCCCATACCATGCTGTTTTGATTACCATAGTTTTATAGTATTGTCTGAAGTCTGGAAGGGTTATGCCTCCATCTTCGTTCTTTTTCCTCGGGATTGCTTTGGCAATTCTGAGTTTTGTGGTTACATATAAATTTCAGCATTATTTGTTTTAGTTCAGTGAAAAATGTCACAGGTGTTTTGATAGGGATTGCATTAAATCTGAGGTTGATTTGGGTAGTATGGCCATTTTAAAAACATTAGTTCCTCCGATCCAGGAGCATGGGATATCTTTCCATTTCTTTGAATCATCTTCAGTTTCCTTTATTAGTGTTTTCTAGTTTCCAGCATATAGGTGTTTCACTTCCTTGGTTAAGTTTACTTTTAATTTTGGGGCTTTTTTTGACACAGTTTTAAATGGTATCTAAAAAATAATACAAATGAATCTATATACAAAAAAGAAACAGACTCACAGACATAGAAAACAAATTTATGTTTACCAAAGGTGAAAGAAAGGAGGAAGGGATAAATTAGGAGTATAGTATTAACAGATACAAACTATTGTACATAAAGTAGAGGAGCAACAAGAATTTACTGTACAGCACAAGGAACTATATTAAATATCTTATAATAACCTATAATGTAAGATAATCTGAAAAAAATATATATAGGCAAAAAAAGAGATACCTCTTACTCCAGAGCATGTGCAGAGCATATGTAGAGGACATATTAAATGAGACTAGATGAGTGGACATTAGTAGGAAATCCAACCAGAGGTGGATGCATTGACCAGCAACAAGTGGTGTATCTATTGAGTTATCCATCCTGTAACCTTTTCAGGGAGCCCATATTCCTGAATGAGTGCAGAGGAGGGTAGAGGGATGAGTGTCTAATTTTAACTGGTGGATGCTTTTCATAGTCTTCTGGTTTTCTGGCTATAATCGTGCTATTCATAGCTTTGTCTGTGAAAATACTTGTGGTACTGACTTCAATCTGAACTTAAGACTAAATTGAAAAAAATATAGATTTTCTTTTTTGTTTTCATTCACTTTTTTTCTGTGATTCATTCTTAAGACTTATTGCTAAATAACCAAGAATGTTTTTAACAATGCAAAGACATGCTTCCAAAGTAAGATTCTCTTGTTCCATAATTGTTTTTACTCTTCCCCAAGGAAAGTTAGTTGTGATTAGAAACTAATAGTAACTAATTTGATGTAATTAGTATCAGTTTTTTGTGATTGATTCTTTTTTTTATGATATCACTTATAGGTGGAATCCAAAAAGTAAAACAAACTAGTGAATAAATAAAAAGGAAACAGACTCACAAATACGGAGAACAAACCAGTGGTCACCAGTGGGGAGAGGGAAGGGAGGAAAGTCAGGACAGGGGTAGGGAATTAAGAGGTGCAAACTATTATGTATAAAATGAATAAGATACAGGGATATATTGAACAACACAAGGAATCTAGCCAGTATTTTATAACAACTATAAATAGAGTATAACCTTCAAAAATTGTGAATCACTATGTTGTACACACATAAATTACAGGATATTTTACATCAGTATGTCTTAATTAAGAATAAAATAAAATCCACAGCAACATTTAGATTAAAGAGTTTCATAGGAACACATATGCTGCTACAACACTGGTATCCATAGGAAATGGTGTCTCCTTCCTAGACCTTCCCTAGAAAGCGCTGCTGCCTGCCTTGAATATGGCAGAAGCTTTCCCCACTCTGGCAGACCCCACTGGCATTGACTCATTAACACTCATTAACATTCTAGAGTGGTACCCATGGCTTGATGAATGTGCTGAAGACTGGGTGTGATTTTCAGTGATTGGCTTGCAGCTGGGAGGAACCACATGTGCCTCTAGGCACAGGGTCTGCACTAAGCGCAAATGGCTCTCCCTTTACTCTCAGGGATAGACTGTGCTTTCTTTGCTCTGCACAACTTACAGGAAATTGAATGACATCCCATATCTTATACTGTGGCATTCCAGGAAATTGGTAAACAGACCCTATGTCAGTCAACAGCCCCTTAACTGAGAACCATGGTGCAGAGTGTCCTGGGACGAGGCCAAACAGTTACCAATTTCTTAAAAGTTTAGTTGATTGCTTATTTTTTAAAAATGCAGTCTTAGAGACATTCAAACTCCAATAATTAAAAAAATGTAACTCTTAAAATAGAGTTTTTAATATATTCCACAATATTGACAAATATAAACCATCCAAATATTTGCTAGATTTCTCTAGATTAATTTTTCTGGTAATCAAGTGTATAAAAAACAAATGGTTTGCTCTTTAAAATACTTTTTATATTATCCTTTATTTTGAAGTTTTTACATGGCTTGCAGATGTAATACTAAAATGCTTGTGTTTTCAAAAGACTGATTACTTCCATCTGCTCTTAACCACATTTCTCCTATCTCTTTTACAGTTATCCAAAGGCATTCAAAGTTTTTTCTTAATCAATTTCATAAGTTTTATAGACATTTCATGAAGGCAAAAGTTCAAACAATAACTTTGGCTTTGACACATGATATTTTATATTTTGCTTTTCTCCTTAAGGTCTTTAGGGTGGTTTACAAAATCCAAACCTTTCAACAAATATACATAAAACATGCTTTTTTACATGCATATGCATAGGGAAATTAGCAATAAATTAAGGACAGAAAAGGTTAAGATAAAATCTGAGAAGAGGTTGGAATCTCAAAATGAGGAATTATAAGCTTAGAGGAGCAATACAATTTATGCCCAGATTGTGAGTGATGTCCAGAAAGGAAAATGAGAGAAAAAAAATCCAAGCCTTGTGTCTGCGTATTAGCTTCTACAAGAAAATCTGGTAAGAGAATCTGTTCAGTATCTGTTTGCACTGAAGAAAAGCATATAAATGACCCAAACATATTAGGGAGTTGTTTGAAATTACCCACTAAATACATATGTAGATTCGATAAAAACCATCCATACCTGCTTTCATTTCCAATATTCACATATTTGGCACCTATGAGACAACAGGCTCGAGGAGACTATAAGTGATATTTTAGTCATAATTTGATAAATGTGTGAATCATTTTTAAAAAATCAGAAATAGAAAAAATATTTCTTTGTATGTATGTCATTCAGTTTAAGCTAGATTGTGCTATAGAATAAAACAGTCCCAAATTAGTCTATGAGTTAATTCACATCCACTCTCACATTCACATGTAGGTTTGTGAGTGTCTATCTATACACTCAGTCAACAGTCACTACATCACTGCAGACCTAGGAGCCCTTTCAGAGCATCTGTCCTTCAAGGTATGGCTCAGCTGCCTAGCCTGTTTTATACGTATGGCTTATCCATCTCACCCTGAGCGCTTCTTTGCCACCAGAGCAGAAGATGACATAAAGGTATTTCTGTCTATCTATAACTATATCTAAATACCTATCTATCTATCTGTCTATCTCATCTGTCTTTGATTTATGTATATATGTATGCATTTATTAATGGAAAACCATAACTTTAAAGATAAGAGAGGGAGTATTGGAAATGGCATTTTTTTCCTGTTAAGTATTAATGAACATCATTTTCTTTACTGTCTTAAAAGAGTTCTGTCCATCACTGTTGACATGGCATATCTAATGCATTCCATCAATTTAATGCATTTGGCATGATTTACACATATTTGTAGTTTATGTTTCAGTGTAAAGTCTCAACAAATAATCTATTGGCTAGAATTTTGTCATTAATTATGCACCATAAAAAACTTTCCACAGCATTCACATTGCTCTGTGACATGCTTTTTGGACAACAAAACTATATCCTGTTATAGGGGCCATTTTATCTTTAAATTACTTTATCAACAAACATTTATTGACCACTGACTATGGCATGAACTAAAATAAATATTTCAGTAACTAGGTAGAATAGTATTCTATTATATTAGAAGATATATGATGGATCAGTTAATACTATCAGGATTTTAGAAATAATTATATTCTAAAGAATGTGATTTTTTTATTTTTAGTGATTTCTGAGTAGCTTGTACTACGCCTCAAAACTCATTAATAAGTTCCAAGTTGTCAAAACATCACTTGAAAGTATAGAGATATACAATCAGATTATTAGGAATATATTATTCTTTAAAGGAAACTTCCAGGAAAAAAATTGAGTGGAATTGTTTTTGAGATACCTGTATAAGGATATGGGCCCATTGACCATGGTTAACTAAATAATAAACCACTGTATTTTTTGCTACTGAGAATATGTACTGTTCCTTTTTCAAGAGCATTTTTTTCCTCCTGTTTTATAGAGCATTTCGGAAACAATGAATTTATGTGATTTGTTTTACCTCTAAAGAGCTTTCTCATGTATTTAATTGAACTACTTTTTTTTTTATTTTTATTATGATAAATATATATAACATAAAATTTGCCATTTTAATGTGTACAATTCAGTGGTGTTAATTACATTCACAATGTCATGCAACCATCACTACTATGTAAAATATTTCTATCACCCCAAACAGAAGCTCTGTAACGCTTATGCAATAAATCCCCATACCCCTTCACCCCAGCCCATGACAATCCTGAAACAACTGCCTTTCTCTATGAATTTGCCAATTCTAGATTTTTCATATATTATTCCACTTAGCATAATATTTTCAAGGGTTATCCCCTTTGTAGGAAGTATCATACATTCCTTTCTGAAGCTGAATATTATTCCATTGTATGTATTGGGTGGGCCAAACAGTGCCTTCGGTTTTTTAAGTAAAAATAAAAAACATTTTTCACTTTCACCAAGGACTTTATTGAACAACATATTCACCCTTCCGTTCACTACCTTCTGCCATTTATCAGTCAGCTTCATAATTCCATCTTCCCAAAACTTTTTATCTTTTTGAGCAAAGAACTGTTCCAGGTGCTTTTTACAGTGTTCCAGGGAATTGAAATTTTTTCCATTAAGAGAATTTTATAAAGACCAAAAGATGGAAATCCGAAGGTGCAATGTATGGTGAATATGGGGGATGAATCAGAACTTCCCAGCGAAGCTGTAACCATTTTTGCCTGGTCATCAAAGAAACATGTGGTCTTGTGTTATCCTGATTGAAGATTATGCATTTTCTGTTGACTAATTCCGGACACTTTTTATGGAGTGCTGCTTTCAGTTGGTCTAATTGGGAGCAGTACTTGTTGGAATTAATCATTTGGTTTTCCAGAAGGAGCTCATAATAGAGGACTCCCTTCCAATCCCACCATATACACAACATCACCTGCTTTGGATGAAGACAGGGCTTTGGTGTGGTTGGTGGTGTTTCATTTAGCTTGCCCCACAATCTCTTCTGTTCCACATTATTGTACAGTATCCACTTTTCATTTACTGTCACAATTTGTTTTAAAAACGGAACGTTTTCATTACGTTTCAGTAGAGAATCACATGCGGAAATACAGTCAAGAAGGTTTTTTTCACTTAACCTACATGGAACCTAAACATCAAAGTGATGAACATAACTAAGCTGGTGCAAATGACTTTCAGCGCTTGATTTGGATATTTTGAGTATGTCAGCTATCTCCTGCGTGGTATAACATTGATTGTTCTCAGTCATTGTTTCAATTTGATCGCTGTCAACTTCAACTGGTCTACCCAACCGTGGAGCATCGTCCAGCGAGAAATCTCCAGCACGAAACTTTGCAAACCACTTTTGACATGTTCGATCAGTCACAGCACCTTCTCCATACACTGCACAAATCTTTTTTTTGCGTTTCAGTTGCATTTTTATCTTTCTTGAAATAAAGTATAATATGCCGAAAATGTTGAGTTTTTTTCTTCCATCTTCAATATTAAAATAGCTACACAAAATTCACCAGTTTTGATGTCTTTTTTTTAATGCACGCTGATGTGACAGCTGTCAATACTGTCTAACGAAATTGTTTCGAATGAAGTTAAAGACAACTAAGTGCTGCTGGAGCCATCTTACAGAAAAAAAAAAACGAACGAACCTTGTAGCCAACCCAATATATACTACACATTTCATTTATTCATATACCTCTGTATGGACACTTGGATCATTTCCACCTTTTGACTATTGTAAATAATACTACAATAAACGCTGTTATAAAAATATCTGAGTCCGTCTTTTTATTTCTTTTGGGTATGTACAGTTGACTCTTGAACACTATAGGTTTGAAATGTGCAGGTCCACTTATATGTGGATTTTTTTCAATAAGTACTTACTATAGTAATACACAATCTGGCTGGTTGAATCCAGCTGTGGGTTCGAAGGATTATAAAGTTATACCTGGATTTTTGACTGTGTGAGGGGTCAGTGCCCCTAAATCCTGAGTTATTCAAGGGTCAACTGTACTTAGAAGTGGAATTGTTGGTCATGTGGTAATTCTATGTTTAACTTTTTGAGGAACCATCCAACTGTGTTCCACGGGGGTGCACAATTTTACATTACATCAGTGATGCATAAGGATTCCATGTTTCCCACATTTTTGTTATTTGTGGTTTTTTTCTAGTTAAAATATTATTTATTATAGCCATCCTAATGAGTATGATTGTGGTATTGATTTCTGTTCCCTACTGATTGATGATGTTATGCATCTTTTCATGTGCTCATTAGCCATTTGTGTATCTCCTTTGGAGAAATATCAACTCAAGTCCTTTGCCCACTTTTTAAATTGGATTTTGTTGTTGTTGAGTTGTAGGAATTGTTTACATATTTGATATATTAAACCCTTGTCAAATATATGTTTTGTAAATACTTTCTTCATTCTGTAGATTCACTTTTCACTCTCCTAATAATTTTCTTTGATTCACAAGTTTTTAATGTT
The DNA here is from genome assembly GCF_949987515.2 of Delphinus delphis. Classification (NCBI taxonomy): domain Eukaryota; kingdom Metazoa; phylum Chordata; class Mammalia; order Artiodactyla; family Delphinidae; genus Delphinus; species Delphinus delphis. Next base: position 79,364,062 of record NC_082687.1, on the reverse strand, counting down.
TAAAAGTTCTAAGATCATGAACTTACACCTATGTGTTCTTCTAAAAGTTTATTATTTTAGCTCTTCTAATTAGCTCTTTGGTCTATTTTGAGTTAATTTTCATATATGGTATGAATTAGAGGTTTAACTTCATTCTTTTGCCTTTGAGAATCCAGTTGTCCCAGCACTATTTGTTGCAGAGACTTTTCTTGAATGGACTTGTCTCTCCTGTGTACAGTCAACTGGCCATACATGTCTAAATTTATTTGTGGATCTTAGTTCAATTCCAGTGGCCTGTGTATCTATCTTTATGCCAGTATCATTCTGTTTTGATAACTATAGTTTTGTAGTTAGTTTTGAAAACAGGAAGTGTGACTCATCTGATTTTGCTCTGCTTTTTCAAGATCATTTTGATGATTTGAGGTCCTTCGAAATTCCTTCTGAATTTGAGGATTGACTTTTCTATTTCTTGAATACTTTTTAATCATTTATATTCTTAAAAATATAATTACTGGTAAACCTTCCAGAGAAACAAAATTAAGTCACATTTTCCCATATTTTAAAGAAAGGTCAGCACTGAGGTATGTGCATTTAGATCCCTATCTTTTTCACCTTACTATGGCTTTTTTTCTCTGTCATGTTAGTGTCATAGTCTTCAGATTGTCTTGTTCACTCTTTCTAAACTTCTCTTTATCCAGTGCTCTTTGCAGAGTCTGAAGTAGTTAGGTATATAGAATACAGTAGATGGTATGGCACTCTGTCAGATCATTTTCTTTGCAACTGCCTAGGAGACAATAAATAATATGTTACACAGTTCTTCTTGCCCTTCCATTTTACCCTTCTGTTACTGTATTTTTTTTCTTTTTTAATGTTACAGGAAGTGAAGTTACAATGATTTCATGATCAATAATCAATAAGCTTTTACATTGATTGTTATTAAATATACCTGGTATATTGTGCAATTAAAAAAAAAAGCCTACCTAACTAGTGAGTGAAAACTAAAACAGACTAAAAACTGTAAGTCAAATGATTATATAAGATCAGGGAGAAAAGGTGATAGGAGTTAAACACTGACTTATTATATAACAGATACTGAGTTATTAAATAAATGTTAATCTATTTTAATAAATTAGTATTTTATTTTAATATATTTTATATTTATTATACATTGTACATTATAATTTTAATAAGCTGAAATAAAATAGATTATTAAAATTACTTAATAATCTATTTCATTGTTTAATTCCCCACAACAAAGGGAATACTAGCACTGTCTCCTGGAAACCATTATCAAATATAAGTCTTAGAGTGGATTTATCTAAAATTCACAGTTACTCAGAATATATTTGCTTGCCTTCAAAGTCCTTGAGCTTTTCATTTTACCCATTGTCAATAGAGGTTATCATAACATTTTACCATGCACTTCTTTAATAAACTGTAAAATTTGGAAAATCAGAAATCAGGACAATATGACTTAAGATCCTAGACATGTTTCAGTTACTAAGTTGTCTCTCACCTCAAAAGTTAAAACTAATATCATACAATAATAGTTTTGTACAAAATACTATATTTAATATTCTTTTTTATTTGTCTGTTATCTTAATAATATAAACATTAAAATAAAATGAGGAAACATCTGTCTCTCCTTAGGCAAATCTACATTTTTTAGTGAATAGGCGTATCAAGAATTCTACCTAATCACAGTTGGGAGAAAACCAACAAATTAAAAAAAAAAAAAAAGACATATTTACAGGCAATGACAATACTTTTAAACTTAATTAATTTTGGTGAAACACTATATTAACTAGCAATTTAAACTGGCAATATCTTCTGCTCACAATAATGTATTAAATAAGTGATTCTTTCACCACAGCCTTGAAATTTTTGACCTTCAAAGGTCTTACACAAAGATAAACACATCTACTGTGATACCTAGGTTGCGCCCACCTGCTTTCTGTGGTGATAAATAGTCTTTCTTCTACATCTGTAGTGATTACGTTTTTCTGTGAAGCATGAAATATAATTACAGTGAGATTAGAGAGCATTACCTACATGTGTTATAATTGCCCATGAAATTAGCAGTTTTCTGCTAAATAATACCTACAGTGTTTAGTACTTTTTTTATTCATCTTGCTGAACTAGAAAGAGTTATGGTTTGTTGTTTACATTAAATGATTAAAAAACCTAATTTTTAGAAATCTCACTTTATTGCTCTATAGTTTTACTTTTTTACTAAAGAAAATTAACTGTAAGATGCCATGTTTGTTTCAATTTGTATTCATTAAAATCCAGTTTGAAATCCCTAGCTGAAGCTTTGCTAAAATGTCATCTGTCCTAATGAATATGTATAAAATAAAGTACAGGATAAACCTGAGAATTTTTTTTTTTCTAAGTACTCTGGGCTCTTTTGGAATTGAATGCTCTTGTACTAACTACATAATCAAAAACACAGTGTGCATGGTATCAAATTGTTTATTTAAACGGATAAATCCAGAGGGCGAACAGCTGTTGTGTAGAACAAGCACAGTGGTAAGTTTTAGGTAATAGGAATTTAGAGTTTAGTTATACGTTGTCCTTACACTCTTCACAATGGAATATTTTACTTTATGTATTAGAAACCTAATAACAATCGGCTTTTACATGGACCCAATTAATTCAACATCCACATGAAAAAGAATGGAAGGAAATTATCTTCATTCTCACTGCCTCTACCTTAATTGCAGGCCTTTATCACTTGCCAACTGGGCCATGACAATCACATGCTAAACACTCCCTTTCTCCAGGTTATCTCCATCCTAACTATTCTCTACACTACTGTCAGTGAGGTAAAATATGTTCATGCTCAGGTGACATTCCTCATTAAAATGTGTCAATTGGAAATTTGTTCCTACCGTCCTCTTTACCATGCCAGACAGTCAGGGAGAAGGCACTTCTCTTAAGCAAATGAAAACTGGAAGTAGTTAGAATTACCTAGAAAGGAAGCACCCGAGGGATTCTGAAGACTAAAGCTATATAACCTAAAGGAAGTCTGGACTACTCAAATCAAAATAATGAATTTAAGTAATACCTACATGGTGAACCCTCCTTTCCCCATTGAAATCTGAGATAAATATTTATGTCTTTTAGGTTGGAAATCTGATTATTCTTTCTAGAGAAATTTAGAGGCACAGAAATCTAGTATTTCTGAGAGTTGTAATTTCCCCCCTAAACTCTTAGAGTAAATGAGTCATTATATTGAGATTCATCAGTTAACAAGTTTCTTCCTTTTTATACATAGCTTCTAGTTAGCTTTTTTTGTGTGTGTCCTACACTTAACTATAAGTGAACAGCATAGGTTCACTTGATATTTAAAGAACATTTTCAATGAAAAACTGAGACCAAAACAATGAAAGTATAAAATAAATTATAGGGAATGACAATTCTAGAAAAATAAAATTCAGAATCCTTTTTAAAATCCTCAGAGTGTTAAATAAGTTAGTATATTAATGATAATACCAGAATGCTATGGGAAAAAATGACATCTTGAGAGTGAAAATATGCTCTTCAGTAGAAATTATTGTATATGCTTCCTTTTGGATAATGGGGCTCAATTTATATTGTCACTGCAATTAAAGAATATTTTTTCCAATGTTCTCGCGTGGACAGGTATGCCCATGTGAATAACTTTTTATGACAAAGATGTAGGTAGAGGTGTTGCTTTGAGATTTAGGAGGAAGTTGCTTTAAATAACTAACTAAAGTATTAAAAAGTATAGTATGGGCCTTCCCTGGTGGCGCAGTGGTTGAGAGTCCGCCTGCCGATGTAGGGGACACGGGTTCATGCCCCAGTCCAGGAGGATCCCACATGCCGTGGAGCGGCTGGGCCCATGAGCCATGGCCGCTGAGCCTGCACATCCGGAGCCTGTGCTCCGCAACGGCAGAGGCCACAACAGTGAGATTTCCCTTTGCCTTGTGTGTAAAAAGAACCCTCTGGGAAATTAATACAAGCTATTTTGTCCTGTTGGGAGATGTTGTCATTTAAATAAGATTTAAATATTATTGTCCCAAAAATATGAAAGCATATTTTTTTAAATATTATAAAAGAATAAAATAGGCAAAAAGATTACTTGGAATTGTTTCTGTGAAATGAGTACAGTGTCTAGTAGACCCTTAAGGGGTGTCTTATTCTGTAGAGGTCTTTTCATTTCATAGATTTAGTCTATTTTGGAACTATGTAGAGATAGAATTTAACTTATGGAGAAATTGGTGGCCCATGTTTTCTTATTGAGGTAATGTAAATGGTTCCATACTGAATTGTCTTTTAAACAAACGTTAATATCTTACTGGAGCTGTCGTTAGTTAATTATATAAATAATATCTTTAAAATATATTCGTTTTATATTTGTATGAAAGAAATGATTTTACCTCTTCTTTTCTTTAATTGTATTTTAATGTGTTAGGATGTTGTCAGGAAAAAAAAATGACACTATTTTTCCTGGGAACTAGAGTGACCCAAGATCAACTTAACTGATACTCCTGTGTGTCCATTTATTATGGAAAGAGTACAGAATTTGAAATCACCACCTCAACTTTTAAATACAGGCATGAGTCTGTTTAGAATTCAGTCCACAGAAGGTTTCATTTTAGTTTGCTGCTCACTTGAAATGAGTTGAAATAGGTTAAAGAAACTAAAACGGTTTTAATAGGATTTATTTTTCTATTATTAAGACTATTAAAGTTTTCATCAATAATTTGAGAAACAAAATTTTTTAAAATAGTAAAGTCAGATTGTAATCACTGAATTTAAATATGTATGCATGTATATTTATATATATACACATATATACATGCATATATTGTGTATACTTATATGTATATATGTGTGTATGTGTATACATACGATACACACAAATATGCATGTATGTATATGTGCATATATATATATATTATATATAATAGCCTCCAAACAAAATAGAAATTTAGTGAGTTTTGAAAATACTCATCAACTCAGTTGTTAAAACTGCATGCACATACAGGAGGAAAGAATAAGTGTAGAACTTTGAAGAGTTATTTAACTTTAGTCTTTATATCATGCCTAATGGTATAAAATGAGCGAATTCTTTACTGTTTAGACCTGAACTGCTTCTAAAATCTCGAAATCATGCTTACTCTTTTCTATGATTTCATTTATACTAGAACATACTTTCTCTCATTCCCATTTTTCCAATGGAACTGTATTCTTGTTTGAGTAAGTTCAGAAATCACCATTCTTCAAGTAATTCTCCCAAATAAACTCTAAAAAGTGAATTGCTTTCTTATTTATGCCAACTCATCCTTGTACACATTTTTAATGTTTTGCTTTTCATATACTATTGCATTTATTTTACATCTGTTACCACTGAAATATTAATTCTTTGTTGGCAGAAATTGTTTTACTTGTATTTATTACTATTATTAACATATTACGTAGCACATATTGAGAGGTAGTCAATGGCTACCACAAATATCTCCCAAAGATTAAGGCTAATAAGAAGATAGGTTTATTATTTTCTTTTTTCATAGTTTTTTTTTTAATACAGTCTTTTTATCCTAGTAAAGGAAGTTTATTTATTTATTTTTTTCATAATGATATTATTTGGATCTCCATGAAAGCAGCATAAGTATTTGGAAATTATATAGACCAGAAATCAAAAACAAGCTGCTAAATCTTTTAGAGTTCCTTTACTCCTGGTTCGGAATGCTTACTACAGCTGCAGATGGTCAGGAAAGAGGTGAGGAAGTTGGAAGGATTCACTTTGGGCTGTGGCCTCTGCAAAGAAGTAGATGAAGCAGTGATTTTCAAGGACCAAGACTGTTCTTAAGCCTAAAGCAAAAACATTAGTCAAATAAGCAGCAAGATTTGAGAAGTATCAGCAGACAGATGCAGACATCGTACAAGTAGGAGTAAAAGAACACTCACCTTACCAGGTGGCTTCTGGACTTGGATATCCAACCAAGACTTTCAGGGTAAAAAAAATATATGATGTCAGTGATCTAAGAATAGTACTAAGTACAGTCTTCAGTCTAACTACTTATAAAGTTTTCAGCAATTAAAAATTTTATTTTTAATTTTTACTTTGTTTAACTTAGCTTGTCCCTGAGGCAGTTAATGAGAGCTAAAGACAGCTGCTGATTCATTGAGAAACATGCTAGAGTTTAACTGTTTCCTTTAGGCAGAGTTGGCACTTGGTTTGTTGGGTGGGGATAGTCCCTCTATAGCTTCAATGAATTTTGAATATTCTGTGTCATTTAAAAGTTCTTACTACTTACAGCAGCATGCTACAAATGGAAAACAACAGCATTTAGCACAAGACATCCTTCTGTCCAGATCCTGGCTCTGTTACTCACACTGTCTATATTAATGAGCAAGAGAATCTGAATTTCAGTTTCTTCATTGGCATAGTGAGCAAGGTAACATGTCCTACCTCACAGGAGTTTTGTGATTTTACATAAGATAAGGCATGCAAAGTCCACAGATACAGCAGTTTTAAAACTGGTAATTCATCTTTTCTCTAAAGTTACTCAGTCTGCCTAACGTGTTAGATTCTGTTCTGCCCACTATTATCATATAAATTGTGTATCCAGTAACAACAGAGATACCTAGCAAAATAGGTTCTTGTGGAAGATTTTGCGGCAATGACTTTTAATGAAACGTTATTGAGAAATGATAAGACAAGATACAAGAAGAGACTTTTAAAGAGCTTGCACATTGGAACTTGGCCTCTCTTGCTACTCTGTGAATCCTGAAGCCATCATTGAACCAGCCTGGGCTAGGCATGGTGAATGGTGAGAAAGAGGTGACCCAATAATTTCCGTCTTCCATGCTGACAGCCAGAAAGCAGCCAGACATATGAGTGAGGTCGCCTGGGACTGGACAACCTGCATCCGGACTGTCAACTGACTGCAGGAACATGAGTTACCCAAGCTGAGTCAGGCCCAGATTAGGAGAAGCACACAGCTGAGTCCAGACCAGTGCCAACCTGCAGAACCATGAGATACATAAATGGTTGATCTTTTAGCCATCACAGTTTTCTGGTTTGTTACACAGGGACAGATAACTGATGTATCTCTTAGCATATTTCTGAAAAATAAGTTAATTGACTGAAGACAAAAATGTGGAGAAAAAAGAGGAAGAGAAGAAGGATTATAAATGCCAGATGCATTAATTTAGGGGAGTAGAGGTGATCACTGGGGGAGAAAAAAACTCTCCAAGAGCACCTTGGAAAGGCTTTTGTATTAAATACACCAAGAACATGATTTAACATTTAAGAGCATTTTATTATCATTAATTAGCATAGATAACTTACTCCATCCATCTAAGAACTCATTGGCAAAACTGAATGTCACAGTAATAATGAAAAGAGCAGTATGCCAATTTGGTACAATATTAATCTTGAAGAGAGCAGGGAAATTTGAATAGGAAAGATGATCTGTAGTGAGACTGTAGTGTATACATATTCCTGAATTAATAGTTGACATATTTCAACCTTTTCCAGGGTAACGTGGTGTTATAGAAGAATAATAGGAGATTCATATAGCTCCATAGTATGTTTTATAAGCAATTGGTTATTCTTTCTTCACACCAGCAAAACTATGTTTTCTGGCTTTAAGATACAGTCTCAAATTTGGTGCAATGTGCCTTGGTAAACTAAAAGAAAAACTGAGAATGACAGTTTGTAGTCAAAATGAAAAATTGCAAACCACAGAAACTATAAATTTTTAATGGTGGCTTTTCTCTTGGGAAAATTGGTCATTGTAGATGGAGCTCGATCACATTTGTAGCACTTGGCTCTTGTCTCTCACAGTCCTAGCCTCATTCTGAAAAAAAATGTTATTCAAAATTTTGTTCACAAAATGTGAACATATACAATTATGTCTAAAAATTAACTTTTCAACAAACGTGATAGAATTTACACTGTTAAATTAGTATCTGCTATTTGAATGGTTACATCAAGAAGCTATGTAATTACTTTAATAATGTTGCTCTTATTTATAATATAAGTTATTTAGAATTGTTTCTGGAGCCTCAGGTTCAAGTTCTGTATTATTTATTTATTTGCTAGAGAAATCAAGCTTCTGTACTCCCATGTCAGTGAACATGTGCTATCCATATTGATGGCACTAATGTTCAAAGAAACTGCAGTTATCTCTACCATACATTAAACAGGCCCTTCAGGCACTAGAATATGTGGTTTGCCTCAGGGACAGGCTTTGAGATGCTTTCAACCTGTAGTAGAAAGTGATTCTCACACTGCATATCCACGATCCTATTCATCTATGTCCATCACCCCAATCAAAAGCACTGATAGTGGTGAGAGTTTCTTTCTGACAATAAGCCATCACTTAGGTTCCACACAGTTTCTACTCGTATCCTTTGTATTTGAGCTCAGATTTATCTGATTCCTTCCCCTCCATGTCCCACGTTCACTGTGCTTTACCAACTGCACAAAATACAAAGAGGAGATGAAAATAAATCTCCTTGTCCCTACAATCGGAGATAAAATGGAAGGAGCATGAGTTTTGGAATCAAACAAAACAACCTTCAAACCCTATATTAGGCACCTGCTTCATGATTTCACACCTACCTTGCTATGCTATATGGTCAGGCCACTCAAAATGGCAGTTCTCTTGCTCTCTGTCCATCCCCCGCCCGACCAGTGCCTGCTTCACCTATACCCTACTCACTCGACTGACCTTCCTACGTACCTGCCCCAGGCCCTAGCTAGTGATAGCTGTTCTAAGGGGTGGTGAGGGGTATGCCCCCGGCTGATTTCCCTGATAACTAATGAGCCGAACTGATGTAATTCCCCCTATAACTGGCAAGCTCCCTTTCCCCTCAGGAGCGAAGCCTGCCAACATGTCCTGCCCACCGTCCACCATACGTGGTGGAGCGTTGCTCCATGACCTTGCCTCAGACATGTAAGCTCCCCCATCCACTAAACCACTGATGTCTCTGTTACTGACTCTGGGCTCTTTCTTCGGTCTAAAAGTTGGGCAAGTGCAGGCCTTTGTAGGCCTGCGGGGTGCAGCCCAACACTTGCAGTGTTGCTGTGAGCATTAGAAACTGTGTATGCAATGGACACATGGGCTTTGTGACCAAATGGCCTTATAATTTCATATTTAAGGAAACCTCTCCATTCTAAACACAAAATTATGATCAATAAAATTAGAATAGAGATAATTGAAAGTACACTAAAAATTATAACTATCTCTAGATACATAACAGAAAGCTAAAATGTTAATTAGAAGTGAAGTCACAAGTATATTGAACTCCTCACACAAAAGCAGGCAGGGGAATCTAGAAGCTTTTATCATGAGGGAAAGTTATGACTAGTAATGCTCCAACAGATTGCAGTATTAATTTATTTCACCAGGAGTAAATTTATCACTTTTTTCCCCATTATGTTGCCTGCCTTGCTTAGTATAGTATTTCTTTATCATTTTATTTTATTTTTTTTAATTTTGTCAGAACGTCTAAACAAGGAATTTATGTGAAACAAGTGTCTGGATTTCATCCTATTATATGATTAAGGTGTGGGTTAGAGTTTCCTCAACCATAAAATGAGGCTAAGGGGGAAAAATGTCTGAGTTATGCCTGTGCTCTTTTTTTTCCTCAGTCTGATTATTAAGAGAAGCAGAAAGAAACAGATGCAGTAAACTAATCATAATCTGTGCCATGAATGAGCCTACTGGCTCAGTGGCCGGATCTTTGATGTCTCTGTATTTCTACAGAATGGGAGGCACTACTGCCAATAAAAGTCATGATGTGGAGGGGCTTGGAGGAAGTAACTTGAAAACAACAAAGTACAGTTAAAGAAGAAAGAACACACAAACTCCCACTCAAAATGAACCTACAAAATAAAAAGAAAAGGAATACTGATACTAAAGAAGACAGCCCACACACACACACACACACACACACACACACACACACACTCACACTCACACTCATATGCATTGCACCACAAGTTTACTCCCAGTAAAATATAAATAACAATAACAGTTTGATTACATGAACATTCACATGTTCATATCTAATCTCTAAAAAAGGAACCATAGGTAAGAAACCAAAATAAACCTTAAAATACATATAATAAGGAAAAGAGCAATCTATTAAACATGGAATGGAAAACCATAGATACTGAAATTTGTAAAAATTGGCATATACAAAACGTATAGGTTGGACAGTGTTCAAAAATTAGTAAATTGGGAGTGAATAATATGAAATTTACCAAGAATTCAAAATAGAGTTAGGATAAAAATAATTTTTAAGATATACAAGTCTTCTATACAAATATTGTTTAATTATAAAGGATTAAATAGTGATGTCATCATAATGAACCAGAAAACCAAAAAAAAAAAAAAAATCCTTAATGATAATAGTAATAACACAACAGCAACAATGACAGTATTATTGAATGCTTACCGTATACCAGGCCTTGTTCTAAGTGCCTTACACATTTTTATTTAAAAAAAAAAAAACAAGCTTACATTATATACTACCATTATACTTGTTTTAAAAGTGAGAAAACTGATGCAGAGATATGTCATTTACACAGCTAGTAAGTGGTAGAATTTGCATAAACGTTTGCTAGTATTCTTGATCTTAGTAGTATGCCATACCACCCCCTTATAAATATGGCAAGATTTTTCCAAATTCACTTATGTATTAATTAAATTATAATACAGAATTATTCTTTGCTTTTTTAAAATGTACTTAGTGAACTTGACAATTGACTTCTAAATTTCACATAAAGGAATCGAGCTAAATTTAAAAGCAAAGGCAATTTGTATAAGAAAGACTAAGAAAGGGTGATGGTTTAACATTATCTTATATGAGGATTTATTTTATATTGGAATTTATTTTGCCCACCATTTATTTGCACTGATAAATTAAACCCTATTTCCCAGGCCACCTTACCTACTGGCTTCAGGCTGGCTTCAGGATGGATGGTACTACAGAAGACTAAAGAGTGGGAGTCAGGTAGAAGATGGATTATTTCTGTTCCTTTCTCTCTACCTCCAGACAGCATCTCTGGCAGTGACTGCATCTTCCCCAAGGTTCTAGCTACACCCAGGCCAAATTGTTCCTACCATCTTAACCACAGGACCTTGCAAATACCAGCTCTTCCATGGCTCCTTCCATTCTTGGGGGTTGTAATGCCTTTCTGCTGTTGCCAAACTCTGGGTTGCCTCTCCATTCCCTGTCAGTTCTGCCACCTTTACAAATAATTCCCATTTGGCATGGTTTCTGTTGGCTTGATCAAATCCTGGGTAATACTGCAATATTAATTAAAACAGTATGATATTGACATAGATATAAAAAAATTGACAGAAAAGAACCACATATGTGTGAATATTTGTGACAGAATTAGCTTTATAAATTAGTCCAAAAACCTTTATTATATAATAACTTCCTTTGGGAGCAATTAATTCATCACATGCAGAAGGAAAAGTATGAAATTAGCTCTTCACCTCTCACTGTACATAAATATTTTTCTTAGTTCTTGACCTCACACTGTACATAATATATTTCTCAAATACTAAAGACAGAAAAATAAAATAAAACTTTAACATTGTTAAAAATATAGAGAGAAATGTATATGTTAAGTAAAAATGAATTTCTTCAATAAGACACTCAATTCAAAAAATTAAAAAGGGAATTAATAAAATTGCTAATGTTAACATTTCATTTTGACAAAAGATAACATAAAGTTAAAAAAGTAAAATGAAAGAAACAAAGATTTTAGTATCAATAATGTATAAAGAATGTCTAAAATTCATTAAAAAAGACAATTCAATAGAAAAAAGCGAAAAACTTACATGCAGTCAGTTCACAAAATGTGTGATTTGAATGGCTAATAAATATGTGAGATGATGTTTCCTTCTACCAATAATCTAGAGTATATAAACTAAAAGAATAATAAAATACCTTTTCAAATTTAACAAAATTATACAAGATGTTTTTAAACATTTTCTTAGCATATGCTATGGGCAAAATAAGAGGAGATGCAAAATAGGCTACTTGCATTTTTGCTGATGAGATGCAAATTGTTAGAGCACTTTGGGAAGGTCTTCAGCAATAATTAACAAAATTAAAGACATACATATCCTAAGAGTTGGGAATTCTGCGTTAGGCATGAAATCCAAAGAAAATTTTTCACACTTACACAAGAAAACATGCAAAATTTCTTTTTGGCGAGGTTGTAATGGAGGATTGGAAGCATCTTGTATTTATACCACCAGAACAATGGAAATAGGTTTAGTGGGGTGGTGTGTGTGTGTTTTATATAACAGTAAAAAGTAATGACTAAATCTATATGAACCTGGGTTGATATTTTTAAAAAATGAATACAAAAGGCAAAGTACAAAATATATATTCAGATGATAACACTAAGGGAAATTTTAAGAAGACAATACAGTATATTTTTACACTGTACATGGATAGTAAATACATAACAACAATGTTAGGAAGGCATATATGTTAAATTTAAAATGCTGCTAAACGTTAGGTTGGAAAGAGAAGAAATGGGATAATGACCAGAACAAAGAGGACTCTTTTGTATGAATATTATTTCTTTAAAAAATATATATATTGGGAAACACGGAAATTTTAATACTTTAACAATATAGATGATGTTTGCATGTATTACATATAATAAAATTTAACTTACCTATATTATAGAAACAAAAGTAGAAAAATCAAAATTTCTTTGCATGTTAAAAAATAAATTTCTGGGTAAAGTGATTATGAGTAATATTAACTTATTAGTTTATGCTTCACTATAGTTTATAATAGCATTTTTTATAATAAACAGTGATCCATTTTACAAACAACATATAAGTTAATTATCTCAAATGGCATCAATGGGTATTTGAAACTGTTTTTACACTAAATAATAATCATAGTAACATAATTTGCTCTCTATGTATTTTAATATATCTTCAAATTATATCTCTAATGTAATCTATATGTGTATTTTACATATAAGAAACTGTTTAAATGGTATTATAAACCTCTCTTGATTTTCCTTTTTTTTTAACTTTTTATTTTATATTGGAGTACAGTTGATTAAATGCTGTGTTAGTTTCAGGTGTACAGCAACAACAAAAAATGATACAAATGAACTTACTTACAAAATAGAAACAGACTCACAGACTTAGAGAACATATTACCAGGGGGAATGGTGGGAGGGAGGGATAGTTAGAGAGTTTGGGATTGACATATACACACTGCTATATACAAAATGAATAAACAAAAAGGACCTACCGTATAGCACATGGAACTCTGCTTAATATTCCATAACAACCTAATTGGGAAAATAATTTGAAAAAGAATAGATACGTGTATATGTATAATTGAATCACTTGATTTTTCTTTTGTACAAATCAATAGATTAATTTAAAGAATAGTTCTTTGCTAAAATGGTGGATAACAAAGATGATCAAATACAGTAGCACATTCAAATTGAATCATTAATCTACCTCCCTCTCAATACAATATTTTCTTCTTATATATATATTTTACATAATGACACTTTGATAACAGTATTAAAATATAACACTTGGTAGATGTTTGCAAATTAGATACTTTTAACTATTGTGTGACTATGAATAGAGTTACAAAACTCCTTTACAGATAAAAGTAACATGTTTGTAGGACTAATAAATGTATTTTTATTATGCTGGGGGCTATGACAAAAATATGTGTCAGTCTAAATTATTTAGTGTCTCTTTACCCTCTAGGTTTAATAAATTCTCTTAACAGCACAGAGCATATTTTCACTTTTGTAGTATTTTTGAAAATAAATCTATTTCTAACATTTCTGAATTAATTTAAATAGATTTTGTGCTGAGGAAATAATTCTGCATTGAAATGAGTTGCATTGAATGATAATACCACATACAGATGCCCTCTCTAAATATAGTATTTTTCTCTAGAATCTTAGTTCAACAAGGTCTCCTGTTGAGTTTAAAGCAATTGCCCAGGTAACATTTGTATCTTTTTTTTTTTTTCCTATTAGTGTTAATGAGAAAGTTTCTTTGGTCTTTCCTTTCATTGTTTGGAGCTAATCAGTTTAAAAATCACTGCCCAAATGTTTGTTTTTGGCCTGGTAAACTGAAACTTAAATATTTATTTTGAACCTATCATCACTACTTCTTCTGGTTTCCACTTCTTGTATCAGATGAGCAGACAAGTGACACAGAGCAAAATATAAATAAGATTTGATTTCCCAGAAAGTAGACTTAAAATGCTTCTTCTAGTCAGATACTCTGCTAGAAACTGTGGAGTCAGAAAAGAATATATAGACATGGTTCCTGCCTTGCGATTCTAGTGGTGCTACTAGTCTAGTGGATGCTGCCTGTTTTTAAATATACTGAAAAAGAATTTAAAACAAAATGTTTTCTTCTCTTCCTAGAAATGGATTTCAAAACTTTAAGTCTGTCATTTGAAATTATTAATAGAAAAAACTGAAATGAGAGACGGTATTTTAAAACCAACTTATCAATTATTTCTCAAAAATAAACTCAAAAATTTTATTTGAGCTTTTTCATCTTTACTATGCGATGATTACATGTTGGGTGGTTTACAGTAATGCTGAGATTAAAATCAGCAAATGTGCATATATTATATATTAATGACTAAATTAAATGGTTCATATCTGTATTATACACACAATAGGGCTATATATGTATATTTATAAATGGGTAGATAGAGTTAGATAGATAGGTAACTAGCTAGCTATCTTCATATCATTTTGATAAGTGATTATTCTCCAAAAGGAGAACGAACTAAGAATATTTTTTGTAATAGTAATCTTGAGGTGGATATGTGAATGAAGCTGATATTCAGATGTTCAAACTCCTGACAATAGACATGTGATCGGGTTAACATTTAGAATGAAGAGTGCAGTATAGCTTCAGTGTGAAATGTTCTAGTTATCAAAACACTCTAAGCCTTCATTTCTTTGCCTGTAATGTGTAGATAATAAACTAAATTTTCTCTCGAATGTAAAATCTATGTGTGAAGTACTTTGTTTTATTCAGTACTGCAGCCCAGACCTAGAACGTAGCCTTGCATATAAGAAATTGAATACACATTGTTGAGTAAATAGCAATCTGTGAATCAGTCAATCAATGGATGCCTTTCACAGAGAAGTTTTGAGTTGACCTTAGGCACTTTGCATAGTACCTACCATATAAGCACCCACTAAATAAAATGTCTATTATAATTCTTACTATCATCATTAATAATATAGCTTTTCTAGGTTTATATCATAATTATCATAGAGTGTATAAAATTGGAGGTCATGCCCTTTCCCTTTATAAGATTTGAGTTGTTTTCCATTTTAAATTGCTTTGGGGTTATAGTCACGATAAAGATTAATATAAATACAGAATTTTATTTGACAGTGTATGGAGGCACAATCGAAGTGACAATATGAATGAGTACAGGCAGAAAACAAAATAAAAGGTAAAACATGTTTATAAAAGCTAGCTTTCTTGTTTTAAACATCATTTAGGATAAAATGATGAATCTGTACACGTAAGTCTGCACAAAACATTTTCTAATGGCAAGTTAAGGAGTCTAGACTTGGTATCATATAATCAGTAGTGATTCTTAAGCCGGTGGCAATATGATAAATATGTTAGAGTAACAAGAATAATATGGTGCAAAAGTAATAAAAAATGATTTCAGCTTTTAAAGCAATTTGACATCTTCTGTCAGAATTTTGGTATTTGTTTTGTTTTTTGCCTCAACAATTTCACTTCAAGAACTTAAACTTTGGACATCATCTGTTCAAATTTAAATTGTTAGATATAGTCAAAGCATTGCTTATATTGCTGAATCATTTAAATCACCTAATAATGAGAGAGTTATTAAACATATTATGGTAAGTGCATTAGGTAGACTAATTTGTAGTCATTAAAAAGAAATGAGGGAGGGTGTTTAATGTAAAAAAGAATTGGGAATGTGGGGGGGAATTACAAAGGATTGCCTTTATTGCTTCTATAATTTCTATGAAAAATGTGTTCCTATCTAGTCATAGCACAAAGTTTCATAAAAGAGAGTTTGGAGATACTAATGCACATGTAAGAAATTTGTCTATACTTTTTAGATTTTCTGTTTCAAATATTCTTTGCTTTTATAATAATTTTTTTTAAAAGTCATTTTAAAAGGAAGTATCAGGCAGCAGTATGCAGGGTGGAATCTAATAAGGCAAAAATTGAACTGGATGCTGGAACAAACTGAAGATGAATGTGACAAGGGTGTGGCTTTGATAAGGTTCTGAGTTCTATTGACCTACTAGTGAGTTGCTAAGTTGAGACGTAGGATGCTGTAGAAATTCAAGAAATGGTTTTATTGTTGTTTTTACAGTTATTCTTTATGTTATTTGGGTCAAAGATTCTTAAGTGAAGTTTAAATTTGAAATGACAGATGAATATTTAATTAAACCTTATGTGTGGAGCAAAACATATTTTCTCATTTATACAAATTAACACATATTTATATCTTAGGTTTCTAGAACAGACAGTTTATTTGTATGTATTCTCGGTTCAGAAAGACATAGGGTGAATATAGAGACACATAGGATATAATATAACATTGTTGAAATAACAAAGATAAGTAATAGTAAGATAGGGCCATATCATGTCATTAGCAATAAGGGTAATACAGTACAATGCAAACCTATTACATGAGATGGTTAGGGCACCAATTTTGTTTTTATTATTCCACGAATCCCATCAGTGAAAAGAATTCAGGTTAATTGCAAAGTAGCTAATGCCTATGATATCAAAAGGCCAGTTACTTTACAGACTTAATATTAGAATTTTTTTTACCTTTGAGAAATCATAAAAATCAAACTACATAATATGATTAACATCATCCTCAACAATATTTCTTACAGTGGACCAAACAAGAATTTTGCTCGTATGTTTCCTACAGCACTTTTTAAAAGGGGCATATGCATCAGTGTGCAATTCAATAACATTGACTCATTTTGTGTGTGTTGCAGGGATTGTGGTGACAGAGCAAAAATAGAATATTAAAAGGTCCACATATACATTTCCTGCTAATGTGGATTGCAGTGTTAATTTTGGAGAATTGAGTGGAATAGGCTTTCTCTCATATGTCGTTTCTTAAATTATACTTTTGAAGGTGGGTAGTTTTGAGATTGTACCTAGATGGAAACTATTATGCATTGCTCATTAAAAACAGACCCAAACACCTTAGCAGCACTGAATAAAACGTAAAACTCTGACATATTTTGAAAAGCAGAGTGAGGAAAATCTATTAGAAAATAACCAATTTATTACCTACCTTGCTTTATTACTTGGTAACTTGGCCATTTCAATTCCTGGTATCATGACTATTATCAGTCAGTATTTCATTAGATACTTCATATTCAGGTGATTGAAATGTAGTGTGAAAGGAATAATTATTTAAATGTTTGCACAGTGATAACAAAAATATTATATATTTTAGAGATGGTAAAAAAGAAGAGACAATAAATGCAAGAGCTTTAATTATTAATATAGTCTCTAGGAATTAATAAGTTCCTTTCTATATTTTAAGTTTCATAAATACATTTACATATTTAAATATATTTTATTTGTTTATTTTTATGCCATTCCTCTGATGTGAACAATATTAATATTTTAGTAGAACTCCGGTCTTAATTACAGAGAGGATAATCTGAAGCCCATTATCTTAATTTCAAGAAGCAGTGTATTAAACTATACTCCTTATAGCTCTATACGATTTTCGGTAGGAGAAATTTTGTCCCCTAGGGCACATTTGGTAATATGTGGCAACATTTTTGGTTTTCATAACTGTGGAAGATCATGGCATCTAGTGGGTAAATCTAGGGGTGCTGCTAAAAATCCTGTAGTACACAGGAAAGGCCCCCAGACAACAAACAGTTCTCTGGCCCAAAATATTAAAAATGTCAAAGTTGAGAAACTCTGCTCTATATTTTACTTATTTATTTTACATATCCTCTATCTTTTCATAGACTCTAGGATCTTTAGGAAAAGTATCTCTTGTATCCTCAGTTGCTAGGAGAGTGCCTGACACACAACAGAGGGTCAAAAGCTAGTAGTTACAAGAATGTTAAAATTAATGAAATGGGAAGTTTTAAAATTCACACATAGTGGATGGACCTAGAGTCTGTCATACAGGGTGAAGTAAACCAGAAAAAGAAAAACAAATATTGTATATTAATGCATATATGTGGAATCTAGAAAAATGGTACAGATGAACCTATTTGCAGGGCAGGAATAGAGACGCAGACGTAGAGAACAGACACGTGGACACGAGTTGGTGAAGGAGAGGGTGGGACGAATTGAGAGATTAGGAATGACATGTATACACTACCATGCGTAAAATAGATAGCTAGTGGGAACATGCTGTAAAGCACAGGAAGCTCAGCTCGGTGCTCTGTGATGACATAGGTGGGTGGGATCAGGGTGGGGGGTGGGAGGAAGGTCCAAGAGGGAGGGGATATATGTATACATATAAATGACTCACTTCATTGTACAGCAGAAACTAACACAACATTGTAAAGCAATTATACTCCAATTTAAAAAAAAATTTAATAAAAAATAAAAATAAAATTCACACAGATATTCCTAGATAATTTTACTTTTTCCCATAAACTGTTCTAAATATATTACAAATAAAACCAAACAAAAATTGTATTTATAAAGCCTTTTCAAGAATATTTTAAGAAATAAGTTTATACTTTTTTCGGAAGGAAAATCTTTAAAAATCATGATATTTATGACAAAATGTAAATGAGTAAAAGAGCTATATTAGCCACAATTAAGATACTGCAGTGGAAATTTTGTATTCAGTTATTCCTGAACCTAGCTCATTTATCGCTTTGATAAAGACTTGTCCAAATAACCCTCATCTCTTTCTTCTCTGAACCTCTCTATCACTTTTAGACACTGCCACCCATGTTAACCTTTAATAGTATTAGGATATATCTATGTCTTAAAGAATGGCAGCAAGTTTCATTAACACAGATACTCATTGGAAGGCTATTGGACAGAATTTCTGACAATGTACTAAAAACAAAACATCATACCAACAACTCAGTATTAGTATGACTCCTTTTAATTTTCTATAAAGCACATATACTTTAAATTTGATCATGTTTTAGAATTACACTGAGGTTTGCAAGCTTAATGTGAGAATCCCATTTCAGCTGCATTCAGTATTTTCAATTCAGAAGGAATTGATTATTCATCTTAACTTAGAAGCATAAAGCATGAGAGAAAATATATTTATTGCCATAAAACCAAAGAAGTGTATGGGAACATACTGAAAGCTTGATGAAAATTAAGAGAAATTTTGAAGCATTAGTAACTGCTTTGACACTGAAAGGCATCGTTTTGGAATCTATTGCTCATTTATTCGCTATGGGTATAGTGAGTTCTAAAGTTGGCTTTGTTCTTTTTGTGGTATTTCATGTACTATAACAATTAATTAATTAGACTGTGAGTTATTGAACAATTATTTTTTTTTTTTAATCCTTGTGATAGCTTCTTGGCAGAGGTGATAGATTTGACAAAATAAATGAAAGAAGCTCCCCATGCAAAAGAGCTTTTATCCTAATGAGAAAAGCAAACACAGATGATAACACAGGACAGCATGTGGATTCTTAGATAATCACATGTTTATTTTCAAACTTGGTCCTACAAATTAATTCTGATCATTACTTACATTTTCTATTACTAGGGAATAAATTGAATAAAAGGCCAGTGTTTCTGAGTAGTTTTATCCTAATTACTATGACCTATATATTTTAAATATATTCGAGATATATAGGTTGACTTTAATTTCTAGTTTTGGCCAAATACCTGATTTTAAATATTTCTTTTTGAACTTATATCTGTTTTCAATCCCAATTTTCTTTGACTTATTTCTATATCTGCTCCTACATTTGAACTGTCATGCCTTCGTTAGATTATATAATCTTAGGAAAAATTATTAAAACAGGAAAAAATGTCCTCGAGGCAAGTCAGAACAAATAGTTGAATAAGTAAGAATGAATGGAAACATACTTGGAAATATTATATTGTAAAAGCAGTCAGTTTCTGGAAAATATAATTAATACTGTAATTAAAATTTATATGAGTAAAATAGGTATCAAAAGCTTAGCTCAATGAGAAAGAAGTGTGAAGGACAATTTATACTCTTTAAATTAAAAATCACTGATGTTAAAGAAAACTTTTTTTATAAATGGTAAAAGCACAGATGCAATAGGGAGATGCAAAATTGACTATAGTCAGAGTAATAGAGTGAAGAAAATAAATGAGTATATCACAAAAAGTGGAAATTAGGTCATGTCTCATGCTAAAAGTCACAGAACTGGTCAATTGTGTATCAGGAGAGAAGTAGTATATAAGAGATAGGAAAGTAATAGAAAACCATTTTTTAGTTATGTAACACCAACAGGTCATGAAAGGAAATTTTGTCATCGCAATATAATATAAGACAATATAGATAACAGAAAGATGAAATGTATTTATTGTTTTCTAACTTTGTAATTATTTCTATTCTTACTAAATATTAACCGGGATGTGAGATTGAAAATAGAGAATTAGAAAGAAAAATGCTTTAGATTACTATCAACGCATACCCCATTGTGATCTATTTCATTTAATGCAGTATTCTTAGTCCTTAAAATTTTGCCTCATTACCCTATGATGATCATCATCCAAACTGACTTTTTTCTTACTATGTGTGCTGGACTGTTTTTATATCAATAAGGTTATTTGGATTTATGTTTCCCAGGTTCCCATTCCAGAAAACAGTTAGACAAAATTGAAAATATGCAATATTTAGGAGATAAAAATAAAGCAGCAGCCATTTTTCTCTGAAGGTTGCTGTTGATGAAAGGAAATGAGAGGCTGAAACAGATGTGCTAGTGGGGTGCAGTTCTTGCTCTTTCTTGCGTCGCTAAGAGCTCTCCTTTCTGATTGCTTGCCCTGCTGATATAACAGTCACTCTTGCCTCAAAAGTAGACTTTTTTTTCCCCCCAAACTCAGGAAGCCAGTAGCCATAAAAAGAACACAAAGCCAGGATCAATAAAATTAAAACAGAGATAATTAAAAGAATAGAGTGCACTAAACAATAATAACCATCTTTAGAAAGGTAACAGAAACCTACTATGTTAACAAGGGGTGAAGTTACAGGCATGAATGAATTTTTCATACAGAACAGGCAGGAGAATCTGTAAACTATTATCTTGAGGGGAAATTTTTGAAAACAGTGCTCCAACAGATTGTAGTATTGACTTATTTCACCAGGAGTAAATTTGTCTCTCTCTTTTTTGTCATTATTTTGACTGCCTTTCTAGTACTTCTTTTTTTTATTTTTTTAATTTTATTTGTAAGCACATTTAGACAGAGAATTTATGTGAAGCAAGGGGCTGGATCTCATTAAACTGAGGATGGCAGTTGCCACAAAGAGACAACATCCTGCCATAGGCTTGTACACCATGTCTCTATCATGCTCCTTCTCTAGAAGCTGGATGAACCTAGCCTCTAGAATTTCCTGGAAACCCCAACTATATCACCTACACAGGGATGGGTTACTGACCTATCTTTGATCTTTCTAGCCCCCTTTTTAGATCTTTAATTTCCTTGCTCCTCCAAAATTGTGTAAAGAGGAATTCCTTATTTCTTTATACCCACAGTGCTCATGCTTCGCTAACTGAACTCTGACTAACACAAGTAAGCATCATATTCTAAGTTCTATCACGTACAGCTTCTTATTCTATTATAACTACCCTTTCACCATTTTCTGTTTTAATTGAGTTGCACTATGAAAATAATTTTCTTTCTGATTAGCTAAGCCTAGTTTTGAAAAAAAAAAACATCAAGCATATCTCTGCTTTCCAAATCAAGCTATTCATTTAAATCACTTGGACAACTTTCTGAAAAATACAGATACTTGGACCCTATTCCAGACCTTTAAAATCAGAATTATTTGATGTAGATCCCAGGAAACTGTATTTTAAAAGACTCATCATTGAGGTTAAAGTATCAGCTGTGTTTACAAACTACAATGATATAGAATTATAATTAAATTTGTTATTTTAATAATAATAATATGGATTTGAATCCTGGTTCATCCACTATGTAACTTGTGAAAGTTTCTTAATCTCTCTAAACATTATTTTCCTCATATTCAAATAGAATTATAATACTATCTAACAGATTAGTAACAAAGTAGATTACAAAGTTACTGTTTAATTACTAATGATTAATTATGATTAGATAAGCTAATGATTATAAAAATGATTTCATTATAATAACAAAATTATTGAATAACAGAATCAGTCTAAAACACCATATGATCAATTCTCAACTTAAATACTTCCAAATTATCTCACTGTTACACTAACAAAAACAAGTCACAAATGTGACTTATATCCTGTAAAAAAAGTATAGTTATCCTAGTAATCCTTTGCTACCTATGCAGGAAATCTTGAGGCCATCCTAGAATTTTTCTTTTCATTATAGTAAACATTTTTTCTGAATGAAACTTTTATTTTAGTGGGGAAAAGAGAAGAAAATGAACAAAATAATTAAGAAACAATATAATAGGTAGAAAGTGATCATTGTTAAAGAGAAATATAAAGGAGAGAAATATAGAAAGAGTATCAACTTTGCTGAGGACAGAGTCAGATGTAAGAACAAAGTGGATGCCTGTTGGATATAGTCAGAAGGACCATGAAAAATATTATAGGCAATTTTTATAACTCATATATACAGGAGAGTTCATACTACCACTTTATTCTACCACAATACCAAAAGTTTTCTTGAGAAATGTATTATAAAAATACTAAAAAATAGCTAATTCATAGACTTAATTTTTTTTAATTGACAATGTCATTCACAAAAAAAATCCTAATTTTTTCCCCTGTGGATTATAGATGTAGGCATTTGCCAACATTAAACTAGGATTCTAAAGAGGTATTGTTAAAATAATTACATTTTAATACTCTACAATATCTAACCACTTTCTAAAAATGAAGAAGGTGCAAAAAAATACTATGAAACAATAAAATTTAGTCCCTGTTTTTGATAAAAGTATTTATCAAATTAGGAATAGACAGGGATTTGCCATAGTTAATAAAGGGTATCTTCAGAAAAGAAAAAAATATCATAAAACAACATATTTAAAGGTGATATGCTAGACCTTACTCTTTGATATTGGAAATTAGATAATAATGCTTATTTATAAATGCTTCCATTCAACAGTTTACTGGAAGTTCTAGCCTCAGGTAAAGGAAAAAGAAAACAAGAGAAATTGAAGAAATAAAACTACATCCTCAAGTGACATGATTATAAAAGCAGAAAATCTTAAAAAATCTACAAATAAATTATTAGAACATTTATTTTTTAAATTTATTTATTTTATTTATTTATTTTTGGCTGTGTTGAGTCTTTGTTAATGTGCACGGGCTCTCTCTAGTTGCAGTGAATGGGGGCTACTCTTCGTTGTGGTGCATGGGCTTCTCATTGCAGTGGATTCTCTTGTTGTGGAGCACAGGCTCTAGGCGCATGGGTTTCAGTAGTTGTGGCACTCAGGCTTAGTAGTTGTGGCACGTGGGCTCTAGAGTGCAGGCTCAGTAGTTGTGGCGCACAGGCTTAGTTGCTCCGTGGCATGTGGGATCTTCCCAGTCCACGGCTCAAACCCGTGTCCCCTGCATTGGCAGGCAGATTCTTAACCACTGAACCACCAGGGAAGCCCCTAGAATGTTTGTAAGTTAGTGAATTTATGAGAATGGCTGGATACAAGGTTAAAGTACAAAAATTTGCATGTTACACATGCTAAATAAACAATTAGAAAATAAAATAGGAAAACAAAACCATTTAAAGTGACATCGAAAAGCATCAGATACATAGGAATAAATCTACCCAGAAAAACATACAGTGCCATTAAGCGATATAAAAACCTAAATAAATGTAAAGCTATACCATATTTATCTATTGATAAGTTTAACGGTATAAAGATAGCATCATCCTCAAATAAATTGTTTAATGCAATCTAAGGGTTTTTTTTTGTTTTATTTTTTTAAATTACTGTTAGGATACTGACAAACTCATTTTGAAATTTGTATGGTGATTCAAAGAGCAAAGAATAGCCAAGACAATCTTGAAGGCAAATAACAAGAGGGTGGGACTGTTTTACTCTCTTAAATATAAGTATTTAGTATAAAGCCATATTAATTAAAATACTGGGCTTTTAAAAAAAATTTTCATTGGAGTATAGTTGCTTTACAATGTTGCACAAGTTTCTACTGTACAGTAAAGTGCATCATATATTCCCTCTTTTTTGGATTTCCTTCCCATTTAGGTCACCACAGAGCATCGAGTAGAGTTCCCTGTGCTTTACAGTACGTTCTCATTAGTTATCTATTTTATACATAGTATCAATAGTGTTTATATGTCAATCCAAATCTTCCAATTCCTCCCACCACCACCCCCTTCCCCCTTGGTATCTATACATTTGTTCTCTATGTCTGTGTCTCTGCTTCTGCTTTGCAAATAAGGTCATCTATACCATTTTTCTAGATTCCACATATATGTGTTAATATACGATATTTGTTTTTCTCTTTCTGAATTACTTAACTCTGTATGACAGTTTCTAGGTCCATCCATGTCTCTACAAATGACCCAATTTTGTTCCTTTCTATGGCTGAGTAATATTTCATTGTATATATGTACCACATCTTCTTTATCCATTCCTCTATTAATGGACATTTAGGTTGCTTCCATATCCTGGCTATTGTAAATAGTGCTGCAGTGAACATTTGGGTGCATGTGTATTTTTGAATTACGGTTTTTCTCTGCATATATGCCCAGTAATGGGATTGCTGGGTCATATGGTAGTTCTATTTTTAGTTTTCTAAGGAACCTCCATACTGTTCTCCATAGTGGCTGTATCAATTTACATTCCCACCAGTAATGCAAGAGGGTTCCCTTTTCTCCACACCCTCTCCAGCATTTATTATTTGTAGATTTTTTGATGATGGCCATTCTGACCCATGTGAGGTAATACCTCATTGTAGTTTCGATTTGCATTTCTCTAATAATTAGTGTTGTTGAGCATCTTTTCATGTTTGTTGGCCATCTGAATGTCTTCTTTGGAGCAATGTCTATTTAGGTCTTCTGCCCATTTTTTGATTGGGTTTTTGTTTTTTTGATATTGAGCTCCATGAGCTGTTTGTATATTTTGGAGATTAATCCTTTGTCTTTTGCTTCATTTGCAATATTTTCTCACATTCTGAGGATTGTCTTTTCATCTTGTTTATGGTTTCCTTAGCTGTGCAAAAGCTTTTAAGCTTCATTAGGTCTCCTTAGTTTTGTTTTTATTTCCATTACTCTCGGAGGTGGGTCAAGAAAGATCTTTCTGTGATTTATGTCAAAGAGTGTTCTTCCTATGTTTTCCTCTAAGAGTTTGATAGTGTCTGGCCTTACATTTAGGTCTTTAATCCATTTTATTTTTGTGTATGGTGTTAGGGAGTGTTCTCATTTCACTCTTTTACATGTAGCTGTCCAGTTTTCCTGGCACCACTTATTGAAGAGGCTGTCTTTTCTCCATTGAATATTCTTGCCTCCTTTGTCATGGATTAGGTGTCTGTAGGTGCATGGGTTTATCTCTGGGCTTTCTATCCTTTTCCACTGAGTTATATTTCTGTTTTTGTGCCAGTACCATACTGTTTGATTACTGAAGTCAGGGAGTCTGATTCCTCCAGCTCTGTTTTTCTTTCTCTAGATTGCTTTGGCTATTCGGGGTCTTTTGTGTTTCCATAAAAATTGTAAATTTTTTAATTCTAGTTCTGTGAAAAATGTCATTGGTAATTTGATAGCGATTGCACTTAGTCTGTAGATTGCTTTGGGTAGTATAGTCATTTTCAAAATATTGATTTTTTTCAATGTAAGAACATGGTATATCTCTCCATCCATTTTATGGGTAGTAAGAAAAATAGATCAATGGCAAAGAGTAATGTTTAGAAACAGATCAACACATGGGTGGACAATTGATTTTTGACAACAATAATATAGTAGAGTGCTGAGGAAACCTAATAAACTTCAATAAATGTTACATATAGAAAAAAATGGTATCTGACAGTTATTCCACACCATATACAAATAAATTCCAGGTCCTATATATATATGTAAATTTGAACATACAATAGAAAAAAAAATAGTCTCTTCAATAAATGGTGCTGGAAAACCTGGACAGCCACCTGAAAAAAAAAAGAAAAGAAAGGAAAATAGATCATTCTCTCACACAATACAGGAAAATAAACTAAAAATGGATTAAAGACTTGAATGTAAGACCTAAAACCATGAAACTCCTACAAGAGAGCATAGGCATTATGCTTTTTGTGCCCTGGTCAGCAGTTGGGAATT
Organism: Delphinus delphis; assembly: GCF_949987515.2. NCBI lineage: Eukaryota > Metazoa > Chordata > Mammalia > Artiodactyla > Delphinidae > Delphinus > Delphinus delphis. The sequence continues at coordinate 79,337,621 of NC_082687.1, read as the reverse complement.
GGTTTTTGGACATGAGTCCACCTTCCCCGCAGGTTGCCAGCCTCCTGAATAAAGCAACTTTTCCTTTCCTACCAACATTTGTCTCTCCAGTATTGGCTTTCAAGCAGTGAGCAGCTAAACCTGAGTTGGGTTAGAATATTGGTGGGGATGTGGACAAAAGGAACCCTTGTGCACTTTTAATGGGAATGTAAATTGGTATAGCCATTATGGAAAATGGTATGAAAGTCCCTCAAAAAATTAAAAATAGAGCTACCATTTGGACCAGCAATTTTACTACTGAGTATATACCCAAATGAAATGAAACTGTACCTCAAAGAGATATCTATCTACACTCTGCATGAACTACATGTCCATTGTAGCATTATTCAAAATAGTCAAGATACAGAAGAAACCTGTGACCATTGGTGGATGAATGGATAAAGAGATTGTGAGATACACACACACATATATGTACATACACATATATATATGTGTATATATATGTACATATACACTCATACATACACACAAATAGAATGTTATTCAGCCTTAAAAAAGGAGATTCTACCATTTGCAACAACCTGATGAACCTGGAGGACATTATGCTGAGTACGATAAGTCAGAAAGAAAAATACTGCATGATCCTACTTACATACAGAATCTAAAAAAGTAAAATACATAGAATCAGACAGTAGAATGGAGGTTACCAGGAGCAGAGAGATTGATCAAAGTGCATAAAATTACCATTATGTAGGATGAATAATTCTATAAATCTAACATAAAGCATGATGACTACAGTTAATAATACTATATTGAATACTGGAAATTTGCTGAAAGGGTAAATTTCAGGTGCTCTCACTTCACATACAAAAATGGTAGCTATGTGAGGAGATAGACATGTTGATTAGTTTGACTGTAGTAATTGTTTCACTATATGTATGGTGAAATATATATTCATCATGTTGTACACCTAAAAGATAATTTTCATTTGTAAATTTTAGTTAAAAAAAGGAAAAAAAGAAGAAATACAGTTTAGAAGACAGATGTTGAATGAATGAATGAAAGTCACTTCACATTTCATGGTTTGTTATAAATGCCTAATGCATGATATCTGTTACTATCCCATATAATTTAATGGCCATGTACTTTTAATTCCTATAGACACACATAGTCTGAAAGAACAGAAATAAAACAAAATAAGAAGAGCCCTAAATGAAAGAGAAGAGGGGAATCATACAGCAGATAACTTGTAATGCCCATTGCTTTTATTTTTTTACTTTTTCAAAGTAGTGTTAAATTCACTTATTTTAATAAATAGTAGAAATGTGCATGATGTAGACAGTGGAAAATTAAATGAATTCCTTACAGCCCATATTTTTAAAGAATGCACAGGGATGAAATAACGATGGTAGGAAGGATTATATAGAAAATGATTTGGAATAATTTCCTAATTTATATTAATAATTCTATCTATGTCCGCTCTTAGAGGAAAATGGGGAATTAACTAAATGCTCTCTTCCACAGAGAACAGTAACAATTTTATTCATTATTCTACATTTTAACAACATCTATGACTTTCTATCCAGAATTCTTGAACCAAGCACTTCCTGAGTGATTTTATAAAGTTGTTGGCAGGTCATACGAGAGAAGAAACAGAAATCATTGTTTATTAAGTATGAATAGCTTTTTGCAAAGTGCTGCATCTTTATCTTAGTTAATCTTCTAACTGATCTTTCTTGCAAGGTAAATTTATATTCCCCACTTTATGAATAGACAGGCTATATTATCTGCCTGAGTTCAAACTGAAAATGTATGGTAGAGCCTGCAGTTGAACCCATGCTACAGGATTCCACATCAACAGCCCTTTCTGCTCTGCCACACAGCCATTTATATAACATGTAGAAATTAATGGTATCAAGTGTAGGAGAAAGAGAGCAGGAGGAACTTTCAAGTAATGTAACCTCTTGTGGAACAATGGGGTGGCCTTGAAGGAAAGGACAATTTTAAACTTGATTTGGAAGAAAACGATTGTTGAAAGTGGAACATTATTCTCTAGGGCATTCATCCTTCTAGATTCCTAGATTCTGTACTCATACATGTAATATAATATTTATAGCATAATTAATAGGTATTTTCAAGGTATGGAAATTTAGCCTTACAGAAAAATGCATTGATTTGTGCTTAAGTGGTTTTTAGGAAATTCAAGTTTGTTTTTTTTTTAAGATGTTTTTAAAAGTTTAACAGAAGTGTTTTAAAGGCAATTTAAAGAAAGAGAAAGCAAATGTAACTGTATCAATTTGTGTTTAAAAGCAGTGTTCCTTCTTAGACCTCAGATAATTATGTACTTTATGTTATAGATGCAGAGAAGCATCTCGTTTCCCTCAAGCAAAATATATAGGTTAATATAATTTAATGATTAAAAATTTAGATGTTGTTAAATCAAATCAATGTGAACTTAGGAAAGAGAGACTTTTTTAAAAGGACTATTGCAATAAGGGAAAAGAGACTATTGCAATATGGATATAGAAAACAATCTCATGGGCAGGCAGAAGAAGATTGTATATTATAGGGAAAGGAAGTAAGTCTAGAAAGAATAGGCATAGGGTGTGGGTGGCATGACTAGAGGACAGTTCATCATGGACTGTTTTTCCTTGTGTTCAGCAGGTTCTCAGGAGAGGACATTAAGGAGTGATTACATACTAAGGGTCGGTCAAAATTCAGGACCTGGAAAAAGGAAAAAAGCTTAACTAAAGTTTAGTCAAATTAGTTAACAAGCACTTTTTTTTTTGAGCAGTGGCCGGCAGCTGTTCAGCTAATCTTTTATGAGGCAAATAATGGTTATTTGGACAATCCGAGTCTGACCTTGTCATATGTAAATGAGGGGGATATTCATGAGTCTTATGGAGACTCATGGAGAAAGAATGGTTCTTTGCAGTAAGCTGTTTCCTGAACAGAAAAGGAGGGGATTCCTTAACCTTGGCTGATTCCAGGAGCATAGAACTCAGGCTAACAGCTTTACATTGTCAATGTCAATCATTTTTCCCCTGTGCTATTTTTCACAAAACAAAGTCAAAACCTCTAGCCAACTTATAACATACTTGCAAACAATTAAGACATAAAAATAATATAAGCTCTGTTAAATCAATTAATCAAGGAGGCCATTAGACTGAAGTGGCTCTAAAACCCTGGTAGCCTTATGTAAGCAAACCAAAATCTAAGCCAGTAAATGTCTCCAGATTATTGTTAATGCAAGTTGTGTGCCCAATGCACAGTGAAGCCAAACAAACTGAAACGTAAGCATTTGGAGCAGAGAAAGGTTTATTGCAAGGCCATGCAAGGAGACTCATGCCCTGAAAGGCCTCAAGCTCCCCAAACGGTTTCAGCAAAGCATTTTTAAAGGCCGGAGTGAGGGGTGTGGGTCTCAGGGTACGTGATCAGCTTGTGCACAATTCTCTGACTGGCTGTTGGTGAGGCAGCAGGAAGATGTCACAGGGGTTAACATTATCAGTCCTTATTAGATGTGAAACTGAGTGGATGGTAGTGCTGACAATATATAAAGTATGAAACAAAAACAAAAGCCTATAGGGAAAACTTGGATTTTCATAGTTTAAATTTGGGATTCCAGAGTCAGTGAGATGTTTCCATAATCATGGAGGTCATCTAGGAGGGAGATATAAACTTAAGAATTATTAGCACTTAGTTATTAGATTTTGGCATAGACTTAGTTGAGGTCACCTAGGGAGCTGGCAGAATGAAAAATCATTTGACTTTGGATGGCATTCTATAAAACAAAAATATAGATGGTGGGCCAAAATGTAGTACATGCAGCAAAGAAGAGTTAGTTAGAAAAAAATTTACAATATGTTATAAGCAAGGGAAGTAGAGGGTCTCAGAAAGAAAGAGTGAGCAAAGGTGTCAAATGAAGCAGAAAATTAAGGCCTAAAAATATCCTTGGTATTTGACATTCACTTCTTTGGTAGATATACACTGAAGATCTACTGTGTGCTATGCATTACCAACACAGAGGTGAAAAAAATAGACACACCCTTTTTCATCATGGAGATTACAGTCTAGTGGGGAAGAATATCATAAAAGAAAAATTTTTACCCTAAATCATGATGAGTACTTATTAGAAAACGAAGAGTGGGAACAGAGAAAAAGGAGTTCCCTAATTTATATTTGAAAGTTAAGACAGGCTTCTCCGAGTAAGTGACATTTAAATTGAGATCTGAACGATGGCAGCTTAAAAGTGACCCTAGGGATTATATTTTCAAGGAAACTTAGGGTAATACTCAGATTGCAGTGGGTTGAAAAATTAATGTTACATGAGAATTCAATTCAATTTAAAGAACAGTGAAAAGAAGAAAAGTGAAACTTGGTAAAGGTGATCTGGTATGTTAAGGATTCTTGGAGGAAGAATTTCTAGACAAGGGGACTATTTTCAACTAAAGCTATCAAAGCATATGTTGGAAGAACCCCATGGAGGTGAATACAGCTAGAGCATAGATAGTGAGGAGGGAAGTAGAGAGAGATAAGGTCAAAGAGGCAGTGATTCAAGGAGGAGTGGGAAATAAGTCAGTGCTTTATAAATCATTATAAGGACCTTGGATTTTACTTTGAGGAAATGAGAAGTCTTTGCAGGTTTTGAGCAAAGTGGAATAATCTGATTTACAGTGAGGAAGAGCATCTTGGCTGCTATTTTGGGGATAGGCTGTAGAGGGAAAGGGTAGAAGGGAGAAGACCTTTTAGGAAGCTAGGTAAAAGATGGTTAATAACTTGTACTAGAACAATAGTAGAGGAGATGGTGAGAAGTGATCATAGTCTTCATACATTTTGAAGACAGGTTCAACAAAATTTTCTGATATAGAGGATTTGAGAAAGAGAAGAATTAAAAATAATTCCAAGCTTTTAGACCTGAGCAATTAGAAGAATGTAGTCGCCATTAAATGAAACGAGGGATGAAGAATTAGAATTCAGGTTTAAACATGTTAGCCTTAAGATATCTATTAAACATGATCTTTTATATATGAGACTTGAGCTTGAAAAAGAGATGTAGGCTAGAAATATAAATTTGGTTGTGGTAAACAAAGAGATGCCACTTAAATGGATGGAGCAGGATGAGATCTTCTAGGGAGAATGTTTGGCTAGAAAAGAGAAGAAAACTTGGGGTGGAACCTAGGGTATCCCCAACACCTAAGAGACCATTGACAGTTAACTGAAACCAAGCAACTATTGAGGTGAGGGAAATAATAAAAATAGCAACAGAAAGCCAAAAGAAAATATATCTAGGAGGAGGAGATAACACTTTGTCAAATGCTGCTTGTAAGTCTAGGAGGATGAGGACCAAAAGTTGAGCTTTAGATTCTGCTGCACAGAAGTCACTGATGATCTTGATGGGAGAAGTTTCAGTGGGGTGATGGGGGCAAAATCTTTCCTGGAGTGAATTTAAGAGAGAATGGTACAAAAGGAACTAGAGACAGCAAATTTAGAAAAATGTCAGAGTCATGAGATAGTAATCATCAGGGAGGTGGAGTCAATAGTATTTTTATGTGTTTTTAAACATGAGAGAAATAGCAGCATTTTGTCTGTTGACATCAATGATCTAAGAGAAATAATAATTGAAAAAATGCCATGTGACAGAGAATTATTGGTTGAATGTCTCTGAGAAAGCCAGAGGAAGGAATCCAGTGAACAAGTAGAGAGTCTCGTTTTAAAAGGACTATGTATACTTCATTTGGTTTACATAGTGGACATAGTTTAAATGCTGGGAAGGCGACATAAAGTATGAGGAATAAAATACTTTACGCTGATAGAAGGAAGTGAGTTCAGTAAGTACATAGACCAGGGCTTGCCAAACTACATCCTGTGTGTCAAACCAGCCCTCCACCTAGTTTTATAAATAAAATATTATTGGAACAAAGCCAAGTCTGTACATTTACATATTGTGTTTTGCTGCTTTCACATAATAAGGGAAGACTTGCGTAGTTGTGGTAGAGACTGTATAGACTCTAATGCCTAAATACTTACTCTCTGGCTCTTTACTTAAAAACGTGTGCTGACCCCTAGTATAGACTATTCTTTCTGGAAGATTACTTTGCTGTGGGAAAAGAAATTTGATACTAAGTAGGGATGATACAAGGTCCAGGGATTTTTTTTTGCTTTTGTTAATTGTTTTTAAAGGACAAGGTATCATGTTTATGGGTCGAAAAAAGGAGGAAGTGAAAGGAATAAATTGAAATGATACAGAGAGAATTAATGACAAAAAAGAAAGAAAAAACACTCTAGAGGAGTCCACAGAGACCAGGTTTTTAAAGGAGAAATATCAGCAGCAGATAGACTTAAAACAATAAAGGGAAGGAAACCCATGAATGCCTCAGTGAATGTGTAGGTTTTCCCTCATGTCTTGTAAGGTCATTTCCACCATAAATATCTGGCAGATTTTTTCCATTGATTTCTTTATTGTTTTAAAGCTGAGTATTTATTAGTGTGGTTCATTAGGGTAAAAAATATATTTGTCTTACCTAGTTGTGTGCATATTTGAAATGATCCTCATCTTCCAGCCTCATTTTTTGAGGAAACTAATTCAATACGTAATATCTGTCAGCTTTAAATAACTTCTTTATAGGCTCAATATAGAATTGATCAGAAATTTGAATAGAAAAATTGCTCATTTGTTAAAAGAAAGTGTCCAGAAAACAGAAAAAAATGAACAAATTTCCAAAAACCATATTTATTTCCAAATAGAAAAACACAGAATTTCTTTGATGCAACCAGATTGAATGACACTGCTTCCCTCCTGAGAAGCAATACCTGTTCTTTCATCTCCAGTGGTTACCTCTGACACTGGATTACCCCTTCTTGGACCTTTGTCAACGTGCTGATAGATTTTTGACCCTTTGGCCACTCAGCATCTCCAACTCTCATGTTCACTGAAAACAGATATCTGGTTTCCCATTGTCTTTTTGGACTCTCCTCTGACCTGCTTTCTATGTAGTGTCAGTGCTCTGACATTACTTACCACACTGTAGTGTGTTGCTTCTTTCACCTTAGACCCTGACTGGCATGACCTGTGTACATATACTGGCAGATCACAAAGGTCAGAGAACACCTGATTTTAAAATAATAATAATATGTTTGCAGTACTTTAAGCAGAGTGGAAAATGCTGAACTGAGGGTTTGCTGCTGTTACAGTAAGAAGGGTATTTAATAACATTAGAATAACAAGTTATGAGGGAGAAAGAAAGACAGAGGTTTGTGCAAGCAAGAAATTGTAAATCGTATTTGTCACCTTCTTTTCCTTTTTACTAATTATTTTCTTACGTTAGGCTGTCTCTTCTTAGCTGGTCTCCTTTGTGTGCCATTCTGTTCTGAACCATGTTCTTATACTCTTCATCTGCTTCATTGTCATAGTACTTCTAGGATAGAAGACTCTTTAGTTTGATTTACTCTCTCTCATTCAACCATTATACTAAACTCCAACTAAGGTCCCTAAATTGTGCCAGTTGGACTTTTCTTCACCAAAAGCTATGTCCAAAAGATGTCCAAAATTCCTATGAATATTAGTTGAAAATTCTACTTTATCTAAATTGTAGGTTTTATATTCAAGTTTGAATTCTACAACTGACCATCTTAGAAAAGGTTCACTGCCTAATTATTTTGTTATTTTCTTTAAGATTTTTTTAAAGAAATATATAGAGTTATTTCAGAAGTTTACATTAATTCTGATATAATGACATTTTTCATAGGTGCATTTTGTTTGAGTCATAATGGGTTTGGATTTATGGTTCTTATTATGACTCCTTTTAATTATTAGCCTACTTTTTAATCAGAATACTGCATGTTAAATACAGATTTATGATTTGTCTTGAAAACATGTCCAATCATCATCATAGGGCTCACAGTCCTTCTCAGAAACACTAAGGTAAAGCAAGAGTGACTGCCCACTTTAGATTCTTGTGTCCTTAGAGTGCCCAGCAATGTGTATTTTTTAATCCACTCATCCAAAATTTCATTTACATTATCTCCCTGGTTCCTACACAACTTCTTTGGCTTAGCAAACATACAGTAATCTGAGTATTAAAACTTATGAAGAAAATGTTTTGGAAATAATCTCATGCCTTGTGCAATGGTTAATGATAATTATATCTGAAGATTTGTGGCAAATATTTTATATATTAGAACACAGGGAAATAAGAGTAAATCATCCAATACTGGTTTAATTTTCTTTCATAAACTGTTTGGAAGTAAAAATATAAGACAGAGAAATTCATAGTCATAAGTGTACATGTTGATGAATTACTACAAAGTGAGCACAACCGTGAACCATCACCTAGATCTGGAAGTCAAGCATTACCATTATCCTATAAGCTGCTTTTTTTATTTTTTACATCTTTATTGGAGTATAATTGCTTTACAATGGTGTGCTAGTTTCTGCTTTATAACAAAGTGAATCAGTTATACATATACATATGTTCCCCTCTCTCTTCCCTCTTGCATCTCCCTCCCTCACACCCTCCCTACCCCACCCCTCTAGGTGGTCACAAAGCACCGAGTTGATCTCCCTTGCTATGCAGCTGCTTCCCACTAGCTATCTATTTTATGTTTGATAGTGTATATATGTCCATGCCACTCTATCGCTTTGTCACAGCTTACCCTTCCCCCTCCCCATATCCTCAAGTCCATTCTCTAGTAGGTCTGTGTCTTTATTCCTGTCTTACCCCTAGGTTCATGACATTTTTTTTTCTTAAATTCCATATATATGAGTTAGCATATGGTATTTGTCTTTCTCTTTCTGACTTACTTCACTCTGTATGACAGACTCTAGGTCCATCCACCTCATTACAAAAAGCTCAATTTCGTTTCTTTTTATGGCTGAGTAATATTCCGTTGTATATATGTGCCACATCTTCTTTATCCATTCATACGATGATGGACACTTAGGTTGTTTCCATCTCCGGGCTATTGTAAATAGAGCTGCAATGAACATTTTGGTACATGACTCTTTTTGAATTATGGTTTTCTCAGGGTACATGCCCAGTAGTGGGATTGCTGGGTCATATGGTAGTTCTATTTGTAGTTTTTTAAGGAACCTCCATACTGTTCTCCATAGTGGCTGTACCAATTCTCATTCCCACCAGCAGTGCAAGAGTGTTCCCTTTTCTCCACACCCTTTTCAGCATTTATTGTTTCTAAATTTTTTGATGAGGGCCATTCTGACTGGGGTGAGATGATATCTCATTGTAGTTTTGATTTGTGTTTCTCCAATGATTAATGATGTTGAGCATTCTTTCATGTGTTTGTTGGCAGTCTGTATATCTTCTTTGGAGAAATATCTATTTAGGTCTTCTGCCCATTTTTGGATTGGGTTGTTTGTTTTTTTTTGTTATTGAGCTGCATGAGCTGCTTGTAAATTTTGGAGATTAATCCTTTGTCAGTTGCTTCATTTGCAAATATTTTCTCACATTCTGAGGGTTGTCTTTTGCTTTTTGCCACTTTCCCAGCCACTAGCTTCTTGTTTGCTTCTTTGAACTTTATATAAATTCAGTCTTTTGTGTCCAGCTGCTTTCTCTCAATATCATGTTCATGAGATCCATTATGGCATTGTGTTGTAGCTGCATTTCATTCATTTTCTATTCCTGTGTATACTATCCCATTGTTTAAATATACCAGAAGTCATTTTAATTATGCTATTGTTTGATATTTGGATGTTTCTTATTTTTTGTACATTACCAGTATCTCTGCTGTGAACATTCTTGAACAAGTATTGTGGTGAACATATCTGCACGTGCTTATTGGGTACATACCAGGAGTGGATTTTCTGGGACATATGCTATGCCTAGTGCCAACTTTAGTATCCACTGCGCCAAATTCTCTAAATCAGTGTTGTCAACTGACACTCCCAAAATAATTGTATGAAAGTTCTAATTGTTCCACATCATTAGTAAAATGTAGTGTTATCAGTCCTTTAAACATTTAACCATTTTATCATCTGTGTAGTGATATGTTTTATAAGCACTAATTTTTTTTGGATAAGATGACTTTTATTTATTTATTTATTTTTAACTTCTTTATTGGAGTAATTGCTTTACAATAGTGTGATAGTTTCTGCTGTATAACAAAGTGAATCAGCCACACACATACATATATCCCCATATCTTCCTCCCTCTTGCATCTCCTTCCCACCCTCCCCTACCCCACCCCTCTAGGTGGTAACAAAGCCCCAAGATGATCTCCCTGTGCTATGCAGCTGCTTCCCATTAGCTATCTGTTTTATATTTGGTAGTGTATATATGTCCATGCCACTCTCTCATTTCATTCCAGCTTACCCTTTCCCCTCCCCATGTCCTCAAGTCCATTCTCTACATCTGCATCTTTATTCCTGTCCTGCCCCTAGGTTCTTCAGGACCATTTTTTTTTTTTTTTTTAGATTCCATATATATGTGTTAGCATATGGTGTTTATTTTTCTCTTTCTGACTTACTTTACTCTGTATGACAGACTCTACATCCATCCACCTCACTACAAATAACTCAATTTCGTTTCTTTTTATGGCTGAGTAATATTCCATTGTATATATGTGCCACATCTTCTTTATCCATTCATCTGTCAATGGAAACTTAGGTTGCTTCCACACACACAAAAATAAACTCAAAATGAATTAAAGACCTAAATGTAAGCCAAGGTACTATCAAACTCTTAGAGGAAAACATAGGCAGAACACTCTATAACATAAATCACAGCAAGATCCTTTTTGACCCACCTCCTAAAGAAATGGAAATAAAAACAAAAATAAACAAATGGAACCTAATGAGACTTAAAAGCTTTTGCACAGCAAAGGAAAACATAAACAAGACGAAAAGACACTCCTCAGAATGGGAGAAAATATTTGCAAATGAAGCAACTGACAAAGGATTAATCTCCAAAATTTATAAGCACTAATCTTTTTACTGGAATTATCTACATGTTTTTGACTTTCATCAAGTTTAAGAGTTCTGGTCATATGGGTTAATTCATTCTTGTAGTTCATAGATTAAAGACCATTTCTGAGTTATTTTTAAGAATATGCTAAAACATTTCTAAGAAAATGTAGAGGCTATTAGAAGTAAGAGTCAGAATTGATATTTCTAAAATATTCCCCACTTAAAAAGAAAAATAAGAAGAATAGCTAAAGTATTCTTGTGTTCAATCTCAAAGCCTGAGTACTAAATGCCCAGTAAGGGAAAAAACTGGTCAAAACTGGGGAATGGCTGTCAAAGAACTGAGAGTCACAGTAATTCGGGCAAGTCAGAATGAAAGACCAGAGAATCCACCACCTAAGGAAAGAAGAGGTGGTCAGGAAAAACAAGCAAACAAACATATGTAAGTAAGCAAGGGTTTATTTGAGGAAACTAAGCAAAGATGGAAACGACTAAGAAAAGAATGCTAACAAACAAAAGGCCTAGAACCTAAGACAGAATTTTGGTATCCAAGGGTCAGAGTAACCATAAAAATGACATTTAAAACTTTGACCCTGAACTACCACTGAACCTGGTTAACCTCTAGGTGTGAAGGTGCAAATGTTGGCAAGTGTATTCATCTTATTTGAGTTGAGGGTGCTAGGGAAGGAGTCTGACAACAGGTGTACTCAGGCACTAATCAAAATACAGGCATGAATAGCAATGTTGTGGATACATACCACTTTAGAAATAAGCGATGACTTAATCATCAAGGGTAGAACTCCATTTCTTCTGCAAATTTATAGAATTCTAATTTCCAGCAGGCTCATTATTGCCCTCCTTCAAGTTAAGGAGTCAATTTGAAGGTTTAACTTTGCAGAAAGCCAAAACCTTAGCAAAACCTTAACCTCCATTTTAACTATATTGAGTTGCCCTTGAAAGTTTTCTACTAACATAAAAATAGTGTCTCATTCATGGGAATTATAGCAGTGAATGATTTTTAATAGGCAGTAACAAAGTAAACAGTGGCAGGTAGGAAAAGGCTTTATTCTACTTTCACTAACATGTCCAGTGGGGTAAATTTGAAATTCTTTTATAGCAAGATTCCTGCTTCAGATAATAGAACTAAACTGAATGTTTAGTTTCAAAAGGTTTCTACAGCATCTCACAAGTCAGTTCTTAAAAGCCCTCTTCAAAAACTCAAGGAGAGTGCTTCCCTGGTGGCGCGGTGGTTGGGAGTCCGCCTGCCGACGCAGGGGGCATGGGTTTGTGCCCCGGTTCGGGAGGATCCCGCATGCCGCGGAACGGCTGGGTCCGTGGGCCAAGGCCGCTGGGCCCGCGCGTCCAGAGCTTGTGCTCCACGGCGGGAGAGGCCACGGCAGTGAGAGGCCCGCATACCGCAAAAAAAAAAAAAAAAAAAAAACTCAAGGAGAATTTTAAAGTTTAGAAGGTTTAAATTTATATATATAGATAGATTTTAAAATCCTTTGAATATTACCTTTGCATAAAGAATATAATGACAACTGAGTATTTTAATTGTCTAAAAATTTTTTAAAAACCTAATGCCTACAGAAAATCATGCCATTCATGGCAAATAGTCACATTTATATACCAGTTTATAATGCTAAATGACAACTGTATAGATTAAAAATATAATTAAAAAAGTATTTGGGAATTTTGCAGTTATTTATCCCTATTTTTTATTTCAATAGGAGCATATATATGCATTTATGTATACAAACACAGTAAGTATACATGTGTGTATGTATATATTTGTATTTCTCACAATATTTTCAAAAAAGATAATCCTTGGTTACTTTATATATTAAAAAGCAATGTTTTATATTTTCCTTGTGTATAGATAGGTTTTAATTTAAGCTATGACAGAACCCCAAGATAGATATTTACTTCTCTCCAACGTAAAAGTTGAGATAAATAGTCCAGAGCTGGTGTTTGCTCTACAGTGTCAGGGACTCACGTTCTTTCAATGTCATTTTGCCTTTTTGTGCAGCCTCCATTCCCATGTGATTCAAAATGGCTTTTCCAGTTCCAGTTACTAAAATTCCTCTTGATGTTGACAAGAAGATAATATAGAAGGAAGGCACATGCTTGCTAAGAGAGTTCTTAAAGTTAGCACTCACAGTTTCTACTGCCATTCTTCTTGTCACAATTTAAACTTATGATTGTGTCCTAAAGAAGAGGCTGAAAATACAGTCTTTGTTCTGAGTGGCCATAGGTACAGGTAAGTGTGCTATTAATATGAAAGAGGGTCATTGAGGAACATTTTGCAGTCTGTGTTCACCACCTGCTATCAACAGTGGTGATGTTGGCAGATGTATCTATATATATTTTAGTATGATATTATACTAGGAGCATGTGAAAAATATATATATTATATATCACCCAAAGTAGAAAATAAGCATTGTTCTGTTGTTGAAGGTGTTGAATTAGAAGACTGATGCTTCAATTGATTATATTAGAAATGTATTTTTATGAATGCACTTGGGGCAAAAGTAACACTAAGAAAATTTTTTTAAAGCACCATTAATCCTTTAAAGCCAACCTTAAAAGGGAAAAATTAGCGACATTTAAATGACACTCCAGAGTCTAACACTGTTTCAATGTCACTTTCAATGTTGACATAGCTTCAGATGAAGATATAACTTTTAAGAGTCATTTGGGTATTATAATGGGAAAAAGACAAGTAAAGCTCTATAAAATCCTCTAAATACTCAATTAAGAATATTAGGAGAGAAGAGACCATTATTGTTTTCTCAATAAAAATTGAGATTAAAGCCAAAAATATTTTTTCACAAAAATTTGATCCAGAAGTTACACTCACATGAATGTAAGCACCAAGATAGTCACCACCATACCCCTATAGCACTTTATAGTACCAAAACGTTTACAGTAGCTTAAAGGATCAATAACAGTCAACTGATTGAATAAATTATAGTTCATCTGAAAATAGAATATTAACCATTAAAATGAAGTTGTTAATGTATATCCATTGGTATAGAAATATATTTAGGCTATAATACTGTGTGACTAAAAAAAGTACAAAACATTATATGTAATATGATCCAGATTTGCAATACATGTGTATAATATAATATGGATTCACATGCATTAACATGTCTAGAAAAAATAAATCAAATGTTGACAGCAGTTAGCTCTATGTAGTGGAATTTTGATAATCAAAATTTTGTATTTTTTTCAAATTGTGAGACTGACATGCTGCCTGCTGTGCTAAAAAGATAGTAATATTTTCTATTTTTCAACACATGTATTATCTGAAAATTATTACAAAAAGCATAAGATATAATCAGTAGTATAATTTTAATGAAGTAGAAAATATTTGAGATATTTACTTAGGTGAAAGGCAGATTATATACTAATATGCATGTGTGAACCCTCTTTAGTAAAAATAATGTAATATGCATTATGATAAATCAGTATGTACAGCAGACGTTATCTGTGGTCAGTGTTGTGATTAAGACTCGTAGATGATTTTTATAATAAAATTAATACTGTATATTTTTAGATGTAGCCATATTATTAAGCATTATTTTATCATTGTCAAGATGTATGACTTTTACAGAGTTTTGGCTAGAATAAAAAATATAAGTCCATTGCATGTTCCTTCTAGTTCTTACCATCTGTTCCTATACTTGACCATGAGAGCCTAAGAGAAGGCTGTTTCTGCCACAAAAGTATCTAACTGCTGACAGGAAAATCCTAGGTAATTGGCCTTCAGTAGTCTTGACTATACTAATAGAGGTAACACCTGAAAATACTTCTATTCAAAAAGTTCTGATGGAATTACATCAATTATTGTGAATCAACTGAGCCTGAAAAGCATGTCTAGTGGCAGGAGCCAGCATGATGCTACTTCATCACTGGAGGCTGTGCAGGCTCATCAGCCCCTCCAGAGGGCCCGTACTATCTCCCCCTTACCCCACACATGCAATTGCTAAGATGGGTCAAAACCTTCTCTTTACAGTAGTACGGTTTAGCCAGGAGCCTAGGTACAGATTCCAGTAGCCACTAGAAGTTGGTTTCTGTCTATTGACTTGTTAACTATAAAATCATTTATATTTGGAAATTTTATTTTGAAGTGATACTGCATTAGTATTTGTCAAGAGCTGGTTGTGGAGCCCTAACTAAAAAGTGAAAGGGAAATTTTTGGTTCATCTGGTCAAAACATGGGAAGTGCCTAGGCAGAACTTGTTTCAGGGACCTGTGGATTCACATCTAAAATGACCGATCTCTGTTTCTCTGTCAATCTATCTCCCTTTTTCTCCAATTTTTCCCTCCCTACTTCCCCCTATTTCTGGTTGGTGCTATTTAGTTTTCTCCAACTGTTAGTAAAATTTCACCACATCCATAGGATCCTTTCAAAACCTTTCTCTCAGCTTTGATGTGTACCATATAAAATGTCTGGGGAGAATGTACTTTACATATCCACAGCCTCACACATCCCACATGTGAATTTTATCTTCCAAACAACTCCTGAACATGTCAATCTCTGTGTACTTCTAGCATGTCCATTTAGGCCATCTGATGTCCCTTGCCTGGATTTCTGCAGTAGTTTCTAAATGTTCAACCTCCTGCATGCCCCTCCCCCCATCACACACTGCTAAATAATTCTCCAGACTTGAAGTAACTTCCCAAGATTTCCCCCCAGGACACATAACCATTCTCCAGAATGAAGTTAGAGAAATATTTTCAAATTGAAAGTCTAATCATGTCCCATTCACATAGTCTTATATTAAAATGCATCCATGGTCTCCCAGAATCCTGACCTTGGCCTGAACTGCCCTTTGGTAAATGGCTACCCCTTCCCACTCCAATTTCTTCTTTCAGAATGCATCCCTTATCTTCCCAGTGACTTTTCTTTTTCTGTTCTTCTTAAGTGGACACGCTTGCTAAAGGATCTTCTCCCTCTGCATAGACTTTTCCTTATTATTTGAAAAATTGATTCTAATTTTCTTAGATCTTAGATAAATGTATTTGTTTCCTGTTGCTACTTAACATTACCACAAACAGTGGTTTAAAACAACATAGATATATTACCTTACAATTCTGCAGGGCAGAGATCCATATCAATCTCATGGGGTTAATATTAAGATGTTCCTGCTGGAGGCTTGGGAAGGATCCATTTTGTTGGCTTTTCCAGTTTTAGACATAGCCCGGCTTCCTGGGTTCATGGCCCCTTCTCCATCTTCAAAGCCTACAGTGTAGCATCCTCAAATCTCTCTGTCTGACTCTGACCCTCTGCTTCTGTCATCCCATTGTCTCCTATGAATTTGATTCTTCTGCCACTTTTTTTGGCAACTTTTGCAGTTATATTGGGCATACCCAGATTATCCAAGAAAATCTCCCCATCTCAAAATTCTTAATTTAATGACATCTGTAAAGTCCTTTTTGCCATATAAGGTACCATATTGATAACTGCTGGAGATTAGGAAATGGTCATCTTTGGGAGAGCATTATTCTGTCTACTTCACTAACATCATTTCTTTCTATGGAAAGTGTCTCAGAACTCATTTTTTAGATGAAAACTCCCTAATATGTTCTATCAATCTTCATTTACTTGTATCCTTCCCAAACCTAGACTCTTGGTGAACAAATGAATTTTTCCAGTTAATGTTCCCTTAATATTTGATCTTATCAGCTTAGACACAGAGATGTAGCATTATGATTGGCTCATCGTAAGTCACATGTCCACGTATGTAGTCAGGTGCATTGAATCTGTTACCAGAAGAAGGATGAGGAGGTGGTTGGCATTTACAAACATAAGCTACTATATTGCCATTTTCTATCCTATCTTCTAATTTTCCAGCATTAACACAACTCTCTTAGATTCAAATAAGGCCAACAGTACTGAAAAAGTGAAACTGAAAGTTGACTTACCAGTAAGTATGGACTAGAAATTTCAGGAGTTATTCTAGCTTTAGGAAAATTCTTAGAAGTTCTTCTGGGGGGGTAATACATATAGGAATACTAGTTGGCAGTTTTTAGACACAATTTGATCAAATATTCAAAACTATACTGTTTCTGGGGACTGAACTTGGGAGTGTCAGTGTTGGGTACAGCCAGGTAGAATATGGAATTACAGGCAGAATGACAGATAGGTCCTAAATTCCTAGGATAAAAGGGTGCATTTTAAATCAGAGTTTCAGTGTCCCAATAATTATTGATAAAACAAAGGCAAGACCACACTCTTAAGAGAATACTAAGGAAATAGACAGGTCAGTCGATAAAGTCGCTAATTAAAGGCTGTGGCATTTCAGGAACGCTATAAATCAGAAACATACGCACACACACACAATTTTCATCAGTTCCTAAATAAATTAGTTTTTAAAAATCTATTGAAAGTAAGGTCGAAAAAGATACCCTGGTGGGTCTATTTGCAAGGTAGAATTCTGCTGTGTGTGAGAAAAACAACAAATACTTAATACAGGTCTATACTCAGAGCCAGAGGCAAATTCACCGTGAAGCTAAATAAGCTTAAATATCAGATCAGAGCTCCTCACTTTTTGGATGTCTTCCAGGCACCTTGCAGGGACCTTAGCAAAGTGTCCATATGGTCATACTTTTGTATAAAATAGGCAAAATCAGGATTGTTTTTTATTGCAGTTGGTTAAAACAACACTCCAACTTAATCTTTATTATTATTATTTTTTTTCTTATTTACCCTTGTGCTAGTTACATTAGAATTGCTGAGAACATTTTGGGGGAACCAGTTAACAGGAAGTTGAGTTGGGATTTCAATTCATTTGCTTTTCCTGGATATATTTGTATGACTTATAGTTGCCTTTGTCAGCATTTACATCACTACCAGATGTCTGATGTAGGAATGACTTCCAGGGATACTCCTGACCAATTCTACTGATACTCCCACGTTATTACATGAAGATTCATGGCCAGAAGTTGTATGACAATAAAAATATGTCCCTTGACAATCAGCACTGGCATGTAGGTAGTACTGGTATGTAGGTAGAGAAATAGAAACAAACTACGTATAGTATAGAGACAGAAGCTACTCTTTCCTTTTTTTATTGAAGTGTAGTTTATTTACAATAATGTGTTAGTTTCAGGTATACAGCAAAGTGATTCAGTCCTATTTTTTTTTTAGATCACTTTCCATTATGGATTATTACAAGATATTGAATATAGTTCCCTGTACTATACAATAAATCCTTGTTGCTTATCTGTTTCATGTATAGTAGTTTTTATCTGTTAATTCCAACCTCCTAATTTATCCTTCCCCCCAACTCCCTTTCCCCTTTAGTAACCATAAGTTTGTTTTCTATGTGTGTAAGTCTCTTTCTGTTTTGTATACAGATAAATTTGCATTACTTTTCAGATTCCACATATAAGTTATATAATATTTGTCTTTCTCTGTCTGACTTACTTCACTCAGTATTATAATCTCTAGGTCCATCCATGTTGCTGTAGATGACAATATTTTCATTCTTTTTTATGGCTGAGTGGTATTCCAATTGTGTGTGTGTGTGTGTGTGTGTGTGTGTGTGTGTATTTCACATCTTCTTAAACCTATCATCTTTTGACAGGCACTTGGGTTGTTTACATGTCTTGGCTACTGTAAATAGTATTGCTATAAATATCATGGTGCATGTATCTTTTCAAATTACAGTTTTCATCTTTTCTGGATATATGCCCTAGAGTGGGATTGCTGGATCATATGGTAGCTCTATTTTTAGGTGTTTTTTTTCTTTTTTTAAGGAATCTCCATACTGTTTTGCATAGCGGCTGCACCAGTTTACATTCTTACCAACATGTAGGAGGGCTCCCTTTTCTCCGCACCCTCTATAGCATTTATTGTTTGTAGACTTTTGTATGATAGCCATTCTGATCGTTGTGAGGTGATACCTCATTGTGGTTTTCATTTGTGTTTCTCTAATAATTAATGATGTTGAGCATCTTTTCATGTGCCTGTTGGCCTTCTGTATGTCTTCTTTATAGATGTTTCTATTTAGGTTTTCTGCCTATTTTTTGATTGGGTTGTTTGGTTTTTTGTTATTGAGTTGTATGAGCGGTTTCTATATTTTGGATATTAACCCATTGTCAATCACATTGTTTGCAAATATTTTCTCCTATCCCCTAGATTGTCTTTTTGTTTTGTTGATGGTTTACTTTGCTGTGCAAAAGCTTTTAAGTTTGATAGGTTCCATTTGTTTAATTTTGCTTTTGTTTCTTTTGCATTGGGAGACTGATATAAGAAAATATTGTTATAATTTATGTCTGAGAATGTTTTGTATGTTCTCTCTAGGAGTTATATAGTGTCATGTCTCATATTTAGGTCTTTAAGTAATTTCGAGTTTATTTTTGTACATGGTATGAGGGAGTATTCTAATTTCATTGATTTACATTGTAGCTGTTCAGCATTCCCAACACCACTTGCTAAAGAGACTGTCTTTTCGTCATTGTATATTCTTCCCTCCTTTGTTGTAGATGAATTGACCATAAGTGTGTGGTTTTATTTCTGGCCTCTATATTCTGTTTCATTGATCTATATATCAGTTTTTTGTGCCAATACCATGCTGTTTTGATTACTGTCGCTTTATAGTATTATCTAAAGTCTGGAAGTGCTATGCCTCCAGGCTTTGTTCTTGTTCCTCAGAATTGCTTTGCTCACATGCCCGCAGAGGTAACACTACTTCTAGCTGTGTGGTGTTGGAGAAAACCCATTTCTCAAAATACCCATTGTTTACCTTATTACTCTGCCTCAAACATATTTAACCTAAATGGTTATGTCACTTAATTTATACCAAGAAACAAATAAATTCCAAATGGAATTAAAGTAAAATCTGTGACACTTTAAACACAGATGACTCATTTTGGAGAACAAGTGTTAACCACTTTTATCTTTGGAAGAACTGTCCCACACAAGATGTAAGTTTATCCTGAAGGTGGTGATGGTGTCACCCCTGATTATAGGGACAAGAGATGAGCTACCACATTATTAGTTTAACTCAGGGCCAATCAGAGCTTGGGGCCAGTTGAATCATTCAACGCATACTGCAAATCCAATAAAGATCTCAAATTTAGACTTATCAAGTTATATATAAATGAGTTTTACATATGTAGTCACAGACTATTGAATATAAATAGGATGTTTCTCATACAACTTTAAATTTATATACCATTACTAGATTTACCACCTAAAGCCACAATGAATTAATTTTATTTAAAAATTAAATTCAATAATTATCTAGTTAAGGGAAAATTGTAGTGCATTTTGTAGCGTGAAACATATTTCTAACTGCATACATTCATAAAGACATTAGAGAAACCCTAGTTTAAGATAATAATGCTCATTTCTACATAGAAAAGGACATTAGGGAAGACTAAGACACTCTCAAGCAGAACTGGCCCAGTAACTGAAAAGAGAAAGAAAAATTGAGAGACAGAGAGAGAAAAAGAGAGAGGGAGAACCCTTCCATTTACAGATATAATTCGTGGGAAAACATAAAGGGAGAAGAAAACACAGCATAAACACAACACCTTAAGAGTGTCCTGGACAAAGGAGAATTTGAGCTTCGACTTGGATTTATGTTGTAAAGATTAAGTGTGAAATCCCAGGCATATAGAGAGCCAAAAAGGTCAGAAAGATTTTAGACTGTGTTGATGTAATTATAATAATAATTTTAGAGAATTTGTGAAAAGACAGGTGGAATAAGTAAGGTCAGGTGTTAAAAGGCATGCTAAGAGAAAACTAAGAGAAAAAAGGTGAAACTTATGGGATAAAGAGAAATAGAGGCTAAGAAGTTTCAAAATCTAAAAACAAAAAAAGGAACTTCCAAAATATGACAGTGGGTACATTTTATGAATCTGTACAAGCAAACATGAAATACAGATTGTAATCCCCAGACTCCTAGGACAATTTGGTAAAACTTTACTTTTTTGCATTTAATTATTATGGTAAAAAAATAACATAAAATTTACCTTCTTAACCATTTTTAAATGTGCAGTTCAGTATTATTAGTATATTCACATTGTTGTGAAACGTCTCCAGAACTTTTTCATCATGCAGAATTGAAACTCTGTATCTATTAAACAACTCCCTTTTCCCTCCCTAACCTCAGCTGCTGGCAACCATCATTCACTCTCTGTTTCTGTGAATTTGACTACTTTAGTACTTCATGTAAGTGAAATTATACAGTATTTGTCTTTTTGTTACTGGCTTATTCCACTTAGCACAAAATGTGTTTTACACATACAACAGAATATTATTCAACCTTGAAAAGGAAGGAAATCCTGTCATATGCTGTCATAGTAAGACTTTACTTTTATATTAAAATGTCAATTTCTTGACTTCATGCTTGTAAATTTGCTATTTTGTACTGGCTTAAATGGTCATCTCAGTAAATACATTTTAAAAGCAAAAAACATAGGAAAACCTTATCTGAAATTCAGTATCCCTAATAACCTGTATAAGTCATCCACACTGTTTGTCATATACTGCCACATATAAAACAAAGCATAGGTAGATAGGTAGGTAGGTAGGTAGGTAGATAGAAAGATAGATAGATAGATAGGCAGGCTGACTCATCACTGGATCACTGGTTTGGACATTTTATAGAAGGTAAAGATGATACCCTGCATTGTTTTTCAGTCACCTTCAGAAGTTAGCAGTGTTCTTGAGACATTAAATACAAATGCAGTGGATCAAATGTCATTCCAACAACCTAACTTCATTACATTTGCGTGTATAAAACTGGAGGATGTTGAACCTAGAAGTAGACAAAGTGACGCCAATGATGATATATGTTTTAGTGGAAATGTAATTTATGCACTTGAGCACAGCCCCACTTGGTGAAAGTCATTTTGGGAAATGAACTTTAGGATATGCTACTTCAAAACCACTGTGTTTAGTTGATAGTCCATAAATTCTCTATTAGAGATATTATGGTCTACAGTGGATTCTGCTTAATTGGCATATCTCAGTGGAAATTGAAATGCCAATTAGACAATGATTGTCTCATTTAAATACATAATTGCTCATATGAACTATCAGATACATTTGAAATTTAGAAAGGATTTTTGAAATGCAAAACACTGACCAAACTGTATATGTACATAATTAAGACAAATTAGAAATGCAGATGTTGGGCATGATAAAAAGCATTATCATCAAGGCATAGTCCCATTTTTTTTTCAGCAGTTTAATGAGTATTATAATCCATCTGGTCAACACAAACCCAAAATATACCTAATAACCCGAGTCAAAAACTGAATTTAAATCTGTTTTGATATTATATGCTAATATTTTAGAAATCCACCAAAATATGCAGAATTTCTGCTTTTTAATACTTAAACTTTTTTTTTTTATTTTTCGGTACGCGGGCCTCTCACTGTTGTGGCCTCTCCCGTTGCAGAGCCCAGGCCCTGGACGCGCAGGCTCAGCGGCCATGGCTCACGGGCCTAGCCGCTCCGCGGCATGTGGGATCTTCCCAGACCGGGGCACGAACCCTAGCATCGGCAGGCGGACTCTCAACCACTGAGCCACCAGGGAAGCCCTTAAATGTTCTTAATTAAAGCATTGATTTAGGGCGAATTAATTTCTTATTCCAGGGACAAATAATCTTTTTAAATTTCAAAAGAATTTTTACATTTAGAGTGTAAGTCAATAGGATGCCCCTTTCATATAGGAATCTGTGTACTAAGATAATTAATATGGGCAACTGTATTTCATGAAAAAAATTCCTATTTGCTAAAATGAATCTTTACAACCTGGAGAGCATCAAGAAGTTCATGAAGGATGATATATTGAGAGTTTTCCCTACTTGTTAGTAAGGCATTAATAATGATTTACTAAGAATTTTGCCCTTAATTCACTCCACAACTTAAAAATTTTCGTGGATATATATATATATATATATATACACACACACATACATATATATATATACATACACACACACACTCTATAAGTATACATACATATATATGTATACTCATAGAGTACTTTTAGTTATGCTAAGTGAAAGGACAAAGTCTCATTTTTTCTGCTAGTATTAGTCAAATATTTAAAATAGTGAAAAAGTGATTTTCATTACTGTGTGGTACTAAAACTCTGTATAATCAATCACATATCCTCCAACAGTCTCATTTTTTCAATCTTATTTTATATTTTATAAAACACTTCAATGAGTTTCACAGCAGGTTATTTCTTCAGAATAGATCTTAAATGTAAAGTTATTGATCACACGATATGAAAAATTCGAGTTTTGATACAAATTTACTTACAGATTTTTTAATCAATTTATAATCCATAAAAAGTGAATAAATATTCCTGTTTTCCTAATCCCTGATAATTGCTATAGGCAAATTTCCAAAATGGCCTAGAACAACCCTGCCCCCTGGTGTTCAACTCTTGTATAACATGGACACTGTGGGGCCCCGGGAGCCTGTGGCTATGCGGGGATTGTGGCTCCATTGACTAGGTTATATTATAAGGCAAATGGTGATAGGATAGTCATTCCTGTGATCACATTCCATCAGGCAAGACTCTGTTGTAGCTGACTGGAGATGAAGAAGTCAGAGAGAAGGAATCCTGCTGGCCCAGGAAAAAGCAAATAGTCATTTTGTAAACTTCCCATGGGGATGGGAGCCACATGGCAAAGAATTTAGGGTAAACTTTGAGAGATAAAAGTGGCCCCCAACTGATAGCTAGCATGAAAACAGGTATTTCAGGCCTACATCTGCAGGAAACTAAATTTCTGCCAAGAACCACATGAATTTGAAAGGCGGCCCTGTCCCACCCCCGACCCCGGGCTCCAGAAAAGAACAGAGGCCAAGCAATCCTTGATTTCAGCTTTATGAGATCCCAAGCAGAGAACCCAGCTAATCAGTGCCCGTCGTCTTTCCATCTAGCCCAATTGCTCATGTACTTTCATTCAGGCCAGAGTTAACTGCAGAAATTCGTTGCATAAAAATATCACTGTTTTTGACCACAGTGCACTCAGTTTGTACACTTTAGTGACTATTCTTTAATCTCATACAGACATACAATACATTAACCCCTCCAGCTATATCTTGTCAGCCTGCTCCTGCCTTTACTTTTCTCCTTATTTAACTCAGACTCAAAGTTTAATACTTTAATAACACCTATAAAGGTTGTTTTCATTTTCCATTGCTGTATCATAAATTACCAGAAACTTAGAAGCTTAAAATGAAACACGTTTATTATCTCACCATGTCCAGGAGCCCAGGCACAGTTTATATGGCTCCTTTGCTCAGGCTGTCATGAGGCTGCAGTCGGTTTTCTGACTTCATCTGAAGCCGAGGCTCCTCTCCCCAGATCCTGAAATTATTGTCAGAATTCATTTTCTTGCATCTATAGAATTCATAATATCTTGCATCTTCAAGGCCAACAGGAAAATATCTTTGAATTCAGGGAAAGCCTAAGTCCTCTTTTATAGAGATAAACAGATTGAGCAAGTAGGACTTAAGTCCTACCCAGGTTAATCTACATTTAACTCAGTGTCAAACCAATTAAGGCCTTAATTACACCTGCAGAAACCCTCAATCTTTGCCACATAGTGCATCCTAATCACAGCTGTACCAGCAGTGGGAATCTTGGGAGCTGTCTTAAAATGTTGCTTACCACAAAATTGCTAGGCAATAATATATACATATTCCTTGACCCTCTGTCCTTTCCATTTTACCTCACTAACAAAAGAACAACCCTGAGTGAACCCAAAGTCTTCTTTCTTCACTTAAAAGCTGGGTCATGGGAACTTGGCTACATCACATTACAAATCTTCAACCCAGATATCTCTTTTGGGTCATATATACAATCACCTTTTTATAGCTCTTCCTAAACGTCTTAGTGACACTTTATATTCAACATGTATATATCTAATTCGTGTTCACTCTTTTAACACCTGATCCAACTCCAGTCCCCCCTCACATAAAGAGCATTGTAAAACACCCCAGTGCTCAAGCCAGAAATCGGGTAGTCAATCCCAAAATATCATAGTCCCTCAGTCCCACGTCCTCTCAACCATCAAGATCTAGTAATATTACCTCATTAGTGTATGTTAAGACTATCTATTCTGTCCAGGGACTGCTACTTTGGGCTGTTGTATGAGCAGGAGATAAACTTTTAATGTGTAAAGCATAAACATTTGGAACGATTAATACACTAGTTAATATACCATGAGCAATGCAGATGTAGGTTCCTTAAGTAGGGTGTTGCAATAATAAAAATAAATATATATAAATAAATTAATATATTTATAGATATAAATAAATATATATATAAATAAATAAAAATAAGTTATATAACATTGGCTTAGCAGACAAGTTGTAGTTGGACAAAGAAACTAACATAGGAAGTTTGAACTGGGGGATAATATTATGCTATGGTAATCTTTAGTAAAAATCAAAACCCCCAAATAAACCAAATTGGTTGCTTATAATTACTTAAAATTAATTATAGAAGAGGCTGCAAAAGAGAATCATAGATGTGTGTGTTTGGTCATCCCTGGCTATATTTAATAAGGTACTAGAAGAAAGTGATGAGCTCATGAAAAGACTAGATGTTCTGAAAAGAGAAATGCAAGAAAAGAATAATAGAATTTAAAGATGGAGGCTTGCGTACTTGGTAAAGCTTCTGCCTCTTGATTCCAAATAATCTGAAATAGGATTGAAAAACTTTTAAGTGTAATACAAAGGTCCATTAAGATTGACTTTGCTAGCAAAGACCAAATTAAGCTTGTAGTTTTTCCACCCAAGCAATGCTATTAAATAGTGTATGTGGTGGGCGGGCAGGGGGGGGAAATTGAGGCTAAAAAAATAAGTTAATCACTACTGAGAATTATATGTAGCTAATGAGTTTGGTGTAATAATTTGTATGTTACTGACTGGAGGCAGATGGATCAGAAACGCTCATATATAGATTCTCTGACCTTGAGGAGGTGGAGCATAGCTCTTTACTCTTTAAGTATGGGATGCCCATAGTCACTTACTTCTGAAGAGTATGAAGGGGGATGGGGGGGACAGTAAAGTTAAGGTGGAGAAACCTAACACTTCTTCAGCCATGTAATTAAGGTCAATAGCAGTGATAAGTCATGTTGACTGTATGTACCCTTGATACATTGTGATCAAAGTGGCATTTAACGTTGGTGGTCTTTCTCCCTAAAACTCAAAACCACAGTTTAATCATGAGGAAAACATCAGCAAAATCCCTATTAACAAGTCTACAACAATATACCTAACTGGAACTTAAAACTCAAGACCCTTAAAAGCAAGGAAAGTCTGAGAAACTGTCACAGCTTAGAGAAGAGTTCACAGCTAAGAGAGACTACTTGAGCTCTTTCCATGCTCTATACATATATAAAATAGGACTTTTTTCCCCCTTTCACAATACTGGTGCCTATAAATGTGAGATGATTCTGTAGTTTTGATGATCATGTGGGGAAAAGACTACCATGTTTTTCCGTTATGAAGAAACTATCTTTAACTTTGGTGATCCGGTAGATTTTTTTCTTTCTTTTTTCTTTTTCTTTTTTTGATATCTGCTGTGTCCTTAATTCAGGGGAATCCAGTTTTTCTAAAGAATGGAGTCTCTTAAAAACATACACGTTTTGAAATACTTTTTTTTAATAAGTTTTCTTTAGAAATGGAGACCCACTGAGATGTATAGTGGGACTCACACCCATGCCCTGACTAAACTGTGTTGCCC
Organism: Delphinus delphis; assembly: GCF_949987515.2. Classification (NCBI taxonomy): domain Eukaryota; kingdom Metazoa; phylum Chordata; class Mammalia; order Artiodactyla; family Delphinidae; genus Delphinus; species Delphinus delphis. Next base: position 79,310,988 of record NC_082687.1, on the reverse strand, counting down.
AAGAAGTACACCTAGTATATCTCCGGAATCCAGGCCTAACAAGTTATATGAGTCAATAATTTCCCATCATTGTATAGGCTAGAATGCATTATGTTTTCCGTCATTTTCCACTGACATAGACCTAACTGATAGACTAATAACAAATATTGCATCTTTAATGACAACATTTTCTCGGTGTTTAAATAAATGTTTATTAAGGTGATTCAAAATAATAGGTATAGTTTATACCTGAGATTTAAATCCATAAGGTCATTTGCAAGCATAAAATATATTGTTATTTTCCACTGAGAATACTATATTAGAATGCAGAATTTAAAACAAGCTCTTTGGAAAGAATGATTATTTTCAAAATGGCAGCTTTCCCCCATTAATCTAAGCTGAATTAATTAATCTAAGTTGAATGTCAGGATAAAACAAGAAGAAAAGTGCTACAGATTGTAGATTTGAAGCTGTATCATTTTAAGGGGTTTTAGAGCAATACAAATATCTGAAATTTCTTTGTGCTTTTCCACTGGTAAATCATATAAGTATTTCACTTTTTTTTAAATTACCTTCAGATCTCTAAGTTATTTTAAATTTAACAAAAATGTATGGAAATATTTTCATCACATCTGCAGAGGTAACTATGCTAAAATAGATGAGGCATTGCTTAATTATTCCTTTATGTCTTAAATTAGATTAAGTTCTCAAGTGAAGTGGGTAGGTGGGAGGATTAGTGTCTTTGTTTTAGCTGCAGAAGTACAAGCTAATTTGCTGCAATTCAACTGAGTATGAGATAGAAGGGGAAATTCTGTTTTTAAATAGGTTGTGAGGTCAAAATATTCTAATAATGAGATATATAGAGTTAAAGTTTACCAAAATTATTAAATCATGAATTTATTTAAGACAGGAATTAATATAGTGAGCATTGTATTATAGTATTCTCTTCTTTAACTCAGCAAATTTCTAAATTAATCTTCATATAAGGCATGGCTTATTCTTTGACTGTCTTGATATAGTTTAGCAATTAAGATGTTAGTATAAGTTAACTTTTTAACTATATTTTAATAGTCAGACCATCTGATTAGTAATAGATGCTTTCATTTCCTGATCTATTTGTTCACGGTAAAAAGCTTGGAATCATCTTTGATCCTTCTGTCTTTTTCAATCCCCATGTTCAATCCTCAACTCCCATTGACTCTATTCAAAACTTATCTAGAATACACTTACTTATATTCACATCTACTGTCATCATCCTGCCACCATCCACAATCATGCAGGCTCCAACATGGTGTCCCTGCTTTCATTTTTGCCATTCATAAACCATCCATAATTTGACAGCCAAAGTAATCCTTTTAACATATAAGCAAAGTCATATGATTTTTCCACTCAACCTCAATGGCTTCCCATCTCACAATCAAAGCCAAAGTTCCTACAGTCGTGTAAAATGTCCTGTGTGATGACCTGCACCCTTGTTATCTCTTGGCCTTCAACTCACCCTCTGTAATTCCTCTCCTGCCATTCAGTCGTATAGCTGCTTCTGAAATATGCCGGTGATTTTACAGCTCAGAAATGTTCTGTTTTATCTTTATATTTTTCCCTAACACATATACACACAGTTTACTCCCTGACCACATTCAAGTCATTGTGTTTATGTCATCTTATGCACAAATGAATATTCTATTTGAAACTTAACCCTCTCCCAGCTATCATCCCATTCCTTTCTGACTTATTTGTTCTCCATGGTGCTTACCATATAAAACACTACGTCTTACTTTTTTGTTTATTAACTTCCTCTCCTGCTAGAACGTCTTCTTCAAGATGGCTGTATTTCCTGTGTATTTTGTTTACTGTATCCCAGCATGTAGAACCTGCCATGTAATATATGCTTATTTGATATTTTTGAAGGTGTTGGTAAACATAAGTCTAGCTAATGTAATGATTTTTTCAACTATAAGACTAAAACCAATTTAATACGTAATAAATTGTCCTTAGGCTGTACCTTTCATATATTGCCTACGGTTTCTAATTAAACCCATATAAATAATGTAAACTAGAGTTCAGGGGATCTTACTATTAATTGTGCTTTTAAAAGCCAGTAAAAGAAGGTAATAAAATTAAAAAAAAAAAAGTCAGAGCCAAGTAATTATTCCAGTCAATTAATTGGTATATATCAAATGCATGAATTATCTACTAATGAAATTCTCTTCATTATGCTCATCATTAGAATTTTCTTTAATCCTAAAGGGCACTAGCCCAATATCCTCTTTTCTCTTCATACTTTTACACAATCTCCCCATGTCATGCATAGAAGGTCACCAAGTTAATTGGCTGTTGAGTACTTAAAGTAGCTAATTCCAGTTTATAAGTTATCTGATTTTTAATTTTAAAGTTCTTTGGTCAAGGTTACAAGATTAGCATAACCTCAAATCAAGAACATGTTTCTGGGCAGGGCAATGCTTCCCTAGTCAGTAGCTCAGTGAAACTATTGATGTTGATGTAATTGCATAAAAATCCATTTGGATTTACTCAAATAGGAGAGTATGATATATGCTTTTCCTTATAATTTTTATGTTAGTCTTGAAACATTTTTCAGGGTGTTGTGACTGGGGAGTGAGAAATCAAAGGGTAGTGATAAGTAAACATCATAAGTCTGAAGTCTTTCAGCACTTACTTTACATTAGTAAATAAGCATATTTGGTTAGTCATTTTGGCTTGTTAAGAAATAGTCCTTTCCGTTTTTACATTCTAAATACAGTTTGTTCAGAATATATTTACTTGTTTAATTCTCATGCGAACGTTTGAAATGTAATGTTTTATCCTCATCGTACAGATTAGATTAGGACTCCAAAATTCTGAGTATCATATGATTTTTGTTAGGGATCAGGAATCAAATAATTCTGACCTTGGTGCCTTTACTCTTTCTTCTACACAGGTTGCAAACTCATACTGTTAATCAGGTAACAGTAAATCAGTGAATCATACAGGTGTATCAAAATAGGAAGATGAAGAAGTTGGCAATTCAAGAGTGCAGGCTAAATCCATAAGGACAGCCAAAACTTAAATTCAGTTCATTGTTGCCTTGCTGCACACTCAGAATTGCAGGGCGTTCTATTTTAAGCTTGATTGTAGGTTTTTAAATAGACCGCACTCATTTTTTAAATGCTGTATCATATTTCTGACTAGGTGAACTTTGATTAAGAACTGCGGGGTTGGGCTTCCCTGGTGGCGCAGTGGTTGGGAGTCCGCCTGCCGATGCAGGGGACACAGGCCAGTGCCGCAGTCCGGGAAGATCCCACATGCCGCGGGGCGGCTGGGCCCGGGAGCCATGGCCGCTGAGCCTAAGCGTCTGGAGCCTGTGCTTCGCAACAGGAGAGGCCACAACAGTGAGAGGCCCGCGTACCGCAAAAAAAAAAAAAAAAAAAAAAAAAGAACTGCGGGGTTTAAGTGTTTCACTATACCATATTCTTATCACTAATTTAAATGTATAGTGGACAATGTTCTTCTTAATGCTGTCAGTTCCCAAAGAATCATTATCATCATAACTCATTAAATTCTGTTCTCTTGAGCTCCTCCAGATGAATGGTTTCCAAACTGAGTCCTACTCAATTCTAGGCTCCACAGAAGCAGCTAAAGAATCACTGTAGCTAGTGAGAGAAATGCTGAGTATTCAAGTTGGTGACTCCCTGATCTTACTACAGACGGTGTAGGTTTTCATTTCTTTGTTTTGGGAAATAATGACTTAAAGTATTCTTCAGATAAATGTTTGGAAAGTTAATGTTCAAAGCTGTGCTTCACGGCGTCTTAATTCCAACTGAAATAAAAATTATTAAAGGCATTGGTGACTTTCTTTTTCTAATCTAAAAATTGTTATCATGGGGCTTCCCTGGTGGCACGGTGGTTAAGAGTCCGCCTGCCAATGCAGGGGACACAGGTTCAAGCCCTGGTCTGGGAGGATCCCGCAGGCCGCGGAGCAACTAAGCCCGCGCGCGCCACAGTTACTGAAGCCCACGCACCTAGAGCCCGTGCTCCACAACAAGAGAAGCCACCGCAATGAGAAGCCTGCACACCACAACGAAGAGTAGCCCCCGCTTGCCACAACTAGAGAAAGCCCGCGCACAGCAACAAAGACACAACACAGCCAAAAATAAATAAATAAAATAAATAAAGTTATATAAAAAAGTTGGCATCATGTGATTCCAAGGATTTTAATGAGAATCCTGGAAGTAGCTCTCTAGCTGCTTTTCCTACAATGCCGTATAATGGGGTCAGAATGTCTGACATGTAGAGGCTGCTTGATTCCATTTTGCTCAGTTGATTGACCGACCCTCTATGTGAGGCAAGGTGGAGTTTTCCCAGGAAGAATAAACCAATTCAAAGGTGTTTGACTTTCCTACTAGTTAAGCTTTCTTCAGAGTGGAGTGTCTGGTCATATAGCAAGTTGTATTACTTGTCTTAATGCTTATATGCTTTCCTATAAACAATTTGTATGTTTTTGGTGTTCCCTCCCACCCTTTTGTCTTAGTCTTAAGACCCACAGCTGCTTTATTACATGATATGAAGTCCCCTTCTCTTGACTACTTTTTCATGGCTGAGAAGTGTGTATTTTTTCTTAGCTTAAAATACTGTAGCTTCTAATTTTACTTCATTTATACATTTACTTTATTTAATGAAGTTGCCAGTAATTTATTTGTAATTTTATATTTATCCAAGGAAATCATTAATCATTTCAATATCTAAATAAATATTAAAGGGCCATACTCTATAATTAAGCTGTTCTGTAATTTTGGAGTTGACAGTTTAGCTAGATGTTACAGTAATGTAATAAGAAGTGTCAGTTTGGCATATTAATTGAAAGCAAGGTACTAAGGAAAACTTGACATAACAGTTTGGCCAGAAAATGATAAGATAAAGAGATTTAAAAAGTAACATCATTAAAAAAAAGACTCAAGAATGTTTTCAAAAATGGAGAAAAAAATGGGAGATTCTTTCCTTTCCTTTCTGTTAAAAAAAATGGTAATTACCTAATTTTGCCCACTTTTCCTTTATTCATTAAGACAAATGGGTATCCCTACATCATGTCCCAGTTGACGTTAAGATGAATCTAACAGTATTCCCCAAAACTGCCTGTCCTACATATTCCTTATCTATTCTGTATTTAACTCAGTTGTCACTGACTAACAATAGAATTTTTGTTCTTTGCATTTTCTATTCACACTCATCGTCTCAGTTGTTAGATCTCATGCTCTCCTAATAGTCTTCTCCAATTATCTTTTAGCATATTCTTTTTTTTTTTTTTTTTTTTTTTGCGGTACACGGGCCTCTCACTGTTGTGGCCTCTCCCGTTGCGAAGCACAGGCTCCGGACGCGCAGGCTCAGCGGCCATGGCTCATGGGCCTAGCCGCTCTGCAGCATGTGGGATCCTCCCGGACCGGGGCATGAACCCACGTCCCCTGCATCGGCAGGCGGACTCTCAACCACTGTGCCACCAGGGAAGCCCTTTTAGTATATTCTTGCTGATGCTGCACATCTGTATTGTACACCCCCCTTTATTAAAGAGGAAACTTCACCCTTATCTGAGCTTTATGAAACCTACACTTTTACCCTTTGCATTTAATCCACATCTGTTCTGAGTTAGCTTCAATTCTGCAGGGGAGAGACAAATTTAGATAACTTGATGCAAATCCATTATTGTGTCCTACCTGACAAGAGGAAAGTCAGAACAACTCTTATCGACTGGACTTGGAAATATGGTAAATGCCATGGAAATTCCGCTTTCGGACGATAGGTGTCTACTTTTGGTAGCCAGTGATCAGAGTTGAGGTTTAATCTGGACTTTCACTTTTTATCTCTAGATACAGTCTTTCTCTATTCTCTAGAAAAGAAATTACCCTTTAAATACTTGGCCTTTTCCAGCTGCTATAACCTATTTATGGACTGTGCTAGCTATTATGTTGTGGAAAAACCTGAGAAGACAATATTTCTAGAATGCTGTTTGACTGGGCTGCCAGCAAGTTTAAAAGCACTAGTCCGAAAACAACAATCCTCTTCAGGGGAGACTATAGCAGATTACCCGGCACCCTTTCCCCTACTGCTTTATTTTTTTCCCCATAGCATATTCTAATCTCTGATACTCTGTATGATATATATATGTGTATATATATATATATATATATATATATATATATATATATATATATATGTCACTTCTTCTCCCGACACCACCACACTTGAATAGAATTCCATGGGGCAGGATATTGTTAATTTTATTCAATGCAATCTCCTCAGTACCTAGAACAGTCCTACTATAGAGTAGGCACTGAGAAAATTTTTACAGAATGGATTAATGAATTCCTAGAACTTATTCAGGTATGCTAAAGAGCTCTGATTATACTGATGTAGTGAAGACTGCCATTGAACTTGACCTGCAACATCAACTCTTCTCATGATCTCCAGCTAGCTGGGCTGCCCTGTGGATTTTGGACTTGAGAGCCCCTTTCTCTCTGTCCTTCTCCACAAACATACACACACACACACACACACACACACACACACACACACTCTGTTAGTGCTTCTCTGGAAACCCTGGCTAATAGATCTCTGGATATTAAGATACTCTAACTGATTTTATTAACTTACAACACAGTGAGTTCTTGCTTCTGCTCCGTATGTTGTTGGATTAGTGGAGTTTCAATTATGGGAATTCAACTTGAACATCATCGAAGTCATTATTGAGAACCCCAAACCTTCCAATAGTGAAGAAAATAATTGGATTCTATTATGAAACCAGCCTCACCCCATCCCCAGAAAAATAAAAACAATAACAACAACATAGACCAGTCACTCTGGGGTATACACTGGATTCTCATTGAGATAAAGGTGGGCAATATTTGTCTCAGTGATAGTGCCATGAAAAATTTGTAATTAAACCATTACCTCCATTACCTGCATGTGTGAACCCAGTAAGAGGTGCTCACATTCTAGTGACAAAACAACAAATATCAATCAAAAAACTTCACCTTTGTGAAACCATAAACCAAGAATGACTCAATCTCTGGTGCTTTTCATCAGCCTCAGCCACAGCATTTCAGGAATTCATGACCCAGTATAGCCTTGATTCTATGTGTAATAATCTTACCACACCCACCCCTGACCCCTTCCGAAACACGATGACCAACAATCTTCATAGCATGACTCTAGCTGATATAAGAACCACTGACCCTATGACTACTTAAGCATGCTGTTCACAGCAGAAGTCAGTTATATAGTGGGACCAGAACCCATTAATCAGTGACTGATTTAATATGTGGTGACTTTACTTTATGAGAGTCCATTACCTCATTTCTTTAACATCTGAACCTTCAAACTGGAAACAACATAAGCAAAGGAGAAATCTCGGACTTATAAAGTGAATACATTTTTTTGTGGGTGCATTTTGTACAAATTCTCTCTTCAGTAGGGATCACAAAAGGAAGACCCTTGAACCAGATGCCTTTTCATTCAAGCAGAATGTCAAAAAAAGAATATGAAGAGCTCATCACTCTTTTTTAAGCCATAGCTGAAGATATCTATATTGTGTAGCCAAAATAAAACAGTAACTACACATACAAGCCTCTGGATTAAGATGCAGAATGGGCCTGTTCATGGCCCATCACATACATGTCTGTCACTGACTTACTTATAAGAGCTCTACATCTTTCATGACCCCATCTCTGAGATCAACATAATTTATTAAAAATGTTAAATGTGCTTTGCTAAGTCTTTTTATGGTTCTGTGTATAGAATAAATATATCCACATCCTGCCTTAAGCATGTTGTAGACATAGATAGTTTCAAAAATTACCATTCACTGACATACTGAGTGTCCTGTGACATCACAGTGACATTTATAATCAATCTAATCCCACTCACAATTTCTGTTAGGACATGGTCTCTTTAATAATATCCCTATCATCTCTTTGGTTTGCCTCAGCAAATTTATCTCATTTTATCAAAGAAATTTTCTGTCTCATAAAATGATTTTAACACCAACAGTCATCATAGGTTTTATTAGGATATTGAAAAATGTTGTTCAAAACTGTCCCTCTCTGTAGCTGCCTGTCCATTAGCCATCACTCATAGTCCAATTGCTGCATAGAAATATCAAGTAGACCTTGGGAAAATGTCTACACCATCACAACTTTATTAGAATGAAATTGAAAACTACCAACCTCACATCTTCTCTGGTCATGACTACGTTTTCCTATAGCAATTCACTGCATATGCTTCTACTCTTAAAACACCACTCCAAAATAAATGTACCTTCCATCCTGCCACTTTTCTATAACAAGATTGCAACAAAGCATCAATGTTTAATCAGTACCCAGGTGATACTGAGTGAGAGTAGGACACACAGGAAGAGCAATAGGACACCCGACAACATGTCAAGAGAGTTACCTATTATACGCTGATAGAAATTGAATTTTCAAAGATAAAATGTGACTTCCAAATCCCACCTGGCCTTCCATCTGACACATTCATACCACCTGCTTCTGATGAAAATTGAAAGATTGCATGCTAGGGCTGGTCAAATATTATCAAGTCAATCAAATACACCACCTCCTATCTTCAGTTGCCTTGAAAATACAAACTCTTTTTAGCTTCCTTGATTCCATGCTACTCCTAACTCCCCTAGATCCTGTGCTGCCTTCCATTTTCATCTATTAAAGCTAATATGGACATAGTAATATGGAAGTTTGACCATAAAAAACCTACTGAGATTGAAGTAGTTTTCAAGGATGCCCCACTCCTATCCTTGTTGCAGCTTGTTTGCCATCAATCTATTTTTTTTAAGCTAACTTTCAAATACTTGGCTGTATGACTCTGATGTTAACCTCACCTTTAGCAATTTGGAATTGTTTGCATTAGATCTCAATTGGCATCTGAATTTTAATTTGGCCTAATTGATTCTGACTTTGCTTATGGATCTTTTCTACATTTAAAACAGTGGGATATGTCCCTGTTTTTCTGAACCTTATTTGGGGTAAAAAGAGAGGCGATAACGTAAATGATTGAGCCTTTCATGGACTATAGCAAGAATAAATATGATTCTTATACTTAGGCCTTGGGAAGATCACCTTAGAAGTTGTACTGTCACTTTAGCCATGTGTATGAGTTATAGACAAAGGATTCTATTCGTGGTGTCTCTAGGAATATGATATTTAATTTCCATGTTCAGAATTGGTTGTATTAAGTTTTATATCTTAACTTCAGACCTACCTGTCTTTTTCAGCAATTTACAAAAGTGCTTGAGGGGTGATAAGAATGTGGGAAACATGCTAGCAATGGCAGTTTTCCATGATTGCCTGGGGAGTTTTTAGAAGAAGGCTTGATGAAGATTTTGATATTGAAAGTAATCTATTAGTCTGCTAAGGCAGATGAAGAAAGGAGGATTAGAGCACTGTATTCAGTCAACTTGTGCTCTCATCTGTATTGACTAGACTTGTTGCTGAAGAGATCGAATTAACTAGAATGTAATATCTGTACATCAGTTTATATGTTTTGCAGACACAAGCATTTATATTTGTGCCCAACAAACATTAGTGATAATTATATATTTCTATATATAATTACCTACGTAGATAATTATATATATAGTAACCTATGTGATCAAAATATAAGGACATTATCAGTCTCTGTTTATTTCTATCTATATATATTTTTCCTAGGAATTCCTGAAGCAAATGACCATATATGCAAATTCATAAAGATCAGATGAAAATAAATTTGCTAATTACTCGAGCCTCTCAGGATGTGAAAACAGCCTTATCTTCTTTTTCTCCTAAGTTTTAGAGCTGATTAAATTGAATAGTTCTCCAAGGTGGCTTTACCTAATAATTAATGCAATGATTTTTAAAGTATTTACCTCCAGGTTAACGCCTGCTCTGCAAGCTTTGGGATACCTGTGTCTTATTTTGTAGATAAATGTTTAGAGCAGAAATCCAATAAGACTAATCAAACCTGAGGCATTGTTGCAGGACATTAATTTACCTGAACCTGTTAATTCTTGTCTGCTTTCAAACCATATTTACTTATACAAGGGTCTGGAAACTGAGATAAAACCAGTGCAAAATGCATATAAAATGGCAAATAACATCATATAGATGGGTGTGTGTGTGTGTGTGTACATATATACGTAAGTATATGTGTGTGTACAAATACTTATTAGGAATTCAAATCAAATATAATACAGATTTACCCACATATAAATGTTAAAAAATATTTTATTATGATCTCAGAAATTTATAGTATTTTTTGTAATCCATTAAATGTACATTTGCTCTAAATGTACAATGAGGATTTGAGAAATTTGTTCATTGTTAATGGTGTAAGTGCCACCTAAAAACAATGTGTACTACATAAGGTCCGGCAATTCTCTGTAGCATTCATTTGCATACTAAATATGAAATCAGAAAGTCAGCATTTCCCAGATACATTAAGAGCAGGGATGGGCCTGCAAATGATACATATATTTTATTTACTTAACCATTAGTATACAATCAATGTCAGTTGAATCTGATTTTAGTTCTTGAATTTCTTTTTGAGTATTTACAGCTCTGTGTTAGCATTGGTATTTTAGTATTTTTTATTCTTAGAGATTTTCCTAAAACAAACAAAGAACAAATTTTAAATAGAACATAAAATGTATTCTACATTACAATTGCCATCATTGGGTGATTTTGTAAATATAAAATACATTATAAATTTTTGTAATAATATTATTTCTATGTATTAAAAATTTGATGTTTAATCATCATAGGAATTGTTTACTTATTACTCAGCAATTATCCCAACTATGCTAAAAGAAAGGCTACAATATTATGAAAAGAAAGGAAAGAGAATTGCCCAAAGGTAATACAATGTTGAAATAAATTATCACTTTTTCATTATCCTTAATTTTTCTTTATTGCCAAAAATTTTACATCAGCTTTCAAAAAAGGTGTAAAAGAACTCTGGAGACATTTTTTGTAGTAGTATTTAATTTTTTTAGGCTTCATTAAACACATATGAGAATTCAGATTTTCATTTTCTTCCATAATAGCAAAGAGAAGAAAATTGACAGAGGAAGATTTATCACAGTTATTAGACAAATTATAAGATGACTGCAAAGGGACAGAGAGCTGTACCCTAACCTCTAATGATGACAGTGAGATTGATCATATAAGCACAATCTCAGAGTATGACTCTTCATATGATATTATCTTAATTGAATTTTTATACTCAAGAATTAGTAATTAAACAATGCACTTCTAAGAAAAAAAACTTAGTAAGTTATGCAATAGGAAGACCTTCATAACATTTATAGAATGAATCTGGATGGTTCTATTGTGCCAAAAGCATGTGACAAAATTAACTTTTATGATAACTGAAATCTACTTAATATTCAGAAGAGGGCAAATGCTGAAGGTGGGTGTGTGTACAAAAGTGATTGGAAATAAATACACAACGTATAAGTGAAAGAAATAATTGGATAGATAATTAAAACTGGTTTTATAAATATGAAATAAAATAAAATATGAAATATTTTTGGAATTATAGAACAAAGGAGCTGGCCATTCTCTCTTCAACAAAATTATGAGCCATTAAAGTTTTAAATTACATTGCATTTTTATGCTGTAAGTGCAAGAAGAACCCAAAGTAAGGATAAGCTGGAGCATATTAGAGCTGTACTGGCTCTAATATGGAATCAGTATTTACAAGATGGCTACATTTGCAGGCTTATGGATGAGAGTTGATGAGAAGTTAGTTGTATTCAAAGGATGTTGCCCATTTCAGGTATTTATACTTTCAAACCCAAGAAATTACGAAGTGTAATTTATGTTTAGTACATTTAAGTTCTCATTAAAATTTCTAATAAATTTGCTTGTCATTACTGTTTTACTTTTGTAAATTACGCATAAAATGACTTTTAAAATCTAATCTTCTTATAATATGTGTAATGAACTCTACCATACATGACCAAATAACTGCAAGTTTTAAATAACTCTGCAATTTAGGAAAAAAATGCAATTTAGGAAAAAGGACCACTAATAACAAAGTTAATATCTGGGATTTAATTTAACTTATGTTCGTAGTCACTATCACCTTATGTTGTTTAAATATTTTATGGCGTATATGAATGCATTACTTTACAGTGATAAGAGTGGATTAAAATGATAATTTGAACAACCATACAAACCAGAGTAATTCAAATAAATTTATGTTAGATGCTAAAACTAAAATTCAAAGAACTTTAATGATTAGTTCATAATTAACCAGAGTACTCAGCCATCTCTGTTTCATTCATTGTATTTTTACTATTCTTCCATTTTCATGTCATAATGCAATTTTTAAATAATCTTAACATTGAAAATAACTTCAGTAAAAGGAAAAAAATGCAGTTGCATGGAAAAATAATATTTTAAGAAATTATCTTTTCGATACTCACTGACTGACCTCATGCCCTAATCAGCTCCCAAAGGTCCCACCTCCAAATATCATTACACTGGGGATTAGGTTTCAACATATGAATTTGAGGGGCTATCCCTTATGCATGTGAAGTTACAGCAAAAAGATGACTATGATTTAAGAAGTAGGTTCTCATCAGACACCGAATCTGCTGGCCCCTTGATCTTGGACTTCCTAGCCTTCAGAATTGTAAGAAATAAGTTTCTGTTGTTTATAAGCCACCATTCTATAGTATTTTATTATAATGGGGCAAATAGACTAAGACAGAGTAAAATCAATTTTTTATATGGAAAAAAACAATAAGGTATGGGATAGGCAGGATAGGTCTCCCCAAAACTGTGCATCCCAGAACCTGTGAATATGTGACTTTATATGGTAAAAAGTACTTTGCAGATATGATGAAGGTTGTGGATATTGAGATAGGGAGATTATCCTAGATTATCTAGGTGGATGAAGTGTAATCAAAACACTGTGTTCAAAGGGAATTGTGGCTGCAGAAGAGAGACACAAAAAGTGCAACATTATTGACCTTGAAAATGGAGGAAAGGGGCCATGAGCCTAGGCTCCTCAGTAGGCTCTAGAAAATGGAAAAGGCAGGGAAGTAGTTTCTCCCCTACAGCCACCAGAAAGAGAAGCAGGACCTTCAACACATTAGTTTTAACCAAATGAGTGAGTTGTTTTAAGCCATTGTGTTTGTGGCAATTTGTTATGCAACAATAAAATGTGAATGCAATATGTGAAGGTGATTTCCCCCAAACATGTTCTGGAGTCTAGTAAAACTGAGACTTTATTGACATGAGAAGAGACGGTGAACAGCCAGGGCAAAACAATTGGAAGAAAATGATTAGGACAATATTCTCCTTCCTTAACATAATAACACACCACAACTTTATGTCTGATTTAATGATTCCTTAAACAATACTTAGCTCTAAACTGCATTACATATGGACCATTAACTATCTTATACTATCTGCTTTTCAGATAGTTTCCCAAATCCATCTGCCCTCTTTTAAATCCATCTAAAGCATGGTCTTTCAGTGAAGTCTTTGTGAATCACATCAGGAAACAAATTAATGGCATTTTGTGTTTATGCCTATTTTTATAAATGTACTTTGTTTAAATAATGTAAGCATAATTCATCATTAATTAACCTTAGAACATGATATTTGCTGTATTTCCTTTATATCTAGGCTATTATTCCAATTGTACAGCACTAGTTTCTTCAAGTATTTAAAGAAGAAAACCAATGTTGAGTTTCTCTGTGGAAAAGTATATAGTCAACCCTTCAATCAGAATCAGTAATCACTTGAAGATAAATATCTGAAGAAAACTTGTTGATAATCAGATTCATGTGTAAGGGTGATTCATTATGGAAGAAGCTGAGAAAAAATAATTATATTTGTCAATACCTTCAATTCTATGTGATAAGAAGAAAATTATTTGTTTTTCTGTTAATTGAACAAATATATTTTAAGTGCCTACAGTATTTGAAGCACAAGTGATATGCTCAGGGATGCATAATGATCTAGAGGGACCTGGTTCTGACCTGGGAGAGCTGTACTAAGAGATATTTAATTAAGTTTTATACTTGTATTAACCTCTTATAGACAGTATACATTGTATCGGGATTCTAAGATCTGAAATTTGATTTTATGGATCCAAAGCACTGTCCTTGAACAATTATTTCACTATTAAACACCAGTTCCCTCATTAAAAAACAAACAAACAACCAACAACGTAATTTTAACTGTACTTACCTAGCAGGAAGGAGGAGGTAAGGTTCAGAGGTCACAGTGTTCTTCAAATATGTAGCACAAACCTGATTGATCTAATATTCTGCACAAGTGTCTCCCTATCTTTGTGTGTTGGAAAAACTCAAACTTGCCAATTAGTGTCCCAGTTTCCTTTGAGTTACCACACATAACCTTCTAAGAAGTTCTCAGTTTTTGAGAGATAGTAATGGTGGTGGAGACCATCTGGGCTGAAGATGTGACTGAACCCAGTTAAGGCCTTTATATAAGCTTTTAAGACTCTAGCGGGCAGGTGCCAAGATGTAGTCATCTACATACCAGACAAGCCTGGTATGTAAGTTTCCTGGCTTGTTAACTCTGCTGCTGACCAGTCTGTAGTGATCTGCCTCTTTCTTTGGTCTTTCCTTGCCCTCCATGTACAGAGACCAGTTTCAGATTTCAGCCTGGGAAGCTGCTTTGGTTGCAAACCAACAACTGGCAAGCCAGACTGAAAAATGAAATGGATCTTGGGAAAGAGGCATTTGTAGGGGAAACTTCCAGTTAACTATCTGCTTCTAGGTGGGCAGGGTTGGCCTGTATGTTAGATGCTTGTGGACCACTGTGTGAGTACTGGGATGCCCAGAAAAAGCAGGCTGCTTTGATGCACTAGTTTGAGGAACTGTGCAGAGTGCTCTGTGGCAAAGAAGGGAGATGAATGCTAGGCAGCAGGCTGGCCTCTACTGTGGGTAGGTCTGGCTCTCCACCCATGCCCAACCAGAGGCTGAAGCTCAAGTTAGATTAGTTGCATGAAGAGCTGAGGTTAGAGAAGGACATGTGGGTGTCTGCTGCTCTGTAGCTTCAGGCTTGCAGACATGGTTGGAGAGCAAGATAATGAATTGGAAACCCTAGCATGTTGTTTTGCAGAGCAACGAGTATTACAGACCTTCCTGAGTAGGTCCCCCGCAAGAGTCCTTTGGCCTGGAGTCATTCAAGCCAATAGAACAAGACCGAGTTCAGTTCAGAAGCAAAGAAAAGCTTTATTCTTCGATCAAATAATGGAGATGTGTGAGCTCCTGCTATAGATTCCACAGTCTCTTGGACAGGTGGTAGGCAGGACTGCTTTACAGGGATTCCGTCAGTGGGGTAGGGGTGGAATTCTCACGGGGCTGGCACAGCTGTGTTGCTTAAGGCTCCAGATTGCATTGCTAGACTCAGCGTCTCTGCACATGGCCCACTACCGTCTTAAATTGTGGTGTTGTGCACAGTGCTTCTGCACACACAGCCTGCCAAGCTGTGATGTTGGTGCAGCAGTTTAGTACCAGGAACTCTGGTCTGAGGCACGGGGCTCTGCATGCAAACCTCTGTGAGCAAGTGAAACTAGGCTAACCACAAAGGAATAGTTAAAAAAGGTTACATTTCATTTCATTACCCAAATTCTATTTTTATTTTCTGGGAATTGTTAATGGGCTTTGGCGGTGATGAACCTTCATCTGTTTTTGTCCTCATTCTTAAGGGGCGTGGAGGGACAGTGGTCTGTCTTCTGTAACCACTTCCTCTTGAATTTCAGCATTGTCATAGCCTGGGTGGAGGAGCAGAACTTCTCTGCAGCAGCCCTTGGATATGGTTGATTGTCACCAGGCCTCAGCCCTGACTGTTCGTATCCCTGAGCAACCATCGGGGATCTAACCCTTTGGAGACAAAGGATACCAGGCAATTGAAGATACATGGTCCAAATGTTAGCAAGAGAATAATGGTCACATGTGAATTTTTTTTCTAAAAATGAAGGCATCTACGTCTTTGGCCTGTAGGCAAAAGTGTGCCCTGATATTGAGGCTCTGCTGTGGACTGAATATCCCTGTTCATACTTTGGTGTTTTTTCACAAGAGAAGCTTCAGGCCAGAGAGAGATTCACACAAGTAGTCAAGGGGATCCATTGCCCCAGGTTGTTTCCAGAGGTTGGGGCTCGGGGGCCCTCTTCACTGTGTGTGACATCCGCACAGTGATCCCTGCAACCTGAGGACAGAATGAGTGGTTAGGATCACCAGGTGAGGTTCGTTCCACTTATGAGTGAGCTCACCTTGCGGGCTGCCGGTTTTCCAGGTTTTTAGGCGTACCCACTCTCCTGGCTGAAAGGGGTGGAGGGCTGGTCAGTGGGTGTGGCAGCACCTGTTTACCATATTCCACCAGAGCTTTCATGGTTTCTCTACCTGGAGAGCACATTTGAGTTGTTCCATTTCGAGGGGGCTAATGGCTTCTCTCTGGCTTGGGGAGTGGGTCTATCATAGATGAGTTCAGATGCATTTAAACTTAACCCTTGGGGCTAAACACACGTGGAGCAGGGCAGTTGGAGTTTCCAGACGTAGCTTGGCTAAGGCCTGTTTCGAGGTCTGATTGGATCTCTCTACTTTCCCCCATTTGGATCTCCAGGCTTAGTGCAAGGTCCATTTTATTTCCAGTGCACTAATTATCGCCTTTGTCATCTGAGACACAAATGCTGGACCATTATCACTTTGTAGGGATCCTGGGAGCCCAAACCTGGGGATTATTTCTTTTAGTACTATCTTAGCCACTTCAGCTGCCTACCTGAAATTGCCCAGTACTTTTGGCATGACAGTGAAATCAATCTGTCAGTATTCTCTAGGATATATTACTCTAGTCTAAACGGGATTTATCTGGGGAGTTTTGGGTGGTCTGGTGTTGGAGTTGTTCATTATGTAGATGGGGCATGTCTCAACTATCCTACTGATTATCCTTTTCATACCAGGAGTTACCATGACCTCAACTAACCAATTGATTAGGGCTTTCTTCCCATAGTGAGTTCCTTGATGAGCCTCCCTGACGTCTTGACAAGGTACAGTTTGGAGAAAGAAGTATTGCCCATGTTCGTTAACTAGCCACCCATGACCTCCTACATCTCCTAGACTGGGACTTGTCAAATTCTTCCTTTGTATAGATTGGGAAATATTTGGATGGATCTGGCCTTTGAGGTATGAGGAGTTGTTGCCAAGTTACTGGTTCTAAGGCCTCCCTTTTGGCAGTTGCATCTGCATTGTCTCCCGTTATTATTTCTGCACCCCCCTTTTGGTGACCCCTACAATGAATCACTGCCACCTTTTTTTGGAAGCCGTACTGCTTCTAAGAGCTTCAATTTGCTTAAGCCATGTTTTGCCTGTTTATTCTCCACGGTAAGTATACCTCTTTCCTTCCAAATAGCCTCCTGTGCATGTAGGATGGCATACGCATACCGGGAATCGGTGTAAACCTTTAAGATCGTATCTGTCCTGAGCTGTAAGGCTCATGTGAGGGCTATCAGCTCCACCTTTTGTGCAGAAGTCCCTGGGAGTAGGCTTCTGGCTTCTATGACCAGGGTCTGGTAGGCTACTACATATCCGGGCAGCCTTTTTCCTTCTCTCATAAAACTTCTCCCATCTGGGAATGATTCCTCTTCAGTGTTTGGGAGAGGCTCACTTCTAAGGTCAGGGTGACTAGATCATGTCTACGGTCTCTATACAATCATGGTCCAGGGGCCCCATTTCTGTGGGTAGCAGGGTGGTAGCGTTTAGCATTTGGCAGGTTTTTATGGTAGCCATGAGTTGCCTAAAAGTGTAGACTGAACTTGAATTGACTTTCCTGAGGATAGCCATTCTGTTTCCTTAGAACTTACTAAAGCCTGAACCTGGTGTGGGGTCCATATAGTGGCTGGCTGACCAGACATTAACTTTTCAGCCTCCTTTAGCAGGATTGTAGTAGCCGCTACTGCCAGTAGGCAAGGAGGTCGTCCCTTAGTGGTTTGATCTAATTATTTAGATAAATAAGCACCCTCCCAAATAAGGTGTCCCAGTTTTTGACCTAATATCCCAAGGGTAATTCCCCTTCTCTCAGGAATGTAAAGCTTAAAGGGTTTAGCTAAATCTGGGAGGGCCAGAGCAGAGACCTGAAGTAATTGCTTTTTCAATTCTTCACACATTCTGAATTCCATTCAAAAGGATCATCATCCTTTCCTTTCACTTTTCATGTACAGGCCTAGCTATTAGACCAGAGCTAGGGATCCAGATGCCGCAAAACCCAGCCATTCCCAGGAAATCCCTAAGCTGTCTTCTACTTTTCAGAGGGGCGAGGCTGTAAATGGCTTCTTTCTTTTCCTAGGGTAGGCTTCTCTGACCTGTGAGAATGAATCCTAGGAAGGTCACCCTAATCTGTGATATTTGAGACTTTTTCTTGGATACCTTACCTCCTTTATGGGCTAGGTGGTTCAGGGTGATTACAGTATCTTGTCAGAGGCCTCCTTAGTAGGGCTGGTGATCAGAATATCATCTACATACTGGACGAGGAGGATGTGCCTAATTCAAAGTATCTAAACCTGTAATCTAATCTGTACATGTCCTCTTAACTGTTAGTTGTGTTATTGATGATTTTATCTTGCTTGAAGATTGATTCATCCTTTTTAGTTTGATAGAAATAAAGTTTTTTTTTCCTGCTTAAAAAAAAAAAAAAAAAAAAAGAGGATTCCCTCCTCCAGTATGTGGATCTTTCAGATCTTTAGCTAAAGTTTCTCCAAAGATAGTGGGGGAATTTTTGAACCCTTTGGGCAGGACTGTCCAACAGTATTGTTTTTGTGGTGTGTTTTGGTCCTGCCACTCAAAAGCAAAGATTTCTTGTGAGTCTGAAGCTAGTGGGATACAGAAGAAGGCACCTTTTAAATATAATACTGAATTCCAGGCCCTGGTGGACGGTAGAGTGGCCAGCAGGGCGTCAGGATCAGGGACTACTGGATGTGCATCCTCAGTGGCTTCATTAACTTCCCTGAGGTCCTGTACCATCAGGTGTTCCTCATTTGGTTTCTTTATGAGGAGAATGGGAGGTGTTGCAAGCTAACTGGCATGGTCTACTAAGGCCATGGTCAATTAGGCCCCATGCAATAGGAACAGTGCCCAACAAGGCCTCCTGACAGTGAGGATACAGTTTTCTACCAGGACATGTATGTCAGGGTTTTAGATGGCCCATAATGGGACTGGTTCCTACAGATTGTCCCGCCCATCCCTGGGCCCAGACCTCAGAATTTACTCTGGGGAGATCAACTTGCTCTATTCGAGGAGGTTTGTCCTCAGCCTTTAACATTATCATATTGTGCCCTTTGTCTACGGGGATGCCGATCTCCAATTTATGTGATAACTTTTTCTATCAGGGGTGTAGGACATTCGGGGACATAGAAAGTAATGAATGAGCATGTGTTTGTCTAATTTATATTATGATGGCTCTATGAATTCCTGTTCTTGGGCCTTCCCTGATACCCCCATAATTTTACAGCTCTGTTTGTCTAATTTATATTATGATGGCTCTATGAATTCCTGTTCTTGGGCCTTCCCTGATACCCCCATAATTTTACAGCTCTTGTGACTTTGTCTGATCTGGTATTCAGAGCCGAGTAAGTGGCACCGGTGTCAACCAAGAATTCAACAGGCTTTCCCCATTTGTCCAATGTCAGCCAGAGTTCCTTGGGGGTCAATTGAAGTGCCAGCTTAGGAGCCCCCTGGCCCTGTCATTCTTCATCTATTTGGACTATCTGCCTTTGAGGGTGGTGGCTGGAACCTACCATTACCTTCCCCCTTCAGGGGTGGTGAGGGCATTCTCCCTTCCAGTGACTCTCTTATTTATTTATGGTGCACTGTTTGGGTCTTAGTGTTCTTGGCTTGCTGTCCCTCTGTGAGGGCCGGGAGTCTCTCACCAAAGTTGACAATCTCCGTGGGTGGTGAGTCCAGATTCCCATGCTGACCTGTTGACATTGGAGGGCAACAGCCAGCAGGTGGGCTTGCCTGTGGGCTTTTTTATCCTCTGACTTTTCCTCCTCTTATATCTTGGTTATTGAACAGCAAGGCAACCTCAACTAGGGGAGAGGTAGGGGTATCTTGTTCTATTTTCAGCTTCTGAAGTTTACACCTAATGTCGGGGGAACTTTGGGAAGTGAAATATGACCCCAGGATTGCATTACCTTCCACTGAATCAAGGTGTCAGTGGTAGTATAGATTAAGAGGCATTCCCTTAGGTATTCTAGGAATGCCAAAAAGTTTCCTGTTGGCTCCTGATTGATTTCCTTTATCTTATTCCAACCTACAGGTTTCTTTTCTGCTACCTGAATTCCCTTTAGCATCATATTTTTATAATGGGTCAGTCTCTGTCTTCTACCCCCTTCTCCATTGTCTCCGTGGTGCCAGTTGGATTCATTATCTGGGACTTCTTGAGTCCCTGGTCTGAAAGTAGCATGACCTGCATTGTTTCTGTTCTCTTTGCCTCCTTCCTCTTGGGCTTTTGAAGACTGTGGCCTTTTCTTCCCCTGTTACGAGTACATTGAGGAGTCTCTGGATGTCAGCCCTTGTGGGTCATGGGTCTGAAAGATTGCCCTAATCAGATTTAGGAATCCATCTAGATCTTCCCTCAGCCCCTTACTATGACTTTTCTAGTTATGCAGATCGGAAGTAGTAAATAGGATGTGTACCTGCATGAGCCCTCCTTCTCCATCAGGGACCTGCCTCAAAGGGAGCACTTTTCTTGGGAGGCATGTACTTGCCGGACTGTGTTCTGGAGGAGGGGCTGGTATGGAGGGGATCCCTCCAGCCTGTGGCCCAACTCAGGATACATGAAGGAAAGGGGTAGGGAGGAGAGGTAGGAGGTGGCTTAGGGAGGAGATCAAGAAGACCCTCTAGGGGAGGGCCAAGGACTGGTAGAAGGCTCTTAATCTCCTTTGGTATCACCTCAGTGGAGGAGAGCCCACATCCCTTTTGAAGGCCTTTGTTCTGATATAAGGCCATAAAAACCTGGACATAGGGAGTTTCATCCCATTTATTTTGTCTCTGGCATAGCAGGTCCAATTGTAAAATGTTGTTGTAATTCAGAGACCCATTGATGGGCCAGTTTTCCCCATCTCTCGGCCAGTATCAGGGCCAAGTTATATAGGGAAATTAAATGTTTCGGGGTCAGGGAGTGAAACCTGAAAAACTTCCAGTTCTGTAGAATACACCGTAATGGGATATCCTTCAGTATGGTGGACGTTTGGTTCCCCATACCTTAGATGGTCTGTTTTGGATTTGTTTCCAACCACCAAGTGGTGTGGGGGTGGTTGGAGTGATTTGTTGGCACCCAGAGGCCACATTTGACCCAAATAAGGTTTCTGTTTTGGGAAATTTGGAACCAACACCAAGTTGTTAATGGATCCCTCAAAAGACCAAAATAGGAGTCATCCAAATGGTGTGGACTCTGATATAACTGGGGGTTCCCCTTGAATTTGTAACAGCCCAGGCTCGAGATTGTCCATCCTCAGTCAGAATATCCCACAGGAGGTTACAGGAGACTTCCTCTGGGCCAGAGCAGCTTAGCCACGTTAGTTCCTGGCCAACTTGGTCCCTCAGGGAGTGGCACAGCTGTCTGAGGCAGCGGGGATGGGGTGGAGTCTTCTCTTTCTTGCTTTTGGGTGAAAAGGAGGAGTTTTTGGACTTCCCACTGGGTAAGAACTAAAATCATGAGGGATTCCTGTAGGGTACTCACCAGATCACTGGTATTCTGTGCTGATACAGGGAGGAGAGCCTGTGGAACCTTCATTGATAAAGCATCGCCCGAGGTTCACCTCACAAGCAGAGTGGGGAGGAGGGGTCTCCAGTTGTGGGTGTTCCCTGTTCTTGCCAGCAGCTCTCAGGGCTTCTCAATAATGGGGTTTATGTCACTGGTCTCATATATACCTTGGGACCCTTTCACCCATGGGCATCCCCAGTGCCTTTTCCTGAGCTTGGATACAGCATCCTTGTTCTCTTTTGTCAGGTCCTTATTACCTGGGCCTTTTCTCCTCTCTTGGCTCATGGGGCTGGCCACTTTCCTTTACCAAACCAAAAATGACTGGAGAATGCTACTGTTGACCCCTGGAAGTCAGTGAGGAGAGCAGAAAGCCCTGGTGTAGCCTCCACTGCCTTGTACAGTGGTCAAGAGGACAGCATTACTGGTGAGACAGTGGGCAAGACTGCCTTCACTCCCTCTTGTCCACAGGTCCCCAACATCCCTGGGTGTCCAATACCACAGGAAAGCCAGCCAGAGGCAGCGGGTAGGCACGCATGAGTTTCAGTCTCCCATCCCCAACAATGCCACAGTATGACCCCCTCAAGGGGGCACAGTCCAGATTACTCTGGGGGCTACCCTGTGTGTGTACCACACCCGGGAAATCAGGTTGCTGGGCAGGGTTGCTCTGAATTTGGCTGCCACCATCCTACTTCGTCAGAGTGAACTTAAAGACCAGAGTCAGTTATCCTCACGCAAACCTCCCAAAGCCTCTACTGTCCCGTTGGAGCCAAGGTAAGCCCAGAGCTTAGTGGATAGGTGCAGATGAAAAGGCCATGGTACATCCCATCTGGTCACCAACATTTTATTACCAACTCTTCTGAGTTGGTCTCCAGCCTTTGTTTCCTTCTGCCCTTCTTTTGTTTCCTTCTTCCTTGTTTGAGCCAGTAGAACCAGACTGAGTTTGGTTCAGAAGCAAAGGAAAGCTTTATTCTTTGATCAAAGAATGGAGAGGTGAGAGCTCGCAATGTAAAGTGCACGCTCTTCCCAGAAAGTCCTAGGCAGGGCTGCTTTAGGGTTCTTGTTGGTGGAGGGTGGGTCTGGTGCAACTGTGCTGCTTACGGCACTCCAGATCAAAGTGCTGGGCTCAGCATCTCTGCACAAGGTGCACTGTCGCCTTCTTGAATTGAAGTGTCCTATGCAGTGATTCTGTACAAGGCCTGCCAAGCTGAAGTGTCGCGGCAGCTATTTCATACTAGGAACTCTGGTCTGAAGTGCCAGGGGCAAGGCCACTGCACAGGACACCCCTATGAGCAAGTGAAACTAGACTAAGCGTGAAGGAAAAGGAAAAAAAGAAAGGTTAGACTATTTTATTACCCAGATTCCATTTTTTTTCCTGGGAATTCTCAATGGGCTTTGTGAGTGACAGGACACAGCTGCTGTAGATTAAGGTCCCAGCACTTATGACAGAGCCCGACTGAGACACTAAGAGGTAGAATCCCTGTGAAAGTGAGGAGAGCTGATAGAAGAATGTTGTGGTGATTGACAGTGAAATGAAATGCATGAAACACAGGTGCCCTCGACCCCAAATACAAAGGAAAACAGAAGTACAGCAACAACCCTAGCCAGTGGTGCAGCCCCCAATTCAGGAAACATTCATGATGAGAGAATCTTTATTGATATAGCTGCCAAGTTCCAGCACTAGGCTAGGGACAGTTTCCAAGCATGGTTAGTGCTGCTGTGGGATGGAGGGGGCAGTGGCATTTCTCTGAAAGCAGGAAACAGAGAAATGAGCATTGTCATCATACATCCTGCCTGCTGGCAGTGCCTGCATGGTGCTTGGGGGTTCAAGATACCTACTCTCTTTTAGATTGAATTATACTAGCCTGCAGGGAGGCTTAGCCCAGTGAGGCAGACCCTGGAAATCTATAGAGGAGATTCAACAAATTCTTAGGAAGTTGAAAATGAAACAGGCCATCTACACCCCTGTCTTTGAAGGCCCTTACTGGGCCACATTCACTATAGGAATGAAAGCCAAGATATTCCAGTCAGCCCCCAGCACCTGGTATGGGATGCTGATATCCATGACCAGTCATGGGACAAGACATTTATGATGATGACATTTATTATGATGTTAGGCAATCCATTGCTGATCTGGGAGAAATTACACATCTGTTGAATGGGCACAGGCTGTGGGAAAGATCTGAGACAGAGAGGAAGCTCAAGAAGTCAAAAGGCTATACCAACAACTGTTAAAGTGTCCAGTAAAAGTGACCCAGAAGCGAATATGGTTTGACCTCATCACTGCCAGGACCCCAACAGCAGGTCACTCTGGCTGATCAAGTCTTGGACCAACGAAACAAAACTTGTTCTTTCAAGTCCCTGAACAGCTGGTACCCAATGGAAGACACTGTTGACATCTTTCGATGCTGTAACAAGGCTGGCTGTGGCATTCCAGGAGGCTGTCCCACCTAGTGAGACAGTGACACACGTCTGCTTCCCATGGTCACAGGCACATGACAGAAGAAGTGGATGCCACAATGGGGCCATTGACTTTCCTGGGAATGGCTAGTGATCATGATATGGAGGGTCAAGCTCTTCTCATACCTCTCTGGACTTGGTATCCCTGACTCTGGCTGCCTTTTTCCTGAGTCTCACCAGGAGGCATCATGCTGCTTCCCACCCTGTGATGTACCTGTATCTGCTTCCCATTAAAACACAATGTTCTGGGGCTTCCCTGGTGGCGCAGTGGTTGAGAGTCTGCCTGCTGATGCAGGGGACACAGGTTCGTGCCCCAGTCCGGGAAGATCCCACATGCCGCGGAGCAGCTGGTCTCTTGAGCCATGGCCGCTGAGCCTGCGCGTCCGGAGCCTGTGCTCCGCAACGGGAGAGGTCACAACAGTGAGAGGCCCATGTACCGTAAAAAAAAACAAAAACAAAAACACAATGCTCTGTTGCCCCATGGAAGGACTTAAAACCTAAACAACTGTTCAGCTTGCCCCTACCATCCATGATGGCCCACTTCTCAAGCAGAGGCCTCAGCAGTACAATTCTGTTCAGGGCAGGTATAGGAGGCAGACTAAGATTTTTCTCCCATGAAGAAATGCCTGGTATAGGAGGAAGACTAAGATTTTTCTCTAGGTGAGGGCCATTGGAATAAAATGGGCCCATTACATTGACGGTATAATGTTAACAAGACTTGCCTCTTCTGCAGAACAGTCTGTAAACTTTGCTGGAACATCTGTGAGGGAGAGGATGGGCAGTAAACCCACAGAAAATTCAAGGCCCAGGTACCACTATAAAGTTTTGGGTAGTCGTTTGGTGGGGAAGACATGCATTGTTGCAGAAGGGTGGTTGATAAAGTGTCAGCCTATCCAACCCCTAAGAACGTGAAAGACATTTAACCCTTTGTAGGGATTTTGAGAGTTTTGAGAACTTATTTGCAATCTGGCACAGTGTCTACAACCCTTAAAGTGCCTATCTTGGTAAGGACTTCCCTTCATGTGAAGGGATTGGGTTGAGAGTATGTTCTATAAACCCACCTCTGCCATGGTTCAAACTGCCACTTTCACTAAGTGGCAGCCTATTTCCAGAGGAAGAACACTCTGTCTGCCAGCACACTGTCTCTAGAAATACAGATACTACTAGGCCCTGTAGAGTATGTAGATCCTCCAAACGCCCTGCCCCTATTCCTCTGGTGGCCCCTATGACCTATAGAAAGTGAAGGAGATTCCTGCTGATCCCTGGTGTATAAATGGACCCAGTTTGGGGCAACCCTTCCTCGAAAACTGTAGGTACTATTCAGCCCAACACTGACACCATCTGGATTGAAACAGGAATGAACTATAGCAGCCAGTGGGCCGAATGTTTGGTTGCTCCTTACTCATGACAGTTGGGCTGCTCTAAAGGGATTAACCCTATGGCTTACATAATGGGAAGCCAAGGAGTGGATGATCATGAATAAGCCCTTGTGGGGTTGGGATATGTGGAAAGACATTTGAGTTTGCCTGCAAGTGCCTGAGGCAGTCTTGGCTTCTCTGCCCTGGCTCATAAGGCACAGACACCCCCTGGCGATTAGTAAGTTGATGCCCTAGACCGGGTACAAGCCCTAGCAACTGACCCCTCAGTAGATACGGCAGATTGGGTACATAGAAAGAAGGGCCCCCATAGGGCCTACGTGTGATGGCATATTGCCAAGGATGCCGGATTGCCTTTGAAATACAGTGACTTGGTTAAGGCAGTAACAGCACATGCTCTGTGTTCTAAACAATGCCCAGGGTAACGGCCAAAGGCCACCCACTGGAGTTCCCAACTGGTGAGGGATTGTATAGTTGATTATACTGGCCCCCTTCTTCTGAGTGAGGGTTCCAAATACTCGTATGCCTAGGTTTTTGTGGACACTGCATATGTCCTAACCCAAGCTTCCCCCTGTTGCTACCCAAATCAGGCTGCCACCATCAGGAAGTCAGAGAAGCTGGATACCATGTACAGGTACCCTCATCAAGCACATAGTGATTGGGGGTCACATATCAAAGGTCATGGCGTGCAAGACTGGGCAACAGAACATGACATTGAATGGAGGTTCCATCTCACCTATGACCCACAAATAGCAGGGTTGATAGAAAAGGAGAATGGAATATTAAAGTAGCAGATTAAATTACTAACAGCTAAAACCAGATTGAATGGGTGAACTAAAGTACTATCTCAGCCTTTAATACATTTGAATGATCAAACAGTAGGTCTGTTGCCCCAAATGCCAGACTGGAGACCCCTGCGGAGACACCCAACATCATAAAGGTATGGAAGTCTCAGGAAACAGCCATTGCCCTGACTCTCAGCATGGCTCAACATGCTATGCTGCTGAGAACACCAAGCCTCATGGGTCCTGGGAAAGGCATTATCTACTGGAATTTGCAATTTGATGTCCTACCGGGATGGGTGAACTACTTTGCACCCCTGGTTGAGGGGGAACTACTCAATCTCCCCTGGGATCCCTTTGTTCTACTGCAAGCTGGATCTGTGGAAATGCACTGTATCTGGAATGGAACATGCACCATTGAAAGAGGGGAGAAAGTGGGACTTCTTTTGTTTTGTTTTGTTTTTGCCTCTGAGTCCTTGTGGGATTTTTTTTTTTAAACTCACACAGAAAGTCACAAAAATTATAATCATCCTCATCAGTTCACTCAGTCCTATGTAATTAATTTTTTTTCATCTTGATCTTTTGTTAGCACTTTTATGAATTCATCAGTTTTCCATTAGAGTTTTGAAAATGCTTATTCATTCAGTTCTGCAGTATAGTCAGTTACCAAAACCTGTACTTCTCAGAGTCTTTTCCATGAATTCCTTGAAGATGAAACCCTTTTATAGGAACATTTTTGCAAAAGCATCAGAGTACACCCAGAACTGTCTGTAAATGACAAAAGACTTAAAAATGACCACGGTTAAAGATCTGATGAAAGTTCATCATAATGCAGTTGACAAGGAAATTTAGTTATTTCTGAGATATACATTTTAAAGTAATAACTAGAATTATGACTTATAACATTATACGAGAACATATAAGATTTTTAGAAATTTCATGTAATGTCGGAAACATTTATGTTAACATATTTCCATAAAATAACCCAAAGAAAGTTTAGTATTAGTTGTTTTTTTTGTTTGTTTGTTTCTTTTTTATACTGCAGGTTCTTATTAGTCATCAATTTTATACACATCAGTGTATACATGTCAATCCCAATCGCCCAGTTCAGCACACCACCATCCCCACCCCACCACGGTTTTCCCCCCTTGGTGTCCATACGTTTGTTCTCTACATCTGTGTCTCAACTTCTGCCCTGCAAACCGGTTCATCTGTACCATTTTTCTAGGTTCCACATACATATGTTAATATATGATATTCGTTTTTCTCTTTCTGACTTACTTCACTCTGTATGACAGTCTTTAGATCCATCCACGTCTCAACAAATGACTCAATTTCGTTCCTTTTAATTGCTGAGTAATATTCCATTGTATATATGTGCCACATCTTCTTTATCCATTTGTCTGTTGATGGGCATTTAGGTTGCTTCCATGACCTGGCTATTGTAAATAGTGCTGCAATGAACATTGGGGTGCATGTGTCTTTTGAATTACGGTTTTCTCTGGGTATATGCCCAGTAGAGGGATTGCTGGATCATATGGTAATTCTATTTTTAGTTTTTTAAGGTGCCTCCATACTGTTCTCCATAGTGGCTGTATCACTTTACATCCCCACCAAGAGTGCAAGAGGGTTCCCTTTTCTCCACACCCTCTCCAGCATTTGTTGTTTGTAGACTTTCTGATGATGCCTATTCTAACTGGTGTGAGGTGATACCTCATTGTAGTTTTGACTTGCATTTCTCTAATAATTAGTGATGTTGAGCAGCTTTTCATGTGCTTCTTGGCCATCTGTATATCTTCTTTGGAGAAATGTCTATTTAGGACTTCTGCCCATGTTTGGATTGGGTTGTTTGTTTCTTTAATATTGAGCTGCATGAGCTGTTTATATATTTTGGAGATTAATCCTTTGTCCATTGATTCATTTGCAAAATATTTTCTCCCATTCTGAGGGTTGTCTTTTTGTCTTGTTTATGGTTTCCTTTGCTGTGCAAAAGCTTTGAAGTTTCATAAGGTCCCATTTGTTTATTTTTGTTTTTATTTCCATTACTCTAGGAGGTGAATCAAAAAAGATCTTGCTGTGATTTATGTCAAACAGTGTTTTTCCTATGTTTTCCTCTAAGAATTTAATAGTGTCCGGTATTACATCTCGGTTTCGAATCCATTGTGAGTTTATTTTTGTGTATGGTGTTAGGGAGTGCTTTAATTTCATTCTTTTACATGGAGCTGTCCAGTATTCCCAGAACCATTTATTAAAGAGACTGTCTTTTCTCCATTGTATATCTTTGCCTCCTTTGCCATAGATTAGTTGACCATAGGTGCATGGGTTTATCTCTGGGATTTCTATCTTTTTCCATTCATCTATGTTTCTGTTTTTGTGCCAGTACCATACTGTCTTGATTACTGTAGCTTTGTAGTATAGTCTGAAATCAGGGAGCCTGATTCTTCCAGCTCCGTTTTTTTCCCTCAAGACTGCTTTGGCTATTTGGGGTCTTTTGTGTCTCCATACAAATTTTAAGATGATTTGTTCAGGTTCCGTAAAAAATGCCATTGGTAATTTGATAGGAATTGCATTGAATCTGTAGATTGCTTTGGGCAGTATAGTCATTTTCACAATATTGACTCTACCAGTCCAAGAACATGGTATATCTCTCCATCTGTTGGTATCATCTTTAATTTCTTTCATCAGTGTCTTATAGTTTTCTGCATATAGGTCTTTTGTCTCCCTAGGTAGGTTTATTCCTAGGTGTTTTATTCTTTTTGTTGCAATAGTAGATGGGAGGGTTTCCATAATTTCTCTTTCAGATTTTTCATCATTAGTGTATAGGAATGCAAGAGATTTCTGTACATTAATTTTGTATCCTGCAACTTTACCAGATTCATTGATTAGCTCTAGTAGTTTTCTGGTGGCATTTTTAGGATTCTCTATGTATAGTATCATGTCATCTGCAAACAGTGACAGTGTTACTTCTTCTTTTCCAATTTGTATTCCTTTTATTTCTTTTTCTTCTCTGATTGCTGTGGCTAGGACTTCCAAAACTATGTTGAATAATAGTGGTGAGAGTGGACATCCTTGTCTTGTTCCTGATCTTAGAGGAAATGCTTTTAGTTTTTCACCATTCAGAGTGATGTTTGCTGTGGGTTTGTCATATATGGCCTTTATTATGTTGACGTAGGTTCCCTCTATGCCCACTTTCTGGAGAGTTTTTATCATAAATGAGTGTTGAATTTTGTCAAAAGCTTTTTCTGCATCTACTGAGATGATCATATGGTTTTTATTCTTCAATTTGTTAATATGGTGTATCACATTGATTGATTTGAGTATATTGAAGAATCCTTGCATCCCTGAGATAAATCCCACTTGATCATGGTGTATGATCCTTTTAATGTGTTGTTGGATTCTGTTTGCTAGTATTTTGTTGAGGATTTTTGCATCTATATTCATCAATGATACTGGTCTGTAATTTCCTTTTTTGTAGTATCTTTGTCTGGTTTTGGTATCAGGGTGATGATGGCCTCATAGAATGAGTTTGGGAGTGTTCCTTCATCTGCAGTTTTTTGGAAGAGTTTGGGAAGGATGGATGTTAGCTCTTCTCTAAATGTTTTAAAGAATTCACCTGTGAAGCCATCTGGTCCTGGACTTGTTTGTTGGAAGGATTTTAATCACACTTTCAATTTCATTACTTGTGATTGGTCTGTTCATATTTTCTGTTTCTTCCTGGTTCAGTCTTGGAAGGTTATACCTTTCTAAGAATTTGTCCATTTTTTCCAGGTTGTCCATTTTATTGGCATAGAGTTGCTTGTAGTAGTCTCTTAGGATCCATTGTATTTCTGTGGTGTCTGTTGTAACTTCTCCTTTTTCATTTCTAATTTAATTGATTTGAGTCCTCTCCCTCTTTTTCTTGATGAGTCTGGGTAATGGTTTATCAATTTTGTTTATCTTCTCAAAGAACCAGCTTTTAGTTTTATTGATCTTTGCTATTGTTTTCTTTGTTTCTATATCATTTATTTCTGCTCTGATCTTTATGATTTCTTTCCTTCTGCTGACTTTGGGTTTTGTTTGTTCTTCTTTCTCTAGTTCCTTTAGGTGTAAGATTAGAGTGTTTATTTGCGATTTTTCTTGTTTCTTGAGGTAGGCTTGTATAGCTATAAACTTCCCTCTTAGAACTGCTTTTGTTGCATCCCATAGGTTTTGGATCATCGTGTTCTCATTGTCATTTATGTCTAGGTATTTTTTGATTTCCTCTTTGATTTCTTCAGTGATCTCTTGGTTATTTAGTAACGTATTGTTTAGCCTCCATGTGTTTGTGTTTCTTACGTTTTTTTCCCTGTAATTCATTTCTAATCTCATAGCATTGTGGTCAGAAAAGATGCTTGATATGATTTCAATTTTCTTAAATTTACTGAGGTTTGATTTGTGACCCAATATGTGATTTATCCTGGAGAATGTTCCATGCACACTTGAGAAGAAAGTGTAATCTGCTGTTTTTGGATGGAATGTCCTATAAATATCAATTAACTCTATCTGGTCTATTGTGTTATATAAAGCTTGTGTTTCCTAATTTATTTTCAGTTGGATGATCTGTCCATTGGTGTAAGTGAGGTGCTAAAGTCCCCCACTATTATTGTGTTACTGTCGATTTCCTCTTTTATAGCTGTTAGCAGTTGCCTTATGTATTGAGGTACTCCTATGTTGTGTGCATATATATTTATAATTGTTATATCTTCTTCTTGGATTGATCCCTTGATCATTATGTAGTGTCCTTCCTTGTCTCTTGTAACATTCTTTATTTTAAAGTCTATTTTATCTGATATGAGTATAGCTACTCCAGCTTTCTTTTGATTTCGATTTGCATGGAATATCTTTTTCCATCCCCTCGCTTTCAGTCTGTATGTGTCTCTAGGTCTGAAGTGGGTCTCTTGTAGACAGCATGTATACGGGTATTGGTTTTGTATCCATTCAGCAAGCCTGTGTCTTTTGGTTGGAGCATTTAATCCATTCACGTTTAAGGTAATTATCAATATGTATGTTCCTATGACCATTTTCTGAATTGTTTTGGGTTTGTTTTTGTAGGTCCTTTTCTTCTCTTGTGTTTCCCACTTAGAGAAGTTCCTTTATCATTTGTTGTAGAGCTGGTTTGGTGGTGCTGAATTCTCTTAGCTTTTGCTTGTCTGTAAAGCTTTTGATTTCTCCATCGAATCTGAATGAGATCCTTGCCAGGTAGAGTAATCTTGGTTGTAGGTTCTTCCCTTTCATCACTTTAAGTATATCATGCCACTCCCTTCTGGCTTGTAGAGTTTCTGCTAAGAAATCAGCTGTTAACCTTATCGGAGTTCCCTTGTATGTTACTTTTCGTCTTTACCTTGCTGCTTTCAGTAATTTTTCTTTGTCTTTAATTTTTGCCAATTTGATTACTATTTGTCTCGGCGTGTTTCTCCTTGGACTTATCCTGTATGAGACTCTCTGCGCTCCTGGACTTGGGTGGCTATTTCCTTTCCCATGTTAGGGAAGTTTTCGACTATAATCTCTTCAAATATTTTCTCTGGTCCTTTCTCTCTCTCTTCTCCTTCTGGGACCCCTGTAATGCGAATGTTGTTGCATTTAATGTTGTCCCAGAGGTCTCTTAGGCTGTCTTCATTTCTTTTCATTCTTTTTTCTTTATTCTGTTCTGCAGCAGTGAATTCCACCATTCTGTCTTCCAGGTCACTTGTCCGTTCTTCTGCTCAGTTATTCTGCTATTGATTCCTTCTAGTGTAGTTTTCATTTCAGTTATTGTATTGTTCATCTCTGTTTGTTTGTTCTTTAATTCTTCTAGGTCTTTGTTAAACATTTCTTGCATCTTCTTTATCTTTGCCTCTGTTCTTTTTCCGAGGTCCTGAATCATCTTCACTATCATTATTCTGAATTCTTTTTCTGGAAGGTTGCCTATCTCCACTTCATTTAGTTGTTTTTCTGGGGTTTTATCTTGTTCCTTCATCTGGTATATAGCCCTCTTCCTTTTCATCTTGTCTACCTTTCTGTGAATGTGGTTTTTGTTCCACAGGCTGCAGGATTGTAGTTCTTCTTGCTTCTGCTGTCTCCCCCCTGGTGGATGAGGCTATTTAAGAGGGTTGATGGGAGGGACTGGTGGTGGGTAGAGCTGGAAAGTGGGACTTCTAATCTCACATATGCCATCCCCAGTCCATCTACTCACCCCTGACAGTGCTGCCTCCCCTGGCCAACATGCATGTTATGCACAATCAGGTCAAGATCCTAAAGCTATAGCCACAGCAACATCTAAGGATCAGGCTACATGTGTAATTATTACAGAAGAAGTTGACCTTTCCATGTGATCCCTACTAAATACCTGTCATTTTGACCTTACACCTTAGACTTCTGCTGCTGCTCCTGTGGTGTCTGGTTATAGGATAGGCACATTCTCTTTAACACTGGTACACTGATTTGTCTGCTGTTTTTGTCCCCTCCATTGTCCTGGAAGACATTATAGCACATATAGAAGCCCTTACTAAATTCATCCAACAAGCCTTAAATGATAGCCAACAAAGCCTGTCCTTACTGAGCACTAAAATATCTCTAATGAGAAAAGTTGTCCTCCAAAATAGGATTTCTGCTTCACAAGAAGGCACCTGAGCCATTATCCAAACAGAATGTTATGTGTTCATATCTGATGAGTCGATGTGTTATCTTTATTAAATCAGTTGAGGACACAAGTGAACACCGTCAGTGATCTTGTCCTGAACCTAGGAGACTTAGTAAATCAATGGTTTGAATCATAGGGCTTCTGTTGGAAAAAACTGTTACTTATTTTGGGAATCCTTATCTTAACCTATGTTTCTCTTACATGTGCCTGTATTGTTGCTATGGCATCTGCCTCCAGTGTGGCCAGATAGCTGTCAAATGAGCCACCTCCATGCTCGTAAAACTCCTTATTGGCCTCTCAGGGCACACTGTGGAAGAGGCAGAACATATAACATTGGAAGATCCAGTCAGGAGGGGTGAGGTGTTGAAGGAAGTTATGGAGAGGATGTGACCACAAGTTGACCTTTGAGCTGGACTGGGCAATCAGAGGCTCCTCTCACCCCTCCCCTGTCCTTGGAATGTACGTTCTGCCCACCAGTCCCACAGAGGGAGTTGTTTTCAAGGATGCAGCCTTGATTCTGGTGGACAGTCGGGGAGATCTACTCATCTTGTGGCCATCCAAGACAAGCCTTTGTCAATAAGACCCCTTGCTTAGTAACCCTGCAACCTACAAATCAGGAGTGGTTTGTCTCTTTCTCTGTCTCTCCTCGCTCTCCATATACAGGGGTCAGTTTCAGATCATACCTGGGAAACTCCCGAGATTTCAAACCAACAGCATATTATACGTATATGCATGTATATGTATATTATGTTCCTTAATCCAAACAATTATTACTCTAGTTTTATAAATGAGTGATATTAGGGGACAGTGCTCCGTGAATAGTTAGACATTTCTGCAAGCTTGGGCATTTTTTGAACAAAGAGCATTGGCATCAAATTTATGAGAAGGAATGAAAAATATACAAGTTTTAGCAAAATGCAAGCACAAATTACTTCAGGTGAAAAGAGACTATGCTCGTTTGAGAAACAGGAAGATAGCTGATGTGGCTGAAGAATAATGATCTCTAGGAAGGTTATGAGATGAAGACAGAGGTAGGCAGACAACGCATGGCTGAGAGACGTGGCAACAAAATGAAATTGTGTTGTTAGTGCAGTGAGTAGCCATTTGATGTTAAGCAAGAAGGAAATATGGTTCAATTTGTTGTATAAAGAGCTCCCTGGTTACTGTGTGGATATGGTTAGAAGGAGAGAAATATGGAAGCGGGAAAAAACAATTAGAAGACTTTTTGAATTACTTCAGGTTAGAAAGTTTGTAAATTGTCCTATTTATCCTGTTAAATATTTTGTAACTTTTGTGAGCAAATTTACATTTGCAAAGTTTTTTGAAGTAAAATAATTCTATATGATTTTTCTACAAGAAGATTGCTGCTTCTGTCTCCTTTTTATCTCTCCAATACACTGCTGTTCTTTTATGTGATGTTCCCAATTTAAATACAATCTATAATTTGGAATATGAGGATTTGGTGCACTTTCCACATCCTGGTTTTTCTTTTTCTTCTCACCTAGCACTAAAACAAGATTTCATGCTTTCCACTACCCAGATTTACAACAAAACAGACTAGAAATTGAAACTCAAATGCAAAGAAAGCAACTGTATATTCTTCCTTTTTACTTCACTTGAGTTTATTTTCTTCTTAAGCATGTTTGTTTGTTTTGGTGTAAATATTTTCTTTCTGATAAACAAGTATTGAAATTATCACAGTTTCAAACTGCTCTAAAACTAAAGCATTCATACGAGAGAGATGTTTCTTTGTCATATAATATTTGTGCTGCGTTCATAATTCATTATTTTGTATTTATTTTAGTATAACTTGTTAAATAATTATTTTATTTATGTCTCTCTTGGTAAAACTCCTTTATAAAATGACATGGGTAAAATGTAGACTCACTTTCTATGCAGTTTATTTAAAGTCAAATACGTAAGCCAATCTATATGTATAAAAAGTTGTAATCACTTCTTACTAATGTCACATATCATCAGGAAACACTGAGTTTTCTAATATGGAATCAGATTGTGATATTTCCTTACATACAAATCTTCACTGATGTCTCTTGCTCATGTGTTGGTGTCAACATCTTATGCCAATGGGGCGGGAAGGGAAGAAACCTTCCATCACTTGTCTTGTACCTGAATCTTTAAAATTATCATAAACAATTTCCACTGTGCTCCTACTACTAATGGATTTAATTTTCAGAATATGCCATGATGTATTTAATCCGTGTTTTTGTGTATACAAAGCATGTTTTATCAAACGCTATTCTCCATTTTTCGAATGGTGAATATCTATCGAAATATGAAACCGTTACTAAGCATTTTTTGACCTGTAAAGCTTTTGATAATATTTTATAAAAAAAAATTGGAGTTTTCATACAATCATATATCTCCTAAATGACCCATTGTAGCACTTATAACAACTATTGTAATTGATGTTTCATCTCTTTGTCTGCATCTCATGACTGAATTCCTAAAGGGCAGTTATGACTATAGTTCATTCACTTTTATATGCCCAAGTCTTAACTCTGACAAAGACTTGGTTTCAGGGAGAAAATGATTAATGATTAACTTACTAAATAAGTTGATTAAACAATGTTGATCCTGTGTAGGATTACATCTTGTGTAATAATCTACTATGCTTCAGAGAAGTAACCATATTTAACAAGTTAGTAAGAAAACTTAAATATAGAATAGAAATATATATATATATATATTTTTTTTTTTTTTTTTTTTTTGCGGTACTTGGGCCTCTCACTGTGTGGCCTCTCCTGTTGCGGAGCACAGGCTCCGGACGTGCAGGCTCAGCGGCCATGGCTCACGGGCCCAGCCACTCCGCGGCATGTGGGATCTTCCTGGACCGGGGCATGAACCCGTGTCCCCTGCATCGGCAGGCGGATTCTCAACCACTATGCCACCAGGGAAACCCGAATAGAAATATTTTTGAAGAGACAAGTTTATTTGATGGATGTACTTAATTTGTAACTTTATCTTTTTTCCTTATTTCTTTTTATGTATGTATGTGTATTTTCCACTTAGCAAATTTTAAAAAAAGCATGAAAATCAGATTTTATTTCATTCATCTTTTTGACAAATTGCTTACTTTAAAAAATTTTGTTTCTGAGATGGGATTTTGTTTTATATATGAAAAGTGCAACATTTGCATTGTCTGACTAACCTCAAGTAGACAGTGAAATATAAAGAAGCAAAGACTTTACTTTTATTCCTTTGTCTTCCTTGCCTTTGCTTTTGTACCCTTTCATGGATTAATCACTTTGAGGTCAATTGTGTAGTCATTACTCCTCTTGGCAAACTTCTAACTGAAGTCAATTAATGAATCAGCTGAGAAAGCAGTAGCTTTACTAATTCTTAGTGCTTAATCAGAAGAAAAATCTGCTTTAATTTTATTTTATTTTGTCAGGGGTTAGAATCCATGCAAATATACCAATCTCTGGCCAGTTTCTGAATCAAATAACTATTAACCTGAATTAATAAAATAATTAAATCAGAGAAGAATATTAACTAGAAAAATGAATAACGTTGCTTTAGTAATAGGTTTCACAATCGAGAAAAAGCATCCTTCCTGGAGCTGGTTAAAGGCAGGAATTCTTCCTTAAGTGTCTATTATGTATTAGGCCCTGAGCTAGACACTATGATTTTTCACTTTAAATTCCTTAACTCTCTGTCAAAGAGAAAACTAAGATTTCTGATGAGAGGTTAAGAAGTTTAAATGCAAACAGAAAAAATAAAGCATGATATTACTATATGTGAAGTTCATTTTAAAAGAATCTTACATAATTTACAACCTCATAAATAATTACGGAACATGTTATGCCCATCAGAAATCACATTTCCAAACATTACTAATTAAGTTCAAATGTCACATCCTCTACTATCAAGTATCTAATGGTGTAATAAATCACCCCAAAAGTTAAAATGTCAGCCATTAATTTACCTCACATGCTAATGGTTGGCTGTTAGGCTGGGTTCAGCTGGATGGTTTTGTTAACCTGGATCACACTTGGCTGATACCAGCTGGTCTCTTTGTGTGGCTACAGTCAGCTACAGGATAGCAAAACTGTGCTATTTTAGGGCAGTTGGCTCACTAAATCTGGGTGTAGCAGGTTTAAGATTAGATGAAGTCTCATCATCTGGCAGGCTAGCCAGACTTGTTCACAAGGTAGTTTGACTTGAAATCAAGAAAGAGTATGATAGTATGCAAGATATCTTGAGTTCTGCACTCAAGATCAGAATAGTATTGCTTCTGCCACATTTGATTGACCAAATTTAAGTGGTAGAGAAAGGTGTTGCAAAATCACATGTAATAAAAGGGCATGCACAGAAGGAGAAGTTAAGATTTGTGGCCATTTTCACAATCTACAAAATCCTCCTTAAAGTTTTTGATAATTTCCAAGATTTATTGTTTTCTGCCTCTTAGTTTCCATATGACTCATGACATTAGAATCCACATGATGCCTTTATAAAAATGAAAAACATAATGATATTATAGTATTTTGTATTAAAATCTTTTGCAAAGAGGTGTTATTTTCTCCTATTAGGCAGTTATATAGAGTGCATAGACTTCATTTTATGCATTGTGTCCATCAGGGTTCACCAGAGAAATGGAAGTAGTAGGGTGTGTGTATGAGAGAGAGAGATTCATTTCAAGGATTTGGCTCACATTATTGTGGAAGCTAGCAGGATGGAGACACAGGAAAGAGTTGCTGCTGTAGCTCAAGTCTGAAGCAGACTGCAGGTAGAATTCTCTGAGGAGTCAGTCTTTTTCTTCTTAAGGCCTTCAAACCTTCAACTGATTGGATGAGGCCCATGCACATCATGGAGGGTAATCTGCTTTACTCAGAATCTACTAATTCAAATATTAATCTCATCTAAAAATACCTTCACAGCAACATCTGGACTAGCATTTGACCAAATATCTGAGTACCATGACCTACCCAAGTTGACACGTAAAATTAACCTTCACAATTATCATCTACTGTTCTCCACAAAATCTTTCAAATGTTAACATTTTAACTAAAAATAATATTTCTAATAAATACTTAAGTAAAGCAATAAGTGAATGAATGAAAAGAATATCTAAGCAAATAAGAAAAACTTCCAATTCTGTGGAGGTAGAGTTAAGAAGCACTTCCCTTCCTCTTTTGTATATTATACCTAAATAGAAAGTTTGGTGAGAAATGCAAACTTAATCTCCATCTTCAATGATAATGTAAACCATGATATATCAGAAAGGGCTGCCAAATGCAGTTAAGATCAAACCAGGGTGACAAAAAAATGCCTAGAGAGGACATCTGCTTTGCAAATCTTAAGCAAAGACAGTAGAGCTCAGTTCTCCAAAGCAGGTGCCACACCAAGCAGGGGGGAAATCCAACAATCTCTTATTTGGAACCACAGGAAAGGGGTACACAAGTTGGCATCAGGATTCTCTTGGACCCTGTCACTAATGAGTAGAATGGAAGACACATCAAAAGAAGAAGAATAGACATCCCATCTTTGCCAGAAGCAATCTGTCCATGAAACTGAGTAAAGTTAAGCAGGGGCAGGGTCGGGGGAGAGGAAGAGAGAGGGAGATAGAGAGAGATTGAGATTACTTTTTAAGTAACCAGTCAACTACTAACGCCTGTTTGCTGAGGAGTAAAAGTAAACACACACACACACACACACACACACACACACACACACACACAGGTCTGTTTGTTGAGGAGCTTAAATGAGAACAGGCAAATTTTTCCAGCAAGAGATTGTGTTGGTTCCTTTATTCACTTTAGACATTCTACAAGTGGCTTGGCAAGAAAAAAAAAATTACCTTAGTCACTCCAAATTAAGGTAAATAAGAATAAAAGGATGCAACATGATATCTATAAGAAGAAAATATAAAATAGCAGATTATGATCACTCACTGAAAAATAATGCTGCCCCTGAGCAGATAATAATTATGACCCAACGTATTGCCATGAAATCAGGGAAATAAATGAATAAGCAATGTGATTTCAGCCTACCTGCTTTCACAACAGTGTGAGCCAATTTCCTGGAAGCAATCTCTAAGATAAATAGATAGAGTCAACTATCCCTACTGCTATAATAAAGCATCATGTCCATGGAAAACCATAGAATTGCAAACAAATTCCAAGGCTATTTAAAATATTCCAGATCATACAAAAGCAAGAAAATAACCGTAATAAAACCCTTTTATAAAGATATAGAAACCTGACCCGACTCAGATGTCATGAAAAATAACCCTCTGACCAAATCACATGTAATAATTTTTAAAAATCTAAATGAATTTTTAGCAATAAGAATCCAGTAAGTCATTAAAATCCAGTAAGTCACATGGTTTGGATTTATACTGGGAACAAAATGACTAGGAATCGTAATTGGCAAAAAGGATATAACCTTATGATTGAAATTATAGATGTTGAATTTTTTAAAAAGTTTTTAAATAGGGGAATTAGAAAATAAGAGATAAAATTACTATTGTAGGCAGAAGAATAAGAATATTAAATATCAAAGGCATGATTTGTTTTACTTGCAAATAAACATTGCTACCATGAAGATGTCAACTTTCCATAAATGATTTCTATACAATCTTAATAAAAATACCAATAGGATTAGGTTTTTTGGTGTTTCTTCACTTTGAGAACTAGATACATTGATTCTAGAGTTGATACAAAAATATTGGGAAAATTGTCCATGAAAATTCTGAAAAATTGAATTAGTGAAAGGTGACTAGACCTAATATATAATTATTTCCATGTAAATGAATCGAAGCCATGTGATAGTAGCCCAAGAAGAGAGAAACCAATCAATGAAATAATAGACATTATTACATTATCTTGTATTATATATTGTTTTGTCTTGTATCATTTTATATCAATAAGTAAATGATGCATTTTCCAGTAGCATTTGGAAAACTTAGATAGTAGCGTTTTCCCACTTGGGGGGAAAAAAAAGGAAAGGTGATGTCTACCTTACTTCTTAGAGAAATAAATTCAGAAAAGATAGAAGTTTTGAACATTAAAAATAAAATCCCAGAAGGATTAGTAGAAAATATGTGAGAATTTTGATGTACTGTATTAGTGGGAACGATTTTCTGAGGATGTGTTTAATTTCATAAGCCAAAAAAGAAACCATTAATCAATGTACATACACACATACATGGACATATATATATATGCATATTTATATACATGTATATATGTATATAAATATATATAATTTCTAGCAAAACACTAAAAACCATGTTCAAAATATTTTCATGGCAAAACCAACAAAAAATAATTCAAAAGATTAATATAGAAAAAATATATTTTCTTAAAATATAAAAATATACATTTATACTTGTACATGTTTGCTCACAGTATATATGATAAATGTAATTTAAATATATATATATACAATATGTAATTATATATAATTCCATCATGTATCAGCATACGGGTACATTCTATTTCATATTAAAGGAATCTACAGGATTAAAAACTAACTTAAATATTAAGTGACTTAATTTTTTAGATCTGTAAAATATTCTCTCGTAAATATTGCCTATTAAAGTTTACCAGAGAAATAATTTTATCTAACACTTACAAAACCATAGGAAGTAACTTAATTGATTGGTATAAAAATTTTTTTTTTCCAATTTGTTATTTTCACATAGGAAACAATTTATACAAATGTTTATATCTTTAGATATTTTATGACTCCTTAATCATCATATGCATTTGGAAAGATTAAAATCAAATTAATTTGTCTTGATTAATGAGGTAGCATTTTTTACTTTATAAAAGTCATTTCTATTTTAATTCATCTTTGCACCAGTTTGATAATTTGGCCCTGATGTGGTGTTATGAACTATGAACAGAACCTTCTGATTAAGTGCTATCCTGTGAACCTGATTTTGTTGTAATAAACTGTAAAGGCTGATAGCTCTTTAAGTATCTAATTAAATTTTTAAATGATTGATCTACTGAAAAAACAAATTAGGAAACATATCTTTCTAGCAACGAAGAACTAACTAAAATAATTTTTACATTGTTATCTTTGTTTTCTTTCTGTTGCTCCTCACATGAAGATTTTCTTTTAACAACAAATCCTCTTTATCATTAGCCATAACCTCTCTTTGTTTTCTCATCAACAAAATAGTATTAAAAATAAACAAATACAATGAATATACCTTGGCCTCTTTCATTCTTGACTCAATTTTGTTATGTGTTAATTGGAAATACAAATCTAAAATAGCCTCCTAAATTGAAAGATAATCTCTTTTTGATTGTTTTACTGAGAAGATAATCTGTAGAGTAAAATATATTCAGGTCTAACCCTGATCAAATATATATCTGTACAAAAGAAAAATTAATGTTATGGGAAGATTTTCAAACTGCATAGGGCTGCTCTTTGTAATATGACCTTTCAGCATACAACATACTTTTATCTCTCAGGAATATATTATTTTTGTGTTGTTAGCATTGACCTAAGTCATACATTTTTGGTTTAGGTTGATTAGATGTTCATACTGTGGTTTTGTGGGCTTTTATGGAATTATAGTTAACTGGGTTCAGGTTCTGTTTTATCACTGATTAGTTAAGTGACTTTGATTAAGTGATTATGTAAACAGTCACATGAGATTTCTGTCCAATATTTTCTAATTCAATATATTTATAAAGCTTTTTAAATTTCTTCTTTTGCCTTAGTTTTTGTTTCAGCTATTATGTTTTACAGTATTCTTTTTTGTTACCATAGATACTTTCAGAAACAAAATGGGAAATAACAAGAAGCATAGAAAGGAAAGAATGATGTAAGAGAAACAGGAGGAGAAAAAAAGGAAAAAGACAGGGAGGATGGAGAGGAAGTTAATTTGTTTATGTTATTTTCTGTTTGATTTCTGGACATTTGGGCTAATTTGCTAGATCCACATATCTCATCATTCACCATGGTAGATTCTAAATTTAAAAATTACCAATGAAACCAAATAATTTCTTACCGAAAACTTCTCCTTTATATTTTGGGAGGAGAGACTAGTTTTGTAACAATGACTCAAAATCTTGAGGGAATAGCAAGTTTGAGGGGACAAATTTGAGTGCATTAAAAATGTGTTGGATAGTCATATATATCGTGTATGTAAGTACGTATGTGTTTACCTTTGCAAATTATATCATAGGTGAGAGTCAAGCAGATCTAGTGTAGAGAGTGCCCCAAGTCAATTAAAAAGAGCAAAAAACTTATGGAAGAACAGACAAATGAGCACAGTTCACAGAAAATGAAATTAATATGGTTACATGTCTCTTAAACTTATGAAAAATATTCAATCTCATTCATATAAGTGTAAATATAATTTAAATTTAAAATGAAACTGAGATCTCAATTTTGGTTTAGCTTTATAAACTAAAAGATTTGAAAATATCCCAAAGTTTAACAACATATACCATTTTGAGGCTGCTAGGATTCATACACTCTTAGACTGGATGCAAATGGGTGCCTCTATAATGGAGACAAAAACAGCAATATCTAACAAAACTACATGTAAACTAAAACTTTGACTCACCAATTATCTTCTAGCATTGCATCTCAATTATGAACCAGTAAATATGTAAACTGACATATGCATAAAATATTATTTTTAATTATAAATGACTAGAAAGAACTGAAATGTCCTAAAATTGTGTATTGGTTGAATAAACTATGAAATGCACAATGAAAATCAAATGCAACCCTAGTAACTCTCGCACTTCCAAAATGTTTCTTTGTGAATCATAATTTATGTAACTTACCTATTTATTAGTAGTTAACCCTCATTAGGAAAATAGTTACCCCAAAAGTGTATATGTTACTTGTTTTTTTCTGCACTATTTTTAGGTAAATTAAAGATCATATAAAGGAAGTCTTTAGGGGAGAACCTGGGCTTTGAGCTGAATACTAAGGGATGATAGTATTTGGGAAAATGAAAAGTACAAAGAGGTAAATACACATAAATGAAAGGTACAAGCCATTTTT
Organism: Delphinus delphis; assembly: GCF_949987515.2. NCBI lineage: Eukaryota > Metazoa > Chordata > Mammalia > Artiodactyla > Delphinidae > Delphinus > Delphinus delphis. The sequence goes on along the minus strand of NC_082687.1, from coordinate 79,267,979 downwards.
AGGGGAGAGAAAGCTCAGTAATTTCCAAATGATCATTTCAAAGGTTTGTGGAGTGGAGGGCAGACACTCATATATATTCAATTCTAGAGAAGCTGTTAAAAATGAAATGACCACTAGCAAATTAAATTGTGTTGGGCACAAAGTATATTCACTTGCCATGTTGCAAGCACTGTAAAATCGTTCACTGAATTTTCATAGCAATATTTATCCCCAAATTACATTTGTGGTGAAGGAAAATTGATGTGAAATCAAAGCCTACCCTGGTCATGACTGCTAGTGGCTTAGCGTACTACTTTATTTTGCTCTTAGGGCTACATTTCAAACTGTTTTATTTGTTGGGGGAAATAGTGAAATCAATAAGAATACTCTCAAAGTCTATAAATGACTTACTGTGAATGAAAAGAATGGGGTTAAAGTTCCTTTATCTGAACAGCATCAAAAGAAATACAAAACAAGTTAAACAAACCAAAAGAGCATCTATAGATCCATTATTTATAACATCAGTTTTGCAAAATAGAAAACTGATTCCAAAGTACTTTCTGTCATTCTGAACGAAATATATCTTTGTGACGTGTTTTGAACTCTAATCCACATTACCATTACAAAATCTATAGAAATCATCTAGCTAGGCAGTTATGTCAGAATTTTTATTGGAAATGTAAAACAGTGAAGATAAAAAAAACTTTGGATCAAGTGCCTGAAATTTTTGGAAACCAATTGTGGTTTTCCAATTGGCAGAGGGTTTGCATGGAATTTCCTAGTTTTTCCAAAAATTGGCTAAGATAGTATACTCATAGATCAGCTCCCAGATATCCTTTCAGCCACATTCAGTGCTGAGAGTTTTAATTCCTGGATTATTTGAAGTATTTGTGCATTTAGATTATAGCAAATTGTAGATACTTGCTGTTGTGGTTAACTTTATGTGTCAATTTGACTGGGTTAAGGGATGCCCAGAGAGCTGGTAAAACATTATTTCTGGGTGAGGGTATCTCTGGAAGAGATTAAAAGAGAGAAAATAATTATGAAAGAAGAAAAATTAACATTGACTATATTTAGACTTCATTATTAGATGTGCTTTTATTTAAATATATTATTAATGTAGGAATTCTTTCAATAATGATATTTGAGAATTATGTTCCAGATTCTTTTTTAGGTTCTGCAATTGCAAGAAAAATTTGTTCTTACTTTAGTATAGTTTACAATGTATTAATGAAAACTTTGTATTACTGAAACTGTTGGAGATAGTTTTGATTCCTATAGTATTAATAAATTATGTTTTTGTAAGTAAAAGGAATCATTGAGCCAATAATAATTTAAATACCACTTTTTTAAACATCTTTTTTGGAGTATAATTGCTTTACAATGTTGTATTAGTTTCTGCTGTATGACAAAGTGAATCAGTTACACGTATACATATATCCTCACATCCCCTCCTTCTTGCGTCTCCCTCCCACCCTCCCTATCCCACCCCTCTAGGTGGTCACAAAGCAGCGAGCTGATCTCCTTGTGCTATGCAGCTGCTTCCCACTAGCTATCTATTTTACATTTAAAAAACCCTTTTCTTATTTAACCAGGTATTAGGGGAAATTAAGCTTCCTGCTTCTGATGTAACATGTTTGGAGAAAAATGACTCCTGAGAAGCTGGTCTGGATAATTTGATAATTTGCAGTAATAAGGAAAATTGATAATTTACAGTAATAAGGAAAGTACTGTCAAGGTCTCAGCATCGGTATACATGAAACTGTTGTATAGTAGTTTCAGCTCTTCCCGAGTAGGTTAAAAGACAAGTACACTGCACTTTTAAAGAGGAACTTTATGACATTTCCTGTCAGTCATATTTACTCCACGTGAAAGAATATCATGAGCTTGATAGTACTCTCTCCCAAGAACAGAGATTAGTTTGGATTGAGTGAGTTAGTTTCTGCCAGTTCTTTTTTTGCTCTCTATAAGCATTTATTATATTTTAGTGTATGGTGTGAATAATCTCTAATTTGAAACATGCTTTCAAGGCTAATGAAAATTTTAATAAACTGCTCCAAAAGTCATTTGAAACTGTTTATCTCAATGTCATTAAATCAAATGACATCAAATGGAATATACTGTTTTGTAACTGAAAACTTAGAGAATTAGAAAGCCTGTGTATTTAGTAAGAGGAGTCAGGGGTAAAGAGTAAAGGAAAAAAGACTGTCTCTCTAGGACTCATCAATAGAAACTTTGATATGATTGAAAAATAGAAGTAGCCCCTTAATTTACAGGAAGTTCAGTGTGAAAGAAGGGAGGACAAAATAGTACTCATGGATGAGGGTGTTTCTGGCTTTTCAGTTAGAGAATTTACATGATTTGAGATGTTCATCATAAAACTTCAAAACATTTTTTTTCCTTTTTCACTTCTCAAAATTAGCAGTTGGTTCACATATTCAATTTAAGAAATTACAATATTAGTGATGAAATTTCTTGAAATACAACAGTTTTAAATGAAGAACTTGCACATATTGTGTTACAAAACTCATGGTCAGAAAGTGACATTGCATTTCTCCTTATTCAAGAAGAAATTATCTGATAATTGACAAAATGACTTTTTAGAGATTTTAATATATGCTAGATACCAAAATTATAAAACTTAAGCTTCAATTCATTATGAATTTATTCCTTGAGCAAATATATAGTCTGTTCAAATATAGCTACTGCCAAAATGCAATCATTTATGAATTGTTTTTAACTTCGTAAAATGTCTAAAGTAAGTAATTGAAAATTGAAAAGTTTAAGGCTAACACTAAAAGCAGAACTAATTAACAACTATTTTTTTCTTAATTTAGAACCTGTGAAAGCATACATAGGAAAATTACATTGTTATATACTGAAGCTTTCAAATTAATTTCACCTGGAATGTTAGGAGCACGAAAGGACTGAGATTAAAAGACTCACTTTTCCTTTATTAAATATGTTCATAAATATAAAAATTTCATGATTCTAATTTTTAAATTCTAATTCAGTAATGAATTTTTAGATGTGTCATTTTTTAACGGAGTTTATTTACCAACAGTTTACTCAGAAAGTAAACATGCCTAGTTAATTTTAATTGATATTATATGAAAAATAATAATTTATGTATGTTATATTGGATCTCTGAATTAGTACCTTTTTTGTTATTTCTTGCCTTTCTTTATTGAATCTCTTTTATACCTAGGAAAATTTCCCCCAAGAATGTGAAATTATGTCATAAGCGTTTCATGTGTTTAATACATGGTGATATAGATTTGGTGTTTACATCTTATTGAAATATATGAATAGGCATATAATGCCTTGTTCTAAACAATAAACTCATCTTTAAGTGAAGACGTCATTGCTTTGCTGAGTTACAAGGAATTGCATGCGTCAATTTGTCCTGATGTACTAGAGAAGAGTTTTTATTTTGTTTTGTTTTTGTTGTCTCCTTCAAATACCTTTAACAGCCCCAGATTTTTTTTAAAGGAAACTACTTCATCCAGTCTGCTGTTGAAAAAATAGCCTAGCAGTTCTTTATGCATTGGTTACTATATTGTTGCCATGTAAATCATCTCCCTAGTCACAGTTGAGTAGATTACAGGATGGATATCAGCCAATAAGGGAAAAAAAATCTTCCTAAAGAGTATCAGTAGTTATTTGGGCCAAATCATATTCTTTATGAATAAAGGAACTGACACTGGAGGATATACATACAGAAAAGACAATAAACACATATCATGGACAATACAAGGCATGATGAACAAAGTTACATATTATCAAAAGTTATGATTAATGAGCAGATATGAGGGAGTGAAATGGAATAAAAAATGAGGTTGTTTGTGGCCAGATTAGAAGAGCAAAACTAGAGAGGATCTGAGTTATCAGGGTGGAAGTCCAAGAACACCAGCTGTTCAGCCACCAGTAAGATTACCTGATTATATTATATAGCATGTTGGAAACATATGCATGCTTGGAAGAAAAGAGTTTCTATCAGAAACTTAAAACAATTGTATAAATTTGGCTTAAAAATTCAAATTTTATGTATTAGATAGTCTCCATGGAACATCACTGATCTAGGAAACTAGACTGTATTTCTAATTAATTAAAAACATTAGGGCTTCCCTGGTGGCACAGTGGTTGAGAGTCCGCCTGCCGATGCAGGGGACGGGGGTTCGTGCCCCGGCCCGGGAAGATCCCACATGCTGCGGAGTGGCTGGGCCCGTGAGCCATGGCCACTGAGCCTGCGCGTCCGGAGCCTGTGCTCCGCAACGGGATAGGCCACAGCAGTGAGAGGCCCGCGTACCGCAAAAAACAAAAAACAAAAACAAAAAAATAAAAACATTATTTTATTAAGCACCAAGTATATTTTATATACTTGACATGTTAAATATAACAACATTAATTTTCTTTATAACCATGTTGAAAATGAAAATAGAACAGTGGCTTTACATTTTGTTGCTCATTTGGATTAATTTAGCAGAGTGGATCTCACAATCTGATGTATACCGGAAGAACTGAGGAACTTGTTAAACAATGACTGTGACTGGCTTATTTCACTCATTAACGTCTTCCAGGTTCATCCACGTTGTCACAAATGGCAGCATTTCCTTCTTTTCATAAGGCTGAATAATATCCCATTTTCTTTACCATTCATCAGTCAGTGGATACATGGGTTGTTTTCACATCTTGACTATTGTGAATAATGTTGCAATGAACATGGGAGTGCAGATGGCTCCTCGATATTCTTTTGGATATAAGCCCATTGATTCCACTTACTTGGGAATCTAAAGTAGTCAGACTCATAGACGCAGAGAATACAGTACTGGTTGGCAGTGATAAGGTGTTGGAGGAAATGGGGAGTTGTTTTTCCATGGGTATAAAGTTTCAGTTATACTAGATGGATAATTTCTAGAGATCCACTATACAACATGATGCCTGTAGTTACAGTATGGTATTGTGCACTTTAGAATTTAAGAGGGTAGCTCTTATACTGTGTTCTTACCCAGAAAAAAACAACAAAAAGCTAAGGACACAGGAAATTCTGGGAGGTGCGGATATATCTATTACCTTTATTTTGATGATGGTAACATGGGTGTTGCATATTTCCAAATTCATCAAATTGTACAACTTAAATATGTGCATTTCTTCTTATATAACAATTATACCTCAATAAAGCTGTTAAAAATAAATTATTGATATGGCTGGGCTCTAACACAGAACCACTTAATCAGTCTAAAAATGTAGATCTATGTTTGTTTATGCTACATTATAATTCATATACATGGGCAACCTAAATTAAAGACGATCTCATTGATCTTTCTTTAGGATTTGACTTAATAATTAAACTGTTAAAATATATGTGTTGATATATATTCATGGAAATAAAAATTTTAATTTATAAAAATGGCATCATGTGAATTATATTTATTTAATTTTAGAATCAGCATTTTGAGATATTACTTAATTCTTCGGAATCATAACTTATATTCAGAATTCTTACATTTCTTGAATCTAGAATGTCCAGTACCAAATTAATTGTTTCTATCGTATCAATTTGTTGGAAGATAAATTGTATGTGCTTATTTTGCAGAGAAAGATAAATAGATATTATGGCACTCTTTCAGACATTAACAATCAAATCAAATCAAATAAGCAATCAGATCAAATCAAATAAGCAATCAAATCAAATTAACAATCAAATCAAATTGAATAAGCTACTTACATTTCAACTACATTGTAAATCAGTAGGACATAAGATTTAAGACTCAGGTTCTGCCCTTAAAATATTTTTGCACTGGGGGAAGACCAACGAACTAACAATTGAAATTTTTGCCTCTTCTTCCAGAGTTAACAGAAACCTCCCTATTTTTATTTTTAGTGTATACTTCTTTTCTTTAGTTAACTTCTCAACAACATTTAATACAGTTTATCAACCCCCTTAATTTGGAAAGACTTTTCCTTTTCTTGATACTCTCTTGGTTTTTTCTCTTATATCACTGGCCATTTGTATTCAATTTTTTGTTTGTTTGTTTTCATTCCTCCTCCTAAGATGTTAGAGCTTTAGAAGTTCTTCTCAATCTGTTTTCTCTCCCAAGATGATTGCAAACAGTCTATACATTTAAAATGTAATACATGCATGGCATACACACACATATACATTTTACATTTCCTGTTCATATCTCAAATCAAATTCATAGGAGTCACAGCCCTAGTCTCTCTCTCACCTTTCATACACAGTCTGTTTTCAATATGACCTCTTCTACCTCTAGCACATGGCCCTTATTTGCCTGTAACTCATTTTCATTCCCAGGATTCTAGACAAAATCTCCCAACCATGTACTATGGAACACTGTGCTCCATGGAAAACAACAAAGTTGTGAATAAATAATTTTTAGGAAATGCTGCTCTGATTTAGAATATATTAGCATATTGAGTCACATTAGCACTATAAAATATCAAGCACATTAGCATATTGAAGATTCCAGAGGAGGGACCTTCAAGATGGTGGAGGAGTAAGACATGGGGATCACCTTCCTGCCCACAGATACATCAAAACTACATCTACATGTGGAACAACTCCTACAGAACACCTACTGAACGCAGACTTCCCAAAAGGCAAGAAAATCCTCATGTACCTGGGTAAGGCAAAAGAAAAAAGAAAAAACAGAGACAAAAGAATAGGGACAGGACCTGCACCTCTGGGAGGGAGCTGTGAAGGAGGAAAAGTTTCAATACACTAGGAAGCCCCTTCAGTGGTGGGGAAGCTGGGGAGGGAAGCTTCGGAGCCACGGAGGAGAGCAGAGCAACAGGGCTGCAGAGGGCAAAGCGGAGAGATTCCCGCACAGAGGATCGGTGCCGACCAGCACTCACCAGCCTGAGAGGCTTGTCTGCTCACCCACCAGGGCAGATGAGGGCTGGGAGCTGAGGCTCGGGCTTCGGTTGGATCGCAGGGAGAGGACTGGGGTAGATTGCGTGAACACAGCCTGAAGGAGGCTAGTGTGCCACAGCTATCCAGGATTGAGTCAGGAAAAAGTCTGGAACTGCCTAAGAGTCAAGAGACCACTGTTTCAGGGTGCATGAGGAGAGGGGATTCAGAGCACTGCCTAAAGGAGCTCCAGAGATGGGCACGAACTGCGGCTATCAGCGCAGACACTAGAGACGGGCAAGAAACGTTAACGCTGCTGCTGCAGCCACCAAAAATCCTGTGTGCAAGCACAGGTAACTATCTACACCTCCCCTCCTAGGAGCCTGTGCAACCCACCACTGCTAAGGTCCCGTGATCCAGGGACAACTTCCCCAGGAGAACACATGGTGTGCCTCAGGCTGTTGCAACATCAGATTGGCCTCTGCTGCCACAGGCTCGCCCTGAATTCTGTACCCGTCCCTCCCACCGACCTGAGTGAGCCAGAGCCACATAATTAGCCACTCCTTTCACCCCTCCTCTCTGAGTGAAAAAAAGAAGCCAGAGGGTGACCTACATGCAGAGGCGGGGCCAAACCCAAAGCTGAACCCCAGCAGCTGTGCGAACAAAAAAGAGAAAGGGAAATTTCTCCATTCAGCCCCAGCAGTAGCGGATTAAATCTCCACAATCAACTTGATGTACCCTGCATCTGTGGAGTACCTGAATAGAAAACGAATCATCCCAAAACTGAGGCAGTGGACTTTGGGAGCAACTGTAGACTTGGGGTTTGCTGTATGCGACTATTTTCTGATTTTTATGTTTACCTTACTATAGTTTTTAGTGCTTTTTATCATTGGTGGATTTGTTTATTGGTTTGGTTGCTCTCTTTTTTTTTTAATTACTTTTTTTGTTTTTCTATTTTAATAATTTATTTTATTTTTATAACTATTTTATTTTACTTTACTTTATTTATTTATTTTCTCCCTTTTCTTCTGAGTCATGTGGCTGACAGGGTCTTGGTGCTCTGGCCGGGTGTCAGGCCTGAGCCTTTGAGGTGGGAGAGCTATGTTCAGGACATTGGTCCACCAGACACCTCCTGGCCCTACGTAATACCAAATGGCGACAGCTCTCCCAGAGATTTCCATCTCAACACTAAGACCAGTTCTACCCAACTGCCAGCAAGCTCAAGTGCTGGACACCTCATGCCAAACAACTAGCAAGACAGGAACACAAACCCACCCATTAGCAGAGAGGCTGCCTAAAATCATAATAAGTTCACAGACGCCCCAAAACACAGCACAGGACGTGGTCCTGCCCACGAGAAAGACAAGATCCTCCAGAACACAGGCACCAGTTCCCTCCTCCAGGAAGCCTACACAACCCAACCTTAACCATTGGGGGCAGACACCAAAAACAACGGGAACTATGAACCTGCAGCCTGCGAAAAGGAGACCCCAAACACAGTTACTTAAGCAAAATGGGAAGACACAGAAATACACAGCAGATGAAGGAGCAAGGTAAAAACCCACCAGATCAAACAAATGAAGAGGAAACAGGCAGTCTACCTGAAAAAGAATTCAGAGTAATGATAGTCAGGATGATCCAAAATCTTGGAAATACAATGGAGAAAATACAAGAAACGTTTAACAGGGACCTAGAAGAACTAAAGAGCAAACAAACAACGGTGAACAACACAATAAATAAAATTTAAAATTCTCTAGAAGGAATCAACAGCAGAATAACAGAGGCAGAAGGATGGATAAGTGATCTGGAAGATAAAATAGTGGAAATAACTACTGCAGAGCAGAATAAAGAAAAAAAGAATGAAAAGAACTGAGGACAGTCTCAGAGACCTCTGGGACAACATTAAACGCACCAACATTTGAATTATAGGGATCCCAGAAGAAGAAGAGAAAAAGAAAGGGACTGAGAAAATATTTGAAGAGATTATAGTTGAAAACTTCCCTAATATGGAAAGGAAATAGTTATTCAAGTCCATGAAGCACAGAGAGTCCCATACAGGATAAATCCAAGGAGAGACATGCCCAGGCACATATTAACCAACTATCAAAAACTATCAAAAATTAAATACAAAGAAAACATATTAAAAAAGAGACCTGTTTGCAGAAAACTGTAAGACACTGATGAAAGAAATTAAAGATGATACAAACAGATGGAGAGCTATACCATGTTCCTGGATTGGAAGAATCAACATTGTGAAAATGACTATACTACCCAAAGCAATCTACAGATTCAGTGCAATCCCTATGAAACTACCAATGGCATATTTCACAGAACAAGAACAAAAAATTTCACAATTTGTGTGGAAACACAAAAGACCCTGAATAGCCAAAGCAATCTTGAGAAAGAAAACCGGAGATGGAGGAATCAGGCTCCCTCACTTCAGACTATACTACAAAGCTACAGTAATCAAGACAGTATGGTACTGGCACAAAAACAGAAATATAGATCAATGGAACAGGATAGAAAACCCAGAGATAAACCCATGCACATATGGTCACCTTATTTTTGATAAAGGAAGCAAGAATATACAATGGAGAAAAGCCTGCCTCTTCAATAACTGGTGCTGGGAAAATTGGACAGCTACATGTAAAGAAATGAAGTTAGAATACTCCCTAACACCATACACAAAAATAAACTCAAAATGGATTAAAGACCTAATTGCAAGGCCAGACACTATAAAACTCTTAGAAGAGAACATAGGCGTAACACTCTATGACATGAATCACAGCAAGATCCTTTTTGACCCACTTCTAGAGAAATGGAAATAAACACAAAAATAAACAAATGGGACCTAATGAAACTTCAAAGCTTTTGCACACCAAAGGAAACCATGAACAAGATGAAAAAACAACCCTCAAAATGGGAGAAAATATTTGCAAATGAAGCAACTGACAGAGGATCAATCTCTAAAATATACAAGCAGCTCATGCAGCTCAGTATAAAAAAAAAAAAATTCAATCCAAAATTGGGCAGAAGACCTAAATAGACATTTCTCCAAAGAAGATGTGCAGATGGCCATCAGACACTTAAAAGGATGCTCAACATGACTAATCATTAGATAAATGCCAATCAAAACTACAATGAGGGGCTTCCCTGGTGGCGCAGTGATTGAGAGTCTGCCTGCAGGTGCAGGGGACACGAGTTCGTGCCCTGGTCCAGGAGGATCCCATGTGCCGCGGAGCAGCTGGGACTGTGGGCCGTGGCCGCTGGGCCTGCGTGTCCAGAGCCTGTGCTCCCCAGCAGGAGAGGCCACGGCAGTGAGAGGCCCACATACCGCAAAAAAAAAAAAAAAAAAACTACAATGAGGTATCACCTCACACCATTCAGAATGGCCATCATCAAAAAATCTACAAACAACAAATGCTGGAGAGGGTGTGGAGAAAAGGGAACCCTCTTGCACTGTTGGTGGGAATGTAAATTGATACAGCCACTATGGAGAATGGTATGGAGGTTCCTTGAAGAACTAAAAGTAGAACTACCATATGACCCAGCAATCCCACTACTCGCATATACCATGAGAAAATCATAATTCAAAAAGAGTCATGTACCACAATGTTCATTGCAGTACTATTTACAATAGCCAGGACATGGAAACAACCTAAGTGTCCATTGACAGATGAATGGATAAAGAAGATGTGGCACATATATACAATAGAATATTACTCAGCCATAAAAAGAAATGAAATTGAGTTATTTGTAGTGAGGTGTATGGACCTAGAGACTATCATACAGAGTGAAGTAAGTCAGAAAGGGAAAAACAAATACCGTACGCTAACACATATATATGGAATCTAAAAAAAAAAATTGTTCTGAAGAACCTATGGGCAGTACAAGAATAAAGACACAGATGTAGAGGGTGGAATTAAAGACATGGGTAGGGGGAAGTGTAAGCTGAGATGCAGTGAGAGAGTGACATTGATATATATACACTATTAAATATAAAATAGATAGCTAGTGGGAAATAGCTACATAGCACAGGGAGATCAGCTTGGTGCTTTTTGACCACCTAGAGGGGTGGGATAGGGAGGGTGGCAGGGAGACGCAAGAGGGAGGGAATATGGGGATATATGTGTACGTATAGCTGATTCACTTTGTTTTACAGCAGAAACTAACACAACACTGTTAAGTAATTATACTCCAATAAAGATGTTAAAAAAAAATTCCAAAAAGATTTTCAGTAAATGCGGATTTATAAATTTATGTATCCCAATGTTTCATCACTGTTTTTGACCATGGAACCATTTCATTCTACATAGTAATATTAATATAGTTGAAACTGGTGACCTTGAAACACTAGGCCATTCAAAAATCTAAAGGTATTCTTGTAAATTATATTTGGCTATAGCCATCATATACAACAGGATAAGATTGAAGGATTCTGCCTTTGTTTTTCTTAACCATGAATAGTATCAATATCTTAAAAATATTTTCCAACTGCCTCTACATACCATTCATAAATAAAAACATTTTCTTAAATTCTATATTTACTGGCTTAGTTCCTTTGGCCTAGTTCCATAGCCAAAGGAACTATGTCTCAGCCCTGAAATTTGTTTAAAAAATTAAAAACAATCAGTTCTGGATGGTTTAGACATTGACCTCTTGCAAATGAGGAAACAAGGGAAAGAAAAAAACTCATTATGATTTCAGTGCAGTGCCATGACTTTTTTCGCCACAAATATGAGGCGCATGGAAGTCAGTGATAAATAACATTGATTTGGAAGCTTAGAAAGGCTTCTGAATTTCTGATTCTTAAAATTTGATAATTTTATGATCTCAGCTCAGTAAATTAACTTCTCTCTGTGTCAATTGCCTCATCTGCCAAATGGGATTTTTAGTAGTATATTTCCTAGAATTGTGAAAACTGAGTCCATTAAATTTTCTTGGAACAATGCCTAGTACATAGTAAGCACTCAATAGATATTACATTATGATAATGAAGGTTAATTTGAAAAATTTACTAGATGTTTATTAATTTAAATATTTATTGAAATAAGACTGGAAATTATAATTTTATTTTTACTTTAACATATACGTAGTGAACAACATCACTTTCCATGAATAAACTGACAAATGTATTCCAAATAAGTTCTTAATTACAGCTGTCATTTCTGGGCTCAGAGTGAGAGTAACAGCCACCTGCTCTAAAAGTGACACTAGCCATATTAGAACTCAGTGCAAGAGACTGTAAGGCATTTACCAATCCACTTTAATTCAATGTTAAGTTTAATAAGACAAGAATTTAATACTCCGTCTTTCAGTAGAAATGATATAATGGCACTGGATGTATGTCTTTCAATATATCTAATGCCTTCATCATATAAAAACAGGTTATGTATAGAAATAATCTGTAACATAAAATATTAAAATAATAAATAAAATATTACTCCTTCCGTCAAGAAACAATATCACTGTTAAAATAATTGGGATACTTAAGCTTTGAACATAAATGTAGCGTGCATTGGTATGCAGCTGAGGATTACAAGTTTAGCAAAGAGAAGATTTAAATCAAGATAATTCTGCTTGGAAACTTCTATTGTATCTTTTTCTACATTGATAATCAGGTTACATGATTCATCATCATTAACAGTTTTCTTCTGAGAGAAATATTATACAATACTTTGAAACTAATCTATATACCCTGAGGATTTTGTTTGTTTGTTGTTTGCTTGCTTGCTTTATAATACTATAAATACCCAAATCAAAACACTACTGCAGATACATTGTGTATAACAACCAGGTTTGTCACAGTGGTACACTGGAGAGGACTACCTTAGGACTGAGTGGAGAAATCACTTTCCTTTTCCATTTTCCAATAAGTAAATGAGTGGTTGTTAAAAGGCAGGTATGATTAATAGTTCATATATGGTTTCAGGAGCTTCTAACAGCATAAGAGTGAAATCAGTTATCAACAAAATATAATAGCTATTTTGCAGAGTGAGTGGGATAACATATAGCTTGAGAGACTTTTGCTTGTGTTAAGAGGTCAATTCTTTCCAGTTTGAAAGAAAATATGTTATTGGATTAGACGGACTAAAATAAATAAAATAGGCATAAATAAAGATCAAAGAATCAGCAGGGTTATTTATTTTCCCCCAGCCGTATGAATATTCTTGCCCTTATGATGGACACCTTTTAGTATTTTTGGATCTCAAACAATAGTGTAAGTTGTAAATACTTTTGTAGTTGTTTTACAGATACAGATTTGAGGACTCCACTGTCAGAGATTCCTATTAGTAGGTCTTGATTGGGGTCAAGATATCTGATGTGTTTTAAGAGCTGCATAAGAATATGATGCTAACTAGCCCAAGGTTTAGATGCAGGTAATATCACTAGTAAACAGAGGGTACAGAAAATAAACCTGATAGATTCCAAAAGTATCCCCAGAAAAGAAGCCACTACAAGCAATGGAAACACTTCTCTGCTGGAAACACATGTATTATGGAGCCTTGCTACTCAAAGTGGCATCAGATAAAAAGACCAATAACATCTGCTCACCAGGAAGTATTTTGGAAATGCCCAGTCTTAAGCCCAACACCTGTCTTACTGAACCCAAATCTGAATTTCAATAAGATCCTCAGGTAACACATTAATGTTTAGGAAATAATGAAATAAAAGGAACAGAAGAGGTACATCTGCTCTGTCATTCTACTTTTGATCTGGAAAATATGTGGTCCTATAATGTGATTTCTGCATAGAAATAAATCCTGCCATTGTATGTGTGCCATTTGGTTTTTGCTTGTTTGTTTTATTGGCAACATATTTTCTTCCTGAAACATTATTTAACATTTATTAATGTGACTACATCGGAAAATAATTCACATTTATCTTCAGGTGAAGAAAAATAAAATATGCTTATCAGTAAAAGGACAGGCTATCAAAATTCGTAAAACCTCAGGGAAAAACTAAACTCCTGCTCCCTAGATACTAATTTTTCATTTAGTAACTCAGTGCACTAAATGGTAAAAATCCATTGTTTTTAAAATCTATCAGATTTAAATTAGAACTCATGTAGCGTTAATGTGTAGATCAGAAAGGTGGTAGACTGACTTGTTGAGAAGCTAAGGCCTAGAAATAGTAATAGATTGCTCTTTTGGATTTTTTAGGCCTTTAGCTATATATTCCACTCACAGAAAAATTAACTTCCTAGAGAATTCTATCGTGTTAGAAAATGCCATTAACTCCTGATAGTCATAAACACATTAAATAACAACCGTTGATGTTGCTTTGACAGCTCTAAAGAATTTGTATGCAGTTTTAATGATGGAGAACCTCACTCATCATAATTTCTGAGTGTGGAATTGATCCTTGGAAGAGAGGCTGATAATTTGATTGTTCTATAATGTGCTAGTGCATAATTTCAGAAAGAGAAATCATTTTATGAAGAAACGAATTACATGCAAATGACTCTTCACAAGATGTTAATAAAATTAGAAATACTTTTCAAAAATGAAGAAAAAAATAGTGTGAAGTAAAATGCCTTAAAAGGGTAGATGGTTAAAGAATACTATAGATATACTGTTATCCTGGGAAAGTGCATGAAGGAATCTATATCAGGGAAAGGAAACTTGTGCTGTTTCATTTTTTTTTTTACTGTATCAAGAATATCTTATTGTCCTTTACTTAACCTTCTGAAACCTAAATGACAATATGAATTGTGAAAATTTCAGTTCATATTGGAATTAAATTGGTCTTTGTGGGAGACATATCACAAAGTCTCTCCAAATAGAAAAAAGAATTCATACTTTACTTAATAAGAGAGCAGTGAAAGAAACATTCCCATCTTACAATGCATATTTATATCTTGTTAAAAAGCATTATCAAAAATAAGCCAATATCGTCTAGAATGTTAGAAATGATTTTAAAGAAAAATAAGTTGGGCTTGATTTAACTGTAGTAAAATAATATTTTATCTTAATTATCATTGCTTTTCCTTTTTTTCTATATGCTCTCTTTTCTTCTCTTTCTGAATTACTGAAGCCTTACTTTGAATAAAGAAATTGAGGTGGACTGAAGGTGATCAGGTTTAGTCTTCTAAACTGTGTAGTCCTGTTATTTATCTCAGACATCAAAAAATTGTCATGTGAATATTCAAAGATGTGAAAATCAAAGCCAATTCCCCCCCCAAAAAAAATCCACTTAGGAATCCTTACTTTGCAATTAAAAGCATATATATTTTTGTTGAGTAATTAATTAATTAATTTTATTCTTAGTTTTCTCATTAGAAAAACAGGATTCTTTCATATATACTATCATAATGTTGCTTTCAATAGCTTCCCATGTTTATTTCTCATCTGCTTTCACAGAATCCTATCCTTTCTTGACTTTCTATACTCCCATGCTGATTTTTTTTCTCTTTAATCTCTTTCTAAAAAATTCTGCAAATATTTCTTAAAAATTTTAGAAAATCCCAAAATGCCTAAGTCATAGAAAATGTTCAGTAAATATATTTTTTAATTAACTAAGCTTGCTTCAATACCATTTTTCTCTGTTTCTTCCTTTCTATGCAGATTTACATGCCTGTCTCTCTCTCTCTCTTTCAGAACTAATTTCCTGGACCACACACACACACACACACACAATTCCAAGTCTGGTAAATATTATTAAGAAGTTCATATTGCTATTCAACCTGTTTTAGGGACATTTGTCTTTATAAATTAGGTCAGGTGATGCTTCCCTAAGAAATGGGACTTGTAGATATGATTAGGCAAGTATCAGAGATGCCACTTGGAAAATCTCAATAAAAAGATTAAGAAGAGTGAGTGTTGACTATTAAATTTAGTAAGAGAGAAGTTATTTATGGCTTTGACCAATAGGTTTACCAGAGAGTAGGGAGAAGCACATGTGTGATTGATTGGAATAAAGAGATGATAAAACATGGGAATTTAAGTCTTACATTTATGTAGCTCCTATTAGGAGTTTTGCTGTGGAAGCGTTCATGAAGATTTGGGGGAATGGATGGAGGAATACATAAGATCAAGGAATGAGTTTTTCTTTTGTCTATCAGTGTGTTTTAAAATGGTGGTTCCTGAAGCACGTTCATTTGATATTAGGAGTGATACAATATAAAGGGAACAAATCCTGACACCAGTGGGCAGGAGAATTTTGTGGGTTTAAAGGATAGTGAATGTGGTTTGATTTTTTTTTTTTTAAAGTGGAGTGGCCTCAGCTAGATATGGAGAAGAATTCATTTACTAAAATGGAATAGATTGTATATGGGTACAGTTGCAAATATAAGTATTTGATGGTGGAAAGAATCAATGGAAGAAGTGCTTTTCATTTGATGAATTTATTTGCTCAATGAAACATGATTTAATATCTCCAAGATTGAAGAGTGTTGAAAGACTGAGGAGAAAAAACAGTAAAACAAAATCACTGCAGGAAGTTAATACTATTGAGGGAGAATTTGGAAGCAGGTGAGGAGTAGGGAGAGCCTTGGAGTTAAATCAGGTTTGGAATTTTCCAGATGACCTCACTGAGAAAGATAAAGGAAAGGGAATTAAATTTGTAAACTGGTAAGCATTTCCACTTATTGACAAAGTAATCTAAGCATGGTAAATAAAGAATTAAAAACATAACAGAAATAATAGAGAACATAAAAAGTGATGGTGTCAGTATATCACTGAGATACCTCAGTGAGTCAAAGGATTTTTGAACTGGCGGTCCTAGAATAAATAAAGTAGAATGATTCTGGGTGATAGTCAAAGAGTGGATGGTTTGAAATAAATAAATACTATGAAGGGGATGTGACTTTGGTTTTAACTAGATTTTGTATTACCAATGTTTTTAACATTTCACTGCCTTCCAGGTAGGTTTTAGATATAGACTAAACTCCTTATCTTTCCCTACAACTAACTTCCTGTTTTAGTCTGACACATCCCTACTTTTCCAACCCTGTTTAGATGGAAAAAGAAATTATTTTACAAGATTCTCCTATTAAATCCTACTTCTGCTTTATATCCCAGCTACTCTCAGCTTTAAGCTTGTTTCTGACATGCAAAAATTAACCAGACAACCAGAGAACAGATTAGGGATGCTGGTTCTGTGCCTTCTCCATGCCCTTTTTTTACCTTAAATTACCATATATTACCTAAAATTCCAATTGTCTCTCTTACATGTCTTTGTGCCTTTGAGTTTCTTTCACTATCATATAACCATACTTGGAGTACCAAACACAGTGGGGAGAACATAACATGCTACACATAATTTGTTTTTTTCAGAAACACATGCTTAAACTTGCTAAACAACAAACATCTTCCTTTCTCTTGACTTGCTATGTAGCATAGGTTTGTACCCTGAGTAATCAGAAATTTCGCTGGTGAAACTAAATTTGAGAGACTTCCAGATCCTCTTATCTTCATTAAAAATACATGGTATTTTATAAGAGCTAATTATTGTTTCATATATTTGTTTGTTCTTAGCCCAAGGGACAAACAGATGGCAGGGCTGCTTTAGAAGGTATTATTTTAATTTAATAGAACATAAATTAGAGATAGGTTGATTCCAAGTATATTTGAAACTACATAGAATTCTAAGTATTCTATGAAATCAAAGAAATGTCATAAGTTTTGATGCTGAGAAAATGATTCTCTCTCTCTATACACATGCACACAAACATGTATATAAGGGTCATGGAGATTTTTATTATAAATGCACATATACGTATGTCTGTGTGTAGTACCAAATATCTGTGCAGCACAGATGGACATTTTAAAGATTCCTATTTTTAAAAAATTATGTTTAGACAATATACAAATTGTTGATTTCTGTTTTTATAGGGCTTTAATAACAGAAGTTAATTTTCTCTATGTATATTGATGTCTTAACTGGTGTTAACACAACACATATTTTAAGCAAGTAAATCAGTTATTTTTTTCCTAATTTCTGAAAATGCATCCATGCATCATGAAAGCCAAAGAATTAAATGACATATAAGAAACTTCCTTAAAAAATGATCCATTTTTAATCCTATGTAATGCAATATCTAGATTCATGTTGGTTTCTTTATGGAAATTTTTTTAAGTAAATGTATTTTCTAGATATATTCTTAGCACATCTCTTGGCAGAAGAAAAAAAATGATATTTACAACTAATGGTATTTATTTTTGATGAGATAGGCTATTACTAAATATCCTGGGGTTCATATTTAAAATACAAGGTCCATGTATTCCAGGCACATATAGAATTCATGGAATATGATATGCACATTTCTCTGGTCTCCAAAGATTCTACTGTATTAGAAGCCAAGAAGAATATAAGCACATGTTTTGTATATTTTCTAACTCATGTCACCTCCTTGCCCTCTTAGATTTTGTGACCTTCTTTCAAATAAGAGAGATTTTTGGAGGAAGTTTCGTACGATCTAAGTAGTTTCATCAGTCTTTCCCAATACACAACCAACCTTGAATTTTTATTAGATTGCATTATTTTTATATTTTAATGGCCCTGGAAAACTGAAAGAAAAAAACATAGACATGCAAACCACTTTTATAGGCTGCCTTAACTCACATAAAAAGTATTATTGAATTTTTCAAGACTATTTGCAACCTGGATAGATACAATATTGTAATCTGGTTGATTTAGCTATATTTAAGGAAAGTCATTTGCTCACTTATCACATAAGTAATAAATTAAATCATGCCCACATAAAGAAATGAAACAATGCCTCACTACATTAAATGGGTGGTATAATTTACACCCTAATTTCAAGGAGGGTAATAGGGAAGGCAATGGTAATACTCTTCCATTCCTTATCATATCATGTATGTATCTTATTTTGTTGAGAAACATTCAAGATGATATAAATAAAATAGAAAAATTTGTGAATAATATATTTTACTATTGAAATTTGTTCTTAAAATGCCAAGTAATATCTTACTACAGGTAAAGAATTCAGATATTTTTGTATTTTCAGGATCTTCTTAATGTCAATAAATATTTAAATAAGAGTCTCTAATATGAAAATGTGATTAGAAAGAAATAAAATAATTCAATTGCAGAAAAAAATAGATGTATAAAAATATAAGTGGGCAAACAAGCCAGCACATGCTAAATAACATGTGAATTAGTTGGACATATTGTGTCTTAGGAGTCCAGAGCTGTCAATCTCCATTTCTGCTACCATTTTTCCAGCCTTTTTTTTTGCATTTAATATCTCGTATATTTAATTGTTTACTACTCCTTTCTCCACTAAACTGTCAGATTCTCTATTTTGTTTGTTTTACATTTCATCTGGCTCACTTCTGTACCTACAGTGACTAGTCAAATGCATAGTACCTAGTATTTTTTCAATCAGTGTGTGTAGAAGACATCAATTCAGAAGTGAGAGATGAGAAAAATTTAATGAATATTAGAGGCCCATTGGTTTATGTTTTTCAAAAAGAAGAGAGATGGAGCACATTTGAGGCCCATAGTAGTATCTGTGTTGGGAATGGGATGACAGGTGGGCAGACAGGCATATATATCAGTTGGCTTAAAGGTGAGATTCATGTATAGATTACCAGGAGATAAACTGGAAATGCCTTGTTAAACCAGTGTAGGTCACTGTGAATCTAGGTTATGGGGTTTGGATTATATCCAGCAATAATAAATATACAGATAAGGAAAAATATATCTGACATGAATAATACACTGTTTCCAATGTAAACTATCCTATTAAAGATACATTTCCAGGGCTTCCCTGGTGGCGCAGTGGTTGAGAGTCCGCCTGCCGATGCAGGGGACGTGGGTTCGTGTCCCACATGCCGTGGAGCGGCTCGGCCCGTGAGCCATGGCCGCTGGACCTGCGCGTCCGGAGCCTGTGCTCCGCAACGGGAGAGGCCACAACAGTGAGAGGCCCGCGTACCGCAATAAAAAAAAAAAAAGATATATTTCCTACAAAAATATAAAAATTTGAATTATGTTGGAAGTAAACAAATTGGTAGTACAATGATTTGTTATGGCTGAGCTTATGACTAAGCTAGTTTTTGTTTACTTCTTGTTTTACTTTTTTTTTAAATCTAACTCCCTGGCTAAGCATCCTATTTAGATTTGCTTATACAGCTAACTATTACTGTGAATAACTTCCAGAATGGCAAATTAGCCTGGCTAAATTAACCACCAGAATTCTAGTCTAATCCTGTAGATGTATTCCTGATAATTAACAATCTGTGAGCAGCTGCATTGTCCGATATCCAATATACAGCACAAGGAAAATGATATTTGTACGTTGTGGGTTTCGTGGATTAAATGAAGAGCACTTTTTTTTTAATTAATAGCTACACTTTTCATAAATTTTATGAGTTAATAGGGTTCAATTAATGTTGCCAAGTGGTGTGCTTCATGCATATGTCTCTGGGGTTTTGCGAAGTTGAGAAGAATGTATAATGAATGGTTGAGCAGTTATATTGGTACCCTAGTAATTAGAGAACGAGTAATTAATGTGCATCTGTGTTAGGCTCCTGGGTACTGTCAACGACCCTGTAGTGTGAAAAAAAAAGAGAAATTATGTGCTTGGCAAGGGAATACAGCTTTTCTCTTTTTCTTAAATTTTAGATCTACATCTGTGTTTAATTAGAAGAAGAAATGAATTCCCATTAACACCATTAGGCAGCACGCTATGATTGGTTAAAGCCTACATGGACTGTGAAACTGATCTAGACAGCCAGGAGATTATAATGGAATTTTTTTTTTAATCTCAGAAGAATTGTTTTTTAATAAAATAAGGATGCTGAATAGTCCCCACCTGGCTCTCTGTAGAACACCTTCTGCTTTTTACTTTTGGCTGCTTTCTAAAACTATGAGTGATTTAAGCAAAAATCTTCTGAGCAAAAGTGACTTACCATACCAACCAGTGGATTTTTTTTTTTCTAGCTATAAGGGGCGAGGTGCAATAGCATCACCTTGTAATAGGCTCAGTATACAAAAATGTCACATATATTAATGACAGCATAAAATAGTTTACTAAAAGACAATAGTCATGGATGTTACAGATGACTAGCTGTGCTGATGCTTTAGTTTCCAGAGAGATTCAAATTAAATTGCTTTTATCTCCTGAAGCAGAATAACATTTCATATTCCACATGATAATAAAATGTATCCTTAGGGCAAGTAGTGTGCCTGTGCTTTTAAAATGAAAAAGGCATGATTTAATTAGTATGCAAGAACATAGAGATTTTAAGAGAAAGATGATTCTCTTGAGTGTTCTTGTTCAGTGGCCCTCTATAATTCTGCTTTTTGAGAGACTCCTGAGTGGCTGTATTTGTGATTAAACATTGCCTTTACTTGAAGTTTTGGTAATATTCTGCCAAATATCCCACTGGGATATTAACTTGAAATGATGACATTCACTCTTTCATATATAATTATGCTAGAAACTTGCTATGCACTATTGACTATAAAGTTAAAATTTTGGGGAAAAAAAGTTCAGTATTGGACATCAACAAACAAATTATATAAGTAGGTTAATGGTGGATAATTTTACCCACAGGAAAGTTCAATGTTTGCATTTAGATGTTAGTTTTGAAGGAAGATACAAAGTATTTGCTACATCTTATTTAAAGCTATAATGTTTAAGGAACGTATATCATAAATTTGAATAATTTCTCCAAAAATATTATTAAAGTAGAAAAACATATAATCAAGTACATAGTACAAATTATTAAGATAATTTAAAATTATAATCTCTATTTTCTTCTTGCTTTAATATTTGATGATTCACTCAAGATTTGAAAAGTATTTTTTGACTGAAATACTGGAATGAGTTGCATTTTAGGTTTCTAAATTTTTTAAGAATTGCATTTTATAAGCTCTGTAATCAACAAGTCCAAGACAAAACTTGCCTGTCTGCTTACTAGGTGATATGACCTTATATTAAGCCACTTGGCTTCTATCATTTTCCTTCCTTATTTAGAAAAACTGAAAATAATGTCTATATCACAAAGGTCATTACAATGTGGAATGATGGTAAACATGTATAGTGATGATGACTATGATGACAGAAACAAGAACTACTGTTGGTAGATTATTACATGGCAGGTTCATCACAAGTGAAGTAGATTGAAGATGGCCTTAAACTACTTGCTACTCTTCCCATTGACAAGTGAAGTTGAATTCACCTCTGCTTATATGTAGACCGGCCTTTGTAAATTGTCTGACCAATGAAATACAGCGAAACTGGAGTTCTAGGACTACTGAGGTAGGGTCAGAAGAAGCCTTGAAGCTTCCATCAGGCCTCTTGGAAGGGTACTCACTCGCAAGAGGTTCCCTTATGAAGTCCATCTGCCCTTCCCATGCTACATGGAGAAGCTGTGTATAGTCATTTTGTTTGGAAAGACCAAATGAGGAGAACGCCTTGGTGGTCCCGTGGTTAGGACTCTGCTCTCACTGCCGAGGGCCCAGGTTCGATCCCTGGTCGGGGAACTAAAATTCCATAAGCTGTGTGGTGTGGCCAAAAAAAACCCCAAAAAAACCAAAAAAGCAAATGAGCCTCAGATGATAGTCAGCACCAACTATTACCACTGGATGTGGTCATTTTGCAAGTCTAGCCCCTTCAAGACTTCAGATGGCTGCAGCCCCACCTGACACTTGACTTTAACAGCATAAGTGACTCCACATGATAACCATCCAGTTGAGCCTATTCAATATATAGACCAGCAAGAGATAATAATGAATTATCATTTTAAGATTTACACAGCAACAGCTAACGAAAACAAGAATACCATTAGGTAAGCATTTTAGTATGCTATTTTGCTTATTATGAAATTGAGTCTTACTAAAGTCCAGTAATTTCCCTCAGTTTACACAATAAAAAGAAAATAATATTTTTTTTTATCATTTACTATATGTCAAACACTGTTCAATGAATTTTGCATATTTTAACTCATTCAGTCACCATAAGGTTAGTTCTTTTACCCTCATTATCTGCTTCATTTTCTAGATAAGGAAATTGGGATGCAAAAAGCTTAAGTAACTTGGCCAAGAAATAATAGAACTGGTATATTAATCTAGGCAGATTAGTGTGAGTTGCTCTCTACAACTACTGTACTCTCTCTCAAATAGTTGAGGTTGGATTTGAACCCATGTGTGATTGCTTTTAAACCCCACTAAATGCTTTGTTTATATCATGGTTTCCCTATCTCTCATACACCTTCTAGGATCACAGTCTATGTTAGCTAATCTAGATGAACCCTGTATAGGTCTGACCCTACAACCTGAGCTACCATCTGGGTTTTGTTTTTTTACTTTTGTTTCCTCCATTAGGACTACAAGATCCATAAGCACAGAAACTATCTCTCACTTTCTCACCTTTGAATCTCCAGTGCCTAACAAATTGCCTGGCATAGACAAGGTGTTCAATAAGGATTATTGGAATGAATGACCACAGGGAGATCTTGGCTACCTAAGAGATGCTGAACATATGAAGACTGAGCTATTCTTGAAGGGTCAATCCTGAAGCCAGATCAGCTTTTCCAGTTCCTATCCTGGCTTCCTTATATGCCTCCTTCTCTACTCCCCCTGCATCCTAAACAAGAGTGCCAGAGAAAGCATTCCTGCATTATTATCAACCTAATAAAACAATCCATTCTCATAATATTAATATATGAAAATTTTTACTTGAAAATGATGATAATGATCGATAGCTATCAGAGGCAGTTTGAATTATTTTTTGTGTACTGATAAAATAACAAAGCTTAAGTGCCAAGGCTTCATCAATTCAGTTTTGAACATTATTGGCACAGAGTCTTTCAAAAAAAATTTGGATGTATGCATTTTGTATTGAAAACAAGAGAGGTTACTTGACTATTAAATCGCAGTCATCTTTAACTTTTCTCATCCCTTTCCATCTAAGATATTTAAAGCTAAATAAATTAGGAGAAGTTAAATTATTAAACTATTTGCTCCAAACAAAACACAGGCATTTCTAGGCAAACATAACTTGTATGCTGGTTTTGAGTTGTTACTCAGATCTCCAGAAGCCAAGATGGTCAGTTCATTTTTTTTCTCCCTTGTGCCCGTGGAAACCACAGTTTCCTCTTGCTATATTTTGTTTCATTTTAAAATTATTACACAAAATTGAAAAAGACCCAGACAAATTGTAGTCAAATAATTCTGTGCACTTGCTTCATATCAAGGGATAAATAAGTTAATAAAAAAGTTATTATTTATATATGGCATCATAGTATCTGCAGCATTCTGAAATTTGATTTAATGAAGGTCAGCATTATAATGAAATTACAAATTTTTAAGTTTTTCAACAATACTTCATGGATGATAAAAATCATCATAAGCTCTGAATCTGCTTTGCTACTGCTGGAGCTGAATTTGTAAATTCTACAGAAGTCAGTTTGTCTGTGTCTGTGATAAATTAAGAGGGTAAAATATAGTGAACATTTCTAAAAGAACTTCATTATGCCAAAAAGATACTTAATTTTTAATCTTCAAAGAGTTTTAAATGCCTTGCTCAGAAAGATATAGAAGCAAAAGTAATTTTTGAGGTATAACTTTACAGAAAATTCCATAATCAGATGGATATATGCTTTTGTTAATATACTATTGTATTCCCATTTTAGGATAAGTTAGCTATCATATTTTATGTGTCTGATAATAGTTGCTTCTCTCAGCAATGTGTATTAATTTATTTTTAGTCACAGGAGTTTTTTTTTTTAATTTCAAATAATTTTAAAGACCACAATTAGATTTTATATTCATTAAAGAGAGCACAGGTTTTAAAAGGTTGAAAAAGACCATTTTGAAAAAAGAAACCACAGGGGAGATCTCATGCCAACTATCATATTTTAATTTAGTACTTGACTATGTGCCCAGAAATAATGTAGTCAAAAGATGAAAACAATAGGAAGTCAAAAAAAAAGCTATACATTGAATTAGTTCCTATTTTCTAAGCAGTGTCTGCCAATGACTTAATAAAGAAAAAATTTCTAAGTATATCTGAAGGCTTGAGACCTTGATTTTCACATACCCTACTATAATCCCCTGTGTCCAAAATTCTTTGTCATGTATTCTGTTTCTCACAATTTAGGATCTATTCGTTCTCCTCCTCTGTGTTCTACTCCATTTACCCTCAAGTTGGAGTTTCCCTGTAATATTATTATTCTTAAAATAGAGAAGGGAGATTTTTAAATTATTTCTTGGATGACTTACATATGTTCTTATTGCCCTATTGAAGCTTTGAACTATGTAGTCAATCTAAAATCATTATATACCTATTTCAATGAAGTACTATCCAACCACTAAAGAAAAATTCTCAAAATATTATATGTTCATTTACATTGTTAAAGCAAAAGCTAGTCCCTAAAGACAATCTTAAAATCTCCTTTTCTCTCTCATTTATTTTTCCTTTATATGTTCTAAAGCCTTTCTTACCAATTCCCAACTCCCAAAGTCTTAAGCCATTGATAGTACTTGGTATGTTTTTTGTTTGTTTGTTTGTTATATTTTCCTCAGTCTTTACTTCTGTACATTTCTCTACCTCTTTTAGATTTACCAGGGTACAAAGAAGCAGTGAGACAGGGTGTGAAAGGAGGTAAATAAACTGAACTAGCAAATCCAAAGTCTTATTTACTGGAAAGGAAAAGAGGCCAGGATGCATGCTCTCATGACCTTCCAAATTGTAATGGTGGTTGTGTTTATCTCCTAGATTCAAGAGCAGTGAGTCTCCTCAAATTATCCGTACAGTATATCTATGTAGGTAACTTAAAATCAGAAACATGCCATAAGACTCTAAGGACTTGAGTTGTAAAACATTCAATTATCATGAAGAGTAAAAGCATATCTAAAGCATTTGAGGCTACTGATATTTTCTTCCCAAAATGATCTTTTGTCCATTAAAAATGGAAAACAGTTCTGAGTGCTTTTAGATAAGTTTCTCTAATGCAACCTAATTAACACCTCCCTATCAATGTATCACATGTATTTAATTATATCTTTTTATGGAGGATTTTAAAGCAGAATATTACAAAAACATGTTTTTGCTGTAAGGTGAAAAAACATTTCATGGTAACATATTTTTTGTCAAGTTTGATTCTGGTGTTGATATTTTCTCCATGAATTTAGTCAGATGCGAGATCTTTGCAAATGTTTCACTTACCTGTCAACCATTAAATGCTTTTCCCTAAGGGAATGAACATATTTATCATTTTTGTAGTGAGTAGTAACTAAAGACAAAAGTCACTGAATCAGGGTATTCATATTATTCTTCATTAAATGGTAAAGCTCTACCTGGGTAGAATTCTTGCTACAAATTATTAAGACAAAGAGGAAAAAAAAAAGAACTAAACATCTTTCTCTTTCGTATTGCTTTCAGATTGTTAAAGAGTGAAAATAAAATCTTACTTCTTAGTATGTTAAAATTCATAAATTTGCTAAGATAAAACTATATTGGATGTTCAATAACAAGAAATGTTCTTTGTGTAGCACTTACTATGTTTTGAACATTGTGTTAAGTGTTTTATGAACATGGTGTTTCATATTTAGAGTTAGGAACTGCATCTTTATTTTAGAGAAGAAATTAGTGAATTTCAGAAAGGTTAAATTAAATTTCCATGATTACACAATTCTTAAGGGTAGAAGATGAGATAAGCATTTAAATTTCGACTTCTATTTAAATCACACATTTTCCAATGATTTGATACATATATATATCGTGAAATGATTACCATAAGATTAGTTAGTTAACACATCTACCAGGTCATTTAATTATCTTTCTTTTTTTTGGTAGGTAGTGAGAACATTTAAGATCCACTCCTTTAGCAGCTTTCAAGTGTATTATATTGTTAAATATAGTCATCATGCTGTACTTGATTCCCTAGAACTTGTTCATCTTATAAATGGAAGTTTGTACCCTTTGACCAACCTCTCCGCTTTCCCCCTAACCCCTAGCCCCTGACAACCACCATTCTACTCTCTGTTTCTATGAGTTTGACTTTTTGGATTTCACATATAAGTGAGATCATACAGTATTTGTCTTTCTCTGTTTTACTTAGCATGATTCCCTCAAGGTCCATCCATATTATCACAAATGGCAGTATTTCCTTCTGTATTATGGTCAAATAATATTATATATTATTATATAATGGTATATATAATAATACAAATATCTCACATTTTCTTTATCCATTCATCCATTGATGGACACTTAGGTTGTTTCTGTGTCCTGGCTATTGTGAATAATGCTGCAATGAACATTAACATTCAGGTATCTCTACAAAGTAGTGATTTTAATTACTTTGGATTATATACCCAGAAGTGGGAGTGCTGGGTCATATGGCAGTTCTACTTTTAATTTCCAAACGAACCTCCATGTTATTTTCACTAGTGGCTGCACCAATTTACATTCCCACCAACAATGCTCAAGAATTCCCTTTTATCCACATCCTCATCAACACTTGTGATCTTTTGTCTTATTTATAATAGCCATTCTGACAGGTGTAAGGTGATACCTCATTGTGGTTTTGATTTGCATTTCCCTGATAATGAGTGATGCTTGAGCACCTTTCCATGTGCCTGTTGGCTGTTGTATGTATTCCTTGAAAAAAATGTTCAAAGAGATTGAGTCAGTAATCAAAAACCTCCCCCTAAAAAAGTGTCAGGACCAGATGCCTTCATTAGGAAATTCTATGAAATATTTAAAGAAAAATTAGTGCCAGTTCTTCTCAAACTTTTCCAAAAAACTGAAGATGAGAGACCACTCCCAAACTCATTTTATGAGGCCAGAATTACCCTGACACCCAGACAAAAGAAAAGAAAATTACAGGAAAACATCACTGATGAATATAGATGCAAACATTCTCAACGGCACATTACAAGGATTATATGCATAATCAAGTGGGCTATATCACTGAGACACCAGGATGGTTTAACATCAGCAAATCAATTAACGTGATACAGCACATTAACAAAATGAAGGATAAAAATCATATGATCATCTCAATAGATGTGGAAAAAACATTTGACAAAATTCACATCATTTCATGGTAAAAACTCCCAACATGTTTGATATAGAAGGGACATACTTCAACATAATAAATGCCATGTATGACAAGCTCACAGCTAACATCATATTGAGATGAAAAGCTAAATTTTTTTCCTCAAAGATTAGGAATCAGACAAGAGTGTCCATTCCCATTACTCCTTTTCAACATAGTGCTGCACCTCCTAGCTAAAGTAATTAGGAAAGAAAAAGAAATAAAGCACATCCAAATTGAAAAGGAAGAGGAAAACTTGTCTCTATTTGCAAATGATATGATTTATATGTAGAATATCCTAGACTCCACCAAAAAAACTGTTAGAGCTAACTAACAAATTAGTAAAACTGCAGGGTACAATATAAATATACCAAAATTAGTTGTGCTTCTGTACACTAACAGCAAACTATGTGAAAAAGAAATAAAGAAAACAATCCCATTTACAACAGCGTCAAAAAGAATAAAATACTCAGGAATAAATTTAACTAAGGAGATCAAAGATCTGTATACTGAAAACTATAAGACATTGATAAGAGAAATTGAAAAAGACACAAATAAATAAAAAGATATTCCATGTTCATGCAACAGAAGACTCAATATTATTAAAATGTCCATACTACCCAAAACCATCTACAGATTCAATGAAATCCCTATCAAAATTCCAATGGCATTTTTCACAGAAGTAGAAAAAAAAAATCTCTAAAATTTGTATAGAACTGCAAAAGACCCCAGAGATCCAAAGCAATTCTAAAGAAGAACAAAGCTGTAGGGATAACAGTTCCTGATTGAAGATTATATTATAAAGTTATAGTAATCAAAACAGTGTGGTACTTGCATAAAAACAGACACATAGACCAGTGGAACAGAATCAAGAGCCCAGAAATAAATCCTGCATGTAAAGTCAATTAATATTTGACAAGGCAACCATGAAGACTCAATGGAGAAGGTGTAGTTTCTTCAATAAATGGTGTAAAGGAAACTGTATATTCATATACAAAAGAGCAGAAATCTACTCCTATCTAACACCACTCATAAAAATTAACTTGAAATGGGTGAAAAACGTCAATGTAAGACATGAAGTTGTAAAACTGCTAGAAGAAAACATAGGGAAAAAACTCCTTAACATTGGTCTTGGCAATGATTTTCTTGGATACGACACCAAAAGTACAAGTAACAAAAACAAAAATAAACAAATAGTGCTACATCAAACTAAACAGCTTCTGCACAGCAAAAAAAAAATAAAATAAATAAATAAAATGAAAAGGCAGCCTATAGAATGGGAGAAAATACTTGCAAATCATATAGCTCTGAAGAAAGTCCTTTCTGGTGAGATGACATTTGAACAGAGATCTTGAGAAAGGCAAGAAATCAGCTAAGAAGATGGCCAAAGGAAAAATAGACCAGGCAGATAGGAAAACAAATGCCTGGGCTCTGAGGAAAGAGCATGCCTTATTTCTTTAAGGTCATAAAACGTGCCATTTTGGGTTGAGAAGAGTGAGCTAGGGCATGGTGTAGCATTTGAAGTTAGAATGATAGTTTGGAGACAGTTGGGTAGAGGCTGGTCAAATACGGTAAGGTATTTGTATTTTATTCCAAGTAAAATGAGAGTTATTAGTGGAATTTAATAAATAATTACATGATCAGACCTACAGTTTACTAGTATCACTCAGGCTGCTCTGTTGGAAAATGACTGGGAAGTGTAAAGAGGAAAGCAAGTAAACTGGGAAGAAGCCTATTGTAACAATTCATGCCTGAAATGATGGTATCTTGGATGTTAGTACTGTTGGTGATAACAAGGTTAAAGTCTGGATTCCACAAGTAGAGCTGAAAGGTTTCTTGACGGATGAGATAAGTAGTAAGTGAGAAATAGAGAAGTCAAAGATGACTCCAAATCTTGTGGACTGAACAAATAAGAGAATGTAGTTGCCATTTAATGACATGGGGTAACATTATAAGAGGGAACTTTTACTTTTAGATATGTCAAGTTTGAGAAGCTTGGTAGATTTAGAAATGGAGATAGCAAATATTCTGTTTGATATCATTCAGGAGTTCACAGAAGGTGTTGAAACAGGAGATAAAGACATTGGAGTCATCAGGGTAAAAATAATGTTTAAAGCCTTAGGAATGGATAAAATCATCTAGGAAGTGAATAAGCAAAGATATGCAAAACCTGAGCCCTAGGCCAGTCTATTATTTTAAAGGAGGAGGAAGATAGCACTAGCAGAAGTGAGAATGAGAGGCAGTGAGGAAAGAGAAGAACTAAATTAGAGAGAAATCAAATGGCTCTAATTAGAGGAGAAGGAGGATGAAAGGGGGGAAGAAGAGAGGAGGGATAAGAAAGGACAAAGAAGAAACATCTAGTGAAAGATAAATGATTCTGATAGTTAAGATAAGGACTGAACATTGAATTAGCAAAGCACAAAGTAAGAAGTTTCTGTAGATTTTCTCAGTAAAATAAGGAGCAAAATTCTCAGCTGAAAATGTGGAAGAAGAAACTGGTGTTAATGTTTTGAGGAGAGAAGAGAGTGAAATGATCCTTTCAAAATTAGGAATGTGAATCATGCAAGGCAAAGTACAATGAAGGGCAGTTTTCTCTCATTGCTCTTGGCATGACTAAACAATTCCTTCTAAGGCAATCTGCTCATGCTTTCATGAACATGCTTAGCACTTTTGTTAAGGTTATTCACTTCTCTGTCTCTTCTGTTAGACTGTAAGTTCTTTAAAAAAAATGACCATTTTTTAGATTCCTGACAATCCTGTTTTTCATAGAACCATATCAAAGAATTTTCAGTGAAAAAAAGGGTCCAGAGTTAAGTGGCAGCCTCAGGTCAGGCAAAGACTAAAGAAGAGCCGTGAATTTTAGCATCGTCAAATTATAAATACATTAAGAAGTGTCATCAAACATTCAAGAATTTGTGCATGGATATTAGGCAGCACAGAGCTAGAGATTCTACTGCAACTGTGGTTAAAAAAATAGAAATTCATAATGATGTATGTAGAGAACAGCAGATCTTAAAGGGTTTAAGTGGGTGTTAGGATATGAACAACATAGAAGATGTTTTATAATGAATTTACTACCTTCGATAGAATTTTCATCTCATTCTTGCCTAGTTTGAAAATTATTCCAAGAGTGTAAGTGGTCCTAAAGTGGAAGCAAATAAAGTCATCTGATTAAATTGACTCATTCCAGTATAGATTGCCACATGAAACTGACCACTCTAATAATAATATTTTCATTGTTGTCTAAAGCAAAGTGAGAGTATCATAAGAAATACTGAAAAAACTTGACATAATTGATATAGACATCTAAATATAAATTTATTCAAAATAATTAAACCCAGGCTTAAGAATGGGAAATTATGAGAGTGATAGCAGAAATTTTTCATTGATTAGATGTGCTGGATCCTGTTGAGATATTTCCTTGGATTTACTTGACAGTGGTTTTTGCTTGATGCTACTGATGATCTGTCAGGATGATTGTCTGGACTTAGAGAATTCTTATAGGCTATAGATGGAGCTTTATGAGCTTCATCACCAATACATGGTAGTGGACACTTGTTGTGGCAGTGTCTGGTGGTCCTCTATAGCACCTAGCCCTTTTCCTTCACATCACTTATGTAAACAACTGGCCCTGGCTTGGGACATGCTTCCTGCCCCTCTTGTCCCTGAAGCCAGAGACCTGAAGTGTTCACCTACTGCACGTTGCAGCAAACGTTTCATCCCACACCCACCCCACAATGGGACCTGCAAGACTGAAAGACAAAGGAAGGTTGTGAGTGTTGCTGGCACAAGCCTTAGAGACTGCCACTGCTATCTTGAGATCTGGTTTTCCTGGAAACTACCCAAAAAAGAAGAATGCCTGGAAGTGCCTGGATTGATACCCTGTGGAGTAAACTTTGACCAATGGGAGATGCAAGCAAGTAGATAATTAGACTCTCTTTCTGCTCTGAACAAAGTATTCAATAAAACAGTTGGTTATATTAGAAGACATCCTGTAAAACAGAATAATCAGCTGCACTTGTTATAATTTGAGATTAGTGATACAGTCTTATCTTTGCTTCTCTTCTTTCCTTTCCAGGTCAGGACTAAATTCCACTTAGATTCTATTTTTCCTGGAAGCTAGTCTAAAATGAGATTTCTTTATACATGCATTTAAATCATTCTTAGGATAAGGTCTATTTCTTAAAGTCTGTATGAAGAATAAAAGCAAATTTTGTTGCAGTTTTTCTTTATTAAGTCTAAATAAATCTCTTTTAATAATGAGGACTTTTCTTAAAAGTAAAGTATAGGAAACAGTTTATGGGATAAACAGATTGAGTTAAAAAAAGTAGTGTTATTCTAATACGGCACTTAATTCCCAGAGTAGGAAAGAGAGAGAGACAGAGAGACAGAGAGACAGAGACAGAGACAGAGAGACAGAGAGAGAGGGAGGGAGGGAGGGGGAGAGAGAGAGAGAAAGGGAGAGAGAGAGAGAGAAAGGGAGAGGGAGGGAGGGGGGGAGGAAAGAAAAGAAAGAAAGAAAGGAAAGAAGGAAGGGAGGAAGGAAGAAAACTCCTTGGCTATTACCATGAAATCAGAGCACCACAGTAAATACATGAATTTAATTCAGAAAGTCTAATCTCATTACTCCAAAATGATTCACACGCTTGTTCCTTTATTTAGTCATTCAGTTGACATGTATTTTTGAATGACTATTGTGTGCCGGGTACCATACCAGCTGCTTGCAAACTGTTAATGACTGAAAAAGAAAGGTACCTGCTCTCTTAAAGCTAACATTTTCTTGGGTAAGGTTATGCAATATACATAATTAATAAGCAAATAGATAGTATGTTACAAGATTATAGATTTTACTGGGGGGACAGTAAAGAAGAGAAAGGTGGCTCATTGCAAGCAGTAGTTGGAAGTAGTTGCAGTATTAAATAGAGTGACTGGGATAGGCCTTGCTGAGAAATTGAGATTTGAAGAGAGGCTTGAAGGAGTTAAGTCGAGTAGATGTGTGGGAGAGAAATATTCCAAATGGAGGCATCAGCTCATGCAAAGGCACTGAGGTTTTGTCTGGATATAACCAGGAGGCTCAGTGACCAGACCTTACAGAATAAAAAGAAAGTAGTGTATATAAAGCTAGTGAGGAAAGAGGCAAAATGTGAGATCTTTGGGGAATGATAGGGATGTTGACTTTTCCTCTGAATGGAATAGGCATTGCAGAGTTTTGAGGAGAGAGGCAATATGATCTGCCTTATATATTAAATGTACATTCTGTTGGCTGTATTGGTAACAGGCTGTGAACATGAGATTAGAAGCAGTTAAGAAAGCTATTTTCAGTAATCCAGGTCAAATATGGTGTTGGCATAAGCTAGGGAGATTGCAGTGCAGATGTTGAAAATGTTAAAATTCTGAAAGTAGGGCTAATAGGATTTTCTAAACGGTTATACATGAAGTGTGAGAAAAAGGCAAGAGTCATGATACTCTAAGGACAATTGCAAAAATGTACTTGCTTTTCACTCAGAAGGGAAAAGTGATGGATATTTTGGGTGGGGGAGGTGAAGAGATCAAGAGTGTAGTTTCAGACAAAGTGAGTTTAAGATCTCTGTTAGGTATGCAAATGAAGGTGCTAAGTAATCTGTTGAATATACAAGCCTGCTTTTTAGAAGAACAATTTGGACTGGAAAGATTATTGGAGAGATTTGAGCACGAAGTTGGCATTGAATATTGTAACACCAGATGACACCTAGAGGAAACTAGGTGTAAATAACAGGGTAAAGATTTTCTAAAGATGAACGATGAAGGGTTGGGGAAGAGAAAACATCAGAGGTGACTGAGAAGGGGTGTGAAGTGAGGGAGGAGAAAAGGCAAAAGTATATGGAATCCTAGGCAAATAAAATAAATGTTGCAAGGAAGCTAATAATCTACCATGTCAAATACTGCTGCTAAATCAATAAAGTGAGAAATTAAAATTTACAATTGAATTTACCAACATGTATGTAATAGGTGACCTTGAAAGGGGCAACTCCATCTAAGTAATGAGTATAATCATGATTAGAGGGGGTTTAAAAGAAAATGAGAGAGAAATTAAAGACAGTGAGTAAAGATAAAAATTTCCTGAAGTTTTGTTTTAAAAAGGAACAAATAGGGCTTCCCTGGTGGCGCAGTGGTTGGGGGTCCGCCTGCCGATGCAGGGGACGCGGGTTCGTGCCCTGGTCCGGGAGGATCCTGCATGCCACGGAGTGGCTGGGCCCGTGAGCCATGACCGCTGGGCCTGCGCATCCAGAGCCTGTGCTCCACGGCAGGCCGCAGCAGTGAGAGGCCTGCGTACCACAAAAAAAAAAAAAAAAAAAAAAAAGGAACAAATATATGGTTTGCTTAGCTGGTAAAAAAATGGATCAAGAAACTTCTTGAATGATGAGTATAGATTCTACCGTAGATGTGATGTTTTCGATCTGTGACAAATAAACTGATAGCCCACAAATTACCTACATCTGGCAATATATCTGGCATCTATGCCCCTGAAAGTGTGGACACAACTTGTGATTTGCTTTTAATCAATAGAATATAACAAAGATAATGGGGTGTCGCTTTCATGATTACATTACATAAAATTTTAACTTCGGTCTTGCTAGTAAACTCTATTGATTCTCTTTCTTCCTGGCTTTGATGACATAAGCCATCATATAGAGGTGCTCAGGTGGAAGAACTAAAGGTGCCCTTGGACTGACAGCCAGCAAGGAGCTGAGGCCCCAAGCTGAGAATGCTCAAGAAACTGGATCCTGACAATAACTGTGTGAGGCTGGAAGAGGATCTCTCCCCAGTAAAGCCTTAGATGACACTCCAGCCCTGACTGACACTGTGAGTGTAGCATCATGAGAGACCCTGAAGTAGATTATCCAGCTAAACCGTGCCCGTATTCCTGACCCACAGAAACCCACAAGCTACTCCAGCTTTCTTTTGATTTCCATTTGCATGGCATATCTTTTTCCATCCCCTCACTTTCAGTCTGTATGTGTCCCTAGGTCTGAAATGGGTCTCTTGTAGACAGCATATGTATGGGTCTTAAAACTTTTTAAAGAGTGTAGGAATAATTTGGGAGTTGGCAGATGATGGTATCAGTGAGATAGATATGCTGGATGAGATAATCACATGGCACATGATACAAAACTGGAGGAGAGTAGTGGAAGTGAGAGGAAGAATTGTCTAAAAGAGACAAAAACGAGCAGCAATAGGACCTCTTTCCAGCTTTAGGCTCAGTGATATGAAGACGGAGGAAGAAAAAGCAACCAGCATTTGAGGGAACTGCAGAAGACGTGCTACACTTGAGGCAACATATGATTTTTTGATTTACTATTCAGCTAAAACGTGAAAAGATGGTTTGGAGAAAATATTGAGGATATAGTAGATGTTGCTTCTTACGGATGTTAAAGTTCAGAGGGCGCTGTCAATACCCTTCAGCCAAAGACCATAAGGAACACACATGTATTGAATAGTTCAGTAAAGTTGGGTTTATTGGCTTGTCAAAACCTGTTGCACCATAATGCAACATTGGGTATTCAGTGAGAGAAGGGTAGAAAGGATTTTTATAGGATTTGGTCTTGTGTTAGATTTTTTGGTAGAAAGTACAAAAAAAGGGGAATTTTGCTCTGGACTGGATTGTTTTAAGAAGTGCAGTAATTCTTTAATTTGGTATTTTATTAACTCCTATCTAGAAAATCAGAAGAAAAGAGGCTACATGTGATTAGGAAAGAAGCACTGGTGACTCCTATTAGCCAGTATAAGAGAATATTTAGTCAATTTGATGTTTAGTATAATGTTCTTCCTTTTGTCTGTGTTCAGACATAATTATGAAGTTGTCTGGGTTTTGTTTTTGTTTTTATCTATCCAGTCACAGTGTTTTTGTCTTACGTTGGTGTTCTGTGCAGTTTTATATTCAGTAGGAGAACACCATGACCTAATTGTGAGCTCTAGGCCATCTCTTGTCTATCAGGAGATGCATTTTCCTTTCCCAGCTAGGAAAATGGTCTTAGAAGTTGGGAAGGAGTGTGATAAGGAACAAATTAACATAGTTATATATACAGGAATTGGTGTATAAATATGAGGGTGAGTATAAGAGTCTAAGGCTTTTTGTGATGACTGTTATGAATAGGGATGATTAAGGTGCATGATTAAGCATAGTATAATATCCTAACTCATTCAAAAGAATATTCTGTAACTGTTGATTATGATAATAATAAACATAATCATGTTTTTAGAAGCTATCATCTATTCAGTGCCTTTCATCAAATGTTTTACTAAGTATATTACATATAATTTAATAGTTTATTTAATTATCGCAAGGTAGTTTTATTTTTATTTTTTAATGAGAAAATCAAGACCCAGTAGTTTAAGCCTCAAAATCACATCCTTAATCCTGACTCCAAAGCTCTTAACCACTGTTGTACTGTCAGTTCTACTAATGATACAATGTTCAATAAAAATATAGTCTAGAGAATTTCAGTTAATCTGAGGTTGCAGCAATATACAATTAATATTTACAAATATAAACAAAATGAAAGAAATCTTGGAAAAAAATAACAAAATGTTTAAGATTGAGCAGTGGAACCAGGAGCAATTTATTTTTATTTCTAATGGTGCTATAATATTTTTGTGCAATTAATAATAATGTGTACCTACAATTACTTGTCAGAATAAAGGTCACTTTTAAAAAAAATTTTAATTTTGGCTGTGATGGGTCTTCATTACTGTGTTTGGGCTTTTCTCTAGTTGTGGTGAGCGTGGGCTACTCTTTTTTGTGGTGCGTGGGCTTCTCATTGCGGTGGCTTCTGTTGTTGCAGAGCATGGGCTCTAGGTGCATAGGCTTCAATATTTGTGGCATGTGGGCTCAGTAGTTGTGGCTCAGAGCTCTAGAGTGTAGGCTCAGTAGTTGTGGCTTATGGGCTTAGTTGCTCTGCGGCATCTTCCCGGACCAGGGATCAAACCCGTGTCCCCTGAATTGGCAGGGAGATACTTAAGCACTGCGCCACCAGGGAAGTCCCTGAAATAAACGTCATTTTAAGTAAAAATCTTCCGTTGAATTCCCCAAGATTCTGAGCAGTAATAATCCCTTGAGCTAACTGTATTTTATAATATGAATATAATTACATTAGCGGCTAGAATAATTTTCTCCACATTTTACTGGCTACTGTGAATCATTTCAAGTTAAATCCAGGAGATTATTTTCCAAAAGATTTATCCAAATGTCTAACTACTTATAATTAAGCAGTAAAGAGTATAATGTAATTTCTTTGCTTATCAGATAACTCAATTTAAAGATAAGCATATGCACATATATTTAAATTATTGCAATATATTATTTAATAGGGAATTTAAATGCAGTTGCTATGTTTTCAGTCATGCTTTTTTTTTCAAGTATATGTTATTGTTTTTGTTTTTGTTTTTTTTAAATAATTGAGAGCCATAGATCTACAGAAAAATATACAAGGACAGACAAAGTATGAGTATTTCAATTAGAGACTCAGTTTTGGAAATTTTATATTATATATATTAAGTACAGTTTATAGATTTCATGATAACTATATGCCTTGAAATTAATCAACTACAATTTATAGGGAACTTAGAAGAACAAAAAGTTTATGGTAAAAGTATATGATAAATAGCCTAGTTTCTTCATCAAATAAATTACAAGGAAAATTAAAACATGACAAATAGAGGGAAATATATATATATATATATATGAAGAACCTAAAGAGACATCAACTAACAGCAATGTTTAGACTTTATTTTGATCCTGATTCAAATAAAAAAGCTATAAGTGCAAAAAAAAAAAAAAAGCTATAAGTGCAAAAACAAGAGAACATTTGACATTTATAAGACAACTGTATATTTGAACAAAAGATATTTTATATTAAGATATTATTACTTTTTAATTATGACAGTGTTAATGTGGTTACTTTTTTAAACTTCTTAACTTTTAGAGATACCTAATGAAATATTTATGAATGAAATGATATGATATTGGAGGACGTAGCGGGTGGGGTATAGATGAAACTATATTAATCTTGCATTGATGACTGTTAAACCTAAGTAACAGAAATTAGGAAATTATTATACTAGTTTATTTTTATATTGCTTGAAATTTTCCATTCTCAAAATGAATAAGAATAAAGCTAAGTCATTACATATAAAAAAATAGCACAAACTTTGACTACATAGAGATCACAGAGGAATTTTTTAAAGATAACTTTATATATATTTATATTTTTCTTTTATACTAACTATATGACTTATACTGGCTTTATTACTTTTATTAGTTTATTATATTTGTATCTATTTCCATATTTGGTCTAACCTTTCTCCATGTCTAATTAGTTCATAAGTGTATAATAACTCTAATCACATAATTACTCAACTGACAAACATTTGAATGTCAATATCAAAATATTCCAAAGAAAGCAAACTGAGACCAGAAATCACTTATTAAACTGCTTTCCTTAAAGAAAAAAAAATTGTTGTGGACCATGAATCTTGTGCTTCCTTTAATTAGCATAGTTATTCAGTTACCCTGGATTTTAATAAAAGCTCAATCAGTCCATATATGAGGGCTGACTATTAGGATGAATGCATAGTGGGATAGGTGGACGGATTACTTAATGGATGGAATAGCATGGAGGAACATTTTAAAATGGCATGTTTAGTCTGGGAAGCTGAAAACTAAGGAGAGGTATTTTATTTATCTGCAAATATTTGAGGATATCTATTTTAGAATTGAGCCTAGACATGTACTTTTTGCTTTATTTTTTAAAAAATTAATTTGTTTTATTTATTTTTTTTTTGCTGTGTTGGGTCTCTGTTGCTGCATGAGGCTTTCTCTAGTTGCGGCGAGTGGGGGCTACTCTTCTTTGAGGTGCGCAGGCTTCTCATTGCAGTAGCTTCTCTTGTTGCGGAGCACAGGCTCTAGGCGTGCGGGCTTCAGGAGTTGTGGCACATGGGTTCAGTAGCTGTGGCTCGCGGGCTCTAGAGCGCAGGCTTAGTAGTTGTGGCATATAGGCTTAGTTGCTCCGCGGCATGTGGGATCTTCCCGGACCAGGGATTGAACCCACGTCCCCTGCATTGGCATGTGGATTCTTAACCACTGCGCCACCAGGGAAGCCTGTACTTTTTGCTTTAGATAGCAGATGGGAGCTGCTTGTATGAGATTTATAGGATCATAGTTGCTTGAATATAAGGAGAAATTAAATATTTAGGGATGTCTAGCAATGAGTATGCTGCTTCTTAAACTAGCATGTTACACTAAATTATTGACAAAAATTACTTTTGTCAAAGGTGCTATACAGATAATTTACGTTCCTCTATTGAGAAGCCTGATAGAGACAATCTATCTAGAGGCAGAGTTTCAGTTCAACTCTGTGATCCTATATTTTAAATTACTACAAAGAAAAATTATAAAGTATAAATATGTCTTTATTTACTCAAGAAATGACTTAATATTGTTAAATCTTGGATTTAAGTACTGTTTATTTTATAGCTTGTCCTAGAAAATGAGTGACAAAAAAAATCACAGTATAAATGGTAGCACATTTAAAAATTGTCTTCCAAATGTCAATAAAGAACATTAATGTTTGGAACTTGAAACATAAGCTTCCACTGAAGTATAACTAGAAAGCCTCTGATTCTAAGCCATGATATACTGACACCTCACAAACCTCTAAGTTACTGCATGGAGTCCAGTTTTCCATATTTATACCAGACTGTCATTAGATTGAATACTTTGCATCACACACACTTCTACTCTTTATTGTTTGCTTTCATTGTATTCACTTTTAAACAGACATTAATATATTATTCATATACCATATAATTCATCCATTTAGAGTACAATTCAATGTTTTTTAGTATATTTATAAAGTAGTATCCTATTGCTGCAATCAATTTTAGGACATTTCATCATGTCAGAAACAAACTTTGGGCCCAGTAGCACTACTGATTCCACCATTTCCTTCACCCCTAAGTTCAAGGCAACCATTAATATACTGTCTGTCTCTATAGAGTTACTTACAGTAGGTATTTTAGATAAATGGAATCATACAAATGTGATCTTTTATAACTGGCTTGTTTCACTTAGAGTAAAGTTTTAAAAGTTCACCCATGTTATAGCATGTATTATATTAATATGCCACATTGTATTAATCCATTCAACAGTTGATGGACATTTTTGCTGTTTCTATTGCTGTTATCATGAATAATGATGCTATGAACATTAACATACAGGTTTTTCTCTGGACATGTTTTCATTTCTCTTAGTTATTTACCTAGGAATACAATTTCTGGATCACATGGTAACTACTATGTTTAACATCTTGCCAAACTGTTTTCCAAAGCAAATGGTGTCGCATTGTGACTCTTATTGGCATTTTAATGAAGTGTTAATCATCTTTTCATTTGCTTGTTAGCTATTTGTCGAGTTCTTTTGGCAAAATGGCAGTTCAGATCCTTTCCTATTTTTAATAGTCTTCTTTTTATTATTGAGTTGTAAGAATTCTTTACATATTCTGGATATAAGTCCTTTATTGGGTTTAAAATTAGCGAATATTTTTTTTCCCATTCTGATGGTTGTCTTTCACTTTTATAATGGTATCCCTTGTAGTGCAAAAGTTGATCATTTTGATGAAGTTCAATTTATCTATGTTTTTCTTTTGACATTTGTGATTTTATGTCATATTTAAGAAATCTTTGCCTAATCAAGATTTACTCCTGTCTTCTTCTAAGTATTTTACAGTTTTAGCTCTTACATTTAGATGTATAATTCATTTTGAGGGTTTTTTTTTTTTAATGTATAGTGTGAGGAAACAGTTTGACTTCACAAAAACTGTGGCTGTACAGTCATTCAAGCACCATTTGTTGTAAAGATTATTCCCTTTCATTCACTGAATTGTCTTGACCCCCTGGACAGAAATTATAATTCTGTTTTATTTCTGGACTCTCAATTTTGTTCTATTGATCTATCATTATGCCTCTATTTCCAATTTCTAAATCATTTTTCTTCTATTTCCAGAATTTACTTTTTCAAACATTTCCCCCTTTCCTATACCTCAGCTAACCACTTCCATAGCCATACTCTAGATATTGCTCACTCATATCAATACTAACTTCATCACCTCTAAAATCTTAATTTCAATTATGACACTCTGGTCAACATCTCCTAACTCACTTGCCACATCAAAATTCTTCAATTCATCAGGAAATCTAGTTCATTGTCCCTTTCCTTTTTCCATATTACTCCCCTGATATCTTATCTTCCATTCTAGCTGAGATTCCATTGTTCATCATAACACTCTCACATAGAATGTAACTCATCAACCACTATCTCTCCCCTACTCAATTCTTGAAACCCCAACTCCAGTTATAACTCCCTGTGCATCATTTAAGATGACTGGAAAAAACTATGCTACTTGCTTACTGGATGCTTAGCAATGGTCTATAGGAATCCCACTTTTTTCCCCAGTTAAATTTGTTAAATTCCACTCTCTGAAGTGAGAATTTCAATCTCTCGTAAAAATTCTTCCTCCTCTTCTCTACTGCAGAGGCTTGTTGTTTATTCAGAAAATAGAAGTATTTGGACAAGAACTACACTATCTATTCATTATGCAATCTATCGTCTCTCCTTCACATGTATCCATATACCCTGACATCCTTTCTTTACTAAGAGAAGACCTCTTCTGTTCCCCAAGCCATCTCCTGCACTTCTATAATATATCCTGTGAGTTCTACACAATGCAAGCAATGCTTCTGCTGTTAACAGCCTTTTAACTGGAAACTAAGTATGCTGAAACATCTACCATGAAAAAATATCCCTGCAATAACCCACTTCTCACTAGCTGACATCCCATTTCCTTGTTCTTCTTCACAGAAAAGACAAAGTCAAATACATTCTTCATTATTTGCTTTCTCAACTCTTTTCTTCGAAATCCTCTCTATAGCCCACTTCAATCATACATATATCCCCTCCAATCTAATTAAAAACCCTTAAAAACCTCTTCTGTTGAGGTAACTGAGGATTTTCACTTTATCCAATCATGATAAACCATCTTAGTCATTTTATTCAGTCTTTGAGAAGCGTTACTGGCATTCTTTCTTCCTTTGGTTTCGGTAGTATCACATTTTCTTGGTTTTCTTCTATACCTTTATTCACCTGCCATTAACATCTCTCACTTGAATTATTGTGGGAGCTTCTTAATTGGTCTCCTTACTGCTACTTTTGTTCCTTATAGTCTACTCTAATTTTTCTTAAGATTTTTAAAATTCAAAATATTTTGGTGTAGATCTTGTATATTATTTTCTATAAATTAATAAAAATTTTCATACAAAATAGATTTTAAATTTTATTTAAAAAATTTCCAACCTACCAAAAAAGGTGAAAGAATAGAACATTGAATATCATATGCTCTTTAACTAGAATTACCAATTTTTAATACTTTACCACACTCATTTCCATCATCTCTCTCTTTCTGTATATGTGTGTACATTTTTTTAATTTTACAAAATTTTGTAAAAATAGTACAATTGAAGTGTGTTAGCCATTAAAAAAATCATATAACAGAGGACTCTGTCAATATATAGGTCATGCTGTGAGACCTCTAGGATTATCCTTTTTTTTTAAACTAAATCTTGTAATTGAGTGTTTTTCTCTATTCATGCTGAAGTATGCCTTTAACATGCAACCAAAGACTTTTTTTAAAAAACAGTTGGTTCTTCTTTGTGTTAACTTTCTAAGTCAAATTAATGACAGTATCAGTACCTCTAATTTAGTTTTGCCACAATTTGATCACTATGAAACCAAAGTTGACATAAGAAAATAAATGGGCTCTAGATAGTATATATGTTGTATTGGTAAAAAATGTGTGTGTATATTTATATATATGTATATTCCAATGTAAATGACCAGGTCTTATAAACTTATGAAATGGCTAAAAACCCAACTTGTTTAACAAATGTAATGTAACCCCTGCCAAAGGTCTGATGGCCACCACAGATTTGCTGTTTGACCCATGTATGCTGTGCCTTTCTGAGGAGGCTAAGAATATACCATTTTTCCATTAAAAAAAAAAAAAAGAAAGAAACTCAACTGCCAAGTGATTGGTGCTTCTGTGGATTCTCACTTCTGTCACCTGGCATGGATCAACACACCCAAGAAACAAGGAGGACTGGGACCCATGAACATTCCCTTGATATCAGACCCCAAACGCACCATTGCTCAGGACTATGGAGTCTTAAAGGCTGATGAAGGCATCTCATTCAGGGGCCTTTTTATTATTGATGATAAAGGTATCCTTCGACAGATCACCATAAATGACCTTCCTGTTGGCCATTCGGTGGATGAGACACTGAGACTAGTTCAGGCCTTCCAGTTTACTGACAAACATGGGGAAGTGTGCCCAGCTGGCTGAAAGCCTGATGTCCAGAAGAGCAAAGAATATTTCTCTAAGCAGAAGTGAACACTGGGCCATTTTAGGGCCAGGCTGCAGTAGGTGGCTATGAGAACAAACCTCTCTTGTACTATTGTCATGCTTAAAACACAAGACCTTATACTCAGCCCAGATGTGGTGTGGGACAGCACAGGCCTTTCCTGCAGGGGTTGGGGAGCCCAGCCTTTCTTTCTCTGGAGGGAATGGCCTGAGCTGTATTATGGGGCAGGAAAATTGATATGTGTAGTAGTAGGGTATCACTTTTGGTCTTTTGTAGTTTTATTAAACTTGAGCTGAGAAAAAAAAAAAAAAATTCAGCCCTATTTACAATAGCTAGGACATGGAAGCACTTTAAGTGTCCATCGACAGATAAAGAAGATGTGGCACATATATACAATGGAGTATTACTCAGCCTAAGAAGAAACGAAATTGAGTTATTTGCAGTGAGGTGGATGGACCTAGAGACTGTCATACAGAGTGAAGTAGTCAGAAAGAGAAAAACAAATACCATATGCTAACCCATATATATGGAATCTAAAAAAAAAAAAAAAAATGCGGACCGAGGCATGAACCCGTGT
This sequence comes from Delphinus delphis, assembly GCF_949987515.2. Classification (NCBI taxonomy): domain Eukaryota; kingdom Metazoa; phylum Chordata; class Mammalia; order Artiodactyla; family Delphinidae; genus Delphinus; species Delphinus delphis. The sequence continues at coordinate 79,224,085 of NC_082687.1, read as the reverse complement.
CCCCTGCATCGGCAGGCGGACTCTCAACCACTGCGCCACCAGGGAAGCCCAAGAAACTTTTCCGTTATTTTTTCTTCTATAAGTTTTACAGTTTCAGGTCTTATATTTAAGTCTTTAATATATTTTTAGTCAATTTTTATGTATGGTATAAGGTAGGGGTATTTTTTTTTTTTTTAATCCCCTCACTTGAATCTGGAAACTGATTCTGCTCAGCTCTGGACTGCCCTTTCCTTTCCTCATCAAGTCAAAGTGCCTTCTCTTTCCTCAGGTGTTTCCCACTGGTTTCACTGTAACTCTTTGTAGTCTTACATTTTTCTCTGACCTCCAGAACATCTCCATGATTGGACTAGGAGCTTGTGCTAGTTTTCCAACTTGTCAGCAATAAGCATCTAAGCACTTACTTTTCATTATGTGATAAGATATTGCAAAAAATGTGATAAACTTATAGTTGTAAAGCAAAATTAGTCTGTTGGAAAAATACTCAAGTGATCATTATGTTTTAGCTTTAATGAGGTACTCTATTCTTTGAGACCCAATTGTTTTTACAGCTAGGAAACACCACAGCACATTACTTTCAGTTAATTACAAGAATTTTAGAGATGAATATACCAAAAGGAGAGTTCATAATTATCATAGAAAACTCTCCAGATAATTTAAATAAGATATATTTCTAGCAAAATGTTTCTCTTTAAACTAAAGTTTAGAAATCAATCTTTGATTCTGAGAGAAATGTCTGGCTAAGCTTTTAAGTAAATACTTTAAAAATATTCTTGATAGAACAAAGTTAACTATGGGCTCTTAGATCTCTGTGCCATTAGCAACAAAATGGGTAGTTAAATTCTGGCTACTCCTAAAATAACTAGTAATAAGTAAAAAGGCTAAAAATTTGGAAAAAAGCAAGAAAGGAAATAATATGACATTTTTAATAATATACCACATTTTGAGATAAATTGTTTTTATGAGCATAATTATATAAAGGAAATACTTGAAATTATATTCAAGCTCTATTTTATAAAATAAACTATGACCTTCAAAATTTACTGTATCAAAGTTTGTAGTTTGTATTTTTATTCAAATGATGGCAGCATATTTAAAATTATACAAAATACTATTCCATAAGTATCAATTAGAGTAAACAATTATAGCATATACATGTATTTAAAAATTTGGGTGATTAGTTCACACTTCACTCTAAGAACTAACTGATTTGTTGGAGAATGCCTCCCATTAAAGATACGTATAGGGCTTCCCTGGTGGCGCATTGGTTGAGAGTCCGCCTGCCGATGCAGGGGACACGGGTTCGTGCCCCGGTCGGAGAAGATCCCACAGGCCGTGGAGCGGCCGGGCCCGTGAGCCATGGCCATTGAGCCTGCGTGTCCAGAGCCAGTGCTCCACAACGGGAGAGGCCACAACAGTGAGAGGCCCACATACGGCAGAAAAAAAAAAAAAAAAAGATACGTATAAATCAACTTTAAATCTTCTTTAAATATAGTGTATTTTAAAAGAATATCTCACCTTTGCAATGCCATTTTCCTTATGATATAAGCTTCTCCTTGTTTTTAAAATTTATATCATTGGCTTGCATTATCTGAGTGTTCAGTTTACACTAGTGAAAGCTGTATGGGGATATATTAGATATATCTTACATCTTAAATTTTATATTTCACTAAGTGATAAACACATGAAAAACTCCCATACATATGTATATATGTATGTCTGTGTATATGTGTGTGTGTGTGTATAAAATATGAAAGCAAACTATGAAAAAAACATTTTCCCTTTTCTTAACTCCATGTTAAGCTTGCACATTATTCCTTTCCTTCCCTTCATCTCTGCTTATACAATAGCTATAAAGTAGACTAGCAGAATACCAGATTTCCTCACTGTATGCCTAAAATAAATGAGGACATCTTGTGTCAGGGCTGTTTTGATCAGCACTGTGTAAGCTCTCTGAACAGTTCAACCACAATAAATACAGTTGTGCTAAAATATATCTAGATAAACAAAAGTATAATGTATAATTCCTCTATAGGACTCAATCCTTATCAGAGATTTCTTCGAGTATAGCACATTAGGTAAATGGCACTGGGTCCTATTAACTATGTTCTTTAAATGTCACTCTTCAGAAGTTGAATAAGGAAACATTATCCCTACAATATCATAAAATAAGCAAATATAGTAACTACTAGATCATACAAATTTTACTCTTATTTTTTTAACATCTTTATTGGAGTATAATTGCTTTACAATGTTATGTTAGTTTCTGCTGTATAACATAGTGAATCAGGTATATGAATACATATATCCCCATATCCCCTCCCTCTTGTGTCTCCCTCCCACCCTCCCTATCCCACCCCTCTAGGTGGTCACAAAGCACCGAGCTGATCTCCCTGTGCCATGTGGCTGCTTCCCACTAGCTATCTATTTTACATTTGGTAGTGTATATATGTCCATGCCACTCTTTCACTTCATCCCAGCTTACCCTTCCCCCTCCCCATGTCCTCAAGTCCATTCTCTACATCTGCGTCTTTATTCCTGTCCTGCCCCTAGGTTCCTCGGAACCATTTTTTTTTTTAATTCCATATATATATGTTAGCATACGGTATTTGTTTTTCTCTTTCTGACTTACTTCACTCTGTATGACAGAGTCTAGGTCCATCCAACTCATTATAAGTACCTCAATTTCGTTTCCTTTTTTGGCTGAGTAATATTCCATTGTATATATGTGCCACATCTTCTTTATCCATTCATCTGTCAATGGACACTTAGGTTGCTTCCACGTCCTGACTATTGTAAATAGTGCTGCAATAACATTGTGGTACATGACTCTTTTTGAATTATGGTTTTCTCAGGGTATATGCCCAGTAGGGGGATTGCTAGGTCATGTGGTAGTTCTAATTTTAGTTTTCTTAAGGAACCTCCATACTGTTTTCCAGAGTGGCTGTATCAGTTTTCATTCCCACCAACAGTGCAAGAGGGTTCCCTTTTCTCCACACCCTCTCCCGCATTTATTGTTTGTAGACTTTTTGATGATGGCCATTCTGACCGGTGTGCGGTAATACCTCATTGTAGTTTTGATTTGCATTTCTCTAATGATTAGTGATGTTGAGCAACCTTTCATGTGTTTGTTGACAATCTGTATATCATCTTTGGAGAAGTGTCTATTTAGGTCTTCTGCCCATTTTTGGACTGGGTGTTTGTTTTTTGATATTGAGCTGCATGAGCTGCTTGTATATTTTGGAGACTCATCCTTTGTCAGTTGCTTTGTTTGCAAATATTTTCTCCCATTCTGAGGGTTGTCTTTTCATCTTGTTTACGGTTTCCTTTGCTGTGAAAAATCTTTAAGTTTCATTAGGTCCCACTTGTTTATTTTTGTTTTTATTTCCCTTACTCTAGGAGGTGGGTCTAAAAAGATCTCGCTTTGATTTATGTCAAAGAGTGTTTTTCCTATGTTTTTCTCTAAGAGTTTTATAGTGTCTGCTGTTACATTTAGGTCTTTTATCCATTTTGAGTTTGTTTTTGTGTATGGTGTTAGGGAGTGTTCAAATTTCATTCTTTTACATGTAGCTGTCCAGTTTTCCCAGCACCACTTATTGAAGAGGCTGTCTTTTCTCCATTGTATATTCTTGGCTCCATTATCAAAAATGAGGTGACCATATGTGCATGGGTTTATCTCTGGACTTTCTATCCTGTTCCATTGATCTATATTTCTGTTTTTGTGCCAGTACCATACTGTCTTGATTACTGTAGCTTTGTAGTTTATTCTGAAGTGAGTGAGCCTGATTCCTCCAACTCCATTTTTCTTTCTCAAGATTGCTTTGGCTACTTGAGGTCTTTACTGTTTCCATACAAATTGTGCAATTTTTTGTTCTAGTTCTGTGAAGTATGTCATTGGTAGTTTGATAGGGATTGTAGTGAATTTGTAGATTGCTTTGGGTAGTATAATCATTTTCATAATGTTGATTCTTCCAATTCAAGAACATGGTATAGCTCTCTATCTGTTTGTATTTTTAATTTCTTTCATCACTGTCTTATAGTTTTCTGCATACAGGTGTTTTACTTCCTTTGGTAGGTTTATTCCTTGGTGTTTTATTCTTTTTGTTGCAATGGTGAATGGGATTGTTTCCTTAATTTCTCTTTCTGATCTTTCATCATTAGTGTAAAGGAATGCAAGAGATTTCTGTGCATTAATATTGTAGCCTGCTACTTTACCAAATTCATTGATTAGCTCTAGTAGTTTTTTGGTAGTATCTTTAGCATTCTCTATGTATAGTATCATGTCATCTGCAACAATGACAGTTTTGCTTCTTCTTTTCTGATTAGGATTCCTTTTATTTCTTTTTCTTCTCTGATTGCCATGGCTAAAACTACCACAACTATGTTGAATAATAGTGGTGAGAGTCGGCAACCTTTTCTTGTTCCTGGTCTTAGAAGAAATGGTTTCAGTTTTCACCACTGAGAACGATGTTGACTGTGTGTTTGTCATATATGGCCTCTATCATGTTGATGTAGATTCCCTCCATGCCCCCTTTCTGGAGAGTTTCTATCAGAAATGGGTGTTGAATTTTGTCAAAATCTTTTTGCATCTATTGAGATTATCATATGGTTTTTATCCTTTGATTTGTTATATGATGTATCACATTGACTGATTTCCTATATTAAAAAATCCTTGCATTCCTGGGATAAACCCCACTTGATCATGGTCCATGATCCTTTTAATGTGCCGTTGGATTCTGTTTGCTAGTATTTTGTTGAGGATTTTTGCATCTGTGTTCATCATTGATATTGGCCTGTAGTTTTCTTTTTTTGTGACATCTTTGTCTGGTTTTGGAATCAGGGTGATGGTGGCCTAGTAGAATGAGTTTTGAGTGTTCCTCTCTCTGCTGTATTTTGGAAGAGTTTGAGAAGGATAGGTGTTAGCTCCTCTCTAAATGTTTGATAGAATTTGCCTGTGAATCCATCTGGTCCTGGGCTTTTGTTTGTTGGAAGACTTTTAATCACAGTTTCAACTTCAGTGCTTGTGTCTGGTCTCTTTATATTTGCTATTTCTTCCTGGTTCAGTCTTGGAAAGTTGTGCTTTTCTAAGAATTTGTCCATTTCTTCGAGGTTGTGTATTTTATTGGCATATAGTTGCTTGTAGTAGTTTCTCATTATCCTTTGTATCTCTGCAGTGTCAGTAGTTACTTCTTTTTTATTTCTAATTCTATTGATTTGAGTCTTCTCCCTTTTTTTCTTGAGTCTGGCTAGTGGTTTATCAGTTTTGTTTATCTTCTCAAAGAACCAGCTTATAGTTTTATTGATCTTTGCTATTGTTTCCTTCATTTCTTTTTCATTTATTTCTGATCTGATCTTTATGACTTCTTTCCTTCTGCTAACTTTGGATTTTTTTGTGGTTCTTCTTTCTCTAATTGCTTTAGGTGTAAGGTTAAGTTATTCATTTGACATTTTTCTTATTTCTTGAGGTAGGATCGTATTGCTGTAAACTTCCCTCTTAGAACTGCTTTTGCTGCATCCCATAGGTTTTGTGTTGCCGTGTTTTTATTGTCATTTGTTTCTAGGTATTTTTTGATTTCCTCTTTGCTTTCTTCAGTGATCTCTTGCTTATTTAGTTGCATATTACTTAGCCTCCGTATGTTTGTATTTTTTACAGATTTTTTTCCTGAAATTGATATCTAGTCTCATAGCTTTGTGGTCAGAAAAGATACTTCATACGATTTCAATTTTCTTAAATTTACTGAGGCTTGATTTGTGACCCAAGTAATGATCAGTTCTGGAGAATGTTCCATGAGCACTTGAGAAGAAAGTGTATTCTGTTGTTTTTGGATGGAATGTCTTATAAATATCAATTAACTCCATCTTGTCTAATGTGTCATTGAAAGCTTGTGTTTCCTTATTTATTTTCATTTTGGTTGATCTGTTCATTGGTGAAAGTCAGGTGTTAAAGTCCCCTACTATTATTGTGTAGCTGTCGATTTCCCCTTTTATGGCTATTAGCATTACCTTATGTATTGAAGTACTCCTATGTTGGGGGCGTATATATTTACAATTGTTATATCTTCTTCTTGGATTGATTCCTTGATCATTATGTACTGTCCTTCTTTGTCTCTTGTAACATTCTTTATTTTAAAGTCCATTTTGTCTGATATGAGAATTGCTACTCCAGCTTTCTTTTGATTTCCACTTGAATGGAATATCTTTTTCTATCCCCTCAGTTTCAGCCTGTATATATCCCTAGGTTTGAAGTGGGTCTCTTGTAGACAGCATGTATACGGGTCTTGTTTTTGTATCCATTCAGCCAGTCTGTGTCTTTAGGTTGGAGCATTTAATCCATTTACATTTAAGGTAATTATTGATATTATGTTCCTATTACCATTTTCTGAATTGTTTTGGGTTTGTTTTTGTAGGTCCTTTCCTTCTCTTGTGTTTCCTCCCTAGAGAAGTTCCTTTACATTTGTTGTAAAGCTGGTTTGATGGTACTGAATTCTCTTAAATTTTGCTTGCCTGTAAAGGTTTTAATTTCTCTGTCGAGTCTGAATTAGATCCTTGCTGGGTAAAGTAATCTTGGTTGTAGGTTTTTCCCTTTCATTGTTTTAAATATATCCTGCCACTTCCTTCTGGCCTGCAGAGTTTCTGCTGAAAGATCAGCTGTTAACCTTATGGGGATTCCCTTGTATGATATTTCTTGCTTTTCCCTTGCTGTTTTTAATATTTTTCTTTGTATTTAATTTTTGATAGTTTGATTAATATGTATCTTGGTGTGTTTCTCCTTGGATTTATCCTTTAGGGGACTCTCTGTGCTTCCTGGATTTGATTGACTATTTCCCTTCCCATGTTAGGGTATTGATCAACTATAACCTATTCAAATATTTTCTCAAAACCTTTCTTTTGCTCTTCTTATTCTGGGACACCTGTAATTCGAATGTTATTGTATTTAATGTTGTCCCAAAGGTCTCTGAAAATGTCCTCAATTCTTTTCATTCTTTTTTTTTTATTCTGCTCTGTGGCAGTTATTTCCACACTTTTATCTTTCAGGCCACCTATCCATTCTTCTGCTTTAGTTATTCTGCTATTGATTCCTTCTAGAGTTTTTTTAATTTTGTTTACTATGTTGTACCTCATTGCTTTTTGCTCTTTAGTTCTAGGTCCTTGTTAAATGCTTCTTATATTTTTTCCATTCTATTTCCAAGATTTTGGATCATCTTCACTATTATTATTCTGAATTCTTTTTCAGTAGACTGACTCTTTCCTCTTCATTTGTTTCATCTGGTGGGTTTTTACCTTGCTCCTTCTTCCACTGCATAGTTCTCTGTCTTCTCATTGTTTAACTTACAGTGTTTTGGGTCTCCTTCTTGCAGGTTGCAGGTTTGTAGTTCCCGTTATTTTTGGTGTCTGACCCCAGTGAGTGAGGTTGGTTCAGTGGCTTGTGTAGCCTTCCTGGTGGAGGTGACTGATGCCTGTGTTCTGGTGGTTGGGGCTGGATCTTGTCCTTCTGGTGGCAGGTCCGCATCCACTGGTGTGTTTTGGCGTGTCTGTGAACTTAGTATGACTCTGGGCAGCATCTCTACTAATGGCTGGGGTTTTGTACCTCTCTTGCTAGATTTTTGGCAAGGGGCTTACCTCACTGGAGCTTGCTGGCTGTTGGATGGAGCTGGGTCTTAATGTTGAGATGGAGATATCTGGGAGAGCTCTCGCTGACTGATATTATGTGAGGCAGGGATGTCTCTGGTGGTCCAGTGTCCTGTAGTCGGCTCTCCCATCTTGGAGGCTCAGACCCAGCATCCGGCCAGAGCACCAAGACCCTGCAAGCCACGCAGCTTGGAAGAAAACAAAGAAAAAAAGGAAAACAGATAGAATCCCTAACCAAATGGTAAAAGCAAATCTAAACAGACAAAATCACACGAAGAAACATACACACACACGCTCATAAAAAGAAACAAAGAGACAACAACAACAACAAAATCTAAAAGAAAAAAAAAATCAACAGACAGAATCCTAGGACAAATGGTAAAAGCAAACCTAAACAGACAAAATCACACAAATAAACGTACATATACACACTCACAAAAAGAAAAAAGGGGAAAAAAATTAAAATTTTTTTTAAATTAAAAATAAATGAATAAAAAATAAAAGGAAGAGAGCAGCCCAACCAATAAACAAATCCACCAATGATAACAAGCACTAAAAACTCAGATAAACATAAAACCAGAAACAAATCAGATGCAGAAAGCAAACCCCAAGTCAACAGTTGCTCCCCAAATCCACTGCCTCAGTTTGGGGAACATTCATTGCTATTCAGGTATTCCACAGGTGCAGGGTTTATCAAGTTGGTTGTGGGGATTTAATCTGTTGCTCCTGAGGCTGCATGGAGAAATTTCCCTTTCTCTTCTTTGTTCGCACTGCTCCTGGGGTTCAGCTCTGGTTTTAGCTCTGCCTCTGCATGTAGGCTGCCCTCAGTCATCTGTTCCCTGCCCAGACAGGAGGCGATTAAAGCAGCAGCTGTTTAGGGTTCTCTTGCTCACTCAGGCTGTGGAGAGGGAGGAGTACGGTAGTCATAATTGGAATGTGGGGCAAGCCTGTGGTGGCAGAGGCCAGTGTGTCATTGCAACAGCCTGAGGTGCACCGTGTATTCTCCTGGGGAAGTTTTCCCTTGTTCATGGGACCCTGGTAGTGGTGGGCTGCACAGGCTCCAGGGCAGGGAGGTGTGGGTAGTGACCTGCGCTTGCACACAGGATTCTTGGTGGAAGCAGGGGCAGCGTTAGCAGTTCATGCCCATCTCTGGGGTCCAAGCTGATAGCCGCGGCTCATGCCCTTCTCTGGAGCTCGTTTAGGTGGTGCTCTGAATCCCCTCTCCTCGCGCACCCCAAAACAATGGTCTCTTGCCTCTTAAGCAGTTCCAAACTTCTTCCCAGACTCCCTCCCAGCTAGCTGTGGTGCACTAGCCCCCTTGAGGCTGTCTTTATGCAGTCAACCCCAGTCCTTTCCCCGGGGTCTGACCTCCAAATCCCAAGCTCAGCTTCCAGCCCCCACCCGCCCCGGTGGGTGAGCAGACAAGCCTCTCGGGCTGGAGAGTGCTGGTCGGCACCGATCCTCTGTAAAGGAATCTCTCCACTTTGCTCTCTGCACCCCTGTTTCTGCACTCTCTTCCATGGCTTCAAAGTTTCCCCCCACCCACCCCCCTGTCCCTGCCAGTGAAGGGGCTCCCTAGCATGTGGAAACATTTCCTCCTTCACAGCTCCCTCCCAGAGGTACAGGTCCCATCCCTATTCTTTTGTCTCTGGTTTTTTCTTTTTTCTTTTGCCCTACCCAGGTACCTGAGCAGTTTCTTGCCTTTTGGGAAGTCTGAGGTCTTCTGCCAGCATTCAGTAGGTGTTCTGTAGGAGTTGTTCCACCTGTAGATGTATATTTGATGTATTTGTGGGGAGGAAGGTGATCTCCATGTCTTACTCCTCCGCCATCTTGAAGGTCTCCCCCTACTCACTTTTATTGTTAAGGAAAGTCATTTAAAATATGAAATAAGACAAAGGTTAAACAGTATGTCTTTTCAGTATCATACTGGGGCACTGTTTAACAAGCCCTCTAAAGGATTATTTAATTCTGTAGAAGAATATATTTTGATTTACTATTCAATTAGAGCCAAAATACCATAAAGTTACATGTTATGTTGTACATCTTATATAGTAGAGTTGCAAAGATTTCCTCTCCCGTAGAAGAGACCATCGAAGGCTATCTGTTGGGGTTTCTTTTGTTTGTTTTTTGGTGTCCTTGTTTTGTTGTATTTTTTTTGTTTGTAATAATTGCTGTGTATAATTGCAAATATGACAAAGGTTTGGATAATTCCTAGGGTTCATGAGACTCTACAGAACATATTCAGGTGTTGTAATAGAGGCAAAAAATACAAGACAGCAAAAGAAGGAGAGTTCAGGGCTTCCCTGGTGGCGCAGTGGTTGAGAGTCCGCCTGCTGATGCAGGGGACATGGGTTCGTGCCCCGGTCCAGGAAGATCCCACATGCCGCAGAGCAGCTAGGCCCGTGAGCTATGGCCACTGAGCCTGCGCGTCCGGAGCCTGTGCTCCACAACGGGAGAGGCCACAACAGTGAGAGGCCCGCGTACTGCAAAAAACAAAACAAAACAAAAAAAACAAAAAAGAAGGAGAGTTCAGAAAACTTTGGAGGAGGTCCAAGAGACATCAAGGCTTATGTTATGTTATTTGCACAAAGATATGCATAGCCTTTGGGATGAACTTTCAAGATTTGTGCAATGAAATTTGGTTTCAGAGAACCCCAGACAGATGTTTTCAGCAGTGTATTTTATGTCTCTCTGGTCACTTAGCCAAGCCAGGTTGTGCAATCTGTTACTCCAGGAGATAGTCATCCATAAATAAACGTTTCTTATACCATTGAGCTTCAGACTTTAAACAGTACATCACAAATTATTAGTAAAGTAGGCCTTATTTTGGCCAAGAATCAAACCAGATATCCCAGTATCTCCAGAGATAAGCATAGAGCTTCCCTCATCTAACTATAAAATAACTCTATCCTGAATAAGAACATTAAACAAGTTATAACCAACCCAGCAATCTTATTTTAACAATTTCTTAATGCCTATAAATACCAAAAACTCAAAATGTTTTTTATAACAGCTTTTTGAAATTGTAGTTTCCTCATTGATGTGCTGATAATCTTTGGTAAGCACTTATTAATATTTTTATGTCACATACTTAATTTTTAAAGATTATGTATGAAATTATATTTTATTTCATTCCAAAATATTTTTCCTTTGCCTATCACTTCTTTTCCTTCTATTGCTGCTTTTGATTTGTTTTTTTATAGTTGCTTTGTGTCATTTGACTAAGAGAAAGAAGTTCCCAGACTGTGTGATATGATCCGTGCTCTTACATCCTTTATGAATGAGGTTCCAAATTATTTTTTATAGAATATACTTATAAGAGAGAACTCAATTTATTAAAGTTATTTGCTTGTCCTTGAGTAATTATGCTTCCATGAGATTGAAAATATTTTCCTCAGCATTATCTAGAAGCAAAATTTATAGGGATTGCATAAAGCACAGTGACAGAGTCTCCTGTGATATTTCTGTTTGTAGCTGTTACATTCATTTTCTCTCATCTTCTGTGTTAATCCTTATGCTATTCCAAATGAATGAGTTAAGAACAAGGCAACCATAATCCTTTCTTTCCACTTTAGCTCACCAGCAAAGATGCTTGCAGTGAGGACTTCTTTCTTTAATCAAAATCTCTCAAAGGAACTGGGATTTTTCTTTATTTATTTACTGCTGTTTTCCCACTGTTAAGTAGATGGGATATGGAGGTTAGGCACAATGCTTTAAACTGATATGAAATATAGTATATTTATTTGTTACATGAAGTGGGTTTGTTTTTAGACCATTAAAATCTAATCTAATTTTGAATGTGTTTTTTAAGATATGTTGAAAAATGCAAAATACATAAATAGACCATGACTTAGAGGTAATAAATTTTAAAATTAAACAATTTTTAAAGTGGCTCCTACATATAAGCCATTCTTTTAGAGGCTCTGAATATAGTATTGAACAAAACACATAAAACATTTGCTCTCATAAAGCTTACAGCTACATGATAGGAAACAGAAAACACATGATGATAGGAAACAGAAAACACATGATGATAGGAAACAGAAAACACATAGAGAAATAAATATTTGTTTTTCTTTCAAATAAGGTTTATGAGAAAAAATATTCCAGAGTGAAAAGGATAAAATATGTACATAGGTAGGGAAGGTACTATTTTTTATGGGCTAGTAAATGAAGATCTGTCTCAACAATGTGACTTTTGACCAGAGACCTGAAGGAAGGGAAGGTAGGAGCCTTGGAGTTACCTTAGAGAAGAGATTCCACCTATAGGGGAGTGCAAATACCCTGAAGCCAGAGCATATTTGGCATGAGGTATGAGCAAGGAGCGGTAAGGTGGCAAATGACTAAGGTAGAGCAAGCAAACGGGGATCAGATCAGAGGAATAGCAAGGAACAAAACATGTAAAGCCTCATAGGCCAATTTGAGAGATGGAAAGTCATTGACGAGTATAGAATAGGGGTAACCTGATCTGATTTGAATTTAAATTGCTTTGGCTAACACATGGAGAAAGAAGCGAAGAGGATGAGGACAGAAGAAAGGAGACTAGTTTGGGTGTTATTACAATCAATGAGACAAATGGTAGCTTGAACAATAATGCTGTTGGTGTATTTGGTGGGAAGTGGTTGGAACAGAAAATATGGAAAGATGGAGCCACGAACATTTGCTGATAATTTGAGCATAGGAAATGAAACAAGGAGACCAGTATAGCAGGATAACTTTAGAGTTTTGTTTTTGAGTAATCTGAAAAATTAAGCTGCCATTTACTGAGATTCATGGAGAAAATTTGAGCAAGTAGAGGGTGGATCAGAAGTATGCTTATATATAAGTATTAATCAGATTTATATCTCAGTTATATACATCTTAAATTTTTTACTTCAGTTCATTATTTCAGAGAAGTGAAGAAAAAAGGAGAGAAGAAGAGTGGGAGAGAAGGAAGTAAGAGAGAGAAAGAGTCATTGCTGAAAATAGGGATTCATGAAATAAATAATTAAAAATAGCAGGATGATTTATGTCGGTAAAAATTATCTTACATCAATATTTCTGTATAATCATGGGAAATTAGTTGATTTATTTGATTCGTAAAGAGACTTTTTTTTTACAGCACTGAATACATTTTTACAATGTTTGGAGAGGCAATATATTTAGGATCCATTTGGCTATTCTAATTTAATAACACACTGCATGGATAAAAAGAAATTTGGAAAAATCCATTTGATACTTACAATGGTAGCCTGGCTTTGTCTCAGATTTCATTTTGTAAGCTTATCTTTGTTTTGGGTAAAACTCATTTTCAGAAGAGAAGTGGTGGTAAGGAGCCAGTAATACATATATATATTTCCCATAAACTTCATTGTTATTGATGAAAATACAGCTCTGATATTTGAGGTTATGAGTTTCTGAATGTATACACCAGGAAACTAATCTCCAATGAACTACATTTTTACTAACATCCTTTGCAAAAACACACACATTTACATAAAGGATTCCAGCTGCTTTGCTGAATTTTCAAACATCAGCTAAGTCAAGCACCCCACTAGTCACAGGTGACAAATAATGCTCGAACATCTGCTTGCTAACAATATAATCTGGCTCATTTACTATCACCAGTTTCCTGGTATTGTGCCCACAGGAGATGTTCAATAAATACTGAATGAAATGCTTCTACCTGTTGAGAAGAATAAATAAACCTGTGGGGTGGGGGAGTAATAATGCCACGGCCTTTTTTTTCCCTTTTAGAAATAAGAGTGCAGACCTCGTGAAATTTGTGAAATATAGTGGACATCATTGTGTTTTGATAGCATGGTCTGAGTTTAGGATGAAGTCTAGTGCAGGAAATCTAAAATAGGTCACTGCCCCTGAGAATGTTTTTTGGGTTTGAGAGGATGATAATTTCAATTTCTGCTCAGTTTGTTTCCAGAGTAAGCAGTGATCCCAATGATTAAACTTCTACCACTGGGGATAGTTAGAATTCAGAGTTTCAGCTAGCTGTGAATGAGTCAACAAATTGCAAGCCGTTTGGAGTATTGCCCATAAGAACAGTTAGTTGTAAATGTTCTTAGATAAGCCACTGAAAATACAATGAAATAAGGCATATTATTTTTTCAAGGATAGAACATATTTTTCATTAAAATGTGTAATCTTAAAGTATTATCGGCCATATTTCAACACTTTATTTTGCATTATCTAATATAAGTGTTTATTTGAAAATCCAGCAAAATATTTTAATTATTTGCATTTTAATTTAAAAGTGTAGATAAAGATTACAGTTACATACTATGCACTTCTTTTCCAACCTTTTTCCAGTGTACCTTTAACATACAATAACTTCTCTCAGGCAGGCATTTCATAACTTTCCTTTCTCTAACATGCCACGCACATACATACACTCCTTCTCTCTCTCTCTCTCTCTCTCTCTCTGTGTGTGTGTGTGTGTGTGTGTGTGTGTGTAACTCTCTCTCTGAGGATTATCTTGCTTCTTATTTAACTGAGAAAGTAAAAGCTAACAGAAGTGAACTTTCGTATTCTTCCGTTATATTATGTAATAACCTACCTACATCTGTACCCATAATCTCTGCTTTCCCTCCTCTCAGTCTTACTGCTCCTTAGTGCAATAGCCAACATCCATGTCATCATGTCATCAGTGTCTTTGATTTAACAATGATCCACTCTTTCATTCATTATCAATAGTTCTCAATAAGAATAAGAACATGTTGTAATATAAAAAATCCTTCCTAGATTGCTCTCATCGCCCATTCCAACACAATCTCATCATCCGTTTTTTAGAGTAAAACTGTACAAAATATCTGCCTACATGTTTTCTGTCTTGAGCACATTCCTCTCTGCTTTTGCCTTCATCACTCTTTTGAAATTTTTCTTACTGGGATCACCAGTAACATATTAGGACAACTAAGAGTCAGTTCTTGGTCTTTATTTTACTCAACTTTTCAGCAGAATTTTATATAATTGACTTTCCCTTTCATCTTTAAATACTTTACATACTGTGGTGTCTGGGACATAACAATTTCTTGGTTTTCCTTTTTCCTCACTTTTCTGTTTTGACCTGCAAATAGATATTGGAATAAATTTTGGAGAGACCTTCTATAGGTGACAACTTAAACTTTAGAAAAGATGAGATTCTTTAATGATTCTGCGTATGTGAAAAGAGGGTTCTAGAAATAAGTTCAGTAATAAAATAAAATTTAAACAATTTGAGATATGGACTGAAGATTTGCATTGGATCTTAAAATTAGATCATTAATTGAGAACTTGGGGAACCCTGATACAGAAGATTGATTATTATGGAATTTAGGGTGCTGAGGGAGAAACTTCAATCAGTAGGCTGTCTAATAGTTCCAAACATTAATGTGCATATGAATTACCATAGGACATAGTTAAAATAAAGATTTTGATTCCATGGGTCTGTATGTGCCTCCAGAATGAACATTTCTGAGAAGCTCCCAGGTGATGATGATGCTGTGCCTATGAGTAGCAACTATGAGTAGCAAGAGTCTAGATCTCTTTCAGGAAGTTTTGTCATTAAAATAAAATAGAGAGGAAGCCAGAGGGTCTTAGAGACATGTAGACATGTATAACTATTTTTAATGAGAAGTGGGTGGAACATTTTTTTAATCAATGTAGGATGACTTTTGTGGAAAATGGAAGATATGAAGATACAGGACAGAAAAAGGAGTGGGGGTATGTAACTCAGAGCTTGATGAGAGAACCAGTAGATTTTATATACATATATAGGAGAAGGTATATATTTACATGTAATAATGATATTTTATAATTATATAAATTATATTTATAAATTATTTAGTGTATTATATATTATTTAATATAATTATATATCTATATAATATAATGTACAATATATGTTTTGTAGTATAATACATGATATATTAATTTTGTATATTAAATATATATATATATATATATTTAAAGAGATTTGTTACTACAAATTAGCTTACATGGTTGTGGCAACAGGCTAGGCAAATTTGAAATCTATAGAGCAAGCTATGAATAAGGAAGAGTAGGAGGGAAACTCTTGGGAAGGGGTTATGCTATAGTCCAGAGACAGAATTTTCTCTTTAGAAAAACTTCAGTTCTGCTCTTACATCATTTCAAATGATTGGATTAGTCTCACTCAGATTATCCAGTATAATCTACTTTGCTTAGAGTCAGCTAATTGTAAATGCTAATCACATCTACAAAATACCTGCACAGCAATACCTAGGTTTGTGTTTGAGTGCATGCCTGTTGGTTCTAATGTGTTTTGTGTGTGTGTGTGTGTGTGTGTGTGTGTGTGTGTGAGACATAAATGAAAGTTACCTGCTGAGCATAAAGTATGTGAAAATGGAGAAAGAAACTTAGAGGGAAATATTTGTCTTATGTATAGAATCTAATTTTTGAAATTAAAATAACTAGTTGGCAGACACTTCTCCAGTGCCATTGGAAAACAACATGCACTGATTAGAATGTTGCTGGCCAAATATTCTCCTGTTTTTAAATTTCCCAATCTTCTCTTTATTATGCTATCCAGAAAAATATACTTTGGGATTGGTGTTATCTATATTTTGCTTGATCTCATGTAAAGATATTTTAGTTTTTAAAAGTAGTTTGAACAAAATAAAATTCAGGTGGTTGAAATAGATAATGAAGTATTAAACACTCTTCTAGTTATTGTTTGTTTGTTTGTTTTCCTTTATGGAGATGCTTAAAAATAAGTAGCATACAATTTCAGATTTATAATGTTATTACGCTCCTAGAGGAAAAGTTTCCATTCTGAGCTGAAATTTTTCAAATGGTTAAAGATTGGTTTATAATCCCTTTATGCAGCAATATTGGTAATTCTTTTGAGTGTATTTTTGATATGTCATAGTCTGCAAAACAAAACTTTCACTGGAAATATTTATTCTTTATGGTCTTTGTTCTTTGCTAATAAATGGAAATTCTCTAATAGACTCTTTTAAAAATAAGTAATGTATTTTAAAAGACAAGTATGATCTATGTTGAGTGTCCAAATCTTTGCTTAAAATGTTAATTTAAAAATTAATTTGTTAACTAGCAAGAAGAATATCCATTTAAACATTCTACTTCACTTTGAAGATTTTTGAAGAGCACTCAAATAGATATACAAAATTACAATAACAATTAGTTGATCCAGAATGCAGATCTATATAGTGTTTGGCTTGGTAGCTATCCTAGCAATTAAAATATTTTCCAGTATTTTCAAATTGTAACACTGTTACTGGATTATCTTAGTTTGAATACATCTGAATAATAGTCTTCTAATAGCCAGTATCAAATTATTAAAGATTGTGCTAAAAATAATTATTCATCAAGCATTGTGAAGTATCAATCATTATGAAGAATATAATTAAATATATTTGAAAGAGACGTGTCTATAATATTTTAGAATATAAAGATCTTTTGTTATTAAGTTATCTAAGATAGAAAACCAAATACAACATATATTTTCTCTTATAGATAACCTGATTAAGACAATATAGCTGACATTTATTTATAATAAAATCATCTTTCTTTCTTAGAAATTCTAATATATCAAGGATAATTTCAATGAACAGTTACAGCCAAATTTCTTGAACGTTTTTTAATAAGAAACCAGAAATTCAATAAAAAGCAAGCTAATACTACAGATAAAATAAATGAATGCTTTTAATGTTTGTAGAGGACTGTAATCAATAGATGAAATAATATATTTCTAAAATGTTCTCTAACTTCTGGTTATAGCATATCTCTCTTGCTAAAATTTACTTCCTAATTAGATAGTTTCTTTCTGCATTCTTCCTCATACTTCTATCTCTGTGACTTTCACTTCCAATTAATTCCCCCAAATGTTGCCAGTTATATTTCCAAAACTTAGATGTTATCAAAATTCACCTAGCTGTAAATATTCAGTAGCAATATATGTGAAAAGATAATGGTTTAATCACCAAGGTCAAAAACAAATAGCAAAATGTCAAGTATCAAAATATTTTAAAGCTATAAAATCATCTTAGATTTATTTAATTAATTACTATATAAAACGTGACATAAATAAGCATTTTATTCTAAAAGAGACTTAGTCAAAAGAAAAATATATAACAAATTAACTAGATAATAATAACTGTAAAACATATTTAGCTACATTTAAATTTACTATAATTTAAAGTTATATTTACTACATTCTAGGAATAATTCTAGGTTCTTTTAAATGCATTAACTCATTTCATCTTTGCAACAACCTATTCTAGTAAACAGTATGTCTATCACAAGTATATAGATGAGGACACAGAGACAAAGGTTTACGAAGTTACCGGACTTCATCCAAAAGTAAGTGGTCTGGACAGTTTGGCTCTAGAATCTTGTTCTATTGGAATATGAATAAGGGTTTCAATTCAATGAAACCATTATATCTTATTGTTACTAGTAAGATAAATGAGCAGTAATATTCTGAAAATTCAATCAGGAAAACAAAATAAAAGAAACAGATATGGAAAACATAGATGAAAATATATATTAAGATATAAGAACATTTGATAGACCCAGATATTAGAACATCATTAATTCATGACTAAATAAGAGAAAGTGATTTCCAAATACAGGAAGACCAAGTTAAATGAAGTGCTATTGTAAAAAACAGAAGAACACAAAAAACAAAAACTACAACATGCAGGGTGCAATTTTCAGAAGTGGTTAAAAAGGTGAGAGAGATTGTCCACAGAATTTCAGTTAAAACTACTAAATATAGGGGAGTATTCTTATATAATTTTTAAAAATCTAACAGAAAGAAAAAGAAATGTGGAGGCTTCCAATCCAAGAGGAAAGAACATGACATAACCAAGTTTCCATTAAAAAAAATTACTGAGTTATAATTGTACAAAAGTCATGAAAGTTGTATGTGAAGTCGTACAAAAGTTGAGTTATGGAGAGTTATGGAGAATGGTTAGGAGGCCATTTAGAAGTAGAGGTAAGGAAGTCCTAAAATAAGGCAGAAAAATAAGTTATAATTTTAAGATAGCTGTGTAATCCAGGACAATCTTTTTCTATCAAGTTGGCATTCCTATATAATTCCTTCAACTTTGCCAGAGGCCTAGGAAAGTTACTCAAAAGGAAGGACCTCTGAAGACAAAGGATTGTCAAACAGAGATATTTAAAATATGCAAATACCATTGAGTTTAAGTGCTTTGAAAAGCAACACAAAAATGGGAAGAATTATAGCTCCAGAGTCTGATTCAGCCTTTTTTAATGCTTATCCTAAGCGACATTATATCCAGAATGTCAGTTGTTACATGGAAAATAAAAATCTTGTTGCCTCAATATTTGGGGAAATGTTGCCCACCCCCCATCCCCTGAAACACAAACAGGTTCAGAACTGCTCATAGGCTAAAGTGTTTTGTGAACCTCCAAGTAGAAAACCTTACTATAAATGTTTCTCATAATCATCTGCTCTTCTTGATTTTTTTTCCTGAGTTAATCCAGGCCTGGTTCTTTTTGGACTGCAACAGAAAAAGAGTGTAATTGTGGGAAACAAAATAAACCAAAAATAAAAAGAAGAAAGCTGAGCACACAGAAAAAAAGTGCCTTGGAATCTCATAATGATCTGAAAATTGAAGAATATGGGAGAAAGTATAGGACTAAACTACAGAGTTTGGTATCTCCCTTAAGGAAGTTCAAAGCTACTGTTGTTGGTTAGAAAGATCTGTAGGTATATAGGTGGAATGATTACATCACCATACCTTATCTTCCAAATCTATACAGTAAATGAAAAAAGTGGAGCAATAGTTGTTGAGCCTGTCAAAAATATGCAAAGGTGCTTAGTGCTCTCTATCAAATGAGACAGATACATGTGTGTGTATATATTTAATATATATATATATATTTAAATCTATAACTCTATGACTATCTGTCTATAAAGAGGCTGAAATTCTACTCTAATTAGCACTGCCATGTATTCACATATCTCATACTTTATAGATGTCCTCATTTTTAATTTATTCTTAACTAGAAGACCATTTCAAATACATTACTATAACTTTGGAAATGATTTTAATGCACATCTTCAAATAATTCTCATTTTTATAGTTGTTATTTTTATTTATTTGAATTTGTATTGATACCTCACAGTGATTACACTTTTGAATTCCTATAAATCTAATAACATCTAACAAACAGGTGAACAGTCAGTGAATAAATTTAAACTGTTTTCGAATAATTCCTGAAGAATTTCCATAGTTCTCAGTAGTAAAATAATAAATAGTAGAGGATTAATATGTAGAACTGCTCAATGAGATACACTTTGGGTATGCTTAGCTCCTGAAAACAATTTCTAAAATGGGTTCAGAATTTTAACCAAAATGAACCTCCATACCTCTCCTGTCACCAAACCCTCACCCCTTGCCCCTGTACACTATTCGTTTTCTATTGCTTCCTAATAAATTAGCACTAACTTAGAGCCTGAAACAACACCTGTTTATAATCTTGTGGTTTTCGTATGTTAGAAGTCCAGGCACAACTGAACAGAGTTCTTTGCATCAGGTCTTACAAACTTGAAATCAAGGTGTCAACTGACCTGCCCTTTCTGGAGCCCAGGGTCCTTTTTCAAGCTCATGTAGTTATTGACAGAATTTACTCCTTGCTGCTGTAAAACTGAGGCCCTGTTTTCTTTTTGACTGTCATCCAGAGACTGATCTTAACCTGTGTGCTTCTCCCCTCAGCGACTTGCCAGGTGGCCCCCTCCACAGGCCCTCTCACACTTCCAATCTCTGACTTTTCCAACCTTCTTTTTAAAAAGGCACACCTGCTTAGTCCAGGTATCCTCAGGCAATCTTCCTTTTGATTAATTCAAAGTTGACTGATTAGAATCTAATCAAGTGAATGATAGCCCATCTTATTTATTACACCTGGGCACTGGAGTCTCGGGCGCTGTCTTAGACCTTGCTTACCACAGTAGAAATACCTTTGCTATTTTGTTTGTACCTTTATCGTTGCCATGTTTGTGCCATTATATACTGCAGGTTTGAGGTAATATTAACTTCAGCAACGATAACATATTAAAATAATTGTTTTGATTACATTAAACTGTTAATTTCTTTTGCGGTGTTGATTTGTATAAACTCTCAAAAACATCACAAGATGAATGTATTTAAAGCAGAGCCATTACCTGAGTTTCTTTGAAGTGTCTTAATGTTTCTCACAGGTGATTACTTTAAAAGTCACCAGTTTTAATCATATTGTAAGAATGCTCTTAACCTTTGCAACACTAGACGTTGATGTTTTTGTCTACAATATATTCATATTCCTTTCTTAAAGGGATACTAACGACAAGCTGATATTCTTTTGTACATTCATAATATGGTCAAAACCAATAATTGTCTTTTTAAGGGTCATCGTTTTCTTTTTAAAGTCCGATGAACAAAAATATCTTAAAGGGTTATGACAAATGAGTCAGATTCCCTCATTACATCCTTCTCTGGGTTTCTAGAGAATTTTATATGTCAAAACAGATGGCATTTGGCAAGCAAGTGCCTGAAACTTAGATGTGTTCACCAGAGGTTATCTTGGAAATATTTCTGTGAGTGCAGAGGTAAAGTCGCTTGTTCTTGACAGCTTTTCCACCACGAGACCATGTTAGGCAGCAAGTCGTACATAAAGGGTACTAATGAGGTTAATAACAAGAATGTTTACAAACTTCCCACTAAGGAATATACCTAGAAAAATAAGAAAGGCAGTGTACCTGGAATTTCAAAAGACTGAAAGGAGAATTAGTTACCATGTTTTGAATTGCAAGCAATTATTTTAAAGTAATCCATTTGTTCCTATCTGATTTTCCTTTAAATCCATATACCTTCTGCTTTTACCCTCTAGAATTGTTATTTACCCTCATATACTTTTGCAAAATCTGCATTGGCCCAAAGTGACATTTAATGAAAATGAAAATACTCATAAGGATTTTCTGTTGGACCATGCCTAAGTCACTCAATATAGGTCTATTCTCAAAATACAAAATACTGTATGTTGATGAGAAGAGCAGTACTGAAGAGTATATTAATTCTGACATTCAGTAGTAGAAAAAAATTTTGTAAGACAAACTAAAGAGTAATGATAATTTTAATATGTTTACAGTACTTAATTTACGTAGAATACTCCCAAGCATAATTTAAATAATCTCATATAATTCTCTAGGTCCCTTTCAAATTCAGAGATTCAAATAATGGAAATTATAGTACAATTTGTAATTTCAATGATTCATGACATTTAGACACATTTTTTGATCTCCAAACAAAAGTGCATCTGTATAAAAAACCAGAACATTTCTTTGACCAGATGCTCATTAATACTACTGATGTTCGGGCTTCCCTGGTGGCGCAGTGGTTGAGAGTCCGCCTGCCGATGCAGGGGTCACGGGTTTGTGCCTCGGTCCGGGAAGATCCCACATGCCGCGGAGCGGCTGGGCCCGTGAGCCATGGCCGCTGAGCCTGCGCGTCCGGAGCCTGTGCTCCGCAACGGGAGAGGCCACAACAGTGAGAGGCCCGCGTACCGCAAAAAAAAAAAAAAAAAAAAAATACTACTGATGTTGAAAAGTACAGGTCAAACAGAAAATTAATCTTAATAATACTTTAATTCTAATTAATTAATAACCTCAGTGATTTGTTTAGCCATAAGGTGTATGTTTTCTTTAAGAAGGATTCTAGAAGTAACGTAAAAATGTTAAAATCTGATATTTCCAAGAATAGTTACATATATCTATGTCTTTGTATCTGTATCTTATATAACTAATTATATGTTAATTTTATTTATGATATTGTTATACTGAATTAGATGGCAGTTTAAAGAAAGAACAATATTTAAGAATCATACTACTCTTTTACAAAAATTATTTGTCATATGGCATCAATATTCTTTGCAAAATTCCTAGCATGAGGGACAAGATACCAATAAGTCAAACTTACAGAATTTACTGTTAGTTTTTGAGAGAATGTTTTTGTTCCAGTTCTCAGCTAATGATATGCATTTGATACCATGAGGTTTCTACATGGCAGGTCAAGAGAGATGGTTGAACAAATCCAGTCCTTATCATGCTCTGAACACATAGCATCTGACATAGAATGCTAAGGACTATTTCCTGAATGTAAATTGCTTCTAAATGTAGAAAAGTACTATTTTTTCCTAGATGAACAACTTTTCATTTCCAGACTTTGGCTAACTGGGCTTCTGTTATCACGTATAGTTTTTCAAATAGAGTATAAAAATCATAATTTAAATTTCTAACAAAATCTGGAAATTGGAAGATTCAAAGTTAAGGACATAAATATTGACTAATACAAAGTCCATTTTATTGAAAATGTAAGTAAATATTAGAAAAATAAATTTAAGTGGAAAGTCTGTAGAAAATTCTGCTGTCATTAATAACAGATACTGTTTATGTAGCATTTACTCTTTGCCAGTCTCCAAGTATTTAACACAGATTAACTCAAGAATCCTTTGCAAGTCTATGAAATAAACACTGTGATATACTCATTTTATAGATGAAGGGATTGAGACACAAAGAGGTAAAGTAATTCAGGTAAAGGCAAAGCTAGATTTCAGTCACTCTACAGTCTCTTAGATATTATCATAAGAATTGCTATTATTGTTTAGTATTATCATCATCATCATCATCATTATCATTATTTTGCCTTAAGACAGCAAAAGAAATATCTCATTTGTAACAGGAAGGATTTTTTTTTTTTTTCCCCCAAATATGGGTTGCTTCTGGGTAAAGGGATCAAAGATCAGGGACAGTTTTGCAGATGTTGCTTTACTGTCAATCAGAGCAGGATCCAGTTTAAGCAATGTAATTTATTGTGTTACATATTTTTAAAAGTCCACTGGTACAATAAAAATAAACATTTTTTTTTTCCTTTGGAGACTTGCATAGCTCTTTGTACAACAGCTGCTTAAGGAACAGATCAGTCTTCAAGCCACTTAGAATATTACAAGACACTTCATAAATTTGTTCCAGCCATTTCTCACAACATGCCTTCATATATGCACTGATCTCCAGGTCTATTAACTATTTAATATCTAGCAAATGTGCAAACATACTCTTGTGCTCCTCCTCCGGTCTACGTGAGATGGTGCCTGTTCTTGGGAAGGTTCTTCCAACATTTCTGTGTTTTAGAACTTTTCTATAACATATGAGATCATAGAGGTGTCCTTCTGTCTCTAACTTGGTGGTGCCATTTTTCATATGGCATTACCATTAATTCAACTGATATTCATTGTGTCATTAACCTAGTCTGGGTGCTGGAGGTAAAGTTAAAAGAAATAAATCCATTTCTTAAAGAAACTTAAAATCTAATAGGGCAAATAAGGAAGTAAGCAGACCATTTCAGGTTAAATGAATAGTCTAGTTAACTTGACATTTATATGATTCACAGGGTGATGGATCCATTAAGCTGTCAAAGATTGATTAGTAACGTAGTAAATCACCCAACTAACTCCTTTTATTCAGACTACTACTCTGGTGTCATGATACAGTTTTCTCTGATGTACATTAATCAGTCCCCTAATTAAAGCTGACCTTTTATTTAGTCTTTAATATATGAAGCTAATGTACCGATTTAATAACAGCAGAGTTAGGAGAACTTACCCAGCAGGTGTGGGCCAAGTACAGAGGTAAAGTGAAGTCATTTAACTTGGTATTTGTCAAAAATAAGATGATATTCTATTATTCCTCAAATTATTCAGGACCTGGATGAGGAAGAGGGATGTTAAGAGGTCCTAACACTAAAGAAAGAGAAATTAAAATGAGCTGCTTGTTTTTGTAGGTGGTCATGCTGATAAAGTTTTTAGAGGAAAAATAAATGTGTAGATAGGGTTTTAATGAGGTTGGCTATTTGACCCTGAAACTTGGACTTCTGTAGGACAGTGAGGCCTTTTCACCTTGGTAGAGTGTAAAGATCAGGTTGACTGGGTTTTTACAATTGAATTGAGGCATAGGTAAGAGATTTTAAACCTTAGGGTACCTAGTATATTGACCTTGGCTTTATCCACAGCTGAGTGGTGGTTTTTGTAGAGCAGTGGTTCCCTAGATTAGCAGCATTAGTATCACCTGGACATTCTCAATTTTTTGGTTTCAATTAGGGTCACCTGGGGGCAGCCCATACAGACTTGTTGAGGGTAGGCCCCAGGTGTCAGTAGTGTCCTAAAACTCAAGGGGTGATTCCAAGGTGCAGACAAGATTGGGAACCTTTAAGCAAAGATGAGGACCTCTGGCAATTTGCAAACATTGGCAGCCTCAGCAAAATCAAAGATGCCTGTGTGTGGGCAGCAGCATCAAGAAGCATAAATGAAGGCAAGAAGAACATGTCAGTTACAAGCTGTTGGGTTCTAAGTGCAATAGACTGGATGTTTCTGTCCTCCTCCAAGTCATATGTTGAAATCCTAATCCCCAGTGTAATGGTATTTGGAGGTGGGGCCATTGGGAGGTAATTAGTTTAGGAAGGTGGAGCCCTCTTGAATGGGATTAGCTCCCTTATAAAAAGGGCCCCAGGGAGCTCTCTTGCTTTCTTTCCACTGTGAGGGATTTGTGGAGACATTGACAATCTGCAACCTGGAGGAGGACTCTCACCAGAACCTGACTGTGCTGACACTAATCTCAGACTTTGACCCTCCAGAATTGTAAGAAATACATTCTTGTTGTTTATAGCCAGTTTACAGTAGTTTGTTGTAGTCCAATTGAGACAGTTAAATAGGGACTGCTGGGGCATATATTCAGTACAGGCAGCATATTAAGTTTAGCAAATAAACATACAATATGCCATTTACTTTTGAATACTAGTTAAAGATAAATACTATTTTAGTATAGGTAAATAAGTATGTGTCCCAAATATTGCATGGGACTTATACTAAAAAAGTATTTGTCTGAATTTCAAATTTAACCAGGCCTCCTGTTTTTTATCTAACAACCCTATATTAGTGTGATACAATAGGCGTTTTAGGCCTATGTTTGTAAAATTACATCAGCTGTTCCAAATTATTTTCTGTATTAAGGGCCAAGGGGGGATTGAAGGAAATTGTTTAATACGTGTAGCTTGTCTATGAAATTAGGTCCTTGAAAATATTCAAAGAATTGCTCAGTGAGCTTAAGGCAGGCGGGTTTGTAGATACTGCTTGGTCCTGAAGAAAATATATTTAAGAAATTTGTGGAATTCTAAAAGTGTTTTGCCTAGCACATGACTGAGGTGTAGATCCACACTAGGCCTCTAGTGACAAATATAGCATTAGAAATTTTAATTCAAGAATCTGAGTGATTTTCCAGCTGAAGTGAATATGGAATGGTAAGCATAACTTACAAAATGCAAAATCATGACATTCATACAAGTATAAAGTGAATGTATTTCAGTCATGTAACTTAACTCATTAATGAGGAAAACATTAAGATATTAAAACTAACTCAAAATATGAACACACTCACACACATATATAAAGAACGCTGAAATAAATTTGCTAAAGATGCAAAGCTAGTAAATATCATATACATAGGGCAATAAAATTTAATATTTGGGCTCATATTTTCTACAGGGCAAAAATCAATTTTATTTCTGTAAACAAAATTTATATTTACATTATTATCAATTTTTCACCACTTAACTTCTACGCCTAAGAGTTGTGAAACAGAATAATCAATAGAAAGACAATAAAAGTACAAAACCCTATACAATCAGATAATCCTCAGAGGCGCACTAATCAGTACCCAACAGTGACTGAAAAGATACCCAGTAATATCTTTGGTCAAGTTCCAAGTCTTTGAAAAACTCTCCTGACAATGGTAAGGCAAAAACTTTCCTGAGCAGGCATATTCCTCAGACCCTGGGACTTTGAAAATGCCCTTCTCACAAAGTTAAGGATGCTCTGTCACCAGATAGAGTCCTCATTCAACCCTCATTACCTCCAATTTTAGTCTGAAATGATTGCATCTCTCAGTGTTATAATTGTTCCTTTTTCTTCTCTGCCTTCTTGCACTATAATTTTTGGTTTTGCTTTATTTTCCCCTATGTGGACTATGATATTTTCAAGCTCTTTACTCAGATTTGCAATAGATGTAACTGCCTTTATTTTTCAATATTTCAACCTTATCTCTATCTTGATTTTATTTTGTATAGTAGTGGGAACAATCTATGAAATCTGAAGAAATTTCTGCAATTCAATCATTAAGTTACATTTTTACTGTATTTTCTGCCATCAGTCAGTACTCTACTCTCCAAACCCTACATCTAAATTATATCTAATGTATTAGCATGGCTTTGGGGAAAGACATTTGTGTGTGTTCAACATGCATCTCCATTGAGATATACTTTAAACCTCATTGAACATGACCATTCCTGCACACTGGAATTTCTGAGGCATGACCTTTCCCAAATGGTTTCCAACCAAACAATCTGTGACTTATTTATTGATGTTATCACTTTGTCAAAGCTTCAAGCTCTTTCTACGTTAGCCTGGTCTTAGTATTATATTTATGTCAGATTTTTGACCACATAAGTAGAGTTTGGGAGCAAACTCCCAGCAAACTTTTGGGAGTTCTAAGGAATTCTATAAGGCTGCCTGTAATGCATCAACCTAGGCATACCAAATCTCAAAGTCTAGTCTCCTTTGCCATGGAAAAAAAGAATTTTGGGAGCTTGTGCCTACCATGGACTTACAGTGGAAGTAGTGCATAGCTTCTCTCTGGTTTAGAACCCTGACCCATCAGAAGGGTCTTTCTCCACCCCCATGCCACTGCACTATGCTCAGCTAGTGACAGAAGTAGAATATATATCCACAGCAGCACCTCACTCTTTGTTGATTTCCCTTTAGACATTCCTTCTTATGCTAAGCAATGGTATCTTCCTCTGGTCTGGGCAAATGGGAAAACTCTCCCTTTGTGATATATATTGGAGTCTTTCAAGAGCCTTCTTTTGTAAAAACAAAGTCCTGGATTTTGTAAAGCAAAAAACTTTGTCATGGGACTATATTCCTCAATGTCAATTTGAAAGTCAGAAACTGAAAATTGCTTTTTTTCCACCTCCATGTCTCTGCAATAACCATTGTAGTACATTCTAGATGGTAAGCCTTGGGTTTCCTAGCTACCTCTCCTAGGGAGAAGTACAGAGAAAAAATTGCAACCGTGTGAAAATACGCATGGGGGAGATAAATTAGGGAGGTAGCCTATTTTGTTTTCTGAACATGTAATCAAGAAAGTCTAAACCCTGTAGTGAATGCTGTGATGCACTCTCCCCCTCCCCCAGATTCCAAATTTAGGACCAAGGCATTCCTTCCCCTGGTTGCCTGGAGAGTTGCTCGCCAAAGCTTTCTCTCAGCTTAAAAAGCCACATCATCTAAGGTTAGACCAGCCCCCAGGAGTAGTCTGTATTTAAGGACAAGTAGGAGAACAAAGGCCCAGCCCTTTGCCTCAATAAAGCACTTCTGAAGGACCATTCCAACTCCAGAGCTTCCTCAGGGAGCTGCTGAGGTCTTTGTTACAAATGCATTTGTACTTCATCCTTTCCCTCTGATGACACTGATTCCCTCACTTCTTTCGTGTTATTCTGAAGAGCACTCCCCAATAAACCTTCTGCATGTGCATCTCTATTTTGGGGAAATATGTCTAAAAACTCCCTAAATTAAAAATTATATACTTGTATGTATAATCTTCTAGCTGACCAATAATTATTTGTCATAAAAGAATGGATCAAGAGACAATAGTCCACAGTTAAAAAACTCCTCCTCTTCCTTGCTTCCACCCAACCTTCTTTTCTTTATTCCTTCTGCCTTAACTGTTCTTGGACACTCTAATGTATAAGTCTGATCTGCCTCAGAGAAGAGGAGTTTGAATGGGCCCGAGAGCCCCATTTTATTTGTTTCCTCTTTTACCTTCCAAGGACAACTTTACAGAACTCCAAGGAATCCCAAGGCTTTAGGAAACACCTTTACAATATCCCCTGATTCAGCTACTTTAGGAAACAGAGATCTTGCCATCCTCCCAGAGCAATGGTTCAGATATTAAATTGTTATATCCACATATGCATGTTGTTTCAACACAGTTTTAAGCACATGTTTTTATTTTAATAAATGTTTATTAACTTAGTGAATTTATAATGTTTTCCAATCACTTTAATTTTATTTAAGTACCTCTCTAATCCTATTAGTAGTTATAAGATCAAAATAATTATAGAACATTGCTGTTAGAGCCAAAACATAATCCTGTGCATTTGGTTAAATGTAAATATTTTAATCAAACCCTTTTGAGAAAAGGAAAAAATGAGTTGATGTTGGAATGAATTACTATTATTTGTTGGCCATCTCTCTGGAATTAAGGGGGAAAAATCCCTAACCACCCAACAGACATATTTATGCAAAGATAAATGTGTTATACCCTGTTCTTAACTTTTCATTATTGTACAAAAAGGATTCTGGAGAGAATCTCGAATTCAAGAAGTCAGAAATGTTGACTGACTTTCTGGGGGTAGTTTGATTTTTATAATAAGAAATATGAATAAACTGAGATATTGATAATCATGTTATTAAGACACTCATATCTTGTCACAGTCTGTGGCTTCCACATTTAAACTGTGGTAGACACAATTGTTGGCTACTTAACAGCCATATACAAATCTTTCTTGCCAACAGAAACCCAGTCTGTTCACCACCATTCAGCTGAAACTGTCCTTCAGGAGAGAAGAGGACAGTGCCCTCCTGCCTAGCCCCATGGAAGGAATCTTGATGGGTTTAGGCCATACCTGTTAACCTCATTCTCATGGCCAATAATTAGTTAAGGCATAGGCATGTGATAAAATACTGGCCAAAAAGAAATGAGTGATAATTTGTTCTGGGTGGATTATGGGATATTTCTCTTCAAGCGTGAGCGCACGCATGCGCGCACACACACACACACACACACACACGTGCATGTGCAAACACAACCCTAGAATCTACTCTCTGGACATCTTGAATGAGGACATGATACTTAGAACTACTATGTCCATCTTGCAACAATAAAGGTAAAAGCCAGTGAAATTTTATAGAATTTGAAAGGTCTGATACCACTGAGCCACTAAAAACCCAACCCTGGCAATACTATCCCATGGAAAAAAGACTTAACTAATGAAAGCCATATTCATTTCTATAAACCCACCTTAGTTTGGTATTCTGTATCCAAAACCAAGAATATCCTAACATATATTTCACAAACATAGACGTTGAGGGCAATTTGAATCTCCTCTTTATATGATACCTGGATTTCTCCTACTGACTTAAGAATTCTTAATATATCCAGCCAACTTTGTACTTTTGTGAGCTTATCACATGTTCAGCAGACATTTGTGTACATATCATATGTATGTTACACCATTTAGTGCTGTTGCTCGTACAGTTGTAAGCCTCTGTAGCATTTTAAACAAGGGAATACGTTAGTGTCCTAAGGCTGCTGTAACAAATTACCATGAGCTAGGTGGCTTAAAATGACAGAAATATATTCCCTCACAACTCTGGAGGCTATAAGTCTGATATCAAGTTGTCAGCAGAGCCATACTCCCTATGAAGATGCTAGGAACATATCTTTCCTTGCGTCCTCCTAGGTTTTGGTGGCTGCTTGCAATCCTTGGCATTCCTTGGCTTGTAACTGTATTACTCCAATTTATGCCTTTGTCTTCACAAAGGCCATCTTTTCTCTGTGTCTCTGTGTCTGTAAGTAGCCCTCTCATTATAAGGATACAGGTCAGTGGCTCTATGGCCCACCTAATCAGTATGACCTCCTCTTAACTTGATTGCATCTGCAAATACCTATTTCCAAATAAGATCACACTCACAAGTTCTGGGTGGACAAGAAGTTTGGGGGAACACTATTCAACCCAGAATAGGGAGTAACGTGACCTAATAATACCTGAGTTTCAAAAGATTGCACTTGTTGCAAAGTGTACCACCTTCCTGTTTCTCTAATATTCTGCATTTCTAACTTGATTTAGGGATGGAAATCTGATCACTAAATAAATTAGAGTTATATGTAATTAATAAGTCCTATGAGAAAGACAAAGCTCTTCCTCAGTACTCAAAAACAATTTGCATTAGATAATATATCTATGCCTTTTTTAGGTTATTTTGTGGCTACTGTGTCTTTATTTTCAGATTTTACCTATTTTCTGGTTAGGTGAAGTTATCCATGTGTTTTTCAGATGAGCTATTGCTGATTATATGCAATTCATGTGTTTATTATACCAGTATTCATTCAAAAAATGCTTATCTCCAGGTAGTATTATTGGCTCTGGGAATACAGCAATAAATAAAAATAACAACAGAAGTAAGAAAATAAAGTTCTTGCTTATATGGAGCTTAAATTCTAAAGGGAAAATGAGAAAGTTGGACATTAAACAAATATCTAAAATATAGATAAATAAAATAGTAGTTGGCAATGCCAACAAAGAAAGATAAAGGAGGACAATAAAGAACTAGAGGGTCTTCCATTTTGGATCAGGTGGTCAGGGAAGACATCTCTAAAGAAGTGACATTTGGTAGAAATGTTAATGATATGAGAGCTAAAAGCCATTAATGACCCCACATTTTCCTCAGGATAAAATAAAATTTCACATTCTTGGAAAGGCCTTTTGAGATCTCTTCATTGATTAACTCCCCAGCTTCATCTCTTTCACTGGTTAACATAATTAAGAGATTTTTTTTAAAAAGAACTTCTTACTAGGATCAACATGTTTTCCATCAGTAAATTTGAATATGACTTATGCTTACAGAGTTAAAGCAATTTAACTTTAAACTTTAGAACACAGACATGTACACATAGTATTTTATTTAATGTTTTCATGTAATGAAAACATCAAATTTCAAATTATGAGAAACTTCTAAAGCCTGTTATTTAAAATGTATCTTTCATGCAAACATGTAATTCTGTTTGGCCTTTTTACATATGTAATTTATAAATTTTTATTTAGTTATTCTTAATAACCAAATTCATTTAAGCTATTGAATTCGAATTAATATTTTGAAGTTCTGTGCCTTTTTATTTTTCTCACATCTCCTAATACAGTTATAAACCATGGTTAGTATTTTAACTTTTTCAAATCCCAAGAGAGTTCAAATCCTTCTTCATTCAGTGGTAAGTGATGATACAGATAACAATGATAAAAATCTTATATGGAGGAACTGTGAAAATCTGTCAATATATTCCAACTGGAAACAGAATGTCTAAGATAGCAATTAGACAAAATAACATATCCTTCTAGACAAGGGTCTTAAAAATCAATTAAGTTAAAATGTTTCTAAAGAATAGTTAAGTCTAGTCACTTCTTAGGCACATGTTCTCAATTATTTGAGACAAAATTTAGCAAGGATAGAAGTAGTGTACTTAAGTCAAACTCTGCTGACAAAGCAAATGCAGAAACTTATCAAATGTAGAAACTATCAAATATCTTCAATAGCACCATCTTAAATTACAAAAGTACATGACTTTAATGGGGGTAAACTACTAGCAGAGGGGTGGGTTTTAACAACCGCTTTAGTATTAATATAAGATTGAAACAAATAGGAGCCCTGAACACATGCCAAACAGAATATAATTAATATGAGGCTTACATGAGAGTCAATTTGCTCAACCACAGGTGCAGTAAGTATTAAAATATTGAATTACAATGTGTGTCATCATTGGGGAATAGTATATAATTGCAGTCTGTTAAATTATTTAATATTTCTAGTGCATGTGATTCATCTAGCACACAGAACTTGTTCTCTAATTCTAGTTTGGAAATTGGAGCACACATTTTGGAGTATATGGGTGTTGTGGGGTGGGAGGTATGGGGCTGAGAGTGTTACGGGTATTTTAATGATATCAGATGTGGAAAACTGTCTCTAGCTTAAAAGCTCTTGGATGGACAGGGAGGCTGTACCACAGAGCTGAGGAAGGCATATTGTGTGTCCTCTTACACACAAACGCACAAAGAAATGCTCAGCATTTTATGGGCTCAGACCCTGGCTATGGAGGACCCAAGGATATTGAAAATTTATTGTGTCGGATATACATGTGTGGAGACTTCATTCCTTAGATACGTTTCACGTTCTTTCCTTATCGGAAAGTTGTCCTTTTGTAGTGTTGGCAAGGGCAAGTGGAGGCCCTTTTGACTCCTTGTGATAAGGTCTATGCAAAGGGAAACAGTACATTGTATCCTTGTTAACAGGGTACACACATAAACATATCTTGATGGTGTGGCATGGTGACCCTCCTCTCTTTCCCCTCCTCTTCCTGCGAGGCCAAGGAGCCTCCCTCCAGCTCCCCAGCTCCCCTTCCTCTGCTTATTCCCTCCTGTGAGCCGGAACAGTTAGCTTTGAGGAGAGCCCTTGCGTGTTGACTCTGTCTGTCAATAATCACTACTTCAACTCTTTGGTATATTTCCTTTTTTCCCCTTTGTTTTACTCTGGTTTAACAACAGAGCCTCAGCCAACAACTGCCTCCGTGTGTGGAACCAACTGTTTGCTGAATTGGTCTGTGCAAGGCACACAGCTATCTCATTCCCTGGATGGGGTCAGGCCAAAAAAGGTCAGACTCCTGGGTCCAGCAACTAGCTCTGTATATGTCCACACGCTTCTAGTTTTCTCATGGCTTCCTCCCCATCTGGTGTGAGTATTCTTCACCCTCACTGTAGACATGTAAACAGTGTCCAGATTAGAAGATCCTGACTAATGGTAGAGGAAAAAGGAGAGTGAAAGATGAGGGAAAACACGGAGGGCAGTGGGAAGACTAAGACGGAAGGCAGTGACTTCAGTGTCCTTTGGCATCTACCACATACTCAGTCACTAATGGTGTCATTTAATGAATAAATCTTTGAAGAGATTAATACAGTTCCTTATCGTGTTGACATATTGATAGCTATATCACACAGAAGGGTCACCTCACAACTTCTATAAATCAACGGATGACTGAAAATTTCTAGAATATATTGATTTGTGCCACAGCTTAAGTCACATGTTAAACACTTTCTAAAAATCTAGTTTAAGTTGATTTCAATAACAAAGGTTATGGTGGTTTTATGCTGATTCACAGATTTATATTGATTATTCAATATTCTGAGTATTATCCATGTACCTAAATGAGTGTTTAAAGAAGGAGTTTCTGACTTGGACCTAGGTCTGTTAACAAGTTCTGAAGGTGTAGATAAAATTGAAATGGCTGGAAGTGTCTCAGTTACTGTGTATAAATTTGAAATTTCCAAAAATCTTAGAATGGCCAGGTTATGAGTGAACTAATCTTCTTTAACGATATAATGAGTTTCTTTATAACTAATTTCCAGTTTACTCTGTAACAGATGATAATAACTTAGTCATATATTTTTCTTTATGAAATGACATATGAGCATCAGTATTTTTATTGATGTCAACTGAATTTATAAAAATGATTTTCTGAAGACAGAGCACATAATCAACAGATCTTAATATCTTTAGATGATGGGAAAGATATGTATAAACAAAAAATGAAAGTAATTTGTCACTAGCTTTGGTTTTGTTTACTCTTTTTATATTGTATTTTGTTGTTCTAATTTCTGGCTTATATGGTAGATTTTAAAACTGAAAGAGAGAGGAAGATAAATTGATATAGCTGTAACCAGGTGTGGAAAGTCTATTATCTAGAGAGTTTTAGGATGGGCTGTTACTTGCATTTATCTGTGTCTCCATTTTTCTTTTAACCTCAAAGTTTCATATTGGTGTATGCTCAAGGGAGAGGTCAATTCTTGATTGAATACTTTTCTGAAATGGGTTGGTCTAAGGTCATCCATTTTTCAAGGATTCCTAGAGAATTTATTCTTGTCTGATATGAAGTCTTGTTCTCTTTTTTATGGTCAAGGCACCACATTTCATCTCACAGCACACTAGGCTAGCTTTCCTGGACTAATCCCTTACCCCATAGATGTTGCTTCTTGCCACCTTTATCTCAAGACTATAAACCCAGCATTCCCCAGATGGGCTTTCTTGGTAACAGACCGCTTCATGCTCTCTACCTCTCACTTAAAGAAAAATTTCACTCTCCTGAACTTTCCCTGAGTTTCAAAACATCTGGATCAAGGGTTAATGATAAGAGGAATGAGAATAGCAGTCAGGCAGACTTGGCAACAATTTAAACAACAGTTCAGCCATATAGCAGAGTCACTGGACCTTTAGTCCTTACCTGAAGGACATAGATAGCACTGTCCGATGCACAATCCTAAATTGTTTTTACAGAAACCAGACTCTTGTTTCTAGTACTGACCCCTTAGAAACTAGTGCAAATTATAAGTCACGATTTATTATACACACACACAGATTCATATGCAATACAAATCTGATTCTATTTTTTATTTAGCCAAAATGGATGGATTATATACAATTATAAAATAAAAAGATTATTTTCTTGTAACTAGAATTAACTTTATTTCATATAATTATTGGGGATATTACATTTATATAAGCTTTATATTTTAGTTTGAAAACAGAGGGTTTTTTTTTTTTTCTTTTGTGGACTCTTAGAACACCTGAACATAAATATTTGTGAGAAGAGATTTGTTTAAGCTACTATACCAGAAGTGCTCAACAGTAGCTGCAGGGATTGAACACAGAAAGCTAGACAGATACTATTCTGGAATAGCCCTTGGCTACAAAGGACTAATTAGTCTGACTGATTACACTCTTCTAAATAGTTTGTTTTGGACCTAACTTATGGGTTACAGATTCTTGTTAAGACATTTCAAAGAAAATTTGTTTTAAGTTTCAAGAAGTGTTTCGTTGATAGCCTGATGATAGCCTAAGAATATTAAAAAAAGTGCAGGTTTCATCTAGGGAGTCATGAAAAGAGATGCATAGAATTAACTGCAAAGCAGATGTCCCATTAATACAAACAGCTCTCATTCGAGATACTCAGAGACACAAAGACAATTATTTTAGAAACATCAAATTTTGAAATTTGCTCAATCTACAGTAAAGGCAAAAATGAGACACTCATTTGCCAGAGGAAGCCCAGAGCTTGTGAACATTTGTATTTTTATCATTAACTGTAACAGAGAGAGTATCCAAAGCAATGGCAAATGATTCTGAGCAATCTCTCCCTTTGGAAAATAAAAATGCTCATATTGCTCCTATCATTAGGTAAACAAAACCCAGAAACCTTTATTAAGCCCTTTTGCCCTCAGCTAATGTCATATCTTTTACTTCACCTCTAAGCTTTGTAATGGTGTATTGTATTCAAAATTTTTTTTCTTAATCTTCCCATTCCCTCCTAAGTTTATTACTACTGAAGTATTGTTTTTCTAAAATTTCCAGTGATGAACTTATTGTCAAATTCAGTAGATAATTTTGCTCTTTATGTAATTGCTCCCTCTCTGAAATTTTTCATATTAATCCATTTCTTTCTCCTTGAAACTCTCTCTTCGTTATGGTACAACTTTCTTCTGATCATTCTCTTCTATCTCTTGTTCTCTTTTTCATTATGTCCCTTATTTTACTTTTGCTTCCACAACTTATTAGTACTTCCATAAAAAGCAGTCCTAAAAAAAAAAAAAAGCAGTCCTTTATTAATTGTTCTCATTCTACAGTCTCCCAAAGTAAATGCCTCAACTGCCACCCATATTAATCCCCAGATCCTCTTTCTCTGCTGCGATATAGGCTTTTACACAGTATCCACACCCTAATTTAGGCAACTTCAGCCATTTCCCAAATTACATAACCACCATTGTATTCACTCCAGTCCATTTCCATCAGGACATAAGAGAATTGTTTTGTAAATTGCAAATCACTTGCTCAAAATTCTTTAGAATTTCATAGTTTTCAGGGAAGGATGCAAACTCCTTACGTTTGTATATACAAAGTCCAGCCCTTTTTCTCCAGTTCTGTATAATTTTCTTTACAAACTGTTTAATTAAATCACATGAAAATATTTCCTGGTTATATAACACTATTCAGTCTTGAATTGAGAATCTTCTCTAGGAACTGGACCTACAAAGAGAAATAAAACAAATTCTTCAGTTTGGGAGCTCTCATTCTACTAGAGTACAGATGCTAAATAAAAAGGTGATTACAATAAAGAGTGATAAGTGTTATAATAATAGAGATATGTACATCTACTTAGGAAAAGAACTTATTTCAGACTGGTCTGGCTTCCAAGAAGAGGAAATGCATGTCTTAAGTCTTAAGGAATTTGAAATATTTAGGCAAAAAACAAGGTAAAAATAAGGTACTTAAGGACAGGGATCATTTTTTTAAATGTTTTAAAAATAGCATTTTTTATGCTATTTTTAGCATAAACTTTTATCTCTAACTTTTATCTCTAGCCTAGCACTTCCCCTGAGCTATGACTTTCGTGTTAACTACTTTCTCAATATGTCTACTTGATGTTTAATAGTCATCTAATATTCTCACTAATGTTAAATATTTACTAATATCTAATATTAATCCCTAAAATCAGTGGTCTCTAGATATTTCTATGTCTTCCTTACAACTTCCTCTTTTCTCACTCTACCCCTTCTCAAAAAATGGAAACTCCATTCTTCTAGTTGCATAGGCCCAAAACTTTTAAATCACCTTGATTCCTTTTCTTCTCTTACATCACATCCAATCTACTTGCTGTTTTCTCCATCTGGAAAGTACTTTCCCCATCTCACTGTTTACTGCCTCACCTTCAGATATTTTGCTCAAATGTCCTTTTTGTCTTTTGAAACTTACCCTAATTATTTGATTTTAAACTGCAAACACTTTCCCAGCCATCTTTGTTCCCCAATTCCTGCTTTATTTACCTTTGCAGCACTTAACACATCATATGATATATATTTACCACTCATTTGTTTATTATACATTTTCTACCACTAACATGCACACTCTATGAGAATAGGAGTTTTTATCTATTTGGTTCACTGTAGTATAGCTAGTGCTTAGGGAGTTCCTGGCACATATTAGGTGTTTACTAAAATATAGACAATAAATATGTGAATTCATTATTGGACCATATTGTTATTTTATGAATGACAGTGCTTTTTGAAAATTTGAAAAGTTAAATGAACTGTACGAAAGTATTTTGCCACTGTACTCTAAAATAACTAAATCAAATCGACAAATAATCCCTCACTGATAAGAGTTCTTTGGGATCTTGTACTTTTTCATTGGAATAAATGATAAATGGTCTTTATCACCATTTTTTTGTGCTTTTTAAATGTTTTAAACAGGCACTCTGCTAAACGTTTTTGATATATCATCATATTTAATTCTTGCAACCAATCTATGAGATAAAGTAAATTATGTGACTCAATTAATATTAAGAGAGTTTAAAAATATGGCTGAATTGGCAGAGTAAAAATTTGAATCCAAGCACTCTTACCCATGAGTACATGTTTAAGCTACTCTCCTTTATATAGTTTGACGGATGTAAAAGAATAAGTGTAATAAATAGAACTTTATTTTTTCTTCATAAAATTAAAACATTTTGGATTCTTCCGAAGTCTCAATTCTGTTATCTTGATAACCATGTATTTTTTAAGATGTTAAGTAGACCTCATATGGCATCAGGGAAAGTGAAGACCAGTTTTATATAGCAAAATCCTCTATATTTTTTGTATATCTACATAAAATATATTTTGTGCATATTCAG
Source organism: Delphinus delphis (assembly GCF_949987515.2). NCBI lineage: Eukaryota > Metazoa > Chordata > Mammalia > Artiodactyla > Delphinidae > Delphinus > Delphinus delphis. The sequence continues at coordinate 79,185,828 of NC_082687.1, read as the reverse complement.
TAGAAATGTCTGTATATAAAGTTACATTCCCTTTGCTTTCTTTGTTAATACTGTATAAGAATTTGCTCTTTATCTATTAAAAGATGTAGTTTTCTAATAAGTAAACTATCTCCTTTCAATTTTCCTCAGTAATTTGTACCAGTTCTTTGCTACCACATATGTTATGAATTAAAAATGCCTCTGGTCATGTTCAACCTCTAGATTTTAGTTAAAGAAGTTTTAATGGATTGAATTTAAAAATTACTCTATGAAAATATTCAACATCTTTTTTACACTTTGTCTTTGTACTTCACCTTCAAAAAACACTTTGATAATCTCTGATGGTAAAGTCTATGTAGGTCTATTTATTTCTAACTTTGTTTCAAAGAGCTGAATTGGTAGTCTCCTCTGGCCCAAATTTAATTAAATACAGGTATAATTTTCTAATTTTCCATCAAGTTGGTTTAGCAGTGTTATATTACTCTAGGGCAGTTTGGCTTCTTTTTTGTTTTTGTTGTTATTATTTGACAGCTTGTGTCAAAATTGATTCTGATTCCAAACAGATGGAATTTTCTCCTTTATTCAGTGTCCTTAACTACCCAAAGACCTACAATTGACAAGATGCAGCTAACTCTCCCTTCTGATGATTCTTAGACATTTCAGACATCAAAGTTCCCGCCTGAAAAAATTAGTTTCAGTCACTGTAACCTCTAAGTAAATGGATTTCTCTTCAAATGTGTGGGATCTTTTTTTTCTTCATTGTGAACAGCAGATTAGTCTCCTTTGTACTAAATTACTGTCTGAGGGAAATGAATATCAGAAATTTGGCCCATACAATATTCCATTTGCTTGTCAGTGTCTACCAGGTCTTTTTGGCAGAAACAAAAAGGAATAGCAAGCCAGTTTGAATAAAATGTTCTGTATTAATCAAAGGGAAACACCAACACATTAATTTTGCTTCTACCCCATTAAATTATAGGCATGACAAAATATGGACTTAAAACACTGCTTTATAACAACATCTTCAATAGAGCCAGTGCTTTACCAAAATGTTACACACCTCATGTTTGTAATTAAGCTGCCATACTTGCATTGAGTTACTCCAAATTCTTTTTCATTTATAAGCAATACAGACTTTTGAGTAACATCTATTGAGTTTTCCCGAAGAAAAAAACTAAAATGTGCAGGCAGATGGTCAAGCTTATTTTTGAAGCCAGACTAAGAATTCTGAATCTCCCAAATGTTCTGATTTTTTTCCAGCAATTTGTATTGATATATAACACATACTCTGGTGGGAGGACAGGTTCATCATCTTGTGGACTAGCTCCATTTTTCTAATGCAAAGACAAGTATTGGGGGAGGGGGGATTTTCACTTCACTTGTTCTCACTGTTATTTCAGTTTAAGGTATCTTTTGAAGGTTTTAATCTGTTGAAAAAGGGGTTGTCTTTTCAAGGTAGATAAGAAGGATTGAACAAACCTTGAGGCAACCAGTGCAGAAAACTGTCAATAAAATGCCCTCAACTTATGCATTTAACATAAATTCTGAACATAGTTAATGAATGATTGCACACTTGAATGGAAATAGAAAGACTTCCTGATTTGGCTCATCTTCTATTCTCTCTTTATCAGTTAGCTTTTGAGACACAAAACCACACCAAATCTTAGTAGCTTAAAACCATACACGTTCAGATTACAACTCTGAGAGTCAGTAATTTGGGCTGGGCTTACCTGGGTGGTTCACATGTTCTCCATTTGGTTCACTCAGTTTTGTACAGTCAGTCACCAGTCCTTTTCATCTGCGATAACCTAATCTAGAATGACCTCCCTCTTCCTCCTGGATGTTCATACAAATGGGTGGTTTGTTTACCTAACAATTGGGTTATCAAGCAAAAAGTGTAAGCACCAAGGCACACAGTCTTCAAGCTTAGGGTTAGATCATGTTTGCCAATGTCTCCATGGCCAAAGAAAGTCCTATGGCCAACTCATAGGAATATGAGCATTTCTATAATCTGTCACTGACTCCCTGGCTTTATCAATGCACTATAATCAGCTAGACTGTCAATTAATTGAAACCTTGCTGTTCTCCATGAGAAATATTTATCAGTTCCTTCAAAGATAATCCTATGACTAACTCTAGTCCTCCAAATCCTATAAGTATCCTTTTCTAACCACCTTTTTTTTTGATATGCCCCATAGTTATCCTGAAGTGCATTCTAATAAAGCTAATAAAATTTAGCTGGTATGGCTAATAATATATTTCTTGTGGTCTTTGTGATCAGTGGGCTTTATTAACACATGTTGAGCCTCTATTAAGTGTTAGACTATGTGCTAGATGATAGCATACAAACATGCATAAGGAATGGTCTCCATCGTTGAGGATTTGATAGTCTAGTTAGCAAGAATATCCTAAAATTTAAATTATGAATAACATAGATAAGATGCTTTTGTGGTCCATAAATATGTGCTTTATAGGAATTATTATTTAGCCCTTAGCCAGAGAATTTTTAATGAAGATCTGATTCCTTCCTTATGAAGAAAGAGTCCAAACATGACATGGAATCAAGGAGCAGTTTTACTTAAAAAAAAAAAAAAAAAAAAAAAAAAAGTATTGTCTACCGTTTCCTCCAGGTAGTATGATTTTACCTAAGAATCTACTGTGGGACGTTTCCAATTTTAGTGGATCCTCTCCCAAAAACATTACTAGATCCATATAGTGCAATTTAAAGTCTCTCAGTGCAGTAAGCAATAGCCAGAAGAAGACAATTTAATATTCCAAGACTGAAAGCTTCTACCATTTTCTATCAAGAAATGGCATTTTAAAATATGGTAGAGCTGGCACTGGAGGGGGGGCTCCCGCCAGAGCGACGGCACATGCCCCAATAGTTGCCGCCTTGTCCCCCTCATGCCTGAGCAAGACCCAGTCCGTCACCACCTCCTACTGGCTCCTGCTGCCACAGGCACTGGAGGAGGATCCCAGCTGAGCGAGCATGCACACCCCAGTGATTGCCTCCTTACACCTAATGCCTTACGCCTCACAACCTAACCTGACACCTAAAGCAACTAGAGAAAGAAGAACAAACAAAACCCAAAGTTAGTAGAAGGAAAGAAATCATTAAGACCAGAGATCAATGAAACTAAAAGCTGGTTCTTCGAGAAGATAAACAAAACTGATAAACCAGACTGATCAAGAAAAAAAGGGAGAGCACTCAAATCAATAAAATTAGAAATGAAAAAGGAGAAGTTACAATGGACACCACAGGAATACAAAAGATCATAAAAAACTACTATAAGCAACTCTATGCCAATAAAATGGAAAACCTGGAAGAAATGGACAAATTCTTACAAAGATACAATCTCCCAAGACTGAATCAGGAAAATAGAAATATGAACAGAAAATCAAAAGTACTCAAACTGAAACTGTGATTAAAACTCTTCCAACAAACAAAAGTGCAGGACCAGATGGCTTCACAGGCGAATTCTATCAAACATTTAGAGAAGAGTTAACACCTACCTTTCTGAAGCTCTCCCAAAAAACTGCATAGGAAGGAACACTCCCAAGCTCATTCTACAAGGCCATCATCACCCTGACACCAAAACTAGACAAAGATATCACAAAAAAAGAAAATTACAGGCCAATATGACTGATGAACATAGACAAAAAAATCCTCAACAAAATACTAGCAAACTGAATCCAACAAAACATTAAAAGGATCATATATCACGATCAAGTGCGATTTATCCCAGGGATGCAAGGATTTTTCAATATCTGCAAATCAAACAGTGCAATACACCACATCAACAAATTGAAGAATAAAAACCATATGATCATCTCAATAGATGCAGAAAAAGCTTTTGACAAAATTCAGTACCCATTTATGATAATAACTCTCCAGAAAGTGGGCATAGAGGGAACCTGCCTCAACATAATAAAAACAATATACAACAAACCCACAGCAAATATCATTCTCAGTGGTGAAAAACTGAAAGCATTTCCTCTAAGATCAGGAACAAGAAAAGGATTTTCACTCTCACTGCTATTACTCAAAACAGTTTTGGAAAGTCCTAGCCTTGGCAATCAGAGAAGAAAAAGAAATAAAAGGAATCCAAATTGGGAAAGAAGAAGTAAAACTTCCACTGTTTGCAGATGACATGCTACTATACATAGAAATCCCTAAAGATGCTACCGGAAAACTAGTAGAGCTCATCAATGAATTTGGTAAAGATGCAGGATACAAAATTAATGCATAGAAATCTCTTGCATTCCTACACACTAACAATGAAAGATCAGAAAGAGAAATTAAGGAAGCAATCCCATTTACTATCACAACAAAAAGAATACAATACCTAGGAATAAACTTACCTGAAGAGGCCAAAGACCTCTACTCAGAAAACTATAAGATACTGATAAAAGTGATAAAAGATGACACAGATGAAGTGATATACCATGTTCTTAGATTGGAAGAATCAATATTGTGAAAATGATTTTACTACCCAAAGCAATTTACAGACTCAATGCAATCCCTATCAAATTACCAATGGCATTTTTCACAGAATTAGAACAAAAAATCTTAAAATTTGTATGGAAACACAAAAGACACTGAATAGCCAAAGCAACCTTGAGAAAGAAAAATGGAGCTGGAGGAATCAAGCTCCCTGACTTCAGACTATACTACCCAAAGCTATGGTCATCAAAACAGTATGGTACTGGCACAAAAACAGAAATATAGATCAATGGAACAGGATAGAAAGTCCAGAGATAAACCCATGCACCTATGGTCACCTAATCTATGGCAAAGGAGGCAAGAATATTCAATGGAGAAAAGATAGTCTCTTCAATAAGTGGTACTGGGAACACTGGACAGCTACATGTAAAAGAATGCAATTAGATCACTCCCTAACACCATACACAAAAATAAACTCAAAATGGATTAAAGATCTATATGTAAGGCTGGATACTATAAAACTCTTAGAGGAAAAAGTAGACAGAACACTCTCTGACATAAATCGCAGCAAGATCTTTTTCGATTCACCTCCTAGAGTAATGAAAATAAAAACAAAAATAAATGGGACCTAATGAAACTTAAAACCTTTTGCACAACAAAAGAAATCATAAACAAAATGAAAATTCAACCTTCAGAATGGGAGAAAATATTTGCAAATAAAGCAACTGATAAGGGATTAGTATCAAAAATATACAAATGGCTCATGCAGCTCAATATCAAAAAAAACAAACAACCCAATCAAAAAATGGGTGGAAGATCTAAATAGACATTTCTCCAAAGAAGACATACAGATGGTAAAAAAGCACATGAAAAGATGCTCAACATCACTAATTATTAGAGAAATGCAAATCAAAACTACAATGAGGTATCCCCTCATGCCAGTCAGAATGACCATCATCAAAAAAATCTACAAACAATAAATGCTGGAGAGGGTGTGGAGAAAAGGGTACCCTCCTACACTGTTGGTGGGAATGTAAACTGGTACAGCCACAATGGAGAACAGTATGGAGGTTCCTTAAAGAAGTAAAAATAGAGCTACCATATGATCCAGCAATCCTACTCCTGGGCATATATCTGGAGAAAACCATAATTCAGAAAGATACACACACCCCAATGTTCACCGCAGCACTATTTACAATAGCCAGGACATGGAAGCAACATATGTCCATCAACATAAGATGTGGTACATATATACAATGCGATATTAACCATAAAAAAAGGAAGAAATAATGCCATTTGCAGCAACGTGGATGGACCTAGAGATTGTCATACTGAGTGAAATAAGTCAGGCAGAGAAAAACAAGTATTGTATGATATTGCTTATATGTGGAATCTAAAAAAAGGCTACAAATAAACTTAACCACAACACAGAAGTAGAGTTACAGATGAGGAAAATAAACTTATGGTTACCAGGGGTTAAGGGGTGGGGAGGGATAAATTGGAAGATTGGGATTGACACATACACGTTACTATATATAAATAAATAACTAATAAAAACCTACTATATAACACTGGGAACTCTACTCAATACTCTGTAATGGCCTATATGGGAAAAGAATCTACAAAAAAGTGCATATATGTATATGCATAACGGATTCACTTTACTGTACACCTGAAACACAACATTGTAAATCAACTATACTCCAATACAAATTAAAAATATAAATAAATAATTTTAAAAATTAAACAATAAAAAATATATTTTTTAATTAAAAAATAAAACATAGTAGATAGCCTAATGTTTTAAATACCATCCTTATTTTCAGAATGTCTATTTTCTTGATATAATCTCTCTAAAGTTAATGTTTGGGAATATTAGATAACGCTAAATGAAGATGCCATTAGAGGTTAAACACACTTTAAATTCTATTTTCCGTCACTAAATATGTCTTTATCTACCTCTTTTTTAAAAAGAAATCTTCATTTATATTTTCATTCCTTTCCAGGCCCCAGAATGAGAAAAATTACTCTTTTATTCTAAAACAAAGTCTTCCTTCTCTGTTTCTTCTCTCTTCTCTCTGGATTGTCTTGGGTCATGGTTCATCAATTAGCCCTTTTATTTCTTTGTATTTTCAGTCTTGCCCTGGCTGTGTGGGCCCTTTCCCTTCTGCGACACCGCCCCCCCCAAGAAAAACACTCAAAAAACAGACTCTTCTAGGTGTTGATAGCTTTGAGAAATCTTCCCTTTATACTTCCATTTCAAGCTATCATTCTATATTTCTTCTTCCTGTGTTTGATAAAGGCAGTTCTAGTAAGAACAAGCTTCACAAAAATCCTTCTACTACTATGTGTTACATCTTTAAATGTACTACTTAAACTTGCAATGCCCTCACTTCATTAAAAATGGCTAGGACACAAAGTCTTGTTCATTTGGCCCCAGTCCTCAGAAATCACATGCTATTCTGCATTCTTCACTGTTCTCTTTGCTGAGAAGAGAAAGCAGGAGCTGTGGATGATAGTAAGAGTGAGAATTAGTTTATCCTAGTCTCTAGCAGGAGAGGATATCTTTTGTTGTCTTCTCAGGTGATTCTAAGAGTATTCTCATTCATATGAGTGTGGTTGACTTTAAGGGACATACCACCCATTCATTCCTTATATTATGGTACTTTGAATCATTATTTTGTGTGCATTTTTCCTAAATTACTATCTTATATTAAGGAAGGATTCATACTTTACACTAATTTGTTTTTCTAGTACGTCGCACAGGGTCCTAAACCTTTAAGATGATCAGTAATTTTGGTGTCTATTGATAAGTCAGTAATCTCAACATGCTGGTGTGTGGAAAGTTATTTGGAACACAGTATTAAGTGGGAGACAGGCATAGAGATGGGAAAATCGGGTTTGGTAATTTTAATATGGAAGCATTTCCTTATTGTATCTTTTTAGCTTTGTTCTAGAGAGAGACAAACAGCAAATATTTTAGCTCATTCCTTCCATTTTTTCCATTTCCTTCAAAATAACTAAGCTATTTGTAGACTAGCAGTTTGATACATCTACCAAATCGTTACAGAAGCAAATCAGAGACACAAAGGAGGGAAAGATGATGAATTTGAGAAAGTATTCATTTTTCTTGAGTTTCCCAGTTCCTTCCAAGCAACCAAGAGTGTTTACGCTTCCTATTGTTTTCAGTTCTGGCATAGTCAAAGCCAATATGATGTGAATAGAAATGAATATCTTTAATGGAAGAATCAGGTTATGACAAAAAAAAAAACAAAAACAAAAGCAAGGTTGTATTCTAAATAAACTATTTTAGTACCCTTGGTTCCATACTCTGTGACATGTTCTTAAAGCCCTTGGAAAGATTCAGCTAACAATCCAATTTATATTTCAAAGCAGACACGGTAAAATCCTAAGGGAGAAATTCTGTGACTTACCTTGATTAGTTCTTTAAAATCAAAATAAACATGAAAGAAAGACCAGTTCATGTGAAGAAGAATATAAATAATTTCTATTGCAATAATAATAATATGGTGTAGAGTCAATGCAGAGGTAATACCGGATAATATTTCTTGCTTAAAAAGACTTGTTTCATGTCATAAAACACTTTACATTCAGATACTATTTGAAATTAATTATATATCCTAATCAGGAAAAACTGCGAAGTAAATATAAATTAGTTTAATTTATTAAATGTTGAAAATAAATGCTGTAATAAGAGTTAAATTAATAGGTGCATTCAAAAACATACAGCCCATTCAGCATAAAGTGTGAATCTATGCATGTGTGGCAGAATAGCTGGTGGGTACATCTGACCTGTTATTAGAAATAGCTGGCTTGAAAGCTAATACAAGAGCTTGGTACTGCTCTTTCCTCAAAGCATAATGCAGATTTATCATGCTTTTCCTTTGGGGTAGATGAAGTGCTGACATAACAATTCATTGCAAAAATCAGTATGTTTAAATCCAAAAGGACAAACTACTTCAGAAACACTTTGCCTCTTTAAAGGCAATTTTCAGAGCTGCCGCTACCCTAGAACTTTGTCCAAACTGTTTCTTCCTCTTAAAAAGCACTATAAATAAATCTGTTCTGTGACCTTCAATTCTCATCCTCTCCAGCATGTATAGCTTGTTATTAAAAGAGAAAAATATCTCCTTACTTAAAAATTGTACATATGTACAATTTATACATTACCTATCTACCTTATTATACTTTCTAATCAGCTGTCTAAATTTGCTTTGCATATGACCTCTTTTTGGAAAACATTCACTTGTCTCTGTGTTCCTTGGAAAAAGTGAGCTTATTTCAAAAGTTTACATGCACGTGTCTCTGTGGGCAAACACACATGCACGTGCATACACACGCACGCACACACACACACAAGAGTGCTTTAAAAGTTTTCCCTCTGACGTTGTCCCATGCTCATCCAGCATTCCATTTCCCTACACTGAAGCAACTGACTTCAACTTCTTGTTTCATCTTTACCAGCACTTTACTGTCTTGAATCCCCTCAGCCCAGCATTAGATATTCTCATCAAAATCTTATCCAATAGAGGGAGATGCAGGAAGATGGCAGTGTGGGAAGACATGGAGTTAGCATCTCCCCACAACTAGAGCACCTGCCGGCCGCTGGTGGGGGACTCTGATGCCCAAGGAGATGCGAGGAACCCCAAAGTGAACCCGTAGGACGTAGGGGGACTGAGTGGGGAGGAGAACTGGAAGCCAGACAGGATTGGTGCCCCTGAGGCCAGGGAGATCAGGAGAGGCAGGAGGGAGGGACTCTCCAGGAGGAGCAAGAGAGGAGTGGAGGACAATCGACTGGCCCACTCGGGTTGTGGAGCCTGCTGAGCTCCCAAGCCAGTAACCCCCCTCCAAGTCCCCATCCAGGCCATGTGGGTCCTTGGGGGCATAGGAAGGAGGCTGAGGGGAGAATGGGAGAGGCAGGTGGGAGGGACCTTCCGGGAGGAGCAGGAGAGGAGAGGAGGGCATTTGCCCCACGCACTCAAACCCAGGAAGCCTTCTGGGCTCCCAGGTGAGGTCCCCTGCCTTCTGAGATCAGGGGTGGGGGGCACACCTGGGCCCCTTCTGTTCCTTGAGCTTAAGCCCCACCCCCCACATCCCCCAGTGCCTTTTGCAGCCCTGTGGGTCCTAAGCATAGACCCCACCCACCACCCAAATCTCACCCTTGCTTAGACCCTGCCACAGCCAAGGCCTTCCCCACCCAACTTTTTTTCTTTTCCCTCCTCCTCTTTTTTACTACTGTAGTACTGATGTACCTTCTGGTTGTTGATTCATCTATATTTTTATTTTTATATTCTTTCTAACATATCTGTTAGTTTCCTAGTCGAATTTTATTTTTTACTTTGTTATTGGCTTTTTTTTGATGCCCCACGCTGCTTGCAGGATCTTGGTTCATGAGCTAGGGGTCAGGCTAAAGCTTCTGTGGTGGGAGCTCTGAGTCTGAACCGCTGGACTAAAAGAGAACCTCAGAGCGCAGGGAATATTCATCAGACTGAGGTCTCATGGAGTTCCTCATATCAGCACCAAGACCCAGCTCTACCCAATAGCCTACAAACTCCAGTGTTGGAAGCCTCAGGCCAAACAACCAGTAAGACAGGAACATAATCCAACTCATAAAAAAAAAAAAAAATGGCAAAAAAATATGTCACAAATGAATGAGCAAGGTGAAAACCTAAAAGACCAAATAAATGAAGAGGAAAAGGCAATCTACCTGAAAAACAATTCAGAGTAATGATAGTAGAGATGATCCAGAATCTCGGAAATAGAATGGAGGCATGGATTGAGAAAACACATGAAGTGTTTAACAAAGATTTGGAAGAACTAAAGAACAAACAGAGAGATGAGCAACACAATAACTGAAATGAAAAATACACTAGAAGGAATCAATAACAGAATAACTGAGGCAGAAGAACAAGTAAGTGAGCTGCAAGACAAAATGGTGGAAATAACTTCTGAGGAGCAGAATAAAGAAAAAAGAATGAAAATAATTGAAGACAATCTTAGAGACCTCTAGGACAACACTAAACGCACCAACATTCGAATTATAGGGGTCCCACAAGAAGAAGAGAAAAAGAAAGGGACTGGGAAAATATTTGAAGAGATTATACTGGAAAACTTCCCTAACATGGGAAAGGAAATAGCCAGCCAAGTCCAGGAAGCACAGAGAGTCGCATACAGGATAAACCCTAGGAAAAACACACCAAGACACATATTAATCAAACTAAGAAAAATTAAATTCAAAGAAAAAATATTAAAAGCAGCAAGGGAAAAACAAAAACTAACAAACATACAAAGGAATTCCCATAAGGTTATCAGCTGATTTTTCAGCAGAAAGTCTGCAGGCCAGAATGGGGTGGCTGGATATACTTAAAGTGATGAAAGAGAAAAACGTACAACCCTACAACCAAGATTATGCTACCCAGCAAGGATCTCATTCAGATTCGATGGAGAAATTAAAACCTCTACAGACAAGCAAAAGATAAGAGAATTCAGCACCACCAAACCAGCTTTACAACAAATGCTAAAGAAAATTCTCTAGGTGGGAAACACAAGAGAAGAAAAAGACCCAAAAACAATCCCAAAACAATTAAGAAAATGATAATAGGAACATACATATTGATAATAACCTTGAATGTAAATGGATTAAATGCCCCAACCAAAAGACAGATTGGCTGAATGGATACAAAAAGAAGACCCATAACTATGCTGTCTACAAGAGACCCACTTCAGACCTAGGAACACATACAGACTGAAAGTGAAGGGATGGAAAAAGATATTTCATGCAAATGGAAATCATAAGAAAGCTGGAGTAGCAATACTTATATCAGATAAACTAGACTATAAAATATGAAGACTGTTACAAGAGATAAGGAGGGACACTACATAATGATCAAGGGATCAATCCAAGAAGAAGATATAGTAATTATAAATATTTATGCACCCAGCATAGGAGCACCTCAATACATAAGGCAAATGCTAATAACCATGAAAGGAGAAATCAACAGTAACTCAATAACAGTAGAGTACTTTAACACGCCACTTACACCAATAGACAGATCATCCAAACAGAAAGTAAATAAAGAAACACAAGCTTTAAATGACACAATAGGCCAGATAGATTTAATTGATATTTATAGAACAGTCCATCCAAAAATTCAGAATACACTTTCTTCTCAACTGCACATGGAACATTCTCCAGGATAGATCACATCTTGGGTCACAAATCAAGCCTCAGAAAATTTAAGAAAATTGAAATCATATCAAGCATGTTTTCTGATCACAAAGCTATGAGGTTGGAAATCAGTTGCAAGAAAAAACCTGTAAAAACACAAATACATGGAGGCTAAACAATGCTCTACTAAATAACCTAGAGATCACTGAAGAAATCAAAGAAGAAATAAAAAAATACATAGAAACAAATGAAAATGAAAACATGATGACTCAAAACCTATGGGATGGGGCTTCCCTGGTGGCACAGTGGTTGAGAATCTGCCTGCTAATGCAGGGGACACGGGTTAGAGCCCTGGTCTGGGAGGATCCCACGTGCCACAGAGCAACTAGGCCTGTGAGCCACAACTACTGAGCCTGCGCATCTGGAGCCTGTGCTCCACAACAACAGAGGCCGCAATAGTGAGAGTCCCATGCACCACGATGAAGAGTGGCCCCTGCTTGCCACAACTAGAGAAAGCCCTTGCACAGAAACGAAGACCCAACACGGCCATAAATAAATAAATAAATAAATTTTAACAAAACAAACAAAAAACCTATGGGATGCAGCAAAAGCAGTTCTAAGAGGGAAGTTTATAGCAATTCCGTCTCACTTCAAGAAACAAGAAAAATCTCAAATAAACAATCTAACCCTACACTTAAAACAGCTAGAGAAAAAAGAACAAAGAAAACCCGAAGTCAGTAGAAGGAAAGAAATCATAAAGGTCAGAGCAGAAATAAATGAAATAGAAACGAAGAAGATAATAGCAAAGATCAATAAAACTAAAAGCTGGTTCTTTGAGAAGATAAAATTGATAAACCCTTAGGCAAACTCATCAAGAAAAACAGAGAGAGGATGCAAATCAATAAAATTAGAAATGAAAAAGGAGAAATCACAACTGACACTGCAGAAATACAAAGGATTATAAGAGTCTACTACAAACAACTATATGCCAATAAAATGGACAACCACGAAGAAATGGACAAATTCTTGGATAGGTACAATTTTCTAAGACTGAACCAGGGAGAATGAGAAAATATAAACAGACCTATCACAAGTAATGAAATTGAAACCAAAATTAAAAATCTTCCAACAAACAAAAGTCCAGGACCAAATGGCTTCACAGGCAAATTCTATCAAACATTTAGAGAAGGGCTAACACTGAACCTTCTCAAACTCTTCCAAAAAATTGCAGAGGGAGAAACACTCCCAAATTCATTCTACTAAGCCACCTTCACCCTGATACCAAAACAAGAAAAAGGTATCACAAATAACCAAAATTATAGACCAATATCCCTGATGAACATAAATGCAAAAATCCTGAACAAAGTACTAACAAACAGAATCCCATAGCACATTAAAATGATCATACACCATGACCAAGTGGGATTTATCCCAGGGATGCAAGGATTCTTCAATATACGCAAATCAATCAATGTGATACACCACATTAACAAGTTAAGGAATAATAACCATATGATCATCTCAATAGATTCAGTAAAAGCTTTTGACAAAATTCAACACAATGTATGATTAAAAACTCTCCAGAAAATGGGCATAGAGGGAACCTACCTCAACATAATAAAGGCCATATATGACAAACCCACAGCAAGCATCATACTCAATAGTGAAAAACTGAAAGCCCTTCCACTATGATCAGGAACAAGACAAAGATGTCCATTCTCACCACTCTTATTCAACATAGTTTTGGAAGTCCTAGCCACAGCAATCAGAGAAGAAAAAGAAAACAAACTGGAAAAGAAGAAGTAAAACTGTCACTCTTTGCCAATGACATGATACTACACATAAAAAATCCCAAAGATGCCACCAGAAAACTACTAGAACTAATCAATGAATTTGGTAAGGTTGCAGGATACAAAATTAATGCACAGAAGTTTCTGGCATTCCTATTCACCAACAATGAAAAATCAGAAAGAGAAATTAAGGAAACACTCCCATTTACCATTGCAACAAAAAGAATAAAATAACTAGGAATAAACCTGCCTAAGGAGGTGAAAGACTTGTACTCAGAAAACTATAAGACACTGATGAAAGAAATCAAAAATTACATAAACAGATGGAGAAATATACCATGTTCTTGGATTGGAAGAATCAATATTGTGAAAATTAGTATACTACCCAAATCAATCTGCAGTTTCAATGCAATCCCTATCAAACTATCAATGGTATCCTCACAGAATTAGAACAAACAATTGCACAATTCGTATGGAAACACAAAAGACCCTGAATATCCAAAGCAATCCTGAGAAAGAAAAACGGAGTTGGAGGAATCAGGCTTCCTGACTTCAAATTATACTACAAAGCTACAGTAATCAAGGGAGTATGGTACTGGCACAAGAACAGAAATATAGATGAATGGTACAGGTTAGCATGCCCAGAGGTAAACCCATGCACATATGGGCACCTAATCTACAACAAAGGAGGCAAGAACGTACAATGGAGAAGAGACAGCCTCTTTAATAAGTGGTGCTGGGAAAACTGGACAGCTACATGTAAAAGAATGAAATTAGAACACTACCTAACACCATACACAAAAGTAAATTCCAAATGGATTAAATACTTAAATGTAAGACCAGACACTATAAAACTCTTAGAGGAAAACATAGGAAAACACTCTTTGACATAAACCACAGCAAGATCTTTTTTGACCCACCTCCTAGACTAAGGGAAATAAAAATAAACAAATGGGACTTAAACTTAAAAGCTTTTGCACAGCTAAGGAAACCATAAAGAAGACCAAAAGACAACCCTCAGAATGGGAGAAAATATTTGCAAATGAAAACAACAGACAAGGATTAATCTCCAAAATATACAGATAGCTCATGGAGCTCAATATCAAAAAAACAAACAATCCAGTTAAAAAATGGGCAGAAGACCTAAATAGACATTTCACCAAGGAAGACATACAGATGGCCAAGAGGCACATGAAAAGATGCTGAACATCACTAGTTATTAGAGAAATGCAAATCAAAACTACAATGAGGTATCACCTCATTCTGGTCAGAATGGCCATCATCAAAAAATTTAGAAACAATAAATGCTGGAAAGGGTGTGTTGAAAAGGGAACCCTCCTACACTGTTGGTGGGAATGTAAATTGATACAACCACTATGGAGAACAGTATAGAGGTTCCTTAAACTAAAAATAGAGCTACCATATGACCCAGCAATCCCACTTCTGGGCATATACCTTGAGAAAACCATAATTCAAAAAGAGACATGTACCACAGTGTTCACTGCAGCACCATTTACAATAGCCAGGATATGGAACCAACCTAAATGACCATCGACAGATGAATGGATGAAGAAGATGTGGCACATATATACAATGGAATATTACTCAGCCATAAAAAGAAACGAAATTGAGTTATTTGTAGTAAGGTGGGTGGACCTAAGGTCTGTCATACAGAGTGAAGTAAGTCAAAGAGAACAACAAATACCATATGCTAAGACATATATATGTGTGTATATATATATATATATATATATATATATATATATATGGAAGCTAAAAAACAAAAATTGTACTGATGAACCTAGTTGCAGTGCAGGAATAAAGAGGTAGACATAGACAATGGACTTGAGGTCTTGAGGGGGAGGGTTAAGCTGGGACAAAGTGAGAGTAGCATCGACATATATACACTACCAAATGTAAAATAATTGGCTGGTGGGAAGCAGCAGCATAGCACAGGGAGATCAGCTCGGTGCTTTGTGATGACCTAGAGGGGTGGGATAGGGAGGATGGGAGGGAGGCTCAAGAGGGAGGGGATATGAGGACATGTGTATGCTTATGGCTGATTCACTTTGTTGTGCAACATAAACTAACACAGTATTGTGAAGCAATTATACGCCAATAAAGATCTATAAAAAAAATCTTATCCAATGGTTATCTTTGTAAAAATATATATCATGAGGGATATTCCTGTTTAGAACCATTTGCTAAGGTAACTACAGTTTCTTACTCTTTAACCTGGCATTAATAAGCCTCCATTTTCCCCACATGTATCTTCTGAAAGGCAATATTGCCTGGTTTTGGAGAGCTCAAGATCCTGGAGCCTAGCTGTCTGCATCAAGGCACAATTCTGATGCTTGCTTATGAGAACCTCAGCAAGCTATTCTGTAGTTTTGGGCCTCAAATTTTTCCATCTCTAAAGTTGGGATAATAATTGCATTTTCCTTGTAGAGTTTTTAAAATAATTAAATGAGTTAATATAGTTGAAACACTTAAATGGTGCCTAGAACATAGAAAATGCTATTTGTGTGTCTAATCCTATTTTATACACTATACAAATTCAAATGATTCTGATTGTTTGTTCTAATTTCATTATACCTTATTTTCTCCCAGATTTTGACATTTGTGTGTACCTGACTTTGCAACCTCCTATACTTTCTCTTAACATCTAAAGACATATTTTGCATGTTTCTAAGTATGTTCTGTTCCACATAAAGCCAAGTATGTTTTTTTAATTAATTAATTTAATTTTTATTGAAGTATATAGTTGATTTACAGTGTTGTGCAAGTATGGTTTTAATGTAAGGGCTTCAACTAAGGAAAACCAGACAGGCATGCAGGAAATATTATGAAAACAACACCTCTTGATTATCCAATGCTGACAGTAAATGATAAGAAGAGAGTAACTGTTTATAATGATTGCACCTGGAACTTTACTTCTTTGAAAACATCTTTGAAAATTTTATGTGTTAATACAAATCACATGTTAAATTATTGAAAAATACAAAAATGGTGAAATTTGTAAAAAAAATCTTTTGAAAAACTAATGCATTGAGAAAGGAAGATAAAAGGATATAACACCAAAAGAAAAAAAAAAAGCATCCTACTAAAAAATGACAAGAAACAAGAGAGCAAACAAATTATAGCAAAGGAGGAGAGTCATGCCTAGTCCTGTAAAATGCACATGATTAGCAAAATATAATCAACTGGGAAAAATGCAACTTTAGAAATATTCATTATACTTTTGAGTATCATAAAGCAATGTCATTAAGAGTAAAAGGCAAGGAACAAATTTATACTTCATTGATAAATAATTTTATGTGATACACTACACTAGGAACCTACCATGGTTTATAGATTGTTTTGAAATGTATTTAATGTATATTATTTAAAGTGTTTGTCTACTTTCATTAGGCTCTGAGTTCCTTGAATATTGCATCTAGCAATTTGTTGATATGAGTGACTTAATGAAGATTTGTTCAATTGAATTGATTTTAGCCTTTTGGTTATAGTATATAAATTGCCACTTAAAAGGGCTAGATAGTGCTACCAAGTTCTTTTAGCCTTATGGTCTTCAAAGATCTCCATTCATAAATGATACGTATGAAATTGAACTGCTATACACTGCTCAACAGAAAAATGTTGGGGCAAAATCTGGATGGGTGTAAAGATATGAATGAGTGGCATTGCCTTTGCAAATTATGTTATATATAAAATCTATTACCATCATTTAAAGAGTGACTGAGCATTATTTTCAAGGTTTTCATTAATTTTGTTACCTTCTGATATTTTGGGAAGGGCTTTTTGATTCTTAAATTGTTAATGCTAAGTTTTTCATTTATCTCTGTAATTTAGTGCTATAACATATGTTAGAGAATGGATATAGGAACTCTTTTTTTTTTTTTGCTGTACGCAGGCCTCTCACTGCTGTGTCCTCTCCGTTGCGGAGCACAGGCTCCCGACGCGCAGGCTCAGCGGCCATGGCTCACGGGCCCAGCCGCTCCGCGGCATGTGCGATCTTCCCGGACCGGGGCACGAACCCACGTCCCCCGCATTGGCAGGCGGACTCTAAACCTGTGCCACCAGGGAAGCCCTGAGGAACTCCTTGTACTCACAGTTAATACCTACTTAACTTTTTTCTCTTTTTTGGAAGGTTCCCTAAAATTTAGTTGTCATAGGATTTCCTATATACTAAAATATCTAGGCACTTCTGGCCTTTGATATTGATGTAACCTAAATAGCCAAATCGATTTTAAAAATAAGTTTGAAGTTTTCCAGCAATTAGACATTTTTCTTAAGACTCTTCATAATGGCATAAATATTAATAAATTTGTTAGAACTGGATGGTAGTAGGGCAGTGTTTTTAATCTTCTTTGAAGCAACAAGAGACCCAAATCTCCCTGGATTAAAATAATATCTTTTTATTTGTTGGTGGAAAAAGACATTTTTAATGAAATGTTTGATTAGACAATCTCCATTTCTCTTTGAAGGCAATTCTTACATATGAACTCAAAAATCCCTCTTCTATGCCCGTAGAACTGCAGATTGTGCCATGGTTAGATCAAGTTCTCTTTGATTCCCACCTTAGTTGAACACATTCTTTTTCTCTAAATGCGGTGTTTTGAAGCCTAAGGAGTGTTATATTCACAGGCTTTTTATTATACATATAAGTTTAACATTTTGACAACAGTGTTGAATGTTGGGATAAGTTTAATATGCGTGATCTATATAGTTAACAGACATCGAAGTTTTTTTTTTAATGTTTTAAAGTCTATACATTATACATAAACATCATTATATAACCAATATCACTTTCTTTTGATTATTGAAACAAAAACTCCTATTACTTGACTGAATCACAGTTTTGTTGTCTGAACTTCTAGAGTCTAAGGATGCCAAATTATCCTATGTAGCAAATCTTTGTTCACAGTTAATTTTTCCATTTTTATAGGCAGTTCTCTACCTTCAAACCCCAATGGATATATGATAAAAGTAATTTTTTATGGATGTTTCATAGAGGGTGCAAGCCTTGTCATTACGTTAAATAATCTATGCACATTTTTCTTTTCCATCATTTCTTCTTTGAAATTCAAAAAATATTACAGATATTATGATGTTTCCAAACCATCCTCAGGGATCACTGTTCTTATTGTCAATCCTTTCTGAAAAGGGAAAAGGAAATTTGTTATAGAAAAGCTTTTCCCGCCGAGTACTGGTATTTTGTCTTCTATGTAGCAGAACATTGAATCTATCGTTTCTAAGACTGCTCTGAGAATTTTATAATTGTAGCACTTAGATTTGAGAGACATAATTTATCATCATTCTGTTGGCAATTGCTGTAGTATTTAAGTCAAATTCAAAAGTACTTTTGGAATTTCATTTCTGAAGGTTATGTTGACCTTTCATTTATGTTGAATAAGTAACCTAAGTTTCTCTTTCATTTGGTAAATCTAGTCTATGTTATAAAGAAAAGTGTTTGTATTTTTATTTCTTTTAAAAATATATTAATATATTGTCATTGAGAATATATTCTGTTTATTACCCCTTTCGGCATGAGGTCCAACCGTGAAAGAACCACTTCCTATGGTCCTTTTGCCTTAGTATATTTTGGTAACTCTTAAAATACTTTCAAGTTTAACAGAGTTAGATTTTAATACGTTTATGTTATCTGTACTTATCTAAGTAAATGTTTAGTTACACACATGGAAACTGTCTCTATGGCTTTGTACAAGTTAACCTCTGATGCAGAGATTTATAGAGATATTTGTTTCCAGGTGTAGTTAATATTATATTTTCATTTCTGCTTAACATTATAGACCCAGATATGCTTGCAATTGTTGATGGACTAGTTGCCTTTCAAGCAAAAAAAAAAAAAAAGTGATAATGTGTAAGTCCTGTTGTATATTTCTTTTGTTTATGTACAGTCATGCATTATGCTTTTTTAAAATAATGACGTGCTTTATTAGCAAATTTGCATACAGTGTATCCCAATGGATTAAAAAAAAAAAGCTTCCAAAACCATTTGGTTATCTACTTGTACTGTTTATCAAATTCTTCCTTTTATTTTCAAGTTTTAGCATGCTGATGAGTACCCTTCATAGTTTTAGTTCCCCCCAGATGAATATCTCCTTTCTTTGCCACTCCAGTGTTTCCTGTAAGATTAGCTATTACGAGTCCTTAAAATTAACTGATCATATGATTACACTATTCATAACATTAATATTCACCGATGCCTGCCATTTAAGGAATTCCATATTCTGGTACTGTCCAACTTTGCAAAATTGTAATTCATTTGTTTTCTATATATTCTCTACACCAGTCCCAAAGTGATGGTATCAGAGTGTTTATTACATGTACTTGAGGAGATAAAAAGCTTGCGCCAGAATGTAAATCAAAATACTTTATAGGGCTTCCCTGGTGGCACAGTGGTTGAGAGTCCGCCTGCCGATGCAGGGGACACGGGTTCGTGCCCCAGTCCGGGAAGATCCCACATGCCGCGGAGCGGCTGGGCCTGTGAGCCATGGCTGCTGAGCCTGCATGTCCGGAGTCTGTGCTCTGCAACGGGAGAGGCCACGGTGGTGAGAGGCCCGTGTACTGCAAAACAACAACAACAACAAAAAAAAACCTTTATAAAGCATACTCTAGTTAAGCTTCCATTACATTTTCATGGTAAGATTTTCTTGATAAAGGAAGCAGTGTATTGCTTTACCTGGTGAAACAAACTCCTTATTTCTTCATGATGGTTACAAACAATTCTTGGATCATTACTACTCCATGTATGACACTTTTAGTTATTCTGCTTGTACTCTAGATTTACACATGACTACCCAGGGCTTTTCTAACTTCCCTAGGAAAATTCTACCTATATAATTTAGCTGATGCTACTTTCTTGTATAAGGAAAGATCTATCTCATTCCCTCTATGAGTGATTTACTCATCCTACAATTTCACAGTTTTCCAAGAACACTGCTAAATTCAAGAGATATAGAAATAATTACAATATTTCTCTGGCTGAAAAATTTCACTTGTTTATATCTCTGAGCATGAGTGAGCTTTAAATTTATGAAACCTTAAAATTACTATTAGCCAGTAGAGAAATAGTTTTCATTACTTGGGTGTGCATACAAGTAGTTCTTGAGAACATGACTGGACAATTTTAATATTTTGACATAATGTTCCACATAAGGGTCCCTTGAGGAAGGAATATGAGTGTTTATTATTTTCTAATATCAAGAAAATACCAGAATGAATGTCTAAGGCTTAGAGAAAATCCAAGGGACAAATATGGAACACTGTTTTAAGAAATATGGTATGAACCACAATCATTACTTCACAGAAGATGACATTTTATAATAGAACATGGCCATAAATGATTTTGAAAAGTGATTAAAAGTAGATCTTTGAATGTGAAGAAATTTTAGGAAATCCATAACAATTTATTTCATGAATATTTTTCTTTAAATGCATACAGAATTAAACACTAACTGTATGCCAGAAAGGCATTTTACATAATTTAACTAAATCAGTACCTTTACCATAACCCTGTAAGTTTTACAGGTAAGAATAATGTGAAAATGAATGGATTAATAACTATGAGGCTCCCAGAACAATGCCTGGCCCATGTCAAGTATTATATTATTGCAATTATTTCCAATTCAGAGCTGAGGAGTCTGAAACAGTGAGGTTAGTTAACTCTTTAAGTCATGGCTAGCTCATGGAAAACCTGACATTAGAACCCAAAGATTCTAATTTTTAATTTTTATCCTTTACTGCCCTTTAGCCTTGAGTTACACCAATAGTCAATAACTTCCTGTGCAGGGGATGAATAATTCAACAAACATGTACAATCAAACATGTAGACAACAATGTGCTTGAATAGCTTTGATAGAGGTACATAGAACATGCTGTTAAAATTCTAAGAAGCATTACCTTCACCAGACTTTGGTAAATAGCAGGGATGGCTTCTGGTTGGAAGGATTGTCCAAGGCAAATTTTGAAACAGGAATAAAACTTAGGTAAAGACTTGGTGTTGACAATAAAGGAAGAGGTATTTGCAACAGCGGTCATCCTGTAACATTCTCCCACTTGTTTACCTCATAGAAATAGAATAATACTTTCTATTTCTTCCCTCTTTATTTTTCTCCTTAGTATGTATCACTATATATTTTACTTATTTTGTTAGCCTCTTCCACTAAAGTGTAAATGAATACGGGCAGGTATTTTGTCTCTTCCACAGCAGTATTCCCAGTGAATAATGGAACTGCATGTGGTTCATATTGCTTGATAATTGAAATCTTATCAAGGTCTCTGTGTGTGTGTGTGTGTGTGTGTGTGTGTGTGTGTGTGTGTGTGTGTGTGTTGGGAGTGGGTGGAGATAACTTTAGGCAGGTAGGCAAAGACCATGGTAAGGTATGCTGTATTAAAGTGTTTGGACTCTATATTTTAGGTGATGGATCTTAATTAAGATGGTGATGTAGTCCACTTTTTAGATTAGAAATGTCTATTGAAACCATTTGGAAAATAAATTGGAGAAGTATAAAGAAAGGCTTGGACACCAGTTAGGTAATTAATACTGTAATCTAGGCCATTAAATTGTAACAGTTAATGAGAACTATTGAATTGAGACTCTAGATATTCCTTATAATCCCAGTTGAAACTGATTTCTCATATTGCACAGGAAAGGGAGGGTTATGTTAGAGGAGCAGATATAAGCCCTGTACTATTATCTAGCATCCTTCTCTGACAAGTTTATTTATCTCATGTTTAAGTGACTTGGTTGAACTCTTAGTAAGCAAATTACTTATAGTGATTTCAAGAGTGTGCAATAGGGATTACGGTATTTAACTGTTGACTATTAGGAATAAGTATCCTGTTAAAATTGTCACATATTTGGTAGTCACATATTTGATTTTCCAACTGACATTCCCTCTCTCATCCAACTTCCTCACATCATAACTTTTTTTTACTATGTTTTATCCCATTTCTAGAACCACAGGTTTTATCAAAGAGAACAAAGGAACTTTTTCTCCTAAAGAAGAAAATACTCTGTTTTGGGACATTTGCAGCTCTGAACTTTCCAGATTTGTTTTGTTCAATATAATTCACATATAAAGGCAATTACTTCAAAGCATCTTCTGATACTTTCTTAAGATTATTAATGACTTATAAGGTTTTTTTGTATGTAATGAGTTACAATCCAAAATTTAGTGAGGGGAAGCAGTAAACACTGTTGTTTTAGATAATGTGTTATATATTCTAGATATGACATGAAATGTTTTGTACTGCTTGACTGTGCCATCATAAATTTCTTAGCAAATATTAACTTTTTATAATGTTTGCCTGTATGTTGCATGTAAGTATAACATTTAAATCATTTAAGAAGTTCTTGAACATTAACTATCTTTCATTTAATATGGATAATTAAATGATTTACAGCCATAGTCTGTATAGCATTGATACAGGGCTAGGCCAATGAACCAATGATAGAAAGTGAAGAAATACTCCTGTACGTGTATGGAAACTTGGTATTTGATAGAAGGGGCAGTGCAAAATGAGTAGACTGTTCATTCTGACTAGTCAATAAATGGTTGTGGGATAATTGACAATTGAGAAAAAAAATTTTCTTTTTCTCTGTTTTTTTAAAATAATTTTACTTCATATGTATGTAATATAAATAGTATGTAGTATTTTATAACTTATGTAGACTAGTGTCTTACTCAGTGGTAAGGAAACATTTCTCCAAATTGATCCCTTGTTAGCTGGGCTCCTGCGAAAGACATTGGCCTTCTGCATAGATGCATAGAGACAAGCAGCCTTAGTTGACTACAAAGTTTGGCCCATAGCCCTTTCCTAGCCAAGTCCTTATCATGAGGGAAGGAATGAGGGACAGAATATCTCCCAACCATAAGCAGAGATAGCAAATAATGCCCCATCAAATAGCTGCAACATCAAATACTAGACCCCAGCCCCTGGATTGTACCACAGGTGGGACTGATGTTGTACTGGCAGAATAGGGCTAGAGCCAAGATTCTGCATGTTATATTTTAGGACCAACCCCTGATGACACCAGAAGTAGGTTCCCTGATCATGCAGCTTCAAAGCCCCTCAGTCAAACGTTGGGGTTCCTTTTTAAGTTCTCTTTAAGTGTGATGTCTGGCCCTGCCAGATAGCTGTGCAATGTCTTCAAGGATGACAGGTATTGGGTGACCTATGCATCTGCTGCTGATACTGCACTGGGAGGTTTCCCCATTCCAGGCTGCACCAACAGACTTGGGCTCAGAACTGCTTAGCTGTTTGCTCCTGTTGGCATGACACATACTATATGTAGGTAATTAAGGATTCATCACTTACCTACTAGACATTACGTTGGAAAGGTATGATAATTGCATGGAAATTTTAATAAAATCATAATGGAAAAGAATATGCTATTTTATGCAAAAAAAAACCCACAACAGAACAAGGGCAAATAGAGTTCTACATAAAGAAGAGTTTAGCAGTTTAGCATCTAATTTTTTGTGTGTAAAAATAAATTTCCAGAAAATAGTTCTTCAGCTAAAGTGGAAGTATATCTTAATCTGATATAAGGAAAAGTTTTACAAATATAAATTGGTAGAATTGCTTTAAAATAAAGTAAAAATTGTGGGAAACTGAACCTTGTATTCATCTAGTAACATCTAATCAGGAATTCTGATTAAATACATATAAGAAAAAAAATGGATGAGTGAGCAAAAGAATGATAGGCTCAGGGACGAATCATCCAGGCTTCCCTTGCTAGTGTTCAATAGCAAGCTGGAAAAGACATCATTTGGTACCAATAAATTTAGTTTAGCACGGGAACCTATCACTTGGGAAATTTCTCATCTCTTCATGTATTAATTTAGGAGTACTATGTGGAAATGTCAGCATTTTAAACATTTTCCTGTCAAATCTCACCATATTTGTTATTTCCACCCAAATATCCAGGTACTAGGCAGGTACTATCAAGAGCCAATTGTGCACCTGTAGTCATTTTCATTTAGCAAATGGTACAAAGCTAGTGTGAAATGGAAAATGCCATCTTTACAAATGTATTCTCACTTGGAAATTTCACATGCTTTATGTGCCCTGCCCCAGCAGTGCTTATATTAATCCCATAATGCAAAAATGTCTAATTAGAACGAATTTGATAAGCAGCCAGTTATCTGCATTAAACATATGTGTTACTATTCGTTGTACAAGTAAACCTATTATTTCCAAGAGAAATCAGAGTCATTAGATCATAAAGGCTTACTGAAATAGAACTCTGGTAAGTAAAATTAGGGATTTCTATTTTAGAAGAAAACATACATATCATTTCAAAGTAAATGACACATTAATAGACATAATTAGCACTATAAGGTGTTCAAGTATCTTGAGAAGATTAATATGAGTATTGAGTTTGAATGTGGTAAATTGCTTCAGAGGCCATCTACATATTCTATTATGAGGGTTTTAAGCATATTAATGCTTTAAACAGGCTTAGGAAGTAACAGATATTCTTTGAAGCAAGAAACAAGAAAATGAATATAAGAAGAGAATTGAACTCCCCAAAATTATCAGAGATTCCTTACGAACTAAACGTCCTCCTTTTTGATCTTAGTGACAAATTACTGACTCATAGCATCACAAAATAATTCATCATCTGAAACTGAGCTCCATAATCATATCTTGCTGCTTCTCAATTTCATGGGTGCACCATTCTTTCAGTATTGTGCAGGGATTTACATTCCTTATAGTAAGATTTCAATGGAATGATACAGTTTCAATAATAACTAGAGTTCTTATCACACTATTCACACTTCCACTGATAGTTAATGGGTACTATTTCAGCATCTTAATTGCTTCATGAAATAACTATTTTAAGCAATTTATTCTTATGAACTTAAAATAATATTTCATTTTCAGATAATGCAATTGCTGTCCATGAGGCTTTCAGGATAAAGTTCAAACTCATTAGACAAGCTGATACCTAAGATACTTCAGGATCACTGTCTTCATTTGTGTTGTAATTTCTTCTGTCTTTCAGGTTCTCAAGCCCCACCCATTTCAGTTGTGCTGAAATTCTTACAGATTGAGCTGGGGGGTTGCTACTTCTTTGCCTTGTCCTTTCCTCTCCACTTGATTTCTTTCATTCACCCTAAAAGATTCAACTCAGCCAAATTTTCCAATATTTTATTTTGTCAAAGAACTCAAGAGTTTATTAGATCTATTTCCTTGTTCTGATTTTACTTTCTGCTTATCTAATTATGACACTAATCCTGCCAGTATAATTCCTGATTTACATGTTAGTCTCTACCTCTAGATTTCAAAATCTTCTAAGACCAGGTGGCTGTTTATCTAACTTTGTACACTCAATATGTAACATAGTCTTTGTTTCAATGTAGGTGTGCTGAATTTTTTAAAATGAAACTAAGTCAATATTACCAAATCAATTATACAAAAATGTCAAATGATAACATAGGGGACCAAGCCAATAGAGTACTGAT
Organism: Delphinus delphis; assembly: GCF_949987515.2. Lineage (NCBI taxonomy): Eukaryota > Metazoa > Chordata > Mammalia > Artiodactyla > Delphinidae > Delphinus > Delphinus delphis. The sequence continues at coordinate 79,159,926 of NC_082687.1, read as the reverse complement.
CTTAATTCTCACCTCCTAATTTGAAATAAGTAATGCAGTTCACAACAATGCCAGGATTATTGATTGACTGATTGATTATTCATTCACTCAACAAATATTAACTGAGGGCCTGCTATGTGCCTGGCACTTTGTGTGAGGCATTATATAAATTTGTTAAACAAAGATATCCAGGCTTAGCCAACACACTACTCTAGTCATGTAAATAATAATGAAAAACTAAACCATATAAATAAAAAGTTTGAATATATTGAAATTTCCTATGTGTGAACTGTGTGCTGTCAATATAGACTATGATGTTCCAATAGTATATTAGTAGTGGTAGATTCCAAGGGAAGAATGATGGAACTGGTCTCATGTCTCTGCCAAGACTTTCCATTGATTTAATTGCTTTGTGTATTGTTTCACCATTTCCCTGTAGGCCTTGCTTTCTTCTGTTAGACCATACAACAGTCTTTCTAGCAAGTTATCCTTAAACTTTGCACCAGGTAGTTTTGTTCATTGGTTGCATTCCTCCTCAGGACACAGTTCCTCATCCAGCCAAGCAGAAATTCTACATCCTTTTCTTAAAGGACCTGATATCTTCTCAAGCACTTGAATAGATGTTTTAAATTGCTCATGTTAAAAGAATAATCAGCTCACTAAAATGGAATAAACACTGGTAGGTGGTTGGTAGTGAAGGTACAGATCATCAAGAAATACATATATAGAGAATAAAGATACTAAAAACTTGCACTGTTTTTACCCTGTCCTATTTCCCAGATATTGTAGCTATTATATTATCAAAACCCGTCAAGAAAGGAAAATGTAACATTCCCATAGAAAATATCAGAATCCTTGACTTATATGGAAAAAGAGAGATGAAAAGATTTTTAGTAGGCTAGTTAATAAAGCCAGATATTTAACACAGTATCTCATTAATTATTCCTACCTAGGTCCTTCCTAGGTTTGGTAAATTTATTATTTTTTTGAATATGAAACTAAATTATATGTTAAGCTGACCCTCTTTACCCAAATGCAAATTAAGCTTTATTCCCTCCCCCCACTATTGAAGTTATTCTAGTACTTTTCTTAAACTTTTCTACATAAACCAAATCTGAATGACTTCTGTGTCTCCAAATATAACTAGAATTTACTGATGTTATGTTAAATGTCTCATTAATAGTAATAATATCAATCCAAATTTTCAATGTGAAATGTGCCATTGCAAAAAATTAACCATGACAGCTAACAATTTGAATTTTTATTTTTGATTTACTAATTGTTATGCTAAAATATCAGTAAGTCATGCTAAAATATCAGTAAAATGTCAGTAAGCACTTTATCAAAATTTAACTTAAATTGAAACATATTACATGTTACTTAGGTATTTCTGAATTGGGACATGTCAGATAGTTCCTTCAGTAAAGTTGATTTCTTCAGAAAATATTTTCCAGCTAATCTCGAAAAGAACAATTCCCACGAGTGAGGCAAAAAATTAATATTGAAAAGGTTATACTTAATGAAATTGAGGGTAGAACTGGTATTCAAAAATAAGAAAAATTAGCTTGTTTAGGCTTTTCTTTACATGTTCCCACTTTATACTTTTTAAATAGACTATTTTCTAATGAGTTTTAGGTTCACAGAAAGTGGCATTTCTACTCATTTTTAAATTGTAGATATGCATAAAGCTATTAATTTCATTATGGTTGAGACAGAAAAACGCCAGAGTTCCAAAACCAAGTCCAGCATTAATATATTAAAACATCACATTCATAGGTGACAAATGATCATGTTTCTAAGTTGAGAAATAAAAGAGGTGGCCTATCAAGTGTCCACTATACATATATAATATATAGTCCATTTTAATAACAGACTATTTTTTCCCGTTCCCAAAACCTATTGATTTTTCTTATAGACAGTTTTGTGTGCTATTAAGAAAAAAAAGAGGAGATATTAGCTTTTGTTGCTTCTAATGCATGGGGAAAATACCAAAATACAGTTCATATTTATAAATTTTTCACCAACATTTAACAATTCACTATGGGACCTATGAAGTCCAAGGAAAATGCTTTTTTTTATTATTAAAACGCTTCCTTGAGTATCAGATAAATCTTTTAGCAAATGCCGCTAGCATTTTCAAGTGACACAATAAAAATTACCTAATATTTATCTACCTGTACTATTTATTTAAAAAGTTGAAAATTATAACCTAGTTACACTGTCACTATCTTTCTGTTTCTTAAGGTTGGAAATTCCTCACACTTTAGAAAAATGGAATTTTACTTGTGATATATGAAGGTTGATTTCTGAGAAATAGTCATTAAAATATTTTGCATAGACATTTTATATATAATCATTAGAATATGCTGGCTTATGGTAGCAAAAATATAATAAAGAAATTAAATGATATATCCTGTAAACACCTTTAATAATATTGACAACAATATTATTACTGTCCATGATATTTATAGGACATCTATTATGTAAAAGTTACTGTGTTCTTATTCTAGTTGCTGCTTCATAGGAATACATAAATTATTAGAAAACATGATATGTGATAAAAAGGAAATATATGAGGAAGTCATTGCATTACACTTTAACTATTTGGAGGAAGTAGAATTAGAGATTAATAGGAATTTCACAATGGCAATGGGCAGGGAGAGCAAATGAGATAAGACAGAATGCAAGAATACATTCATGTAATTGAAAATCCTGGGCACATTCAGAATAAAAATGTGTTACTCTTGGCTGGAACAGTGTTAATCACTTACAAATGTTTTTGTCCATTCTATTTTTCCTAGAAACTTGATCCACTGATTTTTTCCACCTAAAATCTCAATCTAGTTTTTTATCTAATCCTGATTAGGATAATAGAAGTATCAACAACTACATCTACTCATGATGGGGCTTAAAATTTTTAGGTTTTACTCTCAAATTTGGAACTCAGTGACACACTGACAATCAGAGTTATTGTTTTCTAAGTTGCCCTTGATGCCAGTATGTTTACAGTATCTTTTACTAGGGACCACAGCTCTAAAGCCATGTTGTACCAACATCACTGCCTTTTTTTTTTGACTTTTTCAGTCTTTCTCTATGTTGTGCCACCCCTACTGCTATGTTTAATTTATTATTTTGCAATATATACTATATGCCCTGCAAAACACAGCACTATTAAGAACATCAGACCTTTGACAGAGACCCATATTCCTTCTTGTCTTTTTCCTGGATGGGAAATATGTTTCTTCCACTCATAGATAAAAGAGGTGTCTGTCTTTCTGATCTCTGGATTCCCTACCACTGTAATCCATTCACCTGAATGGTCATGTGCTATTATGCAAAAGTTATTATGGTATTAAAAGTTATTATGGAGAGTAAGGGATTGTGTAAAAATTAATATCACTATGGCTGAGTGTTTGGCATAGTGTCTTTCACCAGGGAGATGATAAAGGAGAAGGAATTTTCTAGGGAAAATGTTTAGTTTACTTTTTGACTTTCTGAATATGAGTAGCCTGTAAGTTAAATGAGCCAAGATTCTTGACAGGCAAGGAGATATGTGGACGTGTATCTCAGAATAGTGATCTGGGCCAATTAAATGATTTAATTACTTTATAGTAGTGATAGAAGTCATGGAAGCACAAGAAAAAGTTGTTTGAGCTGAACATCATCATATGCATTTTGGTGTCATCAGCATAGGAGTAGAATCTAAACTCCCACCGTTGACCAATATTCTAAGGTTATAGTGATTAACTATTTCTGTACAACAAATCATCCCCAAAAGTAGTGGCTTAAGGCAGCAGTCCTTTAGCACAGCATCCTTTTTGTCAGTAATCTGGACAAGGCTCAGCTAGGCAGTTCTGAGTATGGCTGTGTTCACTCATGTGACTACAGTCAACTGTTGAATTGGGTAGAGGCAGGTTGATTTTGGCTGGTCTCATGTGTGATGGTTTATCTCTGCTCTGTGTGGTTTCTCAACTTCTAGGAGGCTGGCCTGGGGTATAAGCAATGCAGACAGAAAGCAGAAGAATGAGAGGCCTATGGAAGCCTAGATTCAGAACCTGTACAATTTCATTACTACTCTATCCTGTTGGTTAAAGCAAGTCACAAAGCCAGCCCAGATTCATAAAGTGAGGAAATAGACTCCATTTATTGATGGAAGAGACAACAAAATCAAATTGCAAAGGATATGGAAAAGATATTGACATTTTTACAAATAAGCTATCACAAAAGTGAAAGAGTAGAAATACATGGAAGAGGAATACCAGATAATCATATGTGCACTAAAATTGACTAGAAGAATAGATGAAATTCAGAAATTAAGAATTCAAATGAATTGCTAATATTATCATGTATTACCATTCTAAAAATTGACTCTTTTGCTTCTAATAATGTGCAAAGATAAACGGCTGCTAGATAGCAGAGCTGTTTGTAAACAATTCCAAGAAAGTGCTTTTGAGAACAGTTTTCTGTACACTTCACTTTGAGTACATTTTTTTTAATATCCTGTGTATAAAGGTTTTTTTTTTTTTAAAGTTTCTTGAACGTGACTTGTTCTCATTGCATCTTTTCTACTTCACTTTGTTTTCTGGTTTTTTTTAGATGTTGGGGGTAGGAGTTCATTATTTATTTATTTTTGCTGTGTTGGGTCTTCGTTTCTACGGGAGGGCTTTCTCCAGTTGTGGCAAGCGGGGGCCACTCTTCATCGCGGTGCGTGGGCCTCTCACTATCGTGGCCTCTCCTGTTGCGGAGCACAGGCTCCAGATGCGCAGGCTCAGTAGTTGTGGCTCATGGGCCCAGTTGCTCTGCGGCATGTGGGATCCTCCCAGACCAGGGCTTGAACCCGTGTCCCCTGCATTAGCAGGCAGACTCTCAACCACTGCGCCACCAGGGAAGCCCAAGGTTTTAAAATATATATGTAGGCAGTTGTCACTTGAGAGGAAATATTGGGTGGGACTATTTTTATACTGGGTTGATGGCTGAGCTACAGAGGTGATTCCTTATAATACCTGGTTATATGAACACTGACAGCCAGAAAAAATAATAGTTGTATCTGTTCGCTTACTCAGCAGTGGAGTAAAAGTAAAGAAAAAAATTAAAATGAGAAAACAACTCTGTAACAAGAAATATACTTTTCCCAAATGATTTCCAAGAAATGGTTTAATTAAATACGGATGGCCACAATGTCAAAAGTGCATATTATCTATCACAAAACAGGGTTACAGAACTGAGTAACTGAATATATTATCAAGAAGTAATTCAGGGACTTCCCTGGTGGTGCAGTGGTTAAGAATCCGCCTGCCAATGCAGGGGACACAGGTTTGATCCCTGGTCTGGGAAGATCCCACATGCTGCAGAGCAACTAAGCCCATGTGCCACAACTACTGAGCCTGTGCTCTAGAGCCCACGAGCCACAAATACTGAGCCTGCGTGCCACAACTACTGAAGACTGTGCATTCTAGGGCCCGTGCTCCGCAACAAGAGAAGCAACCGCAACAAAGAGTAGCCCCCACTTGCCGCAACTAAAGAAAGTCATGTGCAGCAACAAAGACCCAACACAACCAAAAATAAATAAATAAAATTTTAAAAAAAGAAAAAGAATTAATTCATATCAGCCCCTGATTTTAAGCCACATGAGGGCAGAGATAGTATTTTGTTCACTGTTGTGTATCCAGTGTTTAAAAGTGTACCTTCCAAATAGTAGGCATTCAATAAATATATGTTAAATGAATGAATACATGCAAGAATAAATGAATAGTATAGGCTTGCTCTGATTAGGGCAATTGCATTTGCAAAATATCGTCCATGTGCTAAAAAAGTATATAAACTCCATTGACCCTTGTAGAATTAGTGTGTAGTATGTGAATAGCAGAGAATTTGCTTCTAAATGGCCAGTCAGAAATATGAATATTAGCAGTCTTTGATCTTACAAATATATGTAAATTTATATACTTCATCTGTTTGTTCAGCAATCATTTGTTGAAACCTTAATTCAACAAAAAGTAGAGGATGTCCTCATATTCTCTCCTGGTCTAGAAGGTTGGCGAGTTGGTCTTGAGCTCCCTGGGTAAGTCATATGTAAGCTGCATATGCAAAGTGCAAAAAAATGCAAATATAAACATATAATAAAATCTAGTTATAGATGAGGAAATTTAGAATCAGTGAAACTGGATTATGAATAAGTTAACTTCCAGAGAGGATGGGCAAGTTGTGTGTTATACAGTTCTAGCAAATGAATTAACATTTTAGCCTTTATGGGACAAAATATCTAGGAGATCAATTTTATTTTGTGGTTTGTAAGTGAAACCTTTTTAATATTCAGTGGCATTTTATTGATTTTAAAGCAAATTTGGACACAGTAGTCAACATCAAGCAAATTCAATAAATAGGAGAACACATTTTCACATTTTATTGAGAAGTATGCAGTTGGGCATTAGCAACAATGATGATTAATACCCAGAGTCATGTGTTATAAAGATTATGATAATTTGGGTACTATATATTAAGAAGCTATAGAGAAATTAAGGAGAAATATTTTATGCTAGCAATCATTTTCTTTTATCAAAGGCAATGATACTGCCTTTTGTTTTACACCAAGTTTTATTAAGTACCTACATTTGAAAACTCTAAAGTTGCTTAGTCTAATAATGATGTAGTTCAGGGACTTATTAGTAGAATTTTAAATTGGTGGTTATAATGGCCGTGTTTCAACATACTTTTTTTTTCATCTACCCACATTCTGTTCCTATAAGTATGTATATTGATAACACGTCTTCTTGGTTAGTTGTCACATCATTATATAATGTCCATTGTTATCTCTTGTTAACTTTTTTGACCTGAAGCCTATTTTGTCAGATACGAGTATGGCTACACCCACTTTCTTTCGGCAGCCGTTTGCTTGGAGCATCATGTTCCATTTCTTCACTTCAAGCCGATGTTTATCTTTAGAGCTGAGATGAGTCTCCTCGAAGCAGCCTATAGTTGGGTCTTGTTTTCTAATCCATCCAGCCACAGCATGTCTTTTGATTGTTGAATTCAATCCATTTACATTCAGGGTGATTATAGACAGATATGGATTTGGTACTACCATTTTATCTTTTATTTTCTGGTTGCTCTATAACTCCATTGTTTTTTCTTGTGTTTCTGTCTGCTGTTTTAGCTTTGTGGCTTTCTAAAATTTTCTGTTTCCTCTTTTTATTAAAAAAAAAAACTTTTGTGTCTCTGCTGTAGGTTTATTTTGTGGTTACCATGAGGTTTGTATAAAATGTCTCATAGATAAAATAGTCTGATAGCTGCTAATTTTTATTTGTCTATACGAGATCCATTCTTTTCCTCTTCCCCTTTTATGTTTTTGTTATTTCAAGTTATCCCTTTTTATGTTGTGAGTTTGTTACCACATTGAAATAGCTATAGTTATTTTAACTTATTTTAACTTTAACCTTTATGCTATAATTGTTTAAGAGCCTATTCTGATTTACAGTTGCAATTTTCCTATTAGTTCTGTCTAGTTATTACCTTACTCACAGATTTGTGTACTTTTGCCTTTTTGTTTCAGGTAGAAAATCTCCTTTCAACATTTCTTGTAAGGTAGATCTAGTGGCAGTGAACCCCTTCAGCCTTTGTTTGTTTAAAAAAGCCTTTATTTCTCCTTCATATCTGACAGGTAACTTTGCTGGATAGAGTGTTCTTGGCTGACAGATTTTATCTTTCAATATTTTTAGTATGTCTTTCCACACTCTCCATCTCTCCTGGCCTGTACAGATTCTGCTGAAAAATGTGTGTTTAGCCTAATTGGGGTTCCCTTGTAGGTTACCATTTTCCCCCCGGCTGCTTTTTAAATTCTTTTTGTCATTGACAATTTTAATATTATGTATCTTGGAGACATCTTTTTGCATTGAGATAATTAAGTGTTCTCTTAGCTTCATGGACTTGTACATTCAGCTCCTTCTCCAGGTTTGAGAGGTTCTCAGCTGTTATTTCTTTAAATAAACTCTCTGTTCCCTTCTCCCTCTCTTCTTCTGAGATACCCATTATCCTTATGTTGCCCTTCCTAATGGAGTAGATAGTTCTTGGAGAATTACTTCACTTTTTAAAAATCTTAGTTCGCTCTCCTCTTCTACCTGAATTACATCTAGATTTCTATCTTTTTAAAAATTTTTTATTGGAGTATAGCTGATTTACAATGTTGTGTTAGTTTCAGGTGCGCAGCAAAGTGAATAAGTTATACATATACATATATCCACTCTTTTTTTAGATTTCTTTTCCCATATAGGCCATTACAGAATACTGAGTAGACTTCCCTGTGCTATACAGTATAGGTTCTTATTAGTTATCTATTTTATATATTGTAGTGTGTACATGTCAATGCCAATCTCCCAATTCTCATTGATTCTCTCTTCCAAGTGGTCTGCACTATTTGCAATGCTTCCTAATGCTGCTTTTTTGTTTGCTATACTCACACGGGACTCATGAATGCAAAACACCATTGGCTATCAGAGCTAGGTGATTTGGGGACCCATACCTCAGGTGATAGCCTTAAAGTTAGGCCATTGTGTGTGTAGTCCAAACCTTTCATTCCTCAGAGAGAAGCTGGGAGTTGGGTGTTCCCTTCTGATTTTAAGTCACTGTTCAGGGAATTGGGTTTATAGGAAGAATGTGTCTCAACCTTTCCTATTTGTTTTGATGTGGGTATTTTCACAGTCACCAGGTACGAAGGAGTCACTCAGCTAGTTTCTGAATTTCTCTTAGAGGGAGTTGATCCATGTGTAGCTGTATATTTGGTGTGTTATTAGGAGGAGGGAATGTCAGAAGCCATATGTGTCACCATCTTGATCTCAGGGGTTTTAGAAGCTCTTTTTGTTGATTGAGAGAATCTATGAAGCACACCCATGAATACTTCAGAGAAACGTGTGTGTGTGTGTGTGTGTGTGTGTGTGTCTGTCTGAACTGTACTTAGATACCTTCAATATTTAGTGGCATTAAACAAACATTTATTCCTCATAGTTTATGAGAACTTAACAAAAGTTTTAAAAATCACATGGTTGGTCTGCCACATGCTTTGAACTATGCTTTGTTGGCATTGCCCTAAATTTATCTCTGCTCAAAACTGTTTCTTAATTTTAACATCATTTGATATCTGTAGAGGATGAGGATTTTTCAAATCATAAAGTCCTGATTCTTTCATGTTTAAATTCCTTCCTTTAGTGTAATTCTCTCCTCTCATATCTTATTATAAGCAATAAGAAGAAATCAGATGATATTTTCAACATCCTGGCTGGAAATTTCCTTAACAAAATCATCCAGTTCTTTAGGTATTGATTTTTTACTTTCCACATTACTGCAGTTTTATTTATTTGTTTATTTAGCCAAAATCATTGGGGAGGTATGAATAGAGGTTGAAAGCATTATTCTGACAGAAGTACCTCCACATGGAAATATGAAGCCAGGGAAGTAGAGGTTAGCCTTAACATTCCCCAGCTCTCCTTTCACATCCCCTCCCCTATCTTAACATATTGGGCTTAACCAACAAACCTCTGCTTGTTAGAGATGCATCTTGTCCTTGCAGAGGAAAACAGGAGTTTATAAGCACAGGCCAGCTCCTCTTCCTACCTTTATGAGGCAGCTCCAAAAACTAGCATCCTCTGCACTTTGTGGATCCTTCTGAGCTGCTACAGTTTGACTTGGCCCTCAAAAGTCCTGAAGTGACTTTGAATATAATACCAATTTTTCCATCCCAAGAACTTGGAATGCTCCAGGATAGTATTTTACTACTATTCTGTTCCCCATAATACACTGTCAAAAATACCTATTTAAAGGTTATATAATGAAGTAAAATCATATCACAGCTATATTATTATAATATTATGGCAGTAATATATAAATGCCCCCAACATAATCCTTTCAAATTACTAAATAACCAGTGAAATATCAGTCAAAACATACTATTTACTTGGCAATGTATGTTAATAGTCCAATACTCAGATATCTAAATTGATGTCATAAGGAATTAAAATCCATAATTCACCTACACAATTGCTTATAATATTGTAGTTCCAATGGCTATTAACCAAGGGTTCCTACAGTAAGCCAAATAACTGGGACCTATGGCTGCAGTGTGAGTTGTAGCTGTGTAGTACTTCCTGTGAATGAATGTGTATATTTCATTACTAGATTATTGTGGCAGCACATGTATTTCATGCACCCAATCCAGCTTTTATTAGAAATAAAATGTTCCACATCTAACTTATATTTATTCTTTCCCAATTGGTTCTCAACATATATAATGCCAATGTACATGTCTGTGTCACACTTTTCATATATAATTGTGATGGGAATAAGCGCTTTGGGCATTGAATCATTGTTGCTTCTAGTTTTGTGAATTTGCTTTGTCTGAAGGAGTCTTGTCTTCTATTGATGCAGACAACAAGATGAAGTAGACATTCCCTTACAGGTTATCACAATGTCAGAGAATTAGAGATCAACAAATAACCACCTTAATATTTCTCTTTTTAGATCCTGAAAATATTTTAAACTTAATAGAAAGAGGCAAGTCAGATGGTAAGAATTCAAAAACAGATTATATTTATCACTTAAAACCATTTATATGTAGCAAATGAAGTTTCTATGGCTAAGCTCACTACAAATTTATGCTACTTACTTGTAAAATCTGTTTCTCTCATTTATAAAAGACTAGAAAGAATAATAATACATCAATTTCAAAAAGCAAGATCATTCCTATATGTATGGCTTCAATAAGGATGAGATATTAACCTCACTTAGAAGTATATTAATTCATCCAAAGAACACTTAGTAATTTTTATGAATAATTTACTCAGGCAGCTTTTAAAGTCATTCATGACACAAGTTTGCCTCTCCTGTAATCTACAGATGAATATATCTAAGTAATTTAAGCAAACATAACTTATTTTTATTAGTCAGAGATGGCATAAAGTCATGCCATCTACTTACTTATGTGCAGGCTAATGAGTTTTATTCATTGAATAAGTAATCAATACTGCATATTCAATTTGGTTCAGCTTTTCTGGTGAAAATTAAGTAGTGCTATTCAAATTATTTAGCCCTTTTCCTCTCAAAATCTCATTTTCTGTAATAGAAAAGATGTCCATGAGCATGATTTTCACTGCTGCCTATAAGATTATCATCATGAATGATGTGGTAAAAGCTTCAGATTGAGCCATAACTCAGAGATAATGTTTTTCTCTTATTTTGCAATTGATAACTTCTATCTTGAATTTTTGGGGTGTAGGCTTAATGACCAAAGTGTTGTAGAACTATACACATTTCACTGTTATGCCCCTCTACGTTTTTAATGTATGAAATTATTAATCATTTATATCTTTCAGCAAAGTACTCAATACTAGTTAATTCAATGTTAAACTTGAAATTCATCACTTTTTCAGAGATAGCATCTTTCTCATCTTAAAATTATAATTCCTATTTAATAAGCATATTAATTACTGCTTCTGTATTTATAGAATATTTATTTTGCTTTTCTCCCAAATCAACTGAGGAAGCAATGCCTATAAAACTAACCCCCAAAGCCACATCTTTTAAAATTATAAAGTGTTAATAAAAAAAAAGTTTGTCTGGTCATGCAGACTTTTTCTATGTAGAAGGTAACACATAATGTATATCCACCTGCCAATAATTATGCAGCACTTGCTCAAAGTGCACTTGTTATTCATGTGCATTTTCTTTTGCAATTTCAAATAACTTTCTAGCTCATATTCTTTGCACATCAAAATTTACTGTCGGTCCAGCATATAGCCCATTGTGGAAGTTTGCAATAGAAAAAATACATATACTTAATATTCTGGAGATAGGTCTTCTTTTCCTGACACTGTCAGAATAGCATTGTTTTGTGCTTTTCATTCATTTCCAAGAGAGATTTTTTTTCTCTTGAAGTGTAGAATTGATGGTACAGGGAAGCTTAAGTCTTCATTTAAAGGCCCACAGATGCATTGAATCATTACTGGTCTAGTTTATATAAAGTAGTCTGTATTCACAGCATAAAAATATTGGTTAAATAAAATTTAGTTTAAAAATAGCCAAAACAGAAGAAGAAAAGCAATAGACATATATTTCTGAGAGATGTCTTGAATTTGGGTGGATAAGTCTTCAAATATAAAACAGGTTAATAGAATAGAGGTTAGAGTGCCTTTATAGATATAGAATACATAACTAGGATTAATGAAAGGATGCTACAGAGACAGTAGACCAGTAGTAATAAGAATTCTTTACTTCTGTTGCCATAAAACAGATTAGTTGCTGTGTTCTCTCAATGTCAGAGATGAAGAAACATAAGTGGCAAGGTAGCAATTAATTACAAATCTTATAGACGTGGTTCCAGAATTGGCAGCAGTTAGAAGAGATTCTTGATCAGATTCAATTTATTTTCCAGACTCTTTGATTTTACATTGTCTATATGGCAGAGTCAGTATATTCTAATCTCTAAAGTAAAATGCCATCAAAACACCACTGTAGTTAGAGGCACAGTGATGTGAAAGAGAAGATTCTGGATCCTCACTACCTGGATTCCAAAATGAGCTCTATCACTTACTAAACCTCACATTAGACAAATAAACTGATATTTCTAGGTCTCAATCATCTCACAAAAATTGAATAGGACCTATTTTTGTGAGAATCAAATGATGTTATGTTCATAAAATATTTAACACATACTAGATAGAAAATCAATGTTAATAATTTAACACTAAATTCTGAATAATATTTGCCTCATGGTATCTTCAAATATCAGTTTTAGTGTCACAATTTTCAGTTGAGCTCTTCATAAATTTAGTGGGATATTTAATAAAACCTCTCTACTCCCTTTATTGAAAAACTTACTCAAAGGCTGATGATCTTTAGTCTCTTTCCTCACCTTGTGTTTTTTTTTCTAAAATTAGAATTTAAACTTTTAAATTTACATTTAGGCATAACTTTATCCCCAAATTTTGGTAGGTTGAACTTTTATTTCTATTCAGTTCCACTTATTTTATAACTTTCCTTATGACTTACTTTTTAACCTATAAATTATTTAAAAGTATGTAGCTAAGTTTTCAAATATTTGGGTGGTTTCTAGATTTCTCATTTTTATTGACTTCAATTTTCATTGTATTTTGGTAAAAAGAAAAAAAAAAGAAAAAACAGAAATACCCTGTACCATTTAATCCTGTAAAAATTCATCAAAATTTGCTTTTATGGCTCAATATATGGTATAAATTAGTTTAAAAAAATGAATTTTCAAAAATGTGTATATTTGTAGTCAGTAATAGTGCTATATTAACTATCAATATATCTAGGATAGCTGATAGTTTCCTATCTCTTATGACAATTTTTTAATCTAGTTGTTCTATTATTTTCCTATAGAAGAGTATTGTATTCTCCAATTATGAATCTGAAATTGTAATTAGTCCATGTAATTTACATATTTATGTTAGTTATGTGTCCCTGATAAATTACCCACTTATTACAAAGGATACAACTCAGGAACAGCCAAAAGAAAGAGGTAGGTAGAGTAAGGCATGTGGGAAGGGAGGTGGAGCTTCCATGCTTCTCTGGGCATGCTGTACTCCCAGCACCTTAATGTATTCACCAACCCAGGAGCTCTCTGAACTCCTTTGGTTAGGGCTTTTTATGGAGGCCTTCCTATGTAAGTATGAATGATTAAATTATTATTATTAATAAAAATTATTATTAATTCCACCTTCAGCCCCTTCGCTCCATCACCAGAGGTCAGAGAGAAGGGCTGAAAATTTCAACCCTCTATCCATAGTTGTTTCCCCTGGCAACCAATCCCCATCCTAAGGTTACCCAGAAGCCCCATGCAATCAGTCATCTCATTAGCATGCAAAAATGTACATAACTTGACAGATTACAAGGGTTTTAGGTGCCATCTGCAAGGAAACAGGGGCAAAGATGAAATATACATTTCTTATGTCACAAAGGGACTTTTGAAGACAGTTACAGTGCTAGATAGGTGGCAATACCTTGCAGGACTGTGGCAGGGTTCTCCAGGAGCATCAGCATCGATATATGGTGCTGTTTCTCCCATAGGTGGGATTCATAGGTTCAGGAATCAAGGGATGAAAATGAGAGCAGCATCACTTACTGTTACCCCTAGTGACCCACTAGCCAAATTTTTGCTTCCTGTCCCTGAAACAGTATACTCTGCTGGTCTAGTGGTCTTAGTCCGAAAAGGAAGGATGCTTCCACCTGGAGACACAACAATGATTTACTGAACTGGAAGTTAAGACTGCCGTCTAGCCTCTGTTGGGCTCCTCATGCCTAAAAATCAATGGGCAAATAGGGAAGTTATTGTGCTGGCTGGGATGATAAATCCTGACTATCAAGGGGAAATTGGGCTACTACACCACAACAGAGCTAAGGAAGAATTCATGTCCTGAATACAGAAGATCCAAGGAGTCTCTTAGCGTTACCATGCCCTGTGATTAAAGTCAATGAAAAACTGCAACAACCCAAACCAGGCTAGACTACCAATGGCCCAGACCCTTCAGTAGTTAAGTTTTGGGTCCTCTCACCAGGTAAAGAAAAGTGACTAGCTGAGGTGCTTGCTTAAGGCAAAGGGAATATGGAAAGACTATTGGAAAAAGGTATTATAGCTATGAATACCAGCTTTGACTGCATGATCAGTTACAGAAACAAGGAATGTAATTGTCATGAGTATTCCCTCCTTAATTTGTTATGAATATGTTCATGTGTATGTATATATATATATGTCAAATATCTTATCCTCATCATATAAAATACATTGACTTTATATTATAATATACATTTAAGTTATGGGATATCAAGGAGAAGAGTCAACATCTACAAGGAATTTGCTTCCTATTCTAGGGAAGAGCTAGAGTATTTTCAGTTGTATCCAGGATAGTTGTATCATGTCAGGTAGAAGTATAACCTTGTTATTATCCTTATTTGTAGATTAAGTATGGTTTAAGGAGATGTATATGGGTGACAGGTTGACAAGGGGTATACTTGTGATGGATAATTTTATGTGTCAAGTTGACCAGCCTAGCAGTGCTCAGCTATTCGGTCAAGCATTATTCTGGATGTTTCTGTGAGGGTGTTCTCAGATGAGATTAACATTTTGAAAACATCATTAAAATATATATTAAATAGAGATGATAAATAGGTGACATTGAGGATGTAATCAAGCTCTGTAGTAAGGTCTTCAAATACTTAAACAATGCAACAGCTATTTTGGAAAGAATGGTCCCAACAAATGAAGCTTTTATATCAACATTATAAGTTTGAATTATTTTGTTTGTTGGAGCCATCCATGAAATGTCTGGCACTGAGCAGGATTTAAGAAAGATTGGACACTGTCATCTCTCTAAGAAAAAGAGAAAGCCATGGTTCATATTTCCCCTGGCAGCAACTTTTAATCTCCAAAGAAATCTAGATCGTTCAAATTATCCCCCAAATCTTAAGATTTAAATCAATAGAATTTGAGTAAAGCATGTGCCTGCCATAATGTGGGTGAGCCTCATCCAATCAGTTGAAGCTCTGAGTAGAACAAAAAAACAGCATCCTGAGCATTAAAGAAAATTCTCCAGCAGATTGCCTTTAGTTCTTCCTGGTTTTCCAGTAAACTGCCTAGTAAGGAGACAATACATACACATGCATGTATGTAAAATTGATACTGTCTCAATCTAGGGCATGTCATGGGCATGTTGAATGCGTTAGGAGCACTGACCCTCCATGCAGTTGAAAATTCACAAATAACTTTACAGCTGGCCCTCTATACCCACAGTTTTGCATCTTCAGATTCAACCAGTACTGTAGTATGTACTAACTGAAAAATATCTGCCTATAAGTGGACCCACACAGTTCAAATCTGTGTTGCTCAAGGATCAACTGCATATTAGTATTTCTTATCAAAGTAACTAATTTGCCATAAACATCTTGCTTCTCTTAAAACAACAAAATTTATTTTTTCTCTCTGAAGTTGTCCATGCATTTCATGCTTAGGAAAGAAATGTAAATATCTTTGCTAACCGATAATTTACTATAAAAAAAAACTTTACAATCAATTTTCAATAAGAAAAGAGATGGTGAAGTTAATTCTTTGGGCATGTTTTATTAATGAAATCATACTAGTATTCCTTTTATCATAATCCTATGTTTTATCTTTTCAGTTACCTTTTGTAAAATTCTGCCAGAAAAATATAATTGTTATCCAACTTAAGACAATTTTCTCCTAGTAGTAAAGTTCCCCATTTATGGTCTTTTCATGTGCACTCTTGCTAATTCCTTTTCAAAATATTTTTGTAGACATAATCTTTTGAAATTTCTACAGCTTATCAGTTACATGTTAATAATGTAAGTAATTATAATAAAAGCTTATGCTAATCTCTCCTAATACAGTAAAATAATCTATGGTTGGATGTCAAGGCTATTTCAGAGTGGATTAGTTCGTTAGATAAGCCAGCTTATATGTTTTTGCCATGACCCCTGAAACAGCATGGTATGCTCTGAAATCAAATGTTTAAGTGGATTTTGAATTCATTGAAATGAATACCAAAGGAATAGTATATAGGAGATCAATGTAAGCCTAAAGGGAAACAGCTATTTCAAGATAATTTACAATTATTGAATACAGAATTCTGCATCAGCCCTATTTGCCTTCCCGTGCGGGACCACTGACTTTGCAACGGGTGTTTTTGGTATTAGGGGTGTTTTTGGTTTTGTTTTTTGGTTTTTTTGGCAATACTGAGGAAAATAGAGCAATGCAGAAAAGGTTGTAAAAGCACTAGACTACAAGTTATATGCTCCTAAAATATTTGAATCTCAGTTTCTTTATACATAATATGAAAATAATTATGCCTACTCAGCAGATTGTTCTAACGTTTAATGATAAATTATATGCATATCTGCCCCATGTCTATAAACTTGGTTTATATTTAGCATGTAATTTCACGCCATGGAATGTAACTTCACAAATCCTCAAAACAGTAAAATATGACTAGAAACAAACAACAAACTACCCAATGTTCCTTTAGTACGTATCTGACTGCTCTGCTTGGTTAATGAGTAAAAGGGTCAATGAAAAATTGTCCACTTAAATTTGAGTGTTTCACCTATCAAAGGAGTTATATGTTGTCTAATATTCTAAATATTGTGACAGCTACATGTAAAATAATGAAATTAGAACACTCCCTAACACCATACACAAAAATAAACTCAAAATGGATTAAAGACCTAAATGTAAGGCCAGACACTATAAAAGTCTTAGAGGAAAACATAGGCAGAACACTCTATAACATAAATCACAGCAAGATCCTTTTTGACCCACCTCCTAGAGAAATGGAAATAAAAACAAAAATAAACAAATGGGACCTAATGAAACTTAAAAGCTTTTGCACAGCAAAGGAAAACATAAATAAGATGAAAAGACAACCCTCAGAATGGGAGAAAATATTTGTAAATGAAGCAGCTGACAAAGGATTAATCTCCAAAATATACAAGCAGCTCATGCAGCTCAATATTAAACAAAACACAACCCAATCCAAAAATGGGCAGAAGACCTAAATAGACATTTCTCCAAAGAAGATATACGGATTGCCAACAAACACATGAAAGGATACTCAACATCACTAATCATTAGAGAAATGCAAATCAAAACTACAATGAGGTATCACCTCACACCGGTCAGAATGGCCATCATCAAAAAGTCTACAAACAATAAATGCTGGAGAGGGTGTGGAGAAAAGGGAACACTCTTGCACTGCTGGTGGAAATGTGAATTGGTACAGCCACTATGGAGAAGAGTATGGAGGTTCCTTAAAAAACTAAAAATAGAACTACCATACGACCCAGCAATCCCACTACTGGGCATATGCCCTGAGTAAACCATAATTCAAAGAGTCATGTACCACAAAGTTCATTGCAGCACTATTTACAATAGCCAGGACATGGAATCAACCTAAGTGTCCATCGACAGATGAATGGATAAAGATGTGGCACATATATACAATGGAATATTACTCCGCCATAAAAAGAAACGAAACTGGGTTTTTTGTAGTGAGGTGGATGGACCTAGAGTCTGTCATACAGAGTGAAGTAAGTCAGAAAGAGAAAAACAAATACCATATGCTAACACATATATAAAGAATCTAAAAAAAAAAAAAAAAAGGTGAAAAACCTAGGGGCAAGACAGGAATAAAGACACAGATGTAGAGAATGGACTTGAGGACACAGTGGGGGAAGGGTAAGCTGTGACGAAGTGAGAAAATGCCATGGACATATATACACTACCAAATGTAAAATAGATAGCTAGTGGGAAGCAGACACATAGCACAGGGAGATCAGCTCGGTGCTTTGTGACCACCTAGAGGGTTGGAATAGGGAGAGTGGGAGGGAGATGCAAGAGGGAGGAGATATGGGGATATATGTATATGTATAGCTGATGATTCACTTTGTTATAAAGCAGAAACTAACACACCATTGTAAAGCAGTTATACTCCAATAAAGATGTTAAAAAAATAAAATAAAAAATAAATAAAATATTGTGAAAAAAATTTATAAGTAACCTTTTTCCGACTTAGAATAGTCAGATTTAAAAGAAAGCTACGATCAGTAACTTTTGTTCTCTTGCGACACACTGAAGTAGCCAAACTTCAGTGAGAAAAACTAAGGCCCACAAGCAAAGAGAAAGCAAAAAGGAGAGATGGATATGGAATGCCACCAACATCTGATACATTGGTTGTAGTTTTACTAGAGACCCAAATATAA